>NC_090447.1:714537558-715787558 GCF_031143425.1 Pleurodeles waltl
GATGGTATCTGAAAGGTTCCTCTGGTGCTGGCCACACTTAGACTTCAGGTTCCATTGCAGAGCCTGCATATGCCACCTGGCATAATCAACTAGAAGGATACTAAGAGGACCAGAAGTCTCAGATGAAGTCTCACCAAGATCCAGGGGGAAAGCTGAAACATTGGGATCATAGCCTGACTCTCCAGGACTCAGTGTTTTAGAAGGAGTGTCCAAATGTGCACCATATACAAGATGACTCAGGTGATTGGAAGCCTCTGTGAAAAAGTAAAGTATGACTTCAACACCTTGATCGTAAACCCCAGTTATGAGAAAATCAGGGTCATCTGGTTTCAGACAATGGTGTCTGGCAACCTGCCAGTTCACTGAAGGCAGGAGCAGGGCTTAGATCATGAGGCCATAATGGGTATCAGGCAGGGTTTCATTAAATTAAAGTGAACACTCTGAGGAGGGTTCTCCATTTTTTAAACCTTTTTTAAAACATCCATTTTGACCTCCATAGAGGCCGATTGCAAGTCCAAACCTTTGCAGTGCCATATCACTAAAGGAGGCACTCTGTTTTGTCATTGGGCCTTTGGGGGCAGGGACATAACCCTTTGTCTGGGCAGGTGTCCAACCCATTAGTATCATGTAAGTGCAAGTATACATTTTCATCCATATAACGTTGGGGCAAATACTCCCCTTTGTTGTCATTATTGTCTCCAAAGGGAGGTTCGCTGCGGCCAGAGTGTGAACTGAAAATTTGCTTGTACGCTGATGTGTCATTCTGGGATGAAAGCACAGTTCGGTCTGGATTTGAATGTACTCTGGGTTGTTGTATCACTATGGTGTCAAAACATGTCCTCCTTTGAGGCCAAGATAGATTCGGCTCTGAGAAGCCAATAGGAATGTAGTCATCTTCTGGTGGCATTGGTGCCGAAGTCGATGTCACAGGGACCGGCATGGATTTTGGTGCCAGATTTAAGGTCGACTCCAGCATCGGAGCAGAACCGAAGGTGGGTTCTGGAGGCACAGACAGTACTCGTTGCTGACCCTCTAGCAGTAACCTGACTGGAGGCCTCCACAGATCCATGGGACCTGAAGGTATGCTAGAGGGAGCCGGAAGGGTTATAAAAAATCACACCATGGCCTCAAGAAAGGCCTCAATCTGTTGCAACCTCGCTGATAGCCCCGGAAACTCGGGGTGCACTAGGATCAGTTGTGGAATTAGCTTTTTTGCAGGGGACCAAGACGGCAGGGCACCCTGGCGCCCTTGCAACTTGTCAGGTTCAGAGTGCTGGGACTAGAACAAATCCTGCATGGTCTTTTTGCGCTGCCATTGTGACCTCGACTTCCCAGAAGGCTTGGACCTTGAAGACAGCTTGTCACGTGAACGTTCCTGAGAGGAAAGAGGGATTGGGTCGGCACCCTCGACTTCAAGCTGGAGCACGACTTTTGAGATTTCTTTCGCTTTCCATTCAAGATTTCCTTTGAGTTTAAAAATGCGCATTCCTTGCAGGGCTTGGAACCCCATGCCATACCCCAAAACCGGGGGGAAATCTCTTTGGTATCTGTCATAGACATATATTGAAACTTTGTAGTTTTGGGAGGACAAAAAGCTCTTGCACATTGGAAAAATAATTTTATGAAGAAAAAGAGTAATAAAAAGTTGGCCGGATCTACGGCACAGATAGGAAGAAGCTGATGTCAGCACCCACGGGTGGAGCTTATATATGGCTCCGTTCCTCACTCTCGGTGTGGAACGAAGTTGGCATGGAGCCACCTGGTGCCCCCGATCGATGTGCCTGCCAATATTTCGAAGGCGAAAAATCTTCGGTTAAAAGTATCCATCAGAAAATAATTTGTCTTAAACCATCCGTTTGATTGATAGTATATATTGTGACTTCTGAGGCTTCAGGTACGCTTGTGTTTGCAAACTAGATGCAACTTAGTTGAAATATACAACTGCCTTGTCCTATGTTTGTCTTGTTTATATTATTTCAGACTATGAAAAAGGTTCAGTAGGCACAACGGCTGTGATGATGTTAACAGGAAAACATTTTGATTAGTAAGCAACTTTCCTGGCATTCCTGTTAAGGTATTCACATCAGTATCAAATATACAATGCACAAGACATATCATCAGTTTCATTCACAGATGCTAGTAAAAGCATAGGGCATCCAGACGTCTTACAAGTACTGGAAACCGTAAGGAAACATCTTGCTTACATGAGCCGCTGCTGCTGCTACCATTGGACAGCAATAAGAGAATCAGCTGGACCTCCATATGCCTCGGGCCTTCACAGACAGCCTCTGCCTCTCTACGATGGAAGAGAGCCGCCGTCACCTCGCATTTACCGGTTACTCGAACCCACTCGCTCGTGCTCCCTGCTTCCTGCTTCCCACCTCTGCTAGCTTGTTTCAGTCTTTCTACACAGTGAGCAATCCCAGGTTAAAGCTTTTTTAAAACCCCTTTGGCCAGTACAACAAAGCCCCCTTGTCAGACAATCATCTCCAGGCGGCTAGGTGAAAGTTTGCGTTCCGTTTACTGAAAACCTTTCCCTGTGTATTACTACACATGGCCGACCCAAGTCACTCAGATAGGTTAATGCACATTTTCAGACTGTATGGAAGCTATATCGTATTTTAAATTAATTAGATTAAGTTTGTGCTTATATTATTTAAACTATGTCCTTTACCTCCTCGTTGGTGATGCTGTCTGTACCACTCGGGTACAAATGTGATAATTTAAAACATTTAGGCACATATGTGTCAAGAGGACCTAACCGATTTAATAAAAATAATTTGGATCCAATTTTGGGAGACCCTAGCTCTGGCTTTGCATTGGAAAAGGCTACCATTTTCACTCACGAGTTGTGAACCCGTACTTAAAATGAGTCATGGTCCCTGTACATACTTCAAAGCAAGCCTTTTCGAATACCTCACTGTTTTTTTTTTCAAACAGCTGGACCACCACATGGTACAGTTGGGATTGTGGAAAGATGGTACTCCCAGAATGGCATTTACAACATTGGAAAAGAGTACCTTTGAGGCAAGGATAGCATTGCCCAATGTTAGATGATAATAAAAGGCTACATAACTAATGGTAATGAATAACTGGGTCTTTTCTGCACACGTAGAATCAGTTCTAAGACTAGATAGGAGTACACGCTGAGTAAAAGGGTAATTTGACATAATTTATGGTACAAGCTTGGGAAATAAAATACTCCTTGTGAAAGACTCGGTGGTGATAGTATGGATAAAACCCACTAAGGCGGTAAGTGGACATTTACACTTGGAACACAACCCTAAATGAACTCCTGGCTAACAGGCATAAATGTCGGGGCAGGATTTAAAGGATGGAATGACAAAGGTCTTTACAAATCAGAATACTCTCAGGAAAACTTTCAGACATTCACAGATTTACAACTGAAGTGCTCATCATACACCCACATTCAGAAGGACACATGAACCATAAGAATCACAGCAAGAAGGCAAACTATTGGAGACCACACCCACAAGATAGGGAGCATCACTGACATATAGTACTCTGACGACTAATACAGACAGAAAGAGCTGGGGAGGGTGATATCTCTTTGTGAACAAGATACGGATGAACTAAAGAACAAATTATGGGACACAGTGCTGATGTACCGCACAGAGATAGGAGTAAGTCAGTATAGTGACTGAACCAGCCGAAAATCCTACACAGGTTTTTTTATTATTTTTTTTATACGAGGGTTCAACGTAATACATTTGGGTGACTGGATATTTGAATGTGTTTGAGAGGCTGTGGTTTGAGTGAAACCTTTATCCACGCATTATGGAACTGCCATATTGTCCAGTGTTAGTGGACTTAAGTATTTATTAAAATAGTTGAGAAGCTGGTATTTTCACTGGGATTACATAATCCAGTAAGGCAGTTAGAGATACGGGGAGCTCAGTATGTGAATAGATATCAAAAAGGGTTAATAGCTGCAGAAAGAAGTACGTGACACCTATAAGGCAGCCATCATTTATTGATGATTTAAGAAATGGAGCAACAAAATAGATTGGTGTATGGCTACAGAGATAAAGTAGTGTATACAACTAGGTGTTGTCCTAAGAAATGTGACAAAATCTGAAGTATATGGCTAGAAAATAATTGACTTTTGTAAGGTATAGAAGAACATCCGGAGAAAAGCACAAGGAAATTCCTTTGCTCTACTGCGATATGTACAACTGATAAGAGCCATATTAGGGAAGGCATGGTTTTCCTTAAAGACCTTGCCTTAAATACATCTCGATAATCAGCACAACAGGTATCAATTCTTTGTACAATAGCATTGAATATGAGTGACAGCTGACAAATAAAAACAATAAAATATGCTAAAAACAAAATTTAAAGCAGATGTAGGGAGTTAAATTGAATTACTTCTTGCTTTGTTGAGATGGTTATGCCCATTGAGAATTCACCTATATTGGACTCCCAAGCACTGCGTAAGCAGACGAATGGGCCAGGGGACTTAATCAAACAAGACTAACAGACATAAGAGATTCTCTCATTATTTAGTTGGTTGGTCATCAGTTTTACATCTAATGGACTGTAATTGGGAAGCTGGTCTATCTCCACGGTTATGGGGCTATTGGCATGTCATAGATACAGATATCCTATGGACTGATTCCTATGTAGACCACATTTACTTTGCAGCTCTGTGAATATCATTGGAATACCAAGGCGCCTCGCATCGTCCTGACTGGAGACTCAAATATTATTCCACCCTGTGAAGACCTAGCGTAGTCAGGTTTCCAAACATAACAGCATCACCAATGGAAGGCAGTCTGGTCACCCATCTGCTCTTATTGCCTTGTGTCATGTACAAAACACAACCAAGTTAATAGGGGGTTGCTCCTGATTGGGCCTCCAACTTGTCCTGGATTGTTGATTCATCCTGCATCCACATAGCTGTTCTTTTAGGACACTCAGGTGTTGCTTCCAGAAGTACACTCACATATTTACTACACAGAGTCTCCCATCAAATGCACATTGATAGAATTTTGCCGTAAAATCCCTTGCCACCTCTCCCGACCTATGAAACGAAGCGAGCTCCCTAGTGAGCTGCTGGAAAAAGTCCTGAGGAAGTCTGTACGAATAGTTCCGAATGGAAAAAAAGCGGGGAGAGCGCCCATCTTTTGAAAAGAGCAATGTTCCCCATTTTTGATATTGGCAGAGTGCTTCAGTTGTTCTGGCTTTGCCTCAGCAAGACCAATCATCGGACTGGTATGTGCCTAGTTTATAACCTTGTCAAATTACACATAAACACCTAGGCATTTAAACCCTGTGCCTTCAATTCTAAGCTTCCAATGCCGTGCTTACCCCCTGCCCCCATCTTGTGAGGAACAATATCAACTGAAGCTAATCAATACAAAACCCAGAAAATTTGACAAATATGTCTAATATCTGAACAGCTCGGGGTGGATCAACTTTGGTAGCTAAGACCTAGGAACATGGCTTGTGCGTACCGTGAGACACACCCTGAAAGCATGAGGCCCACCGGAACCCCTACAGCAGTATCCCTCCTGATACATTCCACAAGCAGCTTAATTAACAAACCTACAAAAATGGACAAAAGGAGACAACCTTGCTGCTTCTCCAATGGGTACTGGACCGATGGACGATACTACATTGACTTGAATCCTGTCCATTGGCCACTTGTAAAGTAATTGAGCATGTTGTTGAAAAGTGGGGGCCAAAATGCATTTTTCAAAGGGCTGCAAATAGTTATCCCAATTACAGGGCTTTGAAAACTTTTTTTTCTTGTTAGCAAGGATTGACCACCAATGTCCCTGAAGATAAAGAGCTATAAAAGTGTATTTTTATAGTAATTTATATTATGCATAGAAGGGTTTCCTGAACTGAACCCACTTAATGCACTTTGATCCACATGGGCAAGCAAACAAATAATATTCAACAACCTATTCATTAGAGCCTTTGCCGATTGCTTACATTTTGGATTAATCAATGAAATGGGCGTATATGAGGCACACAGTTCAAGAGGATGGTCAATGTTCAGGATAACAATTTCCACTTTTTTCAGGTCGTTACACAAAGAAGCAGTGTTATAGCTATTGAATGCCAAACAATTCGAGTGGCAAGCCATTTGGCCCTGAGGTTTTACCAGGATGGAGCTGTGCTGTGGTGGTGGCTAAATGCTTAGCAGATATCTCTCCCTTCAGTAGGTCCCTCTTCTCTTTGGTGAGTTCTCTCACAGTTATATTATGTAGAAAGTGTTTTAGACCATCTTTACTCATACGAAGCTGACAAGGCTTATAGTATCTCCGAGTTGCCAGCAAAGGTGTGGGACACTTTCAGAACCCATGAGACCAATATCCCCTCTGAGTTTTGGATCCTGGCAGAATGTCTGGCCGATTCTTCATGTGTGTTCAGCCTAAAAGATAAGCTTCCATGTTTAATCCCTAAAACTCATACAGTTGTGATTTTATCCTGGAAACTTTGGGCACTTCTTTTACAGTTTTTTTTAAAGATATACTAGTTGACAGGGAATTGTCTTGTACTGGGAATGTGAGACAGCTGGGGAATTGAAGGCTTACTACTTAAAAAAGTAGAGGCGTGTATTGGTCAGAAACAATTTAATTTCAAAAGATGAAGCATGAAAAGTAATTCTGAAAAGAGAGAAACAGTGTATATGACACAAGACTAAAAAGGAAAAAAGCTAAATGAAGGGGCCATAAATACAGAAATCTGTTGATCCTTTATTTCGTCTGATCTTGAGCATAATGGTTTTCTGTGGTCCCTGCTGGGCTCTATTTGACCACAGCACGATCTACAACAACAATGTTTTTCACTTGAGTATACTGATCATGAAACTGGGAACGTATGTCAAGAGAAGGTACCAAAAAATGTCACAAACAGAACTTGCACCTGTGGTAGATGTATCACACTTTGAAAAGGTACGTGGAAGAAAGTGGGGTAATGAAGAAGAAAGTAGCTGGGAGCAAAGGTTAGACCTTTTTTGATTAGCCGTCTGATCATAAATTTTTTTGGTATCAGTGGTTAGTTAAGCCTGCTCCCCAGCAAGATTGGGCTAGAATAGTCGGGAATTTGTACTTTGAGACACTGCAGTGGTAGGTCTTGGCTGCACAGCCGTCTGGTGCCACATATGTCTCATAGTTTTCCCTCTCTGTAAATTGGAGAATTGTAAGACTTAAGATACTATGAATACATTTCAGAATGATGGTATTAATTCACCTGGAGTCTGTGGACGTTATTAATGGTCATATTTCCATACTCCTATGGCCAATGGGCCATTGGACAGATAATGGATCTGACTGGGTGGCTAAATGGAAGAAAGAAGTCCAGGTGTAACTTCAGGCGTAGTAACTTATGTGTATAATATTATCAGAGTTTGCTAGCTGCTCTAAGGTTTACTCAATGTGCTGATTGTTTAGTAAGTAAATATAAGTGTTCAAAGATTAAGTGATATATTTAATATGCATGTGTATTTCAACAAAATGTTCATTTTATTTAAAGCCAAAAGGAGTCTAAGAGACTTTGATCGTGGTAGGTAGTTGTGGGTGTGGGAGGCAGCATCGATTTTGGTAACGTGAGAGATTAGCCTTTCTATTAATATCAAATAAAGTCTCCTGTGCTCACCAACAAAACCAGGTCTCGTGAACTGTTAAGAACCTCATTAGAGAGACAGCTAAATATCTCTTTCTCACAAAGATGCCTGAAGACTTGAACAAAACAATAGCTAAGAAAATAGCCCAACCTCCTACATACAACGCTTTCTCTGACTGGCTAGTACATACCAAGATGAATGACAATTCATGAAAAGAAGGAAAATCAATAACAATTGAATGTTGTTCTTAGACCTATTATAAAAACAGGCGAAATTATAGAGGTATGACCAACATCAGTGGTACCAAAAAAGAAAATCAACTTTAATCACATTGACTTACACCACAAAGAGGATAAAGCATCAATTAATCATAAAAAAATATGATTTTTAGCATTAAAATGTATAGGTGTGGGGAGCTTCTCAATTTTAGACACCCCAATATTCACCAAAAACAGTGTGTCCACAATTTTGATGAATCAGAGACTGTGTTAAACCTCAATTTCATGAGGCAATGTGTCCCCGCATCAAGGCACCCCCCAGTGCATCAAAAATATCAATTACAATCAACTAAGTAAATGGGCCCACTCAATAACTGAGTTCTAGATCAACTGAATAGTTAAAGGGATTTATTACAAAATTCAAAAGGAAGGCTATCTAGAGTCAGTGGCATAGAGGCTCTCAGGTAATAGGGCAATACAGATAAATGAAAAATCTAAAATTACTCTAAATCCCAAGTGGGCACTAAAATCAGGACAAAAACGAACAGCATACACAGTAGAACAGGAAAGTCTCTGGCTCACCCCCAAAATCCAGGGTTTTATATATTATTCTCACATATGAAATAGACAAAGCTGCAGAATCTGTGTGGTATGAGCAAATGTATCATTTCATCAGCAAATCATAGCGTAGACTTATTAAACGTAATATTCCCGTAGCATCTAAGCACTATCCCACCGCATGAATAATTACTCTGCCCCTTCATCCTAATGTGACCCGTAGATGCTAGAACAAACTAGATAAACAACAGTGTCATATATTAATGAATAGTGCATAGTGAACTAATGGAAGGAATAAATAGTTGCCGTTTTGTGATTGAGCCGGGAAGAGTGACTTTGACAATAGAAATAAACAAATAATGATTTACTTTATTAAATGCTACAGAAACGACATGCAGTGAGATGTACAGGGGGGAGACGAATGGCAAGTGTGGCATCTATTTTGGAAAAAGACGGAGAAAAGGCCCATATTGAAGCCGAGGCTCAAATTGAGGCCTAGTTAACAAGGCTCAGAAAAAATAGGATTCTGAACATCATAGAGAATACGTTTCTAAGACAACAGTATTATATCAGTGAATAGATGTGTAATCAAGTGTCCAAATACATTCTGCATTTTGTTAATGATGGTCAAAAATATAAACATACACAAAGCCTCAACTTTATCTAATGAATAATTCGACTTCATTAATATGGGATGTATAAAGCATGGCTACTACTGTAATTTCCTGAAGGGTTACTTTTTATCACTATCTTCTTGGCTGACTGTATGTTTAATAGGCGTTGCAGGTACTTTGATCCTTAGATCTTTTCACTAAGCCTCTGCTCTTTCTTTGCTATTGACAGACTTTTTCTATACATAGCTGGATCACAGAGACTGTTGCTTACCTTGTACCTTAGACGGGAGAAGGTGTGTTAGGCTTGCTGGTGGCAACACATGTAAGGAGGAGAGGCGCACCAAAGGATTTACAACTGCTGTATCTCGTGAAATGTAAACATAATTATATGGTCATTGTATAAATTGCGTTTTGGGGACAGTCGCACATTTATTCGGAACTTTTGAGGTCAGAGGCTGACACGCCTTAACAGTCAATAAATAGACTTCCTTTTGAATTATTTTGAATATACATTCGCATTCAGAAACCGTATATATATATTTTTACACTTTGTTTGATAAAATAGGCGCAATAAATGTTTTCTGTAAGTATTATCGCTCAGTTTTTCCTTTCATGTGCATGGACTTTATTTGCCCCTTGTTGCTTCTATTTTAATTTGAGTGTTTGCTTTTGCCTCAGTTGCCATGGTAGGACTGAAACAGATGCACATCACAGATCTTGTGGGACTATTCTAAGCCTTGCTACCAAAATACCAATTTAAGGTCTTCACTGTATTAATAGTGGTGCTGAAAAACGTTACTACAGCTCACTTGTTACTTACGTGGGTTTAATTTTATATCCCTCGTTTCAGCACAAAGCCCTCTTCATGAAGGTTCACGGGTTCGTCATATGAGCCATATATGTCAGCAAATAAGGATAACATACTTCTAGAATGAAGTATTTTTAAATTCATCTACCCAGCCCTCTCTTTGTCACACTCAAGAAGTATATTATTTCTTTCATTTTGTTGTTAACCCTGTAGCCCATTAACCAAGGCACCTTCTACAAAGTTCCGAGGCATAAAAAATTATGAATGCCACTCGGTTGTGGTGAGATAAAAGTGGTCAATAGGAAAATTATTTAGAAAAATAGTTCAAACCTTCTTTTCCTTTTGGTCACTTATAACGCAAACAGTAATTTTATTTTTATTTTTTTTAAATGATTTGTGCTATTATTTAAAAAGCTCTGCTGCCATCATCTTTATGAGAGTGAGACACAAACAGTACTTCTAGCTAGCGGAGTCTGATATGGAAAGTGTAG
This sequence comes from Pleurodeles waltl, assembly GCF_031143425.1. Lineage (NCBI taxonomy): Eukaryota > Metazoa > Chordata > Amphibia > Caudata > Salamandridae > Pleurodeles > Pleurodeles waltl. Next base: position 714,547,845 of record NC_090447.1, read on the forward strand.
AAGAACTGCAAGCTGTCTGCAACAGAAGCAGTAGGTTGATTAATCTGTCCTACAGACCAGATGATCTTCACTGTCGCTTAACTGCAGTGGTAGCTCGTTTGACAGTGTCACCCTGTGAAACTTTAAGGCGTAGCCTCCACAACAGCCCACTTTTGTCTGATGGATCTGCAAAATATTCTACGAACTTAACATTCTACTGGTTATAAGGTGCTGTGTATGGTTGACAAGCCAAGAAGCCTCATAAACATCAAAAGACTTATGTACAAGACTTAAACATTTGAATTACACACTTTGTTCAATTGCCAACCAGTTCAAGCCCATGGGCACATAAAATGCAAAAGCAACAGATGATGGACAGAATGGAGAACAAATCAAACATTCACCCCCAGTCATAGATCTGGGTTTAATCCATCTGTTTTTTTCCTTGTCATGCCAGTCCAGTTTGAACCCAGCGATATGCAAATCAGTCTTGACCCCTTGAATCTTTTCCCCATGGGAACAGTCCAGCCCAAACTGCTAGGCCAGGTCCTCTGTGGACGAGAAACAAGCATTGTGGGACTGGTTTCAGGGTATCACCCTTCATCAGCAAGGCTAGCTTGAATCTGGTGGCATAGCAAGCACGGGACTCATGTCTGGGCATACCTTTCCCACTTAGGGTGACAAATGCAAAAACAGCAGATAGTGGACAAAATGCAGAACAAATCAAACATTCAACCCCAGTCACAGATCTGAGTTTAAGCCATAATTTGTTTTGCTTGCCATTCCAGTTTGGACCCAGCCATATTCAAATCAATCTTGACCCTATCCCCGAGGGGGAAAAGTCCAGCCCGAAGTGCCAGGCTAGGTCCACTGTGGACTAGAAACAAGCGTCCTGAGACCGGTTTTAGGGTATCACCCTTCATCAGCCAGGCTAGCTTGTACCTGGTGACATAGCAAATATGGGACCCACGTTTAGGCATACCCTTTCCACTTAGGGCGACAAATGCAAGGGAGGACGTGGCTTGGCAGTTCGGGCTGGACTGTTCTCATGGGGAGCAGGGTCAAGACTGATTTGCATATGGCTGGGTCCAAACTGGAACAGCATGGGTAGCAAAAAACAATGGATTTAGGCTCAATCTCTGTACTGGGGGTGAATGTTTGATATTTTTCAGCATTCCGTCCATCACTTGCATGGGCACTTCAAGACATGAGCATATTTAGGCAGTCACAGAACGGTCCATAACGTACTGGTTAAGAATTTGAATCAGTGTTGGTGTGGGGCACTTTAACTACAGTTTCTTCATTAAGAAATTTGCTGTCTATTTTTATTACAGTTCACTTTACGTTAATTCAGATTTTAATTTTTAGGGATTCATCGTGTTTTAAATATACTTAGTTCCACTGTGAATTTGAGAGAAAGGTGCTGAAGTGCATCTTCAGTTTCTTGTATCTTGCAGAATTACATAATAATTACCTTTGCTTTTGGCACAAATAACATTCATATGGGAGCAAGATTTATATGCAGAATAGTGATACCGAATTCACCTCTTTTACCTCTACTTATGCAGGGAAAACCGTCTCCAGGGTTTGCAGTCAATGTCTTGTAAATAGAGCTCTCAGTTTTATGGTATTTGTTTTTTGACATATCCTTTTTTGCTAATATATCTGTGGGTACCATATTTATTTTGGATTTTGTTAAAAAATGAAGATGAAACTAGTTTATTTCTGCATATATTAAACTGATAGATGTACACTCAAACTTGAATGCCTGTCAGGTTTCAATGGACATCCATTGATGATGACTAAATACACTCATGTGAACACATGCACTTTTTAGTACTAACCGCATGCCCATATGTAGCTGTTAAAGCCTCAGTAGTAAAATGTCTTCCTTTTTATTGGCCTCGGCGCCATGAATGGCAGCATTTCGAATCGCTGAAAAAAACAACCTAAGTTCAATTTTTATCCACATTTAAAAATAAAGACACACATGAATATAAATGTTTTCTGACTACTTCTGTAAAAATCTGTAAAAAAACGTAAAACAGGGAGCCTTACTTGTAAACGGGTAATATAATAACAATGGTGAGAGAATGTGCCTTTTATATTTTTTGCAAATCTTGCATGCACAAAACCTAATTTTCGAAGGGCAAAAAAGAGTCTAGAGTGGTTGTGGTTTCCCCCGCAAATGGGTTTTGCCCACTCATAAATTCTGCAAGTATTATCGAATGTCCGTGTCAGGAAATATGCTCCTACGGGCTGTTTTGTGGGCGCTTCTTTTTAATATAGTTAAGTTTCCCTAAATGCCCAGTTTCATGATGCTGACTGGGAGCAAGAAAGATAGCCCAGCTGAATTCATAGCGATACTCCCACTGAATACTGTAGTTCAGAAAGGCAGTAGTCGAAACTTATTAGGAAAAGGTAGGGAGAGAAAGGGCTGCTTGTAGGGATGATGGCTGCAGGCAAAAATTTGAATAATCAACTCTGTAGGCCCATGGTAGAACTAAACTGAAGGCGATTTCCCCAGGGAGCCTCAATCATAGAACTAAATTAACAACCAAACCATTATTTCCTGGTGCAGGTTTCTTTTTGTGCATGCATTCATCTCTTCCGTTTCATTCTTTGCTTTTGGAAACAATGTGATGTGTCTTCCACACAGAGGGCTTACAAAGCAATTAATACTGTATCTCTCCATTAAACGTATTGTATCCTTACCTAATGAGAAACTTCAAAGATTGTGGTTATGTATTGATCTTAATAAATATGGAAACGTTGTCACTTCCACTGGTGTGTTTACTAGTAAATACCCTTTTTAGTCATTTTAATGTCTCCTGGGCACTTGAATGGCCCTAGACTTTATCACTGAAAACTGATTGGTGTAGTGGTCTCCCTATGTCTCGTATTGCTAGAGAATTGTATTTCTCTTTATTGTATTGTGAGAAACAGACTCTTTTTGCTCGCTCACCCCCATGTTTTGCTAGATTTCATTGCTGGTTTTCCTACTGTACATTACATCATTGCTGTCCAGTGTATGTGTTCCAGTGCTTAAACATGTAAAAACTGGCTAATGCCTGACTGGCATATTTACCCCTCTCCCGTAAGGCCATGGTATATAGTTCAGAAACTACACCAATGGCACAGAAAGTTAAATGTCACTTGTGTACTGCAGCACCTATTGTGCCACTCACTAGTGTGACACTGGAAACATGGCTTCAGGCATAGTATTGTAGCCTGACTGCTACAGTTTATGCCTTCAGTCTGACCTACCAAAATAACCATTTTTTACAGAAAAAAACTTCATTTGAAATATTAAAAAGTCCCCCACATGTAGGCCTTGTAGTGCATAATGTAGAGTGCATGGTGGTTAAAAGTGGGGGCTTTTAGACATGTAACGTTGCCATGTCCCTATCGTGACAATCTTCCAAAAGCTATTTTCACTGTAGAAGGCTCTAGGCAGTCTTATGAGAAATACTAGAGTACAGATTAAAATATTAAATCTGCTTTCTCGAGTTTGCGAAAAGCTAGGGAAATGGTTCAACCATTATTTTAATATTTAAAAATATTAAATTCAGTGCTGAAGTCGGACGTTTAATAAATATTTAGAAAAAGCAACTTTTACAAAGTTACTTTGTCCCTGCTGAAGCTCCTGGAGGTTAATTTGCATTAGCCTTCAAGCAGCTGCCCTGTCAGTGCTTAAACTTAATGGGGTGTAAAGACTGCTCCCAGAGCAGGACAATGGAATAGGGCTGGTGACAGAATGGGCTGTATGTGAGGCTGGTGATCCCGATCAGCTTAGGAAGGAAGCTTGGTATGTCCAAGAAACTTCTTTACCTTGAAAGGGGCAATGGTGAGACCTTCTCATTCATAGTTTAGTGTAAGGAGAGCTTGATCTCTGGCTACTAGGTAGCCAGCTTGATCCATCCATGTGGGAAGGGGAACTGGTAGAATCAGTTTGGTGTAGTTTAGGAGGGGTGCTCATTCCCCTAAATGCACTCCTGCCTGACTCACAAGGTCCCCCCAAGAGCAGAAAGCGTGTGCCATCTTGAATTCCCACTAGAACAGTGCATTCTGGGCCAGTGTGAAATAAGGTAAAGAGGATGTGCTGTAAAAGTGGATAGTACTACCTGTAGAAACCTTTTCCCCCACTGGTTAGGGAGTAACCAGGAGTCAACCCCATCCTCTGGCTAATGAATAGTACATAAATGGACCTCATGGCCAGCTCCTCAGAATACTTTCCTGACATGTAGAAGACCAGAAACTGCTGTCTGAAACTCTTGAAGAGACCTGATAGGCTAGACCTGTTCCCACTTGTAACCAGGGCAAAGACGTGGACTCCAGGTGTCAGTTGGCTATCCTTCTGTATGGCTACAGGGACATCAGAAGCTGTAAGGGGCATTTATACTTGACTTACCACCTGCAAATGGAAGAGGGCTGGATACTGCTGATGGCCTCTGCTGGATCGAGTCGTGACACCTAAGTGCTGTCACTCAGGTACGGGGAGCCTTAGTGGTATCCAGAAGGACTTATTTTAAAGTCTCTGAAAAATGTGGATTTGGGAACTGTTTGGGCTTCCTGACTACCCAATTCAATACCCCCCCAGGTGCATCTTCTCTTGGCAAGAAATAAAGGTTAGTACTGCTCAGAGCTTTTTGCTGCTTGAAAATCTAGTTCAGTGGACCTTTACAGAAAGCCCATATGACTTTGGTAAGCTGTTCCTGGATACAGCATACTGCCTTGCCCCAGTGGCGGAATCCGAGCTCCAAAAAACAGTCTTAGTCCAAAGATAGAAATATTGACCAGACAAAGATGCCAAAAGTATCTGGCCATGGAGAGGACTTCCTTGGTCATGAAATTTGTCTTTTTCTTCTCTGAGCTTTACCCACTGCAACCAATGGCTTCAGCTGGACCTTGCTCAACACTTACCAGAATTCTAAGAAAATTGGCCACAGTCTGCAGCCTTGCCCTGCTGAGTTTGACTTCTATTTCACAGATTTACAAGTGTGGCAGTTCAAGGACTGACACACTCACGTTGACGGTCAGACCACAGCTCTCCGGGTGGTCTGACGGCCCAATTACATCCCTGGCGGGCGGACCCACCAGGGGACTACCGTCCCCGGGTGGGAACATTGTTCCAGACGGGCTGACGGCGGTCCTGGTTGTAGTCAGTCAGGGGGTGCTGAACTTAGTGCTGCCTGGCTGATTACAACCTTGTTTTCCACCAGCCTTTTAATGCCCCTTTCCCCACCATGAAAAGGCTGGTGGAGAGCAAGCACAGGGGGCCCACTTGCCCAGCAACATCGTAACGGGCATTGTCTGCTTTGCTGTTTGGCCCCTTCTGTGCTACGAGAGAGCACTCCGCTCCTTCAACGGATTCGAGTGCTATTTCATAGCACGTTTCCCGCCGGACTGACCAGCAGGAATGCTCTTATTACTCCACTTTTCAGACTGACGTGAACATTGTAATTGGGACTGGCAAACTCGTAATGAGGCCATAAGTCAGAAGGTCAAATCTTTGAGTGGGACAAACCTGGCTGGTGTATCCGACGCTCACTTCATTGCAGTCGGCCTGAAATTGCGGCTATGTCCCAGTATATCACAAATCGTGATTACTAATTGGCGCTTTACTTTTTCTTGACACATTTTCTCTTAAATATTGAAAACTTCAGATCTCCATTTCACATTATAGGATTTTTTGTCATTTTCATGTCATCTTGTTTAATACATTTGACACTCTTTTTTTTCTGTTGTGTTTTTTTTACTTTTTAGGTGTGTTAGTACTTCTAAATGCTTTACCTATTTCCACTGAGTTATCCCTCTCTGCTCTGTGCCATAGCTGGCAATGGTTTGGTTCAAGTTTAAATTATTGAAAACTTTGCCTAGGACTTAACAAGTTAGTGAGTTTATTACTTGTGGTGGACTGTTATCCACCAAAATTAATAATTCACTTTCTTACATGTATACTTCTCTTTGGAAACCCTAAGACTTATGAATTATTTATTAGTTAATTAGGGTATATTTGGCTTGTCAATTGCTTTACTGTATTCACATTACAGTCCTAGAGTAGTCTATACCCCCTACTTAACATTTTTCTATAACTGTTCTGTCGAACATCATTGTTATTCTTGTAAATCTATTCATGTTTCTCTTTTTGAGTTTTTTTATTAACAGTTGACTCTGGGCTTTGAAAGTTTCTACTACAGAGACTGCTTATGATTTCCCGTGAATTTAAAGGTTTTCTACTTGCCTTCTGTTGCAGCTATAAAACAACAACCATGGAGCGAATCAGTGAATAAACAGAATTCCTGCTTTAAACTGCTTAAAATCTTATATTGTAGGGTTGTGTTTGAATTACTGCTCTCACAAAAGTAAACAACTCACAGGTCGGAGAATGCTAGCACAACCCCACAGTGGTAGGTGGTAGTACAAAGTACAGTAGGGTCTCCTAACTCTTCAGTACTATATTTTGTAGCCTCTCAAATTAGAGTCTATAAATTGGTGGCATTGGTTTCAAGCTAACCACACCAACTAGCAACCAGGTGGGGGCCACAAAACTATTTCAAAAAATTCTCTGAGCAGTTGATGTAAAAATTCTAACTCTTTTAGTTGCAGATACAATTCTAAGCAAGTAAGTGTAAATTGTATTGAACTACCAGAATTGCTTTTAGCTTGTATTAGCCACCATCTAATTCAAAGAAATCACATTTCTGCTTACAGGCAGCATATTGATGGCATCATTGATTCTTCTGACACCTTTCAGTAAAAGGCAGAGAAATCTAACAGAAGTTACAAACCACTTTGTTCTTGCGTTCTTTAAAATTAGTTGTGAATAGCAGTTTTGACAATTCTATGGTTTTGGCTTCCTAACAAAACATCAACCAGGTAGTCTGTTCGAGCCAAGGATCATTCAGTATAACAGTGATGGAACAACTGCCATTATCTCCTGCAAGTGGCACTATGAAATCCATATCTAGTGTATGGTGTCCACTGGAACTTAATAAACTGCAGTATTTTGCATGTTGTTTAATTAACATTGATGTCTATTCGGAGCATGAAATATTGAGAATACAATTTTTCAATGTGCATTCTGGAATGAACGTCATCCTGATTTATGCACTGTATGATACAACCTTGGAAACAATCTTCATAGGCAAAACAATTATCAGATGTGTATAATTGTGCGCAAGACAGACGAGTCTTGAGTGTGAGGATAAATGGAAACTCCTAGGGATAGGGGCATAGGCTGGTCAGTAAGACTGGTGGGGGCATTGGAAAGGGAGAGGTATGCAAATTGGTAGGAGTACTAAGTGAGAGAAACACAATATTTTGTAAAATAATTAACATTTTTTAGAGCTTTTGAAACCGAGATGAGAGGGTGGGTGTATTCGTCAGTGGATAAATGCCAGATTAAATCGGACAGACACCATACCATACCAGACTGAAAAGAACTGTAGCCAACTATTCTTCAGAAAATACATTTATTAGGGGTATGTAATACCCCAAACACAATCCCTGAAGCTACGCCCCTGCCCAGGAAGGAACAAGGGGCTTAGCTGGGTCCTGGTGGGGGAAAGGCTACACTTCAATGAAGGTCAGAACCTCTCCATCTTCTACATCACTTTAAGGCCCAATAAATGGCCTAATAGAAACCCACGGCTAGGGCAACGTTATGATCAATACTTCTTCTTTAAGAACAAGAACTGAATGGATGGCTTCAGGAAAGTAAGAATCACCTTAACTTGGCACCACTTTTGTAAAATCCAACATTGTTTTCAGTAATACATGGGAGAAAGAGTTCTAGATCCCTGGGCAGAAAATACCATTCCTGTGTGCAACCCTTAACAAAACTGATCCATCCTTTTGACTTCCCGTCCATTACAAAAGGTCCTGAGAGTCTAGTCTTCTGAATGACAAAATTGCAGTGGAAACTGGCCCTTTAGAATTTTCCATAATAGGACTAACACTGGCTTCTAAATTTTGGAGAACCAACCTTTACAGGCCTAAGGGGGAAGCAACACAATCAACGTCAGGCATCCGTCTCTTTTTCTGGTGAGGAGAATTGGAGTTACTGAAAATGGGGGGAACCAATAAATTAAACACTCTGACCAAGAAACCATCTCACCAGTGCAGCGAGTAGAGAGAAAAGTATCTCTGAAGGTCTGCATTAATCAGGGAAACAAAGAAGTAGAGGAAGAAGAACTCAAATATGTGGATTAAAGCTTGTATTTCCTGAAAGGTTGAAAATACCCAACTTAGTCTGTCCACCTGTGAACAGTCTATCCCCCCAGATACAGAACACTACTAGACTCAACAGATAGGCCTTAGCCCATGATCCTATGTGAAACATCAGGATACCTAGTGGCTTCTAATGGGTCAGTTGAAAAAGGCCACTCTCACTGTTATCTAACTTATACAGGACTACTTCAGAGGGATGAAGAGAATGTGCAGGAAACTGGATTGACTGACTATGAGGGAGAGTGATCTCAGTCTTGCTAAGAGTTGAGGCTGAACTCCACAAAGTGAAAACATCCTAATTTGTAATACAGAAAAGGGTTTCTATGAGGAATGCCTAATTTACTCTTGGTAGCTTGGTACCCAAGCCAGATATGTCAAAGACTAGAGACCAGACAAAGCACAATTTACTGGTCCTCCAGTTTGGGGCGTTTGGCACAAGGCTATCTAATTTGTCCCACTTAAAAAAAAAAAAAACATTTGTTACAGAAATAGCAGCAAGAACGTGTGCATGAGGGACTTCCGGTGTCTTTACATGGGACATGAATAATTGACAGTAGTCAAAGCTGAAAATAAACTACTGATTAGATGAAAGTTCTAAGTGCGAGTGCAAGAGAATCCGTTTCTAGAACAAATGGTCTATGTATGACACGGCAAAGCTGGCTCAAGTAACATATGAGATGAGGCTCTACAACCTACATATACTGGGGTTACCGAAGGAAGGTGAACCGAATTTGGCAAAATGAAAACCACCACAGGAAAGAGGGGACTTTACTTGGAAAAGGACGATGACCAACATTTCAAAGCAGAAGTCCTCATCCTAAGGGGTCAGAGAAAAGCCTAATCGAATGGAAGGTAGTCAATAGCATACTTGGGACTGCCAGGTTAAAAAGCAGACACATCAACACCTCTATTATCCAATGCTTTGCTCCAACAAACGATGCAGAGGAAATAATCAAGGAGATATTCTAACAACAGTTGCAAGTTGAGCTTCAAGTTGTGTCAAACCACAATGGGAAACTTGAATGCTAAATTGGGAAATGACAACATGAATCATGTCAGAGCCAGAAGAAAGAAAGGTTGTTGAACAGTGAATGACAATGAAGAAAGACTGTTAGAATTTGCATCACAAATGATCTGGCCATAGGAGTTACTCTCTTCTCCAGTGTGATATTCACCAACAATGTTGGTGCTCACCCAGTGGCAGAGACAGAAACTAGATTGACCAGCAGATGATAAACAGCATTTGCAAACACTCACTGCAAGATATCAAACTTAGGAGAGGCATTGACAGTGATCAGCATCTAGTGACTGATCCTTTGAAGCTCAGGAAAACAGAAAGCAAAACATCTATACAACAGCACTTCCATGTGGTAATATTACAGGACCCCAAGTCCAAGAAGATATTTGTCTTAGAAATCAAAAACAGGGTCCATTTCCTGGCATACACGAAAGATCAGTCTGAGACAGCTGCAGATGCAATCAACAAGAAATGGGAACTGGTCTTTTCAGTATATGTGAAGAACAGTGAAACGTGCCTAGGACCACATCAATGAACAGGAAAGGATGGATAAGACAAGATACATGGCAAGCTGTTAAGAATGGGAGGGCAGCAAAAAAGAAACTTTATGAACGTCAAATCCGAGAGGCTGCACAGAAAGTACAATACGACAATGGATAGAAGCAAATAGAGGAGCCAAAAGAAAAAGAGTAGCTATGCATAACTTTGCCGGGCAAGCAGAGGAGAATAGGGGGAGGTCTTCAAGATAACAAGGATAGTCTTTGTAAGTCTTGTGCAACAAACAAGACATGGACAAGCAAGGCAGACTACTCACAATAGGAAAAGAGCAGAAAGCACGCTGGGCTTAGCAGTTTAAAAAAGCCTTGTACAAACCAGTACCAGCAAGAGAAATGGACATCAAAGAAACAGTGACAAACTTGGATGTGTACACTGTCCCCCCACAGAAAGAAGAAATCATCACTGCCATCCGATCACCCAAGAACAGAAAAGCTTATGGTCAAGACAACCTGAATGAAGAAATGTTTAAGGCAGGCAGTGATTTATCAGCCAGGATCGTACTACCACTGTTGGGAAATAAGGTACCAGATGACTGGAACCAAGGCATATCAAGATTCCAAAGAAGGGAGAATTAACCAATTGTAACAGTTGGCGTGGAATTACCCTTCTTTCAATCACAAGGAAAATCCTGGTGAAAATCATTATTCAGCATATTTCTGATGCCATGAACAAACAGTTAAGAAAAGAACTGGCTGTGTTCAGCAATGGTAGATGGTGTGTTGATCACATCCTCACACTACTCAACTTAATAGAACAGTGCATGGAGTGGCAGAGACAACTATACATCTATTTCATTGATTTTTATAAAAACTTTGACAGTATCCACTGCACAGCAGGTCAAATAGCCCAAACTAATTTAGTTAAAAAGGACAAATTGCAATGACAATCTCTTTACATCACTGAAGTACAACTGGCTTAGGGATCCTTTTGATTAAAAACAAATTGGTGTGTTTTTAATCAAAAGGAGCCCTTCAAGTACAGTTTTAACACACCTGTGTGGTGTCTGTGGTTCTAAATATGACTAATGAAGGGTAGCTGTGCATTTGTATTTGACACTAAAACTAAACCAGTGCCCTAAGTTTAAAAGAAAATAGTTTTTTTGGAATATGTTATTCACTCACAATAACAGCCAATGTTCTTCTTTATAATTTTGAAATGAAAAATTTAGCAGATCCTCAGGACTTGATCTGTATTTTCTTCCCTATTTCTCCATACGTACCCAGGCTATCAAACTAGGTTCCTTGAACAGGTGAATCCTGGATTTCCCTCTATGCTCTCCCCACTACCCATCAGGCCCAAAGCCAGAAGTACATTTGTGCTGGTGGTCTTTCAGACCAGTGCATTTGTCTCAATGCTTGGGGTCTTTAACACTTTCCTAGACTCAGGAAAGAAGTCATAAAGCTGGCAGGCTGCTGCCTGCCATACAGGAGTTAGACCCTCTTCTTCTCTTCTTATGGGTCAGCTAATTGGTAGATTCCCTAGCCTTGAGAACAGATTTCCAGCTCTAGGGATTCAAGGCAAAGCAGGAGAAAATGCCTTGTCGTTCATTAGGCAGATGTCGTTTTTCTAGACTATAGTAGGTTTCTAATTTCTTCACTTCCAAACAGCTCTCTGTCTTGAGTGTTAAGTAACAGCTTTTAAATTTTGAACTCAGCTGTGTAAATATCACATTTTTTCTATCTGTCTTTTTATGCAGGGTCACCAAAAGATGACTTTCTGCCAGATCAGTTCCACAGTGCTTTGGTGTGCAGGTTAGGATTCCAGTGCTTCCTCTCTCTTACATCAAGTGCTGGAATGTTGCTTTTCTGCAACCTAGCTGTCCTGGTGCATATTTACAGGCATTTGTGATCTGGGAGAGGCTTGTAGTGAGAGTTAAAACTTTGTCAAAAGGGCTTTAATCATTGTCAGTTGGTCAGTGATAAGTTGTGAATAGGTGTAATTACCATTGAGCCAAAGGGTGCTCAACTACAGGGATTTAGGCCATCATCAGCGACAGGTTACGTTTAGCACAAAATGTGACATCTTCTGGAAAGCAATTTTCGAAACATCAGACATAAACATTGTTTTTTCACATACATTTTCTAAGTGTGGAAGGAATTACTTTTGATGCACTTTTCATGGCCTGGCACTAGCCATGACTTTTTCATTTTCCTAAAAGTAAGTGTGTGTGTGTGTGTGTGTGTGTATGTATATATAATATACGGGGCAGCCTATTAAATCCATTGGCTAACTTCACTGTGAGTCATGTTATTCTGCACTTTCACAAGGAATATATATCCACCCTCAAAGTGGCTCCCTTCAGTCGCATGGACTGCTATGGCAATGTGTAATTTTTAAGACCAAAAATATTTTTGCTTTTAGTCAATATGTTCTATACTGTCAAGGACCCAGCAGCTTCCCCAACAATAAAATTTGACAGAAACCATACCATACCATACCATAACAAAACAAGGTATGGTATGTGGCGGCTCTGTTATGTGCCATTCCTGCAGGTTTTGCTTTTAATATGGGGGAGAGAGCTTTCCTTATATGATCACTGTGAGGATTTGAGTGTACTATAGGATATGGCTGTGGGCTTTATTGTGCAGTACACTCGCTGTTTTTGGTCCAGTCAGGCTTGTTTATTTAACCTCAAGCTCAGCCCTGGGTACCTGTAACTGCGAGCAGTAAGGCTTAGCAAAGGAACTATGTGTAAAGCATTTAACAGCATCAAACAACAAAATAGGAAAGCAAAAACACATGAAAAAAAGAAGACACCAATTTACAAAAATAAATTATATTTTTATGAATGTTTTGATACCTTGATGAACAAAATCCAGCGGAGGGTTACAGATATCCAGATTTTTTAAAGCTATCACCTACAGCAACCGCAAACAAGTATTGGTCAACAAAAACGTTAGAATATTTTGAAAAGTTTGAAACAGTTAGTTTGGTTACTCTGGCCCGGGTTGGGTGACCAATTCTGGCAGTACAAAGGTCTGGAGGCCAGAACGGACACTTTGGAGAGTTACATGGCCACCCGAGCGGTTTTGAAGCAAAATCCAAACTTTACAGGACAGCTATCATAAACCTCAATGGAGGGGTCCTGAAGCTTAGCGATGCAGGCCAATGATACTCAAAGGAGGCTCCGGTTGTGATGCAGTAATCGGGGGAGTCTTTGTGGACTTGGCCACAGAGATCGGGGTCTGTCGAAGTCCACTACATTACAGTAGAATGCCAGCTGATGTTACGGCAAAATCCTTAGATGGGGGCTAGTGTCCCTTGGATGCGAAGAATCCAGACTTGGATAGCACTCCTGGATCAGGCAGCCTTGGATACAACTGTTGGCTATCACAGATTTGTACTTTTGGGTGGCCGGCAACTGGTAGCAGCAAACTTGTGTGTTGACTACTAAATTGTTGGTTTGGGCTACTTCAGCTCGTGTGTCCCTGGGGCTGGCTCCAGGAGATCAGCCGTCTGATCTTTGGAGTCACTGCTGAGGCTGGCACAGTCCAACCTTTGCAAGTCCAAAGTGCAGCAAGTGCAGTCTTTCCAACGGTGCAGCTTCCCTTTGTGCGGGCCCAAGAACAGCCCTTCTTTAGTCCTCTCTCCCATTCCAGCATGATCTGAGGATTAGCGTGCCACAGGTGCCATATTTATCCCAAGAAAGTACCTTAAGCGGACCATGTGGTAACTAACCAGTGGGCTACTGGGTCCCCACATACCTAGTGGTAAAGTTAATGTGCCATCTGGCCATCCCAGGTGCCACATTCTTGCCCCTTTCAAGATGGCACAACCCTTCTTCTGTCGTTAGGAGTTTGGTAGCCCATTCTAGAGGTATGGCTACCAGAAGGGTGCATACCCCCATTAGAACCAGTTTGGGGGCGAGTTTTTCCTCCTTAACCCCATCTCCACTTTGTCTGCATCCTGCTCAGGGGTGCTGGCGCTACTTCGCTCACAAAAACGGCTTGATCTTTGAAGCTTGCCTTTTGGGCTAACACCTATAGTGGGCATCCTGGGGGGGAGGTGACACCTCACTCCACAGCAGCTGCCTTTGTTCTTGTGCTGGGGAGCCGTTAACATGTCTTCTTAGGTGCCCAGAAAACTGTGTGGCCAGGTCTTTGTGAGGTCGCTAGGCTAGCTGGAGTACAGAGTGGCAACTTTTCAAAAGTTGATTAACTTTAATATTGGTATTGAATTCGACATGGACCCCTTATAGGGTTTAATGCCATGCTAAACTTGATACCTTACATGACCCAGTTAGATAGTCCCATTCAGGAGTTGGCCAAGTAACTTGTGTTAGCCAATTGGGCTAAAACTTTATCCACAGCAAGACAACAATTTGGAAGCGTTGTTGGTAAAACACATTAAAAATATATGTCGTACTTAATGAAATACAACTCCCTGTGATAGCACTCTATAGGCCTTCCATACAGTATTAAGGGATAGGGTGGCTTTGTCATTGGTGTGAATGGCAAAGTTGACCTGGCAGCGAAAACACTGTCCTTCCAGTCGGCAGTGGCAGGATATTTACTTTGTCACACGCAGAGCAGCATAAACAGTGCTGCAGCCATGAATGGACACTCTACCTTACATGCCCCGGGTACCATATACTAGGGACTTATAAGTACGTCATCTTTGCCAATTGGGTGTATCCAATCCATTATGCAATCATAGACGTTGATTCACCAAAATGCTGGGGGAAGCGGAAGTGACGTCATATACCCTTTGATCTTAATGATGTCACAGGAAGTGACATCATATGACCTTTGAATCTTTCCAGGCAGTAATGTCTAATGACCTTAATCCAGATTAAATCACAGTAATTAACATTGGTGAATTTTCACAATAAGCGCATGGTAACTATAACACAAATAAATGTCTAATTTTGGATATCATCTATGTAAAGGTGCGGGATATAATATGTTAAGTGAACAGTTACTTGAATTGCTGTAAGCAAGCAAAGTGAGTCTGATGTCTTATAATGGAGGTTTCTGTCCCCTGCGAAAAGTTTGGAAAATTTGGATCTAATAGTGCATTTCAAGTCCTTTCATGGCGTGCCAAGCTACTGAAGTCTGACAGTCCCAGTGAGTGACAATGCAGACACCCTTGCACCATGTTGCAAGGTTGTCTATGTTGGCGCTAGGCAGCAATTTGTGCGCCAGTGCAGGGGGAAAGGACAGAAATGCGCCATATCTTGTAAATATGATGCATTTCTGCTGTGCGCCACAGGGTTTGTAACTATGCCCCTTAATGTACAAATACCCTTTTGGATGCCGGGACGGACTTTAAAAAACATGAGTCTTGTTTCAGCAACTCTAGGGTGTTTGGTCATCCTTCCATACAGCCTCTCTGAGTCTAAATCATTGAATGAGCTTAGGGAAGTTTAATCTCTTGAGGGGATTACTTTTCTGCCCCCACCCTCCCTGTACAATGTTTCATTTATGGGAAATTGGAGTGGGAAAGGAATCCTCCACCTTACAAGTCCATTAATGATACAGGGGTGTAATGCAGGCCCCTACATCCTTTGCAGTGCAGGGAGGACCCCGCACCTTCCTGGACCCCTCAGACCTTCAGGCCCCCCCCTTTCAGCCCAATACCAATTAATATTTGTGAGATATGGGAGACTTGGAGGCCTCTCACCACATTCTGCGGGGGTGAGGGGGGCATCATTTTGCATTACACCTCTGGATTAACAGTATTTTTTTGTTGAAGAAGAACCTTCCTTAAGAAAGTTAGAATCTTCAGCACCTATCAGTGGTGTATTGGTTTAAGCTCTCTATCCTCCGAGGTGTGCATGCCGGTGCGGCCTGAAAGGGCAGTCTTTTAATATCGCCATTTGCTGCAAGCATAGAGGTGCTCTCAAACAAACGCTTTAAAAAGTATTCATGGTATGGAGTTAGAATAGTAAATCTCCCTCTGCTCGAATATTGGTGGATACTTCTACGCTTCTCCGATGCATTTCACTGGAGAAGTTGAATACAGATTTTTCTAAGAGGCACGGTAGACGTGGGAGCTTGGGCGGTTAGAACACCAGCACTTTCTGCTTGCATCTCCACTACTCCGATATCAGCTATTCAAACCAAAAGTGAACCAAACTCTGATGTACGTGGCCACTTACACTGTGGGATATAGGTGGTATTTAATTTCTAGTAAACAGCAGCACTCCGGTATAACTCATGAAACTGCAAGTGTGATCCAGGGAGCACCAGGCACGAACAATGCATGTGAGGTACTTGGAAAAAGCTTTTTTTCTGGCCTGCTACCCAGTAAGAGCTACACTCCGAGTTATTGTGTTTATTAGCACATTCACATCAATGTGCAAATATTTAGAAAGAAGCACACTCTTTCAGCTTCGATGCACTCAGAAATCACAGAAAAGAACTTGTCTGAATGGCACCATTTATGATTGTAAGCTGAATCAGGAATGACTGCTCCAGGACCTCTCTCTGATTGCACCAGAAATTCAGCCTTTTTTTCTTACCACACTGATACATAATTATAATGCTGTCTTTGTTTTTTTAAAGTATATTTATGTGTCATAGATGAAGTGGTGATCTTATCTGTGTCCTCAATGTGTTACCTCTTATTCTCATTATGTAGTAGGATGCCATCATCTCTGACAGTCTTTCCGTTGTATGCATTCTATTTTTACTCACCATGCCTTACTGTGCATTCATGTGTTTTGTAATCGTATTGCTTCCATACTCCATTCTCCATTGGAGAATGCTGTTCAAATAACCTTTTCAAGTGCTGGGTTTTACTTCTGCTGGTTTAACACAGTCTGAGCGGGCTGGAAACAAGGGTGGTAAATGCTTCTAAAGTCTATATGCTGCATAGCTAGTTTTGAGCGGTTCTGCTTTCAAATGTCTTTTCCAGGCTGCTCTCCAGACCATCCTTTGTGTTGTGATGCTAATCACAAAAGAGTGGTCTCCAAAGTGTAATACCCACAACAAAGGTACAAACAGGTACAAGGTTTTGCACTGGCTGAAATCAGCCTAAATGAAAATGTGATCAAGGAAAACAAATGTCTGGGCCTCCCTTAAGGGTCCCATTCACTTTGCACAACATAATTGTCAGTTCCACCCCTCAGAGCTACCTTGCACCAAAGTGCACTGCTTCAGGACGTGTAATTGGCAGCTTCTTGCTAACGAAGTCTTCATTGAATTTTAGTGTCTGGGTCTCTAACCTCTAGTCACAGGAATGCAGGCAATAAACTTCCTCTGTCTGGAGAACCTATACCAGCCCTCCATCTTGTGCTGTGTCACACCAGGGTTTTCCGAAATGGATTGCATCTCGCTTTACAGTTAATCCTGCGAGGAAGATTGGAGAACAATTCCATTGCAACATTTGCAGAATCTTGTTTCAAGGTTTGGGCCCAGCCATTAGTTTGTTTCCAATCCCTCAGTTGACCTTGCTCTGCCTGTTTATTCAATTCTAGTGCCTATCAGAAGTATTGAATATACCTCTTTCTCCACGTGCAAATAATATTGATTCTATCTAGCATCTTGCATTTTCAAATTGTTTGCTGTCTCCAGAAGCACCTTCTTTATTCATAAATTCTGGCATGAAAAAGTGATCTGTTAATTACATTTAGCTAGAATGTTAAATTGTAGCTCTCATTTTTCTTTCAATTGCCCCTCTTCTTCCTTTCCCTTCCTCTGCATATGTTTTCTCTCTGGGCACGTGCTTCTCCAAGTCAATTGCATCTTTGCCTTAGCTGTCATTAGTGTATTTCTGCAGTTGCCCCACATCTCTTTTCAAACATCACAACGTCTTCTATTTTAAACTCCATACCCCTGTAACCTAACAACACCTAACCTCCTGAGGCTCATTCATTAACCATACCAAACATCTGCACTACCTTCCCACTTCCAATGATAACACCTAGATCACAATCATTTAATGTTCTGCTTAGAAATTGAAATAAATACATGGAATGGTTTGCTTGAACACACAAGACTAATCACAGAAAACAATAGTAACAAATAACAGTGGACTAACCAGTAACCTTGGATTCAGGAACCCATGCTGCCCAGCATAGTGGGTTTCAGTGCCTTGTCAAAGGTAGTTAGTGCCATTACAGAGAATCACTGTCCCACATGTGGCACTCTGGAACGGAAGACAAGGCCCCATTCCCTTACTTACCAACCAGTAGTGCTGTTGCCAGGTTTTCCCTTGAGTATCCAAGCTTTATTGCATTTATACCTGCACCATATCTTTTCACGCCTAATGCCGCCTCAGGCAGTCATTTGTATCACTGTTGCAAGTAGTCACCTTGCTGCTAGAGGAAGAATCTATTATGTCACATTCTTCTCACAGCGTGCACCTTTTATCAATCTCCATTTTATGCAAGGGGTGGACATGAGAGGGAACTTAAAATGTAAGTCTTACTGCTTCCGATTGTAACAGAAAAAGCTCAGAAGATGCTTGGAGTCAGCCCTTTTGTATTTATTGGGAGGTTTTGTGAGGCACTGTGGGTCGCCTTTTCTTTATTTCAGTATGCTGTAGAAATACCAGAGTCAGTAAAAGTTAGAGTTCAATCAATGAGTGTAGGCCTCAGTCCAATGTTCTTTGTGACTGTCCACATTTACAATTAAATTCAGTTATTGGCAAGTCAATATTTCTGCTTTTGGTTCCTTCTTGAAGTGCATGTAGACTTAGGGTGACCACCTGGCATGGAGGCAAATTCTGGACAGGAATGTAACAAATTCAGGACAAATGGTCAACATTCAGGACAGAAATTCAGGAGAAAGGGTCAAAATTCAGGACAAAAATTAAAGAACGAACATACGTTTTACAGACACATCCAAGGAGAAGCCATACCCCGCTACGTTATCAGTGCATTTATTTACCATTTTCTATAAAGCACTAATAATTCACTATGTTTTTTTGTGATTGCCTCCTGGTACGCTACATTCAGGTTTCACATCATGTCCTTGTTCAGTAGTAAATTAATGCCCTTCAGCACTATGTTAAGGCACTCATCCGTACCCATATCTCCCCAATCTTCCTCGGAGATAAAGCAACAGTAAAATTCTGATTATATTTCTAAACAGTTTAAAACGACTGGCAAACAGTTGGGAAATGTTAAGGTAAGTAACCGTATGCTAGTTCAAACAAGTTGAACAAAACCATCTTGCTCACCTCAGCCTCCAGTGGACTTTAAATTAAAAAAAAAAAAAAAAAAAAAAATGAGGCAGAGCAGTTGGTGTGGGCGACATTCTCACACCTAATGTCAGGATGTAAGGTACCCACAACTTGTCTGTTGTTTAACAGCACTAGGGTGTACATCCGGGACTTTACATTTATCTCAGAACTGGGAGCCCAGGCTACCAATCAAATAGATAAAAAGAGGACCTAATGTCAGGATGTAAGGTACCCACAACTTGTCTGTTGTTTAACAGCACTAGGGTGTACATCCGGGACTTTACATTTATCTCAGAACTGGGAGCCCAGGCTACCAATCAAATAGATAAAAAGAGGAGGATGAAATTGAGATCAGATGGGAGATCTAAAGCAATTTCTCAAGGGGTTGGTGATAAGAACTGGATAAATAAGGAACAGAAGGTCAAGGTGGGACAATCCTTAAAATGAGACAAGATTGATCCACCAAAAGTATTGGAAGGTATTGTGTACCTGGGGAGTTGTCTTAATACAGATGAGAGAAACAGAGGAGGCACTGTCAAGTGGTTGAAGAGGCAGCACCCACCAATCTGACAGACTCTTCTGGTGCAATGGTCCGCTGTTTGTGCTTGTGAAGGGTGAGCAGGGGCCAGACCCCTTGCAAAGTTGTGCTAGGCAATTTCCCACTCTGCCCATGTCTTAAAATGGTTTTGTGATTGAGCAAAAGCCAAACCAGTGAGCTGGTCCATCCCTAAGTGCCAAAGTACACGGAAAATCTACAAACTATTTAGGATGTAAATTGCACACAAAAATGCAAGAAAATGTGAAAGATTTTAAATGTAATTAGTGTTTTTAACATATGGTAATGTTTTCCCCTTTATATACAATTAAGACCTCAGATTGAACCTAGGGATTAATATCTACATTTTGCCCACTGATCTGCACAATGGAAATCTGGGCAGAGAAACATATTCCCTCCAAGCCCAGTTTGTTTTGGTCTTCTGATCCACTTTCAGTAATGGACCACGTGACACTAATGAAGATGGTGTGCTACCCGATTATTATTCTGAAAACTTTCCTCTGCTCATCCCTCATTCCTTCTTCAGACACCTCACACATCCGATTTGGTCGCTGGGGCGCCGTCAGGTAGCTCTTTCCACTCTAAAAAAAACCTGTGACTGTGCGTGGATTAGGCCTTCTGGATTTAGAATGCTTTTTTTTAGCAGCACAGCTCCAACTGGTTGCTCGCTGGCTGTCTTGCCACCTCCTGCATGAGATGGGGTTCATCCATAAAGTCTTTAAGGAGAGCTTACTGCACTACTCATGGTTTCCTACTGACCATTCTACAGAACACCATCCATTTTACCCTGCCCAGCTTTCTCTTCCCTTGCAAGAACCTATAAACTCACTGACCCAAAGAAACCTCACGCTCCTGCACTACCTCTGCTAGGCCTTCCCACTTGCACAGGACAGCTGCGCTCAGGGCAACTCTGTCAATGGCGTGCTGCAGATGTCTTAAAATTGGGGGACTTGTTTGTGGATGGTGAGCTACTAGATCTCTAAACTCATGTGGCAGACTACCATCTTCACCCATATCAACTCCTTACTTACAAACACCTTAAACAATCATTAAATGCCCTACTTTATGTCTGCCACCTATCACTAAGCCCAGATGAGGTGCGCCAGAAGCTCTACACCTTAGGGACTTGTGGCAAACTGATAAAATTGGTATGCAGACCTTTCCTTCAACATGTAGACCACTTCAGGCCTTCTCGCCATACTGCCTGGGAGACTGAAGGGACCAAACCTCTGCAAGATACGGAGTTGGCTAAAATACTGGACCTTCCCCACAAAGTATACCGTGGCTGCCACTTTAAGTACATTCAGAAAGCCTCCCTGGGATGCATTCCGCCCGGTGCTTGCCATTGGCTTTGTAGTTTGTAACTCACCTTCGTTGCTTTCAGTTTGCTGGCTTATTATGTTTAAGCCTGTCCAGCTTGAGCCCATCCCTTCCCTTGCCCAAACTTTATTTTCAGTATCCTTCCGAGTGTTCCCTTTCTGTAAAAAAAGGCCTGTAAATTTTGTTATCTCCTGACATTTGCTGCACGTTCAAGAAACATGGTCTAATATCTGGCTCTGTTTTCGGTGGGAGCTTGGTGTTTGCTTTTCTTTCTCTGACTTCAAAGTGAAAGGATTTATGTGACAATCTTGCTGGATACTGTGGGTAGGAAAGAGTTTTTTTCTATCACATTACACCATTTAAATGAACTGTGCAAGGATTTCAAAATATATCAGAATCAGGAACACAAATGAAGCACTTTTTTGTTAATTCTGAACTGTGCTGGAAACAAATACCTTGCTATCATTACACTGGGTGATACAATTTCCACGCATCATCGTCTTTTACCTGTATAGTTTTATTAGTACAGCTGTATGTCTGTGCAAAAGTAATGTCATTTCAATCAAAACCTTGATGTCTGTAATGGCAGTGTGCTACTACACCATGCAAACTCCACTCCACTCCACTCTACTCTGCACCACTCCACACCACTACACCCTGGGACACTTCACTCTACTCCACTCTAAACCCCTCCACTTTATGCCAATTCATGCTGCAACTCTCTACTCTACTCTGTACCACTCTACTCTGTCAATGCACTCTACACCACTGCTCTCTGCACCTTTGCATGCAACACCACTCCAGCCTAGGTCACACCTATCTACTCCGCAGAACTCCACTCTGTGCCACTCTGCAACACTGTATTGTACACAACTGCATTCTATGCCAATACTCTCTATGCCAATGAACTCTACTCTGTAACACTCAAATCTATGCCCCTGCAATCTACACCAATACACTGTACATCATTCTAATCTACTCTGCACCACTGCACTCTATACCATTTTACTCTATGCCATTACACTCAATGCCACTCTGCGCAACTGTACACTACCTTGCACCTCCACCTTATGCCACTTCACTCTATGCCACTTCACTCTACTCTATGCCACTGCACTCTACCCTGCACCTCTTCACTCTACGCCACTGCACTCGACCCTGCACCTTTCCACTCTACGCCACTTCACTTTACTATGAAACAATCTACTCTATGCTAATGTATTCTGCACCACTGCACTCTAAACTACTGCACTCTAAACTACTGCACTCTAAACCACTGCACTCTATGCAACTGCAATGTACGCTACTGCACTTTACTCTGCACCACTGTAGTCCGCGCCACTGCTGTCTGTCACTTTACTCAGCCACACAGCCCTATCCGCCACTGTACGCTACATCACTGTACTCTGTACTACTGCATTCTATACCAATATACTCTACGTCGCTGCTCTCTAAGCCACTCTACTCTGCATCACTCCGCTCCACTGTACTCCACGCACTATATTCTAGTTTGCACTGCACCACTCTGTGCTACTCTATTCTGCACCACTTTACACCACTGCAGTCTATGCCACTGCACTACATACAACTTTACACTACTGCACACTCTGCCACTCTATTGTACACCATTCTACTCTGTCACTACACTCTATGCCACTCTACTCTGCTCCACACCACTGCACTCTACAAAGCACCACTCTATGCCTATGCATTCTATGTCACTGCATTGTACGACACTGAATTCTATGCATCTGCACTCAATACCTTTACACCACTGTATTCTGCAAAACTCTATGCCAATGCACTCTACACCAGTCCACTCTACTGTATGCCACTCCTAAACACAACACTCTCTTCCACTCCACAACACTCTACTCGACTCTTCGCCATTGCACTCTACGATACTCCGCCCCACTCTCCTCTATGCTACTAACTTTTAGCCATGCTAAGCAGCAGCCACTCTGGTGTTTACAATGGCTAAAACACTTTGGCAAAGCCAATAACTGTTGCATAGACAAGACTTATTGGCTTTGCCAATATTTGTTAGTACTATGGGGTCCCGAGGTCCATGAAAGCACTGTGAATGTGCAAGTCATTTTTTTTTTTTGATAAACAACTTTATTAGTTTTGTTAAAAAAAAAAATACCCTGACTAGGTCACACCCCCACCTCTTCCAACATGGCAACATACAGTTCCGCACAAGTGACATAGGCACATGATTGACATTAGTCAGAAAAATCAGTAACAGGGCACCTCACAGCAACAGCACCTAAGCCCCAGCCCCTGAATCCTCTCCCCAGGCGGCCTTCCACTTTCCCTACACTCTCGTATTTTGCTGGGCACCCTCCTGCCTCGTACACACATTTTTCTCACTGGGCACACCAGTCCACTCCACGGTGCCACTTCGTAAGCATCTGCGCTGCCTCCGCCTTCCAGCCAGCTACAATATCTCTTTTGGCTATCAGGCAAGCCACCTCCAAAAAGGTATGTTCCGCTCTACTGGACCCCACTCCTTCCATGACCCCCAAGAAAAGCGGCAATGGGGCCTTCTCCACCTCCACCTCCACCTGCAAGACTCTTGAGATTTCACTCATCACCGTCCACCAGTAGGAAGCTATGTGTGGCAGGTCCACACCATATGGTAAAAGTCAGTGTCGGGGCAGGCGCAGCGGGGACATTCTGCGTGGGGCTGGAGGCCTGCCTTATATAGCCTGGCAGGCGTGAGATTAGCAGTGTGTAAGTAGTATGCCTGCACCACGTGAAGACGGGTGGTCATAGTCAGTGTTCTAGGGGCCATCAGAACATCTCTCTAGACCTCATCCTCTAAGGGGCCCAACCATACCTCCCACCGCTGACTGAGTTTGTCCAGCGTCTGAGTTGTGTTAGTGACCAGGGAGCAGTAGATCTGCAACACTCCCCCTTTACCCAGGCCGCCCATCAGCGCCTTGGCCTCCATGGGACTAAATTCAGGGAAGACCATGCCGGTCCAGACGTGCACGTGTAACGCGTGCCAGAGCTGTAGGTATTTATGGAATTGGGTCTTGTTGAGTGAGCAAGTCATTATTTTAAACATGTATTATACACAGCATAATATAGGCCGCCACAAAATTAGCATATGAATCTAGGCTAAACATAAAAAGTGCTTCTAAACTATAGATTTCAATAATATACAGATTATACCTAGTGCAAACATTTTTTTATAAATGTCCATTAAAACCACACACTCTATAGCTCAGCTTGGGACACCCTAACACTACATCTCTAAAAGAAAGTATCTTTGCTATCAAAAAGCTTCAAGTGATTTCCATTAAAGCCAGTACAGGCTCCCTTTTACATTTGCAGATTTACCACTCCCCACGTTTGCATTTCTTTCAGGAAGGAGGCACCGTGGCAAGAAGGCCTGAATCTTATCTGTCTGTCCCTCCCTTGGGATCAGAGCAGAGACCCCTCCCTCACACTCCAGCTGGGGAAACTAAATTGTCAGATCAACTTTTGTGCCTTTGCCCAAAGGCTAAAATCAGGGACAAATGCTGTCTGTTAAGCAATCCATCGCAGGGCTAAATTATGGGCAGTCCGTGAAAATTACGGACGGGTGGTCACCCTTCGTGTAATTACTCTGCTTTCAAGCCTAGCTTTACAATTTCCATCCAGTGCTGGTGACATTTACTGCTGTAGTCCTTCCATGTTTGGTATGATTGAATACTGGCTGGTTGATCAAGTAGGCCACCAGCGAACAAAGGGTCATGTTTGTCTTGTGTAGGTGCTAGGGAGGTACGGTTGGTAGTACCCTCAGACCATTGTTTCAGTGGGCTGATGATGGTGCACAGAATATAGACCCACATGATTCTTAGTATCGTTTTAAACTTAAGGTTTCTTGTCCCACAGATAGGATCCACTTCATTTCAAGCCCCGTGATGCGAAAGAGAGTTGTGAAGGTTAAAAGAATGACAATGTAAGAGGGTTTACTACTTAAAATACCAGCTACTTGGCTCATGTCTTTGTTCTTTCAATGGTTAATGAAGCACATGACGAATGTTGAGCTGCCTATAACAAGAAAACGTGATCCATAGCTACGCAAGAAGCACAGCAGTAGTGATATTACACCTACTCTTTGGCATCAAATGCACGCAATTCTAAAACGTTTTTATGTGCTTTGTCAACTGATGCTTCTATAACAAAATGGAAAAGTGCCCGAGGAAACTAACCCTGCTCTGAAACAGCTATATAAATAAGAGCGTATTTTACAGATGTGTCGGTTGCTTGGAGCAGGGAGGAAACACACTGCGAACCTGACATTTGTGCTGCAGCGTTTAATTAGCACAGGTTTCTGGCTGCATGCCCGAACACCACTTTCAAAAATATCTCTTCGCCAGTCTAGTACTGAAAATCCCACATGGTTTTTTAAATAGCCGGAGCTGTGATGTCACTTTGGTTACACATGAAAATTATTAGAAGCGCCTACTACTTCCATTTTTGGCCGAATATAGCAACCTTCTTGGTGCTAAAAATACCGCTGCAGGGTCAGCCTTTTGCATTAGAATTAATGCACAGTGACCCCTATCCGTAGAAGGGGTGGTTGTAGACTATTAGACCTGGAAAATATTGCATTCTTTGTGTTTTATTTCCAGCATGTTTCTGCTCCTGAGCTTGGTTATCTCGCCGGACTCTGTGCTGGGGTCTACTTAATGCCATGTAGTGAAGCCCCAGGTAATGAGATGCGAAGGGGCATGCCAGGAAGTAGTGGTGAGGCTGGTTTCTCAAGAATGATGAAGAGTGTGTTAAAGGTGTGAGCAATGATAGTGATTGGAATGTCATGATGGACTGCGAAGCAACAGCGTGTGGTGATGAGTTGGATTTAAATAAAATTGCCAGTGTGGCAGATGCATGTAAGGAAGCTTGAGTGGAGCAATTGACTCTGTACTTGAGAGTTGGTTTTGTGGCGTGGATGTGATGAGGTCACACACTTGGTGGTGGTTTACTTAAGTGATGATTGTTAGGGAACGTGGCTTGTAGCTATTTCCAGGCCTCGGGAGAGCCAACTAGGAGTCACCCCTGGATTCTCCTGTCCTTTGCTTTGGGGCATCTTGTAATGGGTTCGTTGAGTTTCCTACCAGAGAAGGGTTGTGATGCCAGGAAGGAATGGATGCTTGTTCTATATTAATTTGCACCAGGTAACCTTGCCCTGCTCCAGTGTTTCTGCAGTTGGCTGGTGCCATTGGGTTTTATTGGCTATTGTTTGGTGACAAATGTCAGCAAGTGGTTTCTTATTTAAAAATAAAACATAGAAAGATGCTTGCTTATGAAAATAACGGAAGGCCTGTGACTGGCCACGCAAGAGGATGACACAGCTTTTCACTGATCTGATTCATCTGCTGATGGTAGGTGCCAGTGAGCAAGTTTTATTATTATTTTTTTTTCATTTTTCTTTGTTTGGAGGAAAGGGGGGGCATCTGTGACGAGTTGTGCAGGCATACCAAGCTAACTCCTCTTATCCCATGCTTTTGCTACTATCAAAATCTGCATGGTTCACTTTTTTTGTTTGGGTAATTTACCCAGATTGTTGAGACGGATTATGGTTAGTCAGAAATGCAGGTTCATTCTCGTTGCCATCTGGCCGAACTCTGAACAGGACAGGATTATGTGATCATTCTCTGTTTATTAATTTGAGGGAAGTGGTAGGCATGCAAATATTTTCCCGAAAAACAGAGTGGAGAAGAGTACTTTCAGGCTCTAGAATATTGACTCAGGACTGGGAAGAAGTGAAGGTTTTTGAGTGGCTTCTGCTTCATTGCTTCTCTGGGTATACATTGGCTGGGCAAGCTGTCACTCACTGATGATTTTGAGGTGTTCCATGTGACCGGTGACAAGCTTGTGGGCGTTGAAAGTCTTGAGTGAAATGCGTAAGCCCAACTGCCTTCGGGGGATTTGAAGCGTTCTCGTCTGCAAAATGTTTTCTAAAAATGTAACAAAATGGTGGACTTTACTGCAGATTTCTACCATAAACTGAGTATAAAGACCGAGCTTCGAAGAAGCACTAATTAATTACTCAGTCTTTTCATGGGTCCAGACAAGCCTTACCCTCCACAGCGGCATTAGAGTTTCGCCATCCCCACGAAAACGTTGGGGAAAAAAGATAGCAAATCAATGCATTTCAGCACACTTTCCATAACACTCTGACACAGAATACTCGCCTCTCACAGCCTTCCTCCTTCAGAAAGCAATAGGATAGAATAATACGTTTTGAGGTGGGAAAGAAGCAATAGCTCACAATATGGCAAAATAACAGTTCCACAGTATTGAAGTCAAAGAAGCGCCCTACAAAATGATAATATAATTGAGCTACATATAATCCCTTTCCAGATAGCGATATTCAATGTGTTTACCTAGTTTGGGGTATACCATGTCCTCTAACCAACATGTTACTCTGCTACCTGTGGGAATTATTCGAAGATAGAAAATATGAACACTGCCTCTGTGGCCTTTAATCGTTGTGGACAATTGAAAACAATCTTGGTTTGCAGGTTTTCACTGCGTGTCATTTTTCAAAATGTAAATAGAATATTTCTTTACTTCTTACATTTCACTACTTTTCATTTGCTAATTGCGCCGTTGCCAAGTAGATTCTTAATCATATAAGTATGACCGAGAATCTACTTGGAAAGGGCAGGGTGGAAAAATCTAAAATTGAGCAAAGGTCAGAAAGGCCGCAAACAGCAGAACTAGCCACCTCATAGGCTCCTAAAGTAGTTGTACTGCTCTTGTATGCTGAAGTTTTCAATCAGCACTAGTAATAATATCACCGTCGTCTTTATTTAATTTTGGCTACAGGATCCATAGAGATGGCATATAAAATGTACTGCAAGCTAATGAAAACTATTTATCGGAAATGGGATTAGTTAAAACTATTTACTATTATTCTTGTTATCTTTATGACTTCTGAAGTAAACAGAGAAACTGTTTTAATATTTGTTAACTACTTTTACCCACATGAATATAAGTATTATTTAAATATATATTTACTGTGAAATGTGACAATTTCACACTAGAGATATACTAATTATGCATAAAAGGTACAGTTTAAAAAAAAAAGTCAACTTCATTGGGTTTACTGTTTGCTGAATGCAGATAATTTAAACTGTGCACATTGGTAGCGGTGTTACAGTGATCTGTTTTTCCTTTTGATAGAGTATTTTTGTTTATAATTGTGTACAGGAAGTCTTTATTATATGTTCACTGTTTGTTTTGTGCTGTCTTGTGAGTCAAAGCATTTTGGATCCTTTTGCAGTTTTGTGAGACCTTCATTTGGATTTGTGGCTGCATTGTGCTGGGAAGCAGCACAGTAACGTTAGTAAGTTCTTTTAGACTATGGTATTGTAGTTGTACTGGCTCTGTATAAGGATCAGTGTTGTGTCTTCCTTATTAGTTGGTTGAGGTAATCAAAGTATTTTATTGTGGTGGTAGAGAAGAAACTGCAGCCTTAAGCTTCAGTCAGTGAGAGCAGGCGGTGAGGACCAGAGTCAGGGCTGTGCTATAGTCACACCTCTGGGAGATAGATTTCTTGCCATGAGCCTGGACAAATCAGATGGTTTGGTCCGTTGATGCAAGTCCTCACCTTACCTGCCACCACCACCCCCACACACACAAACGCACTGCATAAACAAGATTAGTGTTTCATTGAAGGTGCCAACCCTTGCACACACTGTGTGTGCAAGTGTATACATTGTTCTGCTGCACCTTTCCTTCAAGGCTGAACAGATGCATGTAGCAGAGCAGTCTGGGAAGCTCCCCTTCCTCCCGAGCTGGCAGTGGTTTGCTCTAAGTATGCTCATGCTTTCTTCTGCCAGAATGAACAATGGGAGTGCAAGAAATGAGCCCATTAATCTCCTCCTCCATCTCCGCCTGCTTCCACTATCGCTTCTGAGCTAGCATGGCCCCACCCCAAACCTCCCCGTGTGAGCCATGCCTCGGTGTTACTGACCCGTTTAAAGACTTGCTTGGGCCACGTGCAGACCATAGCATCCACGACTCTGCCAGTTTTAAATAATAGGCTGTTAAAAACATGGTTATAGCTGTAAAGTGAGAAGACAAATTACTTTCTCCTCATTAAACTGCTGTTTCTTAATCCGTACATGCAAATTTAGCCGTAAACCCTGGAACGTGTATTGATTGCTCTGTGTGTGGTAGGTGACAACTTTTAACTAATCAAAAGGTGTCATTTTGCCGCCCTCGGAACAATGATGAGCTGAGGGGAGGGCCTGGCCTGCATGCTGATGGGCCTGCAAGACAAGGGTGACAGCAGAGGGCTCAGCAAGTGGAGCTACTGTGCCAGAACGAACATGCCAAGTGTTGCTGTGTCTATTACTACACGAGTTACATGACCTGCATCCCTCTTTTCTTAAAATAAAATACTTTGTAGAATGAAGACCTAACAAATTCCTGTTAAGCTGTAGTGATCATAGCAGTACAGTTCCGGTTTCATCCACTAATGGAATACAGTTTTAGGGATTTAGCTCACATCTCCTGAAACATTTCTCCTGATTGCTGTCACTTGCCAGCTCCTGTATTTGAACTGCTTAGATGGCTATCTTAGAACTGACTCAATACCATTCTGGCCTCTGTGCCTGAACAATAACATGCATGACCGAAAATCCTAATTCTTCTTACTCAGGACAGGTTGTTTGTCGAAGTTTTAACGTAAATTGGAATATTAAAGTAGTTTCTAATTGACCCCGATGTAAGTTCCCTCCAAAAAAGAAAATTAAGGTTTTGGCTTAAAATAGTGCATCACTGCAATTCTGTAGAAATGTCTAGTCTGCATTTAGTGCACTTCAGTGGTGGGCAGTCATGTGGCTGCAGTTTTCCCTACAGCTGCCCAAACACAAGACATTAGGAACATTTGCGATGCCATATAATTAAAGAAGAATTACAGGCATGGGTGACGGGGTTTTTAAAGCCAGCTGCAGAGCAAAGGCCATTCATGGGACCTTAGTTGAGCACCAAAAGATGAGTACCAATGTGGACTGAAGGCCAGGAGAAGGAGGGGAGTGGAGGAAAGCTGGAGCGGTCATTAACTTGAGCCCACAAACCACATTATAGTTAGGATTAAAGCCTCCAAAAAGCCAGGCACACATGGGTGGCCGACTTGCTGCCTGGTTCAATTCAAGCTTGCAGCGCGTTTATGGCTTACTGCTGCTTTACTGCCTCACTGTGAGATGCCTAGCTGCTGGCCTATTCAAACATTTCTGTCTCTAGGATTATGAATGGGGACAGTATCTTAGAAGAGACCTGGAAAATATTAGCAGTGGACTCAGTTCCTCCTATAAATTACAGATCCGTTTTTATAACTTTACCGCATTTAGCAGGAACAGTGCAGCCGGCAAAACAGAATGAAACCCTTCCTCCTGGTGTAAATCAGTATATTTCGGAAAACCACAGTCATCCTTTTATGACAAAATAAATGCTGTTTTCCATTTATGGAACTGAAGAAAAGCAGATGACAATGGACTGCTTTTAACATCCGAACGTATCTTTTGTGGTTATTAAAATGCGTGGTAAAGCAAATTAAAAATAAAATGGAAATAAAGGAAAGGAAAATAATCATAAAAAAGGTATTTACCTTGCTGTCTAATTACTTTGGTTTTGATCAATAGTTTATTTTTAAAGAGCTCCATCATAGGATTTGGAGAGGAACTTTAATTATGAATCAGTAAACGGGGCATATTCAAAATTGCTACTATTTCATTCATAAAATCCTTAACACTATTGTTAACAACGAATGTGTGCAGCCAGTGTCAACATAAACATGTTTCCCACAGTGAATGTAGCACTTCATGCATTCTTATCTTTAGAGTTAAGGTGACACCCCCAAGCCTTTGAACAGCATTCACTGCTCTTGTGAAGTCAACTGCTTGCTAACTAGTTTGACATGTTTTTTTTTTATCTAGCGCTTCATACCACACTTTTGCGATTACTAAACACTGTAAATAACAGGTGTTGCAATTACACAAGACGGTGGGTTCAATTTACCAAGCTCGAAGGAAGGACATCAGGATGAGTTAGCCTTTTTTGTATTCAAATATGTCATCTATATTTCAGAAGATATCAACGGTGCTCGTCTAACTCACTGAGACATCTTTCTGGGTATAGTAATGATATTCTCTGCTTAGCTGAGTGTCTTTGATGTGTATTCTCACACACACCTGGTTTAGGGGCTTTGACTGTCAGACCTTCCTGAGTGGACAATGAAAATCCTATATTAAGAGGGACTTTCTTTAGCTCATCAAAATTCTGAGACTTTGCTTTGAATCAATCAAACAAAATAAAGCTATACTTTGCTCTGCAAATGATGCTATCTCCAGCTCATTCCTGCATGTTCCTTGTGGGGTGGAATTACCTGGTAGAGCTACAGCGGTGCCTTGGTGCATGCACGTCATGAAGGAAACGTACATTGTCTGTTCAGTGTGGAACAAAGGACAGCAATCAGGAGGGAAACTAAGGGCCTGATTTAGAGTTTGGCAGAGGGGGTTAAAACGTCACAAGTGTGACAGATACTCCGTGCGCTGTATTACGATCCCATAATAGCCTATAGAGATTGTATTAGGGCAGACGGGATATCCGTCACATTTGTGTCAGAGTAACCCGTCCTCCAAACTCTAAATCAGGCCTTAAGCCATAAATTAATTATTGAGAAATATTCTTGAAATGTATTGGTATGGAGGTGTATGTGTTTGATATGCATGTGAGATGGCCACAATGCCTCAACGCCTGCCCTTTTGGAAGAGTGAGATGGCCTAGTAAAGCCCATGGAATAAGTAAAGTCGAAAACTAAACTTTAAGAACACCCCTTAAAATTTTACTCCAGTCACAGGGACACGTAGTTGGTCTTGCAGAAACCTTACCATTAGAGGAGCCGGAGGTCCACTGTCCCTGCAGGGCAAATAACACTCTAAACCATTAACCTCAGATGTAGATTGATGATGTAGATCAATGGAAGCTTTTCAAGCTCATCACTGGCTTTGCGTACAGCCTGCAGCCTTTCCCTGCTGAAAAAAAGCGAGCACCAGAAGTGTTTCTAAGTTTGAACTTAGAAAACATCACAGATCCAAGATGCCATGGGCATCAGGTCAACGTCAAGCACTGTTTGGGGTCGAAACATGCACTTTTCTTGCACAGAGCTTTCCTGCCTTCAAAAACTTTCCCAATAACTTGGCTCCCCATCACCAACAATCTCTTCTTTGTACTCAGCCTGCTGCCTTGCTCCTTTGAATACTTTCCCTTCCAGAAAATTTTATAAGTGTGAAGGTAACTTTTCATGCAGGGCAAACTTGGTACCTGTTTCCAACCCATGCCCCATCGCAGTCAACCTTAAATCTTACATTTGTCTCAGCCTTGTGCAACCAGACAACCGCAGTTGGCAATTAACTTTTTCAAGTGGTACTTTTAAATTCACATTTAAAAAAAATCATAACTCTGGTTCTATTTAGTGTTTTTGTCATTTATGTGTCATTTTGTTTATTAAAATGTTCTCTATTTTTCTAAATTGGATTACAATTTTTCTTGTGTTGAGTTTTACCTTAATTACTGATCGAGTGCTGTATAAATACACTGCCTCCAAGTTAAACTTTTCTGCTGTGTGCCATAGCTACTGGAGGTTGATTTCAGGTTAGTTTAGTGACTTTAGTGGTTCATCCTGACAATGATTTGATTATCTGAGGTAATTTCTGATCAAACTGAGGTACTCCCCCCCTAACTCAGGACCACATTATTACTCTCTAATTCTTGTTAATATAGTGTAATAGCAATTTTACCTTACCCGACACCCGTGTTCAGAGGCTGATGGCAGGTTTTTAAACTCTGTAAATTGTTTGACATTCTAGGTGATGCTTTTTTATTAAGCATTTTATTAAGCCCTTTGCATACGTAGTTCAAAAGTATCAATTGCCTTTTAAACAGATTGCTTGTTTTGTGACAATCGCACTGCGCTCTTCCATTATCTGTGTGCCAAATGTGCACAAAAGGTCGATCTAGTTGCCATATTTTACCCTTTTCACGACCGCATTTCTCTCTGCCATCTTGGGAGGTGGTATCGTTGTTTCACAATCTGCTCTCTGCCCGTTATAAAGGGCTTCATGCGCAGGACGCGCAGCGGACCAAACTAAAGTACTCCCCCTAACTCTGGACCACATTATTGCTCTCTAATTCTTGTTACTATAGTGTAATGGCAATTTTACCTTACCTGACACCCTTGTTCAGAGGCTACCGGCAGGTATTTAAACTCTGTAGATTGTTTTAGACCTTCTCGATGACGCTTTTTTATTAAGCATTTTATTAAGCCCTTTACCTACGTAGTTCAAAAGTATCAATTACCTTTTAAACAGATTGCTTGTTTTGTGTCAATTGCGCTGTGCTCTTCCGTTATCTGTGTGCCAAATGTGCACAAAAGGTCGATCTAGTTGCCATATTTTACCCTTTTCACGACCGCATTTCTCTCCACCATCTTGGGAGGAAGTCTAGCTGTTTCACAATCTGCTCTCTGCCCATTAGAAAGGGCTTCATGTGCCGGATGTGCAGCAGATGCGCGCAGCGGGCGCACCAAAGGCAAGCCCATCCGCGCCCGGCAGAGACCAGAGACCATACATGCTGCTCATATGGACCCAATAAGATTAGTGTATTCAGGACAATAACTACGAGCTTTTAACCCCTTCGCTGCCAGGCCTTTTCCCCCTCCTGTGCCAGGCCTTTTTTTGGCTATTTGGGGCAGTTCGCGCTTAGGCCCTCATAACTTTTTGTCCACATAAGCTAGCCAAGCCAAATTTGCGTCCTTTTTTTCCAACATCCTAGGGATTCTAGAGGTACCCAGACTTTGTGGGTTCCGCTGAAGGAGGCCAAGAAATTAGCCAAAATACAGTGAAAATTTCGTTTTTTAAAAGTAAAATGGGAAAAAGTGGCTGCAGAAGAAGGCTTGTGGTTTTTTCCCTGAAAATGGCATCAACAAAGGGTTTGCGGTGCTAAAATCACTAGCTTCCCAGCTTTCAGGAACAGGCATACTTGAATCAGACAACCCAATTTTTCAACACAAATTTGGCATTTTACTGGGACATACCCCATTTTTCCAATTTTTTGTGCTTTCAGCCTCCTTCCAGTCAGTGACATAAATGGGCGTGAAACCAATGCTGGATCCCATAAACCTAAACATTTCTGAAAAGTAGACAAAATTCAGAATTCAGCAAGAGGTCATTTGTGTAGATCCTACAAGGGTTTCCTACAGAAAATAACAACTGAAAAAGAAAAATATTGAAATTGAGGTAAAAAAAACAGCAAATTGTCTCTACGTTTTACTCTGTAACTTTTTCCTGCAATGTCAGATTTTCAAAAGCAATATACCGTTACGTCTGCTGAACTCCTCTGGTTGCGGGGATATATAGGGCTTGTAGGTTCATCAAGAACCCGAGGTACCCAGAGCCAATAAATGAGCTGCACCCTGCAGTGCGTTTCCATTCTATAATGGGTATACAGCAATTAATTTGCTGAAATATAAAGAGTGAAAAGTAGCTATCAAGAAAACCTTTGTATTTCCAAAATGGGCACAAGATAGGGTGTTGAGGAGAAGTGGTTATTTGCACATCTCTGAATTCTGGGGTGACCATACTAGCATGTGAATTACAGGGCATTTCTCAAATAGATGTCTTTTTTACACACTCTCTTATATTTGGAAGGAAAAAATGTAGTGAAAGAAAAGGGTCAATAACACTTGTTTTGCTATTCTATGTTCCCCCAAGTCTCCCGATAAAAATGATACCTCACTTGTGTGGGTAGGCCTAGCGCCCGCGACAGGAAATGCCCCAAAACGCAACGTGGACACATCACATTTTTTTAAAGAAAACAGAGGTGTTTTTTGCAAAGTGCCTACATGTAGATTTTGGCCTCTAGCTCAGCCGGCACCTAGGGAAACCTACCAAACCTGTGCATTTTTATAAACTAGAGACCTATGGGAATCCAAGATGGGGTGACTTGTGGGGCTCCGACCAGGTTCTGTTACCCAGAATTCTTTGCAAACCTCAAAATTTGGCTAAAAAAAAATTCACTCACATTTTGGTGACAGAAAGTTCTGGAATCAGAGAGGAGCCACAAATTTCCTTCCACCCAGCGTTCCCCCAAGTCTCCTAATAAAAATGATACCTCACTTGTGTGGGTAGGCCTAGCGCCTGCGACAGGAAACGCCCCAAAACGCAACGTGGACACATCACATTTTTTTAAAGAAAACAGAGGTGTTTTTTGCAAAGTGCCTACCTGTAGATTTTGGCCTCTAGCTCAGCCGGCACCTATGGAAACCTACCAAACCTGCGCATTTTTGAAAACTAGAAACCCAAGGGAATCCAAGATGGGGTGACCTGTGGGGCTCTGACCAGGTTCTGTTACCCAGAATCCTTTGCAAACATCAAAATTTGGCCCAAAAAACACTTTTTCCTCTCATTTCGGTGACAGAAAGTTCTGGAATCTGAGAGGAGCCACAAATTTCCGCCCATGAAAGGAAATGCCCCAAAACACAACGTGGACACATCACATTTTTTCACAGAAAACAGAGGTGTTTTTTGCAAAGTGCCTACCTGTGGATTTTGGCCTCTAGCTCAGCCGGCCCCAGGGGTGGAAGGGCTTCCCATTCCATCCCTGCCTTGGGGGGGTGGGTGGGGAGCACGGGGGGGGGTGCTAGCACTCCGCCCAGTTCCTGTGCCTTGGACGAGGTCACCTCGTCCAAGGCACATGGGAACCGGTGCCTTGGACGTGGTCACCTCGTCCAAGGCACCCAACAGGTTAACAGTCATACTCTTCAGACAGCCCATCTCATTACACTCCCTGATTTTCCCAACAAGGCCTGCAACATCTGCACCTGGACCCCACAACTTGCCCTACCCTCGTCTCTTAGTAAAGCTAAAGAGCAATATGGTAAATTTGTATTGGTCAACTGTCGCTCTCTACCAGCCCACAATCTACACATTTTTTAACTGCTAGAAGAGCATATTCCGAATGCCCTGTTTCTAACTGGAACCTGGCTCAGTGAAGACTTCGCTCCAGAGGTAGTGTTGGCACTACCCCAGGACTACTCAATTCACCGGCTGGACAGACCTCACTCCAAAGGTGGGGGGGTTGCCATCATCTACAAGAACTCAATCAAATGCCACACCACACCTTTTGCTATACCTGACTGCAAAAGTCTGTCCTTTTCACTAGCCATAAATGCTACATTCACTCTCTCTGGACTACTCATCTATCTCCCCCCCGGGTCCTTATGGGAGATTCCTACAAGCCTTACCTGATCTAGTAGCAGACATGTCCTGTAATACTTCCAACTTCACCATTCTTGGTGACTTTAACATCCATGCAGATGATGAATACTGCACATCTACCAAATCTTTACTATCTGATTTGGCCTCACTAGATCTAACACAGCTGATCAAGGGACCCACTCATATTATAGGACATACTATCGATTTGGTGTTCAGTAACCTTCCTAACCTACCTGCTCACACTCCTCTCCCCCTGATCTGGTATGATCATTATTTAATTTTACTCATATGTCCTTGTTCCCCTCTTCCTTTCCATCAAATACCCATAAAGTTGACTTCTCGTCATTGGTCAAAACTGGACGATAGAGCTTGGATGGACTCATCACATCTTTCGCACCCTACCTTTGATGAGTCTGGATCGTGCCCGATAGGGAATTTCAAAAGGTGGATTTCCACCTCTTTAGATACCATACTACCAATCAAGACTGTTACCAGGAGGATTGCCCACAAAATTAGACCTTTGTTTACGCCTCAACTGCTTCAACTAAAAAAGAAGTGTAAGCAGCTTGAAAGTAGGTGGAGGAAGGATTATGATGATACCTCCAATACAGATTACAGGAAGGCGATTACATCATTTCATGTGGAAATTAAATTAGCCCAAGAAGCTTTCTACACCTCCAGAATCGAACAGTCCGCAAACTCTCCCAAAGAGATCTTTATGTTTTTTAAAGAAATTACTCTGGACCCCTCTGTGGATAACCCAGTGGAGGTCTCCATAGACAATAGTAATAGCCTAACAGGCTACTTCCAAAAGAAAATTGTAGATATTCATTCCACTTTTCCCTCTGATCCCCACAAAAGATAGATCCGCAACCATGTGACAACTTCCAGTCGCCCAGAGCTACATTTTCTTTTTTCCAACCTTTAACAGAAGACTCCGTTACTAAATATCTGCATACAATAAAACCTGGATCCCATTTAGATCCTGCTCCCCCTTATGTTCTAGCCTCGGGGTCGAACATAATCTTGCTCATACTAACAGACATATTTAACTACTCCTTAACATCTGTCTGTGTTTCGCAGCATTGGAAACATGCAGTTGTTAAGCCGCTATTAAAAAAAAAAAAACTAAAGTTGATGCGACCCTTTTTAGTAACTACAGATCTATTGCTCTCCTTCCCATTGCTTCCAAGATAATTGAAAAACATGTCAACAGTCAACTAACATGCTTTCTTGAAGGTCATAAACTCCTCCATCCTTTACAAATGGGTTTCAGACTACAACATAGCACAGAATCATCCCTGTTAGCCGTTATGGAAGAAACCCGCCAACAACTGGATCTAGGTGGACACGCAGCCATTATTCTATTGGATCTCAGTGCCACATTTGACACTCTGGACTACAGTATACGACCTCAAAGACTACTATTGATAGGAATTGAAGGCACCACATTTAAGTGGTTTTCCTCCTTTTTGAGAGATAGAACTTTTCAAGTCCTTGATCACTCCTTGTTTTCCAATACATTCCCTCTAACTTGTGGAGTCCCTCCAGGAATTTTCGCTGAGGCCCACTCTGTTTAATGTTTATATGTCCCCCTTAGCTAAAATTATTTAACTTTATAGTCTTTTCCTGGTATCGTATGCTGACGATACTCAGCTGGTAGTGTCTCTATCCAGTACTGGTAATGTTGTACAAACCAATCTATCTTCCAGTCTCGCAGATGTAGCTAGATGGATGGCTTATTCTAAACTCAAATTGAATGATGATAAATCGGAAGTAATGATAGTAGGAAACTACCCCCTCCTTAAGTCTCCAGACCTGGTATTGGAAGATCTTAAAGATCTTCCTCCGCCTAAAGAAAACATTAAAAGTTTAGGCTTCTGCTTAGACTCGCGTCTTACGATGGACTGCCAATCAAAAAAGTTGGCCGAAAATTTTTTCGGCCTACTATGAACCATCAGGAAAATTCTTAAAGTTCTACCCTTCTCGGCTAGTAGACTCATCATTCAGGCTCTTGTTTAATCTCGCTTGGACTACAACTCTCTTTTCCTTGGCTCTCCTGGCTAAGTAAAAATGAGATTGCAGGTCGTGCAAAATGCCACCGCACATCTGCTTATGAACACACCCAAACACCTCTCTGCCAGACCAGCACAAGCCTCACTCCATTGGCTTTTCATAGAACAACGTATTCATTTTAAGGCTATTTGTATGACATATAAAGCCCTCCATGATAAGGGTCTGTTGTTTCTCAGGCAATGCATAACACCTTGTACCCCTCAGAGGGAACTTAGATTTTCCACTGCCTTGCTGATCAGCACTCCCCAGTTTAGGAAAACAGTTGGAATCTTCTTTTCGTAAGAATTTGAAGACATTTCTATTCACAGCATAGGCATCCCTTAGTATGGCGGTCTATTTTTAGCACTGGGAAGCCTTCGGGTAGCCACGCGCTTTAAAAATGTACTAAACTAAACTTTCTCAGACTGCTCAACTAACACTCAAATATTTTAGTGTGCAAAATAATGCTAAATAAAAGACTTGCTACAAAGATTAAAACATGAGACGTATTATAGTGTATTTACATATTAATCTGTCAAATACTTAGTAATTTAGCATGTGTTTCTTATGTAACATGTTGCTTGTTTATATTTCAATGTCAATGAGCTTGTTTGCATCCTTTTCATGTCCATGTTCATTGAAGGAAGTTTTTAGCCTCTCTTTTGCTTTTATACCCTAGCTCTTGTACTCCACCACCAGTTTGCAAGCAAGGCAGATGCAAGTCTGAGTTGGCCATGCTAGTCTTTTTTGTAGTCATCTTGAAATGGTTGCAGGGCCAGCTTTATCGCTGGTGATGCCCAGTGCAGCAGTCTTTGTTGATACCCCCTCCCCCCAAAAAACTCCTTTTCCATGAATTCCCTCACTACCACACTTTGTGAGTGCCCTTAATCTTTCCATAGACCCTCTCTCACAAATATTTATTTTATAGACCTACTTATACCAGTGTAGTGTGTCAGAGAACTGTACATCACACACACATTATGCAGAGCCAATGATTCATGCATGAATAAATCAATCTATAGGAAATGTTACATATGGCAATGAGGATTACAAGGTAGTATATTTTCAGAGTGTTTGGTCTGGAGAAGCCAAACCCTCAGAATGTAAAATGTACCACGTGGTTAGCTTTACTAATAAGAATGTATTTCTTCCAAATGTAACCCTTTTAGCAAAACTAGGCTAATGAAAGACTGGGGAAAAAACATAATGTTCTAACCTTTATATACCATTGGATTGCGTGCAGCTATTTGATGACAGTTCATAGCTCACTGTGCTATATTAGGGTTGTAACTCATGAACTGCAAGGATCTCTGTGACAAAAGTAGTAAACTACTGTGCAAAGTAAATAAAATACAGTTTGGTGATTTGTGTGGTACATGATCTTTGTAGCAGGCACCTTAACCCTCTGCACTACTTTGGCATGAACATCAATCACCATAGTTATCGTCACATTTTTATTGTAGTCTGAAAACCTTTGAACACACAAGGAACTCTCCAGTGGGTGCTTTTTAAATTCCTGTTATTTCTAAATACCCTTCCCTGTCAACCTTCCCGGGTCAGCTCCTGGTGCAGCTGCACCGGTTTCACCACTCTAGCGCCAGCCCTGAACAATATAATTTGTTTAGAACTGCACCAGAAACTATTTCCTTACACTGGAGGGCGAGCACTTTCCAATGCAGTATGTCAGAAGATGTTGCTTTTAATTTTGTACTTAAGTGTCACGCTTAATCTGTTTTTTTTAGTAGGAATATGACTTGTTTGGCCTTCTATTCAGGGACGCATTGGATTATTTTGGGGATTGTGTATGCCATACATATGATTGTTTCCAGCTTGTATTCATGAAGGGTTGTGCTATTTAAGCCTTATTTGTTTCTGTGTGGCGTAGATATGTTTTTTAAACTGCTATTGACGTTACAGCATGGGTTATTTTGCACCTAATTGCGTTTCTTGTCATTTTTAGCTTGATATCACAGATGTTGCCATACCTTATGTGACAAGTAAAATAGCTTAGAGAAGCACAACTAAGAGAAGACTTTGGCTCCTCCCACATGTTGATTACCTTGAGTACATCATTTGATTGCTAGATATTGTATGCTTCCTCTGTAAAAGAGGGCTTGTATTGCACGTTTTATCTTGTGGGAAAGCGTATGCTCAATTCAGCAGCGAAGATTTGGTTGTGATTTCGAGATAAAGAATAGTGACAATCCAATGATAAAGGCTAGAAGTCTACGACAAAGGTAGTAGGCCTTAATGACCTTGTATGAGAAGCATATGTTAATGCCAAAGTCTGCTTCCCATATTTTGCTACCAAATGCGATATCAAATCTTCTTACTTACACCTAAAAGTAATTTTGCTCCTAAAAGTAATTTTGCATGTAAAAGTATTTATTCAACTTAGTTAAATTGATGCTTATGAAGAATTTACACAGTCAAGCTGATGTTGCCCTAAGGCTGACCTTAATTATTTTCTCACCCAAATGTGAGTCATACTGTTGCAAGACATTTACATTTAACGTTACATCTTACCTCCACATTCTCTCTCTGTTCTGAGTGATACCATATTGCTTCACATTGTTGCTATCCCATACTGAGTCTGCATCTCAAAATCAATTGCTAAGATGTTTTTTGCAAGTTTATTATGACCACCCGAACCCAAAGCAAAGAAGCATTCAAATCAGAGACCAACATTTTGTAACACTCTAGAGATACTGTTGCCACAGCCGACGAAATCTACAGTCAAATCTCACTAACACCTAGCTCTGATAGCCAAACATTAATAGGTGACAAATAAAACAGTATCAGCCTGGGCTGCGTTGAAACTGACTTACTTTGTTCTTTTCACCAATTACTTATTCTCAAAAATACAAACACATTACAAAAAAAGTTAAAACTCATGTTACTCTAGCCAGAAACGTGAAGCGCACATCACCTTTAAGAAAATGGGAAGGTCATGATCTAGTCTTCAGTATCAACTTCATATCTTAATCACATAGTTTCATGCCATAAAACGTCTTCCATGGCTGTAATACATTGGTATCGTGCCTACCATCATAATCACGCACACATCCATTGGGGAATTAAATCAGACAGCATAATGCCACCACACATATAAGTAATCGAGCCTTAGCCATAACCTGAACGTACCTACTCATGCACAACACATAGTGAAATATTATCAAGGACCAAATGCATAGCCCTCCCTGCATCCACCTCCTCCCCTAAATACTGCATCTCTCTAGTAACCAACCTCTGGTCCATTAACAGCTGCACCAAAACAAAGGCACACAAGCTCACTCTCCAGGGAAAGACGGAACAACCAATTTGCGCGGTTCAGATTTTTAATTGCAGCCAACTAAGAGCACAAATGTCTTATCTGCAAATCTCGTCTTTTCAAAATTAACTACTTGACATCAAGCTAAAGCTAGCTCACATATTTCCAAACCACACGCTTCATCTCTCTCTAACAAACACTTTTGTATCTGTTTTTATTTTTTTCCAAACACCTCATCACGTTGCATACATTACTGAAATAATTGTAAATGTTACATTGCACATGATCAACACCGCCGCATCATTAACGTCTGGGCCCAGCATTCCACTTAACATGTCTTTATTCCTATATATTCCCACCTATTTTCTTTCCTCCAGTGATCGAGCAGGGAGAGTTGTGTGGAGGCCCCGCCACTGGACGAGTGTGTTCCACTTTGTTAAATCTATAATTAACCCTCCACTTCCCCCACACCTCAAGTTGCCTGGGACAACCCCTCTCCTATTATCTCACCCTTTCAGTTTTTATAAACATGTTCATACCGGTTTGCCACATTACTTTGGCTGGAATCTGCTGCTTCCACACATTTTGGCTATGTCCCATGTGGCCATGATGAATCCCAGCATGTGGAACAGGCAGCTTGGCTCTCGGGATGACTTCACATGGGATACCTATTTCTAATAAGCACTCTTATGCCAAGGTGTACTTTTTGACCCCTTCTCCCCACCTACTACACTACAATCAACATTGCTACTCCTAATGAGCTCAACCTGTACACCAACCCCAATGTTACAGAGCATTCCTCTAAGCACATTACCTCTAACACACACCACACCCTCAAATACTCTGATCTCAGATTCCACAACACATCTCGTTACTATAATCCCCTGAGCTAAATGTCTTAAACACAAAAGCCCGATAATAAGCAGGCCCTGTCGAATGCAACCAAGGTGTTCAGAATTTATTGGATGTGCTAATTATTGATTTACCTAGTTTGTTATGAGAATAACATACAGATTTTGGTGTTTACCATACCAAACTTATGCATGTTTCTGTAAATACCCGATCCTTTTCACCTGTTTATTTCAGCAGGTTTGACCTGCCCAAATATAATGAAGGGTGTAATCTTTATCACACCCGGTAATAACCAATTGTAATAAATATTGCACCATTAGTACCTGTGATCCCTGTGCTAACAGGTGTTTGTGCATGGATGGCAATTTAATGGGCCACTTGTAATCGGGCGCTTGGATTGG
Source organism: Pleurodeles waltl (assembly GCF_031143425.1). Classification (NCBI taxonomy): domain Eukaryota; kingdom Metazoa; phylum Chordata; class Amphibia; order Caudata; family Salamandridae; genus Pleurodeles; species Pleurodeles waltl. The sequence goes on from NC_090447.1 coordinate 714,590,500, forward strand.
TCTGACCAAGAAACCTCACAAAACTCACGTCCTGTCCACCCGAGCGATGGATCTTCTACTCATCACATCAAAGCAGTCTTCCTGAACTGCGTGTCTGTGATCTCAAATGTAATTTCCCTCTCCTCATCCAAGACTTCGATCTTGATGCTATTGCATTAACAGAAACCAGATTCTATTAATCCTCTGTACCAGCATCTTATCCTGACACTTGGATACAGTATTCTCCACCTCCATAGACCAGTAAAACTAGTGGGGTGTTGCCCACATATAGGAGACCTCTCAAATGTAAACTGATTAACTCATTAAATTCCTCCTCAATCTAATCATGTAATGGGGAGATGCCAAACAACACACCCAAACCATTCATGCCAAGCATCTTATACTACTCACCTGACAGCAAAAACGATATTACTCGTGGTTATGATGATTATGGCACTGATCAACTCATCTCCTCTTGTAATAAGGGTTTTGTGGGAGACTTCAACTTCTACTAGGAAACAAAACAAAGATATCCATGCGTCCCTGCCCAAATCCTTCATATCAGGCAGGAACCTCTTACAATATTGCTCCTTCCCTAAACTCTGCCTACGATAGTGGCTCTACTTCTGACCACATTTTTGTAAAGAAACAGTGTGTATGAGTCTCTAACCGTCACAAATTAGGTAGGCTTTGCCATTTCTCCATTCCTTTAAAGAAAAATCCTGACCTTAACGCACAATAAGCATTTGCTATGCAGTAGGTCTTGCATTTACTCGAGTTAGAGTTATTGGTGTTGTAAATTGATAACTGAATTTTTCTTCCCACATAAATTGATCAACCCTGCCTCATAATTTGGTCTTTTCCTGCCACATAATTCCAGTGGCCCTGTATATAAATAAAGCACTTCCATTTACCTTCTTCCTTTATCTGCAGCAACAAAAACAAAATGTTGCCATTTAGCATCCTAATTTAAATACGCCATGCTAATTCCAATAGAATACCACTTTCACCACCCAACAGAGTAACGGCATCACAAAAAACGAAGATGGTGTAGTTTTTATCATCAAAACAAACCAACAGCACAGACAGCAACAGTAACATAAAGCTAATGGTGTTACTAAAGGGAGAGAAACCAATTTGATGATCCATTACAAATAAAATGTACTTGAAACTCTACACCACAATTTCTTCAAGGCACTAAATAAGACTCTCTTGATGCAATTAATGCTACGGCTGGACTCTGCGAAATCCTGACCCAGACCATGAGCGCTAAAATCCAGTTGGATTTGTACAATAACAAACAAACATGCAAGGAATCTTTACTGAACCTTGCTACATGTACATTTGACGTGTACATTTTTATTGTCTGTGTTGTGAAAATTTGAGAGGATTTATTTTTTTCTATTCAGTGGCTCCACAAGCACAACCCTAGTTAATAAGAAACAGTTTTGCAAACGTAACTGCACAGATAACAGTAGTCCTGCTTTCATTTTCTGAGGGATCAAAGGTAAACAAAAACTGAAAAATAAGTATAAACACGGTCTCTATGAACAGTAAAATGCAAGGCAGCGGACCTCTGATGTTTGGTGCATATGTGGGAGCTATGGCATCACAAATATGAAAAAAGTAAAGTCTGTGGAACAAGTTACAGAGTAACAAACAACGTGGAACTCCTATTATCAACAAGCATGGACAACGTGAAGCAGGCGCCGCAGAGCCTCGGAGGTAGCGGCCGCAAGTTTGCTGGGAAACCAGCTATAATAAAACCAAAAACAAGTAGATTAAGCACAGCACTTGTGAATCAGGTGTAGCTTGAGTGGAATGGAAGTGGACAAGCCACCCCATGCAGAACAAAAGAGAGGTGCGGCCACCACACTTAAAGGTAACGCACAGCATCATCCAAAGTCACTAAAAAATTAAAAAGTAAATGAGCAGCAAAAAGACAAAAATAAAAATAAATCATTGTAGTTGTTCAAATGAGTTTGTGTTGTGGCTCGAAAGCAAACATTAAAAAAACTGTTATGGTCGGGGACATTTGTTCCTCTCATGGTTTGCGAAGGAAAGATAAAGGAAACAATGTGACGTAACTGGTGCTCATGTAAAGCGCTCCAATACCACCAATCAAGTTCATGCTGTATCAATTTTTAAAGTGCCAGGAGCGCAGAGGGGAGAGACAAAATAAAAAAAAAAAAGTTTGCCCACACTGAAGTATATCAGCAATGGTGAAATTATTGATGTGACAGGATCAGTCTGCAAGCCGTAACAAAACAGCCTTAAAGTGGGATAAACATAAAGCATTTACCAATTACTTCAAGGGAGTTTTGCAAGGAAAGTCCAGGAACAAATGAAAGCGATGGGTGTGAGTTGGGTGTTGGTAAAGCCCACAAATAAATTACAACAGGTCGGAAAAGTAGCACTTGCACGCTGCTACACTCAACCTAATGATGGTAGAATTTAGGGATCTCAAACAATTCGATAAGCATTGATAAATACAGCAGGCCTGGCTTTAATGTGCTAGTGCATATTAACACATGCATGCACAAATGCAGACTATTTGGGCATTTTCTCTGAGCATCCTTCCTTTCTGTGCCTTTCACATCTGTGCCCTGTTTTATATTTCCCCAACCTGTAGTGCTGTTTTTCCTTTATTTCCCCAAAATGCGATGCTGGTGCCATGCAGCACTTCAAGCTTCAGCAATATAAAGAGGTGCAGTTACAGGAGGCATAAAAAAGAGGCTGGGTGCACAAAGGCAAAGCACAGGTAGTCTACATACATTTGTGCATGCATGTGTTTGCATACGTTAGTAGCCTATTAAAGTCAGGCCTAATAGGTTTTGCCAGTACTTGTTTCTGTGTAAATTGTTCAGGCGATATATTTGTAGACACAACTCTGAACCTAGAGACTATCTTGCTCTTTTATTAAAGTAAAGCAAAAATACATGTTATGACTGCCATCCAATAAAGTGTTGCTGTTTGGTAAGATTGCAGGAGCCCCTAGGGTTTGGGTGAGGAGGGGGATATGACATATGTCAGAATCTTTACATTTCTCTTATTAAGCTGCAAAAGCTTCAAACTGCTGGAATTCCATACATTTTTCGTCATGTATTCTGTTTCTTGTTTTTTTTAGCCGATTATATACCATATTATTAACGAGTGTTTAAAAAGAAGTTGAATTGGTGCCACAAGTTAACGGTGCTTTGCCTGCAAAGCAACTCAGACTCACAAGTAATATGAAACTCAAGGTCGTTATGAAAAATGCTCCTCCTGGGGCCTGTCTGCAGCCTGGGCTCCCTTCAAGAGGTTCTACGGACAAGGCCAAGGCCGCGGAGCGAGGCAGTTTGTCTGCTGCAAAAGAAAAACTGCTGCATTAAATGATTTCTTGGAAAGCCTCGAGACTTTTATAGGCACAAAAAGAAAGGAATCTTAGGACCGAACTAATGTTTTGCAGAACACCAGTTATGATAAGGGGGTTTAATTTGTAATAGGCTCCATTCATTTTTCTGTCACTCTGCGCAAAAGCATATTTCAAAATAGGCCTCATCTTTATGCTTCCAGCACATCTCGAAATTTCGCCTTAATTGCTTTGTGTTTTTAAATGCGTGATTCAGTGACGTGGGCTCGACCCTTTTATTAGTGGGAAGGGATTAAATGTGGCCGGCTAAAATACATTTTCACGATTGCTGTTCTGAGTATGCTTGATTCACTGGTAAAGTAGGGTGGGAGGAGATTTACAGACTAGAGTCGAGTCACGATTAGTTGAATTCATCCAAACATTACATCATACACGTCCACATATTTTAGGCTTTAAAAAGAATATGGGCCATGGGACATAACTTTTTTTATATCCTTGTTCTGTCATAGAGTGCTTCCATTGGTGTGCAGGCATATCAGCGTGGTGATACGGTGCTATCCAAGCTGACATTTTGTTAAAATAGTTAAAAGCCTATCTTTGGCAGTACTTAAATAATCATTCACCTAAAGTGCCCACATAAACTGTATTTCTGAAGATAAAGTTAGAGAACGAACACACACAAAAGTAGAAGAGCAGAGCTGCCTCCTTTAATCGTTTTTAGGTCAAGCCGCAAGTGCTTTGATCTGTTGTAAGTATTGTGTGCTTTTAACCATGCCCATCTCACGCCTATCGCTTTCATTCATTTTTGGGCTTGCCTTTCAAAAATCACTTGGTGTCATTGGTAAATACTTCATAAGTTTGTCCCGCCTTGAGGCAGTTTTTGTCACACCTTGCACACTGTCTCTGTTGCATGGATTATTGCACAATTGCCAGTATACTTTAGCGTGGGTGAACCTTTTTTTTTTTTTTTACTTTTGTCTCTCCCCTTTGGGCTGCATGGCAGCCATGGTGCTCACAGCACAAACAGGCACAACAGCGTGAACTCGATCAGTGGTATTGGAGCGCTGGTCCCATTGTTCACAGTTACCTCATCAGAGTCATTTCTTGAGGCTCTCCCCTTAAAACACTTGAAATTGGTAAATGCTTTATGTAAAACAAAAATACTTAAAGCGAAAGCAGCTTTAAGAGCCAATACTATAATATTGACTGCACTTGGGAAATTTGCAGCATAATTCTTTGCAGGGCATTAATTTTACAAAACATTTTTTGCTCAGAACTCAGCCTGTGGTGATCCTAGGACAATGACACCACCTTCAAAACATTCTTTCTATCTACATCATCTCTGGGTCCGGTCCCGACACTACGTTAGTGGGGACCCCAAAATAATAGTCCCTCCCACCTTTCAGTGTCTTTTAAGCTTGCTCATGACTAGAACTTTTGTTTTACAGCTGGGCTAAGAAGAATTGTTTTAAAGACTTTGTAATATCATTGCAGTAGACCTGCTAGCCCTAAAAACACCCTCTATGAGCTCTGTATATGGTTACACTGCATTACTTTCTCCTGTTTTTTCCATTAGGGTTATGCTCTCTAGGGGCTAACAATATGGTTACATGACCATGTTTCTAACAAATTATATTTGTGTTATGGTGCCTTATGGGGGCTGTTTTGAGCATTACAGTCTAATGCCAAAATGTTATTTCTGATAAGTTTTTGTATGATAATTGTATATGTTTTAATGATCACTCCTTATTACAATTATGACATGATTCAGGCCAATTTAACATCCTTATTACACTATGACTGTTTGAGCTTTCTTGATATGTTTGGGTGTCCCTTCAAGGGGAATTTCTCCTCTGTGGCTGTCTTGTGTCTTTTTCTCAGGGAATTCTGTTAGCCAGCCAGCAACTCTGATGGTGTGGTGGTGAAAGTGGTATTCTATTGGAATTAGTATGGCAGGTTAAATTTAGGGTGCTAAATGGCAACATTTTCATTTTTTTCTGCAGATAAAGGAAGAAGGTAAATGGAAGTGCTTTAGTTATATGCAGGGCCACTGGAATTATACGTCAGGACAAGACGAAATTATGAGGGGTTGACCAATTTATGTGGCAAGAAAAGTCCAGCTATGAATTTACCCTTTCTGGTAGAATGTTGCGAAACCTAGACACAATGATGTGAAACTGAAAGGAAGACGACACTGGGTAGGAGGGCACCAGTTTATTTCTTTTCCTCTCCGCGTCTTCCAGTAACTGTCCCCAACTGACCCCACCGTTCCACATTCACACCGCGTTCCACATTCTGCCTGGAATTGGAACTCAATAACATTCAGTGCTAGAACCCAACATACCCCCTTGCTTCACAATAAAAAATAAAAAAAAATGAATAAAACAACAAATTAACTAAGACTAACATATACATGACTGCACATGTGATAAACTAACATACCTATAACTACGCATGTGATTGATTATATGATCTGGTATACAATGTAATCTTTGAATTTCATAGGACATGACTTCATCCTCCTTGACACTCCCCTATCCACACTCTTCCACCATGTAATTCTGACTTGCTTCCATGCCCAATCTCTCGTTGACATAATCCCTCTTTGACATAATCCCTTTTAGATTCTGGCACAACAGAAAGCAAAGATTTATTCCATCTCTTCCCATTCTCTAACACAACCACATGTTTGAGGACTTTCCTCACCCTGGCAGGAGCAGAAAACCTAGACAAACCCTTCCGCACAAATCAATCCTGGTTTCTTAATTCTCACCCAATCTCCTTCTTGAACAACAAGACCTTTACAGAGTTGGCTCCTCGTTCTATATCTTTCCTGTACAGCAGATTTCACATCCACTACTTTTCCTTACCTTTCCACATTGACATTATTCCTCAACTTCCACTCCTAATTCAACTTTCAACCATCTATTCTACCTCTTAACAATGTGAATGGGGAGATCCCTGTACTGATATGGGGTGTTGTCCTGAACCCCCACAGTTTGCTTCCATGGCAGCCAATTGACCAGTGCCAACTGCAAATTTTCCTTTACACAATTAAATCTCTCCACCAATCTGTTGCTATGAGGATGATACAGGGATGTTAGAGTGTGCTTTATTCCAAAACTAGCTAGAAAACTTGCCATCTCCTTAGAAACCAGTTGTGTCCCATTATCAGTGGCAATCTCTTCCGGAAAACCTTCCCTCAAGAACACTTCTTTGATTTTTTTTTTTACTATGTCGGTATTCACATGATCCACAAACTTCACTTCTCGCCATTTAGCCATGTATTACGCCATCACCAAAGCATACTTTGGAGCACCACCAATTACTCCAAATGGTCCTGAAATGTCAAACGCTAACTTGGACCAAGGTACATTTTTAACCTCAATTGGGTCTACTGGGGACGGATACGTTACCTGAGATTTGCCACTCAACACACTCATGTAACAGTCGAGCACATAATGCTCATTTGCTCTATCCACCCCAGGCAACCAGAAATCCTCTCTCACTCTATGCTTCATAACACGAATTCCAAGATGCCCTTTGTGTGCCAACTCTAATACTCTCATTCGCAAGCTGACCGGGACTATTAACTAATTACCTCTACGTACAATATTTCCGACAATGGATAACTCCTCTTCAACTCTTTTGTAAGGAGTTCAATCTTCTGGTGTGTTCTTTACACTTGGCCATCCTTCACTGATGAAACTCCTAATCCATCATCCAAACATGCACTTACCCGCTCTTGTTCAACGCTCCCTTGGAAACTTCACCAATATCATTCACTGCACACACTATTTCCAATTCATCCACTGATTCTGATTTATCATCACTTTCCAACAAAGGTAATCTGGACAAGCAATCAGCCACTCGATTCCTCACACCCGGCATACATACCAGTTTATAGTTAAATTCCTGAAGTCTATATTGGCACTTGGCGATACGGGGTGTGGTCCTTCCCCCACCGTTGGTGCTAAACAAATCTACCAATGGTTTATGATCAGTTCTCAAAACAAACTCTTTCCCCCACAAAAAACTCTTGAAATGTTCAACACCCCACCACATGGCTAAAGCTTCCTTCTCAATCGTAGAATAAGTGTACTCCGCCCCCCTCAAAGTTCTGGATGCAAATGCAATAATTTCCTCCTTAGCACTACTGCTCACTTGCATAAGTACAGCACCAAGTCCTACATTGCTTGTATCAGTTGCAACATTACATGTCTCATTAATGTCAAAAGCCTTGAGGGGATGCGCATCGGCTTTGCTCTTCTTGATGGACTCGAATCTTTTGTAACACTCACTGTCCCATTGGAACTTAACATTCTTTTTTACAAGCTTGCGTAAACATGCATGAAAAACTGGGCACAAATTTCACATAGTACTCCACCAAACCTAGGAAAGACCGTAATTGATCCTTATCTGCAGGTATAGGTGCACGTCGAATTGCATCCAAGATCTTCATCTTTGGTTCTACACCCTTTTCGGATACATTTTGTCGCAAATAATCTAACCTTCCTGCACAAACTTGCACTTGTCCTTCCTTAAGGTCATCCCACACGACTTATCTTCCAATACACCCTTTAGTCTTTCATTGTGTACAGCAACAGTGTCCCCATATACTAATATATCATCTTGGAAGTACACAACACCCTCTTTTCCTTGAAACAACTTGTTCATCAAACGTTGAAATACAGCAGACACAGATGCCAAACCAAACGGCATCCGTATGCATCTATATGGTCCTTCCGTAGTTATAAATGATGATTAATGTCTAGAATCTCTGCTCAATTCCACCTGATGGAATGCAGAAGAGATGTCAAGTGAGGTGAAATACTTTGCTCCTTTCAAGTTTGCCAACATTTCATTGATGTTGGGAAGTGGTTGACGATCCACCCAAATGTTTTCATTTAAGTCTCTTAAATCCACACAGAGTCTTAATGATTTGTCTATCCTACGCACCAAAACTATAGGTGCCAACCATTCAGACCCTTCAATAGGTTCTATTATGCCCAACGAACATAACTTCTCCAATTCGCGCTTCAACTCAGCCCGTAGTGCTAATGGTACCTTGCGCACTATGTGAGCCACAGCTTTTGCACTATGTTTCAATATTATGCGATGCTGGAATCCCTTGAGCTTTCCTAACCCATCCGCAAAAACTTCTCGGTAGTCTCTGATCTAATCCTTGGTTGCTCCTGCACCCGTTTGGTAAACACTTTCATGTTTTGATAAGACCGTATCCGGGTGATTCGGGTCTAGGATGATACCCAAATCACCTTGTTCTTCCCAACCCAAAAGATTTGCGCCCTCCTTAACCACATACACTGTTCCCGCAGCACATTTCCCTTCAAATTTTAAGGTTGCTTTAAACTTTCCAACAACTTCTATACGTTTTCCTCCATATGCAAAAAGAATTATATGAGATTTCTGCACAACCATATCGTCAAGATTCTTGAAGTTTGTCATAATGATTAACGTGAATAGGGAACCAGAATCAGCCAGAAATTTCACATTCCGTTCGTTGACTGACACCACACAGGATGGTTAATTCCTCTTCCGCGTCGCCACCACTGAAGATATCTCCACAGTCCCACCATCCTCCTGACTCTGACGAGAGCACAAGAATAACATTCTCAACTTCATCTGAAGTGGCAAAGGTGTTGTCAATCATTTTGACTGTTTGCTCCGTATTTTTCACACCAATTCTTCACTTACATACCCTCGCGAAGTGACCTTTCTTCCCACACCTGAAACATGATTGGTTAACAGCCGCACAGTTTTTAGAATTTCCAACATGAGTTTTACTTCCACACCTATAGCAAGTTATGTCACTAGTGAAGTTTCTGTTTCTGGACAACAGGAGTTCATGCTCGTCACATCAACTCGCCTTGCTACTCTTCACAGTTGTTTTTGCCACCTGTTTTGCTTTTATAAGTCGGATCTCCGAGGTTTTTACGTTATCATTCATTTCCCACATGCAGATCTGTGAATGTTCAATGCTCTTAGCCAACTTAAAAGCAATTTCTAAATCCGGATCTTCTGTAGCCAAAAGGTTTTCCTGAATCTTTTTGTTGTTTGTTCTCTCAATTAGCTGATCACATATTATATCGTCTCTGAACTCCCTGTATTTGCAAGTAGCCGCTACAATATGTAATGCTGCTACAAAATCATCAATTGACTCACCTGGAATCTGTGCACGCTGAAGAAACTTAGGTCTTTCAAGAACAATGCTTTTCTTGGATTAAACCTCTTAACCAATGTGCTGATTATCGAAGCATATTCATCAACAGTAGACGTCGACCCTACTCCATCATTCCCCACACTTAAGAAACTGACTGCTTCTATCGGCAATGTTTTTAAAATGTTCCTTCCATCCGTACCAAAATTGTAAATTAACAGTGCTTTTTTTCTTTTTTGAAGTAAAAGTGTCACCTTCTATAGCCTCCAGGTATGCTTCAAATGTCTCCTTCCATATTTGCCAATCTACAGGCGGTGTTCCTGCCGTCTGTAAGAATGGTACGGGTGCCAATATCCTCACCATGTCGACCATGATACAATACACTTCAATTTGTTATAATTGAGTTTAGTATATGTAATGCTATGCTGCTCCTATATACTACTAAAGTATGTATTAACAATCTTTCTTTCTTTTGTTCTTAATGTTATAACAATGCCTAAGTATATATTTGAATTACTTTTAATCAATTCTTCTGTCTTTGTTCTGTACAAACTATTTATTTTTCCTCTGTAAAAGTTCATATGTATTACTACTTTCATACAGTTTCCAACACTTCAAGATAGCCGCCACTAATTCTTGCTTCTCTAATGTTTTCACAACTGGTTGGGCTTGTTAAATTGACTCCCCAACCTTTAAAGATGGCCGCCACTGAATTGCGCTTTCGAAATGTTTTTACAACTAGTTAGGCTTGTTAAATTTCCTTCCCAACCTTTAAAGATGGCCGCCAGACCTGCGCGGAGAGCATTTTCCTTCTGGACAGTAGTCCTACATTGCTGTCCACATACTCTAGGTATGCGCAATCATTGTGCCCACTCCTCTGCTGCTACGATCGATTTAAAAATGTGTGTCTCACATACATACACTTCCTTTGTGCACCCTTTGGCCTCCGCTGCAACTCAGCCACAATTCTCTGACGCAGTACCCATCTACGCAGCCAATAATGCTGGCTCAATGTTGATAAACCATTTCCACTCCTCCCGAAATGGTTCTGGTGTGAATGTTTTCATGCGCTTGTGGCCACTGAAAGGAAGACAACACCGGGTAGGAGGGCACCAGTTTATTTATTTTCCTCTCTGCGTCTTCTAGTAACTGTCCCCAACCGACCCCTCAGTTCCACATTCACCACATTCCACCCGAAATTGGAACTCATTAACATTCAGTGCTAGAACCCAACAGAAACTTGAAGAGCCTTATCTGGAGTCCCTCTCTCCAGGCCCCCTTCCTGCCAGCCCCCAGAGACATCTGCACACAGGGCATTGCTTGCCTCCTTTTTTGGGGCCATAAATCTTCTCAGGCTGTTCTGCTACTTTTAACTTCATTAGACCTTTGTTGAAATGTGAGGCAAAAATGCTTGCAAGACTTTTCATTCTGTTAACATAAAAATAAAAATACTTTTCCAGCCTTATTTTCCAATTTCTGTTCAGACGTTTGCACAGCTCGAGATAGTCCAGTCATCTTCTCGATTTTTCCTCAAGGGTTTGTAATTTCTAATATCAGTAGTCACCAGTGACCACCAAAACATGGCAGGAAAAGATGAAATCGTGAGGCAGGGTTGAGCAATTTATATGGCAAAAAAAGTCCAGTTCTTCATTTACAATGCCAATAGTTCTAACTCAAGAAAATGAAAGTGCTATTGCATTGCAAATGCTTGTTTTATTTTATGTTGATGTCAATAGTTTCTATTGACGTAACAAAAAGACTGGTTTCAGGAGCTCCTAAAACCTTTCAGCATCTCAGTAAAAGTCAGGGCCGGCGTAAGGGTAGTGTGAACGGTGCAGCCCAACTATGCGCTGACCTTGAGGGGGGAGGGGGAACTGACCTTAGCGGGAGCGCTGTGTTCAAAAGTTACATGATTTAAAAGCACCATCTGCAGTGTTCCTTGTACTTCCAGTTTTGAGGCAGTGATAAAAACCTCAGTAGAACTTTAGTGATTAATGTCTCTGCTAGAGAGAGAGGGAGTTTTGTCTATTGGCAGGTTTGACTCACCATGAAGTAGCGCAGAGGGTTAATATGCCTGCTGTAAAGAACAGATCTGTTTTTTTATGTGGATAGCTGAGTGAATATTAGTAACACCAGCCTTTACCAGATCTTTAAAACAAATGAAATTTGTGTGAGAGAGGGGCTATGGAAAGATGAGGGGCAATACTGCTGGGTGGTAGTGAAGGGAACCAAGAAAGTTGGTGCTCCCCTGCCTAAAAATTCCAGTGGCCCTGACTTGAATACTATGGAACCTGCCTATTGAGGACTGTCAAAGGTTTGACATTCATAGTTGAGGTGAAAGAGTGACCTAGTTTTGCATGATTCAGGACACTGATTCAGAGTTAGGCCCTCATTATGACCTCGGCGTTTTTTTTCAAAGACCTCCGAGGTGCCACCCTGCTGAAGCCTGCCAGTGCAGGCGGTTTTCCGTGCAGCGTATTATGACTGCTGGCAGCCCTCGGTCCTTTCTCGGACAGAGACCCGCCAGCAGCCATACTGGTGGTCAGTGGGGAAGTGGAGGCTGCTCCACCTCCACCACCCCGTCTTCAGAACACTGCCTACCGAATCACGTTCCATGATTCGGTGTGGCGTGTTCTGGTGACGGGGAGCTGGCGGCGGAGCAGCCCCCATGGGTCCTGTCCCCTCCCGGAGGATCAACGTACAAGGTAAGTTGATCGTCCGTTAGTGGTGGGGGGTGTTGTGTGCGTGCATGGGGGTGTGCGTGTGAGTATGTAGAGGAGGTGTGTGAGTGCGTGTATGCATGCGGGGGGGGTGCGGTGTGTATGGGAAATGTGTGTGGGTCGGACTGTGTGCATGTCTGTTTGTATGTGTGCGGGTATGGGTTGTTGTAGTGTATGTGTGCGTGTAGGGGTGTGTGTCTGTGCATGGTGGGGGTGGGGAGCGGGTGTGTGCCTGTGCATGTTGGGGGTAGGGGTGGGGAGCGGGGTCCTGCCACCTTTGGGGGGTGGCAGTGGGTTGAGGGGTGTGGGGGGAGAACTCGGGGTGGTGGAGGGGGGTTCCAAACCACCCGAAATCCATGGCGGTATGCAGGATCCTGATACCGCTGGCGGTCTGGTGACGGCCGCTGGGCTGGAGACCGAAGTCTCCTGCCCAGCTGTCGTCACCGCCCTGGCGGTCGGAGTGGAAAAGTGGCGGATGACCATAGCGGTAGCCGCCATGGTCATAATTCCATTTTTTTCCGCCGGCCTGTTGTCCGTTTTACTGCCACTTCTCCCCCGTCCGCCAGGGTCATAATGAGGGCCTTAGTCTGGGCAGTGAATGAAAATATAGACTCAGAAGTTGTGCTATGTTGCTGCACATTAAATGAAAGAGTGCTTGTGATAAATGTGCAACAAGGTACCTGTGTTTATTCCCGGCATCACATCATCTTTAGGTGGCAAATGTGTTGGTGCAGCTGTAGGCTACTAAATTGTCAATGCACTTGTATAACATGTATTTAATGGCTCTATTTTTCTGTTTTAACTTGAGGTCCAGATGTTTTTGTGTGCTTGTGGGAATCTGAATTACTCCAAAAATAAGTTTACGCCTTTCCCTTTGGATCATTTGTTATACTTCCCGATTTATCCTAGACTTCACCCAGCTGGTAAGACGCCTCTTCCGGGTGTAAATTAGTTTACCTTTCTGTCAGTACCTAAACTTTAGGTCAGCACGCAGCGAAAGGAGGATAGTCAATGGACTGAGCCTCTGACTCAGTCACGAGGACTTTACTCAACAATCCTCCCTCTTAACCTAATATGGTTATCCCCACACCCCAACCCTTCCACGGCAGCCTCGCACCATCTTGCATCATCTTGCATCATACTGTTGAAAGTTGCTTCTCTGTTTTTAATCGAATCAAACTCTGTTGTTAGTCTACTGCAGAGTATACATTGAAGCTTCTAAAGTCCTAATTCTGTTCGACCGTGTCCACTGGTCATAAGATGTTTTTATAATATTTTTACTCTCCTTTATGAACCTACTTTTGACCTCAGTATTTATAGATGCACTTTTATTTTTTCGTTAACTTACTGTTTTTAATTACACCTTGGCTCTGTGTGCTTTTAAAAAAAAGCAGCGATGTATTCATTTTATTTATGGGCTTATAAAGTGCACTCCTCAATGCAAAAGGGTCGGCAAGGAAAAAGTAAACCCTATACAGCCGAGATGAGTAAACAAATGTTAGGCCAGAAAATAAGTAGAGAACTTAATAACATACTCATTTGAAGAAGTAATATTTTTAGTGCTTTTCGAAACAGCCACAGTTGAGGATCTTCACTACACAGGGATGCGCAGCGGTTGGAATAGTTTGCTTTGACATATTAACATGGCGAAACCATGGGATGTCGAGCCACTTTACATCTTGCTCCTGGTAGGACTGGGTCCGTCAGCGATCTGTTGCTTCATCTCCCATTTATATCCGCTATTAGCCCGGTGCCTTGAGGGCGATGCAGCGCATTTTGAAACAAATGCGCATAAAGACGTGGAGAAGATGCCTCGCTCTTCCAGAGAAAGACTAGAGTCCAGGCAGTAAGGGACCCATGTAGTTGGCATGATATACTTGGTGTGCAGCTCATATGAATTGCTGTGCGTGTAAGACTGATTAAGGTGAGTAAGGGTCTATGTCAGATAGCCTCAGATGGAGGGTGCAACACAGAAAGCACCAAAGAATAAGTGTCTAAATAGAAAAGTGTAATGAAAAGATAGATATTTTGGTATCAAAGCTACATTGTACTATCGTTTACAAATTGGCATGGCACCCGGTTCTAGTTGCTATCAACATAAAATGTACAGCTATGATAGGCTGCTGACTGAAATTCCCACCGGCAGTTCATAACAGGCTGATGGTGAGGTTATCGTTGGACAAGAATCAGCAGCGGAGTTTAATGTTTGCCCTTATAAGTACGCTAAGCGTATATGGATGCCTAAATTCATTCCACTTCAAACTTTGCCGATCAGGCGACTGAGTCAGAGTTACAGATGTAAATCCTGGAACTGTGCCTGTGCACAAATAGACTGGAGTTACTGGAGGCGGGTGCATGGCATTCTGTTAGGAAACTGGATACGTGTTCTAAAACAGAGGTTTGGTCTATATTAAGTGATTTGACTGCACTCACCTTTCGAAGGGTCTGTCTTGACAGCAGATACGTTTGAGAGTTCCAGGAAAAAGGATCTGGCTATTTTGGGGCTCGGACTTCCATCGTTTTCCCTTGAAACAAGTTTTAGTTTTTCTGCTCTTGGTCCATAATTGTCCATATGCTGCTGCATTGTTCGTGTGCCTCTCATTTTCGTTTGGTTAATGTCTTTGTGGCGTGGCTACCTCTCAACTGTCCAAAGAGTCTAGACAGAGTGGATCAAACACGGATCTCCCCATGTTTGAAGACAAATCAACTGCAACAAGATTGATCACCTGGACGAGTTTCAAACTTCAGGCACTTTGCCAATAGGCAAACCCCTTTGTGGATCTCTAGGAGAAGACAGATTCAAAGAAGACTTACAGAGGAGATGTAATTGAACTAGCGATGGATATTAAATTGCCTCAAACTTTGTAGAGGATGCCATTCTATTCTAGCTAGGTCAAAAATTTGCTCTGTGTAATATACTCTTCTTCTAGACTTGCACATGTAAACTGTAGTTCCAGCAATGGGTTGGGTGTAGTCCAAGGTATGAAAGACAGTTTAGAAAGCTGGAAAAGACAAGCTTACTGTTGCACTCTCACCTTTATTGTTTTATTGTCAACAGTCTGGTTATTAATTACAGATAAAGCAAAATCTTTAAGATTGCTGGCACTTTCACGTTAGTCTTCGTTGAGTAGGAGTTTTTTCTTTTTGAGCGGCAAAGAAAAAAATACATTTTTATCTAAGCATCAGAGCAGACTGCAAGCCAGTCGGTTGGTTTATACTTCTAAATAAATATGTGTCCTGTCAGAAGGCTGCTGGAATAGCATCACGCCGTTCTACTCACCTTTTGAAGATATAGGTCCTCAAGTTCAACATTCACAAGACTGGGAGGATGACATCCAACACAGCAGCCTTGGGTGGCTTTAGTTTCCTAGAGTCATTGTATTCATTACTGTAGGAGGCTGGCCTGGTGTGTGGTGGGTACCCAAGGTACTTCGCCCTTATACCAGGTATCCCTTATTAGTGTAGGGTAGTCAGTGTCTAGAAGCCAGGTTCTCTAGAGGTAGCTGTGGATGAGCAGCCAAGGCTTATCTAGGAGACATGCAAAGCTCATGCAATACCACTGTAGTCACACACAGTACTTACACACATAAAAGAAAACACTCAGTGTTACAAAAATAAAGGTACTTTATTTTGGTGACACAAATACCAACAACACCATAGAGGCTATGGGGGTGATTCCAACCCCGGTGGGCGGCGGTCGCCGCCCGCCTGGCTGGAACCGCCATATGGCCGCTCCGCGGTCGAAAGACCGCTGGGGCCATTCTGACTTTCCCGCTGGGCCGGCGGGCGCCCGCCAAGGGAGCACCCGCCGGCCCAGCGGGAAAGAGCTCTGCAACACTGAAGCCGGTGCAGTTGCACCGGTCACGCTTTTCACTGTCTGCTAAGCAGACAGTGAAAAGCATACTGGGGCCCTGTTAGGGGGCCCCTGCACTGCCCATGCCAGTGGCATGGGCAGTGCAGGGGCCCCCAGGGGAACCCAGGACACCCGTTCCCGCCAGCCTGTTTCTGGCGGTTAAAACCGCCAGAAACAGGCTGGCGGGAAGGGGGTCGGAATCCCCATGGCGGCGCTGCTTGCAGCGCCGCCATGGAGGATTCGCCCAGCCGGGGCTAATCCGGCGGGAAACCGCCGGTCCCGGTTTTCTGACCGCAGCTTTACAGCGCGGTCGGAATGGGCAGGGAAGCACCGCCAGCCTGTTGGCGGTGCTTCTGTCATTTTAGCCCTGGCGGTCGCGGACCGCCAGGGTTAGAATGACCCCCATATTCCCTTAGGAGGTAAGTAATACACAAATTATATACACTACTATGCATAAATTAGCATAAAAACAGAAAACAGTGCAATTAGTGAAAATCACAAGAGAGAAATAGCTCTAGGTGGAGCACAAACCATATACAAAAAAAATGGAATGCGAGAGTCGGTCCCCCACCTAGGTAAGTGGAGTGTGTATAGGGGAGTTCGGAGTACTAGGAAAGCTCAAAGGTAAGTACCACAACACCCCCACCAAGAAAGCAGGAGTAAATCACTGTAAATTAACCAGAACACCCACTTGGAAGAAAAGAAGAATAATGCAAAGCCCAGAAGAGACTGCAAGACACCAACAGTTGATTTCTGGGCAAGAGGACCTGTGGAAGAAGGGAACCAAGTCCAACAAGCAGAGCAGAGTCCAGGAAGGGCAGGAGCCCATACCCACCAGACTGAAGGTGCAAGAGATGAGTCGACAGTGATGAAGGAGAGACAGCACTGCACCCAAGAAGACGAAGTCAAGTTCCTGGAGGATGCAGGTGATGTCCTATTGCAGTCGGATTTGCATCCTCGAATTCGACCAACAAGCCTTGGCACACGCAAAACACGTGGTTGGCGGAAAGTGGAGCTGCCGGGGACCAGTAAGGACCAGGTGGACTCTACCCAGGAGGGGAAGTCAGAGGGGGCCCTCAGCAACACTGAGAGCCCACAGAAGCACAGGCAGCAACCACAGGACGGGGACACGAAAGTCAAAGAAGGAGCCCACGCAGCACTACAAAAAGGGATCCCACGCCACAGGAGAACCACTCAGGGAGCTGTGCATCGCAGGATGGAGTGCTGGGGGCTGGAGCTTCAAGTTGCCTGAAGAGCCCTTGGAAAAGGTGCTAACAAGCCTTGGCAGCTGCAAATGATGTGATGAACGGGGGTTGGGAGGCAAGGGCTTAACTCCACCCAAGTTAGACAGATGGAAAAGGTAGGCGTCAGGACCACTTCAGTCCACCACCATTGTTGCAGGATCCACACGGCTCAGCAGGAGAGAGGATCCACGCAGCCGGTCGTCGTTGCATTTGGTGCCTGCAGATGCAGGGGAGTGACTCCTTCACCCCAAGGGAGATTCCTTCTTCTTTCTTGTGCAGGCTGAAGACTGGCTGTACTCAGAGGATGCACAACCAGGGAAATGTTGCAGTTGCTGGAAGGAGCCGTGGATGCAATCTTGCAGGAGGCGTTGTGCTTCTTTTTTGCAGCTTGCTGGGCCCTGGAGCGTCCAGATGCAGTTTCTCGGGTCAGAAGTCGAAGTGGAGGTTGCAGAGGAATCCTGCTGGAGTCTTGCAAACCGAATCTGAGGAACCACCCAACAGAGAGACCCTAAATAGCCCTGAAAGAGGGACTGGTCACCTAGCTGGGTGACCATCTATCAGGAGGGGGCTCTGAAGTCACCTGCCTGCACTGGCCACTCAGATGCTCCCAGAGTTCCCTGCCAACCTTGAATCCAAGATGACAAAACCCAGGGACCCTTTGGAGAAGCTCTGAGCACCCCCCTGGTGTAGTGATGGACTGGAAGTGGTAACTCCCCTTTCCTTTGTCCAGTTTCACACCAGAGCAGGGACTGAGGGTCCCTGAACTGGTGTAGACTGGTTTATGCAAGGGGGGCATCAAATGTGCCTTTTAAAGCAGTACCATTGGCTTGTGGAGGCTACACCTCCCAAGCCTGTAACACCGATTTCCAAAGGGAGAGGGTGTAACACCGCTCTCCCAAAGGAAATCCTTTGTTCTGCCTTCCTGGGCTTGAGCTGCTCAATCAACAGGATGGCAGAAACCTGTTGGTGAGGTGGCAGCAGCTTTGGCTGGCTGGAAAACCTCAGAAGGCTGTAATGGCAATACCGGGGATCATCTAAGGAGCCCCTGGAGTGCATGGAATCATACAACCAATGCTTGCAAAGGCATTGGGTTAGGATTTCAACATGTTTGATACCAAACATGCCTATGTTCGGAGTTACTATTATGTAGCTGGACATAGGTATTAACCTATGTCCAGTTCATGCTTAAAATGGCATCCCTGCACTCACAAAGTCTAGGAAAATGGGCCTGGTGTTCATGGGGGGCACCTCTGCTAGTGCAGGGGTGCCTTTGCACACAGGTGCTGTGCGCCCTGCCCTCTGGGCTAGAAGGCCTGCTATAGGGGTGACTTATAAGTGACCTGCTGCAGTGAAAAGTGGCAGTGAAAGGGTGCTTGCACCTTTCCATGCAGGCTGCAATGGCTGTCCTGCAGAACCCTTTGCTTGGGCTCCCAATGAGTGACAAAATATATGCTGCAACCCATAGGGAATCCCCTGGAACCCCAATGCCCCCTAAGTACCAAATAGTAGGGACTTACATGGGGGCACCATTGTGCCAATTGTGGGATAAAAATGGTTCCAGCAACCAAGTTTAAAGGTGAGAGTATAATCACTGGGGTCCTGGTTAGCAGGATCCCAGTGAACACAGTCAAACATACTCACAAACAGGCCAAAAGTGGGGGTAACCAAGCTAGAAAGAGGCTACTTTCCTACATTTACTCTTTGGGACACTGTGCAATCCACGAGAAGGGCTACTGAACCCCGTCATACTCTGCCACTGAATAGAGTGCAAAAACCCTGGGAGCAACAGTGCTCATTTTGAGGACTGTTTTTATGATCATACTTAGACACAGAGTAAGATAGACAAGCAGGAAAGTGAGGAAGGGAGAAGACAAAGAAGGAAAAACAGTCACAAATGGAGAAAGCTGGAAAGAAGAACCACCCGGGAGAGACTGAGATTATAAAATCAACAGAAATGTAGGGTGGTGGGAGCAAGAGGTCTGAGGTGAAACCAAAACTAGGCTCAAATAAATCAAGCAGTGCTGGCTTCTGTTTTTCCGATGTTTGTCTCTCTCCTTTTGTACATTTTCTTTACACTTTATGAAGCTAGATTGGCAGCACCACATACATAATAACCCTATTTTTAATTTTACTGATTTTAAAATATAATATCTGTGATTTGACCAGAAATCTTGTAAGGCTCTCACTGTATTATATTTTTTCATGCAAAGGCTACAGTGGCCCCTCTGACTAAAATATTTTATCTCCCACTCTCCAGGCCAATACGATATTTGCATGCAATTATTTTAGCCAAAGTTAAACATTGCTGGCATGCTAAAACATTGTAAGATGAAACTTCAATGTATTTTCTTTAAGATGTGTTAATAAAACTGGTATTCTTTATTGAAGGATTACGGCTGACTGTCAACAGTTTGGGTGGATTCCTTTCTGCTGTTCTAGTTTCTTATAGTGACTCAGTCTGCATACTCTTGATTGCTTAAAATCCATCTATGCCTGGATGAACGCTTTCTCTTATGCCTTAGACGCACGTGCTTTACTGATTAAATGGCAAGGAGAGGGACAAAAACAAAAACCAGCCAGCTTGTATTCTAGCTTTATCCAGGACTGGTTGGAGATCTGTGATCCCACCCACAAGTGGATTTGAAAAACTGTCCTTATTATAGTTCCCTACGAAGATCTCTTGCATGTTCCCTGTGTTCCAGTCCACACTGGTTGTGGCCAGGATTATATGTTTCTTATTAGGGTGGTGATACTGCATAAAGGGATTATGCTGTCACTGCTGACAGTCCCTACATGCTTTCCACTTTCACCCTTCATCACTTAGTATAGATCTCACAGGCAATATCTCTGTTATGTGCCTGTAACAGTAAATTGGAGGTAGAGAATGACACAGGGAAGAAAGTTTTAGATAGAAAGAAGAGAGCTAAAAGAAGCTAAGCTAGGAATGAGAAGAGGACACACTGAGAGAAGGGAATGTAAAAAGCAAAAAGGGGAGAAAGGAAGGAGGAGGATAAAGGAAGAGAGAGTAAGGGAAGATTGAGTCAGTGTTACACAGGGTTGGAAATGAGGTAAGAAAGTGAGGGGAGCAAAGAAAAGGAGATGGGGAGAGAGCGAGAGGAGGGAAGCCGAAAAAGAAGATTAAGGAACAAGGAGAATGACAGCACAGAGATAGTGATGCAGCAGAGGAAAGAAGTGGGGATTGAGGGCCTGATTTGGACCTGGTGGACGATATTCCTTTAGTTAAGACGTCAGAGGTCTTTACCTCTGCAACCCATGTTTTAGGGATGCCTGCCAGTAGTCCTCTCTGTATGCCTTGAAAGGAACTGCAGCCATAGTACTTCCTTTCAGGATACAAAACATTTTGTGGGCAACTGCCCACCAAACTTTCAAACCTTTTTTTTTTTTTATTTCAGAAACAAGCTCCAAAAGTGCGTGTTTGTTTTTAAAAAACAAAAAATGTAATGACCCCCACACCTTGAGAGGTTTCTCCGGGGTGTGGAGGTTCATTATTTGATTTTTTTCTGTCCTTCACCACCAGGAAAAAAAATTGATATTACACAGTTCACAACTTCATCGAACAAGCCAACAGGTGCTCTGTTGACCAAAAGTTTATGATCTGCCATCTCTAAAGTAGACAGTTTAGCAAATTGGACAGAGCACCCTGTCCATCAAACTCTAAATCAGGCCCCAAATATACAGATATTATTAACAGGACAAGCGGTAATAAGAGAGGATGAGAGAGCTGAAGAAGGAGTTAGAGTAACAATGTGATGGAGAAAAAAGTCATGTGTCATACAAAATGTGTTGAAAAAATCAGTTTTCCCCACTTTCCAGCTTGAGCCTCCCAGGAGTCCAAAAGCTTACCAAGATCTTAAAGTGAACTAAAATCTGCCAATTTCTTACTACTGGTTGGCTTTTGTGTCACTCTCATTTGGTTGATTTTTAATCAGTTGCCTGTTTTTTTTCTTCCTGTGTTTGTGCCTCCCCTGGGACATTGCCTCCTAAATTGAATCATTCCACTGCTCACTTGTAGGGAACTACTTTTTTCTGCTAAAGCACTCCACAAGAGTGCATGTGTTTCCCAGCTACCTCCCTCTTATGCTTCTCTTACCCCTCCCGCTCTATCATCCAGCTACTTTTCTCCCCTTTCACTGCCCTCCCTCGGTTGCTTTTGCTAAAGCACTCCATGAGTCCTTGTGTGCTTCTTTCTTCCCTCTTACTGCACTCTCTCATCTGTGTGCCTCTATCCCCAATTCCATGCTCTGTTTCTCTCTCTCACTTGTATGCTTCTATGTTCCCTATCTCTTTTTCTTCTCCCAGCCCTGCATTCTCTCCTTTTCCCCCTTCATCCCCCACTAGCTCCTCTGTTACCCCCAGGTCAGGCATAAACCTTCCTTTTGTAATGGATATATGCCCACCCCTAAATGAATGAATAAATTAACTCAAATTTATATGGCACAACAGCCCACATCAAGGGTGTCCAAGTGCTTTGTAAGTAGGGCCTCCACCTCCTGCCAAACACCTAATGAGGACCAATGTATTTTGTGCAATTGCTGTGCTGACTAATGGCAGAGTATGTACATCATAACTAGTGGGATGCTTCTGATGGTGTGAGGTGTGAGCCTGTCAATTCTGTTAGCGTATTTCATCAATTATTTGATTTTTATTGGATTGGCATTAGGAACTCCCATTTAAAAAGCCTGCATTTGCCCTGGTGTACAACATCCCTGGGAGGCAGTCTTCATTATATTGCCATTAATAACAGTTGTTCACAGGAGCGGCTCCTCCATAAGGGCGGAGGAGCGTTGCCCCCCGCCAGCAGCAACCACTGAAAATCCTTTCACAAGGAAAGGATAATAAACTTTGTTTATTATCCTTTCCTTGTGAAAGGGGCAGGGCATTGGGGCTGACGAGCAGAGGGGAGTGCACTGTGCACTCCTCTCAGAGTGCATGTGTGTTTGGCTGGCCGTCTCGGGTCGGCCAAAAACCCATGCTCACAGGGCTCTCGGGCTGGAGTGAGCCTGCACAGGCTCTCAGTCTGCCTGTGAGCACCGTGACTGGGCGCTCCCGGCCAATCCTGGCGCTGCTTTGAGCAGCGTCAGGATTGGCCGCAGGGCAGGCTGGGAGCCTGTGCCTGCGTGCAGCAGAGGAGCGGCGCGGGAGCAGCGCGAGAGCGGAGGTGCTTTTTTTATTGAGTTTTTTTTTTTAATGTTATTATTTCCCTTCCCCCAAATTCCCCCTCCCATGCCTCACCCCGCCCCCAGGAATTCCCACGAGCTGCGACTGTTTATTCAGAGAAACTCTACCAGATGTCATCAGTCAAAGACTCCCCACTTAGTCCACATTTGTATTTGTTGACGGCCGGGACAGCGCACAAAAATTGTGAGGAGGTGAGGCAGCAACACAACAAAAAATGGATGAAATTATACTACAAGTTGTTCTTTTTACTCACGTGTCACTGATATGCGGTCAGACACTTTTTGCAAGTGAAAGTTGTTTGCTAAGTACATTTTTGTAGCTTCTTTTGGTGATGAACTGAAGAAGCTTGACGGATTTACTTCTTCTGTTCTAGTTCCTTTTGGTAGTACTGCAGAGTCTGACTAGTTGAAGCTCATCAACCATGCAGACAGCAGTACCTCTCCTTTACCTGCAGGGAGACGTGAGCAGGCATGAAATTACGTACGTGCATTGTTTTCTGTGGCTTCACACAGGGATATGCAGTTGAATATCATCTGCGTACATTTAGAACCGCAGTTGATAGTGAGCAGAAAATTGAGCCAGCAGTACCAAGAAGATGTCAAACAGGCAGTATAGCAGAGATCCCTGAGATACACCACAAGAGATGTGTTTCATCATTGCAGAGGCTAACTCCATTCTGGTTTGTTGTGTGTGGTTTGTACTGACACTGTTGAAGCTGATAAAGATCGCTTTGGTCAGATTGTTAGAACAGCTCTCTGCCAATGAATGAGTGCCTTTAGATCCATGCAGCATATGACACTCTTGTCTTACTTTAAGGATTTAGGAGGAGATGCACATGGGCAAAATATTTTACGTAATGGGAGTTTAAACACATTTAAATTATTTCACACGCATGAGTGAAATGCTTACTTCCATACAGAATGATGTATTGTCTTAACTACGTGAGCTGGACATTTACTGGAGTTTGAGTTATTTTTCAATAAATATTCACCCTTGAGTTCTCAATTTTGCCTTGCTTTTAGCGGCCATTGCAAAAGAGTGATAAGTAAACCCTGTAACTTCCTACATAAACATGCGAAGTGTGGCAGCATAAACATGGTATCATGTTCGTATCTTTGTATGCGATTACTATCTTATGTATTATGTAATAATCAACATCTCTACTAATTATTTTTACAGAGATCTCAAGTCAGTTAAGATGACATAACACCAGTGTTGATTTCACTTCATCCATGACAAATCTAATCTGGTAACTCAGGGCTTGATTCATAAACTGCACTTTGCAGTACGTCTGTAGTACTACAACACCTAATACAAAGTGCTATTCACAAACTGCACTTTTGTAGTAACTTACATTTTTGTTGTAAGTCTGTACCTCATTTATTTTCCTTTGGCGTGTGTTGCGGTACCTGCAGATGGCCATATGTATTGCTGGACTTAAAACAAAAGTGCATGTTATTACACAAGTGCATTTTGTAAATACCAAAAAGCAGTAAACTTACTCAAAAGTGTAAGTTATCTTTGTGAATCGGGCCCCATATATTTAAAGGTATGATGCCTGACCTCGGTGTCAAGTGATGCATGGATCAGGTTTTGTTAAGCCTTTTCCTGAAAACTAGAAGCAATCAGGTAGCACATAAAGCTATGCCTTGCAAGCCCACTTTTAGAGTAGTCTAGCAAAATTTCCTTTCTGTTGCATATGGATTTTGGTTTGTCATATGCCCTTAATGAAATGCCTTTTCTAGCACTGGGAATGTTATTGCCTAAATGGGTCTTTGTTAGAGATTGTAATGAGTAGTCTATGTTCAGTATATAAAGGTGTCTCAACTTAGACAGAGCTGTCCATGCTCTCTTCATGTAGTTACATTTAAATTGTTGATACAATACGTGCTCAGGTACATGTGATCATAATGACCATCAAAAGCAGGGGATCCACCATAGTCATATGTGGGATGAATTTATGCAGGGGCATTAGCTACAGATGTAAGGTAAAAATACAAACAAAGGCCCTCATTACAAGTAGCAGTATTCTATCTGGAGCAGTAGATTTGGATGGGATTCTGGCACTCATCAAGGTTATTACCCATTCTGGAGCAAAACTAACAGTTGCTAGATTTTGCTGCAGTGATACGAACAGGAAGCAGATATTCCTTACTCTTGGCATCTCTACGTCAAATTCCAGCAAATTCGTAATGAGAGCCGATAAAAGTGTGCCGCAAATGCAGACCTCCTAAATTTAAGATAGAAACGTCAGATCTCCTAATCACATAGGTTTGCTCTGTATTTAAAGTCACCTCCGTTTTACTGCAAGTATTAGTAGCGACAAAACTGTGAAGCACATACTGTAGTCCCCTACACTTTGCTTGGAAAACACTGCATCACCTGTATATTAAAACAGTGTCCTCCAGGTTTTTTTTTTTTTTTAAAGCTTGGTCTCTAACTTGAGCACCTTCTCAAAGAAAATGAGATTATGGCAAGAACACATTCTTGCAACAGTCATTTCTAAATTGTATTCGCTCCAGTTCTTGACTCGCATCCAAATGGTGGAGTATAATCCGACATCCTTTTTCAAAAGCAATGCATCTATCCACCGCACCACACAGTACATTTGCTCTGGGATTCCATTTAAATTGAAATCGACATATATAACAGCATGGCCAAGATTAAAATATGTGCCACGTCGTAAGAAATTCACAACAAGCTTTGCATGGCAGAAAAGTAATTGATGGCATTAATGTGTGTGTAAATTAAATTTGAAAAGTGATCACAATTTGCATTTGCCTTCTCATTCTGAAAATAATATTCGCAGATACAGAAAAGGTACACGTGTTTTCATGTGTCACCGAAATGCCTTTTCTATTTAAAGAACAGTGCAGCCTTGAAAAGGGTTCTAAAACCAGTATTCCATTTACTAGATGAGAATACTGACATTTTTCTAACTGATCAAATTCTGCTATTGGTCAAATTGTAAAAGCAAGTAAATGTGCCGACACTGATCACCCTGAGAACGTGTTTGGTGTTTTAAATTCGTTTTCAAAATAGACGCCACTTACTGTCGGTTACATTTCAAGCAAGTCTTGCATTCTGAAAGCTGAGATTGATATGCAGGGATCCGCCAAAAATACAGTTCGTAGAAAGGCTGCTGAAGCAAAGTGTGGCTGACGCGAGCTTTCTGAGCTCTTTATTTATCTTTCAGCCGAGAGGAACCTGGCATGCGAGCAGTTCTGACAGATCAGCTTGGGACGGCCTGCTTCCTTGCCAGAGGAGAGTACTGTGGTCGGATCCCAGACATGACTGTGAGGTCATTATGGAAGTGTAATAGCACCCTACCCTTCTTCATCTGCTCTTCATACTATTAAAGGTGATGGTCAGAATGGTGCTGCCTGTCCCAGTGCTTTTCCTCTTTCTGACTTTGTTTGTCTCTAGGGCTCCTGATCGCCTAGGTTGCTGTGCCGTCTCAGTACTAATGTTATATGTTCCTTGAAATTTTAGTGTGCATTCCCAGGTGCTCTGCATGTTTTGTGCTCATCATGTCACCAATATTCAGGATCCCAAGTACTCTAAGCTGGTTGGTTCCAGCGTCATATGAGCATCTTGTGGGCAATCAGGTAGCCAAATGAGTTTCTCCCAGCCTATGTTGTCATATGTATTATTTGTATTCAAGTAGCCCTCCACTTAAGGCCATTCCTCTTCCAGCTTAATGATGATAAGCAGTCTTTTCGCATCCCAGAGTCCTGGTGCCCAAATCAAATGACGTTTGGGTAAGGAGATGCAGGGTACCTCTTTGCATTTATGTAGTGTTTGGTTACAGTTGATGGGTGTGATGCAGTGTGAATTGGGGTGTGTTATAGCGAGACAACATGCTGTCTTGTGGGTTGATGTGATGGCGAAATTGTGGTTTGTGTGTATCATGGTGTTGACTGCGAGATTCGGTGTTGGATTTTGTGGACAATGTGATTAAGTTTCTTCTGGGACATAAAGCTACTGGTTTATTGCAATACTCTATATATGTGGCAAGTGATGAACGCTCTGTTGACTGAGCCTCTGATAGTTGTTGAAGAGTGAAATGACAGCGTGGTGCTGATAAGGTGCTGCGAGGTTCAACGTTGTGGCATACAGGCTTGGGTAAAATGCCTTAGTTGTGTTGTCTACCAATGTGTTGCAGTGTGGTTTGTGTTGATGTTTGCTGTGTAGTGATGGGTGATATATGCCTTATGAGTTGTGTTGCTGGGTGGTGTGTTTTGTACAAATTAGTTTGGTGATTAAAGGTCAACAGGAGTATTACATTTTGGGTTGATTATGCATAACTTGCACTGCATGGTTTGTTCGTAAGTGGTGGGCTTTTATGTTATTCAAGTCGTGTTCTGGGATAATTGTTTAATTAGTATGGCGAGGTGGGGAGACAATACGATAAACTGTTGTGTGTTTGTATGTGGGTAGTATGTTGTTGGTTTTGGTACAGTAAAATGTGCAGCAGATTTGTGTGATTTGGAGGGCATCTTTGTGGTGCAGACATAATGCACTGTGTTCCTATTTAATGGGTTAGAGTCAGATAATGTAATGGAACGTCATATGTGTAATAGTGTTCATGGGTGTGCTGCCACATGTCAGATTCTACCATGTTATACTTAGCACTGGCATAGTCTCGAGTTTGTGTATATTTTGCTTTCTTGAGGTTTGGTGCAGTATTGTAGTGTTTTGATGATGATGACGGTGTTCTGGAGGAACGGTCACCCAGTCCAGTTTGGTATATTATTGTACATCATGTTGTTGTATCAAGTGTGTGTTTGTGTTTTGTTGTGGATAGATACAGTAGACTGAAATTGCTCGGAATTAAGTGGTAAGAATCCAGTCAATTGGGTTTTGTTGAAGGGTGCTGCTTTTGTGTTTGGCTTTAAGGGTGTGATATTTTAGACACGTGGCTGGCTACACATCGCCTCTAGGGAGGTCTGAGGTCCGCTGTGAGTGAAGCCTGTGGTCCTGTGATAGTTTGTGTGTTTGTTGTGTGCTGCAAGTATTGTTGCATGAATCTTTGAATATTTGTTCAGGCTAAATATGTTTGTATTGTATAAATATCTGACCAGCAGGTTGAAGTGACAGCTTTTTTATAACGGTTCTAAAAGATGTGTGCTCCTGTGTCAAGCTTACTGAGCGAGACAGAGATCATGTCATTCTTTGCTAGGCCAGGAGATTGCTTACCTTTACTTATTCTTGAATAGTAGTTTTGAGATAAGCTACGTTTGGCTCAATCTCAGAGCGTGAATTCTCTGATCATTTGATGGCGGACAAGTAAGGAATGTAGGATGGGGCAAATTTCGTCTGTGGTGCTGATGTGGCAGACGTGTAAGACTGCAGCATCCCAAACCATTTGGAGCCTCCCTACTAGTAAAATATACTAGGGCACGCAGAAATATGCCTTTGGAATCATCAAGGAGTAAGAATACTGCGTGATCATATCCTGCAGGTTTTTTTTAGGAAGGCTAAGTAATGCAGTATTCAGAATAGTATGTAGAAGTGACCGAAACAAGATAGGACCGCTTTGTCTATGTTTGGTACAAATATGAGGTCCAACTCTGAGTATTCCCTTCATCCCCCATTCTTTTTTTTTGTTTTGAAAAAGGGGTAGGTGGGGCCAAAGCTGTTTGTCCAAGGATCTGGGTTGTGTTTAGGTGGTTTAGACTGCTGTTGAATAGACAGGCGATTAGTTGGTGGATGTTCCTTCAATGTCTTGATATTTGCCTCAACATACAGGAATTCCAGCATCGCCAGTCTGTTTGCAACCTTATGATTTGTAAACTGGTTACCAAGATGATCACTCGTCAACACCTCCAAGTGATAAATAAAACAAATGACCTGCAACTCCATTTCATTTTTGATGGAATCCCCATAGTAGAATGGATAGTATGCTATCATAGTCACTTGACAGCATTTTTACGTGAGATGATTCCCCTTTTAATCAAATACTGTTCCTTGACCACTTGTTGAAATGCTAAGCTGGTAGTTGGTTTCCCGTGGCTTGCTCGAGGTAGTGCAGTGACATTACCCAAAGAACAGATAGAAGGCAGGGTTGCTTGAAGTATTATCTTGAGGAAGAGGATATATAGGTGGGGGGCACACTGTGGCAGCTATCTAGGGAGCAATGGGAACTGCAGGAAGGGGGTCACTGCAGAGGCTCAGATGAACTTATTGGTGTGACAGTTCCCAATGTAAAATGGTAAATCAGTAACAATCCACAGAACAGTGGGCAGATTAGAATTGTGAAGGACACATCAGGCAAGTAATGGCTGAAAGGGGCTTCACCAAACATACCAGTGGCTGAAGGAAACTGACACCAAGCCCCTTCCTATGTATTTACTTTTTGTGTTAATGATATGAGCTCTAGTACTACACTAGCCACTCACGCTGTACCTGGCTGTAGTGATATTTATGTTTTGACCCCTGTCTTTTTTTAATACCTCTCAGGTCACATAGCCTGTAGCCATAGTCTCAGCCCCTAGAAGCTCTGCACTCACAGCTATAGAGCTAAAGCTACAGCCTTGAGAGTACTAAAAGATCAAGGGAATGCCTGGGGTTGGCATCTTTGCTGAACCCCTCCCAACTTAGGGCCAGTACTTATGTAACTTAAGGTTGTTGGGAGCTGCTACCCTCCTGCAGCCTCCCACACTCTTGTCAGTGTTGGTGGAGCCCCTGCCATCTTGGGGTCCCCACATTGCCAGAAACTTTGGGCTGAGCAAAGCCCCGCAGAGCATTCTGGGGTGCTTCCTCCAGGGATCGTGCATGCATAATTAGCGGCTATGCCCGCATTCCTTTGATGTTGCTATGCGGCCTCCTTTTTCTTTGCCTTTATTTTCCTGGGGTAGCCAGTCCCACCCAGGCATCTTGCATGCATTTCTTTGTTGGGGCTGCTGAGAAGCCCACCCTGCCTGCTCCGTGCCTGGTCACCCTTGTGCTAGGCTGTTAGGGGCTGGCAGCTCTTCTGTGCGGGCAGGGAGTTCATCTTCAGTGCTGGCCATCTGCGCCCACCAGACACAGGCATGGAGAGTGGGGGCAGGCCCACCACTGCTGGGAAATCGTTTCACACACCAATTATTCCTTTTGGGTGTATAGGGTTTTTGTAGTTCCACTGCTTATGTCATTGCCTTCCTCTAAAAGTTTTTTGGGTTTTTGAACCACTTGCAACCACGTCCCAAATGGTATCTATCCAAAGCAGTTATAATACCTGTGATGTGATCTCCAACCAATACGACCTGAACGACTGAATAATGAGCAGCGCGTCAAAGTCTCCCCTCAAATCCCTTTGCTTCATCATTGACTCAGCCCTATCCATCAAAACTCACATTGCAAAGAAAATAGAAACAGCATGGTGCCAGTGATCTTTCTCTCCTGCACAAGAGCAAACTTTACTTCCCTAAAGCATGTTATGTATAAAGTAGTAACAAGCAATGACCATCCACCTTGGGGAAAATTTAATATTTCTGGGGGGTAACTTGTTACAGAAAGCCAGGGGATTTGAAAGCTTTGAACCTGAAGAACTGCAAAAAAAAGAAAAAATGGAAACAACCCTTCTCTGTCTTCATTGTCCTAATATGGAGTAGTGCACCACACACACCAGACTTGCTCCATCTCTCTTAGAGTTCAGGAAAAGCTCCATGTATACATCTAATTAACTGATAATGGCCACCATCAGTCTCCTCTCTTGGACAGCTAAAAACTCTTCTCCTCCCACTGGCTACGTACACGAACGATCTTGAATTGTCTCCCCTCTTAATTTGTGCACCCTCTGTCTCAAAGCACACAGTTGCATTGCTTTCAGTAAGACTTGCTCTATATAGATACCTATACATACATAGACATGCCAACTTTGCAGCATTTTTGACTGTGTTGCTGTGTACAACGCTTGTGGTATCTTCATCTGCTTTAAATTAATGCAGGAACTTGAAGGAAGCTGACAAAGGAGAATTTAAACCAAGTATTTACAAAAATTAGAAACAGTTCACTATATATTTGATGAAGCAGTAGAATTACAATATGAAAACACTGTCTTCAACTCAGCTGCAGCCACCCAGTACGTAAAAATGTATCAGTTAAGTTAGGAACATATAGAGAAGGCTCAGCCTTTGATGGTTGGAGGATGCTGAATTTAGACATGACTCTAAAAATCATTTATTTTCATACATATATATTCACATGCTCCGGCTATTACATTATGTGGTTCTATCCATTTTCCCCATCCAGTGAATCACCATTGAACGTATGTGTCTGAATTGAGTTGCTAACCATGAAACATGACACTACATAGCTTGGCAGCTTGCATCACCTTTTACATTGCAAGCTTGACTTGAACAGACCCCTATGTGCACATTTTCTGTTGCTTTTGTCATATTTTCACCAAAGAATCTGAAAAAGGATAAGGATGTCAGTTACTAGTGGTCTCCCCAACAATAGTCAGGTAACAGAGTTGTCAAACTTTTCATTGATGTAGCAGCTAACAAAAAATTCAAATGCAGAGTGCAGCACGGTGGCCTTTGGATCCATTTTTGACTGTTCCCTCAATGGCAGTGTTTAAATGCCAACACCCACATGTGTTGCCTGCTAGCTTGGTGACAGTGTCACTTTCATGTGCCTCATGATGTCATAAGGTGTGCTGTGATTTAAGTTACTGCAAGGGTGATTCAGTCATCTACCGGGCAGAACCTCCCCAAGATAAAAAAAAAACACCCTGTGTGTGTTATCTTAGCGAGAGAGGCTCTCCTTGATTTGAGGTGACCCCTCTCTGAGGTAGTCTTTCCTGTAATATAGGATTCAACACCAGTGCCTTAAAATGCGTGCCTTGCATGTGTTGTTCTGTGTAACATCTGCAGTTCCACTGGCTGGGAAGCCTAAAAACCGGAAATCCAGAGACATGGTGGCAGACAGTCGTTCCAGTCCAGCACACGTCCTCCCTCAATGTATTCTCTAGCAAGAGGTTAGGGGTCTGGACACTCCAGACTGTGAAGCGATACAAAAAGATTCCTGCCAAAGTGACCACGTGTGGGGCCCGTTGGCATTACAGCGCCAGCCCAAAGGGGAGCACAGCCCGATGATGGAGCATGCCACCATTGGTTGGTGAGGGCTTGTGCTTCTGAAGAGATATGCTTCTGATCTGATGGGTCCAGCACAAAATGTGGCCATCTGGAAACCTTTCTTATGGAACAGCACACCTTAATTGTTGGCAAACCTAAGAAAAGAGTAAAAAATGTTTTTTAAAAAAGACAGGCCGGAAGGTTTTGAGGACAACTGAGAACTTACAAGCCTGCCCTAAGTGGGCAACACTACCCATCGAGATCCATTTCATTGGAAGTGTAATGCCATACTAGGTCAATACTTTAACCCCCAGGGTACCTGGGGCGAGCTGGAGACCAGCTTGTCCTGCTAGCGCTTCCCCCGTGGACCTCCCTCCCACACACCCTAGTCTGGGATGGAAGGGGAATCGCTCTTCCCCTTGCACCCCCGACACAACCCCCCCCTGCCCCAAGTGACGTCTAATGACGTCAGCACGCAAATCGCAGAGGTCACCTCGGATCGAGCTGGAAGCGACCTTTCCTTTCCTTTCTTGGCTGATCGGGCAGCAGCAAGGCTCATTAGACACCAGGGTTTTTTTTGGGGGGGGTAAATTTCAATAAGGGGAGAGGCCCCTTGGGCAAGGGCCACTCCCCAGGGGGGCAATTGATTTTTAGGCCATTTATGCCCCCCCGGGGGGCAGATTGGCCTACTAATATAAATAGGCCGATCTGCCCCTGTGGGCAGAAACCACTAGACACCAGGGATTATTTATTTTTATTCATACTTGCGCATAAGGGGAGCGACCCCTTGGGAAGGGCCGCTCCCCACGGGGGGAAATGATTTTTAAACCTCTAGACACCAGGGATAATTTTTTTTGTTTATTTTTATTTTATGTGTGGAGAGCAACCCCTTAGGCAAGGGTCACTCCCGGTGGGGTCAAATTATGTTTAGGCCATTTCTGCTCTCCCCCCCGGGGCAGAAACCACTAGACACCAGGGATTATTTTTTTTTATTCATACTTGCACATAAGGGGAGGGGCCCCTTGGGCAAGGACCGCTCCCCAGGGGGGCAAATGATTTTAAACCACTAGACACCAGGGATAATTTTTTTTTTTTTTTTTTTTTTTTATGTATGGGGAGCGACCCATTTGGCAAGGGTAGCTTCCGGGGGGCCAAATTATTTTTAGGCCATTTCTGCCCCCCCCCCCCCCCCCCCCCAGGGGCAGATTGGCCTAATATAATTAAGGCAGATCTGCCCCCGGGAGGGGGGGGGGCAGAAATCACTAGACACCAGGGATTCTTTATTTTTATTCATACTTGCGCACAAGGTGAGCGGCCCCTTGGGCAAGGGCCGCTCCCCAGTGGGGGGCAAAATATTTTTAGGCCTTTTCTGCCCCCCCCCTTCCCCGGAGGCAGATCGGCCTAATATAATTAGGCGGATGAAACCTCTAGACACCATGGATTGGTGTGTCTGTATGTGTGTGTTTTGTTTGGGGGGCAGCCCCTTGGGCAAGGGTCGCTCCCCATGGGGGCACATTACTGTTGGCCTATTTTTGGAAAGCCTATCTGCCCTCAAGGGGGGCAGAAAGCCCACCAGAGACCAGGGAAGATTTTTTTAAATAAGAGGTTGGGGGTATAGCCATACCCCCACCCCAAATAAATGGGGCCAAAGTTGTTCTGCCCATGGGCAATTACCCTCGATCCACACCCCGGGGGAACAGAAAGTCTACTAGATGCCAGGGAATAAAAAAAAAAATGTTTAATTGTGGGGTGGTGGCTACCAACCAGTATGGGCCTGGTTATGCCCCCACCCGAACTGAAGGGGCTAGCAGTCTTTCAGCTCTCACCCGCACACAAAAACATCTTATCCCATGGCAAGCAAGAGGACATTTGATTATTTTTGTTTTTTGTTTTACATTTGGCCCATGAGAACTTGGTAACTCTCAAAATCGTCCCACTTGGAATGGTGAGGGATGCACTTTTTTTTTCTTTGGGACGCTGCCATGTAGAAAAAAATCCACAAGACCTAGACACATCTGAAAACTAAACATCTGGTTGATTCCAGGGTGGTGTGCTTCACATGCACCCCGCACCATTTCCGTACCCACAATGCCCTGCAAACTTGCAACTTTGCTGGAAATCACACATTTTCCCCACATTTTGGTGATGGAACCTTCCAGAATCTTCAGGAATCCACAAAATTTCTACCACCCAGCATTGTCTCATCTATACCGATAAAAATTCTGCTGCATTTGTCAGCCTAAAAATGATTTTTTTTCAAACTGCCCTTTTGGACCCACTTTGGTTACCCCTCAATTTTGACATGTTTTTGGCTCTTCCCTGTCACAAGCACTTGGCCCACCTACACAAGTGAGGTATATTTTTTACTAGGAGACTGAGGGGAACGTTGGGTGCTAGGAAATTTGTCCTGGTGCGGTGATCCTACACAGAAATGTGGGAAAAATTTGATTTTTTTAGATAAATTTGAGGTTTGCTGAGGATTCTGGGTAGAAAAACATTGGGGGATCCATGCAGGTCACACCTCCCTGGACTCCTCTGGTGCCTAGTTTTCAGAAATGTCTGGGTTTGGTAGGTGTCCCTAGATGGCTGCTGAGCCCAGGACCAAAAACTCAGGTGCCCCCCCCTGCAAAAACAGGTCGTTTTGTAGTTGATAATTTTGATGTGTCCAGATAGTGTTTTGGGGCATTTCCTGTGGTGGGCACTAGGCCTCCCCACACAAGTGAGGTATCATTTTTATCGAGAGACTTGGGTGAATGCTGGGTGGAAGGAAATTTGTGGCTCCTCTCAGATTCCAGAACTTTCTGTCACCGAAATGTGAGGAAAAAGTGTTTTTTGGGCCAATTTTTGAGGTTTGCAAAGGATTCTGGGTAACAGAACCTGGTGAGAGCCCCACAAGTCACCCATCTTGGATTCCCCTAGGTGTCTAGTTTTCAACAATGCGCAGGTTTGGAAGGGTTCCCTAGGTGCTGGCTGAGCCGCAGGCCAAAATCTACAGCTAGGCACTTTGCAAAAAACATGTCAGATTTCAATGTAAAAATATGATGTGTTCATGTTGCGTTTCCTGTCATGAGCATTAGTCCTACCCACGCAAGTGAGGTACCATTTTTATCGTGAGACTTGGGGGAACACAGAATAGCAAAACAAGTGTTATTGCCCCTTGTCTTTCTCAACATTTTTTCCTTCCAAATGTAAGATAGTGTGTAAAAAAGACGTCTATTTGATAAATGCCCAGTAATTCACATGCTAGTATGGGCACCCTGGAATTCAGAGATGTGCAAATAACCACTGCTTCTCAACACCTTATCTTGTGCCCATTTTGGAAATACAAAGGTTTTCTTGATACCTATTTTTCACTCTTTATATTTCAGCAAATTAATTGCTGTATACCCGGTATAGAATGAAAATCCATTGCAAGGTGGAGCTCATTCATTGGCTCTGAGTACCTAGGCTTCTTGATGAACCAACTGGAAGAGTCCAGCAGACGTAACTGTAAATTGCTTTCAAAAATCTGACATCGCAGGAAAAAGTTAGAATAAAACGTGGAGAAAAATGGCTGTTTTTTTCACCTCAATTTCAACATGTTTTTATTTCAGCTGTTATTTTCTGCAGGAATCCCTTGTAGGATCTACACAAATTACCCATTGCTGAATTCAGAATTTAGTCTACTTTTCAGAAATGTTTAGCTTTCTGGGATCCAGCATTGGTTTCACACCCATTTCTGTCACTAACTGGAAGGAGGCTGAAAGCACTTAAAATCGTAATAATGGGTATTTCCCAGTAAAATGCCATAATTGTGTTGAAAAATTGGGTTTTCTGATTCAAGTCTGCCTGTTCCTGAAAGCTGGGAAGCTGGTGATTTTAGCACCGCAAACCCTTTGTTGATGCCATTTTCAGGGGGGGAAAAACACAAGCCTTTTTCTGCAGCCCTTTTTTCCCTTTTAAAAAAAATAAATAAATAAATAAAAAAATCACTGTATTTTGGCTAATTTCTTGGCCTCCTTCAGGGGAACCCGCAAACTCTGGGTACCGCTAGAATCCCTAGGATGTTGAAAAAAAAGGACGCAAATTTGGTGTGGCTAGCTTATGTGGGGAAAACGTTATGAGGGTCTAAGTGCGAACTGCCCCAAATAGCCAAAAAAAAGGCCTGGCGCCTGAGTGGGAAAAGGCCTGGCAGTGAAGGGGTTAAACACGGGGCCGTATCTTGGAACGTGCTTATACTTTGTTTTATTTGTTGTGTCAGTCTGCCCCAACTTTTTTATATCCTTAGACATGTTATTTTTAAAATATGAGAGATGGGGGTTCTTTGTGATGTATTTAGTATGTCATAATTTATTGCATTTCTAAACATAATCCCTCTTGATGGAGTTGAACATTCATTTCTGGTCCTCGCTATCATTGAGGAGTCTGTGTATGAAGCATGTAGGAAGGAAGTGGTACCTGGAGTGCAATAAATGCTGAGGCCCTGGGAAAACGAGGGCAAATGGCAATAACCACCATGGATACGACTGAGTAACAACTGAGTGCCCAGTGAGGCATACAAAAGAGTCACGGAATGTTATATTTTGTAAACTTGGCATGGCAAAATCAAGTGCCCTGTGTAATGCCCTTTTGGGTCAGGTGGCAAATATGCCACTAGGACACTGTGTCGTCCCTGTGCTTCTTAGTGTTGTCCTACTGCATTTCTGGATAGGATATATACTGTATTTGTTGATTTCGAACTTTTTATTTTGTTTGAACGCTACAATATAAATAATATTATTTCCCTATAGGCTTGCACCACCTTCGCTTTTCCTCGTTAATTTATCTGACTCGGTTGCCTGATGTGACATTGCCAACATCATGTCAGTGGATGAAGTGATATGAGAGCGTTTACGTCACTAATCCATATGTAAAGTGAGAAGACAGTGGGTATTGATTTTCTTTCCAAAAAGAAAAACTGTATGGAGAAACATCCTCCGGCAGTATTAAGACACTCACTCGTCTTGCTTGCCACACTGAATCACGATTCATGGTACACAACATGTGTAGCAAAGAAAGTAAACTTAGCTAGAAAAATTAAGGTAGGTGAAGACACATTCGACGACCAATCACAGATAAGCAACAAATACCGGAAGTGGATAGGACCTGCAAATCTTGGCTTTAGATGCATATTGACCTGATTAGTATCACATGGCACAGTGAAGTAGTAATGTGAAGTGAAAATTGCCAAGCGTGTTCAAGGCCTGTACTCTGCAGGCCTGGCTCTTGCCTTATAAAATCAGTTGAGGGCACTTCTGCCTTTCTCAGCATAGTGATCTGTGCGGGGGTTGCAAAAGCTCTGCTCGGTGACATGTCTGCTACCAGCACAAGCAGCTTAATGCCTCTGGAATGGATCCAGCCGTTCATGATTGTGCTGTGACATTGTACTTTTTTCTCTCCTTATCCCCTGTTTCAGCTCATGTTCTCTTCCAATCAACCTAGTATATAACACGACCAGTGAATGTGACCGCCCTTCAAATTACACCTCGTGGATTTTAAGATTCACAACATTAAGTGTGTATAATCAAACGGTATATTCCGTGAGGCGCCTGGAACCACTTAGACTCTTGATTGAATGTGGCCAAATGGACATAAACAAAAAGTTAGTTATCCAGCAGAAGTGTAATGGGCAAACGCTACCAGCAGGTGTGACTTTCTGATTCTTACTGCTGGCGCGTGAAGGGGGGGGGGGGGGGGGGAACCTCAGATAACCCTGCACGCGCAGTGGTCCAGGATAACCGTTTTTTTAGTTGCCTGTCTAGCACCAGGTGTGTTGTGAACTCTCCGTTAGAAGCAACGTTTCATTCCCTATGGAGTCCAGTGCTTCACCTGCAATAGCGCTTTACACCCAGACCCAAGTTCACCTTACTTCGTATACCTTTACGAAATCTGTATGGCCGTCTGCAGTGTATTGCACACAGGCAAGGTGTATATAAAAATGGTCGCAAAAAGTGGTAGCAAATCGTGCACCAACTTTTCGCGAGCACTCTAATTTTGGAAGGCGACCTCTGTACTAATAGATGGTATCGCCAAGGATCTAATTGAGGCGGCCGCAGAACTACCTGTGTAATGAACATTAACTAGACAGGCCACTATTTGCCACCTCCTGTGATTGGCTACAAATACAGCAGACTGATATTCCTGTATTTGCATTCCCAAACGGAAAGCTTTTACGTTTATGAAAGCAGCACATGTACTACCAAATTAAAATGTTTTTCGCATTTGAATTTTGAAAAATAGAATTATTGTAAATCCTGGCAGCCTTTGAAAACATACAGTGGGTGATTTCTTACCCATATAATCCCATATCGTGATTCTGTATAAGTAAGTCACTTTTAAACCAAATTCCATAACAACTAGAATTTGTCTGCATGCATGCTTTTGATCGCAAATCCATAATGTATTCTCTGTAAACACGACTTTTAGTTATAGGTGCACGTAAACTTTGCACAGGTGCAAAGCAGTTTCTCTCTGACATTTGAAGCAACCGACAGATGGAAACATTTCCCATTTTGCACCGGTCGACAGATGCAACTGATAGTTGCACATTTGGTTGGTGCAGACGTTAGTGTAAAATTGCTTGGCACCAGTACAACGTGATGGAGTCGGGCCTGTGGTTTGCAGCACCTTGAACATGTATCATTTTGTAGTGCTATCGGTGTGTGTTAGGCACGTGGCCAGTGACTGCCAAGGTGGAGGGCGAGTCCTTGACACACGTGCAGGGAAGACGTGCAGATTACTGTACAGGGATTTCTTTTTTACTCGAATGTAGTCGACAACACGTGCGGTGCGGCCGGGGCTACCAAGCAGCAGCCATAGACTCGCACTGTAGGAAACTGCGCAGTTACAGGAGCTCGAGCGTGCACCTGCTCCGCCAGCAAAGGGGGGGGGGGCAGGGGGCATACTTGCTGTGCAATAATAGTTTAGACTAGAGAGTAATTGGTGTTGCTACGCGTAGAGATGTAAAGTATTCGACTTACCTGACTCCAAAAGAGCACCAGCTGTACACCATAGGCAATCCTTTTTCAGTTCTTTAAATCCTCACAATCCACTCACAGAAGCTGAAATGTATAAGGCCGTGCTCATTGGAAATAAAATCCTAGAGTTGGCCTGTCCTCGGCCTTCGTTCAGTTTCCCGCCTTGAAGTTGGTGGCAAGTTTCCCTTATTTTTTTCCTTTATTTGTTTTTCAAGCCCATGGCCTTTTAATGCATCATAAATGAAGAACGGATGCCGAGCTGCAGCCAGAGACCAGGGCTGTGCTGCAGCGAAGGGACGTCAGGTCGGCCCGTCACCGGCTTGGACCTGCCTCTAAATATAGCCCGGCCCTCTTTTAGTACTGTACATTGCTCTGCAGGCAGATGGTCTTGTCAGGAAGCTGACCCCGGCGTGACTGAGGCTTTGTCAGTCTCAGCGCGTGGCCCCGGCAGGACGGGGCGGTGGTGTAATGGGATCAAATGTAGTTTCCATCTGGTACCTGGACGAAGGCAAGTATAGGTGGGCAGGTGGGCAACGCATGTTAGAGTGCGCTTATATTTATGACGAGTGTCTGCTTATAAAAGGATTGGGTAAAGCTGAATGAAAAAAACAAATCTCTCGTGGTTCAACCTAAGCGGTCAGGGTTTGCTTCTGGCGACTGACACAGCTACTGAAATCTGTTTTCTTCTTTTGCTCTAAGTCGTGACGAGTTAGCTAAAAAAGATGAATCTGAAGATGGTGCCTTGCGACATTTCATGTCTTCTGGCCTTAGTGGCTCGAAGCACTTTATAGGCGTCAGTACTGCTTTAATGAATTTATGCTGCAGACCAGCCAGTTGTGCTCCCATCTCTTTCATTCTGCCTCACCGCTTCTTCCGCTGCTGCCACTGATGGCATCAAGGCCATCGTATGTCTGTTTAGATTGTGAAACGCCTCGTGTTACTGATCTACACTGCTGTCACTTCACGTCTAAATCCCGGACTCTTGACACCTGCAGGCATATCTTTTCATAAGATAACCGAGCATTATGGGTTGAAAACACAAGCATGAATGTCGTTAGCTTTCTAAGACACGCTTCACCATACTGTACAGGCATTTTTTCTGTTGTACGTGAAATGTTGGTCAAATGGGGTCCTTAATTTTGAATGAAAGGAAGTAGATGGTGTTCCAGTTTGTATTTTCTTTCTACTGTTGACAATATTTTTCACTTCTTCCTTTATGACACACCTTTTAACACAATTTAAGCTTTTTAGTTGTCCTGCAACGTATTTGGTTGGGTAAAGATGAGCTAATGTCACTCGACTCAGTGTCACTCCCCTTATTTCTACACAAATAAGGTTAGCGCTCCTATTCTTGTCTGTAGCAAATTGGGTTACTGATTGGGGAGGGGGGGTCCTACTCAAGTGACAACCACAGTTCTTGTCAGGGTGAACCCCAAAAGTCACTAAATTAACCTGCGCTTACCCCTCTGATCCATTGCTACAAATGCAGTCAGGCTTAACTTAGAGGCACTGTGTTAAGAATGTATGCCGCACACAAACAGTAATAAAGCAAAAACAGTACACAACAAAAATCCCACACCAATTTATAAAAATTGAGAGAAATGTAGTAAATAAAATTACACTAAAAAAAATTAAATCCAATCAATAAAACCAGAGTTATGAATTTTAAGAGTTTTAAGTAAAAGTAGCATCTAAGATACCAAAGCGCCAACCACGGGTAGTTGGTCGCACGAGACCGAGGCAGGTCAAAAGTTAAGAGTGACCACGATGCAGTGCGGTTCAGCTACATGAGGTGAATTGGGCCTGGTGTTGGCTTTCATTAGAAGAAATTTAAAAGAAAAGTTCCTGAGAAAGTAGAGTTCAACGGACAGGGCAGCCGGAGTTCAGTGGGCAAGGCAGCCGGCGCTGTCCAAGGAGGAGGCCTCATCATTGGGGAGCCACTGAACGGAGTTGCAGTGATGATTTCTACGTTTTTGGATCTAGAAAATCTCCAGTGGGACGAAGCTGCAGGCTGTAGCCGACAAAAGTTCCACGAGGCCAGATACCTTTGGCGAGCAGTCCTGCTGAACAGGATTTGCTGCTGCAAAGACGGACGTAGCTGAAGCTACCAGGGAGTCAGGACGACTGGCGATGGACCTTGGGCGGATTGGCGAGCGGGTAGGCCCTGGTCTTTGAGAATCACACTATCCTCTTTTTACCAGCTGAACAGGATTTGCTGCTGCAAAGACGGACGTAGCTGAAGCTACCAGGGAGTCAGGACGACTTGCGATGGACCTTGGGCGGATTGGCGAGCGGGTAGGTCCTGGTCTTTGAGAATCACACTATCCGCTTTTTACCAGACAGTCATATGCTGGTGTTAAACGTAAGCTAAAAGACCTGGGCTATACCTATATGTTGTTGTATCCAGCCAAGTTGAAGGTTCTTCTTGCGGGCCGCTCACATTTCTTTCCGTCTCCTGAAGCAGCGTGGGACTGGTTGGAGTGGAATGATGGGACAGGAACACCGGAATCCCTGCAGGGGGAGAGTGGCGGGAGACTCCGAGGGACATACTGCAGCGTGCAGAAGTACCAGACACCATTGTGCTGGCCGTGGAAGCAGAGTGATTGTTCGCTCGGACGGTACTCTAGAGTATCCAGATGTAGTCTAGAGTATCCAGAGTATCCAGATGTAGCAGTAGCCTAGAGAACTCTAGAGTACTCTAGAGTATCCAGATGTAGTCTAGAGTATCCAGAGTATCCAGATGTAGCAGTAGCCTAGAGAACCCCCTACACCGCATCTTCAGTGCACTGCTGGACCTATAGAAGACATTAAAAGGATTGCCTTGGAACCCCAGAGGTCTGAACTTGTATTTGAGGCATGCCTTGTACCCTCAAATGGCTGCCCTGCTGCTACCAGAGATCCTTGCTGCTTGAACCCATAAGTACCAAAGTGACTCGAAGGGCTAGTTGGTTGGACTCCTATCTGAGCTACAGGGACATAATAAGCTTCAGAGACCTTGAACCCTGCACCTGGCATCTGCTGGAGTGAGTCCTGATCCCCTAGTGGTGCTCCTCAAGTCCTAGACCCATGGCGGTGGTGCGAAAGCGCTGCTCCTGACATCCTAAAAGTTGGGACTTTTCTACTAAAAAGTGGCCATAGCGGTAGATGTCAGCCTACTGAGAGCCGATCTGAGGGTAGTGGCGGAACGATCGGTGGCCACTGAGCAACAAGTGACATGCATGCAGTCTGATGTGGACACGCTGAAGGCCTTGGTGGCCATCCTCAAAGCTAAAACTCACAAATTGGAAGCGCATGTCGAGGATGCAGAGGGTAGGGTGAGATGATGTAACCTCCGTACAGTGGGCTTCCCCCGAAGGAGTAGAGGGGGCGAATGTTGAGTCCTTCCTAGAGGACTGGCTCCGTAAATCGTTGCCTGATGCCCCCTTGTCGGCTGTGTTTGTGGTGGAGCGTGCACACAGGGCCTTAGCACCGCTGCTGCCACCGGGTGCTCCTTCACGAACGATCATAGCCAAGGTCCTTAACTATAGAGACCGCAATGCAATTTTGCAGGAGGTGCGCAAACGTGGAGATCCTACATTTGGGAATCACACTATCCGCTTTTTACCAGACAGTCATATGCTGGCGTTAAATGTAAGCTAAAAGACCTGGGCTATACTTGCATGTTGTTGTATCCAGCCAAGTTGAAGGTTCTTCTTGCGGGCCACTCACATTTCTTTCCGTCTCCTGAAGCAGCGTGGGACTGGTTGGAGCGGAATGATGGGACAGGAACACCTGAATCCCTGCAGGGGGAGAGTGGCGGGAGACTCCGAGGGACAACGTAAGTGCATACTGCAGCGCGCAGAAGTACCAGACACCATTGTGCTGGCCGTGGAAGCAGAGTGATTGTTCGCTCGGATGGTACTATGAGTCTTGAGCGTAGGAGGCAGGAACGTGAGGAGACTTAACTGTTGGTACAAACTGTCACGTCGGAGGCGTCTGTGCGCTCCGGATCCCCCTGTATCACAGATGGTTTGTCTCCAGAAGGGGAAGCTGAGG
Organism: Pleurodeles waltl; assembly: GCF_031143425.1. Classification (NCBI taxonomy): domain Eukaryota; kingdom Metazoa; phylum Chordata; class Amphibia; order Caudata; family Salamandridae; genus Pleurodeles; species Pleurodeles waltl. The sequence goes on from NC_090447.1 coordinate 714,633,117, forward strand.
TCACCTGAATGATTCACTGGACCTTCCATTGTGGTTGGAGTCAAGTTCTTTGGTTCTGGGTCAGTGCTCGGGGTCTTCCCTCTGTTGGCTCTCCTCTTGCCCTCTGGCCCTTTCTCTCTCCTGTCTACTGCTGCCTTTAGGTGCTGGAGATGCGGGGGTCTGGGTTGGCGGCTGGACTGGGGCCGTGGCGGAGTGATGGGCCTGTGATACCCCCGTTGTTAGTTCACTTTTTGGGAACAGTGTGTGTGCGGGCCGTACAATTGGTGTGTGTTGGGAGTGTTGCAGCGTAGTCCGTACCTGAATCTGGCTATCGAGCGGGAGCGGCTATTGTTCCCCACTTCTGGGCACTAGAAGTGATAGTGGGTACACACACAATTGGGCAGACACTAGTTGTGGGAGGTGTTTACCCGGGCTGGGATGGGGGAATGTTATGTGGGTTCTAGTTGGAATTGTCATTCTGTTTTTGATACTGTGAGCACTGTGGTCATTCTCCTGTTGAGAAGGAATTGGATCATCGTTTTTTTTGCTGAGAAAGCCCATCTATTAGCTTCATTAGTGTATCTGAGTATTTTGCTTTGTACCTCACTTGTTGGAACTTTAATAGGTTTTGCTTATTGGTCAGGGTTATGCAGTTTGCATAGGATCTCCAGTTTGCATGTCGTTTATGCCTGTAGGACAATGCCTCCTCCTTTGTCTGCAGGTTTGACAATAATAGTACTATCCATTGTGAGAGTGCAGAGGGCTTCACGTTCTTGACATCAGATGTTATATGGAGTGAAGTTCTTTTTTTGTTTGTAATAACTTTAGGTGTCTGAGTACTAGTTTTCCAAAAAATCAGTGCATTCTGTAAGAACAATCAACAAACCTTTATTTAGTAAGGTGATTTCGGTATGTGAGTGTGTGTGAGATAAGTATTGTTTCCATACTGTCCACTCTGGAGGTGGGCCCCACTGATATCATTTCTGACGGGTGCATCGAACCTCTGCGGCACTGCTGACCCTCCGCTGGGATTTGCCTCTCTTGTCCCCTCTGTAACCCAAAAAAAAGGATTATCTCTAGAATTTGGGCCAGAACTTGTACCTTCTCCGGGATTCGATCAGCCCCCTGAATCTTCCGAAGTGTCTTAAATAAATACCAAAAATCGATTACTTTTACAAAGGCCCCATGGGCGATCATAGTTGGGGTGTGTGTGTGTGTGTGTGTGTGTGTAACAGGTGCAATATTCATCCAATGAGTATGGATATGTATGTTCGATTTTAAAAATGTAGATATATTTTCTTACTTTCTTTGATATTTTTCTTCTGTTTAATGCTATTACATTACAGTATGGGCTTCTCATTTTATTCTAAGACTGCCCTTGCAACTCTAATTACATCTGACCCTTTAGTTTGTTTCTCCAAGTCACCAATTTCTTCTAGGAGTTTCTCACTGTATCCAATTGCGTGTTGATTCCCAACACCATCCCGTGTTGGCAACAGGTAGTGCCTATAAAACTAAAGCTGTCTCTATTTTTTATCTTCAGGAAATACTCCTTGCATGTTCCTGACCTGCAGTCCTAATGGAATAGTGTCTAATTTAAAGTATTCAGTTGGCATTTTTATCATCAGTTGCATACATGCATATTTCTTCTGACATTTTTCGTGCAGGTCTGGAAGACTGGTGGTAGGGTTTATGGATTCATCAGATTTATCAGTAAAGAGTGAGGGCCCCTGTTGGTCCTTTTCTATATAGCCATCCAAGTATACTGGTGTCAAATCAGACATAGTTTGCAGACCTTGTACTACGGGGGCAGAAGTTAGCCAATATATGGTAAAACAAGAACATTTTGAAAACCTTTAGGGTTTGATAAAAAGACAGACAAAGGGAAGTAAAGAAAACCCTTGCAATCATTTGGTTGCACAATGGTAATACTATTTCAACAAGGGGAACCCAATGATCATTGGAGACCCGGGGTAATAATTATAACAAAAACACACTGGTCTCTAGTAGCAATATTTTAGATGCAAAGAGCCATGGGTACATGTAGTACCATATAGTAGGGACTTATAGGTAAATTAAATGTTACAATCTGGTGTAGGCCAATTTTACCCTGTTTAAAGGAGAGGGCACAAGCACGTTAGCACTGGATACCAGTGGTGAAGTGCACAGAGTCCTATTTCTAAAAACAGTTTGGGAGGTGACCCTGCAGAGAAGGTCAAGTCCAACACTTTAGTTTCAAGCAGGGACCTCCTTGTGAAAAAAAAATGTTTGAAATTATGTTTTTTTCATGTACATATTCTGGACTATCAAATGCTGTGCTAGGCATTTAGATACTCACTCTGCATCAGAAGTGCTTTGTTGATTGCAGCCATAATAGAACAACACTCTTTAGAGTCAGTGACAGGACCCATGTGCATTTGGAATTGCCAACAAAATCCTGAAAGCCCAACCGATCCAAACCTCTTCCGAATATTTAGGCCGGATTTTCATAATACAACATCATATCTTATAACAAAAGAGTAATTTGATTTTCTTGCCTCATAGTCACTGATTACTGCTCTGTGGATAATTCCATTTGGATGCAAACCTCAGATTACCCCGTAAAGTGTTTCTGTGTGGGGTGGTGTTTGTCCTTGTGCTAGTTGCCCATGTGCAAATTCTTCAGCATGCCAAGTTGACCATAAGTGTTTGACGGGTCAAACCTGGCAAGAATCTTGGTGGCAAACAGTGTGAAATTAGGATTTGAGCCACATACTTCAAGGTAAGTAAATCAAGATTTTGCACTTGGAACCCATCCCAGAGAATTTCTGGATCCCAGCACAAAAAGAGAACAGTTGAAAAATAAATTACATGTAGAAACGGGTGTAACAAGAGCAGCGGCAGTAATACTAGTGTGTTTCACCTGAATTATTGGGGGTCACTCCAGATAGATTTATTAAGCCCCAAAAGAAAACAGCTTATGTGAACTTCTATAAGCCAGACAAAATCAGTCAGAGAATCTCGTATTTGCTGATGACATTATAGAACTCCTCCCTCAAACCCAAAACGTGTACACATGCACACACGCACCCTACACTCACACACACTCACCCCCACACACACACACGCACCCCCCCACCCACGATTATATTATTATTTATCATACATTAGTCTTCTACCTATAATATGCTTATGAATAATTGTGCAGGTTAGCAACCGTTCAGCAAATAATATGTATAAAGACAATAGTTAGATTTGCTTTAATCCAGATTCTTCACAGAGCCCTAATCAATCAATGTAATCCCTAACTAAATTATAACTAGCTGATTAACAACTAGATGTATAATTCATTTTATTCCAAATCATGTAAAGATCCTGAAACCTTTCCTGATACTAAGCTTGAAGTTGGAACTCGATATCCCAGCTTCCCTTCAGCAATCGGTCCATGTCTCTACCCCTGCACTCCATCACCCAGTACATTTTATATATTTCTTGTATACGGTGGTCTCTGGAGCAAGGAGGGTTTAGTTTGCTTTCTGCTTCTGTTCCTGCACAGGACTGTAAACAAGACTTCATATAGCAAGGAAACGGAAGTCTACTGCTAGGGTATCACCTCCTTCCTTCAAGGTGGAATTTTTTGGGTAATTTCTCCTTGTAGTCATTTTTCTGTTACCATGTACATTAAAAACCTTCCGAGAATGGAAAATTTACTTTTCCGGTCGGTTAAAATGGGCCTTAGCACAACGGGAGAAGTACACATTTTGTTAGTCTTCACAAACCTAATGGCTCCTATTAGAAATGAGCAGACATGTATTCTGGGCCTTATTCTTCCATTAGGCACTCAGATGCGTTCGGTGCACTAAAATGATTATGTTAACAGTCAGCAAGGGCTATGTTGTGTGTAACATTACAAAAACAAAAAGCTATACCACACATGACTATTATGGCCTCCCGTCCCCAGAATCTATATATACAGCCTGTAATTTTCTAGTTCTTCCCAGGTGAGTAACTGTCACAGAAACTGGAGAAAAGCAACAAAAGTTCTGGTACAGCTTGCTAGACACTGTACCCAAATCCAATCCAAAATGGATTACTGTACGCAGAATGCACATGGGCCACATTTGATAGCCCCACCGAGTTATATACATTGTTTTAGATGCTGCTGTCGATACTTCTAATTATTCCTCAAAATCTCTGTTGTTGAAACATCACTAAACAAGGATTTGGACTATCACTGTGGTTTGACATTTTTGTGCAAATCGAACCCCAATATCAATAACCAATTCATGGCTGAGACCTGAATGTCTTCAAAGGTAAAGATATCGTTGAGCTGAGGCTACGTTGGGTTACATTGGCGATGTGTGATGTATTGTATGCTGTAATGTATGTTATTCTAAAGCATTTGTGTTGGTTCTAGTTATTTACTACTCTAAACCTCTGATTATAACCTTGTTGCAAAGTCAGTTTCAGGTGCAAACTTCCGCGTCTGGCAGTATTTGCCCATGTACTAATTACAGAGGTGAGCTTTGTGGCAGTTAAAACCTGGCAAGATCCATGATAGCAAAGAGCGCAAAATTCCCATTTGTGCACTGTGGAACACTTGCATGCTTTTCACGAAGTACAGATCGGAACATGTGTACGTGTGCATAAATTAGAATTTACTCTAACAGAGCTGCCTTCTGTTCACTCCACGATTTTCCTAAATATTCCAGTGACTCCAGGTTCATGACTGAGACACGTAGCAAAATGCATTTATACAGGTACTGGCTGCTGCGGTGAGTGATGTAAGTAATGTACTCTATAAGGTAATCAACAAATAGGGGACCCTAGAAAGTAACCAATATCTGACTACTTTGATGCAGTGTGTTCTGCACTTGAACGCTCGTCTCACCACTAGTATCTAAAAATGTAAGCGCACAAACCCTTTCTTCTACGGACCTAGTGGCTCCTTCTGAAGAGCAGAATTTAACTTTAGATGAAACTGCCTCATATACAAAACCTTGAACTTAAAAACGAATCAAGCATGCCAGTATGTCTGTATCTCGAAAGCTCCAGAGATTTTAGAAGTTCCCAGTCTCGAAGACTGGAAACTCCCAATTCCCGCACTTATGAGCTTTAAAAGTTAGGTTCTCTAACTGCTATGTAGAGGAGACAACAAATAGATTTTCACGTTCATCCCTCCCATGAGGCTTTTGGAAACACCTGAAAAAAAATCCCCCGTATTAAATCCCTTGATGACTAATTGAACTTTACGCTGCTCCTCGCCGCTGTCATTTCACTTTTCTCCCTCTGACCCTTCCTTATCCCTCCTAGTCCCTCTCCATTTGGTTCACTTTTATTTAATCTCTGAAGACATGTTCCTTATTTCAGTTGTCTCCTCTTGTTCTCTGTGAAGCACTCTGTTACTCCTGGGTCTGAAAGGTTATAAAAAGATACAAATACATATTGAGAACTAACATTTTAAAATAATATCTTTCCGTTATGTTTGTCAAGAACATGCCTGTTGGGTTGTGCCCCCATAGTGTGGTCTGTAGAAGAAAACGGAAGAATGAAATCCTGGGCTCAGTGGGAAATGACTCAACGGAACAGACACGAATTTAGGGTCAGGCCACTCCAACAACCTAACATGCCCTTTGTCAGGAATAGATTCTGTTAGCTTCCAGTGACCTTGCACATTTATTTGTCCTTGGAATTCCTTTACATGGTTCTCTTGGTTTAATTTCTTTTCACTCTTATCCAAGTTTCTATGCGGTTCTGAAGATCGTAGCACTGGAAAAGGTATTTCGACAGTGCAAACCTATGCCTTTGTTATGGAACTGTGAACCAGTCGCATTAAAATTCCCACAAGATCCTTGACCTTTTGTATCCAAGATTGTAGAGGGAGATTCCCAGAGTGAAAAACCCCTCCAAGTTCTCAAATCCTTCCAATTTGCCTAATCCATCGCCAGTACTTAATTTGAGCCCGTGGTTGCTGGTGGAGCCCACCGACATTCATTTTTGGGAACTGGCACTTACTTTTCTTCACCAGCTATTGACTGCAAGTAAGAAAGATGAAAACATAAGAACAGGAAAGAAAGAGGTAGAGAAAGACAGAAAAACAGACACAAAGGGAGAAATCAGGGACTGTTAAAAGTGAAATAAAGGGGCAGCAATGACTGGTAGTGGGTGAAAGAGCCCTAAGGTGAATTCAAGACCAGGCAGCCAGCACTGCTGGAGCATATCTTTGGGCACAGGCACTCATTCTTTTACAAATTAAGCACTATCCAGCCCTGTGAAAGACAAGAGAACCTTTGCAGGTGGTTGTGCTCTCACAACTCCCAAACCCCATGACTGCTAGTTAGAGTTTATAGGGCCCCTTAATTTGGAAAACCCAAGCAGCATATAGTAACACTCATTGTTTATGCTGAACAGTGTATTTCCTAGGATACATATATTATTAAACCTTGATGGCCCTTTGCTCGGTGAGTTTGTCTCTTATTATATGAGTCATCTACATACTGTAATAAACTTTAAATTCCGTTGTCTTAGAAAATAAGCAAATCAATTTTCCCTCAAATCTCTTTATCGGCAAGAGTTATGAAAAATTTGATTACACATTCAGACGCTAAGGCCCTCATTCTGACCCTGGCGGTCGGCGGAGAGACGGCGGTCGGACCGCGAACAGACCGGCGGTATTAAAAATGGCATTCTGACCGCGGCGGTCCCCGCCGCGACCGACCGCCACTTCTCCACTCCGACCGCCGCGGCGGTCATGACCGCGGGGCTGGAGTTTGCGCACTCCGGCCCGGCGGTCGTCCCAAGACCGCCAAGGGTATTATGACCCTGCCTACCGCCGCGGTTTCTTGCGGGCGGGAACCGCCGTGCGAACCATGGCGGTAAGCACTATCGGGGCCAGGGAATTCCTTCCCTGGCACTGATAGGGGTCTCCCCCACCCCCCACTACCCACCCGAGTCCTCCCCCCACACCCTCCACCCCCCTGCCACCCCCCAGAGGTGGTACGAACCCCCTCCCCACCCCCACCCCGACATGCACATACATGCACCCCGACATGCACACACCCCCAACATGCACATATACACACCCCCTACACACACATACACAACGGGGACACATACCCGCACACATACATGCAGACATGCGCACCTGCCGAACAGCACACATTACCCATAGACACAGCAGCACCCCCCGCCCGCATACACGCACTCACACACCCCCTCTACACACTCACACGCACACCCCCATGCACGCCCACATCACACAACACCCCCCCACCCCCTCCCCTCACGGACGGTCAACTTACCTTGTGCGTTGGTCCTCCGGGAGGCGACGGGAGCCATGGGGAGGTGACCGCCAACAGAAGACCGCCAACAGAAGACCGCCACACAGAAATGTGGGTCGTAATTCTGTGGGCGGTGTTCTGCTGGCGTGGCGGTGGAGGTTGACCAGTCTCCACTTTCCCGCCGACCGCCAGTGTGGCTGCTGGCGGTTATCCGGCGGAACGCTCCCAGCGGTCAGAATGCGCACAGCGGCATACCGCCGCGGTCGGCGGTCTTCACCGCGGCGGTAACTCGGCGGTCTTGCGAAAAGACCGCCAAGGTCAGAATGAGGGCCTAAGTCTAGAAACCATTTCCATTCATGAATTAAATCTCATCCACTACCACCAACTCAGAAAATATAACACTTTTAATTTCTCAATATGATTTTAGTAGAGAATGGTTATATAGGTTATATAACACACTGTCAGCTTTGTTCCACATAAACTTCATTATGCAAGATATTCTTTAGATTAGACAGTTTGCCTTACTTTCTTGTCTGTTGGGACAGAAAAGCCCTTTTCATGGTAATGGATGCGCACCCCTTCTCTGAGTACCCAACTGTACTGACGTCTAGATCGCTAATGCTGATTTTTGTTGTCATAGGTAAACACGAATAATGTGTGTGCACCATGACATAGGCCTGTCTCATGGATTGCGTTCTTGTTGGACCAGAAGGGGTGCCCAAAGCGCTACCCTTATAGTGGTGGAAGGTTACTGCCTTCACTAGGAGTTAAGCAGGACAGTCGTGGTGGTGGCAGCATACAATGTTGTGATCGGTAGGAGTGAACAGGTCCTTTTTAGGGTCGAGCGTACGCAAGCGCTTTGGATCATGTTGTTATCTCTCTGTGGGCTTCTAACCACGCCCATGTCACGCTATCACTTTAATTAGTTTGTGGGCTTGCCTTTTAAAAATCAATTGATTACATTTGTGAAAGGCATGCATATGTCATGCCTTTTCTGGTGTTCAGCCCTCCTCGAGCGCACCGGTAAACTACTGAAAACATACGAGGCTCCGTGTTTTCAGCTGGTTTCTGGACTACTTTATCTTTTTATTTCCCGCTCAGCGGGATCTCGCTGGGCAGAAGTCGAGTACATTGCATGACATCGACCCTGTTATGAGGATAATTGCACTTTTGCTGGTTACATGAATAGTTGCACTTTTGCCGGTAACATGGATGATTGCACATTTGCCGATAAGTTTCACTGCAAGTGAACTTTTGTTTCCTTTTCTGTGTCATCTTCACTCTCATGGTGACCATCGGCTCGCACATGTGGAACTGTTTTACTTCTCATTATTAGTTTATGCGGCAAGAAAAGTCCGGTTAGGAGTTTACAACACTAATAGCTCTAACGCGTGCAAACGCGAGACCCGTTGCATTGCAAATGCTTGTTAACCCTTGTAACTGCAATGAGGCCTATAGGTTCACTGAGTTCCGCTGCTGTGTGCTCAACTCACCCTTGTCTTACATCAGGTTGGTGTGAAGTGCTGTGCAGCGCAGAAGTGGTGTACCTGCGCTGGGTGTATATGAGCCTGATGAGGGTGCCATACACGGATAATGCAGTACGGAGTAGTGCATGCATGGTATGTGCATGTGCCTATGAATGGTTCAATACCTGAAAGATGTAGTGCTTTACAGTGTCTGCAGGTTAAGTGCATGTGCTGGTTGTATGTGTACCTGTGAGTGGTACAATACTTGAAGGATACAGTGCGTGCATGTTAGATGCACATGCTTAGATGTAAGTGTACCTGTGAGTGGTAAGATACATGAAGGCAGTTTTGCATGCATGTTAAATGCACATGCTGAATGTATGTGTGCCTGTGAGTAGTACAGTACATGGATGATACACTATTGTGCTGTGCCTGTGTGCTGTATGCATGCACTGGGTGTATGCGTGCCTGTAGATGGTACAATACATGGAGGGTTCTGGGTTCCATTTTAGGAGGCCCAGGCCTGCATGGTGAAGCATAAAGTGGAGGTAAAGAGATCCCCGAGGCAGATTTGTGGATTGCTGCATTCCTTTAAGATGGGTGGAACATACACTGGGGAGGACCAGGCCTCCTCTGTACATTTCAAAGGGTGCTCTTTGATTCAGTGAGCAATCACAATGTAAGGGCCCGGGCACATCTCAAAAAGGAGATGAGGCTATTAAGAGAATCTTAAAGAGTAGGGCTGGGAGCCCTGGGATAACCTTTTGATGCATGTATCAATGTGGCTGACATCCAGGTGTGAACTTTAACCACTCCCATGGCCTGTGGTCTGAGGCTTTGGAGACACTCCTGCTGTGACATTCTGCTTTTCAAGAGGAATAGGGAACAAGGGAGTAGATACTTAAAAAAAGTAGAACCACAACATAAAACTTCAAAGAGTCAGATCCTAAATCACATTTGGTGTCTGGAAATGGACTATAAGAAGGGAAGGGTGAGACCCCAAAAATTGTCATCTGCCAAGTAGCCAGATAATCTGTGTGAAGTGGGGAAGCTCTGCAAGACTTCTGCCTGTGACCAAGACTGGGGGCCAAGGCCTTCCAGCTTCCTTGCTGAGGGAAAGGACATCATCAAGGGAATCCATGCCCACCTGCCTTGGAACACTAGTGTCTGCCTACTTGCCAAGACCATTGTGCCCTGTGAAAAAGAGGAGAGCATTGGAGGGAGCAAGGTCTAGTGGGAAGCCTTGTCGAGTGGACTTCCTGCGAGGTGTAAGGAAATGGCTGCTGCACACATCGCGTTGTTTCCTGTGTGCAGGACTGAGTTGGCCCTGTATGTTGGGAGAGGGCTGCCATGAAGACTGCCTTTGAAACAACTGCTGTATGGTAAGGGCGGAAGCCTGTGTGGTAATGTTGTAGCCACCCCATATGCCAGGAGTGGCCGCCGTGGTACAGACAGCCATATGGTAAGGACCAAAGTGTGCATGGTGACGTTGTGGGGACCCCTTATGCCAGGAGGGGCTGCAATTATAAAAACTGCCATGCGTTAAGGGCCGAAGTCTTGTGAGGCAGCTGTGCAGCAACCCCCTATGCCTGGACGGGCTGCTGGGAATACTTGTGCCACTTTGAGTAGGCCAAAGTACGTAGACTACGAGCTGTGGTGACTGTAGATCACCGGGAGCAACGAGGACTCCCACTGGTCTGATCCGATTGAGCAAGTGAGGACACTGTGGGAGCATCATCACCCAAGTTTGGGATCAGGGACCGAAGCATTGAAATCAACCCCCCCATTAGGAGAGCATGGAGACACCCTGCAGGAGGAGTACAGGAAATCTTTTATCATTGCTGGAGCGTGACAGCGAGAGAGGGAGAGAACCTGCACCTGCTGAATGCATCTGTTGAGTCTGCGACACGGACTGCACATACGGCATTCTCTGGATGTTGACAGCAGTGAATTGGGAATAACCACTATTGCTAACATGAGGAGGAACTGGGACAGGGAATATCCATTGAAATACTGGAGTGAGGACCTCAAGAGGAATTGTGTTAATTGTTTGTGAATGTTGTATTTGTCCTTTATGTGGTTAGCAGTAGAACTAAAATACTTCTCTTTTTTAATATAAGTGAGTATTTGGCTTGATATTGATTTATTGCGGCCACTGCACAAATTTTGAGTTGTAAGCCCAGGTTTGCTATTCTGTATCCATGCCTGCCCTGAGAACCCTTCAGATTGCTTGCCCAGGTTTACTGCTCAGGGTCAAGTGCAGAAGGAGTATTTGCCCTTGTTGATTAGAATTCGTAGTAGCAAGGTCCCGTGACATCAGGAGGAAAAAGCCTCACCCCCACGGTGTTTCCAGTAACCCTGGGTGTCCCATGGCCACCTGAAAGGGGCTTTGACAATGTCATAACAGATACATACCTAACCAGCCCATCCCCAGACTGTCATTGACCTAAAATGTGATCAGTTCAGTGCCAGCAGCCTGATTTATTGAAGTGTGGTAGACTTGTCCATTAATGCAGGGGCTTCTCTAAGAGGCAGGAGGGTATCCATTTTAAACACAACATGTGTTTCTGCTTCTTTTACAGGCCACAGAGACAAACAAGTTTAATCATAGGAAACATGTTTGCGGTTTTCCTGGCTGCATTTGCTGCATTTCACTTTCTAGCCCGCAGCTGGGGTTGGAATTACATTCTCCAGCTATCATCGAGCCAAGGAGGGGCCGCATCGTATCATACATTTAAGCACTGGACAATTCCCACAGCGCAGGACGCGTTAGTCAGCGGTTTTCCTGCCTGCATTTACCTGCATTTCACTTTCTGGCCTGCGGCTGGAGTGGAACTATGTCCCCCAGCTGTCACAGAGCCAAGGAGGGGCCACGTCACGCATTTAAGGGATGGACAATTCTGCAGCGCGGAATGCACCTGGGCGCATGCCCGGACCAAGAGCGGGCCCATCTGCACCTGTCCACGCCCAAACTAGGCTGGGCCTGGCTACCCCTTCCACCCGAGGATTCCCTGGTTTAATATTCATTTGGTATGATCTTTCATCTTGTTTTTCTTTATTGATCAAAGTAAAACTTGATTGGGGCTGAGATCGGAGGTCAACTTTCTCATGGGCAAGCGGAAGCTAGCCCAAGGTCTCACTGAAAAAAGTTTTAAAACCTCTATTCCCATAACTAAGTATCTAACCAATGCAATGGGCTTAATTAATAGCGAAATTGTTAATGTGGAAGAAAGATTGGCCCAACTAAGAACTCTGCCAGCAAGGTTTTGTCGAGTGCAATTGTGGAAGCTACTGGGGAAATAATTCCACCATTTATTGGGCTCCCAGTTCCATCTGACTCAGTCTCTGCAGCGACAAATATAACTTATATTGAACAGTAACCTTGCGTTTCAAATACACTACTGGAAATTATAGAACTCTCGTCCAATCAGGAGTTAAAGTCACCACCGGCCAAAAAGAGTAACAGCCAGCCGTAACTACAAGCTCCAGTCCCAAGAAGACCACTAGCACTCCTGGCACAAGGGGGAAGAGCACTAGTTTAAATGGAATAAACAAAGAGCAGGAGTCTGCCCTGACAAAGAACATGGAGGCAATGATTAAAAGAGCTCATACAAAGCTGGACAGTATAGAAAAGAAGCTCCCACTTGAGATCAGAGAAGTTAAGGGCAGAGTTACAACACTCGGGTAGCTGTCAAAAATATGTGAGATGCAATTCAGAAAGGTGGCAAATTCTAAGCCCATTGTAGAGAGTGTCCTTGTTGAAGCAGAGACCCCAGCACTGAAGTGATCCAACAGTGTTTTGCCACCTAACAAGATGCTAAGAGCACACCGTGCTAGAAGTTCTCACGAGGTACACCCTACTATTTCTCTGCACCACAGAAGGCTGCAATAGGGCAGCACCCAGATGTAGTAAACACTGGAACATTTGTGACTCTACCGGACACTTTACATCTATTGCCGGACGCTACTTCTTATGTAATCATTTTGAAGGATATTCCTAAATTAGACCAGCATATGATAGAAAATTGGTGTGATTTCAAAAACAAAGTTGTACATTGGGTGTTGGATCACATCTGTAACAACAATTTTCTATATAATTAAATATTAATAGTGATAAGGGTGAATTGGGGTTGGTATTATCATAACATAGGTTGTGGGTACTGCATTGTTGTTAATTTCTGCTACCCGGATGTGGTATAAAGTCTCTGCTCTCCAATCTATATCATATGCAACAGGCCTTGGAAAAATGTGATGGGAAGATCACAGGTGTACCATTGGACTGTTTCTATATACCCTTAGTAATAGGTTTACAACATTAAATATATTTGCCTTTGCCCCACTTATATAAATGTCAGGAGCAAATGGCCAGAATGGGCTTGACCTTGATTAATTCCACAGATTTGCCCCACTCTGTAGCTCTAGTGACCTAGATTGACAACTGGAGGAGGACGAGTCAGAGTCTTTTCATTGGGTGCTGGGTGATATGAAAGGTCAATATAAAAAGGAGGAGGAGAAAGCTTGCGCCAACAAGAAGGTCTCCAGTATTTCTTTAACCATTAGCTCTTGCAGTGTGGCTGCACTTAAAAACAAAATAGAGAACAAGGAATGGCTGAGAACGATTAATTCCTCACAGCTAGTTTGTTTGCAGGAAATCTTGGAAGTGGGAGGTTTCATCTCCATTATTTCACCTGCGATACCCTCAATTAGCGCTCGGGCAAAGGTGAAGCCTTGCAGTGTTAATTTCAACTACAGCCCCTTTAACTGTAATTTAATCTTATACTAAATCATTCTGTTTTCACCTTTTACTTATGTGGACTGATGAGAAACAAGAAATCCTACTCATAAACGTTTATAACAATAAATTCAATGAAACAGGGAGTAGGGTAATAGTGGGCCTTGAGAATAAATTGGAAATCTTCATGAGTGCTTATGGGGCGGATTGCATTTATGTAGGGGTTGATGACTTCAATATAAGTAAGTGTCAGCTTACGTCAAGAGAGGTTTGCTGGTATACTGACGAAATAGATAGTGGCCAGTCACAATTCCCGCACGACCCATATGGGGAGGCTATTAAAGAGTTCATATTCAAATACAATCTAGAACTATTGGAACAAAGTACTGATAATGATACAAGGGCCCTGTCTCAACCTTTGGAGGAAATAGTAGATGTTCTACTAACAATCATATTTCACTTTCAGAAAACGATTTAGGGTTGCTTGAATCGCTCACGGTCGATCCAAGTACCTTTTTTGACCATTGCCCTCTAATACTTATTTTTAATATCAAAACTGAACAAGGAATAAATGAATCTGCTCTTCTGGAAAGTACTGTAAAAAAATAACAATTTTCATGAATTCATTATTTATACAGAACAGGATGCCAATCGATGTACCATGTAAGTTCTTGGTAGCTTTTGGTAAAATAATGTCCACAATTTCTGCCAGACTAAGAATTATAAATAAGAGCTCTAGCAAATAGAATATTGGATGGTTTGACCACAAGTGTACACAGGCCAACCGAAATCTTAAAAAAGCACTGCAAAAGACACCTAGAAATAAGGAGGAGGTTAAAATGCTAAGGTTCATTTGTAAGCAAACCATGGATAGGAGGAAAAAGAACTACAAGAACGGGCCTGCGCAAGTTTGGAACAAGCAGAAGAAACTAGCGACCCCCTGCTGTTCTGGAAAACCATCACTTACTTATATTGAAGTCATTAACCCATATATATCAATGCAATCCGCCCCATAAGCATTTCCTAAATTGTCCATCCCCAGCCGCGGGCTAGAAAGTTATCCTTAGATTGGATTAGCCCTTTCAGAGAAATGTTTAACCCCAACAATGAAAGTGTAGAGTTGCATCCAGTTGCTAAGCACCTGTTTGTAGCATTACATCTAAAGCCAGTAAGTGTAGAAGTGAGTTCTGCAATTGAAAAAGTGCTTCTGGCAAAGCCCCTGGCCCTGATGGGGTTCCAGTGGATGTATTTAAATCCCTGATGTCACTATGGGTGCCTATTCTTACCCAAGTGGGTAATGTAGCAGCCCAAGGATATTTTCTCCCTGCTTGGTCAGAGTGTAATAGACCTGGTATTCAAGAAAGGGGACTGGGGGGGGATATAAAATGTTACAGTCCAATATCCCTACTGAACTCAAGTGCTGAACCTACGGGAATAATTATTCTGGAATGGTTGGGAACTTGGGCAACAGATAATCTGGTCCTGGCAGATTCACACTATGGGTTCAGAAAGGATGTTGGTACAGTGGAACAATGTATCAATCAAAACTACTCATTAGTAAATATACAATCACCAAAGAAGGCCACATCTACCTCTGTTTTGCAGACCTGGGCAGTGCTTTCGATCTTGTAAATCATGCTAAGCTGTGATAGACCATGGTAAAAAATGGGTGTCCCTCCAGACGTCATCTCACCTTTTTCATAGTTGTAAGACTCTTTGACAGCACGAGTACGATACCGAACAAATGGGGAATGCATGCCTACATTTAGGGTTACAGGAGGCATCTGTCAAGGATTTGTCCTTGCCCCATTTTTGTTCTCATTATATGTAAATTGGTGGACAGGTCATTGCAGCAGGTGAATGCCAATGCCCCGAAAGTCGGCAAGTGTCCGACACCTGTCCTGCTATACCCAGATGATGCGGTGTTGCTATCTAGAACCACTAATGGCTTGCAACACCTGATAGATAATTTCTCCATATATATGGAGGAGAAAAACCTGAAGCTTAATCTAATGAAGCCATACGCAATGGTATTCAGGAGTGGAAAACCAAAGGGGAAAAAACACACCATGTTGGGGGAACAGAACTAGCAGAAACTACTTTACATATTTAGGTATCCATTTGTTAAACTAGGGCTCCCAACTGAGAATTGCAAAACTAAAATTTATAAGGACATCAGAAGCCCTGTTTATATTTGGCAGAAAAATAGGGAGCAAACCTATTAGACAAATGTCGCAACTATACAAATGTAAATGTCTATCAGGGGCTACATATGAGGGTGCAATAAACAGTAAAGCACTACAGATGCAGAAGAATCTCTTCCGGCGTAGACTTATGGCAGTCCCACAGTCAACACTGACCTACATCATTCATAAATAACTAGACGTATCCCATCTAGAAGATGCAATACAGGTAAGTACGATTGTCATCTGGCACAGATTCTGGAGCAAGACAGGTACCAAGTTCACAAAGGGAATAATAGAAGATTTCCAATCAGTTGAGCATTATGTTTAAATTCCCTGGCTAGCTCACATAAATACATTGTTAAAGGAGATAGATGAAACTAACAGCGTAAGGGATCCCACTATTGTTCTTCAATACAGTCAAAAGGAGCTGAGAACGATCCTAATAGGGAAAAGAGGAGTTGAAAGAGAACTTAAAGAAAAATCTAAATCTACTGTACGTAGATAGTGCTCAGGGTACACTGAAGAAGGCATCCAACGGTACATGATGATTGTAACCAATGTACAAAATAGATTTTACTTTACCAGATTGTGCCTAGGCATTATACATTACTTTGTTGCCTTTCCCAAAGCGGAGTGTGGAATGACAAAACATACAAAGGTCCGTGTGATGGGAAAACGACACAATCTATGTTGCACTTTATCTTATTCTGAAAAATGTATAAAAATATTAGAAAACATTATTTATAGCCAATATTTCTGTCAGTGAAACTTATCTATTATCCGGATGCTTGTAACTTTTTATGTAGATTGGAAGATGCCAGTACATATTATGCCGTCTCCTCGTGTATTACATCTGCAATTAAGAAAAGTAAACACATTTGGTACTTAGAAAATGTAACTTATGAGGAAGAATAATGTATATGTAACTTTTATGTATAATTGCACAACGAAACGCTTTATGCACAAGATACAACAGATTACTATGTACCTAAAGCGCCTATGAGCGATAGTGGATTAGACTCTGAAACCACCTTGTTAACATGATGATTTTAAATATTATTTTTAATATATACTCTTTTCTAAATAAATTGTGAATTGTCATAAGTGTTTGTATTGCACAATGTGTACTTTATGCACGTTAGATTGGTAGGGAATCTATTTCCAATCTGAAGCCACAAGGTTCTGCAACAAATGTAGTGTATTTTTAGCCAGTTGCTTTGTTTTGATTCTTTGTTGGATTTATGTTAATCCAAATGAAGGTCTTTGATGACGACTATGAGTTAAAACATAACAAATATCTACTCCCTGTGGGTACATTAAAATTAAAAGATGGATGAAACACAAAAAGACAGAATCCCCCACAATGTTTATTTTCAGCATTTCCAGTTTCCTGAAAATAGATTTATGGTAGAAGTGCTACATTACAGATTATATTTCAGACACCCGCTTCTTTTTTTCTTTACTTATTGTTAACATCACAGGGTTATATCCAGTTTGGTACCAGGCTCAGGTCTTTGAAGCATACTTACACGTAAAATGAATTTATATTTAGACCTGTCGACAACACTTGGGGTTTAAAGACAGTGCTGCTGCTGAATACACCTCTGTGTAAGCAAATTCGTTCTGATGTAGCAACATAACAAAATCATGCGCCATCTCTTGCCAATAAGATAAAAAGCTAGGGAGGAAACAATGTATAATTTTGATTTCTTTTCATTATAACCTTGTGAATGAGAGAAATAAAGATCCCTTGTTCAAGTGTTCCACTTTTATTCCACAGCACCCTGACCAGTGTAAGAGCTATATTGTATATTCCACTGTGTCCAGTCCTCTATGCTATGTCCCCTTCTGCTTATAACCTTGGACATGTACTGCAGGAGTGACATGCGCAGCGGGAGTTGTTCCCAGGCCTGGCCTGTGGCCACACTGCATGCCTAAACCACCAACCATCCAAACCTCAATGTGCAAGGCCGTTGGCTGTACGTAGTCAGGGTTGCCCACAGGCCTTGGCCTGCAGGCAGGGCATGCATGCAGTCTACTTTGCAGCCAACCACAGTTGCACATGGCTTTCGAAAGCTAACAAAAGTTGCACGAGGTACAAATATTGTGAGGTCATAAACTTTGATGGTCTATTATGCTTAATGGATTTTATGTGTGGTTGAAGCTAAGGGTTGTGTAGTTAGCTGACCAATTTAAGGACTTTTTGGTTTCCTGTTTTAACTCGCTTTAACTGTGTTATGTTCAGGAAATTAATGTTTTTTTATTGGGTTAAGGTGTTGTAAACAGTAGAAACCATAAAATGTTGTGATGATATACTACATCGACTTCATATAATGGCCGTATCCTGCCTCCATCTCATCGTGGGTGACAAAACTGTACCGTGCATGAGCTTTGGTTGTTTACAGCAGAGACTGGCTGCCCAGTCCTCTGTGAGCAACCAGCTAAACCCCCACTGCTTACGTTCCCAGTGTCTGCAGTGCCTGCTGTGCATCTTTGCCATACCTAGTTGTACATAAAGTTTAGGTGCTGTTTTAACATTGTTATGGGACAGAAATCAATAGTCAAGGAATCAAGGGATACAAAAAGTATTTTACTCATTAACTCTTCCAATCCTGTTCAGTACATTTTTATAAGAAAAACTACTGAATGGATTTACACCAAACCAACCAAAGGCACAAATCAGAGTAAAGGTATTCTTTCAAACCCTCCCCAAATATAAGTGGGTACTCTACTTCGAGAACATGTATTTCCTATAGAACTCCTTTAAAAACTCAAATGGAATTTTGGTGGGTGAATTGGATTGCTAGAACATTTCTTCTGTACATAAATAATTTTATATTAAATATTGTTCAGGCCCTGCAAAATCTACTCGCCCATTCGCTATGGCCAGTCAGATTTTATCAGTTTAACAAGTTTGCTGTCTGTTCAAAGACAGCTCAAATGACAGTTTGTATTTTCACTAATAGATGCTTATCTTATTCTGGACAATGGTGTTCACTTTTATTTCTCATACTACAGATAGAGAAATTTGTAGAGAGAGCTGCCTGACAATCACTGTGGAAAAAAAAGACTGTAGGTTGTCTTTTTTTTTTTTTTTTTGTTTAACACATAGGGCTCAATTACAACTTCAGCGGATGGAAAACGCAGTCCGCCAAAGTCCCGATGGTCAGGTTCCTGCCAGTGCGGCCACCTTCCCACGGGCCCCATTAAGAGTTTCCCACTGGGTCAGCAGTTTATTGACACTGGCTCATAATGGAGCCGCTGGCAATGCTTCAGTGCGTAGGTGCACCAGCACCCAACGTGATGTTAGACAGTAAACATTGTGACAGGGCTGGCCAGGGGGGCCCCTGCACTGCCCATGCCAATTGCAATGGCAGTGCAGGGGCCCCCTTGGGGCCCCCTGCAGCCTGTCTCCGCCAGCAGTTACATGACAGTGCTACCGCCTGTAACCGCCAGCAGAGAAGGGACTCGTAATCCCCAGTACAGCGCTGCATACATGCGGATTAGGACTGCCAGTCCCTCCTGTGGAGGAAAATTTGCGGTGCTGGCAGTCCGACCATTGCGCTACCGCCATGGTCGGAATGTGGCTGTCGGACCGCCACAGTGGCAGCGGTCCGATTGCCACCGCGACCCTGTTGGTCTCAAGACCACCAGTGTTGAAATGACCCCCATAATATTTAAATAGCTTGTAAACGAATAGTATAATTATTTCTATATCAGGAATTACGAAAGCCGTTTTTTTGTAATTTCGAAGTGTGATGCAAACAAAGCTATAAATTGTAGAAAAACAAATCAGAGCACTTTACTGGGTAATGTGCAAATTACAAATGTTTGCGGAAACTTTATTTCCAAACATTGTTTGCACACTATATAGTTTTATCAGTAAAACCACGTCAGTGGGATATTCTGTGGCCATTTCAATTGAAAATGTGCTGATTGCAAATGAAAGTGTACTACCACTTCATGCTTTAGTTACGTATTTATTAAAAGTGGTATGTTTTAAACATGATTTGTGAAACAATCCTGCCCCCACCCTGATGACAATGCTGTTAATGAACTAAGAGGCAAGCCAGGGGTCATGTATATCCTATATGTGGCTATATTTTGATTGTATATAGAGAAAAACGTTTAGTCTATTAAATCACACAAAATAGTTTTATTTATCTAGGAGACATGCTGCACTGACATATTTGAACATGCTCTCATATATGATAATAAAGAAATTGGCAGCTCAGTGAATTAAAATATTTGCCCAGTATTACATAATTTAAAACCAGTTTATGGGTCAAGAGCTTTACAATTAGGTTGAGTAGATTATTTAAGTCACTAGACCTGCAGGGCTAGTAACATTTATATCATTTTTCGAGGCCTGTTGTTGCACTCCCTGAAAATAATTTTCATGCTTTTCTAATAAAGAAAAAGCTATTTATGAAAACTTAAATACATTTTTCTAGCAATTACCAGCGAGCACTCTGCTTAGCTGTAACCCGAGCCCAATCTGTAGCAACATAGAATTAACCTGCCCTGACAGATCCCAGCATGTCTTCAACCTGCAAGGGCAGAAGTTTCCAGCCATTCATCACTCACCAGCACACTCCACTTTCTATTCCTGGCTTCTCCTACAAACACTCAGAGATGAACCCCCCCAATCAGGAAATGTCCTGTGCTACGGTGAAGACCAAAAGTTAATTAGGGGTGACCTATCAAAATACAGTTAAATGTTTGGAATAGATATGGCAAGCGCTCATGCGTCAGGTGATAAATAGTATAATTAATCGGAGAGCAAATAATCAAATGAAGACGCCACAAAGTCCCTCCGTCGCTATTTTGATGTCTTTTTTTAGAATTTCCTGTAGATAATAATTAATCATGCCACTGTTTATTTGTATCACCTGTCGGGCACTAGTGCCTCTGGGAAGCTCATCGGGGTCATGTTCGGAGTAAATGGGAGGGTGTCCGGTGTCACTCAAGGAACACATCATTTCCCTGAAGTGTCAGTCATGTTCCACACCTGATACTTACCGATAGATTGTTCTCATTCTCCCATGTAATTTTACTATTGCATACTTAATTTGAACTATCACGGTAATTCTGTCAACATTTTTATAATCTATACACCCTGTAACCTTAATATTTTCTCTGTTTACCTTACATGTTATTGTTAACGTTTGCTCCTGTCCATCCTCGTAGATTTCTAGTGAAAATAGTGGTTGTTTTTAGCTCTCTCACAACAAAAATTCAGTTTTTCTGCCTGTAATTATAGTGGTGGGAAAGAAAATTTTCAGACAACCAATCTGTACCCAGTTCCCAACGCTATGAAATTACTTTTATATACATTGTCTCCTTTAGAATGAAATATTCCACCTCTACATGAAAATGGGCATTTTCGTGGCGTAATCGCTTGATTTGATCAAAAATAATAAAAAAAATTATCTGGTGGAAGCAGGATTAGCCACGCCCTCTCATGGTCGCCTTTCTTTTCATATAGTTTGATATTGTAAAATAAAGTAATTTACTATCAGTGGTCCTTTGATCAGTTGAGAGTTTTAATGGTCCCCATACTTGGCATTCTTCAGGTAAAGATATTTGCTCAGTGTTCCTGTGAAATGGTGTCAGAACTGGTTCAGGGTCCTGAGGCATATGGTGGTTTCAGGGAATCAATCTAAGCGATTGAGTCTGTTTACCGTTGATATACCGGGGCTGTCCCACTGGGGACACTGCTGATTGCACATCAAATTATACCCCTTAAGCTATTGCAACTCACCTAGGCGGTTGAGCAGTTTTAGGCTTACTCAGGGAAGTGGATTAGGGTTAAAGACTCAAAACTCAACAAGGCACACACTATCACTGAATTACGGATTGTCCAGCCAAAAGTACTTTATTCTACCATTCAGAAATTCAGAAGTTGGAGAACTCCATGGCAATTGTAATAACCATAAAATAATTGAAGGAATATGGGAAATCTTTAATGATGCTGACTCCTTAAGGCTTAATGAGAAGCTTCCTTTCTGGGCAGTGACCCACAGGACAGTCTCTGCATGCTTCTGTGATTGTACTGACCCCTGAAGTAGTCGTTTCGAAATTCAAGTGCTCCTCAATCCACTGCTCACTCTCGACAAGAGCAGGTTTTCATGGGTGTGATGCAGCAGAGCTTCAGTTCTGGAGTCACCACCATGGAGTGTAGCTGGAGCATCACATTGCCTAGCCTAGTCTTTTACAGGTTGTGGACAAGCTGATGAATGGTTGAGGTTCATGGAGTCAGCATCTTAGGACTATATAAGCCCCGCCCAAACACTGTGCACGGCCAACTCACAGATCCTTGGAGAAAGTGAAGATGAGAACTTAAAGGTGTACCACAGTTGACTCTAGATCCTGTGTTGCAGAATAACTGTGGGCATGTCTATGAGGGTGAAAGTTCACAAGACAAATGTTGGGGATACAGTTCAGTCCAAAGAGGTAGCCTCCAACTTGTGGTTTAGTTTTCTCTGGTTTAGATTAGGAGTGGGTCTGTGTGATCACTGTTCCAGTGCTCCATACCTTCAACCCTACCAAAGTTTCCAAGGCCATGGAGAAGGGCAGAGGAAATATTAAGGGCCTGTCTGGGCGCAACCAGGGGCACTCACCAAGTTGCAGGGGCTCACTACAGTCTCCTCGTAGCAGTGTTTTTCACTTAGTTGCTAGGGTCTGTTCTCTTCTTTGGGAAACTCCTCCACCAGGCAGCTGTGGTTGGGCATCTCCTCAGAATCTTCCTACAGGGATATCACCAACATCCCTCTTTGAGCAGGCAGTGGAGACTCCTTTTCAAGGCTGACCCACACCTGAGAGGAAGCTGACTGTCAAAGACAGCATCCCTCGAATACAGAAGATTGCAGGTTTCTCCTACACTGAGACCGAGTTTGTGTATTCCATGCGTGTAATCATGGGGCGAGATAAAAATCATTCTGCCAGTTTGTGTATCCATTTTCAAACAGGTCACCCACAGTCTTTGTCTTAAGGTGATGGTGGTCAGGAGGGTTAAGGGTACTGTCCACGGGAAGAAACCCAAATCACAGGCTCAGTGGGAAAGAAAGCCACCCATCACACTTCACATCTTTGAACCTTCTGGGAGCAACAACCCCACATGAACGAAAGCGCAGGTTCTGTAAAAAAAAAAAAAAAGCTTACCTTCCGCCTCCACTGTCTTGAGACTCCCCAAATCCTCCATCACTCTAATTAGGGTAATATTGGAAAGGTCAAATGGCCAGGACAAAGCAAAAGACTGCCCCTGCACACCTAAAGAGACCCCTGTGTCACCCCCACAGCGTAGAGCCTGACTCTCTAAAGGGGCTTATGGAATGTTGGACATAAACAATGCCAGTCTGGCCGGCGACCTTTAGCCTCTATTTTGTGCATCATGTTTTCAGTGAAAGTTCAAGACGTATTTTACTGAGCTCATTGTCAATCGTGCCCTACACACTCATAATGTATCCTGTCACACACAGCAGTTCTACTTACATTTCGTCTTTCTATGGGGAATGTAGCAAAGCACCCGTTTAAATGAGTCTGTGAGGTACCTTTGTAACTGTGAGGCCAATAGACCCCTCGCCCATCTGCGGGCAATGTTTTTTAAAAAAAAGTCCTGTCCTGCCATTACAAGACATAAGTAGTTTTGATGTCTGTGAAAACAAGTGCTGTTTGATTATTAGGTCTAGCAGTGAGACAGCTTTGTTTTTTCACCAATCTCATGCAATCAGAACATCCATGAATACAATGAAAAAAATACCCACACACCACTCCCCCTTGCTTTTATAGGGCACTGGTTCACCCCACTTCTACCTTTGGCTCTCTTGCACTGTGATTAATGGTATTTTGCCTGAATATGTGTATAGCAGTGCCTAAAAAGAAGTGTACTTTGGTGCCAGAACTGGTGGGGCAACACTTTACTTTTTCTGAGCTTTATTCTTTTCTATTCTCTATCCCTTTTTATTCATCCTCGTGTGTATATGTCTTCAAGTAACAGTATTTCAAAAGTAATGATCATTTTCCTTTGCATTAATAAGAATCATATTTTCCTGTTTGCTGAGAAAAAACAAAGGCTACAGTGACATTATAGTTAGGTGTTGAAATGAGATAAAAACTAATGTTTAAAAACAAAAAACTGTGCAGTTCACCACTTATAGTTTACTAAGCTAACTATAACTTGCATCCTCACATTGCACTGCTTATGACCTTACACATTACATTATTCATGACATCATTGATGCCATCATTCATGACATAATTGATAACACTATAGTCATAAACAGCATTGGTTTACTGAGAGTAGACAAGTGGGTTGTTCACAAGGAAATAGCGTAAGCCTTGGTGGCAAGGGCAATGGGGCACATTGAAAGAAGTTTGGGGTGCAAGTATTACTCCATGTTACACAAGGTTACGGCTGAACTTATCTGATGTGGGTTGCAGAAGTATGTTTCAAAGTGAGTTGTGGCTTAAAACCAAAACCTTTTCCAAAAAATGTGTGAGACAGACCAATGCTTCTGTTGACGAGATAATCCACAAGGCGATATCTGGGCATATGTTCATGTTAAATAATTACAATACAGTGCCATAAGCAAATTCTATATAGCGGGGGCATTTATAAGGTTTTATTATTATAGAATGTAATGGTATCCCACTTAGAGGTGGATGAGCTCAACTGGCTTTGTAAGCATGGGTTTAAGGTTGTATGCCATTGTGCCCATCTGAGGAATGCGTGCAGTATATTTGACCAAACAATGGAGGTATGTCCACAATGGCTTGACAGAAGGTGTCTTTTTAGTGGCAAATGCTTACTGGTCAACCTCTTTTCTTAAAATTATGGGTCATGCAAAGTCTTTAAGAGGGCAATTCTATTAAGATGAATATAACATTGGCCACTGGTGTAGCATGTTCATTACTTCAAGTCCACAAACCTCATAGGATGCATTTACAGTGACTGGATTATGTCATCAGTGATGTGGTTTAAGATGTCATGAGTGATGTAATATTTGAGGGCATGACGAGGGCACAAGCTTTAGCTAAGTAAACTATTACTGGCAAATTTCTGGTTTTTTTTTGGTTTTAAACATTCGTTTTTATAATATTTCAACATATAACTGTAACGTCACTTTAAGTTTTGATTTTTTTTTTTTTTTTTTTTTTTTTAAGTAAGCTCGGGTCTTATTGCCCTAAATAACTGTAATTTTACCTAAACATTTTGTTTTGTCAGTGATTTTCTTTTTTTGTCATATTCACCCATCTCCTATGCTGTGCAGTACTTTCAGCCATACACAGCGGAGGGTTGGCCGCAAGTCTAGGCTTCTGGCCAGCCCCTTTGCCCCACCCACATTTTCTTATTTTCCAGTTTTTACTTTTTTTTTTTTTAGGTCCAGCAGTTCTCGCCACAAAAGCATCATTTATATGGAACCAAAGTACTGTATTAGCTTCCTCTTGTTAGCATGCATGGTACAGTTATACCATAGAGGTGAAGCTTCAATAGCAGTTCTTGTGGGAACACCGCAGTGACTCATGAAGGGCTGCACTGGGTCTTGTGGAAGGACTGTGATAACTGCAGCACAGTTTTTCATTTTTTTGGCCCTGGGGGGTGGTGGGCCTTCTGGGTCTCCTTCTGCCCCCCAACTAATGGTTAGAGGATCACACTCTCCCTACCCCTCATTAAATTGACTGCTAATGTTTTATTGATACTTTTATTGACGTTATAAAAGTTGTATTGTGGCAAGTTATAGTTAGCTTAGGAGGCAGGTAATAGTGTGTGAGCAACTGTGTGAATCTGTGACTGGGTGTGTGGCAGTAAGTGTCTGAGTGATTGCTCGATTGTCTGACTATGTCTGCAAGTGGGTGCATGATTGCCTAAATGGGTTAGTGAGTGGGTACCTAAGTGTCTGAATGGGTCTGTGAGTGGGTGCATGAGTGTTTATGTGGGTCTGTGAATGAGTGTGAGTCTGAGTGAGTGCGAGAGTGGGTCTGTAAGTGTTTGAGTCTCTGAGTGGGCCTTTAACTGGGTGCACGAGTCTCTGAGTGGGTGTGTGAGCCTGAGTGGGTCTGTGAGTGGATGCATGAATGTATAAGACGGTCTGTGAGTTGGTGTGTGTGTGTGTCCGAGTAGTTTTGTGAGTGGGTACATGAGTCTCTGAGTGCATCTGTGAGTGAGTGCGTGAGTTTCTGAGTGGGTCTGTGACTGAGGGCATGTGTTTCTGAGTGGCTCTGTGAGTGGGTGCGTGAGCCTGAGTGGGTCTGTGAGAGGATGCATGAATGTATAAGAGGGTCTGTGAGTGGATGCATAAATGTCTGAGTGAATCTGTGAGTATGTGCATGAGGGCCTAAGTGGGTCTGTGAGTGGATGCGGGAGTGTCTGAGCGGGTCTGTGAATGAGTACGACTCTCTGAGTGAGTCTATTAGATGGTGCATGAGTGTCTGAGAGTGGGTGTGCGAGTGTCTGTGTGGGTGTGTCAGTAGCTGTGTGAGTGACTCAGTCACAAAGGGATCTCACCTGCCATTTTATCCAACAAGAGTCCACAGCTTTGCACAAAATATCTACCCAAGTGCAGTTCTTTCTGCCTCCTTGGGTAAATGACCAGTGTGTATCTGTGTAATGGACCACGAGGAAATGTCACCAGCAATGTGATTGTTCCTTGAGCGTCTTTCTCTAGAAGTCTGTGATAACATGAATCCGGCTATAGAGAGGCCAATAAGACTACAAAGATGTAAATCTCCACAAAACCAGAGTCTTTTCTGTTATCTATAGGACAAAAGTGCTACTTTGTTCTTGTGGAGATGTTCTCATATTCCTTGCCTGCAGGAGCCGGCTTTGATGTCACTCAAAAACTGGGGCAAAAAGCAAGGAGAAAGCAGTGAAAACGAGGGAAGAGCAAGGAGAAGCTGAAGCAGGCACACCTAAAAATGGGGGGAAAGCAAGGAGAAAGCAATGAAAATGAGGGAAAAGCAAGAAGAGAGCACACAAAAAATAGGTGAAAAGCAAGGAGAAAGCAGTGAGAATAAGGGAAAAGCAAGGATAAGGCAGTCAAAAATGTGGGAAAAGCGAGGCGAAGACAGGAGTAAGAATAATTCAGCAGCAGGAGAACTGGGCCTTTTTTATTTAGAAAGCACACAAAAACAGGGGGGAGAGGAAGGAGAAAGCAGTGAACACAATGAAAAAGCAAGGAGAGGCCACACTAAAACATAGGAAAAAGGAAGGGGAAATCAGTGAAAAGGTTGGAAAAGCAAGGACAAGGCACTCAAAAAAGGGTGAAAAAGAAAGAAGACAGGAGCAAGAGTAATGCAGCAGCAATGAGAGAGCTGGGCCTTTTTTTCTTAAAAACAAAATTTCAGAGAATTCGCAGATCCACTGCAATTTTGCAGCAAAAGAAAAATGGCCCCCCAGGGACCCTACCACCAGGCCTAGGGGATCAGAGTATTGCTACCCTAGCCCTTTCTGTTTTTTTCTTTTTTTCTTTTTACTTTTCTTTGGCTGAGAACCAAGATGGCTGCCAGCACTTCTTGGTTAAAGTGCTGACAGCAATCAGATTATAGCATACATCTGTCAGATTCACAGAGGATCGGCATCCCTAGATGTACATCTTCTTTTCTTTAATAACTCCAAAACTACTGAAGGGATTTACGCCAAATTACGAACATGGATCTTTGTGGATGAATAAACTTCACGTTGTGCCAGTGTTTCCCCTTGAGAATGGCTTTATTGCTTTGAACTGTGATATTTTAACCCAGTTTGCCTTCCTCTGTAGCGGTTTCGCCTCATGTTGGACAGGTGTCCTGAAAGGAGCTTGACCCCTTATGTGTTCTTGCACTCCTCTTTTCCCACCCCCAACCAATGCGACAAACAAAATGGCAACTTCATCTTTTCTGTCAGGTTTCAGCCAGCCAATCACAACCTTGCTTTTTCTCCGGATCCGAGTATCCAAGTCCGCTTCCGCGTATCCAGATCCATGGAGGATCCGCGTCCCTACATATCTATATTTTTAAAACTCTAATATCTCAGAAACTAAGAAACAGATTTAAGGCAAATCACAAAAAGCACCCTTTGGGGACCATGAGCTAGCTTTCTGCCAAATTTGGTGTAATTCTGTCCAGTGGTTTGGGCTGTAGTCGTGTTCAAAATCCCTTTTGGAAAATGCATGGGGAAAATTGGTTTTGGGATCCCCCCTTTTTCTTGGCCCCTGCTCGACGAATCACCCTGAAACTTTCAACACAGCAGGTGAACTGACTGACATTTAAGTTTTGAAAATGTCATGAAGATTTGTCAAGAGGTGCCAGAGTTATTGGCAAAACAAAAACGCTCTTCCCATGGAAACTAGGTCCTAACTATAACTACCTACTGGCTACTGACACACACACACACACACACACACACACACACACTCACTCACTCACTCACTCACTCTCACTCACTCGGCTACCTTTTTACATTTAACATTTACCTTTCCCCATCACTGAACCTTAAAACCCTTGCTACCCCATATCCTTACCCATCTCCAACCATGTAAAACCCTTACTAACTTGTACTCTTACCCATTCCTGAAGCCTAAAAACCCCTTTACTAACCTATACTCCTTCCATGACTGATCCTACAAACCGCTTACTAGTAATACCCCACATGCTTACTCATCCATGAACCCTAAAAGATCCTTAAAACTATCTCTTATCCTTACTCATCCCTAAAACCCTTACTAAACTACATCTCTAACCACCCCTAAAATCCCCTATATTACCTATACTATATCATACCTTTTGCCATCACTGAATCCTAAAAATCCTTCTCTACCGATACCCTTATACATCCCAGAACCCTAAAAATTATTTACTACCCTATACCCTTACCCATTACTGAACCCTACAAACCCATTTAAAGCCCTTACTACGAGTACCCTTGCTCATCATAAACCCTAAAAACGTATTTAAGAACCATACAATCCTGAACACTTACCCATTCCATAACCCTAAAATCTGTTTCCTGAAAATGACATAATAATTATGTCATTAAAAAATACATACCTGCATGGTAAAGGCATGCAGAGTAACACTGTACGGGGTAAAGACCGCAAGGTTAAAACTGTATACCTCACACACTGTTTTTGTGGGACTTGAACAACCCTTATCCACACTATATCTGTGTGGTGCAATTTAAAAACGCATTTGTAATCACACACTAGCCACACTATCTATGTAGAGACGCGAAGATGCCTACTACTTGAAGATTGTTGTCTTCACATACTGTGTGGGGACTTGAACATACCTTCACCCACACACTGGGGACATAAACATCTCCATAACCACACACCATATCTCTCGGCACTTGAATGTCCCTATAACCATGTACTATCTCTGGGAACTTAAAAATCATTATCCTCACACACTGTGTGGGACTTGAATATTGTTCTTAAGCACTATTTCAGTGCAGTTTGAACAAAAGTATCTTTACGGACTCTCAGTGAGGACCTCACCACAGTTATCTTCACACAGTATGTTTGTGGGGACTTGAAAATCCCTATAACCACACACTATCTTTGTGGGGACTTCAACATCCCTACAACCACACACTATCACTGTTAGAACTTTGGCATCACATTAGTGGCACACTATTGTTGTTGGGACTTGAATATGATTACCTTCACACATCACCTCTGTAGGTACCTGAAAGTCCCTATAATCACACACTATCTTCGTTTAGACTTTCTCATCCTCATATTCACACTATCTGTGTGCAGACTTAAATATTGTTTATACATACTATTTCAGTGGGGATTTGATCACAAATGTCTTCACTCACTTTCTTTGTGGGGACTTAAAAAGTCACAAAACCACACACTGTCTGTGTTAAGGCTTGAAAGTCATTATATTTTCATTCTATCTGTGTGATACTTGAACATTATACACTATCTCAGTGATTCTTGAGCACAATTATGTTCACACACTATATCTGTGGGGACCTGAACATTACTATAATCACACACTATCTTTGCTGGGACTTGAACATGGTTACCTTCACACAATTTCTCTGTGGTGACGTGCATTCCTAGAAAGATGCACTCTCTTTGTTTGGACTTGAACATCCTTATCTTCACACTATCTTTGTGGAGACCTGAACATTGTCTTTATACTTTTTCAGGGAGGACTTGAACAAAATAATTTGTACACACATTACAATAACCATACAACATCCCTTTGGCGACTTGAACATCACTATAATAAAGCACTATATTTGTAGGGACTTAGACATTATTACCCTCACACACTATCTCTGTGAGGGCTATAACATTCCTAAAAGCACACATACACATCATCTCTGTGGAGGCTTAAACCTTTCTATAATCACTTATTATATCCATTTGAACTTGAACATCATTATCCTTACATTCTATTTGCATGAGTAGTTGAACATTATCTTTACACACCATCTCAGTGAGCCTTGATCACAATTATATTCACACAATATCTCTGTGGGGACTTCAAGATCCTTATAAATACTTTGTGTGACATGAACATCACTATAATCACACACTATCTTTGTGGGGACTTAAACATCACTGTAATAAAATACTAACTTTGTGGGGACTGGTGCATGCTTACTTTCACACAAAATCTCTGTGGGACTTGAATGTGCCTATACTTATAAACAACCTCTGTTTTGACTTGAAAATCATTATCTTCACCCTATATGTGTGGGGACTCGAGCCTTTTCTTCACAGTCTATTTCAGGGGACTTGAACACAATAATCTTTACTCGCTATATCGCTGGAGATTTTAATATGCCAATAAACACACACTATCTTTGTGAAGACGTGGACATGATTATCAGCATACACTATACCACTCCTATAATCATGTGTTATCTCTATTCAAACTTTAATACAATTATCTTCACATCCTACCTCTGCGCATACTTTTATCACCGCTGTGGACACCATTCTGTGAATATCATGGTGCCAGTGTGGTCCCATACTACCCCTGTGGCCTTTATCACCCACCATTCCAGTGCAGAGATCACACCCACCTCTCTGGGCATCATCACACACAATCGATATGGAGACATTAAATTACATGTATTTATAGGGAGATGTGGTCTAATTGCTACTTTGACAAAAATATAAGCACCTAATCAAACTCTGGATTCAACTTGACTATATTGCTTGATTCCAGTTAGTAATTTCTTTGTGTTAGTTTCCTTATCTGATACGATTTTGAGCACTAAGCAGTGAGTTAAATGCAGGTTTTAGTGTCTTAGGGATATTTTCTGACACATTCTTATCATATTATATCTTTTTGATACCCCTATGATATGTACAGCAATTCATATATCACTGGATTATGATGTTATTAGTGTATATTGTTGATAAAATAAACATTTAGCAGCGTGTCTTTGACTGTATTCAGTCATAAATGGTATTTATGGAGTAGGTCCTCACAAGGATGGTAGCACGTGTTCAGGTCCCCACCAAGAAGGTTCTGTGTGCGTGATTAAATTACAATATATTTGCACATTTGAAGCTGGATCCTGTTTCATTATTTTTTTCTTAACATTTTTCTGTTATTAGTACTGTATATTCTAAAAACATTTGGAAAGGTTAGTCCCTACCAGGCAGGTATCCCCTCATAGTCCCCATAAGAATGGGCGTGACACACTGATGGAAAGCAAACAAAGTCCTAGAAAAATAAAGATATATGACTACTCTTTGATGATGACATATCTATGCATTTCTAAGTCGTTCTCAGTGTTAACAATATTTGAGAGATTGGATTAGTGATGTATGAAGCAGACAATAGGAGTTGAAATTAAAGTAGTTTCAAAGAGCATATTATTGAAGGACTTCCCAAACTCTTTCAGTGACAGACTTAGGGTTGTGTAATCCATATTATGGCCCTCTAGAATTCCACCCTCTGTTGGTGATATCGGCAAACAAACCCTCCCTGAAGTTTTGTTAATGAAATACCCTCGTCTCATCCTATGAAATAGTCTGTTCCCATGCCGGTAGTGAATGCTTTGTCTAAATAAATACAACATAGTCAATAACGTGAAACAGTTCTTAAATTATCTAAACAAATGTTATAATCCTCTTTAAAGGGAACTTTGAAGTAAGGGAAAAATGTACAACTCTGAACCTTTTTGGATCTTTTTTCCAGATGCAGGTCTCCGAGTCATTAAATTGCTGCCATCATATGGCAAGTCACCCACTCCGATGGAAATCAATATCTAGAGTCCTCATCAAGGCAATATACTTGAGTTTTTAGCCTTGGAGCACATTGACAGATTTAGGGTATGGTTGTGAATTTGCTGGACTGCTTACCCGTTCTTACTTTCTTTTTTACCTCGATTTGTTCCTGGTCCTGTACTTGTTCACTGGTTTACTGCTCTCCCATGGTCAGGAAGATGGAAATTGTGGTGTTGTGTGGAGCTTAGCTTGCAATTAAGATCCCCCCCAAGGCACAAGGCGAGTAGTACAGAAGAGGAGCAGCACTTGGTCCCTTGCAGTCACATACAAATTCAAACCCTGTGCATCATCTACAGATTGGTCCACACACAAAAAAATGAAATAACTAGAATATAACTAAACTCCATTTAGAATACTCTCTCCTTTTGTCGGAGAAAGGGACATTCAGTATTTACCCTCAGCTAGAATCTCTTCCCAATGCATTTCCACACTAATAGGCTTCCCCAACTGAAAAAAGAGATCAGTGTTTCATGAATGTCCATCTTAAGGTTTGTCAAAGGAATTTAGATTGCCTGGTGCTTGAATAATAAACTCTTCCTGCTTGCTCAGCAATTCCTTCTATTTTGCAGGTATACATTTGCAAAGTAGGTGAGGGAGGCTTTCTGTTACCTACTTTAGATTTTAAAACTGAAGATTACAACCAATTAAATACATATTTGTAGAACACGTTATGTACTTTATAGTTTTTGTGCATGAAATTTAAAGTATCTATACGACAGTGGTAGTCCCAAGCCATTAGTGTCCATGACTACCCTATTCTCCTCCCACTATCTGCCTTTCTGTTAATAATGTTGGTATCATCCTTAAGACTTTTTCGCTATTCTACTATGTTTTCATCATGTTAGAATATTTTCTGTTGAATGTGATATTAGAAAAATCTTTAAGTAGTGATTTATAAAACATCAGTTAATATCATTAGCTGATTAAATCTATATTTGTGTTTCATACTACTATCAGTTCAGTGATCTGTGTCAAGTTGTAAAGTCTCAGCCAGTTCTTCCAAATCTAACACGTTCTCTTCACAGTCATTGAGTGACAACAAAATTCTAATGTCTTCTATGTCACATATAATAACTCTGCCAGGGAGTTTAATAATTCTGATGTAGAAGGTCTTGGCTTTAGACGAGGTCTGTGAAACGTTTTCCAGTTTCAATTTTCTAATAAAAATGAACAAATCAGTGTTTAAATAAGTTAAATCTGCATGTTTTCGCAGTTCAAATGAGAATAATTTAGTTAATGTTTCATTTTTTTTCTAGAGACAGTGTTCTGTTGGATCAATTTATAACCTAATTAACTTTGTGAAGCTTACATTTTTTCATTCTCAAGTTGCTGACCATTCTGTGTTTTTTGTCTCAATCTTCTTTTTGAATGTTTTTATCCACTTTTTCTCCTGAATGTATATGGCTGCTCAGATATGAAATTAATAGAGTGAGAAACAACTACAAAAAACACAAAATGGGTACTTGGATAAAAGTTAATTAATTAAAAATATAGCATGAAGAAATCAGTGGAATACGTTAAAATGTTTCAAGAATAATACTACAATTATTATTGGAACGGAAGACAGTGGATTAACATGGATATTGATAATTAGGGTTACAGTTTCCATTGTAAAAATATTTAGAATGTGCCAAAGAAAATCCAGACATTTGCATAAGAAATTGGACTACTTGTCAAAGTTGGGTAACTACTGAGGTTGAGTAAAAACCACAACCTTTCTTAGGGTGAATCCTCAAAGTCACTAAATTAACCCAAGATTAATACCTTGGTAGCTATGGCATAGAGCAGGCTCAATTTAGGACAGTATATAAATCATTTATGCAGTACCCAAAACGTTATAAATTCAAAACACAACACAATAAAAATCCTAAACTGATTTAGAAAAATGGGATTTTTAAAGTTTTAAATAAAAATAACCCCCCCAAAAAACTTTAGGCACCCACCATAGTCAACCTGTTGTGGTAGACTGGAACCTAGGTGTGATGTGAGACCGACTGCAACGGAACGCAGGTCAGATACAGAAACCAAGTTTGAACTGGTTGGAGGTTTTACCTTGGCACATAGTCTCAAACGTGGAAGTCCTAGGTCTTCAGCAGGGCAAGGAAGGAAGTTGTAGCTGAGAATGGTTCCACAAGGTTGGATAGCCATTGGATGCGATCCCAGTGAAGCTGTTGACTTGAAAGGAAAGGCCAGAACAGTAGAAATAAAAATTTGCCAAACTGGGAAGTCTTCCCGTCTGATGGATAGTTTTGTCACTTTCACTCAGTGAAGATTTCACACTTATTCACTTTTTTGGACCATGAATCCTTCAGTAAGGTAAGGCAAGGCTGTAGGCCAGGTGCCATGATACAGGATACCTTCTCAGTGAGGACCCACTAAATCAGATTTGCTGCTATGTAGAAGCTTTGAGCCGGTGAACCCTGAATGTTCAGCCCAGCAGCAATGCACCTCGTGTGGATCATTTAAGGCATGGCTTGTCCCATTCTCCCAGTGGTCTTGAAGGTGAAAATTTCCTAAGACCTACGTTTTTTGGGACTGTAGGGGACGTCCAGCCACACAAAGCCAAGGGTTCCCGGACATCAGGAAAACCACTTAGGGGTTACGACTCACTCCAGCAGAGGCCAAAAGCAGGGTCCAAGGCAGGCCCTATTGGACCTGGGCAGCTGCAGGAAAAGACATCTTGTATTTTGTTGTGTGCTTATAGTTTGAACAGGAGGTCAGCCATTTGACCTTTGGAGTCCACTTCTTTATTCTGAGTACAAGAGTGAGCTGGTCCATTCCTTCAGGGCTCCATTAAGTTCACAAACAGCAAGTCTAGTTCTCTTCTGTTTTTCCTCAGGTCCAGAAAGTGTTCTGAGAAGGATGTCAGGGGATGCCACATTTACGGCTGGCACTAGCTTGTGGGGTTGTGTGACTCCAGCCCTCCCTAACCAATGGGGTCAAATTTCCCTTGGCAACCCTACCCACTTTGCAGGAGTTCCCTTCTACTCTGCTGCAAACAGTCCCATAGTGCCCCTCACTCCTAAATCCAAAATATTGAAACCCTTCTCCCCTTTTGCAGAGCCTGTGTGCCCACCCAGGGGTGTGGCCAGAGTAATGAGCAGGCACTTAACTGTGGTCACTCTAAACCAGTTCTGGGGCCAGCTCCATCCCACTAGGTTTGTCGCCTTCCTGCCTGGGAGGACAAAAGATGGTGCCTGTCTAGGTGTCACCTGAAATATGCTTGTGACAGGGAGGCTACTTTAAAGTAAATTAAGTTCCTGGGCACAGCCCAAATGGTTATCCTGCCAGAAAAACAAAAACACCTCCCAACACACAGCCCTTAGTCTCTGCTTTGGGTACATTTTTCGCACTTGATTCAGGGTCATTTACATGCAATCTTACAGTTGGAATGCTCATGTAAATCAGCCTTTCGGAGTTTCAGTTAGGAATATTGAAACCTAGAAGTTACTTGCCCTTAATATTTGTAAAAAAAAAAAAAATCCGACTTCATCATTAAGTTGGGCTTTTGATGAATATTAAAAAGTGTTTTTTAATTTCTAGCTGGTCCCTACCTTGAGAGAACAGAATGTTTAACATTGCTTACTGGTTTATGGGCCAACTAGCCTTCCTTCAGTGAAAATGGCTTCTGGGTGCTAGTCACTGTGAGGATATGTTAACATTAAAGCTCTACATGACCTACTTTTAAATGCCATGCACACTGCCTTGTGGGCTGCAAGGCCTACTTAGATGTGACATATTCATAAGTAATGGTAAGGCTTGTCTAAAGGGTTTATTTTGATGAGTCAAATTGCAGTTTTTACACTGCTACAGTAAGGCAGGCTACAATGGTAGGCCTAAAGCCATGTTTGCACTGCCACTGTAGTGGATGGTGCAATAGGTGCTGCAGTCCATTAGTGGTATTTAGCTACCGGGCCCTGGGTACACTTTGTACACTTTTTGTATCACATATTATGGACTTATAGGCAGGTTAAATTAACAAATTATTTCAATTAGGATATGCCAAATCAATGATCTTTAAAGAGGAGTCACAGGCACTTTAGTACTGGTTAGCAGGGGTAAGGTGCACAGAGTTCTACAACTATTAAAATCAGATAGACAAATAATCTGGGGCTACACCACACAAAAAGATGGTAATTTCCTACAATCTGTTATCTTTAAACAATATATATATATCTATATATATACACATTTGAGTCATTTAGTATTACTTTCTGAAATATAAAGAAATTAAGAGAAGCACTACCTTCTTCTGTTTTGACGGTGTTAACATGAATATTCTGCGTAAACCATGACTGCTATAAATTTGTAAAGTGTGACTTCTAGTAACACTGATTAACTCCTATTTCAGTAATCCCCATATTAGCAATGTAGTCTTGCTTATTTTTTGGCAATAATTCATCAGTGCTCTTGTAACCTACATGTAGCAGCATGTGTTTGTGTTCTGTGTAGAGTGTTCCACTGTCCCCAAGGGCCAGAGCCATACTACTTGTATGCTCCAAGTAAAAAAACAAGCAGCAATGTTGCCAGTAGGTCTGGCGTATAACTGAAAGTACCTCTTTAGTCACTGATGAATTTAGGCACTCAGCAAGTCAACCTACATGCACTTTGTTTCTCATCCTTGCGCTCATACATCCCTTCATCCACTCTCTGACTCATTCTTATATTCTTACATTTAGCCATCCACAGCAAACTTCCCACAAGAATATGGTATATAAATTAGAAGAAAAAAGGTAGAAAATAGAAAACATGCTGCTGCCTAAAACTGGTGGGTGAATGCCTACAGTACAAAAATAAAATTAAGCATAACTGTGGGCTGCTGTTGTGCAGTGGCATTGTTCACAGGGTATTGTTGCTTTAAAGCTACAACATAGCTGCCATATTTAGAAACAAATCGCTGGCCATCTTGGAGCAGTATAAGCAATAATAAATAATGCACAATACCACTCTTAAGATAGCCGCTAAATAAATGTTGCACTCTGTGGCCACGTTTGAATGCTAAAGTGTATAGTTTACACTGTTGTCCTGAGCCAAGGTGGCCAGCATAAGGCTTGTAATCATGGTGGCCATCTTGAAATGGTACAACAGTGGGAATCTATGAATAATAACATTTCAAGATGGCTGCCCAGTTTAGAAATAGTGGCTGCACAGGATGTAGCACACTACATATGAAATGAACAGCAAACTATCAGCCCAATAGAACTGTATGGGAATCTTCAAGATGCTCCTAAAACATAAAAAAGAAGAAAAAATGTAATGTGACCTATGAAAGGCAAACATGAAAAACTAAAGAACTAACCACCAGTCAGACATTGAAACACTATCATTTCCAGATGGAGGTGCATACGTGAGCTGGCAAAATGCTTTTACCCACAGGGCAGTAGATCCAGTGGCAGAAATGGGCTAACACATTGCCCCATGCAGTATGCTGTCATTAGGAGAGGAATATCTGCTCAGCTGAACTCCTACTCGCACACATACCACGCATACACAGAAAACGACCCGGAAGCCGAGCCTTCTCATGTGTCGTTCCTATAGCATGGAATATCCTCCCCCTACACATCATAGCCTCCTCATTGCCTCCTGAGCTCCAAAAGACCTGTTTCTTTGAATGACTCTGCCTCAAGGCTAAACTCCACATCTGCACAGCGCCAGGGTATCCTCCCGGGTGGCAGTGCTCGTGCATGTAACATAACAAGAATGTAAATAATTCTTGATCAGACAGAAAAACATATGTATAGCAAGGAATATGTATATCAGTCGCAACGGCTTGCATGTTGGCTTGTGGAATATGATACCACCTAAACAAATTAGAAGGGGGAACAAATACGAGAAGGGGCGATCCAGGCACTGATGTTTACATCCACCGAAGTGCAGATGGATCTTCTTTTCCTAGTTAGAACAGAGGCCGAATGTCTAAAGCAAGGTATTGCCTACACATGTTTAGCACAAACATATGCACTGGGAATCCCAATCAAAAGGACTGCAGACTCCAAAGCTCTGCATGACATATTGAGATGTAAATTGCTGGAGCACTGTGGGGATCAACACGTTAGGCAACCTTTTCCTCAACGGCACACTAATGAGTTTTCAGTCTTTGATATATGAGTGGGATGTCCCTAGGGGCAGTTCCTCCTTTACTGTTAAGTGCTGCATAAATGCTACATGCTCTTAGACGACATTGAAACATAGGTACAGAGGGCCATCACAATGAGGTGGAAAGCGCCATGCCCCACTGGAATACCATGTGGAACCGTGAGTTCCTTGACTGGGCAGAGGCTGAAAGCAGAGCTCCCAGTAAGTAGAGAGGAAAGAAAGGGACTGCACAAAAATCCTATTGCTGTCTTTTGGGATGATATAACACACTCCTTTAAAACATTTGGGATAATGATGACAGACCTCCCTCAACTATATGCTCCATGATGACAGACCACCCATATACTGTAATCTCAACATAATGTTGACTTCAACCCCACACAAGACATCAACACCCACCAGTGGATGTATGGTATGCACAAACCACACACACTGGGGATAGACTTCCTCCTGGGGGATGAGGGCTATACCGTCCTCTTCCACCACTACCAACCGTATAGTAATTACATTCAACATAAGCACACGTTTGTTCTCCAGGATGCATGGTAACTAGTGTTGGAGGGAGGGATAAGTTTAATAGTTAAAACAATTATTGAGACAAGACCACACTAAGTAGGATGAAAAGTAATAGTCTAAATCTACATAATGTCATATGTAAGCAACAAATGTTCTATGTATGCCTTGGAAACTTATTGAATACTGGTAAACAGCAATACAGAATGCACTGTCCTAGATGTTTGATTGTATTATTTGTGAAACTGAAAACAACTATCAAAATGATTTTTAAAAATCCAGCATAAGGCTTCTATCAAAGCAGCCAGCAGGCAAACTAAATCACACATATGTATCAATTTACAGTTGACAAAACAGTTTACAACCCCTCTCAAGACTGTTGTAACATAGATTATTGTGGTGCAAATTGTATACACAAAGGGTGTAACAACACCAAAAACCTTGCCTACTAAGTTAATCTGTGAGGATGTGTGTAGTAAAAAAAGACCATTCTACAACCTTCAACACCGTGTAATATTAACCCATCCTTAAACTCCTATTGGCTTTAATAAATGCATCCCACAAGAAGTATGTCAGGACTACTACCTTTCCCGTAACTATTTACTATAATCAGATCACATCTACTGTATCTAACATAACTTTTCCCAGTGATCCAACCAAGCCTATAGACTTTGACATTTTTGTTTTGTTGCCATAATCAACTGAGGCCTCATTGATTGCACATAAGCTAGTAACTATCAAGTATAGTCATATATTTTACAAATTTACAAACACGATACATCGCCTCTGAAAATGGCCTTGCAGGGATTATCACATTGGAGATCTTCAACTTCAAGTGTTTATCAGAAGGTGTAACCAACACCAAAGCCCTTGCCTTCTACTGTAATCTTGAGATTCCATATAATAAAATAACTGTCTACAGCCTTCAACACTACGTGATAACAATCCACTCTTAAAGACCCGTTGGTATTTACAAATACTTTTCACAATAAATTGTTTATTGTCATTGATTTTCATAATAAACAAATCAGACCTATGGCATCAAACATAACTTTTCCCAAAGATCCAATCAGACCTATAGCATTTATCATTGACTTGTTACCATAACCATCTCAGGCCTACTAATGTTTCCCCACAAGGCACCTCAGATATTTTATCAGAAAATAATAGCTATACAGGCCAATATCCCCATTGAACATAAAGGCTAAGGTGCTGGTGAAAGCCCTGGAGGCCATACTACGTGGGGTCATCACCTTGATCGTGCATCCTGATCAGTTGGGCTTCAATCCCAATATGAACACCAGACTTAACCTACGACGTCTCTACCTTGTGCTCCATTTGACAGACTCATCGACAGGAGACCAGGCGGTCCTAATCGCCTTGGAGGCCAAGATGACTTTTGATTCCATTGAATGGAATTACTTATTTCCACTTTGGTGAGGTTGGGTTTCGGGCCACGGTTTTGCACCTGGATTAAACTTCTCTTCTGGTCCCCCATGGCATTGGTGCGGGTTAATGGAGTGATGTTCCGTAGCTTTCTTCTATGGAGAGGCACTCGCCAGGGGTGCCCTCTCTCCCCCATGATCTTGGGTTTGGCGCTCAAACCATTGGTGGCTTGGATCCACCAGGATCCATGGATATGAGGTATTCAGGTGCCTGGGGGCTGGGAGGAGTGGATTTCCTTCTATGCCATCAATGTCCTTCATTACATCATGCAGCCCCCTCTCTCCTTAGGCAGGATAATCCAGGTGTTTGGCATTTTCAGGGACCATTCTGGCTACACAATCAATTGGTCTAAATTGGTGATCTATCCTCTCTCAGGGGCAAGTCCTCGATTGCCCCGAGATTGCAGGGCACTGGTTGTCCTGGAGGGTTTCGCTATTTGAGAATAAAAGTCACTCGGGATCCCCAGGAATTCCTCCATAGAAACGCATTCCCCCAGCAGGAGAGACTCTGGGGAGATGTGGCTCAGTGACGCAGCCTGCCGTTGACACTGATGGTAATGGCGACCCTCTATAAAATGATGAGCTCATTTGAAATGCAAAATACAGGATCCCTCTTGACGTTTTTAAGAGAATAGAATGGGAGGTCTGCCAATTGGTATGGCAATGCGGTGCTCCAAGAATCACGTTGAACAAATTACAAAGAGTGGTAAATGACAGGGAATTGGTGGTCCTGAATATCCTGAAATATTACTGGGCCTAGCAACTCCTCATAGTTCATGATTGGGTCTTTGCAGACCGCCAGGACCCAACATACTGGGTGGATAGGGAAGATATGGGCCGTACCGGTACATGAGGATCTCTTATACGGTGTGAGGAGCATTAGAGATCTGCCGCTGCACACCCGGACAGTGATCCGAGCTTGGAAGGAAGCCACTGGCTACGTAGGTTGGAAAGGGAGACTCACTGGTCTGACTCCCGCTTTGACAAAGTGTCTGTTGTCTGAGGGGGAGGGGGCTAGTGGGGTTTTCAAAGTGGCAGCAAATAGGCATAGAGCACCTGGGTGATATCTGAAGAGGTCAAGCTACAATCTGATTTAAAGACCTTTTATCAGGAGTACGCTTTAGCAGAATCCGAATGTTCGCTGTATCCACAGTTTGGGCATGCTCTCAGACGACACATACAAGAAGGAGACCAACTGCTGAGTTCTCCCCTCTGGAGGACTGAGTACTCACTGAGGTTGTACCTCAAAAAGGAGTGTCACTGATCTATACAAAGTTGGTTAACAATTCCCCTACCCTGAAGGGACTGTTGAAGGCTACATGGGAGGGGGATCTTGGGGACCTTTACGATGAGGACTGGGAGGAGGTCCTTCAGAGCCTGCAAGACATAGCCATACGCGCCCGGTTTAGGCTCGTCCAATTAAAAATACTGCATAGGTCATATTACTTACAGACAATAGTGCATAAGATACGCAGAGGGGGCTACGCCACTGTGCCGCAGGGAATGTGCACTGGAGGGCCCGTTCTTCAGCATCCTCTGGGAATGTCAGCTTTTACAAGGATACTGATAAAAAACGACAGAGATAATGCTTCAAGTCTCATTGCTGAAGGTTCCACTGGATGACAAATGGCTGCTTTTGGAGCTTTCCGGTGAAACACCATGGCCCAAATATCAGCGATCTGACTGAGGCTGGCCACAGGAGGAGCTAAGCGCAACGTAGCAAGGTCATGGGGCAGCCCAACCGCACCTGGGTATAGCAGAGTGGGAGTTGGACTTGGACTGGAGCTAGAGGGTGGAGCAAGTAATCTTTAAAGGTAGAGGGTGCTCTAAGAAGTGGGACAGTGTGGGGGGGGGGCTGAAGTGAGTATAGGGCTACTGATAGGGGGAGATTTGGGAAGGGAAGCCAGTGGGACTGTGGGGTCGGAGATGAAGACCAGTGTGTTCTAAATGTTGTTGGGCCGTAAATGTGCCATTCTCAATTTGAAGGAAAATACCTTCTCTGCAAAGTAATGAGCCATTGATTAGTTGGTGTTTAATGATTGTGAGGTTTTCTCTTTCACCTATGCTGTATGAAGAGAACACTTTCAATAAGAAGAGTTTAAAAAAAAAAAAAGAAAGTTAGAGAACTGCCCAAAATTACAGTTGGCAAAACAATATTCAACCCCTCCTAACAGGTTAAAAAGGGTAGTGCACATCTACCCACAGGATGTGTCAGAGGAGGAAATCAAAGTGGGGAGCAACACCAAACACCTTGCCTATTGCAGTAATCTGTGAGACTACATGTAACACAGTAGCGCTCTACTGGCTTCAATACATTGGAGTAACAATCCACCCTTAAAAGCCTATTGTCTTCAGTAAATACTTTTAACAATAAATGCGTCAGGCCTACTGCCTTGTAACTGTTCATAATAAACAAATCAGGCCTACAGTCTCGAGTAATTTGTCACCCTAACCAACTCAGCACTGCTGTATTGAGCATATGCTGTCCCACATGCCAAAAAACTGAATACAATCACTATTTTACATCAGAAGCTTGCGCCTTCTGCCCAATTAAAACCTGTACTCAAAGTAATCAGCATATGGGCGGATCGGAAGACCTTCTCTCAATAGTCATAAAATTACAAATATGCTCGAAAATACATTTGGCAAAACAACACTTTCTAAAACGGCATAAGGATTATGAAAGTTCATACCTTCACCCTCCAAGGTTTGTCCCAGAGGTAATCAACACCAAAACTCTTGACAAATACAGTAATCTGTTAGAATATAACAAAATACCTTTCTACAAGCTTTAATACAGTGTAATTACAATTCATCCTTAAAGGCAAATTGGATTTAACATATGCTTTTCACAGTACTTAAGTCAGGTGTTTTGCCTTTGTCATTA
Organism: Pleurodeles waltl; assembly: GCF_031143425.1. Classification (NCBI taxonomy): domain Eukaryota; kingdom Metazoa; phylum Chordata; class Amphibia; order Caudata; family Salamandridae; genus Pleurodeles; species Pleurodeles waltl. The sequence goes on from NC_090447.1 coordinate 714,675,921, forward strand.
CTTTTCATAATATAGCCTTGCCTAAATACTTGCCACCATTGCCAATTCGGTTCTTCTGTGTTAAGCATAATCTTTCATATAAGCCAAAAGTGCAATACAAGCCAAAAAGTGCATGACAGGCACTCTTTTTAGTGAAAGCATGCAACTTCTGTCAAATCAAAATCTGTGCTCAAAGTAATCAACATGTGGACACCTTTGAGAGGAGCCAAAGCCCGTCTTTCAGAGGTGCTCCTTAAAGCTCTTTCTCATTTGATCAGATAAGGACTTTTGACAGATATCCTCTCAAGCCAGACCTAAAAATGGCTCCAAAATATGCTGCTGTGGACAGAGCTGTGTATGTGTCTTTGATTTTCGCTGTAGCTGATGGTGGCACTGTTCAGAGATCTATCAAGTTGTAGTTGAAGAAATCTAGATGAAGGAAATGAACATACATTTGGATCATGCTTGCACAGTATGTAGAATGCATGACTGCAAGCAGAGATACACCATACTTGCTGGATCTTATCAAGTTGTCCAGAGGCACCCCTTTTCCCATCTTAAACAACTCCAGATGTTACTGGCATGCAATCTGTATATACTTGGCAGAGATCAGGACTTTCTACTCGACTGGGAATGCAAACACTGGTTTCTTCCTTTCAAGTCCTCTGATTCATACAGTCTCCAAATAATTCTTACGTAGACTGGACTACAATATTGGTTTCTTAGTATGTGTGGGCTCCACTAGTCTGGCTCCTGGCCCACTATCCTGTGACCAAGGGTAAAGAGTATGGCAAAGAGCATCTGCCCACCCTTTCAGAGATAACATGAGCTATAGCAGGGGTGTGGAATTTATTAAAATATGTACTTGTCCATGGGACAGGTTCCTTCTGAAATCTACTTGTCCTGTAAAAAAAATGTACTAGTCCCTTTGGTGCGATGTAATGCGGCGACAAATTATGGCAGCAATCTCATTATGTAAGACCTCTGATAATAGCCTCTCTGATTATGCCATGGCTACTACTATAATAAGGCCTGAATACTTGCAATTTCAGTCCCTACTATAGCAATTTCCTTATTTTGCCACCTTTCCACAGGTCTACATACTGGGGCTGGGGGAAGCAGTAAGCAATAGTTTCATGGCTGGAATGTCTTTGAGTCTGCAAATCTACTAGCCTGCATGTTTTGAGGCTTTTCACCAGCTCTTCTTTAATCTTTTCCCATAATGAGAAAGGTTGGAAATTTACTCCTGACAATGGCAGAAGTAGAAGTTCTTCCAGGGTTGGGAAAAAAAAGTGGTTAGAGGGAAAGTGCACTTGTAAACGCTCAATATATTTTCAAATGAGCAAATCTACACATGCATATTTGTTCGTACTAAAATACAGTTCACAAATATTTCCGTGGAATACAATTTCCTTGTCTACTTCTGTAAGTTCTTGTGAATTCACGAAGGCTACTAATTCAAAGACATATACCATGGTTGCACTTTTGTGACTTTCTTTAAGAATTGGATACCTAAATAGATCTGGCATTAACAAAGACATTTTGTTTTTATTAAACTTCTATTTCTGTCTCCATCTATCGCCTGGCTTAACTGTGAGTGATCACATTCTGCTCTTCCCCAAGGAGCATATTGGCACACAAAGTAGTTTTGATCAGTACCAGGAACTACTGTGGCAGTCAGTGGTGTAAGAAAACTGGAGGGGGCTCCCCTGCAAAGAACATGGAGCCACCCCCCTCGAGACTCACTCAGAGCAGGTACTGTGCTGAGGGGGACCCCTGGAGGGGGGCTGCGGGCCTTTTCTTACGCCACTGGTGGCAATGTGTGATTTTTGAGTCCAAAATCTTTTTTTCTTTCTTTTTGCCAGTATTTGTTACAATGGTGCGGGCCATGTCAAAACAAGACACTCATTGACGAAACCAAAAGTCTCACAAAAAAATGTTGGATCCGTTGGTTTTGCCAGTGCTTGTTTATTTTCATGCTTCCCATAATCTTGTTGAAAATGGCTACACTGATTTTCCTTTAGAAATATTTTTGGGAAATACTAGCATGCATTAATACATTTTACTAAATGACGCTTCAAAGAAATAACACCTAAACTTTCATACCCACGCACACAAAGCCCTCCACAACAAGGGACCGGAATACCTCAACAGACGCCTCAGCTTCTACGTCCCCACCCGCCCCCTCCGCTCCGCTGGCCTCGCACTTGCTGCCGTCCCTCGCACCCGCCGCTCCACGGCGGGTGGGAGATCTTTCTCCTTCCTGGCGGCCAAGACCTGGAACTCCCTCCCCACCAGCCTCAGGACCACCCAGGACCACTCCGCTTTCCGGAGACTCCTAAAGACTTGGCTGTTCGAGCAGCGATAACCCCTCCTTTCCCCCCTAGCGCCTTGAGACCCGCACGGGTGAATAGCGCGCTTTATAAATGTTAATGATTTGATTTGATTTGATAGTAGTGAAACTTTTTTCCCTACTTGCCTTTTTTTAACATTTTATTTTGAAAGCAAAACATCATCAGTCTTGCTTACAAGCTTCTGCAAACATTTGCATCCAATCAGAGAGCATTCTGGTAGCATTATACTTAGCCATATACTGTTAAACCTTTCAAAACATGTGTACACTTGTTTTCAGTTTTTTACTGGAACCATTATCAGTAGAGCAGTGTGAACTTAAAATGTTTTTTTCAGCGCTCACCCTAATAATGAAGGAGTTTTATGAATGGACCATAAATACAAGTTCAAACAGCATTAAGATATGTACCCTCATATTACCTCAATTGCAGACAGTTCCCTTCTCTGTATACTGGCAGTGAAGGGGTTTGTGCTGCAGGGGGTTGAGCCTACTTGTCCGAAAGACAAAATAAACATGAAAACTTGTTGCCCTTGCCCCTAAACAATATTTCCCAGGCGTTGGGTGACAGGAATTCCACATCCCTGCATAGCTTTTTAATTTTCAATGACACAGGACAGTCTACCGACTTTGCAATCTCAAAAGATGTAAGTATGACGAAAGTCTACATTATTCCATGATTAAATAGCCTTTATGACGGGTGAAATTGAATTGTAATGATTTAATTTGTAGTTGACAAAAATATTAGATTTGTGGTACTGCATATTTATTTTTCAACACCAACCAAAATACTTTCTTGCATAAATGGGGCATTACTTTCTTCCTTAATAGAAGTAGGCCCATCCTTGAGGCCCAAATGCACAGTATTACTAAAATGAAAAGCAGCTTAGTCTCCTATCTGGCAATGAATTAGATTTCTAATTGGCAATTCAGCATTTGAGACAGACAGCTGGCAGGTGATAGTGCATTGTTTGCAAGGTCATTGCATCAAGCCTTCTTAGCATCTAAATTTACATTGCCAGAGGCATGAGATTTTTGATATATGAGAAGGGATGCTTATGATGAAGCGTTTATTGATTTGTCTTCTTTTGGATGGGTACAGTTATTTGTTGTGAGGGATGGATACTGTTGCTTAGGAAATGACTCTGCATATCATTCCTTAATGTGAACACAATTCTAAGTTTTCATTCTTTGAATGTCTCCACAGTAGCCACAGGACAACTTGCTCTTGAAAGCCTGTAAAGTAGAATGTCTTCAAGGGCAAACCTTTGGGTCCCAATCCATAAAAAACTCTTCATTCTCCAAGTGGCACCATGATGTGCTCCTGGAGGCAGAGTAATGAAGTAGGTTATTTGAACAGATGTTGCACCCTCCTCCAACGCGCCAATTACTCTCATGAAAACTGGCTCATAAATAACACATTTGCCGCAGAATTACAGCAGGGGATGAGCGAAATGGGACAGAAACGCTAAAGTGCAAAAAAAAAAGTCAAATGGGGCAAAATAGAATATCAACAGACAATTGAAAACTAATAAAAACAAGCATTGCAAAACCAATATCTGCAGTGTTGACTGCTGACTTGTCAGTGTTTCTGAATGTTTGTAAATTGTGCAAGAGAATTACTTTTTTGTGTAAGTGCACATTGTGCTCCCCAACACAGAGGTACCCCAGTGGTTAAAGTAGGTTAACCCTGGCCCTCATTCTGTGTACTGAGGTGGTGGGAACAAAAAATATGATGGCACTCTGTCAGACCAATAGATGAAGAGTGTTGTCTGAAAGCCCCCGTAAGTAGATTTATTACATACATACTTTTATTACACGCCAAAAGGTCTTGTCTAACCCAAGACCTAATAACTGAGGCGGGGGAAATTAAGGGCACGTATTTCCTGTTTCCCTTCCCCACCAGCGCTAAAGAAATAACATACAAAATATACAGAGCCACAGTTGCCGTCCTAAAACTAACACATCAAAATCTGTTTCAGGAAATGGTTAAACATCAATATGTTATTTTGACATTGCCATTGCTACCTACTACAACACCATCCACAACTATAGGGACCGTTGGGACTTGGCAGGATCGTTCACGTTCTGTTCTTGAGGTCAGTTTTATGAAATTCTGGTGCTGAAACAGCAAATTGCAAACATTTAGCAAATGCCAGGTCTCTCAGCTATTGCATAACCATGGCTGCAAGGCATATGTTAATCAAAATACTACCATATTTCTATCCACCATGTGCTCCTGTGGCCCTTAAGTGATATTACTATCTACATTGTCTCTTGGTGGATGTCGGATTCTGTGGCATTTGCTGCCCTATCCAATTCATTATGCTTGACTGTTGAGTGAAATTATGCTGACTGGAATTATGTGGTATGATGTGGAGTGTGTTTATGTGAATTGTTGCTATGTGGCATTTGCCAGTGTCCTAGAGTGGAATGGGAGGAGTAGAGTGTCTAGACTGGATTTGCTGGAGTAGAGTGTCATAGAGTGGAGTAGAGGGGAGCAGAGTTCAGTGGCAGAGAGTGTCGTAGAGTGCAGGGGTGGCTCCTCCATTAGAGTGAAGGGGCGTTGCCCCCCGCCAGCAGCGGCAGCTGCAAACCTTTTACTAAAACACGATATTAAACAATGTTTATTATCGTTTTTTAGTAAAAGGGGTGGGGCCACGGGTTATGAGCAGTGAGGGGGAGTGCTCTGCACTCCCCCTCAGGGCGCATGTGTGTTTGGCCGTCCGTCTCCGGCCTGCCAAATACTTATGCGCACAGGGCTCTCTCCAGCCCAGCAACACAGTTGCCGGACTGGAGAGATCCTGCACAAGCTCTGTCTGCCTGCGAGCGCCTTGGGTGGGTGCTCCAAGCCAATCCTGATACTGCTTTGAGCAGCGTCAGGATTGGCTGCAGGGCAGGCTGAGAGCCTTACCTCCCTGCAGTGACAAGGAGGTAAGTGTTTAATTTTTTTTTTTAATTAATTTAATATTTATTTCCCATACCCCTCTCAAACCCTCCCCCGGCGCAGCGCCACGCCCCTTCTGCGTGCCACCACTGGTAGAGTGGCGAGGAGTGGAATAGTGTGGAGTGTCATAGAGTGGCTTGAGGTAGTGGGGTGGATTGGATTAGGGTAGAGTGGTGGATTGGATTAGGTTGACTGGATGGACTGTTTTGGATTGGAGTGGGGTAGATTGAAATGGTGGATTGGAGTGGGGTGTATTGTATTGGGGTGGGGTGGATTGCATTGGATTGGGGTGGGGTGATTTGGATTAGAGTAGGGTGGTTTGGAGTGGGGTGAATTAGAGTGGAGCGGTGTGTATTGGATTGGAGGGAGGTATACTGAAGTGGGGTTGATTGGACTGGGCTGTTGTGGGGTGGATTGGATCAGATTGGAGTGGGGTGGATTGGATTGGATTGGAGTGGGGTGGACTGAACTGGGGTGATTGGATAGTGTGGGGTGGATTGGAGTAGAGTGGGGTGACTGGACTGCAGTGCGGTGGTTTGGACTGGAGTGGGGTGGGGTGGGGTGGGGTGAATTGGATTGGGGTGGCGTGGAGTAGGTTGGATTGCAGTGGGGCGTTTTGGATTGTCATGGATTTGACTAGGACGGGGTGAACTAGATTGGGGTGGGGTGAACTGGACTTGGATGGGGTGGATTGGAGTGGGGCAGATTGTTTTGGATTGGAATGGGGCAGATTGTTTTGGAGTGGAGCGGATTGTTGTGGATTGGCGTGGGGCATATTTTGGATTGGAGTGGGGCAGAATATTTTGGGTAGGAGTTGGGCAGACTGGAGGGGGTGGTTTGAGAGATTTGAGGGTGGTGAATTGGAAAGGGGTGAGTGGAATGAATTGGAGTAGGTTAGAGTGATCTGAAGTGGATTGGTTTGGGTGGGGCAGATTGGTGTGGGGTGAGGTTGTGTGGATTGGAGTAAACGGATTGGGGTGGTTTGGGGTGGCTTTTGGGTGTACTGCACAATTATGGGTTTAAGCATCATTTCAGATATCATAGAAGAAAGAAACAATGTTGCTTTGCAATACGATAATCCTCGTCTAGAAGCAAAAGAAAATGTGAGTGCAAAGTGAGAACAGAAGACTTGGCAAAACTAAAGAAAGCTGCCTATAGAAATTAAATCTTTGCATCTTTGTTTTGTCCTGCAGGGCACGTTTTTTTACCAGTCACATGTCTTCTGTTTACTGGGCACTAAAGGTTAACGAGCTGGACTGGCTCCTTAGACAGTGACACACAGTTATTACTGAAAATGAAAGTCACTTTTGGGTCCAACAATATGAATAAATAGTGAGGAGTTTGGTTAGTGACCTCATTAAAAATAAACACACACAATGGCCTACATATCACATTTTTAGTAGAAAGTTCCAAGAACTGACAGTTCTGTACTTAAGGTATCCACAAGAACATTGTTTGCTACATCTTACAAAACATAAATTAAAGTGAAATGAGCTAAAAACACTCTAAACTGCACTGTAGCCCAATACGTACCATAATTGAATATCTTAGGCCAGCGCTACAATTTCTCCCTGTTGCGGTTGCCTTTAATTGGCTCAGAGGAAATTATGTGCACATCTAACTAAAGGAATAATGCTAGCGATATTCCATAGAAAATATTACAAAAAACTACAATTATTTTTGTTGAACTTTAAACCCCTTAATTAGGCGTAACAGGTTAAAAGAAACCTTCCAAGGAAAGCTATACTGATGCCAGTTATAACACGAGTTGATACATTCCATAGGAAATGACTTAAATAGCAATGAATGTAACAATTAATATTGTGTGCCAGACTACACAACAGAATAACAGTTTAGACATTTTCCTTCTTTAAAAATGTATACTTTTTTTTAACCTTTTGTACAAGATGACAACTTCCAAACACATTTGTAAATCTATTTGCTAAAAGTGACTTGCCACAGTTAAAAATACCAAGATTTATGATGTATGAAGGAGTCTAAATGTCAAAACGCTGTACTTAATTTGAGCTGGTGAGGGCGAACGGCACTCAGTTTTGGGGACCGGTGCTTATTTGTCATGATCAGACATTTACCAAGAGCAAGACTGCGAACAACTAAGCACATACATATCCAGGTGCAATCATGAGCAGGAGGCCTCGCACAAACCAAATACATGCAAGGAGGTATGTAAAACACACAAAGGCAGAAAGCCACCCACCCCAATACAAATCTATGGCCAGAAAGATATACGAAGTAGGAGGAACCCAGTCCATATATTCCTTGGGGGGGGGGGTAAACTACACGCATGAGTGTATACTGACACAAACACATGAAGGAAGGTACGCATATTTGAAATAGGCATGAACAATCTAACAAGCATAGACACGTACACGCATCCACAAACATTTCCAAAGTATGCTACATGTTCACCTAAAATTAATCAATGCATACTTGTTATTAACTGTGTGCAGGAATGTACACATAAACGTACACAAGAATATTCAGAAAGCCGCACACACACAAATATACACCAGAAGGTATGGACACACTTGCTCACACAAACGTTTGTAGAAAGGTAGAGACGTGTAAGAATGACACATGTGCAAGAAGGTACACATACACACTCATGATCACACACACCACAGCTAGGTAGGTATACAGAGAGAGATCCTACCACAGCACACCGAAGTGTACACACAAAGGCATGCAGGACCCAAGGCGCTCCAAGTTTTTTTCCAAACACACAGACACGTATTATCACATGCCACAAGACTGCTCTTCTAAGAAATGGCAGCACAGAAGCATTCTGAGAATGCAAGTCTGAAAGGCGTGAGGGGGTAGCACATGGAGGAGGAGAGAGCTGATGGTGGCAGGGTGCAAGACTACAACACTCACTTGTAGACCCACAGAACTTTTTACGAGGCAAACACCAGCGATTATGAAGGCACAACATAAAAGCGACCAGGCAGACTTAGGGTGTTCTTGTTGTGGATGGCACAGGGAGTGTGGTGTGACAGGGTAGGGAGGGCTTTGGTGGGCCACAGGATAAGGTGAACACAGCTACGAATAGGGCAAGGGACAGGGTACGAGGGCCTACATATTAAACAAGGGAGGTTAAGACTCCCTGAGGGAAACAAAAAGAGGAAAACTATGCATTCCTGTTCAAATACAAAGCACACCGGAGAGGAGTGAGCCGCAGAGACTCTGTTACGGCAAGAGAAGACAGAGACCTAACGAACAGCTCCTCGCGATAAATCACTCGGAAAGGCAAGGGGGAAACATTTGCAATTTGTTTGGTTTGGCGTGCCAGTAAAGGATGCTTGTATTGTTACGTAGCAAATCTGATGCTGCAAAAACTGTAAGTTGAGTTTTATACAGGATGTACTACTGAAAGCATAGTCATCTCGAAGCGAGTGGTCAATGGAGGCTGTGCACCGACCCCTAGAGACAGCAGAAGCCAATCCTGGAGCAGGAGGGTCAGGAGAGGTGGGGCAGACTGCTCTGTGAGGCCAAAAGCTGCACACACCCCAGTTTACACTCATTCCATTCTTCCTGCAAACAGCATTCAAAACAAGCCCAATCCCCCTTAAAAGGAAGCACAAAACCAAATATCTTACCAAAAGAAGCCCAACTGACAGTCGACATCAAAAACTGCAAAAAGGCTTAAAAAATACAAGCAACTGAGTGTGAGGCACAGTGCAGGAGGCAGCACTAACACAACTGTGGCACTAAGAGTAGGTGGGAGGGAGAAATGCAATATTAAATTGTAAGCAGCTCTAGAGCCGAAGCTGAACACAAGCAAACAGTGACAGAGCAGGAAACCAAAGGAAAAAATAGTCTCCCAAAGAACATATAAAGGATCATAGCACAATGATACAGTACTTTAGTTCCGGATCTGTGGAAGGAACGGAAGAGAAAAAGGTGGGACAAATAAGCAGGACTGACCTCTAGCAAGCAAGGATTTTTTAAGGACTCTAACATTGACAAAGAAAAGCCATGGTAAGCAAAGAGAGGAGTTCATCCACACAAAGCATATATAATAGGTCGCTAATCAACAGCGCAAGCGCTGTCTAGGCGCAACCTAACAATTTGTCTGTGGTCTAAAATGACTGGCCAGCAAAAAACACTAGAAGCAGCTTGAAAAGTCATCATAAATGGTCATAAAAGCTGATAAGGGCCATCATGGCAGTTTGAGTAACCCGAGTATACCTAATACTGTTGATTTTCAGGCTAATGGTAACTACAGAAAGTTTTTTCCACCTGCTACCCAATACAAAACTTACGTCGATGTTACAAAGGTTATTACATTCACATTCCTCTACCACATCCTAGTCATTATTTTTGAGGTGATTCACCTTCTTGGGGAGGAATGACTTGCTTTGAGACATTGTTTCTGTTCTCAGTCTTGCCAGGGCTTCATACTGGTCTCTTTAGAAGGCTTATTTACCTGCATTTCTCCTTTGTCACGGGATGGGGCAGAAGTTGCAGAGGACTCCTGCAGGACTTGAATCCAAGGATGTGTCTCAGATGTGGGGCCCTATTGGGCAGCTTTAGTAGTTTGGACTATACTACACCAACAGTAGATTATCTGTAATGCTACATTCTGATAAGGATCCCAGGTTAAGGCACTATGGTAACAGGAGGGTGAAGACAAGCTGTGGAGACCAGGTAAGGCTTTGAATGATATATGTTTATTTCTTCTGGATAGGTAGGAGACTGAATGGGTCCAGTAAGGTCAATCTGAACAGGGCACTGTGATAGAGTAATCTCTCACTGTACATGCTTCTGGAAGTAAGCAGGGCAGGTGCCACTGGTTAACTTCATATGACTTCCGTTCAGTTAATGTCCCATACGTACCAGTTGTGTATGGTAACCATGGGAATGGCATATGGGACCCTATGAGGGAAGTATTGGAGAGAAGCAAGGTGTAAACAGAAGCATTTGGAGGAGTTGGACTCCAAGAAGCAGAAATGATCCAAATAAAGTATCCTTTGTCTTTCAATGTATTTGAAGAAATAGTTTTACAGGTGTGAAAGAAACATGAGCTATCTCTTGTGACAAAGAGAATCCCAAGAGTTGCCTCTGAGAAACTGCTCCTGCCTACTCTTAATATTACTGTGATAGCTGACTCCATTTTGGTTGCCCATGTTAACCATTGTCATACAGGCAGTGCTGCTTCTGATGTATTTAGCCTCATGCTCATGCTTGGCAGCTCTTAAGTGAGGATTCACATGATGGCAACTTAGTGCCTAAAAGTTTATATTTCTTGTATCTTTGACTGGATCTCATTGATGCCTTTCTCATGAAAATGCTGTACACCTGCATTGATCTAACTGTTATGGTTTCTGTCACATGTTCCGTTGTATTGGGAGAGTGGTCAGCATTAGATGTTCACTGCAAGTCAAAGGGGATCCTTGGTTGCTTGCTTTATATTGTGATATCACACTTCATATTTGTGCTTAATAAATGTGCTCAGACTTTAAGTAAGTATTTAAGAGGATTCTTCTTTGTCACCTCAAGAAAAGGGTGCAGTGGCACTATGCCATGAGGAGCTTATTGAGCCCCAATAATTGCTGTATTTACTATCCCAACAGCAGTGAAAGTGGCAATTTTTCTTGATTTTCACCAAGGCCCATGGCATCCTTAATAAACTACTTTCGTCATCAGGAGTAACCATTTTTTATAACAAAAAGTTCATTGCTGTACTGAAAGATGCAGAAGATTGAGGTTTAGAAGTCACCTGTGCTTCCGCCTCACAATCCATACAGATTTGTTGCAGACCCTGGCACTTTGGAGGTGGTTAGGCCAGGCTACTTAATTGATTTCCCTCAGACTCTGGCCAAGACCTGAGTCATAGGCTGTGAGATGAAGCAAGAGATTGATACTACAGTGGGTATTTCAGAGCCTACTGAAGAAGGATGCTGTTTCTTTAATCCTAGATCAGACAAGGACATACATGATTATTTTCACATTATCCACAGTCACCGGAAGATTCTCTAAGTCAAGCAGCGTATCCGGAAAGTACATTTTTATTTTGAAACCTTACATAAAATCTTGTGGTTGTCGTTAGCTGAGGATGCAGTTATCAACGATCCAGTTGACCAGAAGGTTGATGTGTCCCTCAAGAAGGTGTACTCAGGTGCCCATCTGGCCCTCCGGGCTGGTATCTATGGCAAGTATGTGGCACGGTCACTGTTTTGGGATATTAAATCCCTCTATAGGGCCTTGGATGACTCCTCAGACTGCTCGGGGTTGCTGGAGAATATCAAACACTAAGTGGAGTATCTTTCTGACATGTCATTTGATGTTGTGAGGACTTCAGCGCTCTCCACTGGGGCCAGTGTGGTGGCTCGGCGTAATTTTGTATTGAAGGACTGGAGAACAGATGCAGCTTAGAAGTCTTCCGCCCTTCCAGGGGAATGTGTTGTTTCAGGCTGAGCTGGAGGATAAACTTCATAAATTCTTCAAAGAGAAAAAACATTCCTCCTCTCTAAAGTCGGTCTGTGGCAAAAGGCAGCTTTCTAAACACAAGTCTACTTTTCGGCAGCCATCAAGGAGATAGTTAGTCCGGTCCTAGGAGAGGCTTCCGGGTGGATGTGGTCATGAGAAGAATCCAAAGTCTCCGAAGCCTCATTGGTGGTACAGGACTGTGCTGTAGGGGGTAGCCTGCAGCTTTTCCCTCCAGGCCTACATGGAGTCTACTTCAGACGCTTGGGTTTTGGGCATCTTGCGACATGGCTACAAGATTGAGTTTGGGTAGGTCCCCTCTACTTCAGTGGTACAACCGATCCTTGGCCCTCCAACTCTGTAAAAAGGAAAGCGTTGTCCCACAGGATTCGTTCTCTATTCGCTAACACTATTCTGGAGCTTCCTCTTCTGGAGAGGAGCAAGGGATTCTATTCCATCATCTTCCTGGTTGCAAAATCTATCTGAGACTTTTGGCTGGTTTTGGGCTTGAAAGCCCTGAGCAAGTTTGTGCATCATGTCCCCTTCAAGAAGGCAACATTGCAGCAGATCATGTTGTTGGTGGTCAAGGATCATCTGATGTGCACCCAGGATCTGCAGAACACATTTCACCATGTCCCAGTCCATCCTCTCTCCCAACAGTTTCTGAGGTTCTGTTTCCACGGAATTCATTACCGGTTTAGGGTTCTGCCGTTTGGCCTTTGGTCAACTTCGAGGGTTTTTACCAAAGTGGTAGCTCCTGTGGTTGCCTCTCTCCATCTCCGGGGGATCCAACTGTACCTTTATCTGGAGGTTCGGCTGGTCCACGCCCCATCGAGGGTTCTGTCTCAATATCTGACGTTAATTGGGGCTCAATTTCACAACAACCTCAACAGTGTCTTCCTTCCTGCTCCCAGGGCTGCGGCCTTGATGTCCTTTGTTCAGAAGGTGATGCTCTTGTCTTAAGTTCCAGTCCGCAGGTGGCCTTGTCTATTGGGATACATGCCAGTTTTCACGGATGCTTGGGCCTGGTTTCACCTCAGGCCTTTGTGAATCCATCTGCTGTCCTTTTGGTATCCGCGGTCCAGGGACTTCAAACGGTTGGCTCAGTGTCTCAGGTAGTGCTACCAGAGTATGGGTGGTAGACGGTGTGAGACAATCTCTCCCTTGCAGCCGGATCCTCTACTGGTCCTGATGACAGGTGTCAGTCCCTTTGGTTGGGGTGCGACCCTGGGAGACAGGTCTCTGCAGACTTGGTGGGCTCTTCAAGAGGGGAGACGCTTGTTCAATTGGAGGGAATTGGTGGCTGTTTTCAGGGCAGTCATGGGGTTTTGTCATCTTTTAGTGGGGCAGAACTTGGTGTTAAGCTCAGACAACCAGGTGACTGTGGCGTATGTCAACAGCCGGGGGGAATCCACTCCAAGCCCCTCAGTGCTGTGGCCCTGCCCTGGTTCCAGTTGGGGGAGGTGCATCTTCAGTCTTTGGTGGCAGTTCATGCGAGTGTTTGGACAATGGGGTGACGGATGCCCTCAGTCAGTTCTTTCCTCCCTCTCTCCCAGGAGGTGTTTCTTCAGGTGTGCAGGAGGTTCAGTTTGCCTTTCCTGAACCTATATCCTTCCCAGCACGATGCTCAGGTTCCCAGGTTTTGTGCTTGCTCCCAGCAGGACAGGGCCTGGGTGGGGTGGATGCACCTTGCCCAGATCGTCTGTTGCATGCCTTCCCACCAATCAAACTCATTCCCAGGTTTCTGGCTCAGTTGATGGGGGAGTTCAGGGTGATGATTCTGGTGGTGCTGTTTTGGTCTCATTACTTTTGGTCTCCCACTCTCAAGTTAATGGCTGTCCAGGGTCCATGGATAGTTCCTTGCTCCCCTTCTCCTCTGCGGTCAGTTCCGTCTCTGGCTGTCCTCTGCTTCAGCTTTCGGTCTGGAAGTTGAAAAGAGGTGGTTGCAGAGTAAGGGGCTTCCTCATCACTTAGAGGCGGCTATTCAGCAATCCTGTATGCTTTCCATATTGAAGTCTTGTGGGAGGCATTGGGGTAATTCCTAACGCTGGGACGGACCTCTTGGTTTGTTACTTTTGTAGTGTTCCTTGTCAGATGTGCTGCGGTTCTTGTTGGATGGCTTTGTATTTAGAAAAGGGCTCGGAGCCTCGTCAATTTCACGTCAGTGTTTTTTATTGGTTCGTGGGCTTGCCTAATAAAATCTGCTTGCTTTCATTAGTCGAAGGCAAGCATACATCATGCCTTTTCCGGTGGCTAGCCCTCCTCGAGCGCAGCGACCAAGTACAGAAAACATGCGAGGCTCGCTGTTTTCCATCGCGCTCGTGGACTTCTTTTTCTCTAATTTACGAGCGCGATCTCGCTTGGCAGAAGTCGAGCGCTTTACATAGTTGATTTCACTTTTTCGGGTTGTGTACACAAATGCACTTTTGCCCGATAGGTGAAAAGTCAGGTTAGGAGTTTACAACGCGATCAACTCTAACATGAGCAAACGCGAGACCCGTTACATTGTAAATGCTTGTTGTGTATTGTGGCTTATTCAATTCCCCGAAAAAAGTTCATGCTGGAACTTTAAGCCTAGTATTAGGCTTTGGTTAGGGGCTTGGAGTTAGCATCACGTTTAGGTCAGGGCTTGGGCCAGGCATTGGATAAGGCTTAGTTTTAGGGTTGTGTTTAACAAAAGCTATATACTGAGTTATGGTGAGTATTGGAGTTCTGTTTACCTTTGGGTAATTAAAGACTTTCTGGTGCAATTCGCCTTCAAATTTAAGAGGGTTAAAGCATGCGGATTGTAATCATGTATTTAAGCATTTACATTCCAATGTTTTGTCAGTATAATAGTGTTTTATACATTATTGTTTGTTTTGCGATCTCCATCTGTCTGAGTCCTGTAGTGTTGTTCAAGTGAAAAAACAAGATGGGAACATGACATAAAATGAAAGTATCACCATCTAGAAAACACACAATAAATACATTTAAACATGTATATCCATTGCATCTTTCTAGCTAAAGAAATGTATACTATTCCCTGATAATGTTGCCCATGAGCAGCGCTGCCAAGTACCATGCATCAAGGGGATAGACTAGCGCATTTCGGTGCTGGAATCCCTGTCACTGCACTAAAATGCATTAGTCACATATTATAGCTGCTGTACCCCTCCCTGTGACGCAGTAAAGAGGCTGCATGAAAATGCAGCCAGCACACTTTAGACTGGCTTCCTGGCAGGGCCTGAGCTGCTGGTACAGGCTGCCCATCTTGCCCAAAAATGGTTACGCAAGAAAATGCCCATCTTCTAAAAGTGGCATTTTCAAACTCATAGTTCAAAAACCAACTTCACCAAAAGATGTATTTTTACATTGTGAGTTCAGAGACCCTAAACTCCATATTTCTATGTGCTCCTAATGGGAAATTTACACTGAAAATATATTTAAAGGCATTCCCCTTGTTACCCTGTGGGGTAGAGAATGCTTGCAATAGTGAAAAACGAATTTAGCAGTATTTCACTATTAGGTCATGTAAACCACACAAGTACATGTCCTACCTTTTAAATACACTGCACCCTGCCCATAGAGCTGCCTTGGGCCTGCCTTAGGGGTGACTTCCATGTAGTAAATGGGAGGGTTTGGGCCTGGCAAGTGGGTTCACTGGCCTGGTCGAAATGGCAGTTGCAGGTCTGAGACATGTTTACAGGGCTACTCATGTGGGTGGCCCAATTGGTGCTGCAGACCTACTAGTAGCATTTGATTGACAGGCCCTGGGCACATATGGTGCACCATACTAGGGACCTACTAGTAAATCAAATATGCCAATCATGGATAAATCAATCACCCATACAATTTAGACAGGGAGCACTTGGGCTTTAGCACTGGCCAGCAGTCGTACCGTGCCTAAAGTCCAAAGACCAGTAAAAACGAAATGTAGCAAACAATCAAAAACAGGAGGTCAGAGGCAAAAAGGTTGGGGATAACCCTGCAAAAATTGTCATTTCCAACTTGATCCTATACATACATTGTTTTTTTTCATTATCATGTTTAAATAAGTAAGTCTCAGATCCATCTATAATAAAAATCTAGGCCACATATACAGTATGCAAGACAGCAAACTCTCCCTGATATCATTATCGTCAGGGTGGGTGAAGAAATATTTCTTAGCTCATGTTTAAAAACTCTTAACTTTTTAATAATACTTATCAACACAATTAGATATTCCTGCTTACTAAGGTGAAACACTTCCATGTGTTAAAGAAATACCCTTTTTTGGATTTTGAAGATACTGCATTTTATTCTAACATGATGTTTGTTGCAGAATTTACAAGACAAATATTTTGAAGGCTTACCTTGGGCACTGGCTGTTAGAGGCAACCCCCAGCTTCTCACCTTAGCTTGACTCTGACTGCCCTCGCCCTGTTAAGTTGTTGGCTCGCCCACCTCAAATTAATAACTATTAGTGCAGTTGGTCATCAACTCTGCACCTGCCCTTTGGTCAAAAGTGTTTGGAGGGTGCTGATCTGGGGGCACATTGTGTCCGGTTACTGAGGTAGTGGCTGATCAGCCAGCCTTTGCCCTGTTGATGGACCTAAGGTTGAGAAACACAGAGAGAAGAGCCTGCCTACCAGTGTGATGCCGCCACCCACAGCTAACAGCCTTGCAGAGAGAGCTTGCATTACAGTAGAGCAGACTTGTGATACAGAGCTGCAGCCAGATCAGAAGTTAAGTCCAGGTGTCAGCTTCTTCCCTGGCAAGCACCAGGCTCAGCCTCTCTGCAATCAGCAGAGTACAGCGCACCACAGTCTGCAGCCAGGCAAATGGCTAATGAAGTGAGAAACTACAGAGGAGAATGGTATGAATGAGAAAACAGGAGTGTTTGTGACATTCCAAATACCACTAACCCTTCCACAGAGTTAAAATTGTTGAATTCACGTCTAATACTTTAAGAATTGAAACATTTTCCAATCTAATTAGTAAGAAAATAAATGTTACTCATTGATCTTATTCTACTAATCAGCAGTGGTGGCACCAATAGGTCTGGCTTGTTTTAGGAATATGCTTTGCTGTGTAATATTTCTGAAAAATCAGAGTCACTCAAGTACTGGTCATTGCTTTGATTCACTTACAAGAAAGTGTTACTCTAAGTGTCACATGTGATGTAAAAAGTCAGTCATAGCCGACTGAAACCATAGAAATGTTACCCATAAGCGATCTGAACAAATGGCAGCTGCGCATTACTGACCAGAAAATGTTTTCCTGTTGTTACGTGTGAATTCTTGTGCGATTTCACAAAATGTTGCAGATGATTTTTCTTTTTTTTTTTATCCACAGTGAGACTTGATTTAACTTTGTTCTTTCTGTACTTTGCTTTGTCGAAAATCTAAGCAAACCAACCAAGCTGTTGTTGATATTAAACATGACTTGTCAGGGACCTGCACAAAAAAAGTTGAATGCATGTTCAAAATGGTGAACTATATTTACACAGCTATAGGATATTTACATTTATTTAAGTGTAAGTACATTTGTACCAAAGTGTCAAAAAGAGAGCAGTGAAGATGTATTGACGTTGAATGCTCTTAAATACCATGAGGGCTCGTGTGATATAAACAGCAAGCTTTTTGTAAGTGCACAGCAAAGCCCTTCAGAAAATCATGTCATGTGGCTTAACGGTTTCCTGCCTGGTAAAAAGGCTACAAAATGCCATATAGCTACCAATATGTATTCGATTACACTAAAGTGCCAATGTAATTTTTTTATTATTATGAGTCTTGTGTCAGAGCAAGCAATTTTTTGGTTTTGTGAATTTGCAGGTTTTCGTTAGTTTAACATTTTTTAGGTCAAGCGTAAGCGTACGGCCTCTTGTATACTTTTAGTATACTTACTTCTGTGGGCTTAATGCCATTTAATTGGTTTGTTTCAGTGTCATTTAGAAATCCTTGCTTGCTAGTGGTCAGTCATGCCTCTTTGTCCCTCCTTTTTCTCTTTGGAGCAAGACTTACTACTGTATAATTAGGCTTTGTCATGTTTATCTGTTTTTTGGGGGACTTTTTTTCTTGGTGTCCTGTTTCTGTGAGTCAATGTGCCTACAGTGGTGAGCTTGGGAGCACTGTACACGAACCCTGCTGCTTCGTTCCTAGCGCTTAAATCGCACTCCCTCATGCCGTATTCTTTCTTATTCTGCCACCCAATCACCCTCCTCCCACTGCTGCTTAATCCTGTGCCACTGTGGCCGCCTGCCCCGTACCCCCTTGTTTTCTTTTGCCTCGCCACTTTGCACTTATGGCAGTATGTTGTTTCTTCCTCTTCTGTGTATTCGGGCATCTTACTCTTTCTTTGCGATGTCTGTGGGGTCTTTTGTATTTATTTCTTTTTTTGCAGTTTTATGTAGTGCAAACTTGACACTAAGGTATTGGAGTGCCTTATTTTTTTTTGTAGTATGTATCACAGCACTTCACGTGAGCACTGGTTACATTACACAAGAACACATTCATTTTTGGTAGCAACGGGAATCCCAGGATGTTGAGTTGATGCTGAGACTTGAACCGTGTTCCCCAGCTCCAGAGTTTGCAGCTCTGGCCCTTACACCACATTCTCTTCCCTACGGTTCTTCGTCTGGTGCATGTTGGGGGCATTCTGGGAATAATTTGTTTTTTTATATAGCGCTTGGTACTACAGGTTCTGCCATTTCATAGCGCTGCAAAGCTGGTGCCATTCTTAACAAAATCATATAATTCATTTGCATCCACCTTGCAGGGATGAATAGGTGAAAAAAACTGTCAGGATTGTAATCTGTGACATTCTCGTTCTGTCAAGACCTCTACAGTGGTGCATTAACCAACTGACTTGAGTAGGGCTTAAAACTATGCAATAGCATCCTTGATATAGGATGACCAGACATCCTGGATTTCCCCGAACAGCCCCGGTTTTCAGTGGACTCTCCCGGTGTCCCGACACTTTTGTTCATTTAAAAAAATGGCCCTGTGGGAGTAAGGTCAAATCATCCTCCAAAGGAGAAATTAAAGGTATGCTTTCCTTTCCACAAGTGCCTGTCTGCAATTAAGTTAAATGTCTGTTTCTTCCAGGCAACACAGGAGGAACCTGCCCCCATCAGAGAGACAAAGTGGGGAGGAGTGCGCAGGAGGGTGAAGGGTGGACGTCTTGCCATAGCTAAAACGCAGTCCTGTAAATGTGTATGTATATGCACACATTGACAAAATTTACAGTCATAGCATGCGCACACACACAAACAAACACAAACACATAGATTTACAAGGCTATGCAAAAAACGGGACAGGCCAGATATAGCAGTAAGGCATGAATGCTTTAATCCTGCTTTTATGTCTAACACGTCCCAGTTTTTGTTTCTCAAAATCTGGTCACCCTTTCTTGATAACCTCCAGAGGGTCACCAACCAAGCACATAGGTTAGTTCTAGGCAAGAAGATGGCGAAAGGTGTTGTCTCCAAAATGGTGGAAAAGGAGTCGTGACTCCAGACCCAAGCACTTCACAGCCTCGAGCTTGATAGCAAAAAGCAACTAGTCTTTGGATGTAAATTGGGCCTCTTCAAATATTGTTTGGTTAGCGCGAACGCCATACAAAGGTATTACAGTTCTTTACGTGAGCACCGGTTACATTGCACAAGAACACATTCATTTTTGGTACAAGGGGAATTAAGTGATTTGCCCAGTATCACAGGATGTTGAGCCGGCGCTGGAATTGTGTTCCCAAGCTCCGAAGTCGGCAGCTCTGGCCCTTATGCCACATCCTCTTCCCTAGGGTCTTTTCCTGGTGTGTGTGGGGCAGTCTGGGAATAACTTTTTTTTTTCTTATTTAGCACTTGGTAATACAGATTCTGCCATTTCATAGCACTGCAGTGCAGATGCCATTCTTGACAAAATCACTATAATTCATTTGAATCGACCTTGCAAAGGTGAAAAAGCTATGTTGGGATTGTAATCTGTGACATTCTCGTTCTGTCAAGACCTCTGAAGTGGGTGCATTAATCAACTGAGTTGAGTAGAGCTAGGCGATAGCACATGCTCTTGATAACCCTGCAGGGTTACCAAACGAGTACATAGGTTATTTCTAGGCAAGAAGATGACAAAAGGTGTTGTCTCCAAAATGGTGAAAAAGGAGTTGGGAGTCCAAACCCAAGCACTTCACAGCCTCAAGCTAACACAAGAGCGGTACAGTGAGAGGAGCAGCGTCTCATAGGGCACAAAAGTGAAGCAAACTTCATCACTTCCTCCTCTCAGAATTCACTGGTGTCATGGCTTTGATGACAGTCTCCTCACAGCAACTGCAACCTTACAGATGTCATTACAGAAGCGCGTTGCTTCCTGTTTGAAGATACACCACCTCTAATACCCCCCACAGTCGCTGTCACAGGCACAGAGCACTTCCTCATCACTCTGTACTCCAGTGTATAATGATCCACGCATTGTCTGTCACAATCCAGTAATGTTTAACCTGCTCTCCTCTCTTCCAACCCCATGCTTCATGTAACCACTCAAGTTTCTTTTGTCATGCATCATTTAATGTAAACTCTATGCATAATTTCTGATTGCTGATGTTTACCAAGTACATGGAAAATCAGTGTATAAAAATATCTTTCTGATCTTATCAAGTGGCTGTTTTCTAACTCCTGCTTCTACTGGTGTTCTTTTCAGTGCTTCACCACACCTCCCTGTGTCTATAGGAATATACGTGTGTTTGTTTATAAGGGTACACACCCCAAGGACTACATCTCAAAGTCAATTCTGGAAGTAAAAGTAAAGACTCCATGAGCAGGAGATGTTTTAAACGGGAGAACTGTTGTTTCACAAACTATGGACACCAGGACCAGCCACTGCTTGTACTTATGTAACCCAGTGTTGTTGTGACTGAAGCCTTTTTTATATAAGACATCAAACAGGCAGGATCCATGCCAGGCTTGCAGGGTAACCACTGTGTAAATAAGTTCCATATAAACTAATTTAACATAATTTATCTTATGTGGGTATCAAGAAACTGACATGTTTCTGGACCTACCTTGGATTCCCCCAAAAAGCATACATTTGAATCCTTTTCATAGCCTGAAAGATTACAATGAACCAGCCCTGTAGGAGCCTCACTGGGCACCACTGGTCTAGGCAAAGAAAGCCTTTATTCTCCAAATCCAGGCTTCCCACTCTACTCTGAGGGGTCCAGTTGGCAAAGCCAAGACTTCAAATCTTTTTTTAAAATAAATGTGTTTATTAGGTTTATTTATAACAGAACAACATAATAAGAATAACAACCAATTCATTTTGATAGGTCAATGGAGGGACAATTTTGAATCTGTATTCATGGTAGCACATTCACAAAAGAAAAAGGACAGTACATACATCCAGGGTCACCTTGTCTACCGAGCAAGGCCCCCAGCAGTTCAAGGCGCCAAGTCTACCTGTCAGCCTACGTGAGAAGGGATCACATAATAACGCAGTCGACCATCAGAATCACAGTGCTAAAATATAGAAGGCCCCATTCCATCCCCCCTTACTAGAGCCTTCAGCTGAATCGTGTTAATCCTTCTCTGTAAAGCTACTAAGACACCATGATCGCTTCCAAGGCCTCCCTGTCCCTTTGGGCAATACGCATATGTACCTCCTCTGGTGATGCAGCCGTCGTCCCCTGGGCCGTGGCACCACTCACAGGAGGCAGGCCAGCATGGTCAAGGGAATCTCAATGCCAGATACCTCTGCTATTTTTGGCACTACAGCCTCCCAGTATCCCTGAACCCCCACACAGGAGCAGGCCAGATGCAAAAAGCTGGCACCCAACTCCCCACATCTCACACACCGCAGCCCCTGTCTAGAGTTATGTACTTTTTTCACCAACATATATGCTTCTGCCCATTTGACATCAGTAACTGGCCCCTCTAACCCCTCACCCAGGCATCCCGTGCAGCACACTGGGGCAACACGATATCGCCTCTAACGGGCTTATAGAATAATTAAATGAGATTTCCCCCCCACCATCGAAGCAGGCCACCCAACATTCGAGAGGGCTGCAGGGTGGTCGGAAACCGAACCCAGACCTCCAGCGTCACACTTTTCAGTTTGGCATATTGCAGGAATTGCCCTTGTCCAACCTCAAAAGGTTCCTGAGTCTCCGGGAACGTGATAAACACCTCCCCTGTGTACAAGTCCCCACCGGTCTGGCAAACCTCTGCTCTCCAGTGGTTCAAAGACATATCAGCATCAATGGCCCTAAATGGGGCGAGGTCCCAGATACGCAGGTCCCTGTCGAATGGTGCCCTCCAGAGCACCCTCCGCACAAATGTCTCTCAGATTGCCGTGGTCTGCTTCACCAAATAGTGAATCCTTTCCCTAGACCGCCCTCCCTGCATCAAAAGTTGCACCAGTGTATCACCACCCAACATACCTAGGAACAGCCTCTTCTCCCAGTTGTCTGACTCCGTCAGCCATTGTGCAGCATGTTGTGAATTGGCTGCATAATAGTAGTGTTGCATGTGAGGTACCTCAAGACCGCCATCCTCTAAATCACGTTTAAGAACTGATAAGGCCACTTTACTTCGGCGCCCGGCCCAGACCAGGGAAACTGTCCAACTTACGGAAAAAAGGGGTACAGATTGCAAACACAGCATTCTGAACCAGATAAAGGCAGCGAGGAAGAAAAATCTTCTTGGCCAAAGCTGCTCTGCCTATCACTGACAGGGTGCGTCTACTCCAAAACGCCACTGAGCTTTCAAGGTGCGTCATGACTCTATCCTCATTTAGGCATTTATACGTGTCTTCAGTATGGGCCACCCATATACTTAAGTATCTAAAGCCTTCTGTTTCCCAGCGGAGGCCAAGCTCAGGCAATCGATCGATAGGGACCCCCACCAGGCTGCCCACTGGGAACAGAAGCGACTTCCCGAAAAATCCTGCCAAAGGTACCGCCCGGCCAGGTGTATGGACATACACCAATGCATCATCCATAAAAAGAGAAAGAACATGTGTGGAGTTACTGATCCTAATCTCCCACTGCTTCAGTTCCCCAGGCAGAAGGATTGCCATGGGCTCAATGGCGAGGGTAAACAGTAGTGGCAAGAGGGGGCATCCCTGCCTGGTACTCCTCCCCACTTCCCATTCCCTGAGAGGTCTGCCCCCAATTCGACCACGAACCGAGGGGCTAGTTACAAAAGTCGCACTCAGCTGCAAAAAACAGGGCCATATCCCATTCCTGTCGAGAAGGGGCCACTCACCTGAAAAGCAGGATGTCTGCAGGGGCGATGGTATGCCCCCGACCTCCTGGAACACCTCTCAGCACTTCCTGGTGGACACAGAAACCCCTGCAGGTGTCCCAAAAGGAAAGGGCGAGGGGAAGAGAAAGAGACAAAACACTGCCACGTTTTGCCGGTCCAGCCAGACACCCTGTATCTTCGGGGGGCAGGTGGTTGTTGACAGAGTGATAGTAGAGTTAGTGCACTCAACTTCCTTGAAACTGAATCTCTCTTTCTGATATGGGCACAGGAGCGGTAGAAGAACACCGGGATGCTCCAGCACTTTTCTTGGATAATAATAACTGTTGGCACAATTACTAACACTGCATTACCGAAAACCCAAACTGAGTACCATAACAATAAGTACTGCAACACTAGGGCTTGCTTCACAGAGATTCACTGTTGCACACTACAATTAGAGCTGTGGTTGCACTTATCATACACAAGAAAGACAAACAAGGGCATTCATTATATCACATATGACTTCCCTGTATGCATAGGGTTACACTACAAGGAACAAAAATAATCCAAAAAATACAAATGCCCACTCTGGGTTCAAACATTTAGAGTGGCACAGTTTGGTTTGGTTTCATTCTGTGTGTGGAAAACCCTTCAAAATTCAAATTCCTCAAACCTGAAACACAGGCATGAATGACACAATTTAAATCCAAGAGGTATGTTATTAGAAAAAGAAAAGTCACGTAAATGCTCTTTTAAAATTTCACTGTCTCTTTTTGTAGTACTTGAGCTCAAACAGATTTCCTGAAAGCACATTTAAGCAAGTAACTACAATAAAAATGTAGAATGTTCAGAAATGCATTTGTCTCTTCAAGATACGCACTCTGCCAAAATACGAGGTCTGAAATACACTAGCTGTTCTAGGAAAGCGTGGCGCTCAAAGAACAAACTCCCTGGAGAAATCTAGTCACTTAGCTGCAGTCTTTTCCGGAGTGCTGGAGGAATGCCTGGTGTCAGCTGGTACAGGAACGAAGAAAACAATCACCTCAAAAGTCCTGAATACGAGGATGACAGCAGGGGGTGGACTGCCAAATCAGATGCTGAGATCAGGAAGCAAAACAAAGCCAAGCAGGGAGGCATGCTTCACTCTGTTATTTATAGCCAATCAGGAAAGCAGTTGTTTCCACATGTGGATGAGTCACCACACCCAATTAGAAGCACATGTCTACATCACACCCAATAAGAAGAAGAACATGTCTACACCTGCTCACATTAGCAAACAAGCATTGGTAAAACAAGCATTGATAAAACCAATTGTGTAACACAGCACATTATGTTTACTTAGAAACATGAATGTTTAACCAAGAACAGAGATATGATTTAATCCTAATCCCTGGGGATGCTGACAGATAACGCAGGAGGCAGGAGTCCTGACAATTCCCTGCTACACAGCCATGAGGTACGGCCACTGTACCGTATCAAACGCCTTTGTTTCGTGCTATACGTGTGTGAGACTCCAAAGATTATGAGTGGTGCTGCGTGTCAGCATAAAACCACACTGGACTTCAGTGTGCGGATCACTGTTGTGAACCGTGATGCCACTAGTGTGCATAGTATTTTGATATCTGTATTAAGCATTGTGAGAGGCCTGTACGACGAAGGGTCAGTAGCATCTCTCCCAGGTTTTGGCATCAGGCAAACAATACCCTCCCTCATCGTGCGTGGCAGTATCCCTCTGTCTCGGGCCGCACAATGGACTTCTACAAAATTTTCCCCTCAGAGTAGGCTTGATAAAATTCTGCAGGGAAGCCATCCCCGCCCGGAACTTTAGATCCACTGAGGGCTTCAATAGCTACTCCCAATTCTTCCATGTCTATCTCACTGTTTAGTTTCTGCATAAGCCCCAGGTACAGTCAGGGTAACCCTACCCCCTCCAGATACTCCTCTATCCGCACCGGAGGGCACGTCTCCGGCACTATATACTCCACGGAGATGCTCCACGAATGCCCCTAGGACATCCTGACGATTAGTCACAAGATTCACGCCGGATGTAGTGGGAGTTCCTGCTTCCGTCGTAATATCCATGCTAGGAGTTTCTCCAATTTGTCCCCCTCCCTATGAAGTCGCTGGCGATACGCTCTGAGCGTACACCTATCTAGGGAGTCCCAAGGCATTTGCACCCCCTCCGAACTTGAAGCAACTCCTGTTGCACTCATATAAGCCCCACACATGACAGCCTTAAGGGCCTCCCAATCTAGTGCCTTAGTGGTAGCAGACCCCCAAGTGACCTCCAGATAATTCGTAAGGGTGCTCCCTAGTGCATTGCGACACACTGAGTCCATGAAAAAATCCAGGTGCATGCGCCAGCTGCGTACACGTTGTATAGGTGGACCCCATTGTAGCCTCAATAACACTGGTGCATGATCAGAGCGGAACCGCCCCAGGTGTGTCACCTCCACCAATGACTTAAAATCTATGCCACTCACTAATATACGACCCAGTTGACTATAGGTGTTGTGAATCAGTGAATGGCATGTGTATTCATGGCCCTCCAGTTGAAGATCGTGCCAGCTATCCTGGAACCCCAAATTATGCATAACTACCGTGAGAGAGGACAATATCAGTGGTTTAGTACCCTGCCGGGGGCGGGTGGCAGTCCAACTCTCAATCTAGGATGCAGTTGTAATCCCCCATCCAGATCATCGGTGTTCCGAGACTGCCCTCCAATAACCCCTGGATATGTGTGAAGAATAATTTATCATACATATTGGGTGCGTAAGTGTTAAGCAGTGTAACCTCTCTACCATCTAACGTACCGTGAACTAGTACATTGCATCCCTCTATATCTGCCTCACTGTATATGTGTCTGAAGGGTACCCCAGGTGCAATCCAGATGGCAACCCCCGTGCATAAGAGGAGTAAGTGGTGGAAAACAGTTGTCCCTTCCATTTCTTCCCCAACCGCTGAACCTCATCTCCCAGAAGATGGGTTTCCTGCAAGTTGGCTATTTGTATCTTATGGCAGCGGAGGAATTAATGTACCCTGTAGCGTTTGGAGTATCACTTTAAACGCCGGACATTCCAGAATAAGATATTTATATGTTCAGTCATGACAACATACAACTTTTTCCCATCCTTAGTAGGCAGTACTGCCCGCCCGACCAGCTGACCTCACGAGCCCCCCCAGCTATCCAGTGGGTGTAATGTGAAATTGCATATGCACTGCATGTATCCAACCCCCTTCTAAAACAGGTAGCGGTGTTGAACAATTCAAACCCCCCAAGACTCCCTACCCCGGACAGGCAGTATACCAACTGTAGCAACATCCACTGCACGTCCATTAAGTACCATGCTGCCAGGACCCACAGCCTAACCCCAACCCTCTGAAACATAGCCTACCACGTAAAGTGGAGAGAGTCGTTCCTGTAGCAGATAATGTCCCAAACCGGTGAACAAATAGAACTCAAATCAGAGCACCCATGTTGTTCCGAACCCATCGTTCAGACATGATCAATACCCCACAGCTGCAAAGCCAGAGTGAGCAGGGAGAGAGGGGATAGAGAAGAACATCAGAAAATAGAGTGTACATAGCACATCTAAAGAGAATACAATCAAGTGGCAGTGCCGTCCATGTTCACGTCCACTTCAACATCTGTCTCCGTCTCTGTTGGAAGAGGTGCCACATCCCGGTGCGTCAGTGCCATTGTGCCGTCCTCCTGGATCTCGATCCTAGTCAGGCTCTCCCCTCTGCCCAACGACGACTCTTGCAGCCTAGCTTATACCTCCAGCCAACTTCACGCATCTTCTGGTGTATCAAAGAAATGGGACTTGCCGCCGAACAGGACCTTCAAAAGGGTGGGGTACAGCAGCATGTAGTGGAGGCCCAGCGAATGCAGCTTAGCCTTGCAGGAATCCTTTCCTGAACCCCTCATACTTTATTGACGTAGTCTGGGTATATTGAAATCCTGTGATTGTCAAAGTGAACAGAATCCATTTCCCAGCTACCCCGAAGGATGCAGTCTCTATCTATATAGTTAAGTATTCAGGCAATGATGGCTCTTGGCTGCGCCCCGGGCCGAGGGGGGCCACCAGTGCACGGTGCACCCTTTCAATCGCAAATAATGGGAACAGTCCGACAGGCCTCAGCACATCTCGAATCCAGGACTTCATGAATACTTCTGCGGCAGACCCCTTTGGTTCGCTCGGCAACCAGATAAAACGGACATCGTTGCGATGGGACCTGCCTTCTGCATCTTCCACTCTTGCCTCTAGGACCCCTGCTTTGCAAGTGATCTCTGCCATCTGTTTCTGAAGTGTGGTAACGTCCTCCGGAGCTCTGAAATTGAGACCTCTGTAATTTGCACCCTGTCTGAAACCTTTCAAAGGTCTGCCAGGGTGTGCTCTGCAGCGGTGATGATCGCTTACTCTGACCCATAGGCGGAATCTGGGAAGTATCACTCAGAATCCCCCTCTAGCCACAACAGCACAGCAAGAGTCTGCCAACAGGATCAGTCACAGGGCTGGGTGAGAGGGTTAACCCCCACTATCCAAAAAATCACCAGACAACCGCCAACTGTCTCCGGTCTCTAAGATCCACCCCCCGGCCTCAGTCCAACAGGTGGGGGGACCCCCTCGTCAAAGGGGGTCCAGCGCAGACTCAGGGCCCACGCATAACTCCAGGGCCCCGTGTCATTCCACTTCAGCCAGCCTCACAATACCTCCGGAGAGGCCCTCCGGGACTTGCGTGTGCAGCAGGCCCCCACACTCAAAAGCGTAGTCCCCTCTGAGGCTTGCAGGCCAGCCCAGCACCAGGATTAAGCCTTCCTGCCAGTCTCCAAGCTGAGCAGCCGGGGCCCACCACTCAGCAATCACTCCAGGCCCTCTGTGCCTCCTCACTGCATTGTCTCTCCGGGGCCCTGCTGCTTCGATCAGCATGGCTCAAGCGGCGTGCAGCACAATGCCTGCAAACCAGGCCCCGCGTCTCCAGGCCGACACGCTGTTCTCAGGCGACTCGCGGTCTAACTGCCCCAGGCCTTGTCAGGCAGATAAGGATGCCCTCTGACTGTTGCGTTACTCACCTTTAGCCCCTCTCCTCCCCTACGTCTCTCCCCAGCCACTCAGAGCCAGCAGCGACCGGAGAGACCAGGCTCACTGCCCACGGCCTGTCCACTCAAGGCCTCAGCCATGGCCTCTGATCCATGCCGCGGTCTCCCTTGGCACCACTCACGTTCCTCAGTGGCCGGGAGACAAGCCCTGCTGAATCCCCCAACACCAGACAACAGCGTAGGGCCTCTGCAACCAGCGGACCCAGCCACTAGTCCCAGCTGGGTAGGATTCTGAAGGATATTGCTGGGGACGCGAGGAGCCTCTCAGAGGCGCGTCCTACCAGCTGCCTTGCTTGGCCACGCCCCAAGACTTCAAATTTTGAGTAGCCACCCCAACAGAGATAATTCTGACTTCAAAACTATAAGCTAGTGCACAAATATATGCACTGAAAAGGCACCGTCAAGGCCCAGGAGATTCAGGTACACACATCTGTTCCACAGAGTCCAGTCCTGAGTCGAGGGTTGTCATAAGGCTACTAACCCAAGCCAATGCTTTAAATGAACACAGATTACCAGCCCTTCTGTATTTTCATTTAAAACACTGACCCAATGTCACAGATGTCGCACCTCTGGAACCTATCCTGCCGGCCCATCTAGCACGGAAACTGCCTCTTCTGTTATTCTCTTTGTATACAGTCAGTATTTTTAAAAGTTAGGCTGGTATTGCCAACGTATGGTAATAATTCCTTTAAAAGTTTAACACACAGAAGTAACTCCTAACTTTTGACCCCCTCATTCTCCAGGTTAAATGCCATAAAGGTGCCTCTTAGTGGCTTGTTTGGTGCTATAAAAGTTTAGGTAAACACACTAGAAAGGGTTGCATATCTAGGGAGTCATAACCAGACTGTAGAAATTAGGCAAAAACACTCCCAAGATGGCAGCCTTGTTGTGTCCTCTTTCCTGCAGTGACAGGCCCAGAAGGATGTGAGGTGGGTGTTGCTGTGGAATCTTGCATACATCCACTACACTCCAAAGAAAAACACATAGGGAAAAGACATTGTCATTTACAACGTCAATAGCTCTAACTTTCACAAATGTGAGGCCTATTGCATTGGAAATGCTTGTTTTAGTAGGTGGGTGCGATTTTACACAAATACATGGTTGCTACTAACAAATATCTGTTTTTGGCAATTACTTTTGTATACATGTAGCACTGATCACTGCTGGAATTGGAAAAAATATTGTACATGTACCCATAGATTGGGGGTCAAGGTGTGGCAGCAGAAATAGGGTGTAGTCACAAAGGTCACTGGCCATGAAATGCAAAGTTTGACAGTCAGCTGACACATTTATTTGTGAAATACTCCATT
Organism: Pleurodeles waltl; assembly: GCF_031143425.1. Lineage (NCBI taxonomy): Eukaryota > Metazoa > Chordata > Amphibia > Caudata > Salamandridae > Pleurodeles > Pleurodeles waltl. Next base: position 714,705,249 of record NC_090447.1, read on the forward strand.
CCAAATAAATTTGTAACAAAAATAAACTTGACAGTGAATCTCTTCTGGCTTACTTAATTGGTCACACAGAGGCTGCATTTTGAAATATCTTGCCTGTTGTAAAGCCTATTGGGTAACAGGTAGATCACAGATTTAGATGGGGGACCTCAACTACTTTATGTCATGTCTTTTTTGTTTAAGTTTAAAAATCCTTTATTGAGGAGTTAAACATAATGGAATACAGCAAAATGTGGAAATACACGTATCAAAGAGACATGTCACAGTAAAAACTCTAGTGGTATTAAGAAACAAATCAAGTAAAATATACAATACAATGAATCCACATATGCGGAATTAGACATATCTCTCAAGATATTAGAAAAACACATTTTTGCACCACAAAACCAATATCATTTTATGTATTTTAATATTTCTGAGGTAAGGGAAAAAATAAAGAGGGGAAAACAGCCCATAGTTCACCTGTTAGTAAAAACATGGCAATGATATGGTTATAATGAGTAATCAAGAGGCATGGAGTGAGGTGTGTAATGTGTTTGAAGAGAGTGAATAAAGTATAATGTGGGGGATTCTAGGAGGTTTGTAAACTTAAACATTTCTAATGCTGGTGGTGAGAAGGTTTGATAGATAAGAGGTCAAAGGAAGCCATAGCACATATCTCTTAATGGCAATTTGTAATGTTGATGACTAAGCAGTGTCCAATCTATGGTTATGTCAGATCAGGTTCCACCAAGTGAGGGAAGATATATTATTGAAGTTCCTCTAATTACATGCAATGACTTGAAAGGCCACAGCCAAGAGCAGATCCACCACCATAACCTTAACCCTATTACCTACTGAACCATATATCAGAGCATCTGCCAAGAAAGATATGGATTGTGTTGTAGGGAGTTGGATAGAAAAGATTTGGGCTCGTTTCTGACATACCTGCTTTCAAAGGAAGAGACTTTTGGACAGTTAAAAGAACATATGGAGAAAGTCTCCGCTAGAGGCGTTTCAGGCCCAACAGTTTTTATTGTTCAAAAGTTAAATTTTGAAAAAAGAGCAGGGAGTTAAAAACAACCTGTTGCAAAAGAAAACTATAGTCTGAGTGGTGCTGGCTGAGCAAGAGGTATGGTGTATTTTATGGCACATTTTGTTCCATAAGGTGATGGAGAAGGTAGACTGTAAATCCTGTTCCCAGGATTCTTCTCAGAGTCCGAGATAGAAAGCTGTTTGTATATAAAAGAGGCTTTGACCTCAGTGGAGAAATCGCTGGGGTAATGGGATCATTGGAAGACTGAGGAGAGGTAGAATAAGGGTGTGTGATATTGTGTCTGAGAATATCTTAGAGGAGAGCATATTTAGGCCGAAGTGAAGCAGGAATATGGAAGTGAATGCGTAAATCCTCAAAGGAGAGAAACTGATTGTCAGAGATACTCTGGGATGTCAATGTGAGACCGTTTGCCAAACATGAAGGCCAAGTGAGAACCTTGTTAGCTATTATAATATTGGGATTCTAATAAATAGGAGTTAATAACAACAACTGAGAGGGAGTATAAATCTGGGAGATATACTTTTTGACGCTAAGTCTGGAATACTTCAATAAAGGAGTAGACATTGAACTAGGTATTTGGACAATAATGGAAAATTGAACAAATGAAAAAGGGGAAATTAACAAGAGCTCGATGGAACGCCAGAGTAGTTGGGACTTGGAAGTTAGTGTTCATAAGGAGGACCAGATCTGTCTGAGAGTGAAAGCCAAATGATATTGAGTAAAATTAGGAAAGTTGACACCACCAGATTTTTTTTAGTTTTTAAGTTTGAATAAGAACTTGGATAATAGATAGTCAATGGATCTAAACAAAGTGTGTGGTAACCGAAGAGGCAGCATTTGCAAAAAAAAGTTAATAGCAGGCAGGAACCTAATTTTAATCGTACCCGGTCTGCCCCACCCAAAAAAGAATAGAGTGGACCATTGACCGAAGATCGTAGAGACTTATGTTTTAGGGCATCTATCTTAGCCTTGATAGTTTCTTTGATTGAATGGGGAATACAGAATCCCTAAACATTTGATCTTAGAAGAATTCCAAAGAAAACCTGTGTCCATAAACATATGTTTGAGATGGAATTTGTTAAGTGGCATTACTTTGGACTTATATGATATCCAGAAACCAAAGAGTACGAAGATAACAATCACAGAAACTCGGGGACAGAAGTATGGGTGTTGAAAATATAGAGTAAGATATCATCCGCATAAGCGGTGAATTTGATATTTATTTGGCCATAAGTATAACCAGTGAAGGTCTGAGAGGTCGTATAGTTTCCAAGAATGGCTTTAAAACAAGGATGAAAAGTAATGGTGATAGGGGAAAAACCTGTCTGGTACCTCTGGTAAGGGGAAAGTATTGAGATTGAAAAACATTAGTGAATACTGAGGTGGAATGGGAGGTGTAAATAATTTTGACATACTGGAGAAATCTGGGACCGAAGCCATGCCATCCAAGGGCTCTAAACATGAAATCCCAATTAACATGGTTGAACCTTTTTTCAACATCCAAGTAGACTGCCGCTAAAGGAGTTTTGCTTCTAGAAGCACCATGTAGGTAAGTAGAGGAATTATCAGAAATATTACAGCCTTTGACAAAGCCAGACTTTTCAGTACCAAAAAGGGAAGAGATTAACCCATTTGCACTGAGCGCTAAAATCTTTGTGAAAATGTTGCAATCTGTATTAACAAGGGAAATTGACCTATAGTTTTTACACTCGGCCAAATCGTTGTCTTTTTTTGGAATTAACCAAATCATAGCCTCTGAAAAAGATCCAACCATGGTATTGGAGACCAAAAGAAGTTGGATAAGTAATAAAAGTTTTGGAACCAGGAGATTTGCAAGTCTGGAATAGAATTCAACCGTGAAACCGTCTGGGCCCGGTGCTTTGTCCTTTGGGAGTTTGGAGATGGCAGTCTGTATCTCAGCATAAGAGATGTCTCTCCTTCCAGCGCAGAAAATTCAATCTATGGGGCTTGTGGTTTAGGGATTGTACCGAAAAAAGAATTGAGGAATCAAGAGTGGAAGGGGTGTCATCAGTGTTTAATCTAAAGTACAACTCAGCTATATGAGTCAAAATCACCGTATCTTTAAATAATTGATTACCGGAGGCATAGTGTAAAAGTTCTATTTTGGACTTCTGTTTTTTAACTTTAAATAATCGGTTAACAGTTTGCCAGCCTTATTGGATCCTCATTTGTAATATTTAGCATTCATTTTGAAACAAGCGGTACTAGTATTTTTAATGGAGATTCTGTTAACATGGAGTTTGGCCTGCATGAGTTAAGCGTCTTGTTGAGAATAATAATAATAATATCTGTGTTCCAAGATCTTAATGTGTTGTAACAGAGTGGAAGATTGCTTGGCTGTGGCCTTCTTTTTTTTTTTTTTTTTTTTTTTTTGGGGGGGGGGGGATACGAAATTGATAATGTGGCTGAAGCTTGGAAAGAATCCCAGGCATGGTAGAACTGGACCTCAGGAGTACTATTAATGTGGAAATATTCAGTGATGAATTGCTCAAATCCTGTGACAAACTGCTGATCCTGCAACAACCAGTTAAAACGCCATCTACTAGTGCGAGGTGCGAAATGAGAGAATCCCAGATCTATTATCACTTGGGGGTGATCTGAGATGAGGATAGGGCCTAATTCAGCATGGATTAAATGTTGTATGAGGTCTTTATCTGAGGAAATGTAATCTCTTCTGGAGGAGGAGTGCTGGGTAGGAGAGAAGAAGGAATATTGTAAAGTGTCAGGATTGTGAATACACCATGAATCAACTAAACCTCTGTGCGAAACTATTCAGTGAAAAGCCTTTTGCATATTATTTGGAATATATTTGAAAGAAGATTTTCCGTCTAGAAAAGGATTAAGTAATTGATTATAACCTCCACCAAAAACGAGATTGATATTCTTAACTGACATTACTTTGATAGATAGTGAGTCCCAGAAATGTGTGTCAACACCATTAAGTCCATAACATTAATAAGAAAATAGGGGAACCCATTGATCGTTGTGTCTAAATGGAGCTATCTGCCTTCCAAGTTGTTTTCTTGCTTTAAAATATTAACAGTTAAAGTTTTATGAAATAAGATAATCACACCATTTTTGTGATGAACAGCAGAAGAACAATAAACAGAACCGATCCAACTTTTTATAAGCATATGAATTGTTTTTCAAGAAGGTGGGTTTGTTGTAGCAGTTTGACATGACAAGAGAGTTTGTAGAGATGTGTGAGAACTCTTTGTCTTTAGATAGGGCTCCGAAGACCTTTGACATTCCAGGAGAAAATTCTAAGTATATTCATGAAAAAACTGATGCACAGGTTACATAACAACAATCTCATCAAGCATGAGCATAACAATGAGAAATAACTGTATACCAACCAGTTTGCCAAGAAGGTACATGAAAACATATGCAATGAAAAGGAAAGAAAGGTGACAGAAGTGGAAGGGGAGATACAGAACAGGGAACGAGATCAAAGAAGACTCATAAGAGGTAGAACATAGATGTGTGGTTAAAAATCTGAAAGACCTGAGCCATTGAAGAAGAATTTGAAAGGAATAGAAAATTGAAGAAGATGCACAGAAGAGAACCATGAGAGAAACCAACAAGACTGATAAAGGACCAAAGAAGAGAGACATAAGACAAAGATCAACAACTGAAGACGTGCATAAACAAAAAAAAGAAGATCTTACCCATTCAGAATTAAGACTTAGGATGGACAATCAGTTAAAAGGAGACAAAAAAGATCTGAACAAAGAACATAATTATGAATGCCACTTGCTACAGACAAGCAGCCTGAGAGAGAGAAGGATAAGAGATGATATAAACTTTAATGCAATAATATCAGCTCAAGAAACGATACGATAAGGACTCGACACATAACTAACAAGGCGTATACAAGAGATCATGAGCCACCAGTGTCCCTCGCTTCTCGTTTATGAAGATGAATGAGCTCTTTAAGTTTGGCTGGAGAGTCAGAAGAAGTGGTCCGATCGTTGTAGGTGACTTTAAAAGTACATGGGTGGAGAAGGCTAAATCTTGCGCTCATAGCTCACAGAGAGGGGCAAAAGTCCAAGAATTCCTTTCAACGGGTTGCAGTAATATGAAAAACATTTGGGAGAGTAAATTCCTGTGACCAGACCAAATCACCTGTTTCTGTTGCTTAGCTACAGAAAGCACTTTCATTAAGTCTGTGTACTGGATGAAAAGAATGATGATTCCTCTAGGTTTGGACTGTGAACTTGCACTGGAAAGTTTAGGCCCAAGATGGTGGTCTCTCTGGATATTGACGGTGGAGCTACTAGTGAGGCCAACAATTTTTGGAAGATTTGTGTGTAAGAAGGCAATCAAACCACTTCCTTCAGATCCCTCTGATACACTGTAAGCATGAAGATTATTACCCCTGTTTCAGTTTTCTAAATCTTCAGTTTGTCTCTTGAGAGCTTAGATGTCCTTGACCGTGGCATCTACTTTTGTAGTTGCATTTTCACTTCCTGCAATATGAAGTTCTATGTCTGAGACCCTAGACTCAATGTGAAGACCACTTGTCTTTTAGGCGTTGGAGAGTAGTAGTGGTTTCCACCATGAAGGGTTTTAACATTCTCAGTTTGTCCATTAAATCTTCCATAGCAATTGGAAGGGCTGGTTTCCGAGGCAAAGCAGAGTCTTTTTTAAGTTGCTTATTGCATGCACCAGCACTGTCCTTGCATGAGGTGGAGATAGTAGTGATGTGGGAGCCACCCTTCAGCGGCGGACTGTGCCCCCCTTGGCCGTTTTGGCGACATTGTGTGAAGAAGAGAGGTGTAGGTGTCAATTTGGTGGAGAAACAGGAAATAAATGCAATACAGGGAGCCAATTATTTATTGAGGAACTGTTTAATGTCAACATGCAATAGTGCAGTAGTAAGGAGGTTGAGCTGAGGCAGAAAAACTAAAAGCACCTCCAAGGGACAGTGACCCAAGTGACAGAAAAGAGGAGGCTGTGGGTAAAATACCTCTGTAGTGCTAATTAGTGCAGTAGAAAAGGTTTTCTAGTGATGAGTGGTGCAACAGGGCCGGCTTGATAATGTAGGAAAGGAAATGGGTGACTGTGACCAAGTGGGACACTTGAATGTAGTCTGGTAAAAAAGGTGGGAAAAGTGCTGATGCAGCATGCCACGGGTGAAATGAGGGAGCGGGAGTATGAATGTAGAAAGAAAGGAGACATCTCCAAAAATAACTCACTGCTGGAGTCCCCAGCACTTAAGCCACTTCATACCACCATTATTTATTGCCATAAATGCTTTCAGTCGACAAGAACAGCAAAAATGACGGCCGAGATCAGGAACGCGATCAGCTGGCGGCCATCTTGCATGCGCCAGAACGGCGTCTCTCCTTGTTTTATGTTTTAAATTCTTACTTTGTGTTTCTCCCAACCATGCACTCATAACGTATAGGGCCTACCACTAAGGACGATATGTGGTTCCTACCCATTGTAACTCTGATTGTCTTTTTTAACATTTACTGTACATTGATTTACAGATTTGTATTAGTTATCTGTGTAAAATATGTGTGCCTGCGACGTCAAGTGTTCTGGCACCTTATGTTGAGATGAGCAGCGCTAAAAAATAATTAAATGAATAAATTAATTAGAGATATTTTAATTATTACTTGGGTAAATTCTCATACAGACAGGTACATCTAACATTCTTACAGTGCATGCGTATCTCTTACATCCAGGGGATGAACAATGTCAAAATCCTGCCTCCAAATTATAGTTTCTCTTAAGTACTTATGAAGTGATAACAGCTGCACCTTTGTTTCTTTCCATGTTATTGACACCTAGATGTTTGGCTACATTGAGCTTGTACCAAGATAATACCAGAACAAAAGAAGAGGTGATGGCCCTTTAAATCGGGCATTTGTTCTGAGCCCAGCTAAAAGTGAAAGCAAGCATTGGCAAAGCCTGTAGGTCTTGCCTGTGCAAGAGCTATTGGCTTTGCCAATGTGTTTTGGCCATGTTCTTCACCAGCGTGACTGCTGTTCAGCATGGCTAAATGTTTGCGGCATAGAGGAGAGTGGCGGGGAGTGTCATAGAATTGAATACGATGTGGAGTAGAGTTTTGTAGAGTAGGGTACAGAGTGTGTTGTATATTGGAGTGGCCTAGTGTTTAGTTGTGTAGAGTGGGATACACTGGAGTGGCATAGAGTAGAATGGATTGGTGTAGAGTGCACTGGCATAGAGTGTTGCAGAGCATAGTGATGTTGAGTGCAGTGGCATTGAAGTCAGAGTTAGCGTCGTAGAATGCAGTGGTGTGGATTAGAGTGGTGCATAGCAGAGTGGAATGGCGCACAGTAGCGTGGCACAGAGTAGAGTGGCATAAAGTGATGCAAAGCGGAGTGGCATATAGTTGAGTGATGCAGAGGGCAGTGGCATAGAGTTGAGTGACATAGATTTCAGTGGTGTAGCGTGCAGAGTAGTGATGAGTGGCATGCAGTAAAGTGGTGTAGAGTACAGTGATGCAGAGTAGAGTGGCATACAGTGATTGGTGTAGAGTGCAGGGGCATAGAGGTGAGTGTTATAGAGTAAAGTGCATTGGCCTAGAGTGTATTGGAATAGAGTGCAGTGTTGCAGAGTGGCATAGAGAACAGTGGCGTAGAGTGGAGTTGTGCAGAGTAGATTGGTGTGACCTGTACTGGAGTGATGTAGAATTAACTGGTAAAAAGTGCAGTGGTGTAGAGTAGAGTGGCGAAGAGTGCATTGTCAAAGAGTAGAGTGGTACAGGGTGTAAAGTACAGGCATAGAGTGCAGTGTTGCAGAGTGGAGTGGTGCAAAGTAGATTTCAGTGGTGTGAAGTGGTGCAGAGTAGAGTGGAGTATTCATGGAGTGGTAGCACATTGCTACGACTGCATCTGGCCCATTTTCTAGTTTTCCAGTTCTGTTTATTCATTTTAGGTGTTATGAGGGGTAAGGAGAAACACAACAGGACTTAAAATCAATTTTGCAGTGTAGCCTCTCTGGTCGCACATTAAATCTCAAAGGTGGAAATTAAACTTCAAAAGATTATTACGTATTCAAAGCCAGACTTATATAAATGAGTCTCAAACATGCTATGTGAATACAGAATCACCAAAGATGAATCAAAGCCTCTAATCAAGTTAAATCGTACGAGCATAAGGCATGCTAAAAATGTTGTTGCAACAATACAAAAAATAAGAAAACGTACTTGATGATCAGAATCCAGATTGAGATCTTCCTGTGTCATCGTTTGAAAACTAATTTAATCTAAATATGTTAATTAATCTTAGAGAAAACCTAAAGATGTCTCCTGAAAGCTAGAGAATAGGATTTTAATCAAAGAGTCTGCGTAACAGACAACCTCAGTAGACGTTCTGCAAGAGAGATGCGCATAGCATAAAGCCACTTCTCCCAAAGTAGAGAGATCTGCACCGCTCTAAGAGTCCTAGCTAGTCAAAGTGTAAAGGGAATCTGCTTCAACTAACTTTCCCGTTGTGAGCAAATTGTATGGGAGCAAGTTCAGCATATTTCAGTGGGGCCAGCTGAATCCCACTCAATAATAGCTGATCTGACTATATCCCACTCATTTTCATCACTAGCCTGGTGTTTTAAATGAGCAGTAGATGATTCCTCATGCATCAGCCCCCCTACCTGTACTCTTCTCTTGGGCTATAAACAAGGCTTCCAGTCTTTTGATTTTACTGATTTTTACAGATAACTACAACCAGAAAACCATCTGTTTTCTTGTCTGTATTCATTTTTAAATATTAATAAAACAGGAATTTGATTGAATTTTGAATAATTTTAAATGCTGTAATTCATGACTGACAGGCCATTAGTTGTGCATGTTGGCAGGTAAGGGAGTTAAAAAAAAACAATGATACTTAAACATCTGTAGATGTACACAAGGTTGATACTAAAATGCCCATGTTTTGAAATGTCTACTGATTTATCATTTAACATAGAGACCTGTCTTGTATACTTTCCCTGTCAGCTTCATTTGTTTAGCAACATTTAAAATAAATATGGATACACATAGATAGAAATTGCAGAAAGTAAAGTTGGAGAAATGCAGAACGAAATGTAAAAAAAAACCCATAAAACTGGAAGCCTTAGTTAAACAAGAGTTAGACTGAAAGACTAAACTTCTTACCAGTGTACACTAAGTTAAGTGCCTCCAATGCTGTGTATTCACTAACATGCCATGATTAGCAAGAGAGAAGTTATACACCTTTTGAACACTGATCATATAAGAGCATGACCAAGGCCCCATCCTTAGCCCTTCAATGGTCTCCTTTTTACTTTTGAGGTAGTATAGAAATGGTAATAAGTGGAAAGTATAGAACGGTAACTGAATTATTGGAGCCCTTATTACTTTTAGGGCGAGCGTGCAAGCGCTTTGACCTGTTTTAAGTATTGTGGGCTTTTAACCAGGCCCACCTCACGCCTATCACTTCCACTTGTTTGTGGGATTGCCTTTCAAAAATCCTTTGATGTCATTGGTAATTGCTTCATGTTTGTCCCGCCTTGAGGCTGTTTTTTTACCGCCTTGCAGATTGACCCTGTTACATGGATAATTGCACGATTGATGATATATACTTTCTTTTGTCTCTCCCCTTCATGCAACATGGCAGCCATGGCCCTCACAGCGCTCACAGTGCCAACAGCGCAAACTCTCTCAGCGGTACTGGAACACTGGTCTTATTGCTCACACTGTTACCTAATCAGAGTCCTTTTATTTTTTTTTTGGTTCTCCTTTTCACGCTCCATAGCTTTCCCAAAAAAACTTACAGTTGATAAATGCTTTACTAAAAAACAGAAATCCACAACGCAGCTCTCCCGGCACAGAAGGATAGCCAATACTACAATATTCACTGCACTCAGGGAAAAGTCACCCCATAATGCTTTGTAAGCATTCTTTTTCAAAACATTTTTGCCCATACCTCAGCCTGTGGTGGTCCTAGGACAATGGGGCCAACACCAAAATGTTTATCATGACACACCCTTTCTGTTTAGATCATCTCTGGGTCCCCACACTAGATTAGTGGAGACCCCCAAATAATAACCCTCCCACCATTCAATCCCTTTTTAAGCTGTCTTATGGCTGGAACTTCTGTTTTATGGCTTGGAGTAGTTTTTGTTCTAAGGGCCTTAAGTAGGCCTGCTAGGCCTGAAAATGTGTAAGACATTATGCTCTCTAGGGGCTAAATATATGGTGCACTGCATTACTTTGTTCCATTCTATGTTCATGTGGCTATGACCTCTAGGTGCTAATTATATGGTTACAAGACCATGTTTCTTACAAATGATATATTTATTCTGGTATCCTCTAGAGGCTATTCTGCACATTACAGTCAACATACTACAATATTTGCTGTAATCAGTTGTTCTATAATGTTTTGCAGGGAATTCTTTTGCAATACGTTTTTGCTCATAACTCAGCCTGTGGTGGTCCTAGGACAATGGGACCACCTTCAAAACGTTCACCACAACCTGCTCTTTCTATCTATTTCATCCCTGGGTCCCCACATTATGTTAGTGGCTACTCCAACATAATAAACCCTCCCTCCATTCAGTGTCTTTTTAACCTCTCTCATGGCTGGAACGTTTGTCTTACGGTTGAGAGTAATTTATGTTTTTAAGGGTCTTGTTTGTAATATCATTACAGTGTGTCCTGTTCACCCTGACAATGAATGATGCAATATGCCCTCTAGGGGCTAAATATATAGTTACACTGCAAGGCTTTGTCATTTTCTTTTCATGTGATTGTGCCCTCAAGGGGCTAACTGTATGGTAACATGACCATGTTTTTTACAACTGTTATTTTCATTGTGCTGTCCCCTTTGGGCTGTTCTGTGCATTACAGTCTAATGCCAAACATTTATTTCTGATACAGCTTTTTATAGGGGTTATTTGATAATTGCATATGTTTTATTAATCTCTCCTTATTGCAGTTATGATCATGATTCAGGCCAACTTGGCATCCTTATTACACTACGACTGTTTGAACACTCTTGATTAATTTGGGTGACCCTTCTAGTTTATTTCTCTTGTTACTCCTCCGTGACTGTCTTGTTTTGGGAATTGTGTTAGCCAGCCAGCAACTGTGATGGTGGGGTGGGGAAAGTGGTATTCAATTGGGATTAGCATGGCAGATTTAAATTAGGATGCTAAATGGCAACATTTTCATTTTTGGCTGCAGATAGAGGAAGAAGGTAAATGGAAGTGTTTTAGTTATATGCAGGGCCGCTGGAATTATGTGGCAGGAAAATATCAAATTATGAGGCAGGGTTCACCAATTTATGTGACAAGAAAAGTCCAGTTATTAATTTACAACGCCAATAGCTCTAATTCAAGCAAATGTGAGACCCATTGCATTGCACATTCTTATTTGTTTGTCACTCTTTCATGACCCCTGATATCAGGGATAGCAGGAGCAAGTCCAGGGATACCAAAGGGCAAGCAGTGGTAGTTGTTGCTACCTCTAAATAACATCCAGGTGTAGAGAATTTACATGCTGTACATAAGGCAACGCAATCATATAGTGCAAACCCTCTTAAGGTCTTTATAGGTCTGGCCTATGAGACAGCTTTAGCCTTTTCGGCAAGCTATAGTTTAAAAAAAAAAGAGAGACAGCATTCATAATATACATATATGGAGTCGTATTTGGTTATAGGGCTTCAGCCATTGGTATGTTAAATTATCATTTACATCTTGTATCCGCCCATCAGAGCACAGGACGATGTGTTATCCCACTTTCCCACTGGCTCCTGTCACTTTGAGTGAGTGCTTAAAGCTTCTCCACATTGTTCATGTCCACCTTTCTTGTCAGTTACATTGGTGGTTCAAAGTGTATTTTCTTTTAATGTTTTGGTTATTTTTATGGTAAAAACCAGTTTATTTTGCTTGCAATTTCGATGCCCAGTTTGATGGTGATTTATTTTCTGTCTGTTTTTTAAATATGTGATTATATAGTAAGTGACACTGTAACATTGTAGCTGCCTGTGATTTGAATCCTAGGTTATGTGGGGGTTTATTGTTGCCTGCTTCACAAATCATATTATAATGCATGGCGTGACTGAAGGCCTTGCTGTTTAAAAAATACCAGTAGTAAAACAGCCTCATCAATAAGTTTCATTTTGAAATTATTATTTTTTTATTACAAGCATATAGCTGCCTCCCTTAGGGCGTGATATATGAAATTGTTATTTTTATTTTTGTGGTACATGCCAGAAACAAATACGAATAACCGTTGAACCAGCCTGCCAAAGCCCAGACCTATTGGTTTTGCCAGTGCTTGCTAAAATTGAAGTCCTGGCAAGTGTGACTCACTACAGAACACGAGTTTGAAGAGTTTCGGGGGTCTTCCCTATCAGTAGATCAGATGCACTTTGGGATAGATGTCCTCTTTGTAAAGCTGTGGATCCCTTCCCAGTGTTTTTTTTTAAATCCCTGGCGTATGTATTCCCCCCAAGTGTGCTCAGCATTATGCACCCCTACCAGCGGTATTTTAGGTCAACCCATAAGGAGAGTGACATGTTGGTGTCATCAGAATTATATTCCAGTGTACAGGCCGTTTACCTTCACCCTCAAAGGGAAACTGCTTACTGACTATCCCCAGTAAAACGAGAAAAAAGGAGAGACTCTTCTTATTGTGCATTTATATTTTACACATCTCTAGGTGCTATTCAGCAAAGTGCATTATTACTAGATTGTTTGTCAGACAAGTATGGGTTAACCAGAGAGCCTGACTATTCTGCGCCTGCTTTCAGTTAGTTATTTTCCTAGAAGAATGCAACCCAGTCTGAGGTGTAAAGGGCATCTCTAAGCCAGTGATGGTAGTGGTTGCAGATCCTTCAGGCTCCTAATGGATGTCCGGAAAGAGACGGAGTTTAAAAGCCTATGTCAACTCATTTCATAAGGCTCACCCTTCACCAGCCTCTATCAGAAACTCCCTTTCATCACGCCATGATCCTTCTGGGAAGGGCTTCCTTCTTTGGCCTATGTCCTCTGGCCTGATTCACCCCCTACCCCAGTGGTGGCTGGTCAAACAAGTGGTCCTCTTCGAAATGTTGATAGTACTTCCTTTTCATATGCTAGCTATACAGAGTTGTGTTTTCCTTAAATGGATGGAACCCCCTGCTTTATCTGGTGTAGACTGACATGGAGAGAGTCAACCCATTGCTGGGGTTCTGCGGTGCCCCCGAAGGGACCCCTTTGCAAACACCAGTCACTTTAGCCCACTCCTTCTCAACAGCATGGCACCAAAAAGCGAGGTCCTCAACCTGTAGCTCCTGATTTGATGGAGGTACGTGCTGCATTCTGTAACACAAACCCCGCCCGTTGTTCTTTCCCGATATGTGTAGAAAGGAAGTCTAGATTTATTTGTTCTACTCCCTTATGGTGGATGACAAAGTATGAATAAGTTTGGAGAGTCTATAACATCTCATTACTAGGGATGTTTTGTCTTTGTATTGAGGCATTCATTTTTGTAATCGTTTATTCCAGTTTTTCTTAGTCATAGGTAATGTACAGGTAAAAGGCATCGTATAGCAATATATTTCGATCATTTATGCAGCAACATTTCCAGATATTAGTAGAAATATCTATGCATGTCTTGGAAGCAGACCATAAACAATGTTCTTACTAGAGCTGACGTGTTTGTCATGATAAACAGATGTGTACATATAACACAGTAAACCTAAATAAATAGTTAGCACACACCTCCTTGATGATTCAGAGGCTTATGAAAAATAGCGAACATTTGTGACACAAATTAGAAACATACCCAGTGCTTAACTTGTAAAAGAATAAGTGCCAGGACCCAAAGTTTTTCTCAAAGGCCCACATCTGGTTATGGAAGGTCAGGTTGCCAAATGCCAAGGCTGCACGGTCTTGATTCCACTTCCTGCCTCTTTAATAGACCAACAGGCTGTCTCTTCCTCTTTATCTCTCTCTTGCAGGTTCTTTTTCATCTTTATGTCGCTGTTTTGCTTTTTTCCTTTCTTTCTTCTCCTCTTTTGTGTCGTTGCTGTCTTGCCTTGGATCAAAGTCTGTAGAGGGAAATTGTCATGCACAAAAATGAGTGCGGAGGGCCCCACCTGCAACCACCGCCTCAAATTAAGCACTGGTTATACCAAATCAAATTTCTGAGACCTCACATTGTATTCATTTGGCATTCCCATCCTGTGACAATACATGTACAAGAGTGTCAGGGTTTTCAAACATAATCAGAATCTCGTTCCACAGACCAGCTGTAGGAAGCCTAACATATTTTTCTTTCAATTGCATGCAATATCATGCTTTTGCTATGTGCACAAAGTTTGACATTTTTTGCACCATTTGTCTAAGAGAAGAGGAGGCACAAATTTCCAGTGCAGGGAAATTTGTTTTACTCTTTTTTACTCTCTGGTCTATTAAATGTCCCCAGGAGTATGAAGTTCTACCCGATTAAGTAAATTGCTAAGATGATCTGTCACATTTTTCCAGAACATTCAGACAGCTGGTGTTGCAAATGAGTTTGCCCATTTAGTACACCTGGATTTTTTGCTTTTTGATCACCTGGTATTTAGACCTTTATTGTGGTTGAGTCTGAGTACCCAAGTCTCACTTACGATCATTTAATGGTCATTGCACTGCGTATTCACCCCCAGTGTCCACCTTTTAAGATAAATCTGGTGTGATGCAGCTACGGTAAGGGGCACTGGGCTGGTAATACATGAAAATTGTCTGCACCTGGGTGCAGGCTCCATGCGCGACACTACAGTTATGTGCAATGTGGTATCTCCGCACAGGTAACCTGCATGTGGCACTTGTAAACTGCAAATTGGACATGTCAAAATACCCCTTTTGACAGGCCTAAATCATCCTTTTAAATAATATTAGGTCACCCACATGTAGGCCTTATTGCCCATAAAGTCAGGACACAGGATATTTGAAAGTTAGAAATGTAGAAATTAACGTTGTGTCATAGTTGGACTCTTGCTCTAGGCAAGACTGCTGGTTTAGGGATTCCAGCACTTTTGTTTGTAGGTGAGTAGGCCACTCTGACAACAAGTTGCAACTGTCGGCCCAACCCTTCCGGCTCATAAGCAGTACCTCACCAGAACCCAAATAGTAAAAGGTTATTTGTGGCAGTCTTTACACATGGACTCAAGAGTGCGACATCTCAGGGGAGTCGTGATTGAATGGAGATGACTCTTTTCTCACATGAGCAACATGTCTCAGACACAGGCAATGGAGGAGATGCAGTGAAGTTTTCAATAGCTTTAATAACAATACTACAATCTACTATAAATTGCATGGGCTGCAATGATTAGGATAATGGATGATGCAAAAAACAGAATTGTAAAAACGAGAGTCATGACTACAGCCCCCCCACCGTCTTGCAATAACATAAGATGTAAAGCAGGTGTGAAATAAACCCTGATACCCTAGCATGGAGAACCTAATCTCTAACCTAAAGAGAGCTGGGTGTGTTAAACCTAATCTGGCAGTACCATGTCCATGAGAAGAGCCCCCCAGCCCTCGTTACCTTGGAATGAGGTCTCTCGATCAGACTCTGTGGTGACACAAAGGCTGGGTCTGCATCAAGGCGTCGTAGCATAGATAGCGTTGATGGCAGCTGGTAGTAATCCCTCTGATAATCTTGTCTGTGTGAGATGTATTTATACAGATCTTATAGGACCCCTGACGCAGGTGAGTTCCCAAATAATAGATAAGAAGGCATGCTTTTGGTGGCAATTATATAAACAATTCCCTGAGAAGGTACATTATGTTACTGTCACACGAAAGTAGGAAAGTACATGATGTGAATACCTACGTATCTCATTTATCTTTGACGCTGCTAGTGACCCCTTTACAGAGTGGCACTGATACTGTGAAACTAAAACATCTTCCTAATTATAAAACTAGCAGCCATCTTGGAAGAAATAATTAAATAAATGTGCTAAAACAGAGCAACCTAAGTAGGTTATAAGTCACTGGGTGACTGGGCACAGGCCTGCAAGCCAGAAGGCTAAGCTAAACTCCTGATTCCCATTAAAACTAAATATTATCCACTACAGTTGAACATGTCCTTACAGTAAAATAACCCCAAAACGATTTTCACTGTAGCCAAGATTATCTGCTGTCATAGGAAATCAGCAGACTTCATTGTTACATTTATTAAATGCTGACTTTAGATCGGTAGCAGGTAGAGAAATACGTCTTCCACTCATTTTAACTATAATTTAAAATCATTTTAAATGGGAAAGGCACATTTTAAATTAATATATTGGAAATGTCTATTTTAGACAGTTTATATTTCCCTGTTTGAAGTTTCTGGGCCTTTCCATGAGTGGCCAGCTGCCCGGGCTGGTGATGGCTCTCCCACTGGAAAATGTTTATTGGGGCCAGAGAGGAGACAAAGGTGCCTTTTGGTAGGTGGGAGTGGGACCTACTGACATGATGGCTAGGGAAGAGCCATGCCCTGCATGATTGAACGTTGAAGGAACCAGCCTCAAGTACACACAAAGGAACCTGACACCAGGCCTGCCCCGGCATTTTATTCACTAGCCAGGCTGGTGTCACCCTGACCAGAACTAGTATTTGGTTAAGATGAAGAGGTGGCCCTTACCCACAGACTTGCCCTGGGCATAAAAGTGACATCCTGAGAACCTAAAGGAAGAGTAGGAACCTGGACCTGGGCGGCGAAGGAAGCAACACCATAGACAGCTGAAGGACAAGCCCCTGATGGACTAAGGACTCTGTCTGCAGTTGACTTCTGGCACTAGATGTGTCTCTCCAGAGTAAGTGGTGCTGCCCCTCTTATGCCTCCTAAGTACCAACCAAAGGAAGACCTGGACTTCGGTACCCCAGAAGGAGTAGAGGAACACCAGGAGCCAGGCAAAGAAGAAACAATGGTACAGGAAGAGAAAAATAGCTCCCTGCAAATTACCTGGATGCCAGTAAGCCTGCTGACAATGCTCCTGTTGGCTAGAGCTCCCCACCAGGAGTAAAAGCAAGCCCGAGATCAAGGTATTTGGCCCAGACAGGCTAGAGCTATGCAGTTTTAATTATGTTTGATCTTTGCAAGAAGCAGTGCACCTGGGGCTCTGCTGTATTTCTGAAGATTGCTGCCAGGTTGGGCCCCTGCCCGAGGGCCAATGCATAGTTTATTCGACAATACCCAGGGAGGGGGCATATGTGGGGCCACCTTCCCCGATTCCTACTGGGCCCAGGGACCCCATATCCCTCTCTGACACAACCTTAGATGGGGCTAAGCACCCCAACCCTGGCCCGTGAAGACAGAGGCAGGGTCCAGGGACCCTATTCCGAGGACCGATAACAAATAATCTTCTCCCAGCCGCAAGAGCCCAAGGGAAGTGTTCTTGAGGACCAGGAAAGGAGTTTGCTGGCTCCTGCTCAGCACAGAGCTGTCTGCGGGGAGCTGACTAGGGTCAGGGTTCCCACCCCCTGCAGCTCCCAGTGTGCAAAAAGCATTGGGGTGTCCCAGTGGGACAAGGGCCCCCCTAGGGGGAAAGAAAAAGTCAGAGGAAAGCATACAAAGCTACACAACAGGAGAATCCACCACTATAGTATTTGCAGTTTGGGGCTGGGGGTGCCCCATAATGCCCTGCAAGAGCATGCTTTCATATTCCTCTTCCTTGAGGGACCCCGTGGAGAGACAGGGGCACCACCAACATACTTTACACATGTTTTGCAGATTGCATTGAGTACAGCAGCCCCTGTATGAAACAATCCAAAAACCTCCCATAAGCCTTTTGGGTCACTGAAATCATGAGCCCAGAACAGTCTTTCCAGTGCTGGATCTTTTGCTCTACAGCTTAGGAGGGCAGAGATCTCAGTGGGTGGTCCTATGGCTATAATTTATTTATTTATTTGGCCTAAAGAGTGGAAGACCCAGATATATTTTATATTGGTTTCCAACATTGTTGCAAGATTGGGTTATTTCCCGCACAGAATGGTGATATTTTTCCTATTTGTGCAGATGTGGCTTATATTTGCCCTTTGTTCTTATTTTTTTATTACAATAAAGTAAAATTGCTGCTTTGCATGAGCAGAGCACTCACATGTGCATTAAGTTGGATTGACTTGAGTCCAGTCCGACACTGTGATTGAATGGAGCAGAGCAGAGAAAACAGGAATCTCTTTGCGTGTGCTACTCTACAGGGCCCCGCCCCCCACATTAGACTTCCCAGGCAGCAGGCCTGTCAGGCGCGACCATTGGCTCAGGTGGCCTTAAGACTCCATGTTCAGAACCAGTGACGCCATATCAAATTAGGCTTGGAGTGTTTTCTGCAAGTTGTTTCTCTGTGCGGAAAGGAGTTATGCTGGCCTCTACATTTTTCAGGATGCTTTTCATTTGGCATGGTTTGTCAACATGATGGAGATTTGGTTTAACTGCCAGAGCTGCTGACGTAATTACATACGGGAACCTGGTTCATTCCCTGTATTCGGCGGCCAAAGCACTTAATTTACATTGGAGTTCACCTTATATAAAAACGATTGCATAAATATGTGTTGATTTTTCCCCATATGTTTTTCTGTAGCTTTGTTTTGCATGCAACATTGGCGCTTTGTATTGCGCTCGCTACAGGGCATAGTTAAGAGCTCTAGAGTTGAAGCTGAAGCTCAAATCAGTTTCTCCCTGTCACTGTCATAAAGGTGTTAAGAATAGATTATCATATACTTCATTGGAGAGGAGGCTATTTAAATGGCAATTGTAATTTTCCAATTGTGGTATCCTAGTTTTCAATTTCATGCAACTAAGTGTGGGGGTGAGTTCATAGTGGGTGGATTTAAGTAATAGGGCATGATTGACTGTTGAAGTTGAGACTAAAAACTGTGTTCTCTGATATCAAAATGTCTGTCTCTTACAAAAATGTTTTCCAACTACATGCTCATCTAATCGGTGCATTGGCCTCTCTGCAGAGCACACAAAGCAATGGTGAATTAAGCACCAATTAAAATGTCCCTGTATGTTTCTTTAGTTTAGTTTTTCATGCAATATGCCAATCTTGTAGACTGTAAAACTAAAATCTGTGTCATAAATGTGTTCAAACAACTTGCTGACTTAATTTCCAAAGTCTGCAGAGCTAGTACAGAGATATCAAATGGGAAAGTGTGGGAAGGAAAAGAAAATTCAGCATTTGTGTGTGCAACTGGGCAGTTCAAAATATTTTATTTTTCAATGGGTATGTCCAGTTAAAAATTATTGTAGTTATTTGGTAGTGCATGGCCCCATATGAGAGGCACTAGTCCCAGGAAAGGAGCTATATACTGATTACAGTAGTGTGCAAAGAGGGCCGTTCATATGCTTTCTCTCAACAAGGTCACCGGAAGATTCACAGACCCCTTTTTGTGCCAGACCATCCCAGGTCACATCACAGCCCACTGCGTCATTCACAGTCTGTGCTGTTTTGGCAGCCTTTAGCCTTTGCTCACTTCCTCAGTCCCTGTTCGTCTCCTGGACCTCTCTTGGACCTCATACCCAGCTTCCAAAGTACTCCCCTCTTGGAAACTTTGAACCCTACACCTTTTTTTTCTCCCTTCTTTTATTCCTTAGTTCCTGCTTCCCTCCCACAGAGCCAATGCTTTGCTTCCTCTCTTCTGCACTCCTTCAGCTGGTGTAGGAAGCCTCTGAGCCATGGCACTAGAGGGGTTGCTGCTGCCCAGTTGTTCAGCCACTGATGGTAGAGAGAACTGTTAAGGAGGGAGCTTGGCACCTTTAAAAACTCCTGCAATCATTTTGATGGCAACTAGAAACCGGTAAACAACAGGTACTGGAGGTAAAGGAGCGTAATAATAAGTACTGGAGGTAATAATCAGATAAAGCTCTCCATGTGCTTTCACCAGCACAAACATATTGGCCCTCATTACAACTTTGGCACGCAGCAACCGCTGCCCGCCAAGTTGTAACCGCCGCGTTGCCGCACTCCTGTGGTGGCCATTTCGACAACCCCGCTGGGCCGGCAGGCGGAAACCGAGTTTCCGCCCGCAGGCCCAGCGGGGATGACGGGCGCAACATGGGAGCGGCTCCAAATGGAGCCTGTGGTGTTGCAGCGGTGCGACGGGTGCAGTTGTACCCATCGCGCTTTTCACTGTCTGCTATGCAGACAGCGAAAAGCTTAATGGGGCTGTGCCAGGGGGCCCCTACACTGCCCATGCCTAAGGCCCCCCAGGGGCCCCGCGACTCCCCTTTCCGCCAGCCTTTTCATGGTGGTTCCTACTGCCATGAAAAGGCTGTCAGGAGGGGGACTTGTAATCCCCTCGGCAGCGCTGCAAGAGGCGCAGCCCTGGAGGATTAAATCAGCCGGGACCAACGTGGCAGAAAACCGCCGGTCCCGGCGGTGCGATCACGGAATTTCCGCCGCGGTCGTAATTCCCAAGATTGCACCGCCAGCCTGTTGGCGGTGCAATCGACAAAACAGCCCTGGCGGCCTTTGACCGCCAGGGTTGTAATGAGGGCCATTGTCTGTTAAAGCGCTCCTTGCGCCTACACTTAACGGTTTACCAAATGTTTGTTAACTTGCTCTATGCGCATGTTTTCCAAATAACAAATAAGACATAATCATGTGCTCCAAGCGCGGGTACTCACTGAAGTCTTTTGGGCGTCGTTAGATAATGTGTTACAGCGCGTTCGTCATGCCAAACAGAGAAATGCTTGAGAGCAACTATGGCGGGGCAGGTTAGAGGTGAAGCGGCTTCGGGTTTGTCAATGCCGGCTTTATGCGTGTCAGAACCTGGAAGCTCGAGTACCCCACTATCATTTCAGTACATGGCATGTATCGCTAACCTGGAAATGGTCATGTTCTATGTGCATGCGGCCACTGGATACGGCAAGCCCCGCACCTTGCAGTGTACTAAGGTAACATTCATAACCTCAAGCCCACTATTTCTTATGGCAATACCATAGGGGCTGGACAGGGCAGCAGGGGGTTCTTGAGCCCTGAACCGTGACAGTCACAGTGGGCACTGATCTTCAAAATGAGTAGAAATTAATTGAATTTGGACAGGATTGTGGAGGTACACAGGTGCCCAGAGAACGTCCTCTCACTATTTGCATACTAAATAGTAATTAGCATTATATGTAAATTGTTTCCTGAACCTATTTTTGCATTAGTTGAGAGTTGTAACTTTGGGTTGAATTTGGGCTGACATCGATTTGCGTTGGGCTGAATTTGGGCTTATACTTGGGAAGCTTTGAAATCTGGCAACACTGGTTTCCAATGTTTTATTTAAAGTATTTTGCTGACAAAGACTTTTGGTAAACATTGCAATACTTTTATTAACAATAATGGATGCATGATTATTATTCCTTTAATGTGATGAACTCTTTACACTTGACAAAGTCAGTTTGCTTATCTAATATTTTAATGTAGTGACTCCTTTCCAAAGCCAATAGGCCTGCTTTATATGTTAGTGTTGACCCCACTACAAAGCCTATTTGGTCTGCTTTATTAAAAGTGACATTCCCTAAATTGTGATGTTCTAACCGGAGTAGGTGGGGGAGTATTGTAATTTTGGGGGTCATGGCTCAATAAAAGTCACATGTGATTTCAGAATGTCACTAAAGCTATATCCATCTGCCTGATATATTTATTTGTAAATTAATGCATAGTATTTATTAGTAGTGTGTGTAATAAATGCACGTTTTCTTTTCCAAAGAAAAAGCACTGACTGGACAATCAGTCTTTAAGTGTTATTATTCTGTGCCGGCGAATGGTGATTACTACCCCACATGACCCCTCTTGAGTAGGCCTTGGACTACACTGCTTCGCTACCCTGAGAGAGTTAAGTGCTACAACTGGGTGCTTGGTTCCCAGAAAGAAGACAATTGTAGCCCTATTACTTGGGTAGGCCTCATATCCTGCAAACTAATAACCAAATTTCGTTCTGCTGGTCATAACAACACCACATGAAAAAAATCAACATTCTGCGCCCAGCACTATTGCAGTGTTTGTCTCTTAAACAATCTCCCCCTTACCTTGAAAGTAGACTCTGCTAGCTTGAAAGTGTGGATTCAGCCTGTCTGTATCCAAGGAGATACTGAATAGAGCAGCAGTTGCCTTCCCCCTGGCCACAGGGACAGGAGTTTAGTTAACTTGCTCCTTATATAGTTTCCTCGTGGTTGTTGCATATGCTGTTGTGATTGGTTGTTGGGAGATGGTGTTTCATTGGTTGCTAGCTCCAGGGATGCGGTTATGATTGGTGGATAGGGCTGGGATTCTGATTGGCTGTTGGTTTCTAGGGTTGTGATTGGTGGATAGGGCTGGGATTCTGATTGGCTGTTGCTTTCTAGGGTTGTGATTGGTGGATAGGGCTGGGATTCTGATTGGCTGTTGGTTTTAGGGCTGGGGGCTGTGATTGGTGGTCAGGAATAGGGCTGTGACTGGTGAATAGGGCTGGGTCTCCCATTAGTTGGCTAAATCAGGGTTTAAAATTGGATTGGCTAGGGTTAGGACCAGCTTCTTATTGGCCGTTAGGGCTATAAAAGGCCAGGATTCAGGGCGTCTCAGCCCGGGCGTCGAGGCCAAGGGCGGAGAGGACAAGGGCAGCTGTCTATTTGGGCGGAGAGGACAAGGGCTGCTGTCTGTTTGGGCGGAGAGGACAAGGGCAGCTGTCTGTTTGGGCGGAGAGGACAAGGGCAGCTGTCTGTTTGGGCCTGTTCGGGACAGGTAGGGACTAGGGCCAGAAATGCTGCCCAATTCATATTTCACCAGGATGGTTTCTACCCCAACACATCCCTCAACATGCAAACGCATTATCTGCAAAGATATCCAACTCATGCATCACAAACTGACCACAGACATATTGCATTGCCCCACCACCCAACACAATACCCTACATACAACACATATACACATACTCCCCATAACTACTACAGTCAAACACCTTCATTCTCACAGCAAACACTACTCTGTCCCCTCCCACTAACACTACCTGCCACCACCCACACAATACAAAACTACAACATACAATTCTCTCAGTTTCAGTCTCCCAGATACACACTCTCTGCTCATACTAACCAAAAACACTATCCACTGTTCACTCCACACAGACCGCCTGTCTTCATAACAATGCACAAACCCTGCCTTCAAACACATCATCTACAAACACTCTTCCCCTCTCCTCACCAATTACACACACCCATACAATCCCCACATTTCACTCAACCACACATATTACCCCTTCCAGTCATCTCAACTAATACTTATTTCCCTGACACACACCCATCACCTCTTACACACCTCATACATTCATCTCCAAAACACATCAACACCCCAACAAACACTCAAATTCCACTTAGCAGCACTAACTCACATACAAATCCCTCACCACAAACAACTACACCAATTGCCCCTCTCATTATTCCACAAAAACAATACCGACCACAAACATCAGCACATCAAAGCAACACAAACTTACATTACACTCATCATCATACCCACTCCCACCCCCAGGACTACACAAAGGATACAAATTCCATCCTATCTCCACCCCTACCCCCCCCACTCTTCACAAACACCTACCACAAGCACCCCATCCCAGCAACCATCATTCACTCGCCTCTCCTCCATTGCACAATTTAGAGCCTTACATCATGATCCACATGCTCCTCCACCACCCCTTACCCATACTCCATCCACACTAAACAAACGCAAACAAAATAAAAAACATGCCACTCATAGCAACCTTGCATCCCCTTGTTTGTTACATAATAAAACTACCCTACAAAAAACACTACACTCCTCATGGCTCTCTCAGCCACCAAGTCCACCACCCACACACACAGACCCAACAAAATGCCTCCTTAACCTGCTGGAAGAGGAACACTATGTTGAAAAGCAAGACTATTGTGAGCCTCGAACAGTTATCACAACTAGCAAAACTCCTGCTTCAAGCTCACATTATACTACTTACCCTTCTACTAAACAAAACAACACTACCACTAACACACCTTATCTAAACTGCCAGCTCATAAATGCTCGATCACTCTCAAAAAACAAGCACCACATCTACGACCTGCTCATAGACACACAACCTGACTTACTATTCATTACGGAATCCTGGTTGGGAGATGACATGGCCCCAGTGTTGCACAAAGCCCTTCCTCCGGGCTATCAAACCATCACACAAAACCGTATAGGCAAGAGAGGAGGTGGACTAGCTATTATATTCAAACAGGCAATAAACCTCAGTAAAACAGACAACATCTCCATACAAGGTTGTGAAGCCCTCCTTACCAGATGCCACCCTACTCCAACTTCCTCCTGTAACTTTCTCCTCCTTTACAGACCTCCACCTAACAACTCCACTTTCCCAGATGCTTTTCTTGACACAGTCTCAAACCTTATTACACTATACTCCAATCTATGCATTCTTGGGGATCTAAACATTTGGTTTGACAAACCCAATATGCCCCATCCAAAAGCTATCACCACTGGCCTACTCGCATTGAACCTACATCAGATTGTACACAATCCCACACACATCGCTGGTCACATCCTAGATGTCATTTTTGCTAAGCCTGAACTCGTTACTATTCATAGCATCACACCAACCACCTGGTCAGACCACCATCTGATAACTTTCCGACAGACAACTCCACAAATCAACATACCCCACAACCACTTACATACATACACCTATCGACCATGGAGCAAACTCAATTTGGATCACTTAGAAACACAACTAACAGCAAACACAGATCTAGATACAATTAATTCTGTACCAAAACTTTATGAGTGGCTACAGGAAGCTTTTGATGTCCTAATACCACTCAGAAAAACTAAACATGACAAAAGAAAACCAACACCTTGGAGAAACACAGAACTTAAACAGATAAAGCAACAAATCAGAAAGTTGCAGCGGACCTGGCTCAAAACAAACAACAGTCAAGACAAACTGCAGCTACACAAACTTAACAGGATATACCAATCATCAATCAAAAAAGCTAAAAAAAGATACTACTCAGACAGAATTCAAAATGCTCAATCTACAACCAAGGAATTTTATAAAATTCTCAATGAATTTCAAAAACCTACATGCATGGAAGGAAGTCATCCCACCACTCAAGATTTCACAAACAAATTGGCAACTCACTACACAACCAAGGCAGACACATTGGACTCCTATTTAAAACAGAAGAAAACCATCAGCACCAACCCCTTTACTAAAATACCCTTTAAGAATAAACCATCCCAACCTCTACTGTCCTTCAAACAAATATCCCAGGAGGAATTTATGGATTTGGTCAAAGCTAGCAGACGTTCTGGTTGCCCTTCTGACCCTTGCCCACCACACATCTTCAAGAACATCCTGCTATCTACTTCTGCTGCCACACCTGTAAGAAGAATCATCAACAACTCTTTAACTTCAGGAACTTTTCCTACAGACCTGAAAAAGGCATACATACGACCATTATTAAAGAAAACAAACCTTGACCCGCAAGACCCCAACAACTACAGACCTATCACAAATGGACCTTTCCTGGGCAAATTGATAGAAAGAGCAGCATTCGCCCAGATGTCACAATTCATTGAAGACAATTCTATACTTTCAGACTTCCAAACTGGATTCCGCCCAGGAAGAAGCACTGAATCGGCACTCATGGCAATCTGGGACGATCTTAAAAACAGTCAACCGAAATGGAGTTGCTGCACTACTTCTCTTGGACCTCTCAGCTGCCTTTGATACGGTTGACCATGACCCCCTAACTCAAAGACTCCATGAAGCCGGCATACAAGGGATTGCTCTCGACTGGATTACTTCCTATCTCCAAAAAAGAGCGAATATCATCCACTCACCCCCCTTCTTGTCCAAACCCTACCTCACAAAAACAGGGGTCCCCCAAGGGTCAATCATCTCACCTTTGCTTTTTAACATCTACATGATATCTTTACCTGAACTGATTAATGATTTCCATCTCACATGCTACAACTATGCAGATGACACACAAATACTACTTCAATTAGAAGACCCCAAAAACATTGAAAACTCACAAATCTTCAGTTGCCTCAGAGCCGTTGATCAGTGGATGACCTGGAGCCATCTCAAACTAAATACCTCCAAAACAGAAATACTCATATGTGGTGACTGGAAAAATTATGACCCTCTGTGCGTCTGGCCTGACGATCTCGGACCACCTCCTCAATTATCCAAGGAAGTGAAAAACCTAGGAATCACCATGGATTCCAAGCTAACTATGAATGCCCAAGTAGACAAATTAGCACGCACAAGCTTCATCACCTTAAAGACTTTACGACGCATCTTCCCCCACCTCGGATTTCCACACAAGGTGCAAGCTACTATCTCACTTGTATTATCCAAACTGGATTATGCCAATAGCCTCTACCATGGATCATCTCTATCTGTTATGAAAAAACTACAACGTATCCAGAATTCCGCAGCCAGGCTACTACTACATATAAAGCTGCAAGCCCAAATCTCCCCTGCCTTGAGAGCACTACACTGGTTACCCGTTGCCAGAAGATGCACTTTCAAGCTGCTTTGTATCACCCACAAAGCTATACATGGAACAGGACCGCTTTTTATCAGAAAGAAAATTACCAAATACATCCAACAAAGAACCCTCCGCTCAAGACTGGCACCCCGCCTTAGAACACCACCATACAAGAAAAAGACTGTAGGTGGTACATCCTTCTCCGTCCAAGCAGCCAAACTATGGAATTCATTACCCCCAACTATAAGAGCCACAGATAACTTTCTTCTTTTCAGAAAACTACTCAAGAGTTGTCTCTTTCCTTCATAACCACCTTTTTCAAACAACTATGAACTGCATATGCCAATGTGGATAAAAATTTTTTTTCAGATTATATGTATATTTCTATTTATTTATAGTTTCTTTGGAAAATATGTATTGCTACTGTCATAACAATAAAATACACACACACACACTCTTTTAAACCTGTCTGACAAAGTATTTTTTACCCATGATTCTAAGTATGTATTGTATGTGCATATGTGTGTGTATTCGTGTGTGTGTGTGTATAAATAAATATATATATGTGTATGTATGTGTATATGTTGTTTCTGTGCTTGGCATGTTTGTGGATCATTGCATGGCTCCTGGTTTTTTGGGTTGTTATACTAGATATCTATGAATTTCTGCTCTCATTTAATCACACTTATCTACTCATCACTCTTATGTCATGTCTCTATCAAACTATCCTCCATTCTCACTCTGACTCATCCCAAATCCCTTCGACCACTTTCATCTCCTAAATATCTCTGCCTAAGCTCTTCCCTCCACCTCCACATCTAACTCACCAAACCTCACTCTACCTCTGTGACCTCCCACACAACCCTACTAAATTCTCCTGCATTCATCTCACCCTGCTACTATGCTCTCCCTAACCCTTCCACATACTCTTCCCCCTCTGCCCCCCTTTATTCATCCCAAGCCTTTGGGTTGAGTAAATGAAGGATATACTCCCAATTAACACTTCTGGATTTCTTTCCTCCTCCACCCCTACATTACTCCAGGCAATCTAACTAACAAACTCTCATATCCGCGGCTCAAATAACTCATAATAATACTAAAACTGTACTCATTATTAAATGATACTAATCCATCACTAATTCTTGTTGGGTTCCGGAGTAGCGTGCTACTCATCGAAAAGCACTTCGACGCCTCGTCAGGGGTAGTAAGCGCTATATAAATACAATTACAATACAATACAATACAATACAATATTGCACTTAGCACAAAGTGCATCAGTAGTGCTTCTAATGAGAATTGGGCATTTTGGAGTCATATCTGTCCTATGTAAATAATTAAATTTAATATATTTAGATAGCATATTGTGAGAGACGAAGCGTGTGTACCTCAATACCTTGTCCAAATATTTGTCAATAAAGGGCTTATTTAGTCATTGTTCCTATGTTCCTGTTTTTCTCAAAGATGTGACAATGGGCATTTGACTATCTTTAGTAGTGACTTGTATCGCAAGATGTTTGAGTGTTCGATTGATCAGTTTGTAAAGAGCAATTGCAGTAACCCCTTGATTCAGTAAGTCCCATTCCCACACCATGTGCGAAACCAAACAACAGTATCAAAGGGCATACAGGTGGCATAGATTGGTAATTTGAACAAGTCAACGTTATCCACTCAAGGCCATAGACAGAAATATATTGCTCGCTGGTGCTTTCCGTTTAGGCTCAACAGTATATGCGACCAACTCTCTCCCATTGACCCGGGACTCCAGTAGGTCTAGTTAATTTTATAACCCCCACTAAGCCATTAGTGAGCCATTTTAATTGAGCACCGTGATAATACACCTAAAAATTAAGGTATCCCAGACCCCTCTCTGGCATAGGCAACTGCAGGAGCATTAGAGATGTTCTATGTCTTTTGGAGGCAAAAATAAAAACCTGTATCATCCCCTCTAATCATATAAACCACAGACCTGAAGTCCACAAGGGTGAATTACCAAAGTAATGTAAGGGTCTCAGCACTGCAAGGATCTTAAGCACAGCACTGTGCCCATGACAGACAACTATAGCCCCTGCCAAAATTCCATCAACAACCTTAAGTTGCCAACAGCTACATTTAACAAAACAGCACTGTCATGATATAGTTAAATCCCCAAGTAGGATAAACATTTTAGGTCCAGGCTACTAGCAAGGATGACAGTAATGAGGTCTCCAGGTATAGGTCTTTGTTTTCTGGGAAGATAGTAGTTTTGGACTAATTAACATATAACCCAGATAGAATGCTAAGTTCTTGCAAATATTTAATTGCGAACTACATGTCTTCTTCACTATCTCGATTAAATGATAACATTTTATCTGCGAATAAGGAATTCACATGTAGGCTTATTGGACTATTCCTTTAAGAGGTGTATTGTCTTTTACCAAGTCAAACTATTTTCCACCATTTTTATTTGTATAGGCAAACTAACACTATCAGTAGATGGCATTGGGTTTCTTTGAAGATGCAGAAAGCCTTTTCTGTTTCTTTGGTACACCGTCCTGTCTGGTACTTTCTTCTGGACCAGTGGGGTCCAGGCGACTGCTATGGTGCATGAATGGGGAATAAATCATCTGTTGTACCCAAGTCCAAAAATGCCTTTATCTCTTTTTTAATGTGTTCTTGAGAGGTAACCGTGCTTATTTGGATTTTGGTTTGTTAAGAATGTAGGAGACAATCCCCTGCCAAATACTCTACGTATCTAGCCTTTATCTTCAAAAGTGCACCTTTGTAAATTTGCAATTAGCACTTTTGTTGAGAGAGGACAACATGAAGCCGAAAAACATGCCCCGAAACTGTTACATGCATCAGTAGTCGGTAATGCTCTATTATGCTGATTGTGTGATATTGGGATCATTCAATACCCCTTAGTAAAGTCGAGAGGATGGATACATTAGCTTCTCCTAGTGTTTTGATGAGCTTGTCCACTTTGGGCATGGGATTGTGCAATGAACCATGATACGTAGTATAAATTGTCAAAATGTATGCAGAAGTTTCTGCTGTTGTCGAGTCTGGGGATAAGAACAATGTGAGAATTTTATTCACTGTTGGATGCTTCATTGTTATAGCCTTTTAACATATTTTATATTTCCTCACTCATTTTTGTTCTTGTTTTGGTTTTCCTCCCACATTTCTTGTTACTGGACCAAGGGAACATGTAAAGTGACTGTCTGGTGCAGGGTTCTTCTGATGTCATTGTAAGATGACATATGTTAGTAGTCCATCTAGGCTTTTCTGAGAATAAAGAGGAATGCAATGGCACTCATTGTTGTAGTTTGGTGAACAAGCCAATGTGTGGTTGGGAGCTCTTTTGAATAGTAATGCTCTTTAGTTTGTGATGTGAGGAATCCAGTTACAAGTAACAAGCCGTACTGACAGCTTTTGGTCCTCCCACTTTTTTAGGTAAATGATATGAAAGACCTGATTAGTGTTTAGATGATCTAGGGCATGTAGTCGATTTGTTACAGTGCTCCTATTGTAGACTCTAGCTTTTATCATTTGGGTTCCGATTAGAGGATGCATCTGATGCAGTACTTCAGACTTCTGATCAAGTCGATATAGGATAAGGGTGTTCTTACTGTATCATATTGCACGTTGCTACTTAAAAAAAAAAAACACTCCTTAAGGGAGGGACTCCTTTTTCCATTTCTCTTCTCTTCTTTTGTCATTTCTCTTCTCTTCTTTTGTCGGTCCTTCTCTGTAGTGTGCTTTATAGCTTTTGGATGGAAGTTTTTATTATCAGGTTCTCATTACGAACCCTGTCTGGGAGAGTCACAAGTGTTAGGAGGTCTGTTAGAAGTGGATGGGCTATTTCTAAAGGGAATACAGAATTCAAGGAATAATAGCTGTCCACGTTTTTATAGATTTGTACTACACTTGTAACATAATGTTGAAAAGCTGGTTGACCTACAAATCCCATTTACACATTGACCTGAGATTCAGATATTAATGCTCCTCCAACTTTAGACTGATTGCTGTCTCGGTAAGTCTTGTATCAGTCAAAGCTAAATTGAGATCCTATTGATGCACCACATCTCAGAAAGTCCCATGAGTGGGGTCAGGTTTCAGTTAGAGCATACCCACCTAGTTCCTCTTCCCCATTTAATCGTCGGTAGTTGGGGTCAACCTATGGCAATATGATCTTGCTTCCCACACTTTGTTCTGTGGTCACTTAACTGTTTCCAGTTAAAGTAAATTCCTTTATGCCAGAGTGGTGATTTTTCACCAGTCATTCTAAGAAAATCAGTGGCCTTAAAGATTGCATCCTGGATTAAGATGGTAATCTAGGTTTACATTTACTGGGGTGGTGTTAGACCTGTCAGCCTTTGGATGGTGTTTCCCCAAACGTTTTGTCTTCATCCCTGTTTTGCTGAGTTCGTTTTTGTTGGCCTTAGAACTGATTGGCATATTTAATTTACTTATAAGTCGCTAGTAAATTGGTCTACCATATACCCAAGGCCTGTAAAGTAAATGCTACCAATGGGCCTGCAGCACTTATTGTGCCACCCACTTAAGTAGCCCTTTAAAACTTGCCTCAGGCCTGTCGTTGCAGCCTGTATGAAGTTTTAAAATGGCAATTTGCCCTGGCTAAACAAACTCCTTGCCAGGCCTAAAACTCCCTTTTTAGTACATATGTCTTTCCTAAAGTAGGCCCTAAACAGCCTGTAGGGCAGAGGTCATTGTACTTAAAAGGTTGGACATGTACGTTTAAGTTTTACATGTCCTTGTAGTAAAAGAAACTCCTAAATTTGTTTTTTACTACTGTGAGGCTTACCTCTCACGTAGGATAACATTGGGTTTCATTAATAAATGTAATAAGTGATAACTTTTGTTTGGAAGCATGTAGAAATATTATGTTTGGTGTCTAACGAATTGTAATTTAAATTCTTTTTTAATGGTAATGTTGGATTTTAAGTCACAATTCTGAAAATGCCACTGTTAGAAAGTTGAAATTTTCTTGTCCTAACCATTTGGAGCCTGCGTACTGTGTCACATAACTAGGTGTAGTTAGCAGTTGGTCTTTGTATGTTCCTCTCAGTCAGTCACTCAGTAGAGGGATTGGGTGTTGGCAGGATGGGCCATCTTAGCAGGATATTGGGGCAGAGCTGTGCACAGCCCCACTTGCACTTTAAAGAAGCTGCCTCAGTGCACGCACGCACACACACGCACACATACACACGCACACACAACCCCAACCACCCCACCCCTACACCTTCACACAAGCGTTTTGTGACTCCAGGCATCCTAGGACCAAGGCATGGAGGAAGGAAAGTTCATACACTTCTGTCGGGGGGGGAAACACCAGAAATTTCTTCCCGTTCAAAGCTGGCACCAGGAATAAAACTAGGCCCCTCAGAACCACTCATCAGTTCACTTCTGGATCTATGGAGGACTGCCCTGTGTCTGTGGCCTGCCATGTACTTCAGAGGACTGTCCTACTGCACCAAGAGAAGTGCCCTGCTGTCTGAAGCCTGCCTTATGCTCTCAGAGGACTGCCCTGCTGGAACCCAGGACTATAAAAGTGTCTCCAAGGACTAGTTGACCAGCCTCCTGATCAGACCCTCGGCACAGAAAAGGCTCCAACCATCTTGAACCAGCACCTGGGCATAGCCTGGGTGACAGTGGCATAACAAAGGCTCTCCCTCTGGGGAGGAAAGGGGGGGGGGGGGCTGGTCTGAGCTCCAGGGGGCCTCTCAGCACAGTACACTGGTCTGAGACCTCATGAGTGAGTCCTGAAAGGGGGCCCTTTCATGTACTGTTCAGGGGGCCTTCTCAAGTATGTTACTCCACTGCTAAGTGAGTCATGATCCTTTAAGTAGTGCCACTCTGGGCCCTGACACATGGAAGTGGTGCTAAAGGGGCCCAGATAGCCCCAATCCAAAACTTGGAACGTAGAAAATGTTCAGCCAAAAAGTATTTTGAGTACCAAGAGGAGACCAGGACCAACCTGCTCGCCAACTTCCCTAAGGTGCATCGCCAGTCAGCCTCAATTCGTGGTAGCTCCTGCTACGTTCTTCGCCACCGCAGCAACTCCTGTTCAGTGACACCTTGAAAAAGGGGTATCTGACCTCGTGGAGCCCTCGTCAGCTACAGCCTGCAACTTTGTCCTGATGGGGATTTTCAACTTTCAACAAAGAGACTAAATCCAGTGTGGAAATTCTCACTGCGACTTTGTCTAGCGGCTCCCCCATGATGATGCCTCCTCCTCAGACACCTCTGGCTGCCTTGCCCTGGTCAACATAATCTTCTCAAGAAGTTTTTTCTCAAAGTTTCTTCTCAAGTCCGAAGGTAAGCCAACACCTGACCCAGTCCAGCGGTCACCCGTAAATATTTGACCATGCCTCAGGACTCTTGCAGCTATATGTGTGTAATTAGCAGTTTGATCTTTTAGATGCTAGATTTAACAGAAACTTTAAAAATTCATAACTCACCTTCTACTTATTGGATTTTTGTTGTTTTTGTGTATTACATTTTATTCTATTTTTCTAAGTTGGTGTGGGATATTTTGGTGTTGTGTTATCACTTTGTTGCTGTTTAAATGCTGCATAAATACTTTACAGATTGCCTCCAAATTAAGCCTGGCTAATAACTGGACTTAAGAAAGTAACTTTTTCAGAGGGATTAAAGCAGTCCCACATTCAGTGGCACTTTGTGCTTTTTGGGCACCATACTTACCTTGAATCTTTGAAATGACATATCTCTGTTTCTTTATCGTTTTTAGTGTCAAATTATTTATTAAATTGTTAACTACTTTTCTAAGTTGGTGTGGGTTATTTTTTTATGTTGTGTTTTCACTTTGTTGCTGTGTACTTACACAGCAGCATAATTACTTTACACATTGCCTGTAAGTTAAGTCTGACTTATTTTGTGCTATGATGCCAGAGGGTTAAACACATGTTAGTTTAGTGATTTTTTTTTTTGCGGTGCACCCTGACAAGGATTGTGGCTGTTGCTTGACTAGGATTTCACCCTCCTCAAGCAGCAACCCAAGTTCCCACAGGTGGGGATTCTGTGAATTGTTCTATGTGTAACTACTAACTCTGTATTTCAATATTTTACTGTGGTTGTAGCCTGTGATCACAGTGGGCCCTAACTGTAGTCTAGAAACTAAGATGTGTATTTGCCCCAGGACTCCATCATGTAGTGTTGTGGATCTGCTTTGGATGTACAAGGTTGTCTTTTTAAAGTTTCGTTACCATTTAGATTGCCCACATCTTCTCTTACTGATGATAAGTCATGTTCAAGGCTCACTAATTTTATGCCTATTCAACCTCCGCTGCCACACCCTAAAAAGTGTGAAGAGCAATGTCTGATTATCTCCTTCTTGGTGTTTTGGTAACATTTGAGTAGTAAACTTGTGGCTGGATGAAAGAATTGTTAAAGGATTCTGCTATGCTGAGCAGTGCATCAATCTTTTGAGTCCGGTTGTCCTATCACACCTATGCAACCATTCTCAGTGTGCTTATGTCTGCATCTGTATTTCCTCTTCGACCAAACTCTGCATCAGTTACTCCACAGTGGACGTGGTGTGTCCATTTGAAACTCACTAAGGAGACGAGAGAGTGCAGGATTCTAGTAATCTTGACTTTTTTATTTTTCTCTGAACAGTAGGTCAAAAATGAAACGGTGCCATAGTTCTTTTCCTAGAGGGCAGTCAGTTAGGTATGTGGTTCACAACACGTCTTTAAGATGGCAGTGGGGGGACGCTGACTCCTCAGGCTTTGGCAGCATCTCCTGGATGCAGCCGACTGAGTCACCTGTTCATATGGGTTTTGATACTTTCATTACAGGTATCAGAAGCTCCTTTGCTCTAGTCCTACACTCCCTCAGTATGTTTTTAGCCTGATTTCCCCAAACCCCCAGGCAATGGTTTTTCTTGGCCACTTCATTATGATTGGTTTACGAAGTGCTTCTCTTCAAATTTGGTGCCATGGGCTATTTATGCTGAGGTGATCTTTTTGTACAGAAAATATTGTTTTGCCAAGATTCAACAAACTGTGAGGGAATATTCTTATCACCATGACAATTCTATAGCGATCCCAACAATATGGCATATGAATGGCGGACCCTGTAACCAGAATTCCTCACTTACTGACAACATGTGCAGGAAAAAGGCATTTTACCACAGGATGAGTTTTGTCTGCTGTAAAGTTCCGGGAGCATGGAGAATTCTAACATTATAAAATACTCTGCAACCCTTAGACACCGAGGAGTGGATCTTGGGAATGGGCTACAAGTAAAAGCTGCAATTTTCAATTACAGTACATCGAATACATATCTTTCAGGAGTCAATAATGATAGTTTTAGTAAGAGTTTAACATTTTATTGATCAAAGGTTTTAAATCTTTTTTTTATTAGTCAAATTAGGTTAACAGAGCATTGCATAGTGCGTGTCCTGCAATCTATTCCTATTCTAGTATTCTAAATCAGTAAGTGCAAATCATTTTAGTCAGAAAATAGCAAAAAGGAACAAATGTCTAGGAGGCAGTCTGGTAAAGAAGCAATCAGCACTCATAAATAATACTGTAACACACTGATAAAGAATAGTCTAGGCAGAGAGAAAAGTCTCTCTGAATCTCGCACAGAGAGAGATGAGTCCAAACAGGCTATGCGAGCCAACAAACTAAGCTAAGCTGAGTTGAGAAACACACACAGTTATTTCCCTGGGACACTTTATATAATAAAATACAACTGTACACATTTTAATAGATTTGTTTCAGCTTGTGATATTAAACAGCCTATCACCAGCAGTAAAGGCTTGAGACAAGTACAGTTTCAATAGAAACATCTAAGGAAGACAGTTCTACACAGAAGAAATATTTGACTACATTTTTAACAACTTTGCTACATTCAGGTTTTTTCACATCCACCTGATTTTTTAAAGAAAGAACCTTCATGTAAGTTTTATGCTCAAACAGCTTGTGTCATTTTGATTCTCACACATCTCTACACTAAAAGTTGAAAATTAGTTTAGCAGGTTTTGAGATTCCAATGCAGGTCAAGCGGTTAAAAAGAATAAAATAACTTAGCTTTCTTTGTTAGCATAGGAAGTTTCCATCATGCAAAAGTCACATTAGAAACATTTCCTAGTTTATATTGCTTGGAATTTGTCAACATTAGCAATCAAGCAAGTCAAGCAAATACAGGTCATGCAAAGTTTGGAATGGAAAGTGCACATTTAAAAAGCAGCTTTTAGTTAGGCCTAGATTTCACTCACACCGATCATTAATTAAATAAATTTAATTTTTAATGAAATCTCTAGCAAGGCTCATTGACTAACAAGCCTGCACAACCTGCTGTTGATGTTATTTGGAAATCACCTATATATTTATTACTGGTATACAAGGATGGTGTGTGTCCTTAAGGATGACTTGCACTTTTTATTTCTCCTGGCATCCGCCCAAAACTGGGATTACTAGGCAGATGGGGTTTTCTGACCCACTTCATAGAGTGCTTTAGCTAGTGCATCTCCTCTGTGTTGTTGGCTGTCTCCTTGCAACCATGTTACCTTGGTTGCACTAGTCTCAACTCAATATACTCCCTGACATCGAAGAGTTCTGACTGGTCTGATTTATGAATATCTACACCAATAGTAAGGGATAAACACTACAGAGAAACCATACACACCTCCCTGATTGAGGGATTTTTTTTAAATATTGAAATTAAAGCAGGACTTTGGTTGACCTGGTCTTCCTGCTAGCTTCTCTAAAGTTCAATAAATACAAGTCTTGGCTTTTACATTGACTGTACTTGATTTAAAGGACTCCCTTCACATTACCCCTTTGTGAGATGGTTAAAACAGACATCGTTTTTGCTGATGGCTTTTCTCTTTCAGGCTTAGTCAGGCAAGCCCTGGTTTCTTGTAAGACAGTCCTTCTTTGACATACTGGAATCTAAATAGAGCATGTGCCATCCCTGATCCACTGACCACCTTTCAGGAGCTCCATATGAGTCTCATCAGTCCAAGAGTGGCATTGAGGGCCATCTGGTCTGTAGTGTGGGATTTGGCTTTCACTGTGTGTGTGCTGATTATGGAATCATATTTCTAGCTGCTACCCGTCTGGAGTTACCGCGTTGTCAGCCAGAGGTTGGACCCTACCCCTAAATTCCAGTTGCCTTTTGAATTCCAGTGCATGCCCTTGGTCCTGTGGGTGACTCGGGCGAAGTAAAATTTTGATGGTGGCAACCCTTTCTTATATATAGGACCCTAAAGTTAGGTACCTCTTAGGGGGCTACTGAATCCCCTGTGAAGTGTAAGCAGACAGTGAGGTTCATGACACCTTAAATCACGATTTACTTTATTTAGGTGGGCCCTTGTTGTTAGATTAGTTTGTTTTGGGATCAGGCACTTTGGACCATTTTTTATTAAAGTCAGAACTCAGGGCATCAGCTCACTCATTTGTCCAGTTTGAACCCTAGCTGGAAGGGCATTAAAGAAACCTACATTGGCAGTCATCTTTCCTTGTATTTATTTGTCTAGTACGTCAGTCCCATTGAAGAATTTAGTTTAAAAAAAAATCAGATTTGAAAATATCTGAGAAGCCACAAACACTGCCACGTACTTTAACATCGGACATAGGTCTCAATGGTAACTCCTCTTAATTGTGTTTTTAAGCATCTCTTTATTCATTTGATTTCAAGAACACGTAACAGACTTACGTTTTGCCAGTCAGCATCCCCAGTGTCTCACATAATTTAGTGTCTTAACAGCATTTGGTTAATCACTGTGCATTTGCCCTGAGTTCCTCTCACAACTGCTTGCATATTTATATTGCTTTTCAGTACAACCATCAACCATGTTAGGATTATTTTTGCTGTGTGCGGCCTAGCCGTCACGGTGGTCTTGTGTCTGAAGGGAAAATAAGAGCAATCAGTCAGTTTCTCCTCTAATATTTTATCTGTTTTTTGTCTTACTCGTGTGTATCGCTTCTCCTGAAGCCCATTCCATTATTTTCAACTACGTCTCTGTTCCAGGACTTCCCTGATTAATTATTTTTGTTGCTCGACAACGCTTTACTAACAGCAATATGTTTTTGTTTCCGTCCTTAGGGTAAGGGTAGTATCCCTAGAACAGGATCTCGGGATCTAATACATATCTAGGCAATTATGGCTCCAATACTGTTCGTGACAAATGTTCAGATTTCAGATCACTTAAACTTTAGTGAAACAGGCCGATTTTGTAAACTATACTAATCAATACAGTTTACTTATAAAAGGGGAGCGCTACCTATAAACATGTAGCGTATTTGTAACTTCCCTTTGCATATTGGTGTCTCAAAGTGCCATAAGAATGTTCTAGAATAGAGGTTTCACTGACATGCCACCACTCAGAAGTATCAGAAAGTGATGAATGGACTGCTTGAATCAATCTGAGCCTCTGGTAATTACTCTGGGCCACATCCCAATCCATCACTATTTTGCAAATCATGCTACCTCAGTTTAGACCCAGGCTTATGCAGATTAGTCTTGACCTTGTCCAGTTGGAACAGTGCAGCCTGAACTGCCAGGCCAGGTCCTTCCTGAACCCGAGCACAAGCAACCCAGGACTGATTTCGCTCTTATTAGACATCAACAGCCAGATATAGCTTGGCTCCAGTGGCACATAGCGCACAAGACCAACATCTAGACGTAACTGCCCTCCTTAAGGCGCCATACTAAAGTATACAGATGAGTGATAAATGGAATGCTTGAATCAATATCAGCCACTGGTTATAACTCCGGCCACATCCCAATCCATTGTCATTTTGCCAATATGTCACCTCAGTTTGGACCCAGCCATATCTAAATAAGTCTTGACCGTGCTCCAATGGAAACAGTCCAGCACAAAGTTCCATGTACTTACTGAACTAGAACACAAGCAACCCAGGTCGGTTTCGCTTGGTTCGAGTTGCATTTTGTTCATAAACTCAATTTGTGCCTCCGTTTCCTTTATGCTATCCTTATCCTTACACCTACGAGGAGCAGAACCATTGAGTGCATTTAATGCATTTGCATCTAGTCTTTTGAATAGTAGTTTACCTTACGTCAGTAAGCTAAGTAAGATTTCTGGTTGATTACATTAGAGTCGATTGTGCTATAAATCCTTTTCGCATTGAATAGGTTGTCTCTAGTAAATCTGACATTATTGACAAAGCCCTAATGTCCATGAATCATAAAAGGCCGAACTCTACACTTGCACGATTATGCACTCATTAAGCTTGTGGTTTGAAATGTATGCCCTATAGAGTTAGCTCTCTGAAATTAGTATGAGCCAAACTTGTGTG
This sequence comes from Pleurodeles waltl, assembly GCF_031143425.1. Lineage (NCBI taxonomy): Eukaryota > Metazoa > Chordata > Amphibia > Caudata > Salamandridae > Pleurodeles > Pleurodeles waltl. Next base: position 714,744,037 of record NC_090447.1, read on the forward strand.
TTAAATATTAGTCTGTTTTGTTTTTTACACCATAGTACCTGCCGAGAGTGGAATAAAGAAAAGCAGTGGGAAGCAAACCAATGTGATCAAAAGAAAAATTACAGACTCGGACGATAAAGCTCAGAAGGAAAAGAAGAAAAAGAAGGTAATTTTACCACATGAGCAACAACCCCTTTTTAACTGTTAAAGAATGCTAAAACATTGCACTAGTGCAGTGGTTCCCAACCTGTGGTCTGGGGACCCCTGGGGGTCTGTGAAGCCTTCTCAGGGGGTTCGCGACTGCTTAGAAAATTAAAAAATATTAACAGATTAGGTCCCCAGCTTTCAATAATAACTCAGTGGGGGGTCCCCAGATTCCAATAATCAGCCAGTGGGGGTCACTGGGTTCCAGTAATGATAAAGTGGTGGTCCACAGAATTCGAAAGGTTGGGAACCACTGCACTAGTGAGAACCCCACCGAAGACAACGGATATGGCTCAGGGCCGGTAATGGCTGGGACAGGTCTTCGGCTCCAACATTCCAATCTTTGTGTTTCACTTTCTCCCTTTTTGATTTAGAAATTTCTGTCCCCAGTGAGTGGAAGTTTTTTAACAGCGTTATAGCTCCCCATTCTCAAGCTGTATTGGTTGTTAAAGGCCCTCATGATAGGCATTTGCCTAAGACTCAGGCTTGTAAGGCAGTTTAAGGGGCGTTAGCAACAGATAAAGCCCTCTGCAGTGGGTTGTGATGCTGAATTAGGGGTGAGTACGGGCAAGTGCTCTACACTCCACAAACTCCTTGGTGGACTTTAGACTGTAGTCCTTGACACATGGTTTTGATATCACCTGAAGATGAAACCAAGTGTCAGTGCCACCTTAAAGAATATCACAAAATAGATAATAGGTGAACAACTAAGTGGTTAAACCTTCAGAGCTAACAAATCCTTTTAAAGAAGTCAAAAACATGCAGATACCAGTTGGAGCTTTAGAATTGTTTGACATCTCATGCTTCTCTCTTTTCATGAACGGAAGGATTCACGTCTTATTATCTCATGAAAAAGGGGTTATAATAGGCATGTAAATAACACTGGAGCGCAATGCTTTACTTTAAAAAATATTTAACTTATTGAATAAAAAATGCTTGAAGTGACACCCTCGTAATATTTTTTTTGTGTTCACATTCAAAAATAAATGCTCCCTAAATCACATAATCTAGCAGTTAACCCAATTAACATACTTGTGAAACTACCTCCAAAGAAAATAAGTGAAAGTGCAGAGAGCAGTTATTTAGAAAGCTATTTTAACAGATTGCACAACTTAAGCTAAAAACATATTTTACAACATTTTAACCTAAGACCTGCAACCCATTAATCACAGTTTTTTAGAAGGAAAGAGAAATGACCTTTTAGGAAGTGAAAGACTATTGGTAAGTGGACGTTTGTAATTGGAATATAAAGTTGAAGCTGACTCATATAATGCTAACATGAACATATTAAACGCATATTTCCTAAGCATCCTTTGTAATCCTTCATTGCTCATATAAATGTACCTATCTGTACGTAGTTTCTTTTATATGTTTTAGGATTCAGTAACATGTTCCAGTTGGCCAGCCACACAATATTTAGTTCGAATATATATTGGACCACACTAGCAAAACCTCCTGTCTATTGAGCCTCCTTTCAAAGGGTTAAATAAGAGAATAAGTTAATTACTGTTCTAAATTTGGAATTAGTACACATTTTTTACTTAGCTCATTTGATACAGTTCTATTATACTTGGTACTCAGCATCTTCTGGAAAATTATGACACGTGGTATCTCAGGGTCTTCAGTGGAGTAGCTAGCTGGTCCAGCGAAGGGTGTACGATTTGGTGTCTGTCGCCATGAGTGTAATTTGTAAAGGCACCCTTTGCTGGTATGCAAATTGATGGAGAATGTGCCTCACCTAAGGATTCGCAGACCTTGCAATGAGGACGTGCATGAGGACTCTGGGATACCCCCTGCGGTAGATGAGAAGAACACAGCCCCAGCGATGTCCTCAACCGAATAAACAATATCAGAACTCTATGCCAAGAAACTAATGCTTTAGTTTCTACACCTGGGAAACCCGAAAAGGAAGTGAACAAAGACTGTGTAAGGTGTCAATGTAGGTCCCAGACACAACACGCTCCTGTCCCAGGAACAACTTTTTGTGGTGGGTTGGTGCCCACGAAGACGGTGAAGCCCTGGGTGGGTGAGCAGTTGATGATCTAGGGCCCTGCTGTAAACAAACGTGGTAGATGGTTAGCTGCACAGTGGTGTCAAGTAGATGATGCAGGCTACTCCACAGGCCCAGCTGAGCCAGGAACCAAGGCAATAGAGATGTCAAGCAGAGTGTTATGTGGAGGCTGGAATCTGACACGTGGCTGCTGCTGATGCCCTGAAACTGACAGAGAGCCAGAGTAATAAAATGAGATTGAATTGTGCTCTGAGGTCAGTGAAACCTCCAAATACACATTAGTTTCAAACAACAGTCCATCACATTCCCGAGTTTAGGCTAATCCAAGTGTGGCTGTTCTCTCCCGTACCCTCTGGGTAGGGAAGCTCCTCCTCCTTTTAACCCACTCTAGCTTCGACGGTTAATTAGGCAAGCCACTGGAATTGATGGAGGGGTGCAGCAGGTAGTGGCTCATAGCTTCATAGGTGACTGTATAGCCTTATATGAGAAAGTATAATCCCATAGTTAAATGCAGCTATATAGGGAGCAATAGCAACTTCTGTCCTCTTTACAGAATGCTAAGACGTCTTAGTTGTGTCATGTAGACTCTGGATGAACATGAGGAGACTGGTCACTGCCTAAAGTCTCCCCTTCTTAGGATCCTCTGGAGGGGATGCAGGTTCCTGGTGGAGGACTCTACGTATCTCTCTGCCTCCAAGCTTATTGTCAAGATTAACAGCCAACACTCAGCAAAATGGTCTTTTTACTCACCCTAGGCAGAATCTGCCCAATGGTTGACTTCTGATGCCAGTTGTTGTACTGGGTTCTGCCCCTGCAGTACACCTGGATTTTGTGCTTTTCATATGACATGTATTTTGGACCTTTTATTGTGGGTGAGTCTCACTACCGGTGTCTCACCCACAGGAATCACATGGCAAATGGACTGCGCATGTTTATCGCCAGTGTCCTCCTTTTAAAATAAGGCCACTGTGATGCAGCAATGGTAAGGGCACCTGGCTGGTTACACGTGTGCACTTGTGTGGGGGCTGTGCGTGGGAGACTACTGTCTTGCACAGGTAGCCTGGCCCATTGGGGACTCTGCAGGTTTAAGTAGTCTCCTGGGATAGACCTCATGAGGGTAGTGTCCACTATTAGGGAAAGTCAGTGTGATTTTTTTTATTTTAACTATAGTGGCACCCCATTATACACATAGGGAAGGACCTGCCTTAGAGTGTAGTTTCCCTTCCCCTAGGGATACAGAGACCATTGACATCTTGAATTAGGGTGTAACCTGTGCGAGAAAACCAAATATGTAACCTCAAAAATGATAACTGTGCATCTTATGGGTCATCCAGAGTTTGAATATTTTCCTGGCGCAGCTCAGAATCAGAGTCCAGGCCTTGTGTCACACTCCTGTGCCCAGTAATTACATTTTCTCCAGCAGCAGAAGCAAAGACTGCCCCCACAAAAAAGGAGCAATTAGCAGTACTTCTCCCAGCTGCGGAGTAGGAAAGGGGTAGGGCGGAATGACCTGTATCAGTCACCCATCTGTCACACTGTACCAGGGATGGTGGACCTGCCCAAGCTCACTGAACAAAGGAGAGGATCCCGACAACTGGAGCCAACCCACCAGGGGGCTCCGTTTGAAATTCTACTGTGCAAGTACCCAGCAATGATGTGGGTTGGAGCTGAGACCCCAGGAGCTAATGTGGCCAGTGGCTTCTGGGTGATGCCATATGTGCTTGGCCCAAAATGCTGTGCAGGATGGTAGGGATGGGGTGGAGAAGTGATGTTGCCTTCCAGGATTGGCCACGGGTGTCTGTCTTCTGGAACCTTTCTCTCCCCTTCAAAAACATTTGCAAATTGGGGCAGGTGGGGCCAACCAACATGGCCGATCGGACGTGAGCTCCGTCGGCTCCGTCCCATTCCCCCCAGGCCCCATGCAGTGAGGCAGTAAGGAGGCGCTAACGGACCTCCCCCGACTTGGGGACTGGCCTCGGGACCCCGGGAGGGGCAGAACCTGGTGGGATTGCCAGCTGTGAGGGGTGCGCCACCCGGACGGGGCCCTTCGTTCGAGCGTGCCTCCCGGGCGGGGCCCTTCGTTCAAGCGCACGGCCCGCAGTGGGGCGCAGCCTTACGGCCCGCGCTGGCTAAGCGGGAGCTGGCTGGAGCCAGTGGGGGGCCACAACCCGCAATGGAGGAGTAAGGTGCGGGACCCGAGGACGGGGAGAGTGTGACACCCCCGACGTCAGAACTGCGGGTGAACCAAGAAGGGCAACACCAAGAGGACCCCCTGCGGGCACGGTAATGGCGAGGTGAGATCGGGGAAGGGTCTCCCTTCTTCTTTTTGAGTGGTGCAGTCGGTGGAGGCCCAGCTTAAGGTACGCAGCTGAGACCCACAGGTGGCCCTCTGCCCGCTAGAAACAATAGAGCAGCAACAGGACGATTTCCCCCCGGTGGGAGAAAGCAACCACTTTAAGAAATATACCCCGAGCTGCGATGGCGAGGCTATGCATATGGGGGTCTGAGGAGGAATGATGGAGGCCATTTTGAGAGAGACAGAGTTGGGGAGACTCTTCCGGAGGGGGCCCATAGAAAGTAGAGATTAACGAGGTGGCCCCTAATGTGAAGGAGAGTAGCTCGGAAAAGAGGGTGAGTCCCCAAATAAGCACGGGGGCTTGGTCCCTGACAGTTTCATATGCCACGACGTAAAATCCAAGCCAACCGGGTCTCCAGCTATTTGGCATCGGCCAGAGTGGAGAGTGCTGACCAGACACAGGGAGAAGAGATGGTGCTTACAAAGGGGGACCTCCTGTCCTCTCTTCGCGCCTTTAAAACCGAACTGCGTGAAGAGCTCACAACAGATATCAGAGCGACACTGGACGCCTTCCAAGCAGACGTCAATGGGAAGCTAGCCGCCCTCCAAGCAGATGTAGACTCAGTAGGGGCCCGTACTTTAGACTTGGAAACACAAATACAGAACTTACAACAGAAAGTAGCCCCGGTGGAGACTGAGCTCACAAATCTTAAAGCGCAACTACACATCGCCGCACTGAAATGTGAAGACTTGGAAAATTGAGCACGCCTAGACAACATATGGGTGAGCGGTCTGGAGGAGGGAGCAGAGGGGCCTGACTTAGAGGCCTTTGTGGTAGGGCTGTGTTCCACACTTCTGGGAGAGGATAAAACGGAGGTACAAGTGGAACGAGTACATCGTGTGGGCAACAGAGTCACGGGTGAAGGGAGAAGGCCGTGAGACGTTCTGGCTAAATTAAGCTTATTCAAGGTGAAGGAACGGATCCTTCTAAAGGCGAGACAACAGGACCCCGTCTCCTTCCAGGGTGCGAGATGCTCCCTCTTCCAGGATATAGCGCCAGCAACCCTAGCTCGACGACAACAGTTCCGTCCAGTGACGGAGGTGCTGAGAGAGAAGTATATAAGATATCGATGGACCTTCCCCTTTGCCATGGCGTTCAAACTCAACAATTAAGCGTACCACTTCTCGACGGTGGAGGCGGCAGCTGCCGCATTGGGACTAGAGCCTAGAGGTGAGAGGGGTGATACTGACGCCTCGGCGGGAGAGGGGCAAGGAGGAGATGCCCCCCCACTTTGGCAGATCAATGGAAACAACAGATGAGAGGTAGGAAGACCCCCAGAAGATGAAGCCCCACGGCAGTCTGGTACCAAGGAGAGTATCATTATTCCTCTGATATGAGCGGGGGCGACCCCGGTGGAGAGCTCCAGGGGAACTGTAAAGACGGGGGGTCCCCCCCCTCGACGAAAAAGTGTGGAAGTGGTCTACACGGTACAGGTCTCAGCGACATTTGCCACTCAAGCACACTTTGTTTTTGCTGAGCAACGGAGGTCCGGGGGGCCCCGCCGTTGCGTTGCTCGTTGACGTGTCCATGCCTGGGGGGAGAGATGAGATGAAACTGGATCCTGTCCACGACATGAAGTTTGTAGGGAATTCAGCGGTTTTATACTGCCAAGATTTTGTTTGTACTTTTCTTCTGAGATGTTCTTTCGAGTTGTTTGATGTTTACCATCCATGTCGATGTGCAAAGAGTCATGGGGAATTTACAAAGCTGATTAAATGTTCCCAGAGGAGAAGGGCGCGGGAAGCACAATGCGGGGTATTGGAGATACTAACAGGGTGAGAATGTTGCTGTTTCACAGAGGTAATGTTGGATTTACTTTCATGGAATGTGAAGGGCCTCAACTCCCCCAATAAGCGTTCTCAACTGAAAAAATACCTTGAGCATCATCTGTACGATATAGTGGCCCTACAGGAAACACATTTGAAGAGGGGTGAGGGACACCATCCTCGTCACAAACACTACCCTCAAATTGCTCTAGCTTCAGCACCCACAAAACACTGCGGGGTGGCGTTACTGTTTGGCAGATCAGTCCACTTCAGGGAAATAGGGTATAAGAAAGATAAGGAGGGACGGTTCCTGAAGGGCAGCCTGGACGGGAAACTTTGTACGATAGCTGCTGTCTATGCGCCTAACAGCGGTCAAACCCAATTTCTGTTACAGTTCCTGAGTGAGCTAGAGGGTTATGCAGAGGGCGAAATTATCTTGATGGGAGACTTTAACCTGGTATGGGATCCAACATTAGACACAACGCACCCACAGAGGTCACAAACAAGTGCTTTTGCCAAATCAGTGAAGTCCTCCTTTCGCCGTTTGGGGATTTTTGACTCCTGGTGGGCCCTGGAACCCTTGGAGAGGGATTACACTTTCTTCTCACATACCCACCGCTCATATTCATGGATTGACTACGTATTTTTGAGCAAACCGCTAAGACAGATCCTTATGACTGTAGCCATTAATCTAATTGTTATATTGGACCACGCACCGGTGGTGGTTGGTTTGAATTGGTCACTAGCACGCAAGCCTTCCAAGCGCTGGTACTTCCCCGGGGTGCTCACCCATGACGCAACATCCCATAATGATTTGCGACTAGCGATTAGGGAATATTTCCAACATAATAGGGCGGGTGATACAAACCCTAATACTCTCTGGGATGCCTTTAAGGCGGTTATATGGGGTAAATGCATTGCGCTTGCAGCTGGGATGCACAGATTAAAGACTAAAGACCAACTCCTTCTGGAAAGCGCACTTAAGGTAGCTGAACATGAACATAAATTGTCCCAGAATTGGCAAGCTCAAAGGAAGGTGGTGACCCTCAAAGGTAAACTACAGGCTACCTATACAAATGGGGCAGAGATGACCCTGCTGAGATTACGGAAATCCCATTACGACAAGGGCAACAAGATAGGCACCCCCTTAGCAAGACAGCTTAGAGTCCAACATGCCCGAGACTACATTGAGCAGGTCAAGGACGAGCACAGAGAACCCCTCACTGAAGAGGGGAAGGCGAGGGCATTTAGACGATTCTATGAGCGTCTTTATCAATCAGACCACCCACCCGCTCACGCCCAAGAGTCTTTCTTACGCTCCATCCATCTGCCGCAGGTCTCTCAGGAGACAAATTAAATGCTAGAGGCACCATTTACGGCGGAGGAAGTACAGGCGACCATTGACGCCCTTCCCCTGCATAAGGCCTCGGGCCCTGACGGCTTTACAGCCCTTTTTTATAAAACCTTTGGTGCAGAACTGGGGGGACAGCTCGCAGTACTGTTCAATTATATACGCGGGGAAGGTGCGGTTTCCCCATCCATGGGGGAGGCTCTGAACACTCTCATAACAAAGGCCGGTAAGGACCCTCAACTCTGTGCCTCATTTAGGCCCATTGCCCTGCTGAACCTGGATGCCAAATTATACTCTAAAATCCTGGCGCAGAGGCTGGAGGATGTGATGCCAGAGCTGATACATCCAGACCAGTCTGGTTTTATTAAAGGTCGCCAGACTCATGACAATTTGAGGCGTGTCATCCACTTAATGGAAAAGATACACAAGAAAAATGTCCCGGCACTCCTATTGGCCTTGGACGCCGAGAAGGCGTTTGACCCGGTTGAGTGGTCTTTCTTAGTGGCAACCATGAGACCGTTTGGATTCGGGGAACATTTTATAACCATGGTAATGAGCAACTATGCATGTCCTAGATCCCGCATCTCGGTAAATGGGGTAACATCTGATTTGTTTTATTTATCTCAAAGCACGAGGCAGGGATGCCCTCTTACCCCTCTGCTTTTTGCGCTTAGTGTCGAGCCCTTGGCAGTGCGGGTGAGGGACTGCCCGGTGTTCCCAGGCATTAAATTTGGCTCAGATCTCCATAAAATTTCCCTATTTGCTTACGACATTTTATTGTTTGTCACTGAGCCCCGCACATCTCTTTTAGCAATACAGGAAGAACTGACGCTCTTTGAACAAGCGGCGGGGTTCAAGGTAAACACGATGAAATCCTATCTCCTCAATCTGACACTGCCTGCTGGGGTAATGACCCAGATAGCCTCCCTGACCCAATTTGCTTGGGCCAAGAAGGACATTACCTACTTAGGCATTCGAATTGTCCCAGAGGTGGCTGATTTGTTTGGAGCTAACTACCCCCCTTTGATTAGGTCTCCACGAGAAGACTTCCGGAGGTGGTCCCCGTTATGGCTATCCTGGCTGGGGCGCATCAATAGTATTAAAATGACTGTGCTCCCAGATTTCTATATCTCTTTCAGAGCCTCCCCATTGAGATCCCACCGGATTTCTTCGCGGAGACTCGAACACTATTCACAAAATGTATTTGGCATGGAACAAGAGCTAGGGTATCACACAAAGTACTGATGCACCCCAGAGAGAGGGGAGGGTTGGAGCTCACTGATCTCCTGCTGTATTATAGAGCAGCACAGCTGTGGGTATTAGCTGAGTGGCCCCTCCGAGAGTCAGATAAGATTTGGCTGCATATGGACAGAGCGGTGACAGGCAAGACCTTGTGGGATATCCCATGGAAGCCTAAAAGCCTAAGGGGGCACGACCACCAAACGCATACATTGGCACACCCACCGCCACTACCCTTAAAGTGTGGGACAAGGTAACTAAAGTCTATGAGCTTACATCCTTCCCCTCGCCACATACCCATATCCACTTTAACAAGGCATTCCCACCAGGGGAACTTCCGGGACCATTTGATCGATGAAGAGAAGGGGACTCCTTACGCATTGCAGATCTATACCATGGAGATCAACTTAGGACTTTCAATAACTGCTGCAGGGATTTTTAACTCCCACAATCCGAATGTTACTGTTAACACATCCCTTTTTGTCAATTTCATACACAATTAGGACTCGTTTTAGGCCGATGAATCTTTGGACCCAGTGGTGAGACACCACAGGACGAGATAGCTGATCAATATGTCAAACAATATGTCAATGACGTCATCAATATTTATCACCACAATATACTTTACTTTGGATAAAGACATTAATCAAGTTGTCGCCGCGACCATGACCTTTCAGCCATGAATAACCACACCTTTGTTAGAATTTTGTGAATTTTATTCCCTATTGATTACAATCTACTAGTAGAAGTGTCAATCTCAAAACCAAGAAGCAAAAGAGCATAGTCACGATATGGCAACTGTGATAAGACTTCAATAATGAAAAGATCACAAACATAAGAGCGTAACATAAGATAAACATAGATCAGAATACATAGAATATCACATACGTCTCAGTTCAGCACAGCACCATGTCAGTCTCGTCTGTTTTGTGTCAGTCAGGGTGATCGACTAGCCTAACCACTAATTAGCATCAGCATGTTGGACTTCATGCAAAATAATTTTGAACACCAATTTAGAAAACCATCTAACTAAGGTCTCTATTAAAAAATACAGCAGTTGGTACCTAGAAAGGAAAAGCAAACAATTTACAATAGCATTGTCATAATTACCCTCCTCAGTTTAAGTCAGCATACAGGATCAGTCTTCGTCTTCAGGGCATCAGTCGAATCGCCTTCAGTCTAACTTCGTCTAAGGGACAGGGGACACATCCCTCTTAAGGAGGAGAAGGGCAGTCTATGGATGAGGATAGTTTATTTAAGTCTCAAGTCACCAAACAGAGTGACAGAGTTTCTGGATGAAATCCTAACGACCCTTCTGTGTCATGAGTTTTTATCCCTTTTTCGCAATACCTTCCTCAAATTCTATTGGATATTCGCTATACCCCACTATCTTCAACCTATCAAATTATACATTAGGTAATCCAAATTGTCACCCCACAATAATTTATAACACTTTGATTGGTCTTCATAATTGACGTCTTCGTAGGTGGCACATCCGGGGTGTCTTGTCATCATCTTGGCAAGTCTCTCGGGTCATGAGCTTCTTTATCCATGGTCAAATGTCCTTGTACATTCTCTTGTATACTTTTGTTTCAAAATCTGTATAAAACTTATACTAAGGCAGTTAGCATGCGGATGGGAACAGGATGGAAGTGGCTACATGAAACGAAGGAAAAGAACAAATGCTGGGTCATGGCCCTTTACGAGTCAGCACACTGGAAAACAAAAAATATGCTTTAATATGAGAGCTACACAGCTAAATCTTCAACTCACGCTAACTTAAGGCCTATAGGTTTTTCAATGCAATATCGTAAATGCTAATATAAGTTTGATTAATCATATCACAAACAAGTTTACTCATTATTGTCATTAGTTCATTTTATCATAGTCATAATTCAAATGCTCGTTAAGCAAATAACTAATTATTGTCGTTTTTCTAGGTGCAGCATTGTTAAGCATTTCACATTTAGCATATGTAATATTTAAACTGCGCTCTCTCATTACCATTACACGCAGTTAGTGCACTGGGTCACGCAGCCACATATGAGGGAAGCCGCTACAAGGGATCGTCTCCCAGTGGAGAGATTTGTGCAAAGGGGAGGAGTGACAAAGTGCAGTATTTCCACGTTATACTCTATACTAGCTACAGCACAAACAGCGCCGACCCCTCGACACATCTTCTGGGAGCAAGTTTTGGGTGCCTCAGTGGAGGAGGACCAATGGCGCTATCTATATCAAGATATAACCAAGCACAACCGCTCAATGGCAGTTAGGGAAGCTCACTACAAACTGCTTTATAATTGGTACCTATATCCTGAGAAGCTTAAGAAACTATACCCTCAGGTGTCAGGTAGATGTTGGAGGGGCTGTGGCATGCTGGGAGACTTTAAACATATATGGTGGGACTGCCCAACGATTCGCCCCTATTGGAACGAAATTCTCTCTCATCTGAAAGAGTTGCTGGGATATCCCATTCCGATCACGATGGAACATGTCCTCTTGGGCCTTGGGTTCAGGAACTACAGCACCAATCATACGGGGACCGGGCTATCCTGTGGCTAGCTTTGGGGGCCGCGAAGACAACCATATCGTTCTTTTGGAAAAAAGCGGACCCACCCCCTATAGCTCTGTGGTAAGCAGACCCACCCCCTATAGCTCTGTGGTTCACTCGGTTGTGGAAAAGCCTCGCCATGGAGCGTCTGGTTGATAAAGGGGAGGGCTCGCACAGAAGTTTTGATTGCACATGGGATCCTCTGGTTCGGTTTCTTTCCAGGGGGCTTCCCCTCATGACTTGTAGCCCCAGTTTAAGGGCTTTGCACCTCTTCCATATCTAGGAACCAGAGTCTGAGACGGGGGGACTGGAGAGGACCCCTGTGGGTTCAGAGAGGGGAACCCCCAACCACTGACTACTCTTAGCTACTCTTGACATGTCCAGGGATGGATTGTTTGTTGTATGTTAACTTGTTTACTATTTTTAGTCTGTTTCATTTACTGTAAGTACTGTAAACGCTTACAACCTTGCAAGATGAAAAGCGTCCCTTATAGCTGAGTATTCCCATTGAACAATGTAACACTTACCCCTGCTGGGGACAAACGACAAAGGGGATGGAGATGTATTGAGTAGCCTATGATGCCTATTGATTAGATATGCCTGTACTGTTTTACAAAATGTCAATAAAAAGAAGATTACAAAAAAAAACATTTGCAAATTGGAGAGACACTCCCTTGCCTGCAGATTTCTACCCACTTTGCTGCTGGACCCTGGGACTGCCATGAAGAACTGGAAGGAGGAACCCCCGACCCTAACTCAGGAACAAGGGCTCTGCCCAGTTGACCCTACGACCAGTGGGTCTCCCCAAGGGCCAGGGAGGCTGGTCCCCTTAAACCCCTGAGGACCAGAAGGTGGAAAGCCCTGGACATTTCTGCGCCCACCAACAAAGAACAAAAGGAGAACCGGCATAGGGAGCCAGGAGGACTAGCTCTTTGAGTACTGCACTGCTTGGGAGGTGAGGAGGGTTGCTGCAACTGCCACTGGTAGATAGTTCTCACAACCAGAAGTAAAATGATCCCAGGATTAGGGCCTGAGTTACAGCACTCTAAAGTTTGGTAATCTACTTTCCCGCCTGCATAGGGCTCCGCTGCCCATTCAATAGTCTTCCTGAGGTGGACCACGGCCCAGGGGGCGTTGCTCTCCCCCGCTGAAGGCAAGAGGGACCCATGACCCCATTCCTGGGCCTGTTATCATAACAGAGGCCAGAGGAGTGCTGCAGCACTCCCTCCACATGGTCCACCTCTCCACTCCCAATGATCTTGTCGGGGCAGAGCAGGAGATGGCCACACACTGCGCATCTACCCAACAGACACCAATGGCCGTAGTCCGGGGAGCCGGTGAGGGCAGCCGGGGTGGGGCTCCCCAAAGCCAGCACATGGGGTGCCCGGGTAGGATCGGGCACCCCAATCCTAAATGGAAACACAGCACAAGGCCACTTAACAAAAGGGAAAAGCTGACACAGCTCTCCTCAGCACGGTGGGAGAGCTGCTTCTACACAATTCACTGATTTCAACAACTCTCCTCATAATGGCTTGCAACTGTGATGGTTTTAAACACATTTTTGCCCACATCTCTGCTCATGGTGGTCCCAGGATGACAGGTCCACACCAATCACTCAGCACAATGCAGCCTTTCTCTTATGGGTACTTTCTGTGTCCTCACCCTATGTTGGAGATGGGCTCCAAAATTATTACCTTACCCGGATTTTCAATGTATTTTCAAGAACTCTGATGGCTGGAGCTTTTGCTGTACAACCAGAAGTGTTTCGCTCTCTAAGGACCATGTGTATGGTAACATTCAAGAAGGCATGGAAGAAATGAAAATGCACAATTATAATGCTCATGTTATTACACCCTCTAGGGGCTGACTGTATGGTTGCAATGCAATGCTTTTTCAATGTGATGCCCTCTAGGGGCTGTTTTTACAATTACAGTTTAATGTCATATGTATGAAAGAATACACAATGTTTGTTCCTGATAAATGGTTTATTAGGTTATCATAATGACTGCACATGTTTTTTTGGTTCACCATTATCGCAAAAGTAGGGTGTTTAACACAGAGCAACATGTTTAAACTCACTTGAAATGTTTGGGTGCCACCTCTAGGGGATCACCAGTGATTACACAATGTCATCCATGGTATACTCCATCTGCCAGTGTATATATTTGTAAATCACTGTGTAGTATTTAGTAGTTTGTGTGTAATAAATGTACTTATCCTTTTTCTAAAGGAAAAGTACTTACTGGACAATCCTTTTTGAGTGTTAATATTGTGTGCCAGTGATTGGGGATTACTAACCCACACAACCTCCCTTGAGTAGGCCTTGGACTGCTCTGCTTCCCTACCCTGTGAGAGTCATGCGCTACAACGACCCAGTGGGGACAATTGTGGACTTATTACTTGTGATGGCCACACACATAATAGCCTAATTTCCAAAACCAATGTTATCATCAAGCTAAGGGAATTAATACAGGTATGTTTGCCTGTATCATTTCTATTTCCTTTTTGAACTGCCCTGGTCTAGGTGACCCTAGCTCTGGCGTGTCATCAGAGTGCTATCTTACCATTTTCTATCAAATGTTGTCCTGCAATTATCAGTTTAAACACACCTGGTGTTCCACGTCTTATGAGGCTTATCTCCTAGCTTTCACAAAACACCCCTAGTCTCATTTGAGAGCGCAGGAAAATTAAATAAGTATGACTTAAAGAAGAGAATATCACAATGGGAAGATGTTTTCATCTGTTTAACCTTAAGAAAACAAATGAGTTTTAGATTTATTTGTAAGTATAAAAGTAAGACCCAAATTTGTGGAGCCATCTCTGCTGTGGCAGGGTCTGCTAGGTGGCACTTTTAATGAGAGCCAGTCTGAAATCTGCCCAATCGCGTTTAACTCAATGGGCCTTCACTAGAACCAGGTTTAATAACTGTATTTTTTGGCCTCTAAGAACATCCGAGTTTATCAAAATTCCAGGGATCACAACTGAGACTCTTCTCTTTGGTTGACCACAAAGAGTAATATTGCCGCTGTTTACAGCACTCAGCTCCAGTAAGTTAAAACACTGAACAACCCCAAGCTACCTGCCAAATTATTATTTTAGAGCCACAGCTTGTTCAATTAAACAGCGATGTGTTTGGAAATATTGCTTTTCAGCAAGTTGTACTCATTTGAGTGCAATTTTATTAAACACTTTTACCAAGCGAATTTTATTCCACAAGTAAATGTAGTTACTAAGAAGTAAAGAAAATACACTTTAAAATTAAACTTGTCAATGGGACACTGAATGTCTGGTCCGTTATCTTATTCAATTCTTCCCTGATCTCCACTCCTACATATGATATATATTTGGGGCCTAGTGCACCCTCTACTCCTATCCTCTACAACTTAGTTTCTCTTCATACCCTCTCTGCCATTGCCTTTTCGAATATTTTCTTCTTTGTTCATTCTCACCTTGATTTTCTGGCAACCAGTAACTGAAGGCTTGGCCATTCTTCTCTCACATAAATTTTATATTTGTTTCTTCAGATTTTTGTAGACTCTAGGGCTTATCTTACAGCTTTCTGTTCAATGTTGAAAATAATTTATTTAGCAATGAAAATTGAGGTACAATATTAAGTCATTACAATTGAATCAGACTATCTCAGAGTAATACCTATTATGTAACATTGAACAGAAGCATCATATATGGAATGCAATATCACAATACAGTGCTGATTATCATTTAATGTATAGGGCAGCACCTAGGGCGTCACAGTTGTAATAGATAACATCCTAACAACAAGGAAAACAACTTCCAAAGATTATTGGAGGAAATAGTTATGATGCAGAAAACAAAACCATTTCTACAATTGTGCTAAGCTGTGGGAGGGAGAGACCATAATCTTAATTTGAGCTAGGGCAGATCCTCCAAAAGACCTAAGCAATGGTACCCTCAAATGTAAATTAGTTTCTGTGAGTAATTCGTGGCTTGCTCTCGATAGGGTTGCACAAAATGTATTTATGACCTTGACAACTCAAAATGGCAGTAGTTAAGAAAGGAGTTTTATAATAAATTGTCACAGAAATGAAGAAAAAAAATAAGGTATCAAAAGGTATACTAAAAAAACAGCTCCAGAGAAAAGCATTGGAAAGGGTTGCTCAGTGTTCACCTATGGTGGAATACAAAAGGCTTAATTTGCTTGCATGTGAGTGTCTCCATTTGGAACAGAAGCAGAGTATTTTAAAGAACAAACCATCTTTGGCTAGGTCTGGTAGCCCGACCAAATAAAATATCCAAGCTTCCCACTCTGTTTTTTTGTTCAATGATGCATTTTTCCCAGTCAGTCAGTCAGAATGAAGTCTGCCTAACTATGAACCACCTGATAGTTTCTTGAACATCCATATCTCGTTCCTACCACTGATAGCCAATCCCATAGCCACATCTAAGGGGGACTCGGCATACCCCCAAAGTTTCCATTCCCACACTATTAGGTTTACACCAGTGGACCTTGAATGTTGCATCCTCCTGGGACACTGTGTACATGAGGCTTTCGGTCACCGTCAATGCTCCTCCATCGTTGCCAACTTTTCTCTTGCATGCCTCACTATCTGCAGTTCAATACACAACAATAAGCCTATCTCGACTAACGAGAAGTACAATATTGCACTCGCAGAATAGAGAAAACAGCATACTGGCAGCGTTAAAGCAAACCATTTCAGCTAGAGTCTATTGTCGGGATAAGTTAAGTCAAAAATCAGAATGGCTACACATTACAGTATTATATTACAGGAGTCTATTAATAAACCTATAACACTTGTGTGTGTGAACTCTTAGTGATTGTAATGATTATATATTGTTAATTCATTTAAATGTACCACACATCTTAATGAAGTTAAACCATAAGTTGAATATAAATGTTGTATATATAGGTGTATAAAAGTATATAGATGACGTATGCAGGGTGGAGCCTAAAATTACGCTGCTCTAGGTAAGATATTGTGACACTGAATTCTAGGAAGTTTGCAACTACATGGTGGGAGCGCAGCTCCCCTAGCTGCAGAGGAATATTTTTCTAGAGAGGTCATTTAGAATAAAGGATATTTCAGTGTAAGCGCCCACACGCAATTAAAGGTTATGTTCTATTATGAATAGATCTGTTATTACCCTGTCTCTCGGCCCGTTGCCTGTGCCATTTAGGGCTTTCTAGGATGTAATGAGTCTCTTATCAGCTGCAAAGAGTATGGTATGGATTAGTGTTCTGCAAAGGGAATATCCTCTCCACAACGGCTAGTAAAAGGACAGTGGACAGGTGGCAATTTATTTAATGTTTTATTTTAGCTCTTGTCAACTCTCGTAACATGTGGACTACAGGCAAAATTTAGTGTAGGGTATAGGTTGCCAATAGGTCTACAACACTTCCACCAAAAGAGTGAATCTGTCAGACCTATCCTGTTGAGTTCAGACATACTTAGTGACGTTTCTGGAGGATCTTGAAATTGACATATTCAGTCTTCATATTAAGTACATCACCACTTTCTGCATCCCAAAAGACTATGAAGTGAAGCAGCTCAATTTCCATCTGGGTCTGAAGCCAACCCTTGTGAGGATCTAGCACTGACAAGTATCATAAGGAATTAACATCAAATAAAGATAATTATTTGAAGGAGGTTACCATCCCCACCCAGCATCTGTTTGTACTTTCCCTAAAGCAGCAGAGCAGAAATGTGTCTACAAAGTATAGTTAAACAAATGTGTAGTTTGGAGACACAAGGAATCCTCAATTCAGGTCACTGAGTGGCCAGTGAAGATTCCCAGTCATTTTCTATGCCGCTCTGTCAGTCAGACAGAGCCGCGTGCAGGGCGGTGCAGGAAGGTGTGGGGTGCTGAAGCAACATGACAGCCGTGGGGTATATCAAAACGGCGGCCGGACGAGAAGCAACACAAGGGAGAAAACATGGGCAAAGGAGAGCAGCGTGGAGGTAAAATCATGCATGCGAGAGAAAGCCACATGAATGCAGGTGGGAGTAGAGTAGCACAACGGCGAGAGAGGGCAGAATGGATGGTTGGAGAAAAGCATACAAGGGCGACAGCTGGAAAACACATGCACTCTCACTGAGTGATTAAACACATTGGTGTGTGGCATGACCAAAAATCTAAAAACCAGGAACACAGGTATGTTGCTAGGGCATGCAGGGCAGGTACACAAATGCACATCATTGTGGGAGCTGGCCTTGCAAAGCGTCACTCGATGGGTTGCTGCAAAAGTGGAGGCTTTTGACAAGGGCCCTTTTCTGGGCATCGGGTTGCAGATTTTAGCTTATTCCTGCACTCCATTGGATACTTGACTCACTACAATACTCTGCATATCACTCATTCCGAGTATACCCACTCAAACAACATCCTGCCTCTTAAAGATCAATAGGGATTCAATGCCATAAATTTAGATTTTGACGAGTTTATTGCTAAACTCCTCGAGGATTAAAAAGAAGTAAAGTAATCCAAAAGAGATTGGAGACCTCGAGGGGATTGTGAGCGTAAGACAGTGTCAACTGCAAACTTGAAACTGGGGTACTAAAGCACGCTGAATTTGGCACGTCATGGGTGCAGTTTGACAACCACTTTACTGCTCCATTGATGTATAAGCTGAACAGCCTGGGCCCAAGCATGCACCCTTGTCTTACTCCACGATTAATAGCTATCCTGTCCCAAATTTCACCTAACCTGTACAAAGGTCTCACTATGCAGCATTTTCAGGAGATCATCAGGAATACCATAATTTTCAAACACCCTCCAGAGATTTTCCCTAGTCACCAAATCTAAAGCAGCCCTCATATCCATAACGGCCACATATAAATGGTCCCGCCTCAGGATTACATATTTCCATCACATCATTCTGAAGCAGAACACCTGATCCAGGGTACTGACCTTAGATCTGAAACCGCTTGGCTACCTGAAAGAATGTGATGATCTGTCATCCTTAACAGAAGTCTCTAAAGTACCTGTCTACAAAAGTTCTTTTGACTATTGTCCATCAAGCTGTTTGGCCTGTAATTAGGGGCATCCCGCCTCCCCTTCTTGTAGATAGGTACAATAGTGGCACTTCTGCAGGTTGTAGGGATGCCCCCACCCCCTTATAATGGAATTTCCAAAGGTGTTCAAGTATGAGACCCAAATTTCAGGTTATGACCTGCATACGTCTCCAGGGATGCCATCAGAGCTTTCCCCTTTTACATCAAATGCATTGTCTGTGCTGTTTGTTTCAAGCCCAAAAACAAGGAAGATACCTTCCTTAATCACAGCCTCTTCCTCTGTATGGACTGTCATAAGATCATCTCTCAGCTGCAACAGGTCATTAGACAATTTACTATATAGTTATGAAAAATGATCGACCCATACTTCAGGTTGCACAGCTGTCTCGAACTGGTCTTCTAGAGTGTGGGATCCAGTTGCTACTATGTTCCAGAAGACCTTATTTTGAAGAGATTGAGTAAGTTCTACTCAATGAGCAATCTCCCAGCCTCTTTTAGCCTTAGTCAGTATTACCCTATGTTCTCTTCTTGCGTCGCTGATCATCCTGCAGTCACCTTTCTTTGTGCTTCTAAAAGCACTGTCTTGGCGAATCTACAGTCTTGAAAAAACCAACCCGGCAAAGTTTGCTGATGCTGGACCTTCCGCTTATGCCTTCTCATATAAGGCTATGCATACACATATGAATTCATACCTGTCCATTGGCAGTTTTGTCTGGATGATTAGGCTATACTTAGGATGAGGAGGTTTTAATGTTAATCCTGTGTACATGAAAATGTATTATCCACAAGAGGCTATGTCTGCCTGCAAGGAACTGTTCTGAGCATAAGACGCAATACCTGAGCCTTTACCTGCACATACAAAAGATATACCGGCACACGTAAGGCTGCACTGAGTTTATGTAGTTTCTTGAACATGCGGCACGACAATAGACAAACCTCTCCTTGACAGAGCCTGTATGAACGTTTAAGATTGTACTTGGCCATTTGAGACAGCACTTCGTTTTAAGAGACTGGAGTTGGTCTGCAGGGCCCTAAAGCTGTAACGTGGATCGTGTACATGAAACATAGATATGGAGGATATAATGTCTAGAATGAATGCATGCTTGCGGTTATTCAAACCTTCCCCATCATGAAAATTGAGAGCATCATTTTATGACTAAAGTATACGGCTTTACGGTCTGCACAGGTTGAATTGAACCCAGGCTATCATGGTCAAGGCCAAGGTGTGCAGGAATAAACCCAGATGAGTAGTAATATGTACCTCCAGCTGAGCTGGAGTGGAGCAATGCAACTTTGCTGCATTGAGCCAGTAAAGAAAGTGGCAAGGTGCCTTGATGACGTTCCAAAATATGAACATAACTTTGCAGGCTATTTGGTTTCCTTCTCTTTACTGATTGCAAAGGAAGAAAATCACACAATATGTTGGTGTGGGTTTCTGAGTCACCCTCGTTATCAGGCTTTCAGGTTTATATTAGTTTTTCCACTATCTTAGTTAGATTTGAGGACGATGCTCATTATGCAAAATATGGCACCAACTACTGTTTATTTCTCTTTTTTAACCCAGGGAAACCTGCAATAACATACATTTATGAAAGGTGTGGTCTTAAGGTTATCTAATTCTAGAGCTAAGAGTACTAAGCCATATCTGTAAATGCTTTGGGTTTTCTATGGAAACACATTTTGCAAAACTATCTCCAGCTACCTTTGAGGTTGAGGTACAAATCTAAGATAGGTAAGAATAATCACTTCTGTGGGTTGGTGGAGTGAACGTCCCATGACCAGTGTCCTTGTGACATCCTTGTCCTTGTTTTGACATTCTGGCAGCTTTCTTGTGCATGAGACCCGTGTTTTGAAAATCCTGACAAGTGCTATTTAGTCACTCTCATGTTGTTCACCAACAGAATAGTAGATTCTGTTGGGTGCTAGAGGTACACCAAAAGAAGTACTCCTTTTCATATGGGTACTATTCCCTCCATGAACAAACCCTGGCACTAATACATGTTGGAAGCAGCTGAATATAATAGTGGGATGCAAGCTTTTTCATATGCACACCAATGGGAAGACTGCTTACTGTTCTCAATGATTCTCACCACTGGTATATTGTGGACATGAGATTACTTGGGTACATGATGGATGGGGTATACGTGTGGTCCTCCGGATATATTTTTTTCTAAGTTTGTAGGATGCTTCATTTAGATGAGTGGCTGTCAGTGCTGCTGTCTCCTCTTCTCCTTGTATTTCTCCCTGCACTGCTCCTCTCTCTCAATCCTCCTAGTAGAAACCTTTGTAAAGCCAACAAGACCAACCATTTGTTGCCTCCTGTGCAAGTACGATCAACTCAACCTGTGGCCTGACAGGAGCAACACTTGAACAATGAAGTAGTCTAAGGCCTCTCTACAAAACTGCACACCTAATGCTAAGAGATGGCATATCAACCTATTCCCCATGCCCTGAGTTCTATTCTGCAAAGAAAGGATCCCAACAACTGCACCTGATTGGCCATAAAATAGAATGTAAGCAAAACGATATGAGCATCCCTGCAATCTGTAGACTAGCTGCAACAGAGCTGTGGCACACATGAAAAAAGGCTCTTCCTCCAGATCGGTTGCCCTCTAACCCTTTGGGCTAAATTCAAATGGGAGCAAACAACTGGATGGATTCACACTAACAGCCTCAAGTCTAGTTATAAGCTTACCCTTTGTCTGTAACCAGTGTGCACCTTGTACTCGATGAGCTCTGCACACGTGTGTAGAGGAATACAGGTAACAAAGGGGGATATCTTAACATTCTTGCTTTGAGCGTTAAGGCATGTACCCAAAAGGCTAGGGAAGACATTGCTGCTTAGAGAGACAAGGAGATAGACTGTACTGTTAGTAGAGTCCCTGTCCTTTTTCGTTTAGAGCCCAAGTGCAGCATTACTGAATTTTGGCCTGAAGATGTTGGTGAGTCAAGTCTACCAAGATGGAGTGCCTACTATCTTTGCCATCCAACAAGCATCTCCCTTTCAAGTCGAACCATTCCTTTGGTGAGACAGAGTGCTGACCCTTGCTACTTTATCGTGATACCTGCTGAGTAAAATCATATTAACGTATGAGTCCTGCATGCTTGTCAGCACATTTTCATTGCACACTTCATTCTTCAGCGACCTTATTTCCTTGTGCCTCTTGGCACATCATGACTCTACACTTGGTTATTGAACAACCTGAAATCCATATTGGTTGTCAGTATATTGTTGCTCTCCTCTTTCATCAGCGACCAAAGATTCATCTGAGACGTGTGTGCAACAAAAATTGGCTGCCTTAAATGTATCATTGTGCACCCTGCTCTTTAGCGACACAATGTCAGTGAGAAATGTAAAGGTTGTCCATCAGCATCTGCAGACGTAATGTTCCCTGTTTAGAGCCCATACTGGTGCTAAGGTTTGGATGCCTCCCCTGACACTGCCGGTCAGCCTTCTTTCTCAAAACTGTTACTTCTGCCAATGCCAGTCGTCATTGTACAGTGTGACTGCTACACGATTGTGCCAGTAATGAGCATTTCACTTCTGACCTACAGGCTGAGGAAGCCACATATACTATAAGGACAGATAATGAAACCAGCAGGTCTAGGGTCTGAACCATCTCCCACATAAGCTGTGTTTGCTGTAGTAATACTTGTAACTCTATCCATGCTTGAAAATAGCCAACCTCCAGCCAGGAAGTATAAAGTAGTTACTGAATAACCATATGGGGTTAAGAGTAATAGTTGTGACATAAAACCTATTAAAGCTACAGAACAAACGTTCTTAATATTAATAAAGTGTTGTATCTTTATTGAAAGAATAACATTGTGATGTATGCGCCTCACATAGATGGTACGCAAAGAGTAAGCCCTTTTTGACTTCACTACCCCCTGAAAGTCAAACATAGAGGAAGCAAATCAGTAAGGTTGTAGTAATGTCTGTTGCCTGTTATTCAAAGGTCAATGCCATTATCCATCATAAATATTACCTAACTGCCTTTGAGTCGCACAGTCCCAGAGAACTCACCTGACAAGGGTTTGGACATATTGTGAGATTCAAGTTAAAATGTTTGTGAAACAGATTCTAGACTAGCCTTTAAAGTTCTAAAACCCCAGTACCCAGCCCTGCACCTCAGCAGCAGACAATGACAAGTTGGACACTGTCCTCAAGGCAATCTAAATGTCTCGCATCTCTGTCGAAGTGAGAGTGGACGCAATAGCTACCGATGTAAACCTACTACGCGATGGTCATAGAAAGTTGGCTAAATGCATCACGCAGTGTGAGAAGTCTTTGGCTGATTTGCAGCACCACATGGTAGATCTTTAGGGACAACTATGAGACCCGACTGAAAGAGTCTGCTTTCTGTAATACAGGTCAGAGGATGCAGAGGGCTGCTCCTGCCGTTGTAATATCAGCATAGTGGGCCTGCCCTAGTGGTCAGAAGGACGCAGCATGGGAGACTTCCTAAAGTGCTGGCTTAAGGACCTCGTACCTTCCTAGAACCTTACACAGTATTTGTCCATAAAAAGAACACATTAGGTCCCAGCCCGCTGGCCTCTTGTGGGCAGACCTCCCAGATCAGCTGTGGCTAAAATACTTCACTATAAAGACCCCAACGCCATTGCATGACAATCTGATCTTCTTTTTCTTTTAAAGACAGCCATTACATACTGATTTTCATGGATAATACCTTGGGGTACAACACTAACAGGCCTCTTTTTTGGGAGTCAGACAGAAGTATGCCTTTCTATACCTTGTCAAACCAAAAATGTTGTTGAAACAGAAAACTCATGTTTTTCATAGACCCAGCAGAGGTTTGGAACTGGGTGGAGACGGGCCTGTGGTTGATTGCACCACCCACATGGATGCAATTGCCAATACTTACAAAGTCAAACTAGAGACGGATCCGCCTCTTCGGCGGCCCCATCTCAGGAATAGGTCAGTAGTGGCGAGAGGTCAACCTATCCAAAAAGGGTGAACCACCTTTTGCCTGATTACTAATAAAATTGGGAACTTTTGCCAGAGTGGTTCACCCTGTTATGCCATCTTTCATGCCCTAGCACGCAATGGTAACCTGTTCATTACGGTTAGGACAGCTGTCAGTTTGCCTCCTGCCCCATGTAGTCATTTCGTTTTATGCCTTGTTTTACCTCACCTCAGTTACTTTTGTGATGGAACTGAAACTTCTGTTCTCTTGTGGGCCAATCTATCCATACTGGGGCTGTCCATGGGTTGAGGGGAAATTCCAAATATGGACCCCTGATGACACAACAAAGTTTAAGCTATGGCAGGACCACAGATGTACAATATAATCTCTTGGAGTATTAGGGGACTGCAGACAGACACACAATTCAATCTCTCCTCAAACGAAGGTGGATTATCATAGCAATGTTCCAAGAATTTCACATTATGCAAATAGAAGAGGAACTTGCCCCTCTCTGCACGGTCTGCCCCAAACTTTTTGCCTTAATTCTCCTGGTTTCTGAACCAGTTTTTGCTGTCTTTTAGGACTCTGAACACTTTACCATTGTTACCAGTGCTTGTGCTCTCTCGTTTAAACATGGTGAAATTGGTTTACACTCAGCTGGCCATGTTCATTTGCATATAAGTCACTGGTAAAGCGGTGCTACAGGTACCTAGGGCATGTAAATTAAATACTACTATTGAGCCTGCAGCTCTTATTGTGCCACCCACTTAAGTAGCCTTTTAAACTTGTCTCAGGCCTGCCATTGCAGGCTGCTGGCAGTTTGACTGCCAATTTGACTTGACAAAATAACCCCTTTGCCAAGCCTAAAACTCCCTTTTTATTGATTATAAATCACCCGTAAAGAAGGCCCTAAACAGCCCATACGACGGGGTGCATTGTAATTAAAAAGTTCAACCTTTACTTTTAAAATTTACATGTCCTGGTAGTGGCACGCTCACATATTTGTTTTTCACTACTGTGAGGCATACCTCTACCATACAGTAATATTGGGTTACTGTATTCGATTTATTACATGATAACATTTGATTGGGAACAGGCGGGAAAGCCATGTTTGATGTTTATGGAATAGTAATTTAAAACCCTCTCTGATGGAAAGTCAGATTTTTAAGTCACAATTCTGAAAATGTCACTTTTAGAAGGTTTAGCAACTGGGGGTGAATGTTTGATTTGTTGTGTGTTCCGCCCATCACCTGTTCTTTTTGCATTTGTCGCCCCAAGTGGGAAGGGTATGCCCAGACGTGGGTCCCGTGCTCACTATGCCACCAGATTCAAGCTAGGCTGGCTGAAGAGGGGTTATACCCCGAAACCGGTCCCAGGATGCTTGTTTCTGGTCCAGGGAAGATCTGGTCTGGTGTTTCGGGCTGAACTGTTCCCATTGGGAACTGGGTCACGACTGATTTGCATATGGCTGGGTCTAAACTGAAATGGCATAGTGAGCAAAAAAAACGGATGGATTAAACCCAGATCTGCGACTGGGGGTAAATGTTTGATTTGTTGTGTGTTCATTCCATCACCTGTTCTTTTTGCACTTTTAGAAAGTTGTCATTTTCTACCATTTGGTGCCTGCAGCCTATTTCCTGGGTCAAATGACTAGGTGTAGTTGGCAGATGTCCTTTGTGTAGTCCTCCCAGACAGCCACAAAATACAGGGTCTAGGTGTTGGCAGGATGGGCCAGCCTGACTTGGTGAGAGGGGTGCAACTGTCACACTTGCACTTCAAAGACACTGCCTCAGCTCACATATAAAGGGCTTCACTCTAGCCTATTATGCCTGCATAGACTGGGACCAAGGAAGGGAGGCAGGAAGTTCCAGGTGCTTCTGTAAGGGGAAGGCTCCAGAAGTTTCTTCCACTTTGAACTGGGCACCAGGTATAAAAAGAGGGGACCCTTCAACCTAATTTTTAGTACACTCCTGAACCAGTGGATACGGCAGAAGAACTATTCTGCTGCCAGAGTCTGCGCTGCATTTTTAGGCCTGCCCTGCTGTCTGAGAAGGAAGACTGGACCTTCACCCTTCATCCCAGGCTGAAGTGACTCCAAGGGAAGCTGACAGACCTCCTGATCTGAGCTACAGGGACACAACAAGCTCCAGACTGAGTGGGTGACTGAGGACCAAATGTTCTTGTCCACTTTAGAGCGGTTAAGTGAGGAAGGGGTGGTCCTAATAGAGCTCCTGTACGGCCTTGACCAAGGGTAATTTGTGGTGCACACACACTAGCTTGATTAATAATGAATCCAAGTATTCTCCCAATACTCTGGGACCTGATAGCAACCTTCTCTGTTCCTAACAGGACATACATGATGCCTTTGTCGCATTCTACCAAGCTCTCTATTGCTCCCTTCCTGTGGGCCCTTCTGAAGCAATATCTGTCTCTCTCGAGGAAACCTTTCTTTCTTGACTATCTCCAGCAGACCAAGAAGAAATTGACATGCCTATCCTAGCCCAAGATATCAAAGGGGAAATCACCTAGCTAGCTGTGAGAAAAATGCCTGGGACTGATGGACTCCAGGTCATATTTCACAAAACCTTTGCAGCATCCTCACCACCAAAACTAGCCAGCATGTACGAAGCAGCAGTTGATGTCGCCTGTCTCCTGTGACCCTTTGTGAAGCCTCATTGGTCTCTATACTAAACCCTGGGAGAGCTACCACGAACCCATCCTCCTACTGCTCTATAGCAATTGTAAGAATATGTTAAAAAATTCTTAGTAAGATCCTAGCTGACTGTATTCAATGGGTTGTTCCGCAGCATATCCATGCAGATCCAAACCGCTTCATCCCAGGTAGAAATATTTCTCTGAATATCTAGTGATTAATAAGAATCATGGGAGCTGCACAATTGCACTGGCCCAGAGCAGCTGAACTTATATTGAACCTGGAGGAGGTGTTCACACTATTCAACTGGTTTGACTCCTATATACAGACCCCTCTTGTCAGACTCAAACTTGGTGGGCCTGGTCTCCACCCCTGTCCGAGTCGGCAGGGGCATCTTACAGGGTTGCCTCATCTCCCCCATCCTCTTTGCACTGACAATAGAGCTTTTGACTGCCCAGGCGCATCTTTGTGGAGGGGGTGTGGTATTCCATTGCCATATAGAAATTACTCAATCTCACTTTACTAGGATGAGGTTTTATTCTGCCTTAAAAATCTGGCAGGGGAACACTCCAGTATCGCCCAGCTCTTGACTGAGGTCAACTTGGTCTTAGGCCTCCAAGTAAGCTGGAACAAGTCCTACCTCTTTCCACTATGCTCTGAAGCTGCTCTGACTAGGATAGGCTTAGGAGATAGCCTGATTCTTTAGGAGGTCACTTCCTTTCAGTGCCTGGAAATCTGACTCTTCCACTCTAATATAGGATCTGCTGGATGGCAACTTGATGGTGGCAGTGACATCTTTTCAGGCCCAGGTTGCTTATTGGCAGTCTCTCTCCATCAGTTATTGGTTGCATCACCCTCTCGAAGATTGTGATGCTCCCCCTTCTTTTATACTACTTAGCCAATCTTCCGGTGTTTCTCCCAAGGAGGTTTTTCCACACCCTGGATACGCTGCTTTTAGAACGTATTTGTCATAACTTTCGCCACTGAGGTGCTCTATCAAAACTGCAAACCCTACCTGATTGAGGCAGTCTAAGTTCTTCTTACTTTAAATACTATTATTTAGTAGCCCAAATCCAATGGCTGATCTGTTGGCTGGCTGTGCGCTTTCTTGAGGAAGCAAGTGTTACTGAAACACCTCTACAGACCTGGCACTGTCCACTGCCGGACGTCCGCCGTGGTAGTAGTGGTCCCCACAGGTAGCACTGAAATTCCTGACAAGAAATCTCAATATAACTAAAGGCTTTCCTTCCTATTAACCCACTGTACCTCTACTGGGACTCTCTAAGCAGACTGAACACTTGAAGTGGCAGGAACTACAATCCTGGTACCAAGCTGGGGTTTTCACTGTAGATGATCTCTTTAAACATGACCAACTTCTTCCATTTCCAGTTCTTGTGGACCAGTTTAATCTTTACGGAAGTCTATTTCCAATTTATGGTTTCTTGATATGCACCTTCAGAGCGACCCGGGCAGTGGTATCCTCTGATGCCACTACCAATGCTCTCGTGCATTCCCTGCACTGCAATGTGGCGTGGTTGTAGTCGCATGAGATGGTTGGCTAGGGCCTTCCTGACTCATACTCAGTCTTCAATGGATGGCACCAGAGACACCTGGGAGACTGAAATTGGTATGGTCTTGCGTGTGAAAAAATGTGATAAAGTTCTAGAATATCTACAGGATGTTTTTCACGATGCCTTGTTAAAAGTACCCAGTTTTCACATCCTACACAGAGTCTATCTTTCTCCCCTACGCATTACCATAATTTTACCTGCCACTTCAGACTCTTGTGCTCGATACAGCACGACTGGTCTGGACCTTAAGCTCATGTTCTGGGACTGTCTCTGTTTGGAACAGTATTGAGACAAGGTGTCATGGAGTTCGGAGGCTATTACTGGCTTGCCACAGGTAGTCTCCTAGGAGATGGATTCCTTGGAACTTTACAAACGGCCAAAGAAAGCTAAGACTGTCGCCCGCTTCCTCAACCACACACTAATCCTTGCAAAAAGGACCATTACACTTCACTGGAAAAGCCCGGCTCCCTCCTCCATTAGAGCTTGGCATCACACTCTGAAACAGTGGGAGAGAGAGGAAGCTGTGGCTCTCCACAGAGAACAAGCTGAGGGGCTATGTTGACAGGCAGTAGCCCATAACTGGGAAGAGCTGTTATCTAAGCTAGGTGATCCTCAAAATGAGAGTGACTTATGGGCCTGAGCTTCTTATCGTTCCAAAAAAAATGTTCCCCCTTCTTGCCCTTCAATCCCCAACATTCTTTCTAGAGTCTAACACTACAGTAGTAGACACACTGTAGAGTCAGTGCTCCCACTCCCTTGCTGGCTAAAAGGCTCATCATCTCCCCTAGAGTCAAACTGTCCTGTCCAGATCAACCTTCCCCCATCCACAGTTTGTCCACTGCTACTGATTCATAGCTCCCTCATAGTTCCTATTTTCTTGTTTTCGTTTCACTCAGTTTTACTACCCTCCTAGTCTTAATTACCCATTAGGCTTCAGTTCACATTTTGACTATTACTATATACGGTACATTGGTGTTTGATGGCACCCATCAGCTGGTTTGCCTGGGTGTGCCCTTGTCCTTATGTACACCAAGAAGATTGTGGGGCATTCCTCTATTTGTTAATCCTTGTAGGTATCAATGCCTCACTTTGTTGTTCCCGATTATTATTAAAAGTGATAAAACTGCCTATATATCAATATGGCTGCAGCTAATAATGTAAAGCTCTTATTGACAGTGGTTACGCTAGATGCGAACAAAGCATTTGACTCAGTGGAATGGCCATTCCTGTTTGCTGTCCTTGATAAAATGGTTATGGGGCCCAAATTTAGGCATTCGATCAGTGTCATTTATAAGGCTCATAAGGCTCGAGTTAAGGTAAATGGTATTCTTTCTCAGGAATTTCTGGTGAATTAGATAGGGTCCCCCCCTCCTATTGCTTATGCTATTCATCCTAGAAGAGGCATTAGAAGCATTAGCTGAGTGGTTCTAGGTAGAGACACATTTTTTGGGGCTCGTGTTGGGAGCGATCCATGGGAAGAAAATATTTTGCCATATGCAGATGATGTCTTGTTACCTTAATCAGAACCGCAGCAATCACTGTCACGAGTGGAGGATATCTTTAGGATATACAGAATGCACTGAGGCCTGAACATCAATTTGGAGAAATCACTCCTGTTCCCCCTGGGTAAATGGAAGGCCTGAGGTACTCTCCCCATGTCTCTAAGAGCAGAGCATAAGCAATACAGATATTTGGGCCTTTGGGTTACCAGGGCCTATTATAAGAAAAAGCTGGCCCGCTTCTGCACAGACTAGAGGACGATACTACAAACTGGAGGACAGTTCCGCTCTACTACTACGTAGAGCAGCTTTGTTTAAAATGATCTTCCTGCTGTTATTACTCAATATCCTACAAAATAGCCCATATGAGATATTAGAGGCCTACTTCCGTGAGGTTAGTGGCTATGTGAGGAAACTCCTATGAAAGGGTGGACTGCTATGGGTGCACCCTACATCAACCTACGTATGATGTGGGGGGACAGCTCTACCAGATGCCCACAAATATTATGAAACAGCCCAGGTTAGCACACTAAATGAATGGGAATTAGCAGCATTGGATGACCCGGCCTATCGCCATGATCACGATGGGGTGAAGGGTTACCTACATGTGATTTATAGTGGTAAACTGGTTCCTGGTGTCCCTGCCCGAACTAAGATAGTTTGCAGGATCTGAGAGAGCCTATTGAAGTAAATGGATTGGAAGAGGAGACTGACCCCCAGAACCCCATTATGGGTAGGTATGAGACTTATGGCAGTGTTGAGTCTTCAGGGTTTCAAAGGGTGGGACCTGATTGGCCTCTCTACACTTGGAGATGTCTAGTATGCGAACAGCATGGTGCTGTTCACACACCTCAAAGAAAAATAAGATATGGCTTCCTCCCAGTTTCTTAGTATTACCAATTGAGACACAGCCTAGGAAGACACATATATCACCAGATGTGGCAATGGTGGAATCCCCATTAGAGCCATGACTCCTAGATGACCATATGCCACTTAAGGTGATTTCCTTAACCTATAAGACTCTTATAAACAATTCACAGGGGGAACTCACACAGCTACGACTGAAATGGCAGGCAGATATGGGTGAGTTAGAGGGTGATGAATGGCAGGAGGCAGTACAATTCCAGAGAGAGGTCGCTATACAGGCATGATTCCACCTCATTCAGTTTAAAATCCTTCATAGAGTTTACTGCACTAGGATGCTCTTACACAAGATTGGAAAGACTGTGCCTGATGAATGCCTCCGTGCCTATGCCCAAGCTTCACCCTTTCTGGAAGGGCGTAAAAAGATCTTAACTAATCTCAGAGAACCTTGGGGAACTTGGGGTTTCTCCTAGCATAGAGGGGATCACACAGAAAATGGGTAGTACAGTAAGGCCTAGAGTACAGGCAAGAGAAATGGATTTTTGCTGTAACCAGGAAAGTCTGGTCCACGAGAGCCAGGGATGACCAAGGATGTTCAAGAAAGTATGGAGGAGATGGAAGACTGGCAAATAGGATAGAGTAACTGACTGGGAAGGAATGACTACAGAAAGAATCTCCAGACAGCGCAATAGAAGCATTATCATGGTTTTTCTTGATTGTGGACAAGTACCCCTATCCTGGTGTATTATATCTCTCATTACTAGGGGTGGGAGAATAGGTATGGGGGTAGACATCACTGCATTGTTGTGTGTCTTTGTGTTGATGTTAGATTAGTGATAGTTATGTTTTGAAAAAAAACAATATAAATTATTTTCAAAAAAGTAAATAAATAAATAAAACAGTCATTTGCCACTATTAGCTTTGCTGAAGCCAGCATGTGTTTAGACCCATTGGTAAACCAATAACAATAATATAAAAGCTTTGGCAAAGCAAGACCAATTGTCTTTTCCATTATTTGTTTCCATATGGGTACTTTCTTTTTGCATTTTTGCACCTGAATCACGTGTTTCATATTTTAGGCTCCAAAACGTTTCCAGATGCATCCTATTACTTATGTTGTGAGGATCTCCAGGACTGAGGTTGGTCACCTCTGTTTTAGTGTTCATATTTTAGCTGTTTTAGTAAGACTGCGTTTAGCGATTATTTTTATATATTTTTATCAGCTGGCCTTTATTCTAGGGAAGTGAGGAACAAGCGGTTTGTTTAGTTAGCCTTTGCATTCCATATAATCAATACTTTCTGTCCAAAGATAGGACACCG
Organism: Pleurodeles waltl; assembly: GCF_031143425.1. Classification (NCBI taxonomy): domain Eukaryota; kingdom Metazoa; phylum Chordata; class Amphibia; order Caudata; family Salamandridae; genus Pleurodeles; species Pleurodeles waltl. Next base: position 714,775,337 of record NC_090447.1, read on the forward strand.
TACACGATATGCTGGTTTGTGGTGCTAGTTCAGGAGACATCTTTAACACATAGCATTGCAATGGAAATGGACTATCAATACAGTATGCTTTATTATATAAACAGTGCACTGAATGAGAGACCATTCCGGCCATTACTCTCCTGGGACACACACTGTGTGACATGCAGCTCAGCTGTCGCTGATCTACCAGCTTCCCAAGCAGACTGCCATCTACACCACAGGCTGATTCCTGACTGTTTCCCGGTATGTGGCTCCGGCTAATTCCTTAGATTGGGTCTAGCAGAAGGGTCAGGTAGAAGGGTAACCCTGATTTGTTCTCAGCATAGACATAGGATTAGGTAGGAACCTCTACCACATGTAGAACCACATACATCATAGTTGGATTGTTCATCTTCTTTACCATGTTCATAATGCTGATTACTTTGTTTTGTTTCATCTGCCTAATTATCACAGCTTACTCTTTATATGCATGATTGTGATGGCTTTAATAAATGCATTGAAAACCTATCTTGCATATCTTTGTCTCGCTTTGGCATGCATAAGTAACAGCACAAAAGTGGTAAGATCAGTTTCCATGGCTTCCCTGGGGAGTCGTGAAGTATCATGTTCAGGTTGTCATAATCACCTTGGAGCCTAGTGGGTTTAGTGGTTTGGGTGAGGCACTGTGAGCTAGCCAGCAGTTACTACCTGTGTGGATAGACTCAGTCTCCCACACTTTGCTATTCGGCCATCCTTAAATATGCAGCCCTATTACCAAAGCAGGAGCTGCACAACATTTAAAGGAAGTGCTTTTGACCAAAGTCTGATAAGGGCTGTATCTGAAGTATTTACTTAATTCCTATCAGTAACTAATCTACAAGAAGAATGCAAGCACGAAAATAATGTATGGAAGTAATGCACTTGCAAGAGACAGCTTAAAATGAGTGAGATTGCTTTTGTCAGTGCACTATGCTTTTGCAATAATATTTTTGGAGAATTTGTGACAATCTCTATTAATGCAGCAGTCAATAGTGTCTCTTACCATGGACCTCTGCGCAGTTGAGCAAAGCTTAGTGAAAAAGTTAAGAAAATGTACCTGCAAATAAATTGTATACTTGCTGCAGATCATATGTTTCACCAATAAACTTTTTCTATAAAACAGACATATGTGGGTGTCTTCTGTTCATAACTGATTTGTGGGGAAAACATCTTCTGTACATATCAGTAGTAAATGCAGTTTGCTTAAACGAACATGATCTTTATTTTGTTTTATTTTAATAGCATTACAACATTTTCAAACATCTTAACAGCATATTGCATGCAATGGCAAATCAAATAGGTTTTACCTTTATTTGTTGTGTGAAGCAGGAATGCACATGCCATGCAAACATCAAACCTATTGTATTGTATTGTCAATTTTATATAGCACTTACTATCCCTATGTGGGGCGTTGAAAAGATTGCCCATATCAACAGCACGCTGCAGTGTGTAGCGTGTTTGGTTGGAAGGGTGCAGTCTTTGTTTATTGATCCTATGTGGCAAGTATTTCCATGTCATGTGTGATGGCCACTGAGGTCCGGTTATCGTGTTATTAGACTCAGTGCTTAACAGTGTCGCGAATGAAGAAGTATGAGAAATAGAGGCACAGTTTATGACTTTCGGTAACTGCATATTTGAGGAGCATTGTGGGTCCCTATATAGTATTTCTTATGATCAGAGTCCTCTAAGGTAGTTACTCCACTGTGTTTCCTAATCTGAGATATTTTGATTAACAGTTTGTGCTCCTGAGAAGGCATGGTTTGGGGTAGAAATAGTGGGGAGATCTGCTGGATGAACTTTGCTACTATCATCCCATATATGATTGTCAAGTGGTCATAAGTATGTAGCTACTGAAGTGCTGGAAAAAGCATCCGAAGAATTGTTGGAAAAAAGGCTGTTTCTTTAGTATCCATTTTTCAAATGATTTTGTGGGCACTCGCATCCGAGTGCTGCTGGGTTACGCGTTTAATAATTTCAGGTGTAAATTAGTCCCTCTTGCATTCCAGTAGGGGTGGAAAGACACATCAAGGAGCCAGTAAAAATGTAAGGCTAAAATACGCCTGTTGGCTGACAATGTCTCAAGACACCTGCCAACGTTCTGGAGCAACATACGCCACTATAGCAGACGGAGGCCAACCCAAAGCCTCTTAAAATAAGTATAGAATTCACTATGTTTCCCATGAGTGGAGAAAGCATAATCACATCAAAGCTAAAATAAAAAAAAGTCATGTATCGCATTCCCAGATGGAACATCGACTTGTATCACAGTTTTAGTGTATTATTGTCAGTGGAATTGTATTACTTTAGGATGCTGATTGAGGTCTCAAGGCCTCACGAAAACGCCAAATCGAAATATCTGCTCATCTGAACACAGCCATTTTGTCTAATGCTCACCCCATCTGGAAGAGAAGGTCGATTGCATGCGAAAAACCGCGTATAGTTTATTTCCCACGACAAAAAGTCTAAATGCAATGTAATATTTCTGAGGAACTTTTATTTTGCTCAGTTGTAAAGAAATGTGGAAGAATTCACTTCATGGCACCCTCTACACTTTGTATGCTTTATCCTCTTTGTGTTATTTATACCCATGCCAAGAATACCATTGCTGTTAAAAATCCAGTCTCATGTTTTTCTTTTTGCAAAATGGCATATGTCTCCTGTCAGTAACTTGTACGTAGACCAAGGCCACTTGGACTGGTTTCCTGGAACGCAAATTTAGGGAAAAGCTAAACAATAGAGTTAATATCACAATCTGCAGTTAACTTGGCAGGAAAATGACATTTCTTGGTATTTAGGTTCAGGTCATAATACAGGAAACATTTATGTACTGTATGTGATTTAATAAACATAAAACTCAAGGAACTGTAATCCATAAATCAAGGACTATGCACAAATGTTCTATTTGTCTGCATTCCGCACATTCCCGTAGTCCCATGCGCTGTCCCAGCAATGTAATCTGCAACCCTCAGAAAGAATAACGTGCCAAATCTGTCACTGTTTTCAGAGAGACTAATTCAAAACTCTTCTGAAAATGAAGAATAGTGATGTATCTTTCACAGAATTTGATAGAGTGGAATATCTACACGGCTCTCCAATGGCAGCTTGGTTGAGCAGTCAGTGCTTACACCAGGACGTGGTATAGGTGTGAATCCTGCAATAACCGCCTACCCAATCACTTTATAAATTGCATTAGTCAAATCTGCAATGCTTATTCAATACATATATGTTGAGCCCAACATTCAGTGTACAGAATCCTAATTCTTTTTACTCGCTTTTTATTACTTTTTTTACTTAAAGCATATTATCTTTCCATCCAAAATATTTTATCTTTAGTATGTGATCATGATTAAATAAAATATCTTTAAGCAATATTGTCAGTGTTTTGCCAGCAAAGCTACACATGTCCTACTCCATCTCTAAAAAAATTTCAAACTGCATTCACCTGTATTCCCACACATTCATCAAACATACCTCACTTTTGACCCACAACGCACCACATTAAAACCACAGGGGAACCCAATAGGAGATTTAAACATTATATATATTGCTAGCGCGCCTGGTCCTTAGTAAGTAAACTTACAAGGGGACGCGTATAGGCCGATGAACCTTTTGGATTGCATAAAGTATCCTAGCCTTGTAGTGACCAATGTTATCAATATTTAATATGACCCATCAATGACCACTATGAGAATGATTAATTATTAGACAAATATATCAAAATTTCATGAATAGCCACAACTCAATATACATTTTAACAATCTTTATTTCCCTATTAGTTACAATTCTAGTGGATAAGGTTAACTCAAACTTTATTCAATCAGCTCAGAAATTAGTTTATTAGCGACCACCAATAACACAATCAAATCAGAACTTGAGAAAACATATACTCTAATGCTTCAGCATAAGCCAACAAAGATGAATAGGCCAACATCAATATCAGAGTTCAGCAATCAGTTTGTCAATCATTTCTTACTGTCAACGTCATCCATAGAATCCTACCTAACCCAGATTAACATTTAGCATGTGGGACTTCATGCGAAAACAATTTAGAAACGTGAATTTGGAAAAACATCTAGCTAGTACATAAACTATAAAAACAGCGCAGTTGGTATCTAGAAAGAAAAGGCACAAAGTTAATTAGTCACATTGTCATAGCTACCTATCCACGGAATGGATCAGCAACAAAGTCAGTTTTTGTCTTCAGGCCATCAATTGATCAGCAACGCATCAGGCTCTCAAGAGCATGAGCCCAATGACAAAATCTTGCATCGCGTCTTCTGACATCATCATTTCTCTCCTCGCATCTGAAGTTTTAGCCCCTTGTCATGACTTTTTATTTGAGTTTTTCAGTCCATCCCCCTAATTTCTAATTGGTCAGTCAATCACCAGTTATTACACTAACCAATAATATTATTTTTACAAACCTATGAATTCTAATATTTCAACGTTCTCATTGATTGGTTCACTGTACAATGTCCTCATCATCCGGCTCATCAGGTATCGAAAATGTTGCATCTTCTTCTCAAGTCAGTGCCTCTAGTGTTTGAGTCCTGGGAAAGTACATTGAGTCTGCCTTATACCAAACTGTAACAATTTTAGTTCCACCATCTCCTGTCCACCAGTACATTGCAGAAAACTCTAGCAAAGCAGATTTTATTAAGCAGCAAACAGTTCACGGTCAGTTCAATGCGCCAGCAACTTCTACATTGTGCGTTAATTAATTTGGCTCCTGCATGAGGCCTGGAAAGACTAGGCCATAACTTCGGCTAAGTTAACTCTACAATATAGTGCAAAACATAGTTTATACATCTCAGTATGGCCCGTTACTACATTATTATTAGTGTTTTTCATTATTTCACAAATCATTAATCAATTTAGTATAACTTTTCGTATAAGTGGCTGCCATTCTCCGTGGGCACATTTTCAAACTTGCACATTATTTTCTCTACAATTAATTTCTCTATGAACTTTTGTTAATCATAACATATAAACATTTATTAATAATTTCTAATTACCATATATATATATATTTTTTTTTACCTAGTGGCGGTCGCCACTAGGTAGTTATAGTTAGGACCTAGTTTCTATATAAAAAGCATTTTTTTACTTGCCTATATCTTTGGTGCCGCTTGACGAATCTTCATGAAACTTTCCAAATCAAATGTGCCAGTAAGGTAGCCATTGTCCGGAAAGTTTGGGGGTGTTCCGTCGGGGGGGGGGAGTTGAGAAAAAGGGAGCGGACCTCGAAACACATTTTCCCCATTCATATTTCCATAGGGATTTTGAACAGTGATAGATCCAAAACTACTGGACGGAATTACACCAAATTTGGCAGAAAGGTGGGTCCCGGTCCAGAAAGAATGCTTTCTGAGTTTGGTGTAATTCCATTCAGTAGTTTTCTGAGTAATTAAGGGGAAAACAAATTTGTATATCTAGGGACGTGAAGGATTTACAACCCCTCCCAATATCGTGCTGAGATCTGATTGGGCTCCCATGCTTCGATATTATAAAGCCCCCAGCTGTGCCAAGTCTTATTATAATGCATGGGGGGGCCCTGGACCCCTCCCGCTGCCCCAGGGACCGCCCCTCCCCAAGGCATTAATGAAAGTAAATTCGTGAGGCCCGATAGGCCCCCACACCCAGGGGATGACCACCTCCCTGGGGCTTTGTAAATATGTGGCCCCCCTCTGCCCCAGGGATTACCACCTCTTGGGGCATTCTTTATATTCTGTGCGGGGGGGGTCATGGCCCCTCCGCAGCCCTGGGAATCACAACCTCCCCGGGGCATTCTTTATGTTCTGTGTGGGGGTCCATGTGGCCCCTCCACAGCCCCAGGGATCACCATCTCCCGGGGTATTGATTGTATTCTGTGCGGGGGGCCTACCCGGCACCCCAGCAGGCCCAGAGATCACCACCTCCCCGGGGTTATAATAAAAAAAATGATGTGGATCTGTTTTGGTCCCCCAGGCCCTGGTGATCACCACTTCTCCAGGGCTATGCCATGTTGGAGGGGGACATCGCGGACCCCTCTTGAGGAGCCACAGATGGCTCCCACAGGGCCTGCTCCTGTTGTGTCCCACGGTGCCTGCCCCGAGACATAGCGGTTTGCGGTGGCTTGGCTGCAGCTTCGGTTTTTGACAGCAGGACCTGTCAAACAGATCCCGCTGTCAAAAAACGAAGATTTCATCTCTGTGCCGTGCACGCATGCAGGGGACAGAGATTAAATGCTACAGAAAGCAGGGAGCTGCTGGTAAAGCTGAAGCAATGGCACCGGGAGGAAATCATTAAGGCTTTCCCCGCGGTGCAAGATATCCCATAAAGGGCTCATTATAAAATAAAAAGAATACAGGCTTTTAAATGGCTAAAAAAATGAAGGAAAAAAATCAATAGCTCAGTTTGAAGGTCACAGGCCTTCACACTGAGTGTCTAGGGTTTGTGTCCAGCCAAACTTGTTTCCCTATTTTGTTTATGTAAAAATATTTCAGGCTCATACTAAAAGGTTTTTAAGTGAGATATACTTTTTTTTTCAAATTGTGCAGAAATATCTCATTCTAAGTAGATCATACATCAAAGTCTAAAAAACTCTCTCTCTTTCAGTCTCTTTGTCCCACTCACACACCCATTGAGACACTTACACACCCACTCAGATACTCACACACCCACTCACAGACCCACTGACAGCCTCATGCACCCATTCACAGACCTGTGTGCACGCTGACACACCCACTGAAACACTGATGTATGCACTGTCACACCCAGACACTCTCACAGCCACTGTCATCCCCCAGATACACCCTCTCACAACGATTCTGACACCCAGAGAGGCAACGCCCAACTTCTGCCCCACACAGCCAAAGGGCTGTGCACAGCATAGGTTCGGGTGGTTACGGGGGTAGGCCGCAGGGTCTGGCTGCAGGACAGGTCTTGCAGGCAACCTCCACTGCACACTAGCGAAGGCCGTGCATGGTGCAAGTTTAGATGCTGTGTGCGGCAATGGTTGGATTAACGTATACTGTACGTTAAAAAAAACTTTGTAATTCACTGAAAAAAAAACAAAGGTTACAGGGAAGTTATAGTTAGGAAATTTAATTTTTTTAAAACATAGAAAATCACTTAAAAAAACAAAGGTTACCGTGACGTTATAGTTAGGCTTACATTTTTTTTTTAAACTCTGTTTTATTGAATTTATAACAAACAATTTAAAATAAAAACAAAACAAGCAGTGCATTTTCATACGAGATATCACAACGTCCATTGTTCTCTTGGATACCTATAGGCAAAACATGGACCATATCCAATCAGACCAGCAATAGCTGTCCCCCCCCCCCCCCACCTGTCTCCCCACATCGAGGACACCCTATCTCCCTTGTCGGGTCAATCTTAGTAAGACGAGCAGGCGTGATGTACACCCGATGGACAAAATTAAAGTGCAAAAACTTAAATCTGTGGTTACAAGAGTCTGTGCCTACCAGAGACAGTGCCAAATTCCAGTCCACTTCTTCTATGGGGTTCTCCAGCTGTCGATCCCAGGCCCTACTCGCTGCACACTCTACCCCCACATTATCCCCACGCAGTGCTCTATAAAACAGAGTAACCAAGTGGGAATCCTCTCCCCAATTTATTAACCCATTCAACATCTTTGATGCAACCGGAAACCCAGACCAGACCTCTCAAGCTACATTGGCATATTGCAAGAACTGGCCAGTGCTCAATCCAAACTTATCTCTTGTCTCCCAAAAGGAAATAAACTCACCATTGGATATAAATCACCTGCCACTAAGCAGCCACCCATTCTCCAAGCCTCCATTGACATGAAAGTATCTATATCCTGAAAGGGGGCCAGACTTCAGATCTTCAGTTCCCTATAAAAAGGGGCACGTCGTAGTATTCTCTTAACTGCCTTTTCCCAGATCCTAGCTGTATTCTTAACCAGGTAGGGGACAGTAGTCACTGACCTACCTCCTGACATTAATGCGTGCACCAGTGCCTCATCTCCCAACATGCCAGCAAACAGTTGCTTCTCCCAATTATCTGTCTGCGTCATCCACTTAGCAGCATGTTGTAAATGTGCCGCATAATAATAGAGTCTGATATTAGGGAGTGCCAAGCCTCCATTTTCCATATCCCTTTGTAACGTGGACAACGCCACCCTTCTAATGGCCAGCCCAAACCAAGGAAATCAACAAGCTATCCTGGTGATTAAAAAGTCAAGCCGTCAATGGAAACCAAGAAATCTGAACCAGGAAAAGACACCGCTGCAGGAACACCATCTTGGCCACAGCCGCCCTTCCCATTACGGATAGAGACAGCTTATTCCAGAACAATACAGAGCCCTCCAAACCCTTCACCACCCGTTCCACATTGTGTGTCAGATGTGCCGTCGCCGTATGTATAACCCATATGCCCAGATATCGAAAACTTTCAAGTTCCCACTGGAGCCTCACCTCAGGCAAATCCTCTGGCGGGGCATCGCACAGCGAACCCAGAGGAAACAGCAGTGACTTCTTCCTATTCACCCATAGACCAGGTACAGCCCCAAATTCTTCTATCAACTGTAATAACACAGGGACCGAGACGCCTGGCTCTCGGAGGTACAGCAACGCGTCATCGGTATAAAGGGAAACGATATGAGTGGCCCGTCCCACCTGAACACCCCAGGGCCCCAATTCCTCACGCAGCTAGGCCACCAGCGGTTCAACTGCTAAAGCAAAGAGGAGCGATGACAATGGGCAAATCCTGCTTGGTACCCCTACTGACTGTCCAAACATCCGACAGCTTGCCGCTCACCCGAACACTTGCAGTGGGATCAGTGTACAATAAACAAACCCAAGCACAAAATTGAAGGTCAAATCCCATTCCCTGTGGAACTGCCAATAAGTACTCCCACTTCACAGTGTCAAAAGCCTTCTCTGGATCTAGTGAAACTAATACCAATTTGTCTACCGCCGCTGTTTCATGTAAAACGTGTGCCAAACGGCATAAGTTGTAAGTTGTACTGCAACCGTGAATTAATCTGCATTGATCCTTGTGTGCCAGGCACCAGATCACTCCACGTGGTCGGGTAGCCAGAATTTTACACAGAATCTTGACATCCGTATTGAGCATAGTAAGCGGGCGATATGAGGAAGGGTCATCAGGATCCCCCCCAGGCTTAAGCATTAGACAGACAACTCCCTGTCACATGGTCTCAGGAAGAATACCCCGATCCTGAGCTTCCTCAAACATCGCCAACAACCTCTCTCCCATAAGGAGAGGAAACGTCTGGTACAATTCGATCGGGAAACCGCCCCCACCAGGCAATTTAGATTTCAACAACACCTCCAGAGCCCCGCCCACCTCTTCAACTGTTATCTCAGCCTCTTGGCTCTCCGTACAGTCTGGCTCCAGCCGCGGAAGTCTCATCCGGCCCTTAAACTCACCTAGTCTAGCATCTGGTTTAAATAGGAGTGAAGAGCTACATACACATGTAAGGAGATAAATCATATCTTGGTTTGACTACTACATATTGGTTTACATGTAATGTAATCTAGGAAACATTTTTAATGATTTCTAGCAATAATTTGATGGATATGGTATTGTCTCTAATTATTTCTGTTCAAAATGTATAGATTGATATAGTAAACCGTGTTATAAATCGCCCAGATAAGCCAGTAATGCACCTGATACATATTTGATGGCTAATATTGAAACTATATTTACTTTGGTATGGTGCAAATTTTGATTGGAAATATCTATTACAAACACTGGGTACAGCCAGTTGATTTAGTGAATGTCTGTTTAATTAACTTTCTTGACACACGATGTGATTAGATATGATACGAATAATAAACACTTTTGTTTTGATAAGATTAATGTCAGTATTAGCAAAATGTGGTATTATCGTGTAGACTAGTAAAACGTATTGGAGTTAAAATATATGTATTTTGTAATATCAAAATTTTAATGGTATTCATTGATAACAAATATGTGATATGGCCGTTCGCCCGTGGAGGATATTATGTAGCAATTGACATTGTTGTGCCTTTTCCTTTGAGCGATTCTATGTACAAAATGTTCGATAACTAACAAAGTGTATTGTTTGTAGATGACATGTGAAAAGAGTTAAGTAAGACTGGCATGGGCAGTACGTTGATTTAAATACATTTATACGCATTGTGGTTTGAAAAGATCTTATGTGAAACGATCATGTGATGCAAAACGTATGATACATATAGTAAACAAAGATGGCGCCTGACAGGCCGATGAAGCCAGTAATGCCGAAACTCGTTCCTGTCGTGTTTCTACAATAAATTATTGAGAATACACGCTCTGGAGTGCTGATCCTCTCGTTTTACTAGAAAAGGAAAGTGTGCATTGAAGAACGCGGTGGCGCACATTCAAATTCAGCAGCACCTGCGTTCTGGTGTGGAGTGGCCACTCCAAGAACTCCAAGAAGGGGATCGGCACTCCGAGAGCACTGTCAAATGGATTTTATTGACAAACTACGGGACACGTTTCGGCGTGAAAACGCCTTTGTCAACCTTGTGGTCGCCATTTTAACATTTGTGGTTATACCTCATGTTACATCACTGATTCACAAGCATACTATCTACACTCCTACCAAACTACATGTTTCATCTACTACATGCCACAAATATCTAAATCATCCTTATATCTTCTATCATATATTTACAACTAATTATTCTTACTACTGTTAACCTCACCAATGACTGTCCACCTCGTGAGTAACAACGCTACATATAATGATGATGACTGGTTGTACAATTGGACTAAACATTAAAGGAACATGACAATAAAAATTAAAGAATCAAAAAATCAAAAATTGTATATATGACACCCTCACTACAAATAACAGCAACAGTTTTGCCTTTTGATGAAAATATGGCGCAGCAAGAGATCCCACTATATAATACTCCTGATATACCCAAAATGAAAATGTATTGAATGCTTAGTACCACATAATGACGCATGTCCGCCCATATGTACAACTACTGTACTAATTGATATGTACTGACAGTTCTTCATAAATATTCAAACCATGAGGTTCCTTAGCATCCAACTTGATATACCGGGATTCTAACATGCGCAATTTCAATTCTCTATTGCCCCTCTTATATCTTGGGGAATACCATCTATAATGCTATAATTTATATCTTGCAAATTACCAGCATGGTAACGGGGCATGTGACGTGCAACCGGATACGAATCGTCATTATGTTGTATGGCTCTCAAATGCTGTAAGATGTGTTTATATGCTTGTAATTTAGTACTGCCTACATATATCTTACGACAGCTACATCTCAAAATATATATAACATACTCGCTTTTACAAGTGTAATGGCCCTTAAGGGTGTGTATAGTTTTCTCTCCTAGCTGTAAAGATTTCATGTTTACACCATTTCTGCACGCTTTGCATTTTGCACATTTGAAGAAACCATCTTGTTGTTTAAACCCCACTTGTTGCGTGACCGAGGTCCCGATGTCACTTTTAACTAGAATGTCACGTGTAGATTTACTTCTTCTATATGTAATTGAGGGCGCGTTAGGTATCACCTTGCCTACAACAGGATCACTTTGTAGTATTTGCCAAAGCTTGCACAAAATGTGCCTAATCTGAAAATGCGCTGCATTATATGTCGTAATGAATCTAACCATATTCAATCTTTCATCTCAATTTTTATCCTTTGCGACCCTAGTGCCAAACAAAAGTGTATCCCTGGTAATAGTCTTCACTTTCCTTATTGCTATTTCCAGGGTTCTATCTGAGTAACCTCTTGCTTTGATTCTCGCACTTATTTCAGCTTGGGCATTCTCAAAGTTCTCATGGGTACTACAAATTCGCTTAGCACTCAAAATTTCGCCAAATGGGATACTCTCTTTCAACGGAAGGGGATGGGAACTAGAAGCATGTAGTATGCTGTTGGCTGCAGTTGGTTTTCTGTACATTGTGGTTTGTAGCTTGTCTTGATTGCTAATGATCTTAACATCTAGAAATTCAATTACCAACGAATTTCAAGTTTAGATAATTCACATTAATCTTTTGGATGAACGATCTGGCACTCTCCTCCCTGCCCTGCCATATGACAAAAATATAATCTATTAACACAGCCACATGACAATGTGTTCATTCCATTGATATAAAGGAGGATTATTAAGTACCTGCTCTTCCCACCATCCCATGTACAGATTTGCATAACTTGGAGCGAAGCAACTTCCCATCGCCGTCCCGCATTGTTGTTAAAAAATCTCATTATTGAAAAAAAAGATATTGTTGTACAGACACCAATTGATCATTTCAATTAACATCTTACTGTGTTTATAAAATTTGACTGGTCTGACTCTTAGAAAATGTTCTACTACTCTGACTCCCTCCTTATGTGGAATACTGGTGTATAGGGCAGAAACATCTAAAGTCATGAGGAGCAAGTTAGAATCCCAATTTACATCAAATACCCGCTGAAGGAATTCTGTGCTATCTTTCAAATATGAGGGTAAGCTTGTCACCAAAGGTTGCAAGAACACTTCTGTGTATTGAGAAACGAACTCAAATAGACTTCCTTGAGCGGCTACAGTAGGTCTACCTGGTGGCTCCAGGGCATTTTTGTGGATTTTAGGAATTAGAAAGAAAACCGGTAGTTTAGGATAATCTACCTTTAAGAAATTATAGTCATCAATATTGATTAATCCTTGTTCTTTCCGTTCCCACAGATTTCTATCAAACTCCTTTTTAACATTAGTGACATAATCCATAACAACTCGCTTGTAGAAAGGGATGTCATTTAGCTGTTTGTATGCCTCCTCCATATAGTCCTTAACTGCCCAAATCACCACATTTTCGCCCTTGTCAGAATTTCTAATCACAATTTCAGGATTATTTTTCAATTTCTGCAAAGTATAAGTGTACCAGCATGTGTGCGTTTCTCTTTACTTTTACTGTTAAGTCGTTTGAATTCTTGAATCATGGTTTCTGCAAATTGGTCTATGAGATCACCAGTAAAAGGCGGATTAATTGTTGATCTAGATTTCAAATGTGAGCCCCCTTCTTGATCAACACTCACTCCCTCGCTTTCTAATCTATTTATTATTTTAGATTCATCGATGGAAACTAGAGCATCCGCTTCTAATTCACACAATTCTTTCAATAACACAATGTCTGTCAACAGATTTGGCTGAATATCTTCAGTGTCAGATGCAATTGTCGATTTGGGTTTATCACCCATTAATCTATGTAATTTGGTCAGTTTCAATTTTCTAATGAATAGAAACAAATCAATTCTAGCTTGTGTGTAATCAAAATCACTGATATCACAAAATGATAAACCCAATGAAAAATTATTTTCGTCTTCAGTATCTAATTGAACTGTGGACAAATTAATTATGGTCCTACTATCTGTCAATAGCGTTTGTTGTTGTGTGTCATCTTCACTTGTCCATCGATGGATCCTTCTTTTGCCACCTCGTCTCTTCTTTCTCATTCTTTTCCTTTTGTTCTTCCTCTGCCTCTCCATGGTCTGTGATTAGTTCCGCGATCTCACCTCAAAAAATCCAATTCTTCCTGTAGAGTAGTATGACTTTTCACTCAAATGGTTTCATCTGTGTCAGAACTTTCACTTAGAGTGACGTTGGTCTCTGTTATTTTAGTGTGAGATTGCATTATATTAGATCTTTGTGTTCTCCAATAGTCACATTTTTTTGCAAATGTATAAATTTGTCCTGTTTCATAATCAGTTTTGTCTCTCATAAGTTTACGTGATTTTTTGCGAAAAATGTCCTCTTCCATATTACGCAGTTTCACTCCCATAGACTGTTTCAGTGTTTCCACCAATCCTTTATCTGATAATGCAGCAATCTTCGTATTAATTGCCTCAATTTGTTGTAATGCTGCATCTCTATCTTTTTGGGCATACTTTAACAAGATTTTCATCATTTCCATTGAACTTGTAGCATTTTCTTCTGCCCACACTCGTAATAGCTCTAGATCAGGATTGTCGTGTGTCGGAAAGATCATTATTCTTAATCCTCTAGGCACCCTTTGTGCATCTAAATATTTTGTAAGCGACTCGCACTCCCACCATTTGTTCAACTCACGTCTTTTTACTTTCTCCAGTTCTTTAAAAAGTTGATAAATATCCTGATCCTTACTTACATCAGAGCTCGTATGTTGACTGGTATTAATTTGTGAGGTGTGTGAAAAAATAGATTCCGCTCTCAATTTGCGATTGTCATATTCCATTTGTATGCTGCTTGCCATCATTATCGCAAAACCGAGGCACCTAACTCCTCGCGAAAATATGACTAAATCCCAGTGCTCTCTACACCACTAATTATAACCTGGTGACCAGCTCCGCTACCCAACAATGAAAGCCAGCTCACCTGCTGCCCACGATGACTCACACCGGTACCCTCCGACACCGGGTGACCATACTCGCAACTGCAGGTAGCTCAGCTCGATCTGTGGAAGCAGGGGCAGGAGAGTAAACAGATTCACACTCGAAACGGCGTGCTCAGCTGCACCTGACCGCCGGGGGTGCCAGAACAGACGCCCGCCACTGCGTCTAAAATATTCACATAACTCCAAGAAGGGGATCGGCACTCTGAGAGCACTGTCAAATGGATTTTATTGACGAACTACGGGACGCGTTTCGGCGTGAAAAAACCTTTGTCAACCTCGTGGTCGCCATTTTAACATTTGCATTGGAGTACCGATCCCCTTCTTGGAGGCATGTGAATACATATATATATATACTTGAAAAGATGCAAATATAAATATACTTGTACCGCTTTGATGCACTTTGTTGTATACTGTCTCTTGTAAACAGTCATTAAATTGATATTTCAAGTTTGTTACAGTTTATAACATACAATCAGAATACATTTTATTCAAAGTCTTGATACATAGGGTCATTCCATCTTACTGTATATATTCCAAGCAATCCACAAACTTCAGGTCCCCAAAGTATTGTTGTTGACATGCGTTTCTGTGCCTGACCCAAATGTAGGCATGCACCTCTGTGGCTCCAACAGGAGTCTTAATATTTCAATCAATTAAATGGCTGGAGCAGAGGAAAAACAGTTTGATGAACTGGTTGTGCGAAGCTGGCAGGCACATCTCTATGTAGGCTTTTTCACTATGCTCATCTCATGTGCGCAGGACATGTTTCTTAGGGCATAAGGTTGGATTCATAGCTGCCCAACTGCAGGGATTAATCTCCTGGAATAAGGACTGTTTCTGAAAAACATGGGCTGTAGCACAACAGATGTGAAGTGCTAACAGAAAACTGACATCTAAAAAAAATAGCACTTTATTAATTTGAGTTATTTCTATAGTGCAAACTACTCGGGCAGCAAAGCTCTTTTTTATTTCTTTAAAGTCCTCACCGCCAAGCCTGCTTGACCCACTCATCAATAATAGCCGTGCACACACTAGGACACCTAACAAAGCTCTAACGTTGGGGGGGGGGGGGGGGGGGGGCATTCCTTTTCCCAAAGTGTCTTTGAGCACTGCTCTGAATCGAACCAGCGGGAAGAGAGCACACAAGTGGTGTTCCTAATCATAGGACTTCTTCATGTGTAGCATTCATCCACGGGGACCATGAATCAGCCTTACTCTTGCACTTTCGATTCCCTAAATCCATTAACTATACTTTCTTTCCTTCAGCCAGCCAGTCTTCTAACGTGGGCGGTCACGATCAATCCATCTTTTAAAGATAGCATGCCTCGATATTACTGCTAAATAAAAAAAAAAGTAGGTTCCTTTTTAGGTTAAGCCTAGACAGTTTTTGCACTGTTAGGTTATTTGTTGTGTGTACTTTGTGGGGTTTAACTCCTCCTAATGCTTTGAAATTGTCTATTCAATTGTCTTAAATCCAGGCTTGCCAATGGGTAATTTGTCTTCCTGGTCCTCCTTTTTTCAAAGTTGTTCACTTCCCCGGAGTATTGCCCCAGGACGCTTTTTTCTATATTACTAAATGTTCAGGGGATATTTTTAAACTTGAACAGCTTTTTACACATGCGACCTTGTTTTCAGTTGGCTTCGCATGCAACCGTGTTTTCAGTGGCTTTGTCTGTGGCTTTGTTTTCAATGGCTTTGTCTGTGCCTTTGCCTTTATCTTTTTACAGTGTTTATCATCTTTGTAAGTGAGAGCACCTGTTTATTGATTTTATTTGTCTGCATGTCTGCTTGCTTGTGTTTTGAAACCTGTGTTTTCAGTGGCCTTGAGCGTGCCTTTGTTTTCAGTGACTTCATGCACGCCTTTGTCTTATTACAGTTTGTCTTCTGTGTGAGAGCACCCATTTATTGATTTTATCAGTCTCAGACATGTGAACACCGCAGCGCCTTCCGCTTTTACCCCCTTGGTAATTGATCATGGCCCGTGGCTCATTCCCGCCTCAGCCGCCATGACAGAAATGGTCACTTACACAAATAACTCCACCAATCCATCTGGCAAGGCCTCCGTCAGTGATTTCGCAGAAGGATCAAAGATAAATGCCAGCAAAAACCTGCAGGATGAGTGTTAAAGGGAGAGGGAGGCTCGTCGCTGCTCATGATTTTGTCTTCTTTTTTTTGTTTTACTGTCTGCCCTGTACTGAGAACAGGCTGCCGAGAAGCAAGAATTGGGTGAAACATGTCCACAACTGGGTTTGCTTGGGTGGCACCCTCCGGCAACCGAAAGAGCTGCAGCCTGGGGCTCTGCCTGCTGCTGCTCTGTGCTGGGTGCATACGGATTGGAGCTGGGATGCTGTTGCCTTCCACAACTACTGGTAGGTTCAGGCCACCCTGAGTTCCATGGGAACGCGGCAGCCTCTAGGTGCAAAGCAGTGCTGTGTGCTGCCTCAAACCGCTGACCCCGTCAGGCCCTGTGTGGTGCCCCCAGTACTGTCGCAGGCAGCCTCGTACATCCAACACTGGAAAAATCTTGCCATAAAGGGCAGCGCCAATAGCTATAACTCTCGTTGTGTTTCAGCCAGACCCCTAGCCTTGATGCCTTATGTAGAACACATACTATCACAGCAGTAATCTGTCTACACTGCCCGGTTTTAGGCCCTGTTTTCTCTACGTTTTTGTTGCCTTTGCAAACCATGATACCTTTGTGTGTACTCCATAGGTTTCGCCCCTGGTCTGCGTCACTATCACACTGGTCTGGTTTTACAAAGCTTTCAGTCCCCCGGAGGCTGCTTATCTCACTGCATCTAAATTCTTAAACTTTGCATGAGGAGAGTGCAATGTTTATAGGCTCAAAAACGCTGGTAAACAGATCTCGACTGCTGAGCCAAGGCATACTATCAGAGAGACTTTCAGTATTTTTTTTCAGTACCATCTCCTTGTTTCAGTAAAACAGTAAGTTACAATGTAGCTTCAAGTCTAATCGCAGTGTCCTGTTTCACAACTCTGTGTGGATTTTCATATTTTTGTCGAGTTTAGGGGTGGTTAGCTTTGTGAAGATTCTTTGACTAGTCAGAAAAATGTGCCCACGTCTTAAGTGCTCTTCCTGGTCGCTCTTTTTGTACAAGATGTGCCGCCC
Organism: Pleurodeles waltl; assembly: GCF_031143425.1. Taxonomy (NCBI): domain Eukaryota; kingdom Metazoa; phylum Chordata; class Amphibia; order Caudata; family Salamandridae; genus Pleurodeles; species Pleurodeles waltl. Next base: position 714,792,877 of record NC_090447.1, read on the forward strand.
CAGCATTTCCTATCACTTGGAAGTACATTACAGTGACGTTATTCAGGGACTAAAGATCGTCCTCTCCACACAGGGACAGCAGTGAACTGTAAGTGCCCCAGAAGAGGCCAATAAATAGTGCACAACACTACTATATGCCAATAGAATGTATACAACTCTGCTCTACGCCACTATACTGGGTGCTACTTCCCTTTGCTATAAAAAAAACCTCTATGCCACTATGCACCAATATACTTACAGCACTCAAACCTACAATTCACCACTGCACTTTTTTGTTATAATCAAATGTATTTCTTTTAAAAAAATGTGTCATATCAAGACAGTGAGCACGTATCTGTTGAATCTGTAAAAGCATTCAAATACGTATGATGATATCACATTCCTCCCCACAATAACAAAGTCCTGTTGCTCAGAAGGGCGAACCATGGTAGGCTGAAAGTTAAGCTGCCAGGCCAAATCCGGTAGTGGGGAGAGGTATATTCCCAAATATTAGAATGCATTTCATCTCACCGGGATGTCCTGGCACCAGAGACAGCCCCCGCATCTTCCCACACCTCCACCAGTAGTGATTTCTTGGGATTAAATCTTAGACCCAAGGCCTCACCATAGAGGAACAGAAGCTCAAGGCAGCTGGGTTTAGAACTCAGGGGCTCTCCCAGGAATCACAAGACTTCATCAGCATACAGGGACACTCGGTCTTCAGGACCAATCCCCCACCTCCAACTGCTGATCAGTGTATCACAGCATACAAGGCAGGCCAGCGGCTTGATGGCCAACATGAACAACCGAGGGGGGAGAGGGCACCCCTGAAGCATCCCCCGTCCAATCGGAAATGGGTCTGACATGGTGCTGTTGACCCGCACCTGCGCCATTTGGTTATGGTAAAGGAGATGAATCATTTTCTGGAAAGTGAAGCCGAAGCCCATCTTTAACAGTGCGCCCTCCAGGAAGTTTCAGGCCAGTGTGTGAAACATTGTATGGAAGTCCACCAATTGAAGCGCCAGCCGGCCCTCCAGCCGCACGTCTGCGAGAGCACCTCCTAGACCAATCGGATGCAGTGCCGTGTGCTCCTGGCAGGCAAGAATCCACATTGATCAGTGTGGCTCAGATAGAACAGTGTGCTCACCTCTGCACTTTTACACTCAACATTAACACATCACACTACGCTACTTTACTCTATTATGCACCACTCAATACTAATCCCACTATTACCCACTCTACTGTATACAACTGCACTCTGCACCACTACACTATAAACCACTACACTCACCACCAGAACATGCCACACTACACTCTATGCCTCTAAACTCTATACCACTGTACTCTATCTACATCACTCCACTCTACACAATGCACTCTATGCTACGCCACTCTACTGAAAATCACTAAACTCAACAACACTTCACTCCACCACTTTACTCAAAACAAATGCAGTCTACTCCTCTATACCTGCGCCAACTACTTTGCATCCATACACTTTACACCAGCATACGCTACAACATTCTTCTATATGCCATTGCAACTTACGCACTATACATCATTGACCTCTACGTCACTACACTCTACACCACTTCATTGTACTCTAAAATAACCTACTGTACACCACTGCACTCTGTACCACTACAAATCATACAACCCTATGCCACTGCACTATGCACAAGATCACTCTACGCCACTACAGACTGCATGCAACTGCAGTCTAAAACAGCACTCTATACCAAAATACTCAACACCACCTTACTCAAAATTAATATACTCAACGCCACTACACTTTTGCCAACTACTGTGCCCCACTGTACTTTACACCACTATAAAAACTACATTCTGCTCTATACCATAGCACTCTACACCACTAAACGCAACATCACTCTACGCCATTACATTATATATCACTACACTTTAAAAAAAACTGCACTACTTACCACTTTATTATACTCTTCACTACAGTACTTTATTATACTCTTCACTACAGTACTTAACCTCACTTCTCTATGCACTACTATACTCTACACCACTCTACAACACATCACTATGCAAACCTACACTCAAACACTCTGTTCTGCATAACTACACTCTATACCACTACATTCTATATCACTGCACTCAACAACGCTCAACTTTACTGCACTCCGCCACTACACTCCACACCACTACAATTGACCCTACACTACTCCACTCTATCCTGCATCGCTCCACTATATAACGCTCCACTCTACCACATTCCACTATACACCATTGCATTATGTATAACTGCAATATCCTCTACACCACTATACTCTATACCACAGCACTCCATACTACTCTACCTCACTACTCAAAAACACTAGTGCACTACACCACTTTACTCAAAACAAATGCCCTATACACCACTACACTCTATGCCAATATACTCTGCACCACTGTACTTTAAGCCACCTAACTCTAAACCACACCACTACACTCTACAACACTACACTATACACAACTACACTCTACAATATTAAACTCTGTAATGCTATAGTCCAATAACACTCTAATCCACTATATACTACTCCATTCTACAGCACTTTACTCGAGTATCTACCATTCTACAACACAACACCACTCTAATCCACTACAGCACTCTCTGCAACTCCATCTGTACACTGTATGCTACTTTTCTCCACTATATTCTATAACACTATACTCCTACACTATATAACAATACAATCTGCTCTATGCCACTGTATTCTACAATATTCTACACTACTACACTATACTGTGCATCACTACACAACACTATAAAACACTTCACTCAATTCTAATACTATACTCCACTCTACAACACTGTACTCCCTCCACAACACTTTCAGCTACTTCATAACAGTACTCTTCACTCCTGTCCACGCCACTAAACTCCACTATATGGTGAGACCGATTGGCACTGCCAATGCTTGTTTCCAGTTGTTAAGCCTCTCGCAGCGAAGCTCTTGACAGTAAACACTGGTAAAATAGAACCCAAAAAACAGAGGCAAAGGGCTAGGGGAAAAAAAATAAAAGAAAGCAGTTAATTTGGAATTGGAACTCTGTGCATGTGAGTTTTTAGTTCCTTTTTGAATGTGAGTGTAGCTCTCATTCGCTCAAATATAATCTTGTAAAGATTTCCATAGACTGGGAGCGAGGCACAAAAAATCTTGTTTCAATGTTTTACTTCTTCTAGTTTTGGGGATTTGAATAATAAGACCTTTTTTCTTTTTGGTTAATCTCTGGCCAACTGTAAATTTTGAGTTTGTTGGTCCAGTAGGATGGAAGGTGCGTGTGCTAGCTTGAAGTTTATTTAGGCCTCAAGAGGAAGCTAATAGAGATGTCCTAAGACAGGCATGAGGAATTTAGATTTTCTAGTTATAGTGATTAGTCAGATAGCAGTAGGGAGGATGGCCTTTAGATGTGCTACAGAACATTTAGGAAAATTGTATTACCTCCCCATAATAGATGAATGCAAGTTCCTCAACTGTAGACTGAAATCTGTGTGAGGTGTAGATGGGTTAAGGTTCCTGAGAATATGTATTTGGTTGTAGGCAGATTCAGGAAGTCTGGCAATATATTGAGACAGTGCAAGATTTTAGTCAGTGATAAAGTCAAGAGACCCTTGATGTGTTGCACCATAGCTCGATAAATGTCTGTATGAGGAAGGATGTAAAGCTATTTTTCGAAGGATGGAGGAGAGTTTGGGTAGAAAAAGAGTAAGAATTCTGTTTCAGAGGGGTTCGTTTTTAGAACGAAAGAGGAAAAGACAATTGGTTAACCTTTAAAAAGATTTAAGATTTCCAATACTGGCTAGATTAAATACTCAGGCAAAGCTGAGTAGCTATAACATTTTGGTGAATGTGGATGTTTTTGTCTTTTAATATAGTAGCCAACAGTTTCTCATAAAAGTTGAAAAGATAAGGTGAAAATGTGGAGCCACGTGGAACACCACAGTTCATTGGGAGTGTTCTTAATTAGAAGGAGTTCTGTTTCGCAAGTTGGGATTTCGATGACTAAAATGATTGGAAGCATTTCAGAAGGATCGTTTATCCCATCCCCCCAAAAAAGGACACACAGAAATAAGCAGAGCTCAACAGTATGGAATGCTACTGAGAGTGGTCATGAAGAACCAATAAGCAAGTTTTGCCACATTCTTTTTTTGTTTCTAAAGAGAAAATTGTACAAATACTAACAAACTAAATATATGTAGATTGCATCAATGAATGTGTAATTCAAGAGTCAACTTAAGAAAACCATAGGAAAAAATAGATAAAGGATATTGATAAGTAGCCATGTATTTGCACCTCATGGTATCTCTGTTGCTGGATAATTCTGTACTTCTAATGATTAGGGCCCATATTGTCTTTGGGCTTTTTGGTGTGCTATTAATAATAGTAAGTCCAAACCCACAAGCCTCCAAAAAAGTGTGCCTACCATATAGAAGATTGACGATGGTCTGCATCCTGTCATATGTAAGCACTACAGATCACTATAACAAAAACTATGCTGGTAAGTTAGAACGGTATTCCTTCTGAGAATCCTTAGATAATTACTCTTGTAAGCTAATTAATTCTTACCCTAATTAGTTTAGATATTTTCTTAAATACATGTGACCAGAAAATGTGTAAATAAGAGCATATGGCACAAATATTGCATCGTATCTGCCATAGCAGAGCCACACCGAAAGCAAACCAAGCTAGGACAACGCCTGCAACTTAAGAATCTTATAGAGTGTAGTACAGATATTGAAGAATTCATAGTGGTGCATCTGAAGTTTAAGAAATATTGTTTGCTTTATTGTTGAACACAATAGACGTCTTGATTTAATCAATGCTAATATTAAAATTAATTTTGCAAGAACATTTATTGCTTAGAATGGACAAGTTATCTGGATCCCTTTGTATGAAAATCTGATGTATTTTTCCAATTAAATCCCTTTTATTATGGCCTGCAAGTAGTTCAGTCAGTGGAAGGCGATACACACTAAAACTGGTTACTGCTAAATATGAAACGAAACAGGCCACCTGTGCACACATGAAAACACCCATTCATGGGATATCATACTTGAATATAAGTTCTTCAAATGACTGCATAGCTTGCTCCCCATGTAACTGTCCAACAGTTTCTTATCTAGGTTTGGCCCACGAAATTGAAATGAGGTCCTTGGGGAAAGACAGAAAATCTTGATTGCCCCATAATGCCTTCTATCTTTTAATATTCCGAATTGCCAGTCTTTTAGTAATATGTTTCAAAATAAGGGCGTGTACCAACAATGTCTTGAATAATATATGTTTGTAGTAGGATAGATTGTAGAACTCATATGGAGATATTGTAACTGATTAGAGAGAATGAAGATGCAACATCCCCCAGAACAGATAAACCTTTAGACAGCAATCAGCAAAGGCAACACAATAATAACATTTTAGGTTTGGAAGAGACCATCCTTCCTTATCCTGTAGCTGTAAATAGCATAGAGCACAATGAGGCTGTTTATACTGCTCAATGGACTGATTCGAAATGCCTTTGATTCTGTGAAAAAATAGTAGGTAAAAAATATTGGTATAACTTAATGAGATATAAGAATTAAAAGAGTATAATCATTCAAGGATAGCCTGTTTCACTTCTTCAAACTAGTTAGTGCCTCAAAATCAAGACCTAAGTGATCCAATCTCTGGTAATATTTAAGCACCAGAAAAGTAGACAACTTGACACATCTAATATCACCTGGTTCACGTTTGTGAAGGGAAAGATAGTGGCAGGGAAACCAAAGATAGGCAGGTTGAGGGTGGAGATCGCCGCACAGTGGTGAAGGGTGAGGTCAGTATAAACAAGACTGATGTGCGCTTGAAGGATTCACCTGAAGACACTTTAATCCTCAACTGAGTTCTTTATGCTGTACTCTACGGCGTTCCTCCAATACTATGGTCACTTTTGCAGCTTGCATTCTCACCGGAACACCTGGCTGGTAGAGTGCTTGGATGAGAACCGGTCTTGCTCATTGGTGGGTATGGTGATGAAAGCCTTCAGCAGTGTGGTAAAAAACTGATCCTTTTCCTTGCAGAGCACATGCTAAACTGGCAGCAAGGGTTCACAACTGCTGTAACCGGTCAGATGGCAACTTGCGCTGATCATTCTGCGGTATCAGTGGCATCAGTGGATTGGACTGTGTCATTCAATTATGGTGCATGTTCTGCCACACACAGAACACCTCAGAAGCTCAGTGGATTGGCTAAGGAATCTTTATTACTTATTGAGAAAGACACTGGTGATGTGGACACTAGTGTGCATCTCCTTCGTGAAATGCAAGTTTTTCCCTCATTGGAAGTGAGAGACATGTATTTGTCCCCTTTAATTACCTCTCACAATCAGCGTACAACCCCCTCCATAGCCAGACTGTCTCAGAGATAGAGAAAACCAGGGCGCGCATGCTGCAGGGCTGGCTGGGGATATCTCTGCCAAATTAACAGATGGTCTCACTTGGGGAGAGCAGCAGGCCAAGCAAAGACCATTATGTGATATCATTCAGCATACTGTGGAAATTCTGTTAGCCTCAACCTTCATATACTCCTTGATTGTCTTCTCCTCTACACCATGGATGGCCATGTATACTTTGAGATGACTTCTAAAAAGAAAATATGCTTGGGTTCTGCTGTGTAGCAGCCATCGGCTCAGACACTAAAATGTTTTTGTTTTGCCTCCCTTAGAACAAAACTAATAGCTGCTCCACAGTCATGGGAACAAGGTTGGAAGCTCCAGAAACTTTCACTTATATGATGATTCTGATATTGACTTGAATGTTGGGAATGATGCAGGCTGAGAGGATGACTCTGATAAAAGATGAGGGGGTAATTGACCAAATGGGTAAAATTGACAGAATTGGCAAAAATCAAACGCAATCAGCCACTTTTAGCAATGGCTACAAAGAGGAGGAGGAGCAGAAGGTGCACACAGCTTCAGTGGGACTTATCTGCAATTAACTTAACAGAGAGAACTGTTCTTCAGCAAGTCTCCCTATGCTTAAACCCTACTTCAAATATTGCCTTGCACGATGAGGACTGGTTGGAACGTCCTACTCTTGCATCTATATATATCCTCCTCTGCCTTCACAGAAGGAACTAGGAAAAGGACTCAGCTGTACTTAAGATTTTGCAGTATACGTCCCTGATCTGATTGCACTTTGTAAAATATTCAAGTGGGTCACCATGTTAAGATCTATAAAGACAGAGGCAGACTAATGGACCTTTCGTCTGGAGAACACAGCAAGGGAATCCAGGATCTCGCATGGAAACTGGAGGACATAAAAAATGGCATGCGCCAGAACAAACCAGCTACTAGGTATCCCAGAAGGCATGAAGGGAGATGACCCTCATACAATTATGGCATCTATGAAGGCTCATTGTTCCAATCCCAAGCAATCTGTACACAAGTGTTCAAGAACCAGCGAGACTGCGAAAAAAGCCTAAAACACAATATGTCCTTCATGAATTTTGCAATTGAGTTTCTAAAGTACACATGCTTCTACTTTTTCATTATGGAAAATTCATAATTTAACTGCGATAGAAATCAGCTAAATTTACTTTTGATTTCTGGTCCTCCTGCAGCATTTTAGTAAGACCATTTTGAATATATGTTGTGTAACAGTTGTTTATATGCTACATGATGCCACAACCGCATATTTTGCAGGACTAGTTTGCTTTACAATTCTTATAGTTTCTGTATAAGAAAATACTAGTGTAGCCTTTCTCACTACTACTTCCTTTTATTCGTGGCAAATACTACCACAATCAACTTAATGTCCCCTCAGTTTTAGTCCTGTCTGCAAATAGCACACCAGTCTAACATGAGGCCCCTGTCATTGCAAATCTGGTAATATGTTTAAGGTTTGTACCTAATACTGTGATATTACTTGATTTTGTTTTTGGTGTTGGCATGTGAATACTTAATATAGTGCAATAATTTATTTTCCAGCCCACTGAATGTGTTCTGTTGAAGCCGGTGAAAGAAGAAGAAAGCGTCAAAACTTTAAAAAAGAAAAGAAAGGTAAAGTGGTTAGACCTTCTGAATATTTGTTACTGTTCGCATAAAACAGACTCCTTGTATTATTATCAGTGAGTCATTCTGGTGTTGATTTTGCAAATTACTCATTTAAAATATGGCTTCAGACAGGGCCACTGGAATTGTGTGATTATGCGGCTGTGGCGATTTTCGAGTAATTTTGAGATTTGCCACATAGTCCATCATTGCCACATGATCCGCAGACTTTAACAAAAGAAATTGTTTCTAGCTCAAGCAGTTCAAAAGTTACTAAAAGTGCAGGAACACTTTTTGCTGCGCAGCAAAAGGTCCTTTGCAAAACTGGACTGGTCACCTTTTTGTTGCGTATTGCTATGTTTGGGTATTAAAATGGTACTAAAGAGGTGCAAATAATGCCCAGACAGTGATATGAGTTTTAAAATGTTGATATAATGTAGTATTGTTATAAAATCTGCAGTATTCTGCTGCTTAATTGGCCTTATCCTGCTGCATAATTTACTAAACCCTGTCGCATAATTTGGCCTTCCCATGCCGCATAATTCTGGTGGCCCTGGCTTCAGGTATGCAAGATGCTTGAATTGTTGTTGTCTGTGTAAGTAGTATGTAAATGTCTGTACTTTAATCATTTTGATCAATGATGCTTAATAATGAGGCTAGGTCCTCCCCTCTGTTCCCTGGGAAGTAGCTACCTGCTAATCAAGGTTACACATTGGTCTAGGCCCTGTTTGTTTAGCTATGAGAGTCTGGCCCTATGCCTTGCTATGAGATATCTATTTGGGCAATAGATTACATGGAGAAGTCAGGGGCGTCGAGCACTTGTGCTGTATCCAGAGCCTCCTTTAAGGTGTCAAAAGCTTTATGGCTGTCCAGATCATCATCTTGAGCTGCTTTATAGAAGTCAGGTCTGTTAAGGGTACAACAATGGTGTCATAATGCTTGACAAATCTCCTGAAGTATCCACTGAGGCCTAAGAAGGCTCTCACCTCAGTGGGGGTTCCCAAGCAAGGATAGTCTGAATCTTGTCTTGTAGGGGCTGTTCCTTCCCCCACCATCTCGGTGTCCTATATAGAGCACAGATCCTTGCCCTATCTGATACTTGCTGGTCTGGATAGTCAGGCCTGCCCCAGGCCTGCCTTCTGCAGGGCCTGAAGTGCTTCCTGGAGTTGTAACAGGTGGTCCTCCTAGCTGGAGCTGAAGACCACAGTGTCTTCCAGATAGGCAGCACTGAAGGCCTTCAACCCAGCCCGGACTCTGTTGACCAACCTCAGTAAGGTGGAAGGAGTATTCTTTGACTCAAAGAGCATCATCCTAAACTGGAAGTGGCCCTCTGGTCTGAGTAAGCTTCTCTCCTTTGTCAAAGCAATCTGCCAGTATCCAGACATCAAGTCAAACGTGCTCAGAACCTTGGCAGCTCCCAACCGATCCATAAGCTCATCAGCTCGGGATGGTTTGAGCATCAGTCTTGGTGACTGCTGAATCCTGTATAATCCACATAGAACCAGAGTTCTGATGTTGAGCCTGGTGGGGCAGCCTTAGGTACCAGCCCCACTGAGCTGGACCAAGGACTGTTGAAGTGCTCAATCTCGCCTAGTTCTAGCACCTTGGATACCTCCTCCATGATGCTGGCTCTCACTTATGTAAGACAGCCTGTAGATCATATTCATCTGATAGAGACTTCTAGGTGCAGATTCTTCACCTTAGAATATTCCTAAGGCTTCAACTGGATCCAGAAGATTTTTGTACAGCACCCCTTTGTGCCTTTAGGTGACATTGTAAGGTTCCTTGTCAGCATCATTTTGTTGTCTGTGCCTGAAGTGATGTGCGTAGTACCTATATACACACCACCCCGATGCACTTATGTCAATTCTTTCCTTTCAGCTCCACATTGCACTGATTCGGTCTGAGCTACCCTTCAGCGACTTTTTGACTGGCTTTTGCAACATTTTGTTGATTTGTTTTTATTTTTTTAGACATTTTTCCCTGGTATGTCACCCAAGATACCAGCTAGTTTCACACATGTGGGCCCTATCACAGGCACATGTCGGTGACAGACCCACCCTTGGTGTGTTTGTGGTTCTTGGAGTGGGCCAGATTCCAAGACCTGCAAGGATTGCTGCAAAATGCATATAAAGGCGCTGAGGGAGCGCCCCTCTAGCTTCTCGCCACCTGATGTCAGTTGATTTTGTGACGCTCAGTGTCCTGATCACACAGAAGAAGGTCCTGGGACTGTTCACATAGCCAGTCCCGACTGTAGTTGTTGCACTCCAAATCATCAGATAAGTCCCACAAGCAAAAAAAATCTAAGAAGTTAAAGAGGTTTTCGACTTTGCTGTGTCTGTCAAAGTCCTCAGACTAGCCGCTTTGGAGTGACTTCAGTCCCCAAGGGTGTGGGAGGGGCCTTTACTGGGTCCACGCTGGCGAGTTTGCCCTCTGCTGCAGACAGGCCCCATGGATCCATCGCTGGATCTGGAGTGGAGCAGCTGGCAAGACTGAGATCTTCCTAAGCGCCGACTCCAGTGCTGACACCCCAGGCTTTGCGGGCAGCATCCACTTTGTTATTCCCGCCATGGAACTGGATAAGTGTCGTCCAACTCAGACTCTGGCATGGATATTGCCAATGCTTCACAGAGCAGAGCCAGTGCCTTATTTGTTTGCTAGGCCTGGCGATGAAGATGAATGAGAGGGGTCTAAGGACCCACCCCTGATGAGGAAGAGGACAACTAGTACGAGAAACTGGCTGAGGCCAGTGGGATAGACACCTCTCCTAAACCTGATCTCTCCTCCTACTGTGGCCATGGAGAAGGGAGCCTCTTTCACAATAGTGGTGTGTAGGCCGGTTGAGGTCTGGGACCTTCAGTTGCCCATGCTGGCAGTCTAGAGAAACGACTTGATGTAGGTGCTTCAGCCTGGAGTCACCCCTTCAAAATCCCTACTTCCTTTCGATGAAGTCCTTACAGACATCCTACTCAGGGTCTAGTCCAAGCACTGTATAGAGACTCCTGTGCATAGGGTGATTGCCTGCTACCATTACCCCGTTCCTGGAGGCCCCAATTTTCTTACCCAGCATCCTACTCCAGAGAGCTTGGTGGTTCAAGTCTCCACTTCCAGAATCAACCTAGGCACTTTCCCTACCACACCACCTGTTAGGGAATGTAAGAGTCTAGATACTTTTAACAAGAGAATGCTCTCTTCTACAAGCCTAGCACTGTGGTCAGTGAACACCGCATGCCTATTGGGCCATCCCATACGCTATAGGATTTGGTTGCGCAAGTGCTGTTTATGGTCTTGAAGGAGGCCCAAGCCATCCTCACCCAGACTATTGCTAATGAGAGAGATGCAGCTAAGTTCACCATACGTTGTGGGCCTGACACAGCCAACTCACTGGGAAGAGAGATTTCATCATCAGTTGCCTTGAGACGCCTCGTCTGGCTGAGAAAGACTGGCTTTTCAGGGGATGTCCAGGCTTCCCTCATGGACATGCCCTTTGATGGATCTCGCCTTTTTGGAGAGAAGGCGGGCTCAGCACTGGAGCGCTTTATGGACAATAGAGCTACAGCCAGGTCCTTGAGCTTTTCTGTGATCCCTTGTCACCCCAGTCCATGTTCCGCCCCTTTTGTGGCCGCAGAAAGGATCTCCAACCATGTCCTCCTCCCAGCCACCACGGCCAACAGGCTTCCCAGCCTTTTTGTGGCCAAGGATGCGGGTCTCACAACCACATGGGACAGGTACCCAAAAGTGTGGCCAGTCCACCATCCCTGGCTGCCGCTCCCTCCAAGCTGCTTTAATTTGCCCACCGACCATCCTGGGCACCCAGTGGAAGGCAGGATGCACCATCCCCTGCACCAGTGGAGGTCAATGGCATCAGACTTCTGGGTCCTACAGATTGTCCAGAGGGTCTACTCACTTTCCTTTACAACTACATTGCCACCCACTTAAAATTGGCTGATGGAGGACCATCCCTCCTTGCTCCATCAGGAAGCGCAGGCTCTCTTGGCCAAGGGAGCCATAGAGAGGGTGCCTGTGTCCGAAGTAGGTTGCGGTTGTTATTCCTGCTATTTTTTGGAGCCAAAGAAGGACGGAGTCATTTGTCTCACTCGACCCGCACATTCTCAAACTGAAAAAGGAGAAGTTCCAAATGCTCACACTCGCCCAAGTCCTGTCTGCCCTGTGCACGGAAGACTAGATGGTAGCTTTGGACTTTTAGAACACCTATTTCCACATCCCTTTCCTGCCCTCTCTCAGACATTACCTGCGGTTCACCGTAGATGAAGAGCACTTTGTTTGCCATGCTCCCCTTTGGCCTTACCAGCACCACTCAGGTTTTCTCGAAAGTGATGGTTGTAGTTGCAGCCCATCTGTGGATGTCAGGGGTTCCAATATTCACCTGCCTCGACAATTGACTGTTGAAGTCGAGCTCATCTCAGGCAGTCGTCTCCCCCCTCCAGACTATGTTAAACCCCCTGTACTCACTGGAATTCACTATCAACATGCTGAAGTTGCACCTGACTCCCTCTCAGATGCTCACTTTCATCCAAGCTGTTCTGGACACTGTGCAGTTTTCGGCCTTTTCTCCGGAACAGTGAGTCCAGGATATTTAGGCTGTGATTCTGATATTTCATCCTGGATTTTGGTGAGACTGACTCTAAGGCTGTTGGGCCTCCTGCATCCTGCTGGTTACACCTGGCCTTTGGCATATACGGGCTCTGCAGTGTGATCCAAAGTCCTAGTGGGCGCAGCTTCAGGGGAATCCCTATGACATTGTGCATATATCAGAGGGAACCGCAAAAGATCTGCGATGGTAGTTAACAAACTGCGATTGGGTCAGTGTCAGGCCCCTCTCCCTTTCCCAACCATAGCTGACTGTAATGACAGCTGTCACTCCTGGGCTGGGACAGCCATCTGGGAGAGGTGGAGATCTGAGGACTCTGGTCTCCGGCAGAGTCTGAGCTCCACATCAACCTTTTGAAGCTTTGGGCAATTCGCTTGGCCTTAAAAGCTTTTCTTCCTTTTTAACAGAGAGTGCTGGTGTTCACAGACAACCGCACCGCCATGGCGGGGTAGAGACCCTCTGTCAAGAGGCCTGCATCTCTGGACATGGCTGGAACATCAGGGATTACCCCTGTTGGCTCAACATCTGACGGGCTCTCTGAACTTCATACAGGACAAAGTGAACTGAAGATGCCTAGCAGATCACAAATGGTGTCTCCATTGGGAGGTGGTGCAGGATCTCATACAGCAGTTGGGAGACACTTGAATAGATCTGTTCGCCACTGCTGAGCATACACAATGTTAGCGGTTTTGGGCACTGGAGTGTCCAAGGCAACTCTGGCATGGCTTTTGTCTTGAGTGGACCTCTGGTCTCCTGTACACCTTTCACCCAACATTACTCCTATCCAGAGTTCCGCGAAGATCAAGAATGACCAGGTGCAAGGCATTCTTGTGGCTCCAGATTGGGCACGGAGTGTCTGGTATCCTGAGCTTTTGAGCATGACCATCAGCCCTCCAATCAGACTTCCTCTTCAATAGGATCTTCTGCCACATCCACAAAGGAGGGTTCTGCATCTGAACCTGCGCACCCTCCACCTTCATTAATGGAGATTAAGCAGTGACAGTGGACAGCTTTCAACCTTCCTTCCAAAGTATGTGATGTTAATCTGGCAGCCAACCCTCCCTCTACCAGGTCAGTGCACGCCTGCCATTGGAATAAGTTTGTGTCATGGTGTGCTTCCCATAATGCTGACCCTCTTTCTGCACCTTTATCCAAGTTTCTTTTGTTTCCTCTATGTTTGCCCCATCAGGGCTCTACTCTCAGCACAGTTATATGTTATCTCTCTGCCATTCTGGCATTTTTGTGGTTGCTGAACCCACCTTCTTTAATCACATGTTGTGGCTAGGTTCCTTAAAGGCCTGCATCATATATTTCCCCCCACACCATTCATCATGACCTTGTCCTTAGCCTTTTGATGTGCGCACCGTTTGAGCGTATGCTCAATTGCCTTATTAGACTATTGACCATTAAAACTGCCTTTTTAGTGGTCATAGCATTGGCCAAGAGTGTCAGCTAATTGCAGGCACTTTCGGTGCACCTTCCTTATACCACCTTCCACCCAGCCAAACTAATTCTCCAGATGTGTGCCTCCTTCCTTCTGAAGGTTGTGACTCCCATCCATGTAGGTCAGAGCATCACCCTGCCTACCTTTTTTGCTCTGCCTCATCCCTCCAAAGAGGAGGAGAGACTCCACTGTCTGGACCCAAAAAGAGCATTGTTGTGACCACACAAAGAGAGTTCTGGGAGAATGATCAACTCTTTGTGTACTATGTATCAGCTAAAAAAGGGAAAGGCTATGCAGAAACGCACCATCTTGAGATGGATCGTTTTATGCATTAAGATCTGCTACAGATTTGCCAGGAAGCAACCACCTGAGGGTAGTGAGCAACGTGCCTGTCCTGGACTTCTGTCAGACAGCAACGTGCACATTTCTGCATATGTGCACCAAGCACTACTGCCTGGGCAGTCAGGTCTGTTGTTTCGGAAACTTCACTTGTTCGGTCCTGCAGGACGTTGATTTAGTTGGCTTCACAGACCCACCACTGGGGAGCTATTGCTTGGGTATCTAATTCTAAGGTAAGGAATCTGCAACTAGAAGTCTCTGTTAGATGAACAAGTTAATTACCTTCGGTAATGCCTTATCTGGTAGAAAGACTATCTAGCCTCAGATTCCTTACCGGCCCGCTCATCCTCTCCACTCTGCAAACCATTTACGGTGTAAGCAACACCCTTCGCAGGACCTTAACTTGTACACCAATGGTCACTTCCCATTATGCCCCCTCGCTTCAGGTGCAGAAAGTCGAGAAAGTAACTGACATCAGTCCACAAAGGTGGCACCTATATTCATACCACGCACACCACTTCCGGAGCAGACGATGCTGATGCAGAGCCGAATGACTCACCTACTGGTGCACAGAGGTATTGCTTAAAAATCTTCTGTATCAAGTCTGATGCCTGGAGAACATTCTAAGGTATGGTATCTGCAGCTCGGTGAAGTCTCTATCAGATAAGACGTTATCTAAGGTAAGTAACTTGTTCTTTACAGGCATCCTTTTCCCTGTATCAGTGTCATGGGTACATGGATGGGTGACCCCAGGGGGTCAATGAGAACAAGGAGGCAAACTGCTTCAGCAAGTGGCTATTGTCCCTTTCTTGTTCTGTGTTCAGTGTAGGGAAGAGGTTGACACCTTCTACTGACCCACCCTGCACCTTGGAAAATAGGAGGTCAGGGCAAGGTTCACTGTCCCCCTTCACTCCATCATGCGTCACTAGGAGCATGGTGTCTTTGGACCTCTCATAGTGGGCTTGAGGCAGTTAACATGCAGGACTTTTAGGTGGTTCCTGGGCATCTTGAGGTCTATTAGGTAGGTGACATCCTCCTTGCGCTCCATCATCTCATAGGGCCGTGGCTTCACTGGCTCTATAACCCATACTTTCTGGAACTTAACTAGAGTGGCCTTCTGGTCATGCCAGAGTTTCATTAACACTTGGCTGGCTTCCAGATTTCCAGTGCCCTTCTTCCAGAAGCACTTCATCCGAGTCTGAAGGGCCAACATATAGCTAACTACATCCCGGTTGGGGGGAGGGGGGCTGGGAGTTTGCTCCCACCCATCCTTCACAAGGCTGAGAGGCCCTCTGACAGGGTGGCCATACAGGAGCTCAAATGGACTGAACCCAACTCCTTTTTGTGGTACCTCCATTTATGCACACAACAGGCATGGCAAGAAGACATCCCACTTCAGCCTCAAGGGTTCTGACAGGTCCATGATCGTAGCTTTAAGGGTCTTGTTGAATCTTTCAACAAGTCCATTGATCTGGGGTTGATAGGGTGCGGATAACTGGTATGTTACTCCTCGCTTGTCCCTTATTGACTTCATGTATGCTAGTGCCCCTGTTGAATACCACTTCTTTGGAGAACCCCACCCAGTTAAAGATCCCCATCAGGGCCCTGGCTACTGCAGGTGCAGTCACCATTTTCAGACAAATGGCCTGCAAGTAGCACGGTCCACCAAGACCAGGTTGAACCTGTTGATTAGGGCAGTCTTCAGGTGCTGGGATCTAATTACGTCGCTCTTCACCCCTTAAAGGGGGTGCCAGCAACAGGAAGGGGAACCTCCTGACTTCCCACTGGCCTGGATGGTAGGAAATACCCTGTAGAATGAGTAGGGTCACTTTCATCTATGGCCAGTAAAAGTTGGTGACAAGCCTGTCTGAGGTCTTGTCCTGCCCCAGATGTCCGCCAGGTGAACATCATGAGCCCGATAGAGTAGGAAGGCCTTGTAGCACTCAGGGACCACCAACATGTGGGTTGCACCAGGCTCAGGGACCTTAGGCTCACTATACATGGAATCATTTTCTCAATAATCAGGTGATTACCAGCCTCCTGGGTCTGGACCTGCCGCCTTATGCCCTCAAGAGTAGAGCTTTCCTTCTGGGCCTTTTAGAACTCCTCCCTGGGTGACCCCCTTCAGCTCACCAGCCAACCTCAACTAGATCTCCGTGGGCAGCAGTAGCCTTCTCCCAGACCGTGGGAGTCTTACGAGTGGGTTTCCCATGCCCCTCTGTCTTTCCACTTCTTGGCAGATACCTAGGACATTTTCCAGACTCCAAGTCCTCTTGACTTCCATCTCGGGCTGCCATTGACAATGTGGTCAGAAACACCAACTCGGGCAATCCTAACATTTCTAGGTAGGACCGGAGTTCCATCCCTTTCCAGATGGTGTGTTCCATCTCATTCCCGAGCAGACAATCCACAGGCATTGCTGGTCTCACAGCTACCCTTAAGGAACCTGAGACCCCAGCACCCCCATTCAAAGGGAACCAGAGCCACAGGATAGTGACTCTCATGATTGTCCACTACAACAGCCTGGTGGAATACATTACAGATTGTATGCTCTGACGACCACAGATGGCACCTAAAAGTAGTCAGACTGGCTCCTTTGTCCCTCAGAGCATCCTCCCACTGCCTATTGATGGTGACCCATTGCCTCTACTTTGAAATATTGTTAGGCTTGTGGGCCTTTGGCACGACCTCTTTGACACCCATGGACACTAGGGTAAACTCTATACTACCCCCTCTACTAACTGGGACAGCCTCCTCCTCAAGCATTACACTAGCCATCCCATTGTCTGCCCACAGTGGAAGGCTACACCCTTTTGGTAATTTGGCATCCCAATTGACGTGCCGTTATCTGAAGCACACATAGCATTTGGGGGAAAACTTCCCTGAGAATTTTTTAAGGAAATCACTCTTCTTTTAGTCAGGTTGGGACTGTGAATCCTTCCCTTGGGAACAGTTTTTTTGTAAACAAATTTTATTGAGGGTTTCATAAATAATCAAGTGGAAGCCTTCAACAATCAATGCAATTCAAGCAGACATATGCAAACATCAATGCTGGTACAGTAGACAGTTCCACAAAATATAATCCCTGTTCAACTTCCCTCCCAACGTGTCCCCCTCCTTCATTGCATTCCATTGAACAGTTCTGGAGCGGGCCATTGTGGCCAGTTCCCCTTGGCAAAGTCAATAGTCTTTGTAGTCATTCACTATGCATTATCACAAGATCAGTGAGTACATCACCATTTCTAGTGAATCAAGAATCCCCAAGAGTGGAAGTACTTACCCAAGCACAGGTTCAGTCTGCATTCCCGGAGCAATGCTTCCCATGCCTGAGACACTTCCATGGAACCTTGCCCCCTTTTGGCCTCTTGCAGCAGGACCGCTTCGTCATAAACTTCCCACTTCTCAAGCTCCCTCCCTCATTCTGGGCCCCAATTGAGCTTTCCAGTTACATGTTATTTTCTGCTTTGCTAGCAGAAAAAACAAATCTTGGAACCTGCTTGTTGCCTTGTTTTTCGATGTCTGTGGGAACCAGAGAAGCAAACAATGCTGTGGGGTGCTTGGGACCTCCCTATCGATGAGGTCAGTGAGTGTGTCTGTAATATGTTTCCAGTAGGAGCTGAGCTGTGGGCAAGACCAGAACATATGTAATAGTTCAACTTCCTCCTTTCTACATCCCCTGGGAACTGTTTTGGGGGACATTTTGAGAACTCCTGTCCACTCTTTTGGTGATTCATCACAGATACCTTCTTAGACATACCTATGCTGACCTAGAGGTCCACCTCCTTGGCAAGCTCCATAGGTGAAGTGAGCTTGCTATTAATTGGGTATTGGTGCAACTATCAGGAGAGATATTTTTTTTAAAATTATGCTTGGGATTACGAGGGTGTAACAGAAACATTTTTACCACATGGACTTACATGCCACAGCAATAAAATGTCCTGGCCAGTTTTAAAAAAATAGAACATTTAATGAATAAAAATACACATACACCAATAAAATAGGTTGTGTTATATTATGTGTATTTGTAAAGCGCATTATCACCCGCAAGTATATCCTGGTGCTGAGCATGTGAGTGCGCTTAGCCCTGCCTGTGGTAGGTTGATTAATTGAAAAGCCAGGCCTTCAGCTTCTGGTAAAATTCAAGAAAAGGAGAGGATATGGAGTTGGAGGTCAGTTTAGTTAGTTTAGAACTTTATTTCGGAAACAACAGTGGCCATAAAAGTACATCAATTAAAACATTCAGCACACTTCTGTATAGTATAAAAACGAAATACAACTAAAACAGATTAAACAAGTAAGCACCAGTAAAAAAAACTCTAAACTATCTTCTCTTTATGGTCTCTTTCAAAAAAGAACATAGGTTTACACAAATAGTTGGGCACTGTAAAGACTGGAGAAACTCCGAAGCATGCAAGGAGGAGCGGATATCTTGCTTCTTGATAATGGGAATTAAATAGAGACTGGTCAGGTCCCGATAAAATTTGCAAAAAAACCCAAAATGAAGCAGAGTTTGTGACACAACCTCGTTGCGCGGCTATGTCATAAATCAAGCTGCATCGAACTGTCCCAGTCGAAAGTTCAGATGGCATCTTATAAAACCCCGTCAGAACCGCGTTGTAATCATTCCCTAGAGGAATCAACCCACCCTAAATATGCAGCCGGTCCACAAGTGTCATTTAGGGCGCTATAGGCTCTGATACAAGGTTTGTAAAATTCCTTCACGGCTCTGAGATTCAGCCAGTTTGTCATAAACACAAGTTTAACCTGGGCAACTCCCTGCTTAGACAGGGTTTCCAGATTATTAAAGAAATGTGGAACAACGTTCAACAAGCAAGGACTTCACATGATTGAACCAAGAAATATTGAGCCCTCTATCACATGCTTAACAATCCCGGATAATATCCCTGTTGAAGGCAACATGAGGGTTGGTCCATGTTGGGCACCACAGAATCTCGGGGCAAGACAGATGGAATTCTCCACATACTCCAAACCTAATTCTTGGTGCATAATATAGGTGGAGCGAGTGGGTGGAACACCCAAGAATCTCCTCAGTGCTCTATTTTGCACCCCAAAGGCCTGTGCCTTAAAGCAAAATTGGGAGGCATTTCCTTCTATAAACCTACAAAAGGGGAGCCACGTTTATTTCCAATACCTCTGGCTACGCGAAAGTCATACTGAACAGCCTGAAAGCTTACACCTATCCACTAAAACTATGGGACCCCACCTCCCCTTAGAGTCAAAAACCATCCAGAGATATGGAAATTCCTGGGTGAGTGCCACGTCTTGTCCTTGCAAACTGATGCCCCTCATCTTTGGCCGCTTCAGATTACATGTCATAATAAAGGTTTTAGCAGGAACCCCCCAAAACTACAAATTAATCAAATAAAAACTTAAGAACATTACGGCGTCATCTGCATAAAGCAAAACAGGAACTTTTTTCCCGGCTATCCTAGGGGTGTCAGAGACTATTGCGGACAAAACGTGGCTTAGAACATTAATATATATTAAAAATAGCAACAGAGCTAAGACGCACCCCTGGCAAACACCACGGACACTGCTGAAGCTCTCTGTCCTTTCACCCTGAGGACTGTACCCCACTCAAGCTGAGAGGTCATAGTGAAGGGTTCTTAAAAAGTGAACCAGATCTTGATCGATCCAAGAGTAGTCAGGATTTCCCAAAGCTTAGACCACAGAACACCCCTTCAAAGGCGCAATACTGATCCATAAAGGCCAGGCACACAGAGCCCTGCCTAGCAATAATATATTTACAGATCAAAAGATGAATATTTAGCCATTGCTCCACCATGCCTAGCTCCTCCCGGGATTGTCCAACAGAACACCATCGGCACACACCCGTTCCTGAAGAAGAGTCAAAACGATTCTGCCCTCCAGTTTCACAGCAGAGTCCAGAAGTGAGATAGGGTGATAGCATGAAGGAGACTGAGGATTACTCTTTTTAAAAACTAAACCGATAATGGCAGAATGCCATGAATGGGGAAGGCCAGTCTTACAAAGGGCATTAAAGCAATTACAGAGTAATGGGGCCCAGAAATGAGGGGCAGATTTATATAAATCTATCAGTACCCCGTCTAGGCCCAGGGCCTTACCCGATGGACTTTTATAGATCGGCTCCATGACTTCATCCCCTGAAAATTCTAATAATAAGGGAAAGGCCACCTCCTCCTCGGGAACCACACAGATGTTAGAACAACACTAAACTCCTTTAAAATGCTTTACCCATGCTTCCTGACCAACAGTAGTAATAACAGAATTAGATTTAACCCCAACCTTCTTGATGTCCCTTATGGCCTACCAAAAGGCTCTAGTGTTGCTTAACCTTCAAGCCCTCACAATATTACCCCAGGACTCCTCCTGTAACACTCTCTGCCTGGCCCTGATCGCATTTCCATATGCCTTCCCGCTGTGGCACACCTTTATCGCATCCTGAGGAACTAACCTAATGGCAGCATGCAAATTTGTAGACGCCTCCCTGCATGCTCGATTGAACTATTTACCGCCATCAGGCTTTGATTTTCCAGATTTGGTCCATAAGCCGGTAATAGCTAGACCTAGCTCCCTAAAATAGAAAGACACGTCAAAAGGCGAATCGGGACCCTGCAGAAAGGCAAGTATCAGGTGAAGGTAACTCGAGCAAAGCTGCTTTAGAATGGAAACCATATCCACGTTTCTCCATACCAGGCAAAGCCCCTGAGTTTTAGTTGTAAGGGACTGCTCAGGCAGTAACAAACTGCCACCTGCCCTCCTAGGAATAAAGTGCTCCACACATAAGGGGTTGTGACCACTATGGGCACTCGTCTCAATTTTGGCATCGTTAACCCAAGCCCAAAATTAAAAAAAAGTAAAAACATAATCAATTACTGAAGCACTTTCTCCCTTTCAAACGTAGCTTTAGAATGATATGGGGGATCGAAAACTTCAGGCAGGTTCATAAAGTGATGCAGGCTAACAAACTGAAAGAGAGCCTGGCCCTCCCAACTCCTGAGGTGGCATAACAAACCAATGGATAAACACTCAAACATGCACTGTTCACTAACCGGCTGCATAGGCCCCCGAATGTAATGTTAAAGTCCCCTCCTAAAATAATATTATAATCCTGATGTAAGGGTGCTAACGAGTCTTCCAAGCCTTAAATGAAGCCGGACAACATTTTAAGATTGTCGATGTGGCTGGAATTAAAATAACCATTAACCATTATAAAAGAATGATAAAAGTTTACGATCAATAAGCACAAACCAATAGGCTTGAATAAGATGGCTGTCACACAGGATTTGCATTCTAAAGTAACTTTAAACCAAGAGCTAAGGTGCCAGAGACAGAGCAAACAGCAGGAACAGTATGGGAAAAATAACTATCCACAGCGATTTCCTCAACGGCCCATGCCTCCTGGAACAATAATGTCATAATTCTTTATGTGAGAAACCCAATTGTCAAATACCAATTTATCAGGGAGACCTGCCACGTTCCACGAAATAATCCTAACCCCACCATTCCTACGATTTTCTAAACGCAAATCATACTCACTGGGTACCGCTATACCTGTAGGGCTGGAGTGGGCTGATTTTACAAACAGGGAGGAGGAAATAATAGGAGAGTCATCAGACTCCCTACGGGAACAGGTGCTTTGAACAAGGCAAGAACTAAGTCAATCAATCGCATCCAAATTACCCAGCGAGGAGTAGCGATTAGAAACCGGACAACACGATCAGGCACCGGCAGAGTACGAGAGAGGGAATTCACTCTGCTGGCAACACCCCTATTAAAATAGCCTAATGGAAAAACATGAATCTTGCTTTGGGGTAAGAAGGCTGAGCCTGAGTGCTCACCATGGAATTTAGCCCAACTGGGCTTCCTGAACGAGACAATAATACAATCCCCGCCAAATTCCTTCCACATATCCCCCACCCACTCCACCCGCCGAGCCATGGGTATCTCAGATGGAAGACAACCAGGTAACGTGGTATTCTTCTTAACCCAATGGGCTACTTTGTTAATCAGTCCAACAGTAGATTCACCAACACCCGGTTGCAATTTGGGGACGTCTGCTAATGTGGCCATGTACGTTCTGGCCGCCAGCAGAAAGTCACGCCTGGAAGAGTGGGCAAACGGCTGCCTGGTAGCTTCACTAGAGCTAACTAGGTTGCAAACAGATGGGACAGATTCCACAGCAGAGCCCCTCAAAGGCAAGCTCCACGGGCCTTCATCCTGCAAATCCCTGGCTGAGGTGCAGATGCGGCAGGGTAGGTAGGCTTATTAATCGGTTTTCAATGTGACTGGCCCTTCTCAGCCGACACAACCAAGCCGGGCTGCAATACACAGGTCGGAACAAGGCTATCTGGGCAAAAGGTTCCGGCACATCAGTATTTATATCCCTCAACCTCCCTTCCCCCTCCGTTTCCCCAATTACAACACCCGGCACAGGCAAAGTCAACAAGTTTACTCTCTATGGGCCCCAGCGATCAAACACACCTGTTTATTTGGATTCTAAAATATCCACAATTTCTTTGCCCAATTGTCTTTGCGTACTCTCAAAATTGTCCTTGGAGAGAAGGGTGCTAAAAGTAGCTAAATCCAACAGGGCAGTGGCATTTCAGTTCTTTCGGGGGTATACCAAATATCTTTTGAGTCAGACCTTTTTCCTGCTTCGCCTTTGGCATCGACAAGTGGGCATCTTGTTGCTCCTGGAGGGGGTAAGACTTGCACAGAGGCCCCACAAATACCCACCAAAGGGTCGGGAGGTGAATCTGCCTCCAGCTGGATCAAAACAGCCTAAAGTCATCTCTCAGCCAGTAAGATTTCTTTGTTGAGAAGGCCCACCGCCTTTTCAATAAAACCACCCAAAGTGTCTCCTTTCTTTCCTGCAGTCCCTTCCTGAGTTGAGCCTTGCTTACATTTGACCATTGTGGGTCCCCTAGTGAGATACTAAAGACCAAGGCCAGGCTTGTCAAATAAAGGCAGACAGCCTTAACCAGTACAAATGCTATAGGCAACTACAAAAAGAAAAGAGAAAAAGAGAGGTGCTCAAAAACTGACACAGTACAAGCAGGAGCCAAGGGGGATGGCGCAGCCCAGCCTTCTTTGGGCTCCGATGGGCGTGGATGGGCCTGCCCCTGGCCCAGGCTTTGCCCGGGCATGTGCAGCGCAGTCAGAGTAAGGTGTCTGATTTATGCGCCTGGTGCCCAACCACAGCTGATGTTGAGCGGCACCTGTCGCTTTGCGGGCTGAAGCCCCTGGTCCTGGGCCGGCAAACATGTCTTGCGCAGTGGTAGAAGGGCATTTGATTTATGCACCTGGTGACACACCCACAGCTGATGTTGAGCAGCTCCTGCCGCTTTGCAGGCTGGGGCCCGTGGTCCTGGGCCAGCAAACGTATCCTATGCATTGGGAGAAAGGTGTCTGATTTGTGTGACCCTTGGTGCACCCACAGCTGATGTTGAGCAGTCCCTGCCGCTTTGCAGGCTGAAGCCTGTGGTCCTGGGCCAACAAATGTGTCCTGCGCAGCGGTAGAAAGGTATCAGATTTATGCGCCCGGTGGCACATCCACAGCTGATGTTGAGCGGCTCTAGTCCCTTTGCCGGCTGGTGCCCATGGTTCTGGGCCGGCAAACGTGTCCTCCACAGCGGGAAAAAGGTGCCTGATTTATGGAGTTGAAGGTCATTTCACACTTTAGGAGTGATATATGAGAACGCCTATCCTCCTGATCTGGTTCTGTGTATGCGTTTGATGTTTGCCAGTAGTAGTCCTGTGAAGCAGAGGTGTTTGGGTGGTTGGTGGAAGGAGATGAGACTGTTCAGGTAAGTGGGGCCTGAGCCACAGTAGTTCCCTGAGATGTAGTGTGATGTGAGTTCTGTGTGATAGGTTGAGGGTGAGTTTGGTTGCTGAGTTCTGGATGGTTTGTAGTCTTCCAGTGAGGTGCTTTGAGATCCTGGAGAAGGGGGTGTTCCCACAGTATAATTTGTTGGTTATGAGGGAGCGAGTGACAGTTTGTTTATGTTAATCTCTGTTGACTGTAATGTACATGTGATTTTAGGCCGACCGCAATGGACCGAAAGTTGGATAAACCATGCAAGTCCTCTGAGTCAAAGTTTTCACCTTTGGAATTAGTCTCTGAAATGAAAGTCACAATTCCAGTATGTCAGCCTTTAAGACAGTGGCTGGTGAGAATGCCCTGAGGTTGGTTACGTTGCTGTTGAGCTTTCACTGAAGCTATTGGTTTTGATGCCAAAAGCTCTGATCAGGACAGACTTGGATTTTCTAGTTGCCAGGGTTACTTCGTGGGTCAGATAGATTGCCCCCTCACCATAGTTTTACCTTCAAATTTTTTAAAGTAAAAAAAACTTTGGTGGGTTAAGACTGGAAAGCTGCTCCCAGGCAGTGTGCCACGAGGCAGGAAACCTTCACCACAAGGTGCTGTCGAAACAGTTATTAGTGCAGCAAAAAGCTCAGAGTGGGACAAAGCTGGTTTTCATGTCCACCTTGGTTTTGACTACCATGGGCAAGTCTCAACTCCTTGACCTGATCCTCTGGAGGTGGAAAAAAACAACTAAACCCTACTTTTCTCCCAATGCTAGGAAAGTTCTTTGTGGTCAGTCATGCATCTTCTAGATCCTTGGAGCAGGGTTCTAGACACCAGGTAAGTCTACAGCTAGGTCTCCTGCAGGATTCAGTCCTCTGTGATCAGCCGAACACTTTTGGAGTCAGGAGTCTTTCTGATGAGGCCCACCATTGTACCCCTGAAAAGCCATTTTAGCTCCTCGGTGCCAACAGGATTCAGGAGTCCTTAAGTGAGTTTTCTTCTGCTAGCACAAGTCAGAAGTCTTCTTCAGAAAGTCCTTCTTTAGATGGAGTCTTTCCAGGTATGTTCTGAAGACATGGTGGTTGAGGTGCCAGGTTTATCTTCTGCACTAGCCAGTGAATGGAGACATTCTACCACCCAGTTATAACTGTTATTGCAGTTTGCTATCTCCCTTTCCAGCACTTCCTCTTTTGCCTTACTGTGAAAGCACCCTGAGCTTTTATTTCAATATGGCAGAACTCTTCTGCTGCCAGGCAAGCAGGTCTTCAGTTCCTTTGACACACCTCATTTACATGAGCTCTCCTCTCACCTGTCAGGGTCCAAAGTAGTTCTTTTCTCTGCTATACCTGGAGCCTTGCTGTCTAGAAGGCTCCTTGGAGTGAATAGAAGCCCTCCCTGCATCTCAAGATGAGCAGTAGTGCTAAAGCTCCCTTCTGTTCTGCCAGCTATTCCAGTCCCTTCCCAGATAGCTAATCCTCCTAAGTGGTCAGTGGTTGACACCCATTGGAATTTCCTGTGCTCAGAAGCAAGCTAACATCCCCTGGGCCAGAGTTGTTTACTCTCTCAGCCAAGGGCATAGTTTGCATCTCTGGAGCGGCTGAGTGTCAAAAACTGGTTTCAGGCCTGTTTTAGCTCAGGCAGCCCAAAGTGCATGTTTATACCACTACTTCCACTTAAGTTATCAAAAATCTTATTTCACCATTAAATCAGGTTTTCATAATTAAGTAAGAAATCATTTTTGAAGCATTTTCTAGTGTTTTCTCAGGTGGAGATAAGAAATAAAAATTAGAAAAAAATGTAGGCCTTTTCAGGCAGTGAAGAAGCTGTTAGGGTCTATTTGACTGCGAGAGCACACTAAACGGAATATGTAGTGTGCCCTGGGCATACTTGACACAATTTAGAGGTGACCTCTGAGTATATAAAAAAGAGTCTTTTCCAACATGACAGGTTTAGACTTCCAGTTGTAATCGCAGTACATTCAGTAAACAAAATGTGAGGGATCGGACGCTTGAATTAATCTCAGCCACTGGTAATTACCCAGGCTGCATCCAAGTCCATCATTCCTGTGCCCCCAAGGCTACATCAGGTTAGACAAAGCCATATGCAAATAGTCTTTGATCCTGTTCCAACAGGAACGGTCCATTCAGAACTGCTAGGCCAGCCCCACTCAGCACCGGAAGACAAGCAACCCAAGACCAGTTTCACCCTAGTTGGCGCTCTTCAGTTGGCTGTAGCTTGGTTCCATTGTCACAGTGTATATTGGACCCACATCTGGGCATCCTTGATGTACTTGGGGCATTGCACTGGAGTAAACAAAATAAGGGATGGGTTAGATACTTCAGTTAATCTCAGCCACTAACAATTACTCGCGGCAACATCCCAGTCCATAATTTCTTTACCTACTATGTCACCTCAGATTGCCATATGCAAACTAGCCTTAATCCAGCTCCAGTAGGTACGGTCCAGCCTGAACTGTTAAGCCAGATGTTGTCTGAATTGAAACACCAGCATCTCACGGTTGTTTTCACCCTGGCAGTGATTTGCTTCTGAGGGCCACCTTTGTTTTGGTGCTGGGGCCTCTTTTCCGTCCCTCTAGTCAACCCTGATGCAGTTGAATTTCTTTCATTTCTTTCATCTTCACCTCGTACCAGGATAACATTTTCTATTGCTACTCTTCAGTGTTGTACTAAAGTGGGATGAGGGATAGGTACATTGAAGACTGAATAGGACTTTGAACAACAGAGCCTACAAGCAGCTATTTGTCCAGTAAGGACGGGAGAGTGCTTACTAGATAGGACAGTTTGTATAAGTATGAATGCATGATGGCATGGCAAATCAGTTCCTTAATAATGTTTGCTGGACCACCTTTTTGTGGTCTGGCTAAATATCGCAGCTGTCGCCAGACAATTATGTGAACGTCACTAGAGAGGTGCTTTGGCTCTGCCCACATGTTGGAAGTCAGGAGTACATGTTTTGATTGGGCAAAGGTTGTGTTTCTACAACAAAATGTGCTTGCCCACCAGCTGTGATCATTTAGTTTATTTATCCAGCTGCCTAAGGTTGAATTTTCAAAGGCACAGACAGGCTATTAAAGCGTCTTAGTTAACTAGTTTCTTTATGCTGTTTTCTCTGGCAACAGCACAGATAGGAGGATTGTCATTAACCTACATGGATTTTTAGGTCTGGCTTGAGAGTGCAACTGTCTCTGACCTTTTAGCCTACGCCAATATTATTTTACAGTACTTAGCTTCCACACAAATATATATTTATTCCCATGCTATTTACTTGTAATTTTTCACATTCCTATACAGCAATGCTTTAAAGCCAGACTTGTTGGCATTGCCAATTCTGTCTTATCTAGCTGCCTAAGCTACTCTTGCATGATCAAACACACGATAGTGCAATGCTATTAAAGCGTCTTAAATAACTAGATACTTTATATTGTTTTTCTCTGGCCGCATGGATTTTTAGGTCTGGCTTGACAGTGCAACTGTTATATGACCTTTTAACCTATACAATAGTATTGTACAGTTCTTTCTTTCCTCAGAAATATTTATTCCCATGCTATTTACTTCACATTACCAATTAGCATTACTTTAAAGCCATACTTGTTGGCATTGCCAAAGCTTGTTATTCCGTGTTATTTTTCTTTATTTTAGAAGAAAATTTCCGATGTTCTTGCAAAGTCTGCTCCAAAACAAGGTGTACCTGCAGATCTTCAACAGATCGTTGTTCAACACTTTGAGAACAAGCGTTCAGTGATTGAAATGGAAGAACTTCAGCTGCCAGGTGGGAGAAAGCATATTATCGAAAGACAACATAAACGGGAACTTTAGCAGACATATATGGGGGTGCTAAATTTCACTTCTTTGTTCTGACATTAGGATTGTTATTTAAAGAGAAATAACTCTGCACCTGTGCTTTTAGGTTGGGTGTGCAGGCGTTTTGACTGTTGTAAGTATTGTGGGCTTTTATCCACGCCCACCTCAAACCCATCACTTTCATTCATTCGTGGGCTATCTTTTCAAAAATCACTTGATGTCATTGGTAAATGCTTTACGTTTGTCCTGCCTTGGCGCAGTTTGGTTACCGCCTTGAACACCAACCCTGTTACAGGGATAATTGCATGATTGCTGATATACTTCAGCGTGGGAGAACTATTTTTTTCTTTAGTGTGCGCTTCGTGGCTGCCATAGGGCTCAGAGCGCAAACTTGATTGGCAGTATGGTTTTTACATTATGTGCACTCTGATCTGCTTAGTACATGTTCTTTGCAGCAGGCATATTAACCTTGTGCACTACCGTATGATGACCCCAAGCTTCCACTAGACAAAAGTACGTTTTATTTTCAGAAAGAACATAAATCACCAGTTATTTTGACATTTTTACATTACATGCACTTTGTGATTTGCCTAGTACACATTCTTTGCAGCAGGCACATTTACCCTGTGTGCAACCTTATGATAATTCCAAACTTCCACTAGACAAAAGCACATTCTCTTGGCTGCCATGGCGCTCAGAGCGCGAACTAGATTTGTGGTATTGTTTTTACATTCTATGAATTCTGATCTGCTTAGTACACCTTCTTTGCCGCAGGCATATTAACCATTGGCGCTACTTTGTGATGACTCCAAGCTTCCACTAGACAAAGGTAAATTCTCTTTCTAGAAAGAACATAAATCACCAGTCATTTGGACATTTTTACATCATATGCACTTTGTGATTTGCGTAGCACACGTTCTTTGAAGCATGCACATTAACCCTCGGCGCTACCTTTTATGGAGTCCAGTCTTCCACTTGACAAAAGTACGTTCTCGCTCCAAAAAGAACATTAATTGCCAGAGTTATTTTGACATTTTTACATTATATGCACTCTGAGCTGGTTAGTACACGTTCTGTGCAGCACACATATTCATTCGGGGATGTCTAGTTTTATTGTTATAAAGTTATACAAGTTGGAACTCAGTCCTGTAGTATTGGTAAAGTTGTCCAGCTCCCTAGTTTGATGTATAATTCTCTTATTTAGTTTTATGTTTCGGCTTTGCATCCTGGGACTTGTAGTTTTATTTTTATAACGTGATACAAGCTGTGAATACAAAGCAGAAACATGACGAGGTGAACTTCACATGTTTGAGTCTGTGAAACTTGAGCTGTGGGTGCATGTATTTATAAAACAAACCTCGAGTAGAGCTTACAGTTGGCTATACTCTACAATGGTCAATATTTTATAACTAATATTTCAGTTCAAGACTGACTGAGGATCATTAGTATTATGTGAGGTAGATGTCCTCAAGTGTGTGAAAAATCATGGGCGTTTTGTTCGACTCCCCAGACTGCAGTAAAGGGACAAGTGAACCAGTAAGCACTCATTCTTGGAGTATAATTATTTATCCATTGCCCCACGGGAAATGTCGCCTGTACCAACTGCCAAGTAAATATGTTTTGCACCTGGTTGTAGTTTGTGTTTTAAGGGCCTCGTTCAAAAAATATTCCAATAGGCTTATTAGCCCTTTAGTTATATGCAGGGCCACAGGAATTTTGTGGCAGAAAGGACCAAAATATGCAGTAGGGTTGACCAATTAATGTGGCAAAAAGTCCAGTTATGCATTTCTAGTGCCAATAGATCCAACTCAAGTAAATGCAAGACCTATTGCATTGCAAATGCTTGTTTGTTAGGCTAGTGGCACTGATGCAAAACGGTCATGTGAGACTTTCTATGATTGGTTAATTTTTTTGTTTGCTCAGCCTGGTAAATTGAGAAAGTCGTACTGGTGCATCCACTCAGGAGGGCAAGCTAATGCGTACAAAGAGTACATTTTCAACAGCGAGGTTCGTTCTTCCTCTTTGTGGCTGATGCACTTGCTCAACAGCTTGCACACGTCAGTGGACCAGTTATTCTACCAATAGTGGCACCTAGAAATACACATTGATTTGGCATTTATAATGTGTAATCGCATTCAATTTAATAAACCAAAAATATATCAGTAACTGTTTCTGCATACATCTAGGATTACACATTTAACTCAGTATTACATCATAATCTAAACTCTGTGTACCTGATCATAGAACCAGATCAACATGTCATTGTGGTATGTATTGCATGCAGTGGAAAAAGGAACTCTGCATATCATCATCATATACGCGGTCTGTAGTCATCTATGTAGTCACATTTAATGTTTAACTTTATACATGAATCTTTACATTGACTTTTGAATGATCATTTTACCTTCTGTTACATTTGCACACAGATTCCATAATTCCACCATCTTCACATCTATTTTAGTCAAAACCAGCATCCATCGCTTAAATACTCAAACCTAATATAATGGAAAAATCAGATGAAGTATATGAATGACATAATTAGTAACATGAGCGTTGCAGTTGATTCCAGCACGCATTTCTAACAGTCACCTAAAATATTGTGTCCTAACCCTCCTCAGCAGAGCCCACTCCTATTGGGCGCTGCAGAGGAGGGTCACCTGTGTAATTATATTTTGGCTGAGATCCAAAGCTAATCAATTTTACTCACTGTGATTCCAGTGATGTCCGTTTTTTTGAAGAGCAGATGAGGACTTTTTCGTGATTAACCCGGTTTAAATTGTCACTTTTGCATAAGTAGACCATGCATATCCTGCATTGTGGATCTTTCAAGTTTTCAGTTCCACTCTGTGAGATCCCGTACTTTTAATATTTTTCCAGGGCAGCGCCAGGCTGGCTGCGTATGTTGATTTCTTTATGGACAAGTACCAGTCCATATTGGAGCATCGAAGTTCCACCTTTGACATTTCCCTCCTCCCCCAAGGCTGTAAACTCCTCTACAGGCAACTACTGGTCCCAGAGTGCATTAGATTCCAAGGTATTTAGACTCATGTGTTTCCTCAGAAGACACTAGATTTGCCTTTGCCGTATTCGATGAATCAAAATTTATCAAATGGCTATGGTTGCAGTTGAGCACATTCCGCCACACTCCAGAAAACTCACTCTTCTGACAGTTCAGCCCCAGATAAGCAAGGTTAATAAAACGCATGACTCTTACTGTAGATCCTGTATCCACTCGCTATGGGTACCATCTCTGGAAAGCAGGACTAACCTCAGACATGATCAGGTTACATGAGCCTGACCTTCAGCGGTCATTACTGTCCAGACCCAACCAAGGAAGGCACGGCATTGGGACAGCACAGATTGATGCAAGAGAGAAAAGAAACAGAATAAACAACTGTACCATACACACATCTATGATCCACTTCAAAACAAATGATCCTGAGAGGTGAAGGGAGAAAAGGTGAGAGCATACAAAAAGAGTAACAGACATGGCAAACCTGACATGGTGTGCATATGGAAAGGCTACTGGCCTTCTCCGCTGAGGTGGCAGCTGTGGTTAATGGCAAGATAGATGAGCCCTAGAAGGAAATTAATTGTGAGTAATGGTTGGAAGGGCCTTGAAGAAAATTCCCTGCTAGATGGGATGAGGGTGGCCTTCTCCCTGCTGCTGCCCTGCATCAATATCCCCGGGGAACTGACTATGTTCAAACCAAGGTTGCAGAACCTGCTACATAGTTTAACAATTGTACTTTGGGAACTATCTTCTATTGTAACCAATTACTGTCCAACGAGGCTTTCAAGAACATGCATTTCAGTTAATCTACTAGCCATTTTTCAATTGAGCCCACTATGTGGTTGAATGAAGTATCTTTGTTGGCCTTTCCTACAAAGTCTTTGCTGCGTTGGGGGTGCAGTTTGGGACGGGGCCTTGATCGTTTCCTAGGAGGTTATAATTCAAGTGAAGTTCGCAGTATTTGGAGATTTGTTGCATGTCACTTTCCTTCTTCCATGAAGGAAGACAAACCTGGAGCTGGAGGCATTTGAGCTGATGTCAGAGGGCCTACACGAAGGACTTGTGTAATGCACACACTTCGGATTAGACATATCAGACTAAATGGTGGAAGGTTGTTTGAGAGAAGGCTCTCTGTAAGTTATACTTGTGCAACAGGTATTACTCTGGGTCATACTTAGGCTTATTTCTCTTGCAGTGGGGTCTCCTATTAGCAAGCCTTGACTGCTGTAACTAGATTTATTTTGGGAGGTCTTCTCTTTACTCATTTGCTAGTCTTCTATTTATTATATCTATAGGATGATGGCACCTTGGTGATCTGTACCTCAGATCTTATTGGCCATTTAGACATTTTTGAACTTCAGTTTTAACACAAACAGCTGGCCGAAGCCTAGATTTGGTTTCATTAGGCTAGATTAGATTTCATTGGTGTCCTTCGGAAACACTTCCCACTTACTGAAAGCAGCTGAATGACATTTATGTACTCATTATGTTCCGGGTGCTTCTTTCTAGTATACGGAGTTTTTAAAGGGATTGACAGCTGAGCTTCAGGCAGCTCATAATGCTTATTATGGTATTCGTACATGCCATGTTACTGATATGTAAGAAGAAATCTGTTGCATTGTCAAGGCACTGCTTTGCTTTTGCCACAGAGTACTGCAGTTATTCCCTTTCATGACCCCTGTAATTAATTCTTAGATCACTTTCACGGCAAAATGTGCTCCTCTGTAAGTTTTTAAAGGTTTTCTGATACCAATCCATGCAAAGATTACGAAAGGGTAATATAGGTGCTATTAATTACTTCATTTTTTTCCATCCTTGGTTCAAGTGGCACATTTCATCACAGTTAGTGTACATTGCAATGTTCACACATTAAGTAGTTTCTCAACTGCTCATGGAAGAAAGGGGAACAAATGACTCAATATCTGGCAGTGTCTTGGCTGTCCTTTGAAGAAAGTTCCTCCTCCAACTTAAGTTGTGTTCTGCGGTTTTACTGCTCTCGACTGCCCCATCTCTACAACTCCATAGTTTTTAGCTTCAGAAGACCTGCTCTCACTCCTCCACCTCGCCAAGACCAGGGACAAAGGAAAAATGGCGATCCTCTCGGTGTTCTGGTTCTCCTTCTCCTCAGCCCTGGGATCCTATGGAAAAGGTAAGAGGCATATAGAAGTAAATTTGGTGGAAGGTCCAGCCACCTTATCCACCCATTAACAGTGATGTCCCTACTGCAGTAGCGGTTGACACATATGCACACTGTGGGTTTCGGAGACTTCCATCTCCAGTTACGCTAGTGAAGGCAGTGCACAAAAATAACCCGTACCAGTATCCTTTTGGGTTGTCAGTAAATCCCTTATTCTGCTGATTCGCACCACTGTTCTGTTACAGCCACAAAAGAGTCATCATGAACTTGAGTCTCCATTCCCTGAGAGATTCAGAATACATGATTAACAGGGGGTGTACCAAGAGGGTTCAGATATGGAGGTGCACCATTGTTCTGGGAACTGGCAGATTACACTCCTTTTCTTCATTAGTTTTTCCATTATTCATGATTACATTTGTGCTTTCTTGTCTATTTTAATGTTTGGATTTTCTATGGATCCTTGTCCACTCTGGATTTGAATAATTAGCTGATCTCTGACAGATTGGAGTGCCCATGTTTGGGATTGATGAGTTCCATAAGAATTAATAAGAGCAATCAGAGAGAGAGGAGAAGAAAACCAGTCAGGTGCTTTACCAGTAAAGCCTGTCATAATGAAAGTGGGTAGCAGAGTAGAATGACCCACCATTTCAAATACCTCAGAGAGATTGAAGAGTATGAAGAGAGATGAGAGGTGGTTATGATGTGTTGCTGCAATAAAACTGCCCTTGTTAGAGAGGGTGGAGTGGAAGGCTACAGAAGCCTGATTGAAGGTAATTGATCAGGTTGTGAGTGGTGAAGTGGTGGAGTTGTAGACATTCAGGAATTTTGGAGACCATAGGGAGTTGGGAGACAAAGGGTCTGCAATTAATTTGTAGACTTTTTTGTTAATATTTATGTATATAAAACTTTTGAATCACACTAGACAGGCTGTGTCTCAGCCACTTTAGAGTGATTGGCGGCTGTAGGTGTGATGGTTAAGTATCACCACACATTCATTGATCCTCAAGGGTGGTGATAATGGAGCCGTCATCAGTTCATCTGCAGGCATTCAAGTAATTTGGCCATACCTTCGACCCAATTACCCCTAGAAGATTTAACATAAGAAATGGGGATTTTTGGTTACGGTCTTGTTGCTTGTCGGCCCAGAATTGCGGTTGGGAAGGTTTCATTTAAGCAATGGTGTATGAACCTTATCGTTAAAGATAATATATTTCAGATCTGTTTTAAACGTGTGGTAATTACTTTGACATCTACAAACAGAGTTTAAGAGATTGAAGTTACACAGTTGAGCAGTACTCTTCAGTTTAAGGTTTCTTGTGTGCAGATAGGTGACACCCAGGTTTGAAGACATAGTTGACCTTTTTTGCAGTAGCTTTCATTGATTACACACCAATTACACACAAAACCATACTTTAGATCCTTTGAACCAGTGGAGTGTTTAAAGAGCACACATTGCATATAATTTATATACACATTGACAGATCATCCCATGCAATTGTTATCCACTCAGTTTCACTTTATAGTGTGACAAAATACCTTCTACATTTCTCTGAAATTAAGTCCATCCAGTGACACCAAGCCACCATTTGTTTTTGTTCTTTCATTTATCTTATTTTGAGACTTATCCTGTCTCATTCTATGTTCTAAAAGCCTGTAAGAAAATGGCTTACTAGTTTGGGATTATGTTAGTCCTTTCCAAATAATAAGTCCAAAATCCTGTTTGGGCCAACACACAAGTTCAGTAAGTAAACCTGGGCTCAACATCTGGTAGCTGTGGCACAGAACAGACAGGCTTAACTTAAGGAAAACTTTGTAAAGTATCTATCAGTTCCAAAACAATTGTAAAAAGTCGGGAGTTGTGAAATCTTTATTCTGTAAAACATTGCCATAAAAGAGACAATCTAGATAAAGACCGCACAATTAAAATACATTTATATTAAAAAAAACAATTATATTATACAATCATTTTTTAACAAAACGACGAATAAAGTGTTTTCATCTGGATTCCAAACTTTCATCTGAATGCCAAACCTTATTTCATTTTTTATATATCACATTACATATATGTCAGTCCATCTCTTATTGTTATACATTGTTGAATGGACTTAATCACAGACATGTATATTATTTGTGTATGAAGTTCTTGTAGATCTAAAAAGACAGGTCTATGAAATCTAAAGTTATAATTGCATAGCATTGGTAGTAAAAACTGTTTTCTAGGTTCCTTATAAAAATGACAAAATAAGATAAAGTGCATAGCACATTGTGATAAATAATTATTCAGAGACAGGAAGGCAAAGTCTTATTTCATAAACCCTTCTCCAGATAGGTTGAAAGGACATGCACTACATTAAGCCTAAATGGGTTAAGGAGAAATCTATGGTGCACGTTGGTGACCAAAAAACAAGATGTGACTCAATCAAATTTTAGTCTAAATCATGAAATAGGTAGATAGCGTAGACATCCTTTCCTCTGTTTTCATTCTGGCCTTGCTATATTTATTTAATGAATTTTCTTCAACATATCTCTAGAGCAGAGGGTGGGTGATCTGTTCAGTACAATTTTTAGGCTTTCCTATCAAGTGAAACACTTCCTTTAAATTTCTAAACAGGCAATCTGATAAACTTGCTCCAAGGCTAAAGAGTCCCCTAAAATCATATAATTATGTTTTGAACTTATTTGGCTCATATAGAGAGTCATAAAGCAAGTGAACGTAACTTGATGTAATCCTCCATGTAGCTCATCCCTAATTCACTGTGGCAAATAAAGTTAGAAGAACGTTTAAGAACAGACAGAAGTATACATAAGAAGGTGTTCTCTATCA
The DNA here is from genome assembly GCF_031143425.1 of Pleurodeles waltl. NCBI lineage: Eukaryota > Metazoa > Chordata > Amphibia > Caudata > Salamandridae > Pleurodeles > Pleurodeles waltl. The sequence continues at coordinate 714,828,897 of NC_090447.1, forward strand.
GTTGTATTCCTTACTTGGAGGAGTGAGAAGCATAGTTTAGGGTGCCCTAGGCTTCCCAGTTACTAAGATTCTGTCAAAATGAGAGGATTCTCCTATGTCACCTCCTCCCAAGAGGCTTTTAGTGGTTGAAGACCCTGGACCCCACCGGTGGCATGCTTCATCATCAGATCCTCACCCACTGCACCTAGTGTGAATGGGTGGGATGAACACGAATTGTAAGCAGAGCACTTATTATGTGGGATCTGACTTTTTAAGGCAAGATCTGTGCTTGAAATGGCTTGCAGGGTTCTCCTATTAAAGTAAGTAGTTAATTTAGTAATGATACTGTTGGCACAGTTAAAAACACTTATTGGAGGATGTTGTTAGGGTGTATTATGACCCAAAACATCATCAGTCCACATGTGTGTGAAACCAATCAATAGGCTTTCTTCAGAACCGAGTTCCTTATAGATCCCTGGATTGCACGTGATGGTTTACCACTCCATAGTCTACTATAAAGTTTTGGCATTCTCACAAATTAAAAAAAACATGTATACAAGTACAAACCATACACCGGGACATTCTCTATGTATATCTGAAACGAGATATAAAACAAAGATGAATTCTCATTATAATTGCACATACTGGTGTCACGTTGCATATTGTTCATTCACTTTCTGATACAGTGTGCATGCATAGATTCACATCTTTTTGTGAATGCCCTTCATTCCACCACATGTAGATTTGGAGACACTGTTGTGGGAGCATAATATCATTATCAGGAAAATGTTCAGTGTTCAAGCAGTAAAGTGCCAAACTGTGAATGTACACCCACATGAAAGAAAGACAAGTATTAAGTCCTGCACTGCCGGTGTATACTTTATAGCTCCATAAGGCTTCTGGGGAGGACAAACCCTGTAGTCAGACACTGGAGTGAAAAATACATACTCTTAAGGTTCATCATCATTAAAGCTTCCTGTCATCTGAAAGTGGTCCGTAAATATACATGATGGTAATATTCCCTGGAGAGATATGCCACTGAGACTCACTTCGTCAAGAGTTCTCGCCCTTCTGATTACTTAGCTGTGTCCTCCGAGCCCTGCATGTTATCTGGCTCCTGCCACAGTTTCGGTTTTAAGTGCTCCTGCTTGCCTGTTGGAGCAGTCGCGTCGCTGCTTTCTTTTGTGACGTGTAAATGGGGGGCATGTCCGGCTCTAATCGTGCATGCACGAATCACTGCGTTGCCATCCATGTCTCTGGGAAATGAAGTCCCAGATTCACTTGAGTGCTGTTTGATACGTTTGCACCTGGTCGGGTACTTCTTTTTTCAATGCTTGGACTCAGTACATGCGGGTAATTTAGAACCCTGCTTCTCTTTAACTGCACATGGAGTGCCATTACTCCTGCTAACGCGTCCCTTACTAGATAATTTACATAGACTGGGACTCGTTTTAGGCCGATGAATCTTTTGACCCTGATTGAAGACACCTTAGGACGATGCAAACAGTCAACATGTCAATCAATAGATCAATAATGTAATCTATATTCACCATAACAAATCAATTCAATCTAAATAATGACATTAATAAGAATTGAGACACACCATGACCTTTCAGTCATGAATAACCACACACAATTTATGAAGATTTTGATATTTATTCCCTATTGATTACAATCCACTAGCAAGTTTATTAGTCTCAGAACCATAAACCACATCAACACAGAAATAATATGGCAACTCAAATAAGATTTAATCAAAACAAGAATCGTAAACATTAGAACATAGAACGACGTCAACCTGAGTTAATCCTAGCAGAGTATCATTAGCACATTATTCAACAAAGCATTGATTCAGTCATTTGTCTATTCGCGTCTGTCTAGTGAACTCCTTAACTACCCTTGGATTAGCATCAGCATGTTGGGCTTCATGAAAAACAATTTAGTAATACGAATTTAGAAAACATCTAACTATGGTCTCTGTCAAAAGAAGCAGTTGGTACCTAGAAAGAAAAGGCAAACAGACAATTACAATTTCATCATCGTATAGTTACCCTCCGTAATGGGTCAGCATACAGAGTCAATCTTCGTCCTCAGGACATCAGTCGATTCGCCATCAGCCAGGAAACACAGCAAAGTTCAGCAAGACAGGGTAAGAAGGGTCACTTCCCTCATAAGGAGGAAAAGTATACGGGCAAACGGGAATAGGGTGAGAATGGTTTTAAGAATAAGACAGCAAAGTCTTTAGGCAGAGTGACAAAGTGGCTGGGTAATAGCAAGAATGGCTCGCAATGGCTTGATTTCTCTTTGGGTCAAAGGATTTATCCCTTTTCTGTTGTACAGTACCCTAATTTCCAATTGGGCAAGTTTGGCGCACCATTATCTCCATGCAATAGTTTACCAGTTGTTCCATCAAAATTGTCACCTCATAACAGTTCTGACGTAGTTTATTGGTTCTTGTGATTGACGTCTTCAACGGGTAGAAGGTCCGGCATGATTTCATGTTCTCGTGGTCCTCTCACATACCCAGTCAGTAGTTCCATTGTCTATACCGGTTTAGGCGACCTTGTACCTGTTGCAAGTTTACACTGTTGCATTCAGCAAAAATGGCTCCTTGAGCAAGTCGAGTTTCATGAGAAAGGATTCACTACGGTTACATACATCCTCTAAGCTTCTGGAAAAGTACGATTACATTGTCCTTCAGCAAGTCAGCACACTGCACGTTAGAAAAACCCATTTAATATGAAACCGGGCAGCTCGGCCCGACTCATGCTAACTAGAGCCTATTAATTAATTCTAGCAAAACCTTAACATATAATCCTTAATACATCAATAATTCATTATTAGTCAATTTCATTAGTCATCGTATACTTTGGCGGCCACTCCCCGTGGGCACATTTCAGACGCACGATTAGTAAAACACAGCAATACATTTTCTATGCTGCATTACTAAGCATTAATTCGCAAACATTTTATTGTTAATTTTGATTATAAGAGCTACGCTCCATCACTCCTGAGTATTTGTCAGAATAAAGTGGACATACTACAGAGAAATAAAATGTCAGATCTCTGTTAGGGTGCTGTTGACCTCAGTTATTGTGGGCGTATTAAAGGGGTTATCTAGCAATGTATCATTACCCACTGTTTAGGCTGTCCCCTTACAAATGTATATAAAACCCTGGTGAATAATAGACTAGTATGTGTCAGGTCTGTGTTTTTTATATAAGAGCACCAATGCTCAGCATGTAGGCAGTCTTCTTTATGTATACGGGATGATATACCATACTCGTATAGCTGGAGATTATATATCTATTGGTATCGTACAGTATATTTTGTGCTCCAACCTCTTACTCTTGGTTCTTTAAGGTATATGCTCAGTGTGCCATGGTAAAATCTCTATATTGTATTTACCTAGGGGATTTCATTGAAGTCTTGCATGTGAGTTGACAGCCTATATATTCTTCTTTGTTCCCTTTCAAAAAGGATTCTTTCCAGGTTTTTCTTGTTTCTGTCTACCTGTTCAATGATGCCAACTTGAGGTCCTTTACAGTGTGTCCTGTGGAGAAATAATGTTCCGCCACTTGTATGGTGCTCCATCTACAGCATATATTGCTCCTGTGCTAAAAAAAATCTCTTTTTTATTTTGTGGGCTGTCATCCCTATGTATCGGTATCCGCAAGGGCAGGTGGTCATGTATATTGCTTGTTTTCAGTTGCAGTTTGTGTGTCTTCTTCTCTGCCATGTTTAGTAGTCCAAAATCTATTGTTTTTGTTGGGGATGTAAGATGGCAGATGTCCACTTGGGTAGTGTCCGGTTAATGCCAGGAGTTCAAGCTGTCTGTCTATGGTGTTAGTTGTCATGTCTGATTTTTTATTTTTTGGTCTAGTGTGTATCAGATTGTCTCTTAGACTACTCGCGGTCATGTGAGAGAATAGGGGTTAGTCCCATTTAAGGGTCCTCTATTAAGAATGTCTCAGTTATTTTTCACAATCCTTTTCAGCTTCTCTGATGCTATTTTGTAGGTTTTTAAACAAACTAGATTTGGTTCTTGCTCTGTTCTATTTAAGGTCTCTAGGAGGGCATCTTTATTTTAGTTTCCAACCTTTTTCTTGTTTTTGTTTTTGTATTATCGTTTCTGAATAGTCCCAGGCCCTCAATTTGTCTAGTCAGTAATTCTGTCCGTTTTTTGTAATCTGGCAGTCTGCTGTTTATCCTCAAGCAAAGAAATTGTCCATATAGGAGATTGTCCTTGAGGGGATGTGGATGGAAGATGTCAAATTGTAGAAGGCTGCTCTTATCAGGCAGAGATCACTAGCAGGGTGTAGTCCAGGTTCAATAGATACTGGTGTGCTGGGCACTCCAGGGAAAATAACTTTTAAAGCTTGTTGTGAATCTGTAGCCACACAGGAGACCAGCCAACTGATCCTTGGATTCCACTTCTCAGTCATGGGTACAAGTGGGAGCAGGGACACACTTTAGGTCTCCGCACAGATCACAGACAGCAGGTCCACTCTTCTTCTGTCCTTCCTCATGTCCAGATGTGTTTTGATGAGCTGCAGGTAAGGTGCCGCTTTTGTAGGATCTACTAGCCAATTGAGGGTTGAGGGTGGGGTGTGACTTTGGACACTCCCTAACCAGTGAGAGGCAACTCTCCCTACCCTTTTTAATTAAATATTCTGTTTATTAGTTTTTTAAGAAAAAACAATATAAATAAAACTGTAAAACTGAGAATCAGCAAAATGGTAACCCTTAGCTGAAAGCTTATACAAAATCACAGAATGGAATTGTGCAAAACACCATGTTCCAGATAGATAAGCCCTAAGGTCTAGGATTATATGATTAAACACACAGTTTGTGAAGTAAGTGTATACAGTAATATTACATCAAGTACCGTCTCTATATTGTTTGCGCCCACCTCATATCATAGTGTACTTCTGAGAATACCCTTGCACTTCATACACTGTTTTTTCCATTGTGCAACATAAGTTCATGCTTGCTCTTCATCCTGCTCCAGTTGGGGGATTGGGTTGTCGTCACAGACGAGCAGTGTCTTTCTTGCCTAACACTAGGCTGAATTTCACTTGTGTCTTTTCAGCATGTGTGAACCCCTTCATTGTCAACAAAATTTAGTAGGGCCATTTTATGAGTCAGATTAATTGGTCTGTCCAGTGCAGCACTCATTGCATGGCATATGGCATTCCAAAAAGGTACCAAGTGTTCCACAATCCTATGTGATGATGAGGAAATCACCCTCTATTGTGCCACTGGAACCAATCTATAACCAAGTGATCAGCCCTAATAATGGGGAAACCGATCTTGGGTTGCTTGTGTTCCATTTCAGGGAGGAATTGACGTGGGATTTCGGGCTGAACTGTTCCCATTGGAGCAGGGTCAATAAGATTTGCATATGGCTGGGACCAAACTGAGGTTGCATGGTAGGCAAAATAACAATGGACTGGGATGCAGCCCTGATTGGTTACAGTGGCTGAGATGAATTAAAGCATTACATTCATCACTTTAGTGTATATTCCATTTTGTTACAATGGGCACAGTTTGAATGGCACTTGAATGTGTCCGCCAAAAAACGGGGTGGAATCCGGAGTATTTGGTAAGATATTTAATCAGATCAATCCAAATTGTACAGACATTAGTTTCACGAGTGTCCATCAACACCATTATCCATTCGAAGTCAACAAGGTGGGCCCAGATCCTGTTCCTGTTCCTGTTTCTTCTCAAAGTCAGGAAAAGAGTCAGGAATGTTAATGACTAATGTTTTACAGATAGTTGAAACTTGACCATGTTCCAGTAGACAGGTTATTACCAACTTAGCTTTGAAAGGGTTGTATTTAGCAATATCCACACTCTCTGGCAAATATGGCTTGACTGCATACCAAAGCTGTAGATATCTACAGAACTGGGATCTCTTGGAACCAAAATCATGTTGCAGATCCTCAAATGATTTTATGCCAGGGTTATTAACAATGTGACCCAAGAACGTAATGTCTAACATGTCCAAACTACGAAACCCCTCAAGTGCATTGGCTTGAGGTAGTCTGGTGCCACACTGGGGAGGACTCTCCCCAGTAAAATTCCCATCCAACCAAAGAAATCTGAGTGAGTGCTGTCCACACCATCACAGCCAGCTTTGTGGCTGGGGTAGGATGAACATTGGTTCCCCCTCTAGAGATAGTGCAACGGAGAGTTTGCACCTGTGAGCCAGCATTCAAGCCTATATGCAGGGGTGTTCACCAAGCCATGTATCAAGTCTTTCAAATGAAGCAGTCATGATGATCTTTAAGAGGATGGAGTGTTTACCATTGCCAGGCCACCATTGTATGTTGATTTACAATATTTAATAAAATGCCACCTGACTGAGGTTATAGTAGCCTCTGGTATGTAAAGTGGGAACTTCTGCAATATGTATATCATTTGTAGGAAGGATACCTATCTTAATCAATGCCATTAGCCCCAGTAAAAAGAGGAAGTAACATAATCCATGTTTGTGTATTTCTACAAATGGCATTGAGTAAAGGTGGTATGTCGGGCTGCCTGGCCCATGTGGCATTGTCAACTGTTTGTATTCCCAGGTATTGGAATCCAGTATGTGTAACTGTCAGCCCAGCTTAGTTTGTTCAAGCCAATGTCTGATCCATATGACCTATTGGGAAGTATCTTGACTTGCCCCAGGTGACCCTAAGCTCCTGAAAGTATCCAGGGTCTCTGTTAAGATAGTTCCGGAGATATCTAGGAGGCCCACATAAAGGAGGATGAGGCAGTCATCAGCATAAAGGTAGACCCTGATCATCTGAAGCCTAACCCTTTCCACCTTTGCAGCACATCCTGTTTGCCTTACTGTATTCTATCCCACAGTGCACCATTCTGAGTAAAATCCAACTTGTTAGTTCCCTTTTGCACTTGGAGGTTTCTTTTGCCCCATTCAGAGCTGTCTTTAGGGAAATGAACAGCTCCCTCCTACTGAAAATTACTGGACTGGTTCTGGACCAGTCCCTCTTTCCACTGGGCTGGTACCCAGCTGCCTACAGTTGTCCCAGGGAATAAAGACTTCTCTTCCTCATGTCTCCAGTTACACTGACCTATTTTGTGCAGACCACACTTTGGTCCTTTTAAAATTAGTGAAGTTTCTCAATCTCCACAGCTGCCCTTTTTTAAGCGGAGAGGAGTCCTATACTTCACGCTCAGGTCTTACTGCCAAATTTATTAAATTCATTAAGCTATTGTTTCCTCTGTGGGAGCAGATTTCACACCTTATTAAGTGGAAACACAGACAGATCCCAGCTGCTGCCGGTTAATGCTAATTTGCCTAATGGAGGGTTGGGCACAAAAAGTCTTACTTTTTAAAAGTTACTTTTAAATATCTGACTTTGCCAGTGAATTGGATGTTTAATAAACATAAAAAATAGTAGTTGAACCATATCTATAGCTTATCACAAACCAAAAATAGCAGAATCATTATTTCTTTCTGTTTTTTTTTCTTTTTTTACCTCATTCAGCCTTCTTTTCTTTACTTCTGGCCTCGAAAACTTCAGCAACTTATATTGCCGTTTTTGTCTCAAAAAGAAACTTATGTGGGTTATATGTCTGGCAAAAGGACTAAAAAAACATTTATGAACTGATCCTAATTGGAGGTTCAGGTGTAATCATAGAAAATGAATAGTGTACAGTGCTGTGCCATTCCCAACCATTTCACTTTGCTCAACCATTCAACCAAGGGGGGAGTGCCCTTCGCTATCCACTTCCTTCATATTTCCCACCTGGCCAGCAAAATAAAAAAGCAACAGCAACATGGCACCTCTTTTATTAAGCTTCAATGGGGGATTCACTTTTCCAAAAATTATTAATCCAAGGCTTACCTTGATTGCAACATGGAGTAGCTGGCAGATTACCTTACGAACTGCTTCCCAAAACTGCATGATCTCCAGGCTTTTTAAGACGTTACAGATGATATCTTCTTTTTCCAAGCCACACTTCTTGCAGTAAACCAGACCTGACTTCCCCAGTTTTGATAATTTTTCCGGGGACCAGAAGGCTCTATGCAGAGAAAAGGGATGATTCCTTCTCAGGTAGGCAGGTTTGACTGTATCGAAAAGTAAATGCATAGATACTTGCCATAAATCCTGTGTCGAAAAGTGAGGCAAGCATCTTCCCCGCAGCCCCTCTGGTAGATCAAAGTCCCCATCCAGAATCTGCCAATACCAACTGAGACCTCCCTCTTTTTCCACTTCCCTATCTCCTGCCTTTGGTCGCGGGCCCACCCCCGAATCTGCCAAGCCTTAAAAGCTAAGATGTCCCTCTGTTGGAAGCCTTCATCTAATATTAACTTTCCATCTTGTATGAGCTGCCCCCACCTCTTCAACCCTGCCTCCCTAATAGGGGTCACTAACTTATCTGCCACGCATTCTGTTGTTCTGAGAGAGTCCCAGATTGGTGCAAACTTACTATAATAAGCCAGTCTTACAGCTCTCCGGGTCTGTGCCCAGAAATGGGCCATAACTTGAAGCACCTTCAACCTCATTTTTTTGTAAAATTTCATGTGCCTGAATTTATGTCAAAAGTGAGATTTACCACCCCGGACATCTTTCAGCAAAGCTTCATACAATGTGCCAATTGCTGCTGTTTCATTCAGTAAGGGCATGTGATTTTTTTAGTTGTAAGGCCCAGTCATATACCTGGAAGTCTGGGAGTGCTAATCCTCCCTTCTCACGTCTCCCTTGTAGTTTCTTCCATGAAATGTGCGGTCTCTTGGATGCTGAGATAAGGGTACTAATTCTTCCCTGGAGCCTCCCTAACCATTCCTTCTTAAACATTAAGGGGATTGTGTTAAATAATAAGGTACATTTTGCAGAATGGTCATTTTTATTAGGTTTACTCTACCAAACATCATTAGAGGTAGATGTGACCAGCTGATCAAGAGGGTCTGTATCTCCTTCATAACATTCCTAAAGATTTTCTCTGGAATTGTATTCACTCCCTGGACGATTTGAATCCCCAGATACCTAATTTCCTTTTTAGCTCTGGAGTTTGGCTCTCCGATATTCCATGTTATCATTTCTGGTTTGGAGGTGTTAACATCTTAACCCAATACCTTCCTGAAGCCTTGCACCAATTTTTCTACCACTGATGCTTGATGTTAACTGTATATACCATCAGATCAATCGCATAGAGGGAGATTGTTAGACCTGACATCCTTAGGGTGGTCGTTCCCCAACTTTTTGCCTGCCTCGCTCCCTCCATTTTTCTGACCCTGTTTGTGCTGGTTTTAGGACTCTACCACTACTGACCAGTGCTAAAGTGCATGTGCTGTCTCCCATAAACATCTTAACATTGGTTCCTACCCAGTTGGCATATTTAGTTTACTTGTAAGCCCCTAGTAAAGTGCATTACAGGTGCCCAGGGCCTGTAAATTAAATGCTACTAGTGGGCCTGCAGGACTGGGTGTGCCACCCATGTACATAGCCCCTTAACCATGTCTCAAGCCTGCCATTGCAAGGCCTGGGCGTACAGTTTTACTGACACTTTGATGTGGCATTTAAAACAACTTGCCAATACTCCAACTCCTCTTTTTCTACATACAAGTCACCCCTAAGGTAGGCCCTAGGTAACCCATAGGTCAGGGTGCTATGTAAGTAAAAGGCAGGACATGTACGGATGTGTTTGGCATGTCCTGGTAGGGCAAAACTCACAAATGTGTTTTCCACCACTGTGAGGCCTGCACCTCTCGTAGGCCAATATTAGAACTACCCTTCTATACTTTTAAGTGGTAGATTCTGATCTGAAAGGAGTAGCCCTGACTTGTTTAGAATGACCAGAATGGTAATAGAAAACCTTGCTTACTGGTGAAGTTGAATTTAATATTACTGTTTTACAAATGGCGCTTTTAGAAAGTGGGCATTTCTCTGCACTTACTGCCACCTGTGCCTTACAGCCTGTCTCCAATCCATGTCTGGTCTGTGCTGGTTGATAGCTCCCCTTGTGCATCCCATCCAGACAGCATAAACACAGGACACTCAGTCACAACTGCATATATCTACATACTGTATGGGTCTCCCTGGGACGGAAGGTTGGAGAGGCTCTCTCTTACACTTCGAAGGCCAGTGGCCTGCCCTCACAGAAAGGACCGATAAACCCCCCCCCCCCCACAGGGATCCTGGCAGACTGGGCTGAAAGGGGAACCTGTACACTTCAAAACCACTCTTTGAAGTTTCCCCCACTTCAGAGGCACTTTTGGGTATTTATACTGGATCTTTGACCGCACCAAATAAGACACTTCTGGATCTCCACCTGGACTCTGTCGGAGGGACTATCTGGCTGCCCTAAGGACTCATCTGGACTGCTTTGCTGAGAAGGAATTCTGCCCAGCCTGTTGCCCTGCTAGTCTCTGACTCTGTTGGAAGGACTCTGCCTTCCCCACAAGTGCTCTCCAGGGCTTGGATTGAGCATGCCTCTTCTGAAATCTCAGGGCCACAAAGACTTCACTCTTTGAAGAAAATCCCTGTGCATTTGAAAATCGACACAACGCTTGCAGAAATCAATACAGCGCCTGCCTCACGGATGAAAATTCACGAATCACCTACTCATTCAACGCAGCGCCTGCTCCCTCTTACCAGCGTGTCAAGCATTTGCAGTGCATCGTCCCTGGCATCAAAATATCCCCACATTGCAGTGAGGAACCAAGGCTGCGCCCCTGGAAATCGACGGATCATCTTGCAGTGTGGAAAGAAATGATGCATTGTCTATACCGTACCCGAAACCCCGATTCAGCGCCTTATTTTTCACTGCATCTCCTCTTCTGTGGCCCTGTGCGTCGTTATTTTTTATGCCTCCTAGGTAGTGTGTGTTACAAGGATACAATCACTGATTCTTTACGATTGAGAACCTTTTAAACCTTTAAAAAAAGTGATATGTTGACTTGTGTATATTGGATTTTTTTCATTTTAATCTAGTTTTATTCAGATAAACATTATCTATTTGCCCAAATAGTGATAAACAGATGTCAGGGCACTCATGAATCAAAAAGCTCAATCCTTTATGAATGCTTTTAGTCCAATATTAGTGTTTGGTGCCAGTATCAACAAATTAGCCGTCGGACCGGTATTCGTGAGAGAAAGAGAACTCAATTTATTCTTGAGATAGGAAGTTCATCACAGCAACAATAGCCGTCCTTGGAACCAATATCCATGTAGCAACAACAGCCAACACATGTTTCGTCCTATGAGATATTAATCTCAAAGACTTCATCAGGGCTTTGCTAAAAAAATCATAAAGCTAGTGAATCCAAATCAACCGACAAATCCGAGTATCTTATTTTGTCAAAATAACTGATTGCCAAGTAATATTGAACCGTAACATGTAGAGCAATCTATCAGTCATGAAATCAAAAAGATGAGAAAACTGTGTTCAGATAATCGCGCAGCGTTTCTGTGTATCAGTGTAACAAGTACCTATTATTATCTATTTTCCCAAACTGCGAAAGGATGAGCACAGGATAATTTTGATTGTGTTGCAATTTACGCCGACTAGGATTGTGGTCCCTACTTGGTCAAGGGTGACTACCTTTGCCAACTAGAGACCCAATTTCTTAATCTTAATTCCCATGTCTCCCTTAATTTCTGTGCCATTGGTTAAGTGCCGGGGACAAGGGGCATCCCTGCCACACCCCCCTTGATTTTAAACTCTGCCGTGGTACCTCCATTAATAAAAAGTTATATGAACCAAATTCTCCCCAAAATTATTAAGCCCCAAGCTCATGTTCAAAAAAGACCACTTTACTCTATCAAAAGCCTTCATTGCATCTAGAGTAACAGCCATTAAGGGGGACCCAAAGGTGATAGCGAGATCAGTGGCACCAATTACTTCATGCATGAGCTCATGGAGATATCTCCCTTTCATAAACCCCTTCTGATCCACATGAATCAAAGACCCTGTCACTCAACCTAACCTCTTGGCCAAAATATTGCTTATATTCGCTGTTTAAAAGTGAGATGGGTCTCTATCACTCACACAGCTTAGGATTTCTGCTTGGCTTCAGAATTAAGGTAACCACTGCCTCGCCCCATGAGGGTGGGAGGCTTACTCCACTTCCTAATAATTCCCCAAATAATTGCATCCAGAAGGGGATTACCACCTCTTCTAAGGCCAAATAAAACTCATAATGGAGTCCATCCAGACCCGCTGATTTCCCCCTCTTACTGAACTCAACTACCTTCATCACGTCTTCCATTACTATTTCTCAGTCTAACTGGTCTCTCTGATCATTCAACAATTTCTCAAGTTGGACCTCTGCTAGCCAGTCCTTCACTGCTTTTCCGGATGCCTTTGTATCATCTGAGTACAGCTCTGAAACCTTTTAAAAAATGTTACTCCTATGTCCTGGGAATTTGAGGTAATTTGCCCCGTTGTGTGAACTCCTCAACCTCATCTTTTAATCGATCAACTACCTCAGGATCCAACAATAAGGTCTTATGTAATGTCTAGTGTCTGGGTTTCTGCTCCTTAGATAGAGTACCAGGTCAAGACAAATTATTGCATGATCAGACAGGTGTACTGTGATGCGCTCAACTTTCCTGACATCCTCCAGGAAGAAATCTATTCTCGAATGGTGGCCATACTTTATTTTTATTGTGAAAGGTGTATCCCAGTTGTTTCCCTGATCTCACCCTCCAATTGTCGCACAATCCCATCTCTTTCATCATATTTAAATACTCCTGCATTTTGAGGTACACTTTAGCCTTACTATTATTGAACCAATCTAATTTAAAGTCCACAATTGTGTTGAAATTGCCTGAATCTCCTGATAACTGGGTCAGAGAAGGATAATCATTTTTGGGAGATTGCTACCAATGGGATGATATCCTCCGCGTTGGGACCATAATATCCCACCATCATGAATCTTTTGCCACAGGTTTGACTATTGGCAATAGCCCACCTACCCTTCCTGTCCACTTTGCTCCCAATAATAGTAGCTTCTAGGTTGTGTTTTAACAATCTTGCACCCCCCCTCACATTAGAGGTCTGCTGAGAAAAAATAAAATCTGACCTATTTTTGTTTATGAACGAGATCTGCATATTCCTTTTTAGTAAGATGGGTCTCCTGCAATATTATAATTTGAGCAGCTGTTTTCCCTCAAATGTTGCAGCAACTTCATATAACGCTTTGCCGTCCTAATGCCATTAACATTCCATGAAAGAATTATAACCATTACTCCTACCATGGCCTAAACGTTTTCGCTGACAGTGAAATTACAGTTCACCAGATATTCTAAAGGATTAATCCCTAAGGCTTCTGAGGACATCTTTTTTTTTTTTTTTTTTTTTTTTTTACTTTCTTCCCCATTTTGCTTCCCACCCAGTGCTCTCCTACCTCCTACCCAAGCTATGCTAGTCTTTGGGTGCCTGTAGTGGAAGACCACAGTAAAAGCACGTCCCCGAGACTAAAGGAGACTGAGAGAGCCAGGAGGAAGAGCCAAGCACACTTTGCCTCAGCAGGATCTCTTAAATTATGCATCTTATTTTTGTGCATAACCTCTAAAATGTCAGTAGCCCCTAGGGCCTTGAAGTCTTCCATTTGTTTTCCTAGTTCTCGCTGTTTGTTTAACATGGCCCGAGATAGATCTGATCTAATCTGAAAGGAGAAATTGGGACCTTTCAGAGATTTCTGTCTCAATGCATTGGCCAGGACCTGCTCTTTTATTGCATAAGTAAAAAAAATCACCAATATCCTCTTAGGTTATGTCGTGCCCTGTTGCCTCCTGAATGGATCTCTATGAATCCTCGGACTATCCCTTGCCAAGTCCTTTTCTGAGATAGATAATAGACCAGCACCCTTTTTCAGGGAGATTAAAAAAAAATTTGTCCTCACCTTCTACCCGCTCTGGTATGTTGAGGACTCTTAAGTTGTTTCATCTAGCACCATTTTCTAGGGATTCAAGCTTATCCTGGACCGCTCTCTCCCTAAGCTTGAAGTCCCTAATTTCCCCTCCGTCATTTATAGTGGCTGCTTTTAATTCTGCAGCTGTGCTCTCCAGAGCTAAAGTTCTTTCAGCCAATGAATCCATTTTGAGCCCTGTTTTCACACACCCCTGATTTCTTTCTGACTGGTGAGTGAAGTGGCAGAGCCATCCTTACTTCCATAGCAAATGTCTGCAAGGCTTATTCACTGTATTTCCCACTGGGGCTTGCCACTCTCCCTCACTGGCTATCCCTGGGGTGTCCCTATCTGATTTCTGTGCCTCCGCCATTTGCCTCTCACCAACTTCAGCCTCTTCTATCATCTCTGCAAGGGTATACCTCTGTATCCAACGGGGATTGAAACTTGTTTTTGTGGGCAGGCTTTCCATCCAAGAAGTTAAAACATCATGTGACCCATCCACGTTCTGAAGAGGCGGGGGTAGTGAGGACCTGCTTTCAAGCTGTGTCTTCTTACTAGGACTTTCGACCTCCCCTCCTTTTGAACTGAGGGGGAGCATTCCGGTTTGCCCTCTGCCACTGATAGTTTAGGTCTGAACTTTAAAGATATTCCTAAAGGAGAGGGTTACTTTCACAGGGGGGTTCTTCAGTGCACCACCCTACTTTTCCCTCCAGTCTGTCCACTTAGTTTGTCGCTTGTCCTCCATTTGGGGCTTCCTCAGGCTCCTCCGCTCTCCTGTTACCCCCCTAATGGATCCACCTTTAATTCTTTCACCCCCTCCCCACCCTGCCTAGGAGGGTGCTGGTTGATGTCAAACTCTGCTGCACTTCTCAATGAGTATCTACCTTTTTGACTGGGCTTCACTTCTGAACGAATTTCAGAGTGCCTACTTTTCCTTCACTGCACTCTTCCGTGGCTCAGTCTCTCCCTTGTGCAGTGGGGAGCCTCGCAGCCACAGCATCCTGGGACCTTTTCCTTGTATCCTGGTTGCCAGAATCCATCCAGAGGGCTGAGGACCCTCCGGTGCCGCCTCTGCCACTTTTCCTTCAGAGGGGAATCCTTGCAGCAGCACGCCGGCTCTTCCGAATTCCCTGAGCCACGCACAGCCAGTGCTCGCATTGGCTTCCCCAGCTCATGCTGCACCCGCTGTGCTGGGATCGCCTCTGCAACCCACAAGACAGAAAAATAGACTCAGGGCTCACACACCTCCCACCTGAAAGTAAGTACTGCCCTAATTTACAGAGTGCACTGCATAATCTTCACCTTCGCCCTTCCACTATGGGCTGACACCCAGCTAGCATCTAGTTGGCCTCCATGTTATTCCTTTTTTCTCACAGGACCAGCTACAGCCTTGTGCAGTGAAAATGCTCTTTTTTGGGCTAGTTACATGGTAACACTAAATTATGGTCTATACAACTTTTAAATAGTAGTCACCCTCCATTGTGTGATTTAAAAGCAAGTTTATTTTCTGTCAAAAAAGGTTGTTTACATTCTGCACCACGTATGCTACACAGATGAGGCTTGAGTTAGGTTTTCTTTGTGAGCCTAGTGGATGGCACAACATGTGCTGCAGTCCATGGATGACATTTATCTTTTCCATACCATTGCTGTGTTTTCCTGCACCATGGCTTTACTGGAAAGTTAAATATGCCAATTGGGGATTAGCCAGTTTTATTGTGTATCAGTCGCAGCACATAGACCGGGAACTGGACATCATTACCCCAGTGTGCAGAGTTGAGAAACAGAAATACCAGTCATTCCAAAAATGGGGAGTTATCATGTTAAAAGTGGAATTTTCTCAAAAAACTTACCACTGGTTTTTCCACTATCCTAGTATATGTGCCCAGTGTGTTACAACACATTTGCTGCTGTTTGTGTGTTTTTTTTTTTTTTTGATTCATACTTCTTGTTAACTCATTTTTGCTTGAGATGTAGCCTACCATGAACTTTCAGCTCTTCCTCCGTTCACCTTTTGATATGGTGCAGCTTTTTCTGCCTATCTGCAAAGGCTACCATTCTACCTCTTAAATAGGGTTTACTCAGTTATTTTCACAAAGCCAAAAGTGTATCATATGTTGATATGTTTGAAACCATCAGTGTGTGTGGTCATTTGGGGATAACAAATAGTTACCATGAAACTTCAATTTGTGAAAAGGTACATTGGCAGTATGTCAGCTGCTAGGCAATAACAAGATTGTGAAACTGCAAAAAATGAATGAAGGAAATCTTAAGGTGCTTGACACAGACCCATGGCAATATTTTGGGCTGACAAGAATACCAAAGGAAAGCCAGTCTTAAACTGAGCAAAAGAAACCTGCTCCATTATCACTGTTGAATAATGTTTTCTCTGGAAATATAAAGGGATTTATGATGACAAATATTGACAAGGTTTGACAGCGAGATAATTTACATTGATTCGAAACATGAGACAAGTGGGACAGAGGCATTCTGAAATATTTCAGACTTTGCCTGCACTATGATTTAAAATTAAATTGCCAAAGAGAATTGATGCATCGGCAAATATGCTTCAACTCAGGCTGCATTTCTGACAGCCGCAACATACGTAAACAATTCCTGAGGATAGATTCTGGAAATGTTTATAAGGCATATTAAGTAATAAGCACTTGCTGACTGCATGATGTTAGGTGGGAACATTTTTAAATTATGTTCTAAGGATCCAAGCTGTAACTGGGTTGAATAGTGTAAAGGATCTAGGCAATGAGAAGTCTTTAGGAAAGAACAGTATGTGGCTCAAAAAAACACCTTCAAGAGAGGAAATGGTTTTATTAAAAGTTCCACCAAAAAATGTCAATCTATATATGTAAATTTAGATATGTATGGAATGGATCATGTAGCCAAACCAAAGGGAATGAATTGCAAGCGAAAAAGGAGGGAGGAATATTTAAAACATATGTTGGACCATTATCTAGAGTTGTTATACCTGAGCAAATCTGTTTTGGTTTACATAAGGGTAATCATGGGTAAACACTTCTTAGGATGAATCTTTGAATGCCCAATATGAGATTATTGTGGAATACCTGGGTGGTGGAATGTGGTGAAGATGTGTTCCATGCAAGACATCAAATTATTTGATTGATTTATATCACTAGTAGAGATAGTAAACAAATGATTTAGAATTGTTCTCAAACCTGAAAACTGGGTTTATTTGAATGTATCCAGCAACCTTGTGTTGCTTTATAAAGGTAAAACTTGTATTAATATGTATTTAATAGAGACCACTGTTTTACATTTATTATTCGCAGAGTTTGACTACGAGACTGCAGTAGCAAAAGTTGTATGTAGTGCATAATTGCTTTTATTAATGAAATGATTTGATCTCTTGGTTTAGACTCCTGCTTTCTTCCACCAAGTGATCTCACCCACACTTTATCCTCTTACCTGAAGGAAAGTGAGTACATTTTAGGTTTTTCCTACGTATTTTATATATTTGTTTTATTTAACTTTTGTCGTATATCACAATTATAAAACATGAAGACCAAATAGTGTTCATGGTCAGAACACAAATGAGTTGTGTGCGCGTCCAAGTTTACCCCAAAACTCAGATCCATAATGAATAAACTCTTGTGAAAGAAGTATCTTAAAGCATAATGTACTCTGTGTATTACTTTGCTTTTGCTGAGTGGCAGTATATATGTAAAGAAACGTTCTTTGAAACTGTTGAAAAACACAATTAAACATTAAGAGCACCAAGTACTATTTGAAATGAATTTTGAGGTATACAATGCCAGGTATTTTTCAAATATGTGTGATCAAATGCATCTATTATTGCTATGTTTGAAGCACAAGCCTAGTTTGGGGCAGTGGAGTAGAGCAACTGAGAAGTTATTGTGAAAGAACAATCTAGGGAACTCTTCTGGATTATGTACTGTGTGATCAGGTGTTCTGCTTTGCTTCAGACTGAAAGGGAACAAAACTAAAGAATGCAGCACTCTTAGTCTGAGTAATGAATTGATTAAGGCACTTCCCAGGTTTCAAATACACATATGCAAAAATAATAACGTGAGTACTTAATTTGAATGCAGCAACACGTGCAGCTACTAAAATAATCACAGCAATTGGATAATAATCAAAGAAAATGCAATCCAGCAACAATTAATATATATGCAGTGAATATGTATATTTATGCATGCACACAGTGAAGCTAGATGTTAAGAATAAAAAATGCATCATTATGGGAATCAAATCCAACCTTATCCTTGTCTACTAACGTCAAGCTGCGGAACCCGCAACAGATGAAACAGGAGAAACCTGCCCAACAGGATTATTCTGAGCAATGCATCCACTCTCAGAAATGAGTTCCTTGTACATCAGTGTCAAGCTTCCCTACCTTATACACCTTAACAAACTGAAGAGGAAGGTTCTAGAAACCCCCCTCCTGTCGAGTAAGTTGTGAAATTCAAGCACTGGTCTTACTGGGTCAGTGTTTAAAAAACACGCACGAGAATGGCCAGGACCCAAGGTGTCTTTTCAAGACTGAGCTGTACCATTCTCTGCCATAAACATTCTGATTTCTCATCCTTGTACACTCTTATCAATGTTGCATGCCCCCATATTAGGTTCCCTTCCCCGGTGAGAAAAGTGAAAACACGTTTACAGGCTGCGTGTGGAAAAATACCCATGCCACCAAAGTGACGGCATTTGAGGCTAAGCGAAGCACAAAATGGAGTTAGTTATTAAGATGGAGCTGGTGGTTTAATACAGATAGAATTATAGAGGGAGAATTTACAATTGCTTAACATTTTTGTGTGGGTGGGTTTAGCGGTTTCAGGTAGATTGGGTGTCTGTATGTCAAGAAGGCATATGTTTCAGCGCACAGTGATTTTAAACAGTAATTGAGTGTCTTTTGGGTGCAGGAGGATTTGGGTTGTTGAGTACATATATGTGTACTGAAGCTTACAATGAAATGGGTGAAAAAGAGCTTGTTTTTCTGGCTTTTTAAAAAATGCCCATGCAGTGTGACTGCATAAAACAAAATCTAATGCATTTTACATCTTTTAGTTTTGTTACTTCCCTAATAACTTTCTTTTATGAATGTGTTGAAATCCACCCACATTGTCTCTAGGTTTCATTCAATGGAGACTTGTAACAGTGGTTGCTACTGTGGATGTGTCTTAAAGCATGGCCTTAATATATTTTAGCATTTTCCTGCCCATGACGCTTTGCCTAGCTCCCAGCTTTTACATTTCCAGCCACTAATGTTGTATCAACGTGTTGTGTCTCATTGTGCGATTGTACTAATCTGAGTGTCTTTGAGTTTTTGCTTCTGCAGCCAGCTGTGTTCCTTATGTATTTCATAACTATATCACACTTTCCACGTCCTCAACATTCCTGCTGTGCTATCTTGTTTTCTCCTCCTTGTCGTTATTGTTGATATAGTTGTTGTGGTTATAGTTGACATTGCAGCCGTGCTATTGCCTTTATGAATAAATGTGTTTTTCATAATTAACAGGTGTTGTTTTCTCATTCCAGTCTGTCCCAAATGGGTTAAGCTATGTAAAAACCACAAGAAAAAGAAATCGCTGCTAGTGTTGATTGTCTGCAGTTCGGCTCATCGTGCCTTGGATCTTATTAAGTATGTGTTAAACCATTCATTCGGATAATAGTCAACATATGTAAACGTGGTGTTGTCGAGCATTATCACACATCCCTCAGCCCAACTCACAATTTTAATATCACACCACACTCTGCCATTGGAGACCAATTTGTAAAGATTCTATTATGTCTTTTGCTAGTAGAAGAGAGTTCTTGCTGCCTGCATAACTGATTCACAACATACGATTCTGTGCAAATGGCTGCCAGCTAGACTGTCCTGCGGTGGTCATTGGTGTAAACTGTTGTGGTGCAAAGGTTGAAGCACATACTTTGAGCTTCTATTTTGTAAAATTGGTATATTGTCTGTCTGAATGAAAACAGACAGTAGTGCTGGCTGTTGAAATGGCACTAATTAGATCTTAATATCCCTCTCACCACAGACTTACCTTACAATTCTGGTAAAGAAATGGAGGCTGAAGTTGTAGAACAACTTCAGTATTTTCCAGAAGGCAATAACTTGCTACCAGATTTTCAGTTAGTTTACATGCTGGATCTGTTAGCTGCTTTTGCCAATGAATGCCCTTTTGATCTCCTAGCCAACTTGATGAACTTTGCTGGTCAGGCTTTAAACTAGTGCACCTCTTTCCTCACTATTAGGGATCACTGTATCCACCTTGGAGATTTCATGTCAAAACTTTCTCCAAACTGTCAGGCATGCCAGTGTACATTAGTAGATATGCCTGCTGTCTCTGCTGTTTTTGGTTTCTGGTCTCAAGTGGCAGCTGCATGCCTATGTTATGCAGATGGTGCTGCACCACCACAGGAATTAGGAGGAAGCAGAGGTCATACTTTGTGGAAGGGAACAAGGATGTACAATTGTTTTATCATAAGGCGCAAAGTTGTTGTTTTGGTCATGGAGTGCATGCACTCAGGTACTCTTTCTTACCATTGGTTGCTCACGGATTGCATGTGCTCAGGTACTTTCTCTTCCCATTGCTGGTGGGGTGTCCTTTACATCGTCCAGTACCTGTGCAGTCTGTCAGAAATATGATTCTATTCTTTGACAGCAGACCGTAATTTAAACCAGCTCAATGCAGTAACAAATGGGACTCATTTCCATCAATACTCACTTCCGGAGGTTTATCATGTATTATAAAAAGACCATACACAAGTTCTCAATCAGATTGTCAGGCTTAGAATGCAATGTTCATACCTGTTTTAAGATCACTAAGAAATGTATGGACAGACTACAAGCTGTTCAAAATATAGCTAATAGGAGTAGCTAGACACTTGATGTCCAAAGTATTAGGTGGGTCACCAATTGACTCTTGAATTCAGGTCAGGGTTCTCTCTCTGATGTGGAAAATTTGTAAAAGCCTACCACATCCTTACCTTCCTGAATTAATTTCGAAGCTTCTGGCATATGTCGCCATTCAAATACAGATCCCAAATATGTTTGTTGGTAAAACTATGTGTGTCAAAAGGTCCAGTTATGGGATGCGCTGTAAAATTTTATTGGAGGTAAGTACTCCATCTTCCGTTGCATGTGAGGAAAATTTGAAACATTTGTTTTTTAAAATCTGAAGTTCTTTATCTTGATACTGTATTGTTATCTCTTTTTTCTATTGTTTACTATAGATTAAGTATATTTTTGGACGTGTGTGTTTTTAATATTTGTTAGTACTTTGAAGCTAATGCCATGGCTATTTTTGCACTTTATAAAGAGGCAATCAAGCAACCAGTTAGCAGGGGTAAATAGCTTAAAGGTCAGGTGAGAGCTGAATGCTCTTGCTTTTCCACTTAGTCCAATTTACCTGACAGATGTACCACTGTCATTCCCTCTACCACTGGCAATGAATGAAAAACAAAAAAAACCAGACGTGAGTATCCACTTGGACCTATGGCTCCTAGATGGTGGAGGGCTGAACGTGAGGGGAATACAGAGATCTAAGGGATATCTAGGTAAAATGTGGCCCGGGAGGGGTGGAGGAGCAGAACATATCCCAGTGAGTACACATGGTCTGGAGTGGCAGGATGCTGTGTAATGTGCTAAAGTACTTTAACACTGAGAGACAGGCTTGGGGACAAAACACCAACAATCTTGGGAAATAGTTGGCAGGAAGAAGCATAGTAATGATAGGTCACTTTTTGAGTTATGGATAAGTGACAGCCGTGGGAATTGTTGAAGGGAAGTGTGTGCATAGAATGAGATTAAATGGAGGGCAGAAAGTAGAGCTGGTGGATGGTTCAGAGATCCAGGCAGTCATTTTCTCTAAGGGAGACTTCATTGCCATGGTCCCTGAATAAGGAGGCCATGGGCAACAACAAAATGTGTAGTTCCTTGACTAGGAAACAGTAGAGGGTGAGATTAAAGAGGGAGCTGCTGATGGCATCGCCGAAAAATGCTGTGCCCTGCTGTGGAGGGCATGAAAGGTGGAAGGGAGGGAGATGGCTTTGAACTCCCTTACATTACTCTAGCCATTTCCAGCATCATATGTTGACTTTGAGCCTTCCTGGCAGATTACTTTGCCATGCAGCACATGTGAGTGGAAAAGTGAACTTCGTATGCAGGCCAACAATGGGGAAAGGTGTGTAGCTGAGCAAAGAGGTGAAGGTATACAGTCTGCACTCTGTGTGTCGGTGTGCTTGTATTTGTCTTTGTGCGTAGACTAGTGCATTTGTGTAACATAACATTTGTTTTTGCCATTGCTATGTTGAAATTGGCCAAAATAGTATATCAATGTATAAACTGGGCAAACGTGGCCAGTGTGCTTAACTGCGAAATTTGTGCTGCAGTGGAGGTTCTTGCCTGCCTAGCCACTGTGGCCAGGTGCATGAGGATATAATTCGTACTCCCACTTCAGAGATAGGTTTTTATTTAAGGTGTTTCTAAATCACCCTAGCCAGTCTTACACAATCGTTCTCTTGTCCATCCGTTTAGCCATTCCTTCACCCATCCTCACACATTTCTATATTCAGCTGTGCTCACAATGTCACCTATTTATCATGTATAAGCCCATCCTCATACTTTAATTCGCTCACCCACCCTATTCTGTTTATCTGAGGTATTATTATTTTCCTCTGTTAATACCCATTTCCTCATCCATTTATTCCCAGATTCTGGTTAATTGATTTGTTCAGTCTCCGACTGTCATTTTCCAGACCACCTTGGAATGCATTAACTTTATTCAGGTTGACCCCTTTAAAATCTCCTCTGAAGTGCCCCTTTATGTATGGTCACCGCCCACTTTTTGTCCCCAAATCTGATGTGTATGACCCTGTCATTGCACCAGAAGCCTGCTAACCAGGCCCCAGTGCCTGTCCTGTCTCCCTAAATTGTTATGCTAACATGGTGATTCCCTGATTGGCAAGAAATTACCCCCTTATAAGCCCCTAGTAAATGGAACCCAGGGTACCCAGGGCATAGGTGGTAAAGGGGTCCACAGGGCTGCAGTATGAGTTTGTGCCACCCTAGGTGACTCACACAAATTACTGAGGACAAGCCTGCCATTGCAGACTGCCATAGTGGTGCAAACTATGTGAGTTCCACTGTGCCCTCACCATGAGTGGCTCAGTCTCATGAACTGCCCTATATGTATGTCACACTCTCCTAAGGTAGGCTTCTGCAATTCAGGAGGCAGGGTGCATTGTTTTAAAGGTGGAGACAACCTTAACCCTGCAAGGGCTCCCCGCAGCTCGACCTCTGAGTGGTCATTTATCACAGTGGCTCCCTGTTATTGACTTCAGCATGAGTCCCGTTCAGCGCCACAAACAGCCAGGACAACTCTGCACCCAAATGCCACGGACCAGGTAAAAAACTGTACTGCCTGTCATGATCTAGTCCTAGGAACTGCACAACCTTAACTCTGTAAGAGTTCCACACAATTCGCTTTCTAAGTGCATTTTTGCAACCAGTGATATTTCTCCCGTAGTCGACAGTGCAACGTTTAAATGCCAGGTCTGTGTGATTTAATATTGCTTCTAAAATCTATAAGTCTGGTTATATTTGTTCAATGCTGTTCATTCTGGTATCTAAATTAATATAAAAATAAGCTCTATTATTATAAATTGGTGTTGGATTTCTTTCGAGTCATGTCAGTTATTTATCATCCATGTATTTGCTGTGAAATACTTAACACACATTCCTCTTAGTAAAGCCTAACTGCTCTTTACCTCACTATCAGGACTGAGCTAAGGATTTACTAATGTGAATCCAAGGACTATATCTGGGGTATTGTGAGAGTATTACAATGTGAGGACTAACCTCCACATCACATAATACTCCACTTTCCTACATTGGTGGCAGCAGTGGGACCTTGAAATTGTGTTTCACAGTACCACTTGGTCATAAGTGAATTTTACATGAGAACTCCACTGAATTAACTTTAGCATAAAGAATTATTTTGGATAATTTTTTTCGATATTTTAAATTGGCTTGTGATGTCTCTGGGTAGACCCCCATTTCCATAGACATTTAAATAGGCCTACTGAGCTAGGAGTTGTTTCTTAAATGTTTTCAGAATTTTTTTATAAGCTCCCAACTCAGGCTAAAAAGCACAACGGATACTGACAATAGTCTCAACTTCTCTATCCTGCCAGTCGTCAGGATCCGTGACTGGAGAGCTCTGTGCAAAGCTAGAGACATTGGCTATAGAGCTACAGCCAAAAAGGAGGACCTGGAGAACGCTCTATGAAGAAGAAAAGGTAGAGAATGAGGCATCTTCTACAGGTGAACCTGTAGAGGTGCAGGAACATGAAGGTGAAGACCATGTTCTCAACCCTTCCCCAGAACCCCTTTACCTGTGTGAAGTGACAAAAGTTACTAAAGTAGACCCCTCCCCCACTGGTAAGAGGATAGAACTCCTAGAGGACGAGTTGGATTTAATCCCCCTGGCATAGAAGAAACTCAAACTCGGGGAGACTAGCTTTAGAGGAAAGGAGGGCTAGGTTGGTCCTTAGGCTCAGAGGTGGTGGACGCAACAATAACAACAGGGAGAAAGAGGAATCCTTTGACCCCAAAATCCTCAAGTGGATAGTCTCTAGGTTAGGGGATGGTGGTGACATTGACAAATGATTTGCATTCTTTGTGAGGGCTTGCAGAAATGAGGAGGGTACCATCTCTTCACTGGGGCTCCTTACTTTGGTAGTTATTCCCAGTTAAGGGCAGAGAGAGACTCCCGACCTATCCTGAGGAAGTGGCTGAGTCTTATAAACAGGGTTTGGAAGGCTTTGGGGTCACCACTGAAGAATACAGATTGAAGTGTAGGGACACTCAGATAGGTCAAAGCCAGACCTGGGTGGACTTTGTGGACTGTTCAGTCAGAGTACTAGAGGGCAGGATTAAAGGGAATTATGTGGACACTTATGATGGGCTGTACAACTTAAACATGAAAGAGCACATCCTAACTAATTGCACCACAGAAAAATGGTGTCAGCATCTAGTAGATTCTGCTTTGTCTTCTCCCAGAGAGTTAGGAAAGATAGCTGACAAGTGGGACAGATCCAGGGTACCTAAAAATACCCAAGGAGGGGGGGATCATGAGAAGGGTTCACAGGCTTCTCAGCAGGGGAAAGAGGTGAGCAAAGAAAACAATAAAACAAGAAGTTCTATAAAGGGCCCCAAAAGCCTTCTCAGGAGGGTGGGCTCGAGACTGCTCACAATCCAAAAGTATCAGGGTAAAATCTGGGGCCCAAAGAAGGCTTCTGGATTGTGCCATGACTGTCATCAGGCAGGTCATGAAAAGGTAGATGCGACATGCTCCAAAAAGTTCCCCAGTTGTGTACCATCCCAAAGATTGGCTTCCATAGGAATGGGGATGGAAATGTAGTCCGAAGGGGCCAGAGGTTACACTGAAGCAACATTAGTGTCTGTATATGGGGTGGATATTGAGACCTGAGCTGTCTTACCTCCAAGCAGGGAAAAGTACAGCCAGTGGCCGAAGTTCAATGGAACTGAGGTAGAGGCTCTGAGGGATACAGGTGCCAGTGTCACTATGGTGGCTGCTAGACGTGGTTTCCCCAGGCCAAATGTTGCCTGGTGTCAGTCAACAAGTCACCAATGCTGACAATAACCCCTTCGCTGCCAGGCCTTTTCCCCCTCCTGCGGCGAGCCTTTTTTGGTTATTTGGGGCAGTTCGCGCTTAGGCCCTCATATCTTTTTGTTCACATAAGCTACCCACGCCATATTAATGTCCTTTTTTTCCAACATCCTAGGGATTCTAGAGGTACCCAGACTTTGTGGGTTCCCCTGAAGGAGACCAAGAAATTAGCCAAAATACAGTGAAGATTTTGTTTTTTTTCAAAAAAATGGGAAAAATGGGCTGCAGAAGACCACTCGTGGTTTTTTCTCTGAAAATGGCACCAACAAAGGGTTTGCGGTGGCAAGATCACCATCTTCCCAGCTTTCAGGAACAGGCAGACTTGAATTGGAAAACCCAATTTTTCAGTACAATTTTGACATTTTACTGGGAAATACCCCATTTTTACTATTTTTTGTGCTTTCAGCCTACTTCCAGTTAGTGACCAAAATGGGTGAGAAACCAATGCTGGATCCCAGAAAGCTAAACATTTATAAAAAGTAGACACAATTCTGAATTCAGCAAGGGGTCATTTGTGTAGATCCTACAAGTGTTTCCTACAGAAAATAACAGCTGAAATAAAACAATACTGAAATTGAGGTGAAAAAAACCAGCCATTTTTCTCCACGTTTTACTCTGTAACTTTTTCCTGCGATGTCAGATTTTTGAAAGCAATATACCGTTACGTCAGCTGGTCTCTTCTGGTTTGCGGGGATATATAGGGCTTGTAGGTTCATCAAGAACTCTAGGTACCCAGAGCCAATAAATGAGCTGCACCTTGCAATGGGTTTTTATTCTATACCGGGTATACAGCAATTCATTTGCTGAAATATAAAAAGTGAAAAATAGGTATCAAGAAAACCTTTGTATTTCCAAAATGGCCACAAGATAAGGTGTTGAGAAGCAGTGGTTATTTGCACATCTCTGAATTCTGGGGTGCCCATACTAGCATGTGAATTACAGAGCATTTCTCAAATAGACGTCTTTTTTACACACTGCCTTACATTTGGAAGGAAAAAATGTAGAGAAAGACAAGGGGCAATAACACTTGTTTTCCTATTCTGTGTTCCCCCAAGTCTCCCGATAAAAATGGTACTCACATGTGTGGGTAGGCCTAGCGCCCACAAAAGGAAATGGCTCAAAACACAACGTGGACACATCACATTTTTTCACAGAAAACAGGTGTTTTTTACAAAGTGCCTACCTGTGGATTTTGGCCTCTAGGTTAGCCGGCACCTGGGGACACCTAGCAAACCAGCGCCTTTTTTAAATCTAGACACCTATGGGAATTTAAGATGGGGTGACTTGTGGGGCTCTGACCAGGTTCTGTTACCCAGAATCCTTTGCAAACCTCAAAATTAGACCAAAAAAACACTTTTTCCTCTCATTTCGGTGACAGAAAGTTCTGGAATTTGAGAGGAGCCACAAATTTCCTTCCACCCAGCGTTCCCCCAAGTCTCCAGATCAAAATGGTACCTCACTTGTGTGAGTAGGCCTAGCGCCCAGGAAAGGAAATGGCCCAAAATACAACGTGGACACATCACATTGTTTCACGGAAAACAGAGGTGTTTATTGCAAAGTGCCTACCTGTGGATTTTGGCCTCTAGATCAGCCGGCCCCAGGGGGGCAGAAATGGCCTTAAATAAATTCCCCCCCCCAGGGAGCGACCCTTGCCTACGGGGTCGCTCCCCCTGCGTGACATTGGCGCAAAAAAAAAGATCCCCGGTGCCTAGATTGACCTAAAATCAGCCGATTTGCCCCCAAGGGGGGCAGAAATGGTCTAAATACAATTTGCCCTCCAGGGGAGCGACCCTTGCCTAATGGGTTGCTACCCATCTCGAAAAAAAAAAAAAAACTAGCCCTGGCGCAGATCGGCCTAATAACAATAGGCCATGGGCTAAAATTAATTTGCCCCCCCCAGGGGACCGACCCTTGCCTACGGGGTCACTCCCATTGCGTGACATTGGTGCAACAAACAATTCCCCGGTGCCTAGTTTTTTCTACCTCACTTGTGTAGGTGGGCCAAGTGCCTGTGACAGGGAAAAGCCAAAAACATGTTGAAATTGAGGGGGAACCAAAGCGGGTCCAAATGAGCAGTTTGGAAAAAAAAAAATGTTTTTAGGCTGACAAGTGGGGGAGAATTTTTATCGGTATAGATGCAACAATGCTGGCTGGTAGGAATCTTGTGGAAAAATGTGTGATTTCAAGCAAAGTTGGAGGTTTGCAGGGCATTGTGGGTAAGAAAATGGTACAGGGTGCATATAAAGCACACAACCCTGGACTCACCCAGAGGTTTAGTTTTCAGGTGTGTCTAGATCTTGTAGATTTTTCTACATGGCAGCATTCCAAAGTCCAAAAAGTGCAGCTCTCACCATTCCAAGTGGGACGATTTTGACAGACAAACTCTCATGGCCCAAATGTAAAACCAAAACTCAATATAATCAAATGCCCTCTTGCTTGCCGTGGGATAAGATTTTTAGATAAGAAAAGCCTTTCCTTACATGTCTCTCGCTGGCCTCCCCAACCGCCCCTCCAAATTGGAAGATAAATGGTTTTATTTCTCTTCCGAGCGATGGGGGCAACCTCTGATGAGATCAGTGCACAATTGTGCGCTGTCATCAGACATCACTGGAGAGGCAGGGGGGTCGTGGGTAGAAGGGGAAGCGGTTCCCCTTACATCCCTAGCCAAGGCAGGGGTTGGGAGGCACACGCGGGGATCCCCTCATGGTCTGGGTGCAGGACGAGCTGGTCTCGTCCTCGGCACACGGCAACCTTGGCACCCAACAGGTTAAATTACATGATTTAGTAATATAGTTATTAAATATGAATGTTTAAACATAAACCTAGAAACACTTCTGCCTTGGTAGGAATGCTATTAGTAAACTAAGAGGCAAGTAATAGATCATGTACCCTCTATATGTGGGATAGATTTTTTATACATGGAGCAAACGTTTAGTGCCTTTAATCAAACTAAGTTTTGTTGTACAGGAGAAATGCTGAGCTCACATATTTGAAGGTACACTCATGTGAGAATGAATTAGAAGGCCACTGTAAAGTAAAATATTTGCATAAGGTCCCACAATTAAGACCAAATATGGGTCAAGTACATTACAGTTATAGTTGAGTAGATTATTCAAGTTACTCGACCTGCAGGTCTAGTAACATTTTCATGATTTTTCAAGGCCTGGCCTGAGGGATCCTATATGATACAGCATAGTTATGTCAAATTTGTTGTCAAACAACTTGCTTTCTTTCCCCTAAAATGAATCAAGTTTCAAGGGGTGGTTGGCATGCACCCAGGTGGCCCACTTGGGGTTGCCCACTTGTTTGCCACCCTTCTTTGTGCACTGGCCGAGCCGCCCACACTTTTTTGCGCGCTTGCTTCCACCAAGGCAGGTTTCTGACCTCCTGCAAGGCAGCCTGGTTGCTCCCAGAGGTCAAGAGCCAAGTCTGAGACAGGAAGGAGGTCACACCTCCTGCCCCCCAGCGAGGCTAGTGAATAGAGCCATCAGAGCAGTGAGCTTCAAAGGCTTCACGACCCTGATAGTCATCTGTGCTGTCCCCTCCCCCAGTGGAGGAAACAGCCCCCTGCTTACCCCAGGCCCATTTTGTTTGTGGTCAAGCAGAAAATTAGCTATGTAGGTGAGTGCACACCCCAGCAGACTGACCACACCTGTAGGGTGAGCAGCCCGGTCTGTGCACTAAATTTGGATTTCTGCCATCTTAGGAGTGGCAGAATAGTGTGTTCTGCGTAGCTAAAAGTGACCTGTCCTACTGGATACGGTTATCTCAGGGGCAGAGCAGCTGTAGGATCTAGCTGCCCATTGGCCACTAACCTCCACACCCCTAACTCCCCTAAAACGAGGATCTAAGGACACCCCTGACACCAGATCTTAGTTCTGACCGACCAACTTCAAAGAAGGACAAGGAGAAACTCTGCATCACCGACAACCAGACTCTGCCCACTGCACCAAGGCAAAAGAGGGAAACTCTCCCTGAGGCAACAGTGGGAACTGTGTGTGGGAACTGTGTGATCGACTCTCGTCCTTGGCTGAAACCCTTGTGGAATCCAGAAGCACCCTCAGACTCCAGTGGACTGGTGGCACCAGTCCCCTGCAAACTGCAGGTAAAAACACGCACAGGATCCACATTTTCGCCTGCCATAGGATTTCCGAAAGCCAGGTGGCCTAGTGTCTTCTGAGAGTTGTAGTCTCACCTCCTTCCAAGTTTTCAGACCGCTTCACTGCTCCACTATGTGCCTTGTGTACTTTTGGTGTGACATTTTCTCTTACAACAATATGGTGTTCAAACCCTTTACACACCCTAATTTCCCACTAAATAAATCAGGAAACCTGGTGACCCATTCATTTTCATTGTTTGACTCCATCAATAATACTTGATTGGGAAGATTGGGGTTCCACACCATCCCTGACGCACGTTGTTCCTTCCAACCCAGTAATGACCTCCCATGTTTTACTACATATATTTTTTCCACAAGCCTTCCTGTTTTTAAATTTAGTGTCAGCTTGAAAATAACCCAATATTGGAAGTTTCCCACCACAATAAGTTCCACATCTGTTTGTGTAAGTGTAATGTTCTTTAAAGTTTCCCCCACTTGCTAGTCTATCAAGGTGAAAGGTGAGCAGGAGTCTGTCCACACTTGTACTTGCTTCCCATTTATTTCAATAACACACTCTGGTGGGTTGTATTCATTATCCTTATTATCATATTGAGTACACACCAGTTTCTTTTCTTCCTCAACCACTAGAACTTCCATTTCATCTTCTTCATTTATATGTTATTAGTTTTATATTTTGCATCCCCATCTTCTACTATATTCACAGATTTCCCAAATCTATTTCCCTTACATGACCTACATACTCTTGCAAAATGTCCTACTTTCCCGCATTTAAAACATTTTCTGTTAAAAGCAGGACAGTTTCTTGCTTCCTAAATGTTTACTACTGCCACACCTAATTTGTTTTTCCTTTTTCCAACCTCCTCTCCAAATCCTGCTTTTCTTATATTTTCTTCCTCAAGTTTATTTGCAGTTTTCCTGCTAATTTTCACACAATTTACTATATTACGCTCTTTATTTTCCAAATCCATGCTATTCAATTCTTTAAAATAGTGAGATGTATTTTCCATGTGTTTTGCTACATCTATGGTTTGTCAAATGTGGGGTTTCTTAAACTTAGTAGTTTCACCTGTGTTTTGTATCTCTTACTCTGTTTATAAATTGGTCTCTTTTAATCTCGCCATTTAGATCTATGAATTTGAAAGTTATGGCGAATCGTCTTAAAACGGTTATAAATTGGTCTACTTTTTCTCCTTGTTTTTGAGCACACAAAAAAAATGTATGTCTCTCTGCTACAATATTGCTTTTTTCCATAGTGCTCCTCTAGTGCTTTTATGGCGCATTCAGACACTTCTTCTTCCTCTTGGTGAGCATCTCCACTTTCTTCTCTTATGTTATATGTTGGCAGAGTTTTTAAAACTTTCCTGCCTTCCAGTGCTTGAGAATAGCAAATTTCCTTTTTTCAACGTAAGATTCACCTCCTATAGCATCCACATAGGTTTCAAAAGCCTCCCTGCAACCCTCCCATATCATACATGGCTCCAAAGATCCTTTAAAAATATTGGAGGAGGTGATATCATTTGTGAAGCCATAATAGGATGTATAATATTCAATTTCCTAACTCAGCTGTGCGCATCAGCGTATTTAATGTGTTCTTCAATGACTGTATGCACTAATTCCTTCAGGGTCTGTGAATAAACCTTCTAGTTGTACTAATTTGTTAACTTTACTGCTGTGCGCATCAGCAAATCAGATTTCTGCTGTACGCTTAATACTGTACACACATTTAGCTTCAGATGCGATGCTCCTGTTGCTAGGACACACTGTCCGTTTCCTAGCGTACGCATGTGCCATGCCGTCATTCACTTGTCTCCTAAGTAAACTGTATGCATATTCGTGCACATCTCCTCGCATGCCGTTTCAGTTAATAACAAGGTCGGTACAGATTACTTCCTTTCTTTTTTTTCTTTCCTTTTTTTTTTTTTGAGAAGGTGTCTCACTTGCCCATTTTTCAACAATCACTTTTCCTACGTCGCGCTGTAACTGCCTTGCTTTTCGTGCTGTGGATAGTACTGTAAGCTCAACCAGGGGTCACTTGCCTTGTTTTAAGCTTCCTTTGTTTCTTAGTGTATCTTCTCCAGTTCGTTGCCACTTTTAAGATGGGAGACGTGGTTCTTGAAGTAAAGTTTATAGGTCACAAGCTCACAGATAACGAACCCTGGCTCTGCCGTCCTCCACAACAACTGACTCTGCCACCTCAATGTTAGATTCTAGAAGCAGCTGTCCAATTGCCAGGAGACGACATGATTCCAGGGAGATATATTACAAAGAATTACACAGATAAAACATGCTTAACAAGAATTTAACACTGCCTTTGCATTCCAATGTAAAAAACATATACCTTTTTGCAAAGTGCATGATATATAGCTAAAGAACGTGCAGTTATAGTGTATCTCATGTTTTTTGTAATGCTATAAAGATAGTTTTAAAAAACACAGAAATCATACTGCCAGCTCAATAGAATGCTTACTGTAATGCCATGAACCCCAGACTAAGGAAGTCATTATTTTGATGGAAAGAATCAATGGAAACTAACCTAAAAGCCTGTTTTTCTATCACCTCCAGGTTATTGACCGTTTTCAAGGGGGACGCCAAAGTTCTAAAACTATTCGCAAAACACATCAAGGTAATGTATGCAAGTAGTCAGTTTGTTTAATAAACACTCACCGCAGATTACATGGACAGCTAGCTTGAAGGAGCTTATTGTTTTAATTGAGCTGAAGAGTTCATTGCTGGTGTAAAATTCCAATTAGCATTTTGTGATCATCACATTTTCTGTCTAAGATTTGGGTTGTGCCATAACAGTTCATCCAGTAGATCAAAACAGTGGACCCCCCCTAGCAGTGGCATAAAGAAATTTGAGGGGGCTCCCCGGCAAAGTACATGGAGGCCCCACCCCCCTCCGCTACCCAGTCAGGAGCTGTCAGGCCAGGAGACCACTGTCCGTGCACAGTGTACAGCACTGAGGGAGCCCTCTGGAGCTTGGGGGTTCCCACACCACGGTGGCTGCAGGGGCTATTGTTACACCAGTTCCCCCTGGTAGCCAACTTAAGTAATGTAGACATAGGTAGAGATGGGCCTATGATCACATTGCACAACAGCTTTTTACATTGAAATGGTGGCAAAACAAAACAAGGATTAGCAAAGCCAAGAGCACAGTCACGTGCCCTTGAAAAGCTGCAATTAACATATTCAGGGCACAGTATCTTAGGCCTTAATTAGGGGTCCCACAAGATAGGCACTAATGCTTGCTTTAGCAGGCTGCAGCACCATAGGCTATCAGGTGCCCGACACTAATCTCTTCTGGTTCAGTCTGTAGTACTTTAGTTGATTACCAGAGGTCCCTGGCGACAGACACTAATCTCTTCTGTGGCAGACTGGAGTACCTTAGGTAGCTGCTAGAGCTCAGTGTGGAAAGACTAATGTTTTCTATAGCAGACTGTACTACCTTAGGTAGTTACTAGAGGTCCATGGGGACAGACACTAATGTCTTCTGTGGCACACTGCACTACCTTAATGTCGTTACTAGATCTCCTTGCGGATAGACACTAATCTCTTCTGTGGCAGACTGGAGGACCTTTGGTAGCTGCTAGAGCTTAGTGGGGACAGACTAATCTTTTCTGTAGCAGACTGTCCTACCTTAGGTAGTTACTAGAGGTCCCTGGGGACAGACACTAATCTCTTCTGTGGCAGACTGGAGAACTGTAGGTAGTTGCTAGAGCTCTTTGGGGACAGACGCTACTCTCTTCTGTAGCAGACGGTACTAACTTAGGTAGTTATTAGAGGTCCCTGGGGACATACGCTAATCTCTTTTGTGGCAGACTGGAGTACCTTAGGTCTTTAATAGAGGTCCATGTGGGCAGACACTAATCATTTTTGTGGCAGCCTGGAGTACCTTAGATAGTTACTAGACGTCCCTGGGGTCAGACACTAACCTCTTCTGTGGCAGACTGGAGAACTGTAGGTAGTTGCTAGAGCTCTTTGGGGACAGACGCTACTCTCTTCTGTAGCAGACGGTACTAACTTAGGTAGTTATTAGAGGTCCATGTGGGCAGACACTAATCACTTTTGTGGCAGCCTGGAGTACCTTAGATAGTTACTAGATGTCCCTGGGGACAGACACTAATCACTTCTGTGGCAGACTGAAGTACCTTAGGTCGTTACTAGAGATCCGTGGGGAACAGAGACTAATCACTTCTGTGACAGATTGGAGTTACTAGAGGTCCCTGGAACATGCACTATTCTTTTCTGTGGCAGGCTGTACTGCCTTAGATCGTTACTAGTGATCTATGGAGTCAGAGGTATGTCTTTGGTGTGATTTGGCTGCAGTTCATTAAGACAATTCATAGAGGTCTCTAGAGTCAGACACAAGTATGTGATGTAATTAGGCTATAGTTCTTTAGAACTCACTAGAGAGACCAGTGTACTACATTTTAACAGATGTTTCTGAGAATATAAGTTACCTACTACATAATGTCTGCAAGGATCCAAGCAAAGTGGGGGGCTTCTAAGAATCCAGTTTTATTTAATATCCAAAGACAAATACACACATTTCACTGACTATAGCCACAGGGAACAACCTCATGCAGTCTTGACAATGAATATGAACATTCTCATTTTTAGAAGCTGCAGGCTCGCTTACACTCACCTGCATCCAGGGGGGAAGAAGCCTCTGTTATCTCTGATCTGTTTAGGTCTTTTGTGCTGTAGAGTTCACATTGGGCAGTATGCAAGGTTCACCTGCCCCTTCTCAATAACATGCCAATTACCAGGATTCTACAGACTTTTGACTATACTCATGATTTAATACAGTAGGTGCCATGGCTCAAGCTTCATTCTCCTCTGCAGAATTACGCATGCACTGCAATCAGTAAATCTGTAAGCTATCGTGAGGTGGCCACAGATAGGACACTGTGTCCCGGTGCTCCCGATCCTGGTTTGTCTTTAACTGTTTGAGCAAGGAAGTAAATGTTCACCTAGCGCAGTGCTCCTAGGAAAGAGAGAGTCTATGAATGCAATGTTTCTAAAACTCGGTAGACGACGATTAATATTTATAAAAATGTGACAAATCTCCTAAAAGGCGTGCCCTGGCACTAACTGACATGGCACGCTTATCTGAGTAGCCTAATGTTCTGGCTCTTGCAGAACTTCAACTGCTTAGGTTCGGCAGTAAAGCACTTATTCAATGCAGGCATTGCGTGACACTCTGTTCTTGCTCTCTTAAACCTCTGAAGTGTTGCTACTGTTTCACAGCATTGCGTTTTTCTTTTTAATTTTTTTGTACACATGTATTGACATGTAAGATACTCTCACAGACTGGATGAATACTCTGCTTCAGTCATCAACAGTGGCAAGCTGTTAACATTTGTGTATATTGGTTTTGGAATCCAGTTTTAGGAGCCTGTGTGATTCCCCCACTCATATCATGCAGTGGGTCAATGCCAGTGCCGGATTAAACCCTGTGGAGGCCCCAAGGTAGTCGCTAAATTGTTATCTCCTAACATGTTTTTCATTTTACCAACTATCAATTTTAACCAATTTTATTACACAAAACTAAACATTGCACGTAGTAGTTTGCAATGGTTTTTGTTTTTATTTGTTTAAACCTTTTTTTTTTTTTTTTTTTTACAAGCTGACAGAAGATGAGCTTTTAAGAAACAAATTATGTGAACCTGATGCATATGGCTTATGTATTTTAAGTTATTAATGAGTACATTACATTAATACTGTATTTTCTCTATAGAGCCTTTCATGGAAAGTTTTCATTTCTTTGAGTTGATTAATATTTTTTTATCTTTTGGAAACAATTCAAGAAAGGTTGATTGTAATTTTCTTTCAAGATCAAGCCTTTTTTTAAATTCCAGGTATAAAATATTTACAGTAAAAAATTATACATAGGTAGTATTCATCAATAGCAATTCATTTACTTAGGCTGCTTGCATCATTATGTCCTGTGCTTATCCCTTCATATTGGTTGATTAGTCATATTGTTCAGAATCCTTACTTATCGCACTTGTCTTAACCACAAAATCAGCATTACAATCGCTGCAGCACTTTAATCTATCCTTTGGATTTAAAAGAATTGCCTTGTTTAGCTAGTCATTTTATGTAATGTTTACATAGTATTGACGAACAACTCATATTTCGACTCCTGGTATTTCTCTTGATTACATAGCTTTGTATTAGCTTACTACTCTACAAAATACTGCCATATAGCTGTAAACCTTTTTATACTCCAAACTCTTTTTGAATATACTTCCTCATATTTCTTAATTCTTAACATCTTATTCCACCAGTTCTGTAGTGAAGGAAGTGTTTGAGTCCGCCAGTGTTGCAGTATTAGTGATTGAGCTACTGCAAAAGCAATAAAATATTGTTGATATTTCTGTAGTTCATGTGATTTCTTAGATACTCCGAACAAAACTAAGCTTGGCTCTACCTCTATCTGAAAGTTCAAACTATAATTTATTTGCCTTGTATATTCTCCAACCAGAAGGTTGTTAATTTTTGGCAGTCTTTAAAAATATGAAGCCAATTCCGCTTCCCCTCCTGATGGCAGCGAAAACATTGATCCGGAATTAATGGGAATATTCTATGAATTGCCCCAGGAGTGTAGAAAACCATCTATCGAGAGGGGAAATACATTCTTTTATAGTTAGCTGCCCTCAAAGTAATTCCAAAATTATTCTCCAATCTTCTGTGGAAATTGCGCATTGTGCTGTTTTGAAAATGTTTTCCCTAAAAATCTGCAATGAATTCACAGGCTGAGTGATTTACTAGCAATCTGTACCAGTTACTTACACCATCTAATTTACTCCTGATTAGAGCCCTCCATGTCAGGTGTTCTTGCATACGTGTCATTGTTATATTAATACTAAGAAAATGGTAGATCTGAAAAAAGCTCAAAAAGAGTCTAGTTCCCGTATTCTCCACCCTTGTTGAGACCTTCTCCCAAGTTCTATATCTACCTCTTCATAGGAAATCACTCATCTCTTTAAAACCTTTGCTGTCCCACTGGACTTTCACAACATCTGAGAGATTGAGGCAAAGATAGTTGTACTCCTGTAGCTTTAAATAGATATAACCTGGTGGTATTTGATAAGTTTTACTTAAAATCTCTGTTCTCTTGCTAAGATCGCCGGCATCCTTATATAGAGTTTTTTTTGGAAGTTCTGTAGTTTTAATTAATGCTGGGAGACTTATTGCTGATTCTGCATTCATTTTATCGACCAAGAATATTTCCAGGGCATCTTTGTTATCCAAATAATGTGCCAATATATCCTGCAATGTGGCCTGATAATAAACTTGAAAATTAGGAAGTGCCAAGCCTCCTTGATTTTTGTTGAGATGCACGATTGAGAGCCTTACCCTTGGTTTCATACCTTGGAATTCAATTCGCGAAAATAGGAGCTATTTATTCTTATTGGTACATTATTGAATAAAAAGAGAAAGAGTGGAAATATTGACATCTTGATTAGGGAAACTCTCCCTATCAAAGTCAACGGGAGAACCATCCATCTTTCCAAAAGTGGTTGTACTCTTTTTGGCATCCTGACATAATTTAGGTTAAACAAATGGCCGTGGTTCTTTGTAACATATATTCCTAAA
The DNA here is from genome assembly GCF_031143425.1 of Pleurodeles waltl. Lineage (NCBI taxonomy): Eukaryota > Metazoa > Chordata > Amphibia > Caudata > Salamandridae > Pleurodeles > Pleurodeles waltl. Next base: position 714,866,173 of record NC_090447.1, read on the forward strand.
TATCTAATGGGTTCGGACGAATTAGCTTGCTGCTGTAAACCAGGAGGGACTTTCTCTATTCCTGCAGTAAGTAGGAGAACCTGTTTTACTGTCGTTAATCTTGTATCCCTCTATTTGAGTAAACTCATTAATTCTATCCAGCACTCTTTGTACGTTATCAACCTCTGGTTTTAGATATAAAATAATATCGTCAGCAAAAAGCTTTATTTTAGGCATAGCTGCTACAGGCGACATAATTACGCTCGAGCTGCGTATTATATGACTCAGAGGTTCAATAAAAAAAGCAAACAGTATAGGAGAAAGAAGACAGCCCTATCTAGTGCCCCTTTTGATGTGGAGTGTACCTCTAACCTTTGAATTGATTATAATTCTGGAGTTAGCACCCTGATATAGCTCTCTTATCATTGACGTAAATTGTGTGGGGAAAACTGAATTTGGTCTGGCTATATAATAAGTCTTCCCAATTCACTAGATTGAAAGCTTTCTCTGCGTCTAACATTCCCATTGCCTCAGGGATTGTATTAAACGAAAAATACTCAACTGCCAGTATTAATAAATTAGTATTGGACGAGATCAGTGTGTTAGCTACAAAGCCGTTTTGATCTCCATGTATTAATTGTTGAGCAACCGGTGTGATCCTAGTAGCCCAGACCTTTGTCAAGATTTTATAATCTTCATTGAGCAAGCTGATTGGGCGATATGAATCTGGCCTCCTCGGATTTTTATCTTTTTTTTAAAAACTCACTATTGTTGATTCTTTTAATGTCAAAGGTATTACTTTGCCATCAAATATTGTATTACATAAATCAGTTTGGAAAGGTATTAGCTCCTCACAGAAAATTCTGTAAAATTCTATAGGAAATGCATCACCACCACATGCTTTTGCATTTAGCATTTTCTAGATAGCTTCCTTTATTTCAGGCAACGTAATTTTCTTTGCTATGTCTTTTTGAACGGATAATGGCATCCTTTGTAGCGTGATTAGCTTTTAATACGGCTGTATCTGTGCTGGTGAAACTGAATAATTAACCGCATAAATTCTGTAGTAATGTAACATAAATACCCGTGCAATAGCCCCCATCTGTGTAACAGTTGCACTTGTCTCAGGTTCCTGAATTTGATGTATTGTCTGTTTTTCCTGCTTTATGTCCAAGCCAAGTATTTACCTATTTGTTGACTTTCCTCATAAACCTGTTGCTGATAAGCCCTCGAGCTAGCTACTTCCTCTAAGATAAAAATTATTTTAAATTATCCATAGTTCGAGCAAGATCACGCCTTGCCATGTCCTGTCCCCCTGCTTTCATACAATCCTCCGTAGCATTATCAATAGCCATCTGAAGCTTTTTTAATTTCGAGCTGCCGATTCTACGATGCTTTGAAGGAGATCATTTGACCCCTAGCTGTAGCTTTGAAAGCCTCCCATACATCAAACAAAGATGCATTATTCTGGTTTAACTAGAAGAACTCCTGTATACATTTTCTCGTATCTGCCACCCACTCCTGATTGCTAAGTAAGGATCTATCGAACTGCCATCTGGGTCTCTCCTTGCTAACTGCCTCTAATTCTATTGTCACCATGACTGCTGAAGGTTCAGAAAAAGTGTTTGCCCATATATATGAACCTTTATTATTCAATGTACGAGAGACTAGAAAAAATCTAGTTGTGGAGCTGTTTTATAGCAATGAGAAAAGCAAGTATATTGGGTGGCTGCAGGATGCTCTTCTCGCCAAGGATCTGTAACCTGAAAATCATTTTTTCTTGTATTCATAATTCTCTTAGTTTTAGGTCTTAGTTGCCTCTTCCCCCGGTTAGAGGTATCTAGATTAATATCTTGGATATAGTTAACATCTCCTCCAATAATAAAGGGGCCTGTGGCACTCATGGCTATTTATAAAGTTGTACTAATGGCTCTACTTAATTTATGAGTGGCCCATAGTAATTGACCAGGTTAATTTGAGCTCCTGATAGTAGTACCCTTAGCCAGAGCCATCTCCCTTTGGGGTCTCTAATAAACTCTTTTATAGTCCAATCAACTCTATTACTTAGGTACATTGCCATCCCTCTTACTGCCAGCCCAGAAGATGTGAATAGAGCTAATGAGTACTGTTTTGGAATATATACTTTGGGGTTGTTACTTTTTGGATGGGTTTCTTGGAAGAGAATGACTTTGGGGTTGAATGATATCAACCACTTTAACATTGCCCCATTTTTCTGCTTATGTAACATTCCACTTGAATTGCAGGAAATAATCTTAAATTTTACCTTGACTTTTAATTAGCCTGCCGATAGACCTTTTCCAGCCTCACCTAGTGCCGGCTACCTCTTGGACATAACTGAATTTTCGCAATCTTTCACATGCCCTCCTACCCCCCAGCACCCTGACTCCCACTCAAACCCTGGCCCCACCCCCATACCTCAGCTCCCTCCCTGAGTGATCTAGAATTGAGGCACTCCTGTCAAGGGACTCTCAGCACACTCCTCCCCCTTAATCACCAACAAATGATCCTGCCTTGGCTCTACTAGCCTTCTGCTCTGACCCACCCCACTATCCCTATAGTGGTTCCTTGACATGGCACCGTTGATGCCAAGACATCCGGGAGACATCATTGTCTTTCCTCTTTCTGACACTAGTAGACTATAAACATTTTTCCTGCTGGTTTCCCCTCATCAGTACATTACAATTCATAATCCTAGAACCAGAATGCATAAGAAATGTTCCTCTAATGTCGATGCAAGAGGTTTTTCCATCTGACCCCCCGAAACCACCAAATGACACCTCGCAGTCCTACCTGTTAACTTATACGTTGAATCCCCAGATGTATTGCTGCTACAACCACCTCCCATCTGCACTTCATATGGAATTAAGAAGAGCTGTTGCCGCCTCCACTGTATGGAATATATTAGCCTGTCCCTTGAATAGGACTTTCAATTTTGACTGCTGGACCACACTGGCCTGTGCCCCCATTTTCTGAAAAATCGGAATGACCTCTTTAAACTCTCAGCGTCTCCATTCTGCAAGTACGGACATGTCAAAGAAGGTTTTAAATGAATAAAGTTGAAAAGGCCCTTGCTTTAATGGTGTTGAGACAGGCCACTCACCTGAGAAGCAGGATGTCTGCAGGGGCGATGGTATGCCTCTGACCTCCTAGAACACCTCTCGGCACTTCCTGGTGGAAACAGAAGCCCCGGCAAGAGTCCCAAAAGGAAAGAGGAAGTGGAAGGGAAAGAGACAAAACCCTGCTACGTCTTGCAAGTCAAACCAGGCACCCTGTATCTTCAGGGGTGGGTGGGCAGGTCATTGTTGACAGAGTGATAGTAGAGTTAGTGCACTCAACTTCCTTGAAACTGAATCTTTCTGATATGGGCACGGGAGCAGTAGAAAAACACCGGGATGCTTCAGCACTTTTCTTGGATAATAGTAATTGTTGGCACAATTACTAACACTGCATTACCAAAAACCCAAACTGAGTACCATAACAATAAATACTGTGACACTATGGCTGGCTTCACAGAGATTCACTGTTGCACACTACAGTTAGAACTGTGGTTGCACTTATCATGCAAAAGAAAGACAAACAAGAGCATTAATTATATCACATATAACTTTCCTGCATGCATAGGTTTAAACTAAAAGGAATAAAAACAATCCAAGAAATACAAATGTCCACTCTGGGTTCAAACAGTTAGGGTGGCACAGTTTGGTTTGGCTTCACTGTGTGTTTTTGAAAAACCCTTCAAAAAGCAAATTCCCCAAACCTGAAACACAGGCATGAATGACACAATTTAAATCCAGGAGTTATGCTATTAGAGAAAGAAAAGTCACGTAAATGCTCCTTTAAAATAGCACTGTCACTTTTTGTAGTGCTTGAGCTCATGTAGATGTCCTGAAGCACATTTAGGCAAGTAACTACAATAATAATGTAGAGTGTTCAGAAATGCATTTGTCTCTTCAAGATAAGCACTCTGCCAAAATACGAGGTCTGAAATACACCAGCAGTTCTAGGAAAGCGCAGCGCTCAAAGAACAAACTCCCTGGAGAATACTAGTCACTTAGCTGCAGTCTTTTCTGGTGTGCTGGAGGAATGCCTTGTGTCAGCTGGTACAGGAACGAAGAAAAGAATTGCCACAAAAGTACTGAATACGGGGATGACAGCAGGGTCTGGACTGCCAAGTCAGATACTGAGATCAGGAAGAAAAACAAAGCCAGGCAGGGAGGCACGCTTCACTCTGCTATTTATAGCCAACCAGGAAAGCAGTTGAGTTTCCATGTGTGGATGAAAATAACGTCACCACACCCAATTAGAAGCACATGCCTATACCTACTCACATTAGCAAACAAGCATTGGTAAAACAAGCATTGATAAAACTAATTGTGTAACACAACACATTGGGGGTCATTCTGAGGTCGTCTCCCGCCGGTTTACCGCTGCCCTTAGAATCCCCCATGGCGGCGCAGCTTGCTGCGCCGCCATGGGGGATTCTGACACCCCCTACCGCCATCCTGTTCCTGGCGGTTCGCCCGCCAGGAACAGGATGGCGGTAGGGGGTGCCGCGGGGCCCCTGGGGGCCCCGCAAAGTATTTCAGTGTCTGCTAAGCAGACACTGAAATACGCGACGGGTGCAACTGCACCCGTCGCACCCCTGCAACTCCGCCGGCTCAATTCTGAGCCGGCGTCCTCGTTGCAGGGGCATTTCCTCTGGGCCGGCGGGCGCTCTTTTGGAGAGCACCCGCCGGCCCAGAGGAAATGTCTAAATGGCCGCTGCGGTCTTTTGACCGCGGTGCGGTCATTCAGCGGCGGTACCTTGGCGGACGGCCTCCGCCGTCCGCCAGGGTCATAATCAGGCCCATTATGTTTACTTAGACACATGAAGGTTTAACCAAGAACAGAGATATGATTTAACCCTAATCCCTGGGGATGCTGACAGATAACGCAGGAGGCACCTTGGGGATCCCTGACAAATGGCCAGTGAAAGGATTTTTTCTTTAATATGATAGCCTCCAAAGTTACCACTATCTTTCGCGGATATTTTGCACTGGGGGACTGGAGTATTGGGACTCGTTGGGCATGTGTGATAGTAAGATCCGTCTTGCTGTCCGCTGGCTCTGTTAGAACATATTGTTTTATCATATCTGAGATTAATTTAATGACCGTCTGACCATTCTCTCTCCTTTCTGGTATCCCTGTGAATGTTAAGTTAGAGCGATGAGAACGATTCTCAGAAATTGTCCACCCGGATCTGTAATTCGGCCAATTCAGCCTGGTATCTGGCAAGTGATGCTTCCATGTGCGATCCACTATCTTCTAAGTCTGAGACCCGTTGTTCGACTTCCTTAACACTGGTATCCAGTCACTGCATGTTGTTGTTTATGAGGCCGAGCTGGGCTTTCGTCTTTCGATTTGCCTTTTCCTGTGACAATTTTAGAGCCTTAAGTTCACTAAGGATCTGAAGAAGCAAATGCTCTGTAGATGAAGAGCTTTCTCTCACTTGTTCTCCTCACTTCTGGTTGTGGAGAGCCAGCCCGGGGTACCCAAAATCTGAATAAGTCGAAGAGCTCATATTTCCCACTAGTTTACCCAATTCCTGATGCTCTGCTGTGGCCCCTGTTTCGACTAGACCTGAAGAGGGTGAAGAATCTGTTGACCTAGCAGAAATATAAGGGTCTGAGCATTGCTGAGTATCCATTAGTTTATAGGGATATGGGGATTGCAGAATAGGTACTGAGTTGCATCTGGCCTGCCTCCCTCCCATTAGGTGCTCCACTGGAGGTGCTAGTTTAGCGGATTCTTTAAGTTCCTTGGATCTAGTCGAGGTAAATAGCGGACACACATGTAGTTGCACATTCATATTTTGCTGGGTGCTTACATAACCGTGTTTCTGTTCAGAAAGACACAAGTCCTGTGATAGGCTATGGTTATCACTCGGGATCTGCAAGTTGTCCCTTGTCTGGCTACCCATTACCCGCTTATTGTACACAGATTCCATGATCACGCTATTTGCTTTAGAGATTGCTTGAGAAGTGAAGGAAGAAAGTGGCATTTAAGATGATGGTTGTATCACTGAAAAGGTTGAACCAGGGCTGGAAGTTTTATCCAGTAAAGAGGGACGTTTGGCCTTCGAATTTCGCACCACCTTCATATTTTTACCTGTCAAGCGTGTCTTAAACTGCGATTCATGAGCAGTCCTTTTCATTATGTTGGGTATATCTCTGCACAAAGTATAACTGCCCCCCCCTTATTTGCTTATTAGCATCTGCTTAGATACCACAAACCACACCCACGCCTATGTGGGCCGCTTCTGTAGCACACCAAGCTGGCATTGGCCCTGAGAGAGGGCCTAATGCCAATCTCTTGGGAGAGGGGATTAATTCAGGCACGTTTCATGATGCCTCGCCCTCCTTCCACTTACTGCTGTGCACATTTTTGCCGCGGTTCACTCACCCCTGCCTGGCCTCTATCATCAAAGTTCAAGCTGCTTTCCGGATTTCTATTGCGCTTCGCAATTGAAGATAGGTTCTGATTCTGAGACTGGGGAAGAGGGTGGTTCACGGGCTTCTCTGTGTGCCGAACCAGGCTTGTGGAATTCTTTGCGCTTTACCACCTGGTATTGGGCCTGTGCTATGGTATGGAGATGCTCACTTCAAACTTGCAGGAGTTTACAACCAGGAGCCAAACAACCGGATGGCTTCCATACTGCGCCCGCTAGTGATGCGCTGGTCTCACCGATGCCTCTTACACCTCAGCGTTAGCCGTAGAGCATAACAGGAGCTCCTGACACCCCCGCAAAGGTCCACCTTTCAAAATCAAGTCAATATTATTTTGATCCGTTGTTGCGGGCCGCTAAAAGGAGCGTGGCCCATAGGTCGGTGCCTACTTTGCCCATTTGGTAATCGGGCACTGGCCAATGTTCCATCTCAGAAGAGAAGGGCATGGGCTGCCAGCATATTATTATTGAATTATTAATGAGCGGAGCAGAGTCCTGTCTTGATTGTTGTATTCAGTATCCCATCAGCCCTTTCTCTTCTCTCTTTTGTGGCTACTGATAGAACACGGGTAGAGGCAATATTAGATATTATAGATGGATACTTGGTTTGACTAGGCAGATTCCGAACCATCACTGCTGCTCTGTTCAACATTAGCAGAGCACTGTATATTTATGTGGCTGTCTGCTACTATCATTACACTTGCGAGGAGTATCATCAAGTACTTCTAGTGGTGTCATTGCATATGGAGTTCTGTGAGTCCAGGATACTAGGACAGGTTATTAAGCGAGTGAAAAACTGGCAGGGAAATTAACGGAATGAAGAACTGGCAGGGAAAGGATTCTTAGAGGATTGAAACTGGGATTCAGTCCCAAGGATTTGGAGAAATTTGAAAGGAGATGAGGGGTGCGAACAAACTGTTACAATGACAGAAGGAGTCAGGGATGGAGATGAAAATGGAATGTTACATGGAGAAGAATGAGCACTTGGGGAAGAAGGGCATTAGCTGCTGATGGCAGAGAATTGGGGAACGAATGACGGGGGAAGCAGTCAAGCAGCATGCTAGAGAAGGGCGCTAAGGGATATCTGAAGCCCTTTCCTAGCCTCAAAACCTAAACAAGACAAGACCTGCCAGCTGAGATTCTGACGAGTAAGGATCAAGAAAGTCTGGAAGCAGATATCATACCAGAAGAGTTTATTGAGACCATTTCCCAACTTAAAACAGGAAAAGCCATAATACTCTTCAATACACCTGGCAAACCATAAAGTTGTGTGCTTTCATATAGGCCTATATCCCTCCTGAACATTGAGGGCAAGGTTCTGTCTAACTGAATGATCACTATAATTGATACACTAATAAACTTGGACTAATCTGGGTTTATGCCTCGCAGAGCCACTAGGCATTACTAAAATGTATTACATAGTTACCTGATCAAAGCTTTAACCCTGACAGACCTCTATGCAATGGCCATATATCATTTTGATATGACATAAGATGCAGTTTGGCTGGGGGTTAAATACAATGTGACAAGTTGCTCTGTACCAAACCAATGACCAGGGCACAGGTAAATTACACCAGTTCTGTCACTTTTTCACTTGGAAGGGTAGAATAGAGGCATACCTATTGTTTGGCTTGGCCGCTGAATCGCTGGCTTCCTGACTGAGGAAAGCTACTGTAATTGGGCCTGAGACATGACCAACAAAGGGAAGGCATAGTATTGTTTACCTATGATCTGCTTCTATATCTGGTGGGCACTAGCTATGGTAACTGACACGATTAGTAAATATGGAAAATACACAGGTCTATGCCTTCGCTGGGCTAAATTGATTGTATATCCACTGGTAGGCTGGTCTTCATTGAAGCAGATGTACTGTCTCGTAAAGATAGCTAAGTACGAGTTTCGTTATCTGGGATGTAAGGGACCAGGAATATACATAGTTTCATAGACAAAAACCTTTTGACACTTCTGGAGGGTTTGTGTTATGATGTTGTCTGCGCGAGAAGACTTCTGCTCTCCCTGATGGGCAGAGCAGCACTTTTTCAAATTATCCTATTGAGTTTCTTACTGTATGCACAACAGGACACCTCCTATCTGTTTCCAGATAAAGACGTGTATTATGCACCCTGCTCTGGGATGAAAGTACACCTAAGATAGCCCTGAAAGCACTGTGAAGAGGCATATATGATGGGAGAATAACATTGCCAGACCTTCTGAAATACTCCTTCGACTTTCCAATTAATATTTAGCAATCACTTGGAGTATAGTATTGCACATGACCCATCCATCGAGGTGCACTATTTGACAGTAAAACACTGATGACATGGCATTACCACACACCCACGATGATTAAACATTGATAGCTGGTTAACCAAAAACATGGGCCGGGGGTTGGTTACTTAAGAAGCCCCACTGTGGGTCTCGGAAATACTAGAAGAACTGCAGACACTCTATCTAGGGTTTTAAATATTAAGACCTGATTGGGATCTCCAAGCTAGTAGAGTTCTGGGGATAGAGATACTTAAATTCTTCGCTAGAGCACTTTGGGCCTGATTATGACCCTGGCGGACGGCGGAGGCCGTCCGCCAAGGTACCGCCGCTGAATGACCGCACCGCGGTCAAAAGACCGCGGCGGCCATTTAGACATTTCCTCTGGGCCGGCGGGCGCTCTCCAAAAGAGCGCCCGCCGGCCCAGAGAAAATGCCCCTGCAACGAGGACGCCGGCTCAGAATTGAGCCGGCGGAGTTGCAGGGGTGCGACGGGTGCAGTTGCACCCGTCGCGTATTTCAGTGTCTGCTTAGCAGACACTGAAATACTTTGCGGGGCCCTCTTACGGGGGCCCCTGCCATGCCCATGCCACTGGCATGGGCATGGCAGGGGCCCCCGTAAGAGGGCCCCGCGGCACCCCCTACCGCCATCCTGTTCCTGGCGGGCGAACCGCCAGGAACAGGATGGCGGTAGGGGGTGTCAGAATCCCCCATGGCGGCGCAGCAAGCTGCGCCGCCATGGGGGATTCTAAGGGCAGCGGTAAACCGGCGGGAGACCGCCGGTTTGCCTCTTCTGACCGCGGCCGAACCGCCGCGGTCAGAATGCCCTGCGGGGCACCGCCGGCCTGTCGGCGGTGCTCCCGCCAACCCTGGCCCCGGCGGTCTTAGACCGCCGGGGTCAGAATGACCCCCTTTGTTTCCGAGACCAAAAAAATAGTAAACTGCAAGGAAGTACTCAGAACGTTAGTAGTTACCTGGTATGAAAGGAGTGGTGTGATGAGAAATTTAAAAAAAAGTTACACCAGAAAAAAATTGCCTAAGTTTACATTCGAAATTCAGCCAAATTGTTAATACGTTCTTTAAAGAGGACAGCAAATGAGAGATTACTTTAATAAATTTATGCAGAGAACCAGAGGTGTGGGAAGAGAATGAAGGGAAGAGAGAACACATTCAGAAAGGCAGTGGGCCCCAAAAGCACAATTTGTTCATATCTCTGTGCATCTGTTACCCATCGGATAATTCGTCTTGCCTGTTTCCGTAAAACTGAATCTTCCCTTCCTGCCCATTTACAAAATCTTCTTATATTATTAAATGGGAGTCCATCTGCTGATATTAAGATATCTGCGCAATCTCTTTTGCAGAAGGCTAATTCACCATAGCGAGGTTTTTCAGAATGTTTACCAGTCTCATTGTCACCTCCAAAAATGTGTTTCTCACCATTTTCTTGTGTTGACAGATGTTCAAAAGCATCATAGCCCTCCAAATGAGATTCTTCCTTGTCTCTCTGGTGTTTTGGCAAAAATGTAAAATATGGTAAATCATAGTGGCTTGATTCAAACTGCAGCACCATAGGCCCTTTTGGGCCTTCTTCCTGTGGAATTTCACTTATTTGGCGTCCATATGTTCATCCAAGCCAAGACGAAAGACTTCTCTTTTCCATGTTTTCTATTTATGTTGAACTCTCTTGAGTCTGACCTGGTTGATAATCACATTTTCACCATCCTGCATGCATTCATGAAGGATCATTATATTTTCCCAGAAAGCCATCTGCAGGGGATGTGATTGTGTTTGACCCCCAAATAATTTACATAACTTAGAAGTATGACCCTCCTAATCTGAGAATACAAAAGAAGTTATCAGAAATGAAAGGATTCAAGCAATGCCATAAACACAGAAAAAAGATGTCAGTCATGGACCAGCACGAGGTAAGTGTTTGGTGTCTGGGCTCCAGTCACAACTCGAGTTGTGTGACAAATGCACCTAAAGATGATTTGAGGGTGAAGGATGAAGTTGTACATCCATAAACAAATGTCATCTTCATATAGGTTACAAAGCCATTCTTGTGCCTGATGCACTTCCTCTTCGAAATCTTCAAGTAATTCAAGGTCCAAGAGCAAGTATATAACAGCAAAGTGAGACTAGACTCCCCCCATCTCATCACTCTGATTCCAAAGAGACGCACAAGGACTGACGGTTTAAGTCACATTCCTTAGAGGTCACTTGCTGTGGAATGTGTAATCTAAGCTTGTCCCGATGAGCCAAAAGTTATCTGATCCATGCCGATCCTGCAGCATAGTTAGGACTCAAGGAGATTATACTGCAACTATTTAGTGCTGGTTCTGGTGTGCCGTCAGGTTCCACGGAACTGCAGGGGCCTTTAGTCAGGTTACTGCTGATAGGCCTTTGCCTGGCGCTGTTTGTCCCTGTTGTGGGACCCATCACCAAAATCAAAATCATATCAGGGTTAATAAGTGCAACTACTCATCTGTAAGGGTCTCAAGGCGCTAAGAGAGTTTGTCCTCTGAGCTTCAGTTGAAGAGCCAAGTTTAAGGTCCTTCCTGAATTGAGGTAGCGATGATGACTGCCTGGGGTGCAGGGGCAGGGTGTTCCAGCTCTTTGCCCCAAGGTAGGTGAAGGATCTTCCACCAGCCAAGGTCTTCTTGGGGTATGGTGGCTAGTGCTTGTTGAGCCGAGTGGAGTGGTCTGGTGGGGGAGTAGAAGGTGATGCGGTGGTTGAGGTAGGCAGGTCCTAGGTCGTGGAGGGCCTCGTAAGCGTGGACAAGGAGCTTTAAGTCAATTCTTTTCTTGATAGGAAGCCAGTGGAGGTGTCTTAGGTGACTGGATATGTGTTTGCTGCGGGGAATGTCCAGAGTGAGTCTGACGGATGCGTTTTGGATGTGCTGTGGTTTCTTCAGATATTTTTGGGTGGTACCAGTGTAGAGGACGTTGCCGTAGTTGAGTCAGTTTTGGGCAGTCCTTTGGGATCCATTTGTAGATCTTCCGGAGTAGTCAGAGTGTGAGTTGACTTGGCAGGTCATGGTGACTGCTGAGTCCAGGATGAAACCGAAGTTGCATGCGTGGTTTGTTGGGGTGGGGTGCCGAGGGTCAATGGCCAACAGGAGTCATCCCAGGCTGATGTGGATGTTCCCAGGATGAGGATCTTGGTCTTGTCAGAGTTGAGCTAGAGGCAGCTGTCCTTCATCCAGGCGGCGACGGCTTCCATCCCATTGTGGAAATTCTTCTTGGCCGTAGTGGGGTTTTCGGGCAGTGAGATGATCAGCCGGGCATCGTCGGCGTAGGAAGCGATGTTTAGCCCATTGTTCCTGATGATGGATGTGAGCGGGGCCATGTATATTTTGAAGAGTATGGGGTCCAGGGAGGAGCCCTGTGGAAGTCTGCAGCTGATCTCGTAGGTTCTGAAAGATAAGGTGTGAGTCTGACTCTCTGTGTTCTTCCAGACAGCAAGGAGTGTATCTATTGTAGTGCTTTTTGACGGCTGCCAGCTGCGTGGAGCCTAGAGCTGAGGGTGAGGTGTGAGACCGTGGCAAAGGCGGGCGATAGGTCCAGTAGGATGAGGGCTGCTGTATGGCCACGGTCGAGGAATGAGCAGATGTCATCTGTGGTGTCGAGGAGGGTGGTCTCCATGCTGTGATTGCTCCTGAAGCCTGATTGGGAGGTGTCCAGGATGTTGTTGTCCTCAATGTGCTTACAGAACTGAGCACTGATGGCCTTTTCGATGACCTTGGCTGAGAAAGGCAGCAGAGGGATGGGGCCTTAATTCTTGAGGTCCAAGAGGGGTCGGCCATGGGTTTCTTCAAGAGCGGGTGTATCTCGTTGTGCTTCCAGTCCTCTGAGAAGATGTCTGTTTCTATGGAATAGTTGAGTGTGTGTCGGAGCAGAGCTCTGGTGTGATGGAGGTGTTGGCCTTGTTGAAAGTGTGGTGAGGACAGGGGTCCATAGGGGCTCTGGATTGGATGCTGCTCATGATGGTGCAGGTCTCATCTGTGGTGAGGGTGGTCCAGCGGTGCAGGGTCTGTGGTGGTTGAATCTTGGGGGTTGTTGGAGAGCTCGAAGGGTCTTGGGGTCCAAAGCTGATTTTCTGGTGAAAGAAGTTAGCTAGCCTGTCGCAGAGGTCTTGAGATGGAGGGATGCTTGCTGTTTCTGATGGGGGTTTGGCAAATTCTTTGACCACGGCGAAGAGCTCTTTTGTGTTATGAGTGGTGGCACTGATATGGTCTTGCAGGGCAGCTTTCCTGGTGACTCTGATGAGGTGGTGGTGGGACTTGGTGGCAGCTTTGAAGGCCTCAAATCTTCTGGGGACTTGCTGTTCCTTCATCTTGTCTCTAGCTGTCTGCAGGTGCGCCTGGAGTGTGGGGGAGAACCAGCTGGCCTTCTTGCAGTGGTGTTTACCTAAGGTCTTATGGAGAGATGCCAGGGTGTTGGCACATTCGGAGATCCATTGGTGGAAGTTTCCGTATTGAGATGTTAGCGTCTGCGGTGGAGGGTGGGAGAGACTTGCTGAGGGTGCTGGAGAGTTGTTCTTTGGTGATCCGTTTCCATTTTCTGCTTGGGGCTCGCAGTGTGCATAGGTGGATGGTTATCGAGGTGATGGTGAAATGGATGCAGTGGTGGCCAGTCCAGTGAAGTGTGGAGGTATTGTCAACGATGATGTTGCTGCAGGTGGAGAAAATGACATTGAGAGTGTGTCCAGTGATGTGTGTTGGTGAGGTGACCAGTTGCCTCAATCCAATTGTGGCGAAGTTGTTGAGCAGGGAAACGGTGTTGGTGTTGTTTGCCGATGTCAGTGTGGTAGTTGAGGTCACCAAGGAGAAAGAAGCTCAAGGAGGTGAGCGCATGAGGAGAAATTATGTTGTCACCATGGAGTTGCTGAAGGCTGGATGGGTGCCAGGTGGCCGTTAGATGAGGGTGCCACGGAAGATTGACTTGGATGTGGCGTGTATCTGGAAATGGAGATGCTCCATGAGGAGTGTTCTTCTGCGTTGGTTGTCAGGTGGAAGGAGGTTTTGTGTATGATAGTGAGGCTGCCTCCTGGGCGAGAAGGACGGTCTTTGCGGAGCAGTTTGTAGTTCCTGGGAATGGCGATGGCGCTGTCCAGTGCAGATGCTGGGTTTGTATAAGTTTCAGTGAGAAAGGCGACGTCCGGGCGGGTGGAGTCCAGTAGGTCCCAGAGTTCTACTGCGTGTTTGTGGAGAGAGCAAATATTGAGGATGCAGCTGAAGTGTTCCGGGTTAGTGTTCGATGGCTCAGCGGTGGGAGGGTCTGGTGCTTGGTGTAGGGTGAGGGTGTGGTGGCAGGAGAACGGTCCATGGGTGTCTCTGGGTGATGTGAGATGGCAGGCGGCGGATCATCCTGTGTTCAGTGTGTGGAGTGTGTTTGCGCTGTAGTAATGGAAGGTCGGAGGTCAGGGTTTGTGACGTTGGGTGTGGTCCAGGAGTGGAAGGGCACAGACTGGCTTGCCTTTGGAGCACCTGCGCAACGGCCACCATTAAGAGGGGAAGGGATGCGGGGGGTTCCAGTCATCTGGCAGGCGAGAGGCCGGGAAAGTGCTTCAGAGGGAGGGAGGGGGCGGGGCCGCCGGGGCAGCAGTGGCACAGGAAACATGGGGAGAGTGAAAGGCTGAAAGATAGAGAAAAGACGAAAGAAAGGAACAAAAAAATTAAAGTGACAGAAAAATAGGCAGGAGTAAAAAAGAGAAAGCAAGATACTTACATACAGATGGCCACTAGACCGCAGGGCCTGCGGGTGGAGATGTGCCTTGAACTGAGAGTCAGGCAGGCTCTCAGTTCGAAATGCGGCAAAGGCAGCAGGTTGAGCTGCGCAGTGGAGAGCGAGCAGTCGCTAACCAGGTGGTCAGAGAAGTCACTCTCTCAGTGCGCAGGAGCCGTTATTAAGAAGGGGAGGGAAGCGGGGGGTCTGGTCAGCTGGGAGGGGGGAGGGTAGGAAAATGCTTCAAAGGGTGGGAGGGGGGCAGGTTTGCAGGGGCAACAGCGGCACGGGAAACGCCGAGAGAGTGAAAGGCTAAAGGAGAGAGAAAAGACAAAAAAAAATAAAAAATAAGTAGAAGTAAAAAGAGACAGCAAGATACTCACATACCGATGGCCACTTGGCCCCCACGGATGAGGCACAGGTGGGAGCCTGCGGGTGGAGGTGTTTCTCGAACTGAGACCAAGGTGGGCTCTCAGTCTGAAACGCTGCAGATCAGCAGCAAGCGGTGGAGCTGCACAGAGGAGAGCGATCAGACGCTGACAAGGATGTCAGAGGAGTCGCCATCTCAGTGCAGTGTGGCCGCCATTAGGAACTTTACTGACTCGCCATGTAGGCCACTAATGGAAGAAAGTGCCTCATTTGTGGTAGTGGTTCAGAGGGCAGCTGAGGTAGTAGAGTTACAGTTGCCCTCCATGCAGACTAAGACAAATGTTTTAAGAGAGATTCTACAGCCTGGACCAGCAATATCAGAGCCCTGGCTTCCATTCAGTGCCACCCTCATAGATGCCTTAATAGCTGTCTGATTGAAACAGTTTGTATGTCTTGTGTTTCGTCATCCAGTGTTCTTATCTATTCTTTATTTGGCAGGAGGCCAGACATCTTTGGCCTGCACCTGGTGATCAATATTTTCTCTCCCTAATTCAGACAAGTATGACTGTACTGCCTTCAACTCGTAAGGTGAATCCAAATTAATTTCTATCCAGTCCCCTAGAGAGAGGATACATAAGAATTGAGGCTTTGAGCAAGCAAATGTTTTCTTCAGCCAGCCTGACACTGAGGTCCATAAATGCTGTTAATGTGTTGGGCTGCTATACACAAGCTCTATGGGACATGGCCAGCGAAATCTTGCCGGTGATCCCAGAGGACATTAGGGCCTCCTTGTCTCAAACAATCTGTGATGAACAGGATGCAGCATGATACATAGTTTGAGCAGGCTTATATACCAAGGATGCATTGGCAGGGTGGACAGTACCAGTGTTGTGCTCCGCAGACACACTTTAACAAGGTCAATTAGATTGTTTGGTGATGTGCAGGCATCTCCGATGAACATGCCCTTCAATGAATCTCATCTCTTTGGAGAGAAAGCAAACTCTGCTCTCAAATGGTTTAAGGATTATAGCCCCACAACAATTTCCTTGGGGCTGTTGACCTCTAAAAAGCAGTTTCCTCATCGGTTCAAAAGCATGTAGCCCTTTTGGGTTTACAGATGCAGCACATGCAAATATCACAAAGGCCAAAAGGGCACCAGTTGTCCAACTCCTCTTCACCTGCTACAATGGCAAAGAAGCTGCCTTAGTTGACCTCAGTGGCTCACACCAAATCCATGAGAGGCAGAATATAGCACTTCCTACCAGGTTGGTGATCCAGCACATGTGGCAGATGGGTCTTGCAGAATGTTAAAAAATGCTAATCCCTTGGTTTCCTTTCCTCCAAACAAACCTTTCCTCACCCACTTAAATTAATGTTGGAGGAACATCTGTCTATACTGCTGTATGAGGTAGGCCTCTTTCTCTCTAAGGGTGACCTAGAATGGGTACCAGATTTGGAGAAAGGTGGGGAGTTATTCACCATACTTCCTCATCCCCAAACAGGATGAATGCCTCAAGCCTATCATGGACCTTCGAGTCCTGAGTGCTTTCCTGTGGAGAGACAATTCGAAATGCTCATATTAGCTCAGATTCTTCCCGCTCTGGACCCTGAAAACTGGATTGTGTCCTCAGACTTGTAGGATGCCTATTTTCATATAGACATTCTGCAAATCTACTAGTGTTAACTGCAATTCAAGGTGGGCCAGAAACATTTTCAATTTGTAATGCTTCCCTTCAGCTGCACCTCTGTTTCTTGAGTGTTCACGAAAGTGATGGTGGTGGTCACTGCCCATCTTTAGAGGTCAGGAGCTCCTCTATTCTTGCAACTCAAGTGACTGGCTGCTGTAGGCAGCTTTGCTGCGGTCAGTTGTGGATCATATCCGAACAACAGCAGAATTCCCAACATCGTTGAGGTTTACCATAAATGAGGTGATTCCCTCACAAAGTTTTCGATTAATTGGGGTAACCCTGCCATTAGGGAATTCAATGCTTCTCCTCTACGGAGCAGAGTTTGTCGAGCAACAAAATGGCCGCTTAGGCCGAGAGCTCCTCTGTCCAGGAGTAATCCTGAATAATCCTGGAGTCAGGGGCACTATAATACCGCAGTCGGTGCCCGGAGCAATTGATGCTGTGCCTAGCAGATGTGGGGAGCCACTTGGCTCACTGTGTGGTGCCATAGAACCGAAGAACAGCGGCGCGGCCTACCGAGAGCTGTGTATGCCATGAGCCTGAGGAGATTTGACCGGCGCCCGTGTAGATGGGTGGGGCGCTGTTGGGTCTCTGCGGACCCGAGGAGAGCGTAGCTGGACGACTGGGAAGAGGTGAAGAGACTGAGTGCGGGGGCATAACTGGCCCTGCGATGCCAGATACGGACCTGGGCACTGTTGTGTGGCACAAGGAGGCCCTGAACCTATGGGCCCAACGATGCAGAGGACATCATCGGCTGCCAAGATGGGTGTGATGGTGCCCAAGACCTGAGGCCCAGGAGTGGAAGGAGGTGCACCCGGCAACACAATCCATGAACCCTGAGCGTGAGGGGCGAAGCGGCCCTTGGCGATCTGCAAATCTGCTTGTGTTGCCAGTCAAAGTGTGGGGTCTCCCTGGCCCGCGACAGTGCTCCACTTTGGAGACTCCCACCCAGGGCCCAAACAGTGTGTGGGCAGGACAGAGCCCCGCTCACAAGAGTGTAATATTGGGCCAGCCCGGGGAGCGGCGTGCGGGAAGCACCTCCAGCCTAGCTGGACAGCTACTTACATCAAAGGCCAGGTGGGGCTAGGAGCGTTGCGAGGGGAAACATCGCTGGAAGCCCCCTGGAGGGACGCATGGAGTGTCGTCGCGTCCGCTTCCCTCTGATTATAGGCTGGGTGCTGTGACGAGCAGGAGGGAACCATTGAGATAGGGGCAATCTGGGAGCAAAGTGTGCATGGCGATGGCCTCACAGACAAGTGATTACCCTCAGCACTGCAGGGGTGCCTTTTCCCCGCATCTGTCCTGGGTGTGCAGAGCAGGGTGCCTGTAATTCTTTGTAAGGGGTGCGGTTGCTGGGTGACCGCTGGTGCCGGGGGGCACTACCATGGGAAAGTCAGACAGGATACAGTTACAGCTGCAGTTCGAATCGAGAAAGACCCCCAAAGCACGGGGCACTGAGGTGAACACTCCTAAGAAGGTGCTGGAGAGTGCTCCCGCAGGCGCCGATGCAGATCTGAAACAAATTTTGATATCCATGCAGCATAGCCTCACAAAAATCGATGGGGCGATAAATGCCCTCACGTACCGAATGGATCGAATGTCGGACAGGCTCTATAAGCATGCTGAACTTCTAGACCTTGTGGAGCAGAGACTTTTGGAGGTGGAAGAGAAGCACAGTTTGCTAGCGACAGCCAACAAAAGGTGGACAGACTTCTCCTCACTTTGCATGCTAAGGCGGCGGACTTAGAGGCCTGCTCCCACAAGAACAATGTATGCGTTGTGGGCATTGCTTAATCGACCTGAAATGTCAACATGGAGCAGTATGTGGAGCAGCACTTGTCTGACTTGCTGGCCAGTGAAACTTTCTCTGATATGTTTGTGGTAGAGCATGCGCATCGCTCGTTGGTGACACACCTGCTGCCGGGAGCCCCACCAGGCCCCATCATAACAAGGCTTCTTAATTACAGAGACAGGGATGCAGCGCTGTGGATGGCCCGTGAAATGGGTACCCTGCAGCATGATGGAGCTACGCTAACACTCTTCCCTGACTTCATGCAGCAAGTGCAAGAAGCACAGAGACAGTTCTTGCAGGACAAACAGAAGCTGCGAGACCTGAAGCTGGCCTATAGAATGCTCTATCCGGCGCAGCTCCAAGTGATGGCAGGCGGAAAGGCCCTGATCTTCACTGACCCGAAGAAGCTGCAGCAGTTTATCACCAAGAAGGAAGCCATAGGACAGCAATGGAATATGCAGGTGGTTGGCGCAGACGAGGACATGGATGAAGTGGAGTGAGGCTGCGGGCAGGGATGGCATGGTTGCTACTCCAGATGCTCCAGTAATAGATGGTGGGGACTCCTTTATCTTGTCGGCTCAGCTGGCGAGATGGTGGGTTACCTAGCTGGCATTCTTTGCTGGTGACGGCCTGTGTTGCTGAATAAGGCTGGCCTGGTTTCTAATGAGCTGCCGCTGCTAGATGAACTGAGACTTATCTGACTGGTAAGCAGGTATCAAGATGTAAGATGCAGGAACATTGTATGGAACTGCAGCACTGTGTCCAGCAGGCCCTGCCGGGCGGCGCCAATGAAGTGGGGGTATTTGAACCGGGTTATTGACGTTGAACTATTTCAGTGGGACCCTTGACCCATAAAGAGCCAGAGGATGTAACTGGTAGTGGACATGTGTGGTATGAAACGCTTGGCTTTATTGGTCCCCATGTGTGCTCCACTTATAAGTTGTACGTTGTTGGTACTGGGTATTGGGGGGAGATTCAAGTAGGGAATGTGTAGGTTGCGCAAGTTGGGGGTAGCACAGCGTGGGTATGGGGAGGGTAGTTGGTTTTGGTCGGGTGCAATACTGGATGGCAGGTGACTTGTTTGACGCTTGCATTGTACATTCAACAATATGTTACGTTTATTGAACAACTGTATGTCTAGCGTTGACTATTCATACACAGATTGCCATGCAGAAACTAGGCCCCATAGGGCTGCTTACTTGGAATGTTCGTGAGCTAAATGATAACCGCACGATCCGCAAGGTGGTGGCATATCTGCGTTGACACACCATAGATATTGCTATCCTTCAGGAGAAGCACTTGGCCCGGGTGGGGCGATTCGCTGCAACATAGGATGTAGGGGCAGGCCTGTGCAGCTGGCTTCACGACGCATGCAAGGGGGTGCTCATTTGGGCTAATAAAAAGACATGGATTAGGCTGCAGGAGGTGTGTGCAGACCCGGCTGGCCGCTATTTGGTGGCTAAATGTATTATAGGGAATTGCATACTGTTGGTAGTGGGTATTTATGGCCTGAACTATGATGATGCAATTTTTTACTACACCCTCAGTGCTAGATTACAGCAATGGGCTGATATTCAGCAGATCTGGTGTGGGGATCTAAATTGTGTGTTGAACCCCAATTGAGATCGGTCTACAGGTCTCCCGAGACAACACTCACTGGTGGCTCGGGCCCTTAATGAGATCCTAGAACGGGATGGGTTGGTGGTTGTCTGGTCCCATCGGCACCCGACGATTCCGGATTACACTCAATACTCAACGGTGCATGATAAACACACCCATATTGACTACTGGCTATGCTTGCGGTAGTTGTCCTCCCAGATCCAGGATTGCAGTTCGATGATGCTGCGGTCACGGATTACCTCACACACTTGGCCATGTCGTGGCTCACAGCAGAGCACAGGGAGAGGCTAATGGCTCAGCTGCGACTAGAAGAGATTAAAGCTGCCTTGAAAGATATGGCGACAGGTGAAGAGCAGGCACTGATGGGCTTACGATGGCGTTTTGCAAGGCCTACCAGGATATGCTTATACCTCACCTGGTTCGATGGGATGAATGCTGATGGGTGTATGCCTCTCACTATGTGGGAGGCATTGCAGATGGTCTTGTTAAAACCAAGCATACTGGCGGATCAATGCTCTTCATACAGGTCCCTGTCCCTCATGAACATAGATGCCAAACTTTATGGTAAAATCCTGGCGAACAAACTGGCTCCCCTCTTGCCCCGGGTGGTGGGTGTAGAGCACACGGGGTTTGTACCAGGACGCAATCTGTCATTCAGTTTACAAACTCTCTTCGGTGCAATGCAGCACATAGACCAGGGGGTCAAGGCGGCTGCAGTCTTTTTGGACATCAAAAAGGCATTTGATTCTGTGGACTGGGGCTTCCTGCAAGCAGTTCTGCGACACGTAGGAGTAGGAGATACGTTTTTACAATTGGTCAGGGTCCTATATACTACGCCGGTGGCTAGGCTGCGGCTGAATGGCACGGTGTCTCCCCCTATCTCCATAGAGAGAGGAACGAGGCAGGGGTGTACCCTGTCTCCCCTATTCTATGCACTGGTCAGTGAACCATTGGCTTGTGTGCTGAGAGGATACCTTTCGCAAAGAGGGCTAGGATTTCAATATTACACACTCAAAGTGTCTGCATATGCGGATGACACCTTGCTATATGTTAGAAACCCACAGCGCAACGTGACACCAGTGCTACGGGAAGTTGTACTGTTTGGGAGCCACACTGGACTCCGAGTGAACTGGAACAAGTCAGTGGTATTCCCTCTTGCTACCACTAATGGGCTGGTACCATTGCAGTACCCGCTCCAATGGACGGAGGACTCCGTTCGCTATTTGGGTATCAAAATTCACTCTGATCAAACCATAGTGCTACAGGACAGTTATGGGGTAGGGTGCAGTGCCTGTCTGAAGCAGTTGAACACTGGATCAAACTGCCCCTCTCCATAGCAGGGCGAGTGGCGATTATGAAAATGGTGGTGCTGTCGCAGTTCTTGTTTTTGTTCTTGAATGTCCCGATTATCCTTACCCTCGCCATCTTTGATAGACTGAAACCTCTCCTGTGTAAGCTGGCTTGGGTAGGAAAATAACCCAGGGTAGGGTGGCAGACTCTGACGTATGATATGGGGGGTCTTGGTGCACCAGTCCTGGAAGCTTATTACCAGGTTGTGCAGGCACAATTTGCGCTTTAATGGGTACATGGCCCCTCGGACCTGTCACATGTCCGACTGCAGCGTGGGATGGCAGCTCCCACCAAATTGCCTCAGTACCTGTTTGATCGCCCAAAACGACAGTACGGGATATTGGACTCACTGAATGCCATGGCGTATGCCTGGCAGAAGTTATTGGAGAGACAAGCGAGATCCTTGTTGTATTCACCGGCTGTGCCTCTGGCTTGGTGTGCTTGGTTCCTGATGACCGAGGAGCAGGGTGTTATTCAAGCACTAAAGGACATGGGTGTTGGTGCTATGGGAGACATGTTCTGAGACGGTCCTCTTCGGGCTGGGGGAGGGTGCAGCAGGGCACGATTAATATTACACCTCTGATTCGGTTCTATTATTACAGGGCTTGTGTAGGGATGCAAGACTTATTGGGAGATGACCTGCCGGGGCCTGCCCCCCATCCCTGCTCTGACGTCATTGCAGCATTCCACGCCTTGACAGGTCGTATCGAGGCTATATGCATTAACGCAGGAAGCACATAGGTCACAGGTGTCCAGGGCTATGCTAGCCTGGCAAAGGGACCTGGAATCATAATAAATGATAAGCAATGGGCATATTGTTGTTCGTTAACTAAAACCATTTCCCTCAACGGAAGGCATAGACTCATACATTTCAAATATCTTCACCAGTTCTACTACACCCCGTCCAGGCTACATCAGTATGGCCTCCGTGATAACGAAAGGTGTTCTAGATGCTCAAAGGGCATAGCCAGATTTCTGCATATGTCATGGGGCTGTCCATGTATACAAACGTTTTGGCAAACGATCTTCAGAGAACTGAGTTCAGTTGTAGGCGAATTGTTGGAACCTGACCCTATACTGGCCCTGCTTAGTTATGATAAGCAGCTACCACCTGCAATTAGGCTATTGACGGCCATAGGACTCCTGTTGGTAAAAAGGAGGGGGGCTATGCGATGGGACAGGCGGCCCCTGCCTACGGTGGGGGAATATATGAGAGATATGACCTATTGCAATTTGCGGTCAAATTCGTATGGTGAACTCCTTCCCAATAGCTGTCACTCCCAGGATATTTGGGATCCATTTCTGACCTACTTCCTGGGGCTGGGGCTGGGGGTGTGGGACGAGAGGTAGGCCTCTTGATCAGACGTGGAGTGCTTCGCAGTGTTGGGCTTCCTGGTTTGGGTAGGGGGCTCTCCTCATCCCGCACTGCCTGTTGTGGAGCCAAAGGTGGGTGGTGGGAGCCTGCGATTGCTATTCTGTAGCCTGTTATTCGTGGCCTGTTTTCATTTCGTAGCTGAGGGCGGGCCACTTTACATAGCCTGTTTGGAGCTCAGGGTGCAATTAACAACTGAGATGTTTCTTTGTTGTTATTGGAGGGATGGTCCTCTGCCAAGAGGGGGGCGAGGTGCGATTTGAGGCTGGGAATGAGGTCACTGCCAATGTATAATGCTCACTGTTGTATGAATGTTAGCATTGTAAGCGTTAATGTTGATATATATTTAAAACCTAATACATTTTTTTTTAAATGCGTCTCCTCCTCTGCAGCGTGACTGGGACATTAGGGAGGATGGCTCTAATGCTTCTTGGCCTCTCCCCCTCATGCATCCTCATCAAGTGCGCCAGGTGTCACATGCGGGCCCTGCAGTGAAACCTGAAATCCAAGTGGGCCCAGCATTAAGGCTTCATTTCCTACACCATCTAAGTCTTGAAAGAGATAGCGCAAGACCTGCAGTGGTTGGTATTAGATCGCAATTTGTCCTGCGGCAAGCCACTCTCCCTTCCCCACCCAGAGCTGACTGTGATTATGCATACATCACTCCTGGATTGGAGAATCTTCTGGGGGATGTGGTGATCAGAGGCCTCTGGTTTCCTTCAGATGGTCAGCTCCACATCAACGTACTTAAGCTATTGGCCATCATTTTGGCCCTTAAGTTTCTTTTCCTGACCATTCAGGGAGAGGCTAGTGCAGGTTCTCATGGACAATCACCATGTAGCACAGCAACAAGCAGGAAGGAGTCCTGGAGCCTATGCTACAAGATCTTGTGCATCAGGTTGAAATTGAAAAGTGCTGGAAAATAGATGCTTTGTGGTACAGGATGTGCATAGAAAAGGAGTGGGGTGAGCAACCGGCGGCAGGGTTTGGAATTCAGTGAGGGATCAAGTCCAGGAGTTTTGAAAATGGTGAAGGGCATTCTCATCATGGTAACTAGATGTTTTGATGTTATATGTTCCACAACAATTAGTAAAAACCAAAATAAATATGCCCTTGATTCTGTATTCAGGGGAGCCAGATGGCATTGGGTTGAATAAAAAGTATCCTTAAAAGAGAAAGGAGAGGGTTACTGTTTTCCTTCATACCAAGAGCAGTATTTACCAGGTTTACCACAGCATATCTTGTGTTTTTTTTTTAATAAGAATGCATATTAATTTTTAACACAAGTAGCACTGCTTTTGCAAATATTGGAACATCGATGTTTTTAATCTCATTTAACCCCTTTTTGCCTTTTTTTTTTACAGATAAAAGAGCATATCAAATTGTTGGAAAAAGGTGTAGCTCACCTGGGAGTAGGCACTCCTGGAAGAATCAAAGCTTTAATAGATCAAGGTATGTTTCTCATTTCTTTCTTATTTATGTTGTACCAACTCAAAATTAATGTAGAAATAAAATACATGTCAAACCATTGTACAATATCTCAAAAGCATGCATTTCGCTTAACAAAATTTGGGAGTCAGTGTCTCAAAGAGCCAGGCACAGTTGCAGAAATGATATAGTGAGAGATTCAAAGTAAAGTCCTAGACATAAAGTCCAAATATTGATCACTAATAAAGATATCTATAATAAAATCGACCTGTTGTACATTCCTAAATCCATCCAACCTCAGTTCACACCGATATTAAAATTAAGATAATTTACGTCCTCTTTCTCAACCTAGCACATTTGGGAGCTAGTCCTTTATGGGTTGATGTAGAGATGATTAGGATTGTTTACAATTGTATCAGCTGTCTTTTTTTCAATTTAAAAAAATGTGGTTGGTCCTCACAGTGTTGCACACTGGGATGTGGGATGCGTTGCTGATGGATGCTTCCTTCACTTTTAGATGGTCCTGTAGAATTAAAGCACTTTGTAATATGTCTGGTCTGGAAGTATGCATGGTTCTCTGTTGTGTCGCAAAGGAGGCATCAGACTGGATCCGGATATTTTTCTTCGAGCAATACCCCTGCGCGAAGTCAGGTGGCATCAGTCAACTCCACGGGTGTCGTGGTCACCGTGATGACGTTGCGGTCTTTTAGAGGTGCCACCCCATCGCGGACGTCAGTTTTTTTTATTTCCACGCCAGCCTACGTGCAGATCTGGATAAGAGCTACCCTTAGTTTTTTTTTTTACTAACTGCAACACTTTTATTGATTCGTTTTGACGAGTTTTGGATGCGTCCAGGGATGTGCCTAAAGACCAGATTCAAGCTCTGCGACTCCTGTCACCGAATGATGTCAGTGACAGATCTGCACCTAGTCTACCCCTGTTGTCTGGAGCGCAATCATGACCCGAAGTCATGCTCTCCGAGTCGGGGCATGAACCCGAAAGCTTTGAGGGAGCGATCACTGAAGCTTATGGCGGCCGGGCACTCGACTTTGCGTCGCTTCCAATCTCTTTCGAGAGGAAGCTCAGGTGACCATATGCATAGTCATCAACACTCTTCCTTGTCCAAGTCATCTGAACATTCGGGTCCCTAGAAGAAAAAGTTGAAGAAGGCCAAACGTTCTTCGACTTCGCCCCGATGCTCGGACGTGATGCTGGAACAGCATAGACACTCTAGGCCTCCGTCTTAGGAGCCTCCGTCTGGGTCTGCTCCACGCCTCCCTGACTTTCCGGGAGCGGGTGCCACCCCGGCCCAACTCAAGGAATTTTATGAGGCTATGCATCTCATATTTTGGCAGACTGGCCAACCCTTGGTGTGCTGACCGACCCAAAATTCCTGACCCAACACCCTACGCCTGAGAGCCTTGTCATCCAGGCTTCGTCATCCTCTGGCACGTTCCCTTCCGCTCTCCCAGACAGGGAATCAAAAAGACTGGATAGCTTGAGGAAGAAGATGTTTTCTTCCGCCATTTAGCGGTGCCGTCCATGAACACTGCATGCCTTTTGGGCTGCTATCTCTGGGATACGGTCTCGCAAGTGCTGCCTCGAGTACCAGAGGAGGCCCGGACTGTTCTATCCCAAGCCATTACGGATGGGAGAGATACAGGGAAGTTCATGATTTGTTGTGGACTGCGTACAACTCACTGGGCAGATCGGTTGCATCAATGGTGGCCTTGAGGTGCCACGCCTGGTTGAGGACGTCTTGCTTTTCAGAGGCTGCTAACAGACCTTGATGGGCAGGCCCTTTGATGGCAACCGTCTCTTCGGAGACAAGGCGGACTCCACGCTTGAGTGCTTTAAGGATTCCCAAGCTACTGCTCGGTCCCTTGGCCTCGCAGGTGCTCAAAAAGGGCAAGGGCCTTTGCTGTATCCTAGATCTCCAGTCCCTCAGTCTCTTCCTCAAGAAGGAGAAATTCAAGATGCTAACCGTAGCTCAGGTCCTTTCTGCCCTGGAGACTGGATGGTAGCGTTGGACTTGCATGATGCCTATTTTCACATTCCCATCCTGCTGGCCCAAAGACCGATTTGTGGTAGGTCATGCACACTTTCAGTTCACCATGCTCCCCTTTGGCCTTACCAGCACCCCTCGGGTGTTCACGAAAGTGATGGTAGTGATTGCAGCTCATCTGCACAGGTTAGAGGTTCCAGTCTTCCCCTACCTCAACAACTGGCTGTTGAAGGTGGGCACGCCCCAGAAAGTGGTCTCCCACCTCAAAACTACGGCGACCCTCCTGCATTCACTGGGATTCACTAAAAACGTGCTGACGTCACACCTTACGCCCTCTCAGATGCTCCCTTTCATCTGAACTGTTCTGGACACAGTACACTTTTGGGCATACCCTCCTGAAAGGCGAGTCCAGGATATTTGGGCTATGATCCCGATTTTTCAACCTCTATCGTGGATTTCAGTGAGAATGACTCTGAGGCTGCTGGGCCTCATGGCCTCCTGCATCCTTCTGGTCTAACATGCCAGATGGCATATGCGAGTTCTGCAGTGGGACCTGAAGTTCCAGTGGGCGCAGCATCTGGGGAACCTCTCCAACATGGTCCAGATCTCAGAGGGAACTGCGAAAGACCTGCAGTGGTGGTTGTCCAATCAAGATTGGTTCATAGGCAGATCCCTCTCCTTTCCCCAACCAGATCTCACAGTAGTGTCCGACGTGTCACTCCTGGGATGGGGCGGCCACATGGGAGAGACGATCAGAGGCCTCTGGTCTTCGGCGTAGTCTGGGCTCCACATCAACCTTTTGGAGCTCCGTGCGATCTGACTTGCATTGAAAGCATTCTTTCCCTCTCTCAAAGGGAAAGTGGTGCAGCTGTTCACTGACAACACCACCGCAATGTGGTACTGCAACAAGCAGGGCGGAGTGGGGTCCTGGACCATTTGTCAAGAGGCTCTTCGCCTCTGGACATGGCTGGAACACCAGGGCATTTCACTGGTGGTTCAACATCTGGCGGGCTCTCTGAATGTCAGAGCAGACAAACTCAGCTGTCAGTGCATAGTCGAACACGAATGTCATCCGCATCCAGTGGTGGCACATGGTCTTTGTCAGCAGTGGGGGAGAGACTTGGTTAGATCTGTTCACCTCCGCAGAGAACACGCAATGTCAGCTGTTTTGCACTCTGGAATTTCCAAGGTGGCACTCGCCCAGCAGTGCTTTTCGACACAAGTGGAGCCCAGGCCTCCTGTACACCTTCCCACCAATACCACTTCTGCCCAGAGTTCTGAAGAAGATCAGGCAAGACCAGGTCTAAGTGGTCCTGGTGGCTCCGGACTGGTCATGAAGAGTCTGGTATCCCGAGCTATTGAGCATGGCCATCGGTCCTCCAGTCAGACTGCCCCTTCAGAAGGATCTTCTGTCACAGCAGCAGGGCACGGTTTATTCACCAAAAACTGTCCAGTCTCCGTCTCCTTGCGTGGAGATTGAGCGGCAGCAGTTGATGGCTTTCGACCTTCCGCCCGAAGTCTGTAATGTTATCTTGGCAGCCAGGCGTCCCTCCGCCAAAACGGTATACGGCTGTCATTGGAAGAAATTTGTGGCATGGTGTATCAACAAGTCTGTTGATCCCCTCTCTGCACCTCTCTCAGAGGTTCACCTCTTTATTCTCTCTCTTGCCCAGCAGGACTCTGCTCTGGGCACCCTCAGTGGATATTTGTCTGCCATCTATGCGTTTTTAAGGCTACCAGACCAACCTTCTATGTTCAAATCTCCCATTGTTGGGAGGTTTGTCAAAGGACTCACACATATGTTTCCTCCTATCCCGTTCATAATGCCCCAGTGGGATTTGAACTTGGTTCTCATGTGTGCTCCTTTCAAGCCGCTCCACAACTGTCCTCTATTGCTCTTGACCCTTAAAACTGCCTTCTTGATTACCATCTCCTCTGCTTGCAGAGTGAATGAGTTCCAGGCTCTCTCTTCGAAGCCACCATTCCTAGCAGTACATCCTGACAAGGTGGTGCTTCGTACCACGGATTCCTTCCTTCCCAAAGTGGCGACACATTTTCACATAGGCCAATCAATCACCTTGCTACTTTTTACGCTCCCCCCATATCCCTCTCATGAGGAGGAGAGACGCCACCGCCTGGATCCAAAAGAGCATTGGCATTCTACCTGAATCGTACCACAGATTTCCAGGTGGATGATCAACTCTTTGTGGGTTATGTAGGTGCGTAGAAAGAAAGGGCAGTGCATAAGAGGACCATCTTGCGGTGGGTAGTCCTCTACATTAAGATGTGCTACACTTTGGCACAAAAGCAACCCCTTGAGGGTTTGCGTGCTCATTCCACCAGAGCAACTGCTGCTACCACAGCATTAGCATGCATAGTTCCAGTCCTGGGTATCTGTCAGGGGGCAACTTGGGCGTCTTTGCATTAGTTCACAAGTATTACTATAAGTCAGATCTGCAGAGGCGGCTACTTTGGCCGTTCGGTCCTGAAGGACTTTTGGTGTGATCTTAGTTTGCAGCCCACCAACAGAAATGGTATTGTTCGGGTATCTGTTCTAAGGTAAGGAATCTGCAACTAGAAGTCTCTATCAGATGTACAAGTTACTTACCTTCAGTAACAATATATCTGGTAGAGACATATTCTAGTTGCAGATTCCTTACCGACCCGCCCATCCTCCCCACACTGTAAACTGATTTCTAGGGACCGGAACTTCCTTTTAAGGGCCCTAGTTTTGGCATACCATTCTCAATGTTCTTCACAGCTCTGCGTTACTGGCCTGGAAAGTCGTGAAAAGAAACTGACATCTGCACATGGGGTTGCCCCTATATACGACTGCGCCATCATCACGGCAACCACGACGCCCGTGGAGTTGACCGACGCCACCTGACGGTGCGCAGGGGTACTGCTTGAAGAAAAATCTCTGGATCCAGTTTGACGTCTGGGGAAAATTCTAAGGTAAGGAATCTGCAACTAGAATATGTCTCTACCAGATATATTTTTACCAAAGGTAAGTAACTTGTACATATATAATTGTTTTAAATATATATTTTTCATTGACAAAACCAAAGGTTAAAATAATGTAGTTAGGTGAAATGTTGCAGTGATATTATCAATCATGTTATAGAAAATGTCATGAGCGATGTAATATGTGGGATAATTAGCAGTACATGGCAAGTACGCATGTTATAGTTATCTTAGGGAATAAGTTATAGTTACTTGAGATACCTATAACTGCTGAATTTCAGTGTTTTTTTTAGAGTTTAAAACGTATGGTTGTATTGGTTAATTAACATAAAGTACTATTTAATTACTACGTGTAAATCCAAACCCTTTGCTGTGCACAGCCTTTGGCCTTGTGCAGTGGGAGATTTGCGACCAGGCATGGCCTGCGGCCAGGCCCTTTAGCCCACCCATGTAAAGGCAGCCAACCACACACTGCGCCGGCCCTTCAGTTGTGCATGGCAAGGGGTTCCAACCCCCGCATGTATGCCATACTATGCAGCGCACGGCCTTTGGCTGTGCACAGTGGGGGTTGGGCAGGCCCATGCCTTCGACCATGTGCCACGGGGAGTTGGCCACAGTGCCTGGTCTTGGGGATCCCATCCACCAGGGCCTTTTTTTTTTTTTTTTAAGGGGGGACACGTGGCCTCGCCTCCCCAATCCTATTATGGCCCTGGAGACCACGTCCCCACAGCCATATATATTTGATACAGGAGAGGAGAGGAGTGCATGACCTCCCTCTCAGAGCCTCCTCAGGCCCTGGGGAACCCAACTCTCAGGGACGTTTTTATTTTTATTTTTTTCCTTCCTTAAATTTAAGAGGATGGGGCTATGTAGCCCCCCTCACTGAGCCTTGAGAGAAAATAAATGAATACTATAAGCTACGCTTCAGGCGTATCCACTACAACGCCTGCTGAACCATATTTTCAGTAACTCTTAAAACTTTGCACACCTTTACTACCATCTTTTGTGTAGGACATAACTACATTCACATTAAGCACTTACGAAAAGGTGCCCAGTATCTGAATCTGAGTGCTTCACGGCCTTGGCAGGGGTATGATGCTCTCTACATATTCTTAAATAAATATGATATGGAAGTGACTTATGTTTACGGCAAGTAGACTGAGAGGAATAAAAGACCAGAAAGCTCTTCTGCGAGCCCCGGCATTGTGAAAAAATGGCATGTAATGTAGGCGGTTGTTCACTTCAGGGTTTAATTTTTGCATTGTTCATTTTTCAAATGGTGACTTACTGCTCTCTAGCATGCCTTTCAAAATATGAGCTTTAATGTTTCTAGCTACCATGTAGTCACTAAAGAACTATTGTGAAGTGTCTACATACATTTTTGTCCACACCAATTTTAACGATCTGTATGTTTAACTGCTTATGCTCCGGTTATTCTGCTGGTCATCTGTCCATAAGTATAATCTGTAGCATGCAAGTGTAGTTAAAATTTCTTTCTTAAATCAGTCCATGGTCACACCACCACCATGGAATACCTATATACTGACCAATAAACTGACTCTCAGATTACTAATGGTTCTTCTTCTGTGCGTTTACTTCACCTTATTCCCATCCCTCTTAATTCACAATTTGAAAATCAATGTAACGTCTGTGATGCACACACGTCCATCTGCTTTTTTCTGTTTTTTTAGATGGCCTCAGTTTGGAATCATTGAAGTATCTCGTCCTTGACTGGAACTGGCGGGATCAGAAACTGAGGAGAATGATGGACATTCCAGAGGTAGCAATATCATTTGCATTCAGCGTTGTTACAAAGGCCATCTTTTTAGATCTGTTGTTTTGTTGTAGTACCACTGGCATTGTGGATCTCATGATAGAACAGCATAGATAGTGTGGCACTACAGAGCATTGGTCAGCGTGGAGCCATTGTGAAAAATCCATTAGAGTGCTGATTATTGGATCGGTGTTCCAGCGAACTCCAATTGATTCTGTAAGAAAGCCCCTCATCTAAGATGGTCACTGCATCAACATGATGACACCATTTCTCCCAACCTTTCCACATTTTTATCTCCTCATATGAGGCTGCATTATCCTGCTTCATAATGTATGTTCTCATTTGTAGCGTTGCAGATCATTAACCTTTTGGTCTACCCAGTCTAAAACTTCACCTGCCCCATCTCCCAGTGCCTTTTCAGATGCATTCAGGTCTGGGGTAGTTGTTCAGGATGCTGTTGCCAGACTGGTGCTTGTCCATCCCTCCTATAGACCATCTGCCGTATCCTCTTACAGTCAGCTCTGAGGGGTCATCCCGCTTTCATGCACCATCATTTTTCCAGCAGCTGATACACTACATCCCTGTGTATTCAATTGGATTTGGCTCCCACTTTCCGTTACAAGTGGTGAGGTCCTCAGCTTCCTGGGATATCTTATACCTCAGGCTCCATCTGGCCAATGGCACTAACTGATTGATCTACCCCTCAGGCAGTCTTCATTCCATCTGATTTATGTTTGGCCTAGTCCTTGGCTACATCCCAGAACAGCGGCATCACACATATCACATAGGCCTGACCAAAGCCAAACGCACAACTAAAAACCTGATTAGAATAGTGCTAAAGTCTTAGCTAATCTCAGCACCAAGCTACAACCCTGAATAGACCCAGAGCAGTGGTTCAACCCAGCTCACAGTTTCAGGCCTGACTTTCACATACCTAGAGCCCTGACCAACCCAGTTGTCAACTTTAATACAAACTGTCTCCAGAACACTCTTGGTCAAATCAAAACAAGAAGGTTCTTGATTTCGAAATCTTTGCCATCCTCCAAACACTGAATTCCTTGTATAGAATATGCTTTGTGTATGTCCTAATATCCCAGCCTGTGGCCTTCACAGACTCTGATGCTGTGTCCCGTAATGCACCCTTCACCTTCATTATTTACGGCATCTTGTCTTGGGCCAAAGATCTGCACATTGTACTACTACATTGGTTCACTTACAGGAGTTTATTTGTCAATATGTGACTATAACAACAGCTTGGACCTCTTTTTGAGCCTACTTTGATGCCCATCAGTTACATCTGATTAAAGATGACATGCTAACCACCTTCGAGTGATAGCCTATAGAACAAACCTATGCCACTGAAAATATCAAAACTAAGTACCTGAATTAGATAACAGCAGAGGGGTTACTCCATCACAACTGTGACAGGTATCCCCTCCGCTGGAATCGAAATCCCATTATATTCAATATCTCGTCCACCGAGTTCAAAATCAGGCCCTTACTCTGACACTCAACTAGGCTTCGGTCTGTTACCCTTGTTAATGGTAAACTTTTTCTTCGATAATCCCAACCTCCTACATAATAGTTTCCAGCACTGGAACAAAATAGATGTTTATATTGAACACACAAAGCCACTCTAAGCCACAATGCTGAGTGGCCCTAAAGTCCACAGCTACCCCCTTCCCTATGATCCTTCTTCACCCAATACACACAGCCCAATTAAGCCCTTTCCCACTCCTTTAAAACGCTGATTTGACTTGTACCTCCATCTTTTTATTTCCTAATTGTTTTAACTAATTATCACTATGGAGTACAGTGCGAATGGTACCTATTTACCCCACAAGCAGATTAGTATTTCTTTTAAGGGGTTAATTTATCTGTCCAAACCTTTATCGATTCAGTATCATAATCTGCCTCCACTACACTTCTTTTCTCCCTTTCTTTTCTGTTTTAGCTTTTCATTCACTTCTCTCCCAAGGTTTTCTCGTTTACCTTTTGATTCCATTCTAGTTTTTAGTATTTACTTTATTTAATTGGCCCAAACCTAATAAATGTTTAAGTGTCTGTTAAAAGAACTGTACTCATCATATCTGATGAAGTCACTGGTGTGACGAAAAACGTGTCGGCTGTGCCTGTTTGACTGTATCTCTGGGTTTACGAGAATCAATCCCAATAAACGACCTTCTGGAACACCAAGAAGAGTACTGAACAATTTATTAACAAAGCTGCTACATACAAGCTTTAAGCTGTACTTTCTTAGTTTGTACATTGTTAAGTGCTTTGGTAATATTTGTTTGTCATCATATCTGATGACCGCATTTGCTTCTCTTTTCTTCTTTTTTCAAGGTGAATGCTCACTGTTAAATTGCTCCCCCTTGTTATTTTAAGGATTTTAGGAGCCCTGGGCAAGGCATTTTTGGGGGTTACCGGTAACTATTTTTAATTGTAATTGTTATTTTATACTAATTCCAGCACACACAATGCAAAACAGTTTTGAATTATTCATTACATTTTCAGAAAAGGTATCATACAAAAGCAGCTGAAATATGCCTTAGTTGGGGCTACAAAATTCTTAAACACCCCCACCAAAAATGAAATTTAACACAAAGCAATTGGTCTTCCCACTGCCCTCAGCAACAGGCAACAGTCGTTTACAGGGGGTTTCACTAACCCTCTTGACACTTTATTCTCCTTTTTTTTGTGCAGGTGAAGAAGGAGACCATTGAACTTCTAGAAGGAGGGATTACTTCAGCATGTAGAGCTGGATCCATGAAACTTGGCCTTTTTTGATTTCTGGCACAGATATATGCTCTAAAAATGAAGTTTTATATGAGTGGCAGTAATGATCCCTCGTATTTGCAATAAGAAAGTCATGTGGGCAATTGCTGGTTCCACTGACTATTTTATAACTGTTTGACTTATATGATGTGTTGTTGATTTGCTCCTCTGAGGTTTTTTTATAATAAAGTACAAATTCACATTTTATGCTGCGTAGTGTTTTTGTTTAGCAGTATAATATTGCAACAGCTTATATTGCCTTATGATATATGTTTTTTTCTGTTTTTCCTTTTGTAGTAGTCCTGCCACCAAGCTTCCCTTCCCGTTCCCAACACAGAATGTCGGCCATTACTTCGCATTACTTTACTTCACAGCGCCATTACTTCGCATTAGTTTATATCACGCGCCCCTTTACATTGCCATTAAAATAGTTCTATGAAAAGTACGTCTAGGTCAGGTTTCCACATAGTGCTATATATATTTACTTCATACTTTTAAAAATAATTTTGTATTAAAGCTTGATGTAAACGAACACTGAATATCTGAAATTTTTTGTTTGAACTTGTTTAGGAACGAATACAAAATCTAATTATGTTCCTTTGCAATCAAAGATGGTGGCTGTTTCCTAGCTTTCCAGAACCTTATGTATTTACAAAATAATGAAGTAAATTTAATATAACTTTCAACCATGCAAAAAACTTATATTTTTATAGATACATATTTGTACTTACAAAATGATTAAACCTAAAAGAAATATATACAAAGCAGAGTCCACCATATTGTGGACACTCTGAGGAGATCCCTGACCAGGGCAGATGTGACTGAGGAGCTCAAGATAAAACTATACAGCAGTGACATCTACCTTTCGAAAAGGTAAAGCACACTCAGAAGTCATAATAGAAAACATATAACAAACATTTTTAATTGAAGCCGGAGTAGAATGTACTCTTTACTCTTGAAGTTTTAATGACAACTTTTGTGTTGGAAAAACATCTATTGTTTTAAAATCAAATGATCAGCTATCTAGAGATTAATATTACAGAAGTCTAAATCAGGCACTTCCGAATCAAGGATAGTTCAGTCCCATAAAAAAATACAGATAACTTCAAATCTACTTCTTAGAAATCTGCAAAGTAAATAATCCCCACAATATTTTAAAGTAATTGCTAAAAAAAAGTGATTTTTGTCCCTGATAGAGCAGTTAAACGAAATACCTTTAGAAATAAAATTCATATAATAGAAGAAACTAACACCAAAGGTATTTTTGCACAAGTGAAATAGAGCTATTCATGACCAGATAGCTAAGTAATTATAGCTTCCCTACCAAATAACTCAGCTGTCAAAACAGGAGCACAGTTTGAAAAAACCTTCTTGGAAAACCCAAAAGAAAAAAATCTAAGAAAGACAGAAGTAATACTCGAGTAAATAAACTATGATAACATAAAGAAAACATGAAAAAATCAAAGGGAAAACACATATGTTTACATAGGTATTTACTATGCATTGTTTCTGTTGATTTCTGTCTCAAAGTACTGACCACAATGGAGAATATGCATCCTGCCAAATGTTTAATTTCTAAGAGAGGGAACTAGCTTTTCAGCCACATGAGCAGTGTTTATTGCACTGAAAGGCATACTGAACCCCAGGCTCACTAGCAGTGTGTTCATTATTTTGCAGGCCATTGTGCGGTAATAGGGGTTGCTCTGGGAGACTGTGGTGAAAGAACCATGTAAGAAATTGGGTTATTGGTTGTGGATGGTGAACGCGCTCTCAGGCAACAACCACAATCCTTGTCAGGGTGAACTACAAAAGTTAATTGATCCATGCTTTACCCTCAGGTAGCTTGACACAAAAGCAGTCAGGCTTAACTTAAAGGCAATGTGTTAAGTAGTTATCCTGACTGGACCGTGAATCTCACATTTCACTAAAGGGGTCCACTTGTCAGGATCCCCGGTGGACCTTACTCCCTGCAGGCATTCTCCTCCTCTTCACAGGATCCTCTGGTTTTGGTAGTCAGATGCTTGTGCTCCAAGGCAAGTGGTCTTGAATCTTCTGGGTGAGGTCCCCTCTCCCAGCAGAGAGACTTGCAGACCTTGGTCCCAAGTCTCGGTTTCAACAGGCAGAAGTCATGCTGAACTTCTTCACACTGATATACTACTACAGTTTGACAACTTGAGGGACTCGAGCTCCTCTTTTTATAATCCGTTTCTAGACAGAGATATGATTTAGTGTTGCAGTTTTTGAAGTACCTGCTGTGGGTGTTGTCTATTTTGAAGTACCCACTCCTCTATCCTGCCCTTTGTTTAGGGAGCAAGCTATCACACCAGCATCAACTCAAGTCTCGATAGCCCCTCAACACCTGCCATGGGTATGATTAGAGGGCCACATCGTATGTCAGCCACACGGATACATGATTAGCAAAGGTTTTGAAGGCCCAAGACCTGCTCTTTATGATACCCTATCTCTGTAGTGCATCCCTTATCGTCCCCATCATCTCTCTGAAAGTGTTCCCAGGCCCCACTGATCAGTGAATTTTCCAGAATCAAAGAGCCTTTTTGTAGTTCACAGGAAAACCTGGCCCCCTCTTCCTCCAATGTGTGTCCTACAGAGCTCTCAGGAATGCAGGTAATCCACAAACCTGTCAGGGATGGTCCCTCTTCCACCTCCTCAAGCCTTTCCAAGGCCTTTCCCATGCAGTGCCCCATCACGCAGGTCACTGCCTAATTTATGGGCAGTGATCTGCGCGACGGGTGCTGCTGCACCCACCGCACAGCGGCATTGATGGCAGTTTCATATGGAGCCGTCGGCAATGTCCCACACCTGCATTCTGCTGGGCCAGCAGGCACAAACAATGTTTCCGCCCGGTGGGCGGGCAGTAAGTTCTTTATGCGGCCGGCAGGGTCTCAGGGCGCTGGCGGTCTATGGAAAGGCCTCTAGCATGAACACGGCGGTGTTTACCGCCGTGTTCATAATGACCCCTTATGTGTGTATCCACTGTCTGATTGCTGAAAGCTTAGCTTTTATTTTACTAACTTCTCTGAGGTTTTTTTTGAGGTACCAGGACTTTCTTGGAGACCTTGACCATCTTGAAAATGCCTAAAGTGGGTAGGGTTAATCCCAAGATTACTCCACTGGTTAGGATGTCCCCCACGGTCTTTCCCACTCAATTGCTTGTGCCCTGCTGTCTGGGTCTTGAGAAAAGCCTAGAAGACTGGACCTGCTCGCCCTCCTGTACCTAGTACAAGAAAGTGGATTCCAGTGGTGGTCAGGCTGACCTCCTGTTAAAACTTCAGGGATATAACAAGCTACAAGAGGCATTATCCTGCAGCTGGCCAGTGGCAACTGGACCTAGACTAGAGCATACCATGCTGTGGCCTCTGTCTGACACCTCATGAGTTTAGATCTGTACTCCTGTGGTGGACTGCTACTTAAAGGACTAAAGTCAGATGATAAAATCTTCGACCAGGAGGAATCTGGTTAGTGTATCCAACCTGTGCTCCACTGCAGGTAGATTCAATTTATGCATAGGTCATGTTCTACTGCAACCATTGGCTATCATTGGTATTTTGTGTTTCTTGGATCTATTTCTACTTAAAACTTTGAAACATCAATCTCTGGGTCCCCTTAATGGATTTATGTCATTTTCATGTCATTTTGTTTAATGATTTTTACTCTATTTTTCTAAATCATTATGGGATTTTTATTGTTTTGCATATTGACTTTATTACTGTTTTAGTACTGCATAAATACTTTACACTTGAGGTGGATACTTCCCCCTCTCAAATAACAACCCAATTTCTTGCAATCTCTGTTACAAGATTGGTATACTACCACCACCGTGCTACTTAACTCTTGTTAAGGGCAGTAGCCCTTTCCCATTAAGAGTGTAGTACATTGTGTGCCGTTACAGATCTAGACTGCAATCCGTGAGAGAAGCCTCGATCACGGCTCACACACCTGATCTGTAACTCTCACTGCAGTGTAAAAATACCATGGTAAGAGTAAACAAAGTTAACAACACCAAAGTACAGACAATACCCCCAGCAGAAAGAGTGTGTCGGAATATTTTGCATAACAAGGACATTGTTTGGTGATCCTTGGCTAATGTGAGAACTGTATATGCCCAGCCATTGCCCCCTACATACTCACCAGTCCTCCTCACAGAGCAATGTCTATTTTGTCTTGCTTCTGGAGCTGTACGTTTGCCCACAACATCTTGATGAGCTCCCTGGCACGTATGTTTCTGTAAGACTATGTTCTGGGTCTCCCACGCCACAAGTGTATCATCTCCGACATATAACGTAGGTTACCGGATTAAAAAACACAAATTACGTATTTTTCTCTGTATTAGACTTCCTTTGCTGTTGCATCTGTGATTGTGTCATCAGAAATGCGTACTTGTTTGCAGAATGTACAATAAACTTTCAAATAGAAATGTATGAAGCTGCTTGCCCAGTTTACAGGACATTTTTGGAACCCGTGTACCGAAGCAGAAAGTGCACACTTCTTTTACTTTTTTTCCGGAACTGGTGATCTTAAACTGTGAACCGGTTTAGAGGCTCTAGTAGAGTCCCATGGTGCCATTATGGGGTAATTCAGGAGATTTCCATAGAAATCTATGTGCTTTTCCTTTCCATTAATGTCACCCTAGAGATGTGGGGTGTGGAATACGATGATTCCTTTTCCTAGATGCTTCTAGAGACTAACCCTGCTCCCCATTTATGGTGATCTAATGTTGACTTACTGATACCCCCTTTCCACCCAGACTTGTTCATAACTGATAGACTGATTCTCTATCTGCGGTGCAGCGCCCACTGGAAGCTACGTCTCTTGTGCCTTCGGTATTTGTAACAGCCATGACAATATGGTCTACACAAGGAGTAAATAAACTGTTGTTTATATATATTAACACCGTGGGCTCCTAATGTGGTGCAGTATTTTAGGAAGGTTAGAATTTTTTTCAAATAGCATAATCTGAAATGCATTTTAGAGTAAACAATTGCAGCTTAGAACAGGCATTTCTGTATTATAATTGTTAGTTCATCATTTACTGTGTGTTTGATGTTTTGAATGTGCCTTTTTACATTCACGTTATGTTCCTGCAAACCTTAATGAGAAGGCATCATCAAAAGCCTTGTTGTGGTCTGTTCTGAAATGGAATTCTCATGTTGTGAGCTCTGTGCATGGGGGGAAAGGGGTAAGCAGAAGAAAATGAGGAGCGAAGCTGAACATATTGAGTGAGGCTGGACAGTTGACAAAGCAGTTGATATTTGCTGATATGGTG
The DNA here is from genome assembly GCF_031143425.1 of Pleurodeles waltl. NCBI lineage: Eukaryota > Metazoa > Chordata > Amphibia > Caudata > Salamandridae > Pleurodeles > Pleurodeles waltl. Next base: position 714,905,072 of record NC_090447.1, read on the forward strand.
ACATAAAGAACTCTCAGTTATGACAAAGGAATATTATTCAGATGCACAGTTGCACAGAGAAATGAAATTGTAACCAGGCACTTTAATGCTGTTGATTTTCGCAGTAACAAAAGAAAGCTTAACAATGCAAAGTGAGGACACGCCCTTTTCAGTTTTTCAGATAACAGAACCTTCCAGAAGAAAAGCAAACCCTGTTTTCAACCCGAAGGTTATCCGAAAAGATAAACTGAAATTATGCCCGAAGTAATAAAAATAACTATTTTTTTTTATTTGACTCGTTACAGAACGATTAACTGTGCTATGAGGCAGCATATTCAATTTGCTCTGTAGAGCAGCAATCATTTGACGGAACTCCATGAATTACGCAAGAAAAGGGATAGGGGTTAATGGCATTTTTGCCCACATGCTGTCAGGTATTAACAGCTGTTATTTTTCCTTCCCTTCATTATGCACCCTCACGTCCAACATTTGGCTCACTTGGAAAACCTTAAGCTTGACCCTGAGTTGCTGTGGCTTTGAGCAGCAAGGCTTAAACAAAGGAACTAGTGTGAAGCATTAAACAGTACCAAACAACAGTAAGAAAGTTACACAACACTGACGAAATCTGACACCAATTAAAAAAAATAGATTATATTTTTATGAATTGTTAGTCCAGAATCAACAGAATTCCTATGAGGGTTCAGGATATACAGATTTTTAAAGACAATAAAAATCTCAGTTTAACCACAAGCAAGCATTGTTAACTGTAAAGTTTGCAAACTTTTGAAAAGAATGTGAGAGTTTGTCACACAATCACACAGTGAGAAGGTCAGAGGGGCCACTAAGAAGTATTTGGACAGTTATAAGGCCACTAAAGCTTTCTCCAGTCTAGTTCCAAAGTTTACAGCACGACCGCCATAGACTTCAATGGCAGAGTCCTGATGCTTCGGATGCAGAGATAGACTATGCTCCAGGAAGCTCTGGGTGCTGTGCAATCAACAGGAATGTCCTCCGGTTACTCCTCGATCCATAGGTAAGGTCGGCGACTTTGGCAACAGAGGGTGTGGTCCCTCAAAGCCTTCTTCGAGCCAGTAGAAGGCCAGCTGCTGCTGGGCTCGCAGTCTCCATCTACAGTGGTCCCAACAGTATCTTGTGGTGGAGGCTGGTGTCCCTCTTGAGTGAGCATTCTGGAATAAGACAACACTTCCATGTCTGGCAGACTCAGGTGCAATGTTTGGGTGCCACAAGAGACTTTTCGAGGATCGGTCTCTTAGGCACCCAGCAGCAGTCAGTGGAGATTCTTCAGAAGTAGCTACTGACTTGCTGAGTTGGGCTACTTCAACTTTGATAACCCGTGGTGCAGGTTTCAGGGGGTCAGCCAACTGAGCCTGACCCTTGAAGTCACTTCTTTGGTCTCTGGCTTGGGAGTAACTTTTCCTCAAGCCAGGAGCCACAGGCAAAGACCTCCCTTCGCCAGAAAAATGTGCAGCAGGTGTAGTCCAGCAGACAATGCAGTCTTTCTGTGCCAAGTCCAGGAGTAAGCAGAGCAGTCCTTCTTCAGTTCTTTCTCCAGTTTCTATGTGATCTGATGTGCTGGGGGGACAATGCAGTCACTAGTTGATGGGCCCCTCCATGCCTGTGATGACTTTCCAGCTATGTGTGGAATCTAGCAATCCCAGAGTGCCCTATTCTGTCCACTCTCAAGATGTCTGAACACTTCCTCAGATGTTAGGAGCTTGGTAGTCCACCCTAGAAGTGTGGCTACCTGTGGATTAGATGCCGACGAGAAAGCCGTTTAGGCACTGGTCTGCCTTCTCTGTTCCCACCACCAGCCTATCTACCTGAACAAAGGGCAGCCCCTCAGGAGCGTTATCACGATTTGCCCACCAAAAGTAACTTTGCCTTTGAAACTCGCCTTTTGAGGTAACACCCTGAGTGGCTTTCTACTAAGGGTAAGGTATCACCTAGCTGTGTAGCAGGACACTATTGTTCCTAAGCCTGGGAGTCATTCACACTATTCCCCAGGAGGGCAGAAAGCTGTCTGGTCGCCAGTGAATGTGTGAGGCCATTGGACAAACTAAGTCACAGAGTGTCAACTTTCTAAAAGTTGCATTTTTTAAAAGTGACATTTAATTCAACTTGGGCATCAAGTCTGGTTCAGTGTCATGATTCGGTGATACATTGAAGTACCCATCTCAAAAGTCCCATTCAGAAGTTAGCCGGGCTGAGTGGTCAGCCAGTAACTCTGTGTTAGCCAATGGGGCTACTAACACTTCTACAGCAAAAGCGACAATTTGGAAGTGTTGCTGCAGGATATATATAAAAACACATATCCTACTTAATATTATTCAGTTCTCTGCCTTAGGGATCGGTAGGCCTTCCTTAGGGAAGACTTACAAATATTGCTGTGGAAAGTGGGAGCTTTGCAATTGGTTTAAATGGCAAAGTTGAAATGCAGTTTTAACATTGCCCTGTCAGTCTGCAGTGACAGACTGAGAGCCATTTTGTACTTTGTCACACACAGGGTGGCACAATCAGTGCTGCAGCCCTGCATGGACACTTTGCCTTACATGCCCTGGTTACCTTGGCTACAATATACTAGGGATGTTTAAGTAAGTCAGTCTCTGCCAATTGGGGGTAACCAATTCGACATACACTTAGTAATGGGTTAGAACACTGGCATGAGGTCTGGCTAGCAGACCTAAACACTCTGAGTTGAGAAACCAGCAGTATCAGTCGAGAAATGTTGGCATGATAATGCAAAAAGAGGCATTTCCTTACAGATGCTCACAATATGGAGGGAATACCCAACATGCTTCCCAAACCATCACCATGCTGTGGTTGCCCACAATATTCGAGATATCTCTACCTCTCTGCCAAGGTTTACAGTATGTCAAGTTTGCTATCATTGTGCAGCGACTTTACATATGGTAGGAGATACCATGTTTAAATGCAGATTTTTGATGTGCAATGTCCATAAAATAGCTTTCAGTTATGAGAAGCAGCCCTCCACTCCAGTGACACAATCAAAAACTTTCCTCAAATCTTGTCTCAGCAGATTCACATTTACTCTGATCTTTCTGATTTTGGTTTCTAGTACTTTTCGAGGTTTGTCAATGTCGTTTAAGAAGTGGTCTGTGGATGAGAAGGTAAAGGCATCCTCGCTAGTGTTAGAGAGCAAACGTTATTATTAAGATGAGTCACTAAAACACAATGTGTAACAACGTGTATTGAAAGACCTAACTGAAAACGTGTGTTGGAAAAATAAACATGCAGCTCTAAAAGTGATTGACATGGTAGCCGCAACCACAAATTTCTATGTGTAGTAATAAATGTCTATGAAAATGTATTTGGATTAATCATAATTATATGTACTGAAAAAAAGGAATTATTAATGTACTACAAAAGTAATGGTTTGAAATGATTAAAATTGTTTTATTTCTCTGTGTATTAGCATTAGTGTATAGGCCTATGTTTTAGTATTTTTACAGAAACACAATGTTTAAATGATGCTGACTTCACTGAAACACTTCGTAAACATTGTTTTATTAAACATACTGTGTGACTTGCACAGTGGAAACTTTCTGTCCTGTTCGTGCTTCTCTTGCTGTACTACCTTGAGATAATAATTGTAAGTTTTAACAATGGGTCTTAGTTCTGGTATGAAGTAATGCTACCTCAGTTTTATGTTACATGTTGGTTTCTAAATAGTAATTGTTTTCACAGAAACTGCTGACCAGAGAGGAGAGAAGAGTAACAGCGTGAGCCTATCCTGAAAAAGGAACAGAGAAAAGATTCATCTGAAGCGCAGACAAAGCCTGATTGGTTCGTCACAGTCTCACCCTATAGTCTTGTCCAATAGAAGCTTAGTTAGTAACTTTTGGGACTTTAGTATTGCAAAGGTTTAGGTGATGTAGTTCACTTCTGAGTCAGTTGCTCTGTTTTACAGTTCCAAGTTAGATGTGATTCTTTTTTTGTCTATAAATCTATCAGTTCGATACTTTAGGCCCAATATTAATGAACTGTTGCCCCTTCATGTTCTGATGCTAACTAATGAAAACCTGATGCTCCAGGGCTCGGCTGATGAAGATACTGCTGCCTGCTGTCTCATTTAGGAGAGGTATCACCAATGTGCATTTATCCTTTGCAGGTTTTTTTTCCCTTAGAAAATCCAACTGCTTGTTTTTGGCCAGTACCATAGTTAGATGTTTTCCAAATAATTTTTGTATTATTTTTGTTTTTGCATGAAGCCCACACATGCTTTTCGAATTAAAGTAATAGCTAGGGATGCCTGACCTAATATTTGGATTTGATTGTCTATGAATTGATTGTGATTAATCCAACTGCACAATCTAAATGTACTCTGTTTCTATTATTCATTTAAGTTTTTTGTAATTCTATATTGTTCTTTTGGAGTGTTTAATGGTAAATGCTTTAGCTAGATTGAGATTCTTTAGACGTTTTGACAGTGTGTTGTTTCTGTACTTTTATCATTTGGTCTTGCACATCATCTGCGTGACTTTAGCATTGTTAATTTGACGGCAATACGTGTTTAAACTTTACTAAACTGGTGTTGTGATTCATGGCCACATAAGTCCTGGTATGTATAAATTACTTACTGTGCATTTTATATTTTGATTATTGGATGATATATTTGATGGCAGTTGGTTCTCATTGTTTAGTTGGATGATTTCATTACTTCTGTCTGAATCAAAAGATTTGAGTCGACCTCTGAAGGTATTATATGTCACTACCTTATTACGTGTCACCTTTACCTTATATGTGGTCACACGTCCACATATTCTGGTAGCAGAGGATGGTTTTGTCTCCTTAGAAGAGAATTATCCTGAATTTGAGAGATTTAGTTTTGCCAGTGCTCGTTTAGATAAAATTTGGTAGGTTTCCAGTGTTCCTACTGTTATTTGAGTTCTTAGTAGGGTTTGTGCTTGCAATGCTTTGGCAAATCGCAAGTGAATTGTGATGTATCAGAGAAGTAGGGAGTTAGTGTACTCCAACATAGTTTGAGTAGGAAGTTTGCATACTCCAAAGGGTGTGTGGGGATGTTGTCGTACTTCAAATGAGTGTGGCGCATTGTGCTAAAAAATTCCCCACATAGTTGATGATGTACGGACCCTGTGTGGTCTAAGACTCTGGAGTATTGTACAAGTGTATGAGACACTTGGTTGTTGTGGTTTACTTGTCAGCAGTTGGTGTAATTGGGTTCCTAGAGTGCGTGTCAATGGAGTGCTAGTTTGACAGATACATTGTGATTCCTGAGCGCACATGGAGGATCTGGTATTAGTCAAGGGTGAAATTTACAGGTCAAATTTGGCGTGCACATGAGAGAAAGCTAAAGCCAAATGAGGAGCTGTTAGAGATAAAATCCACAGTTGAAATTTCTGTAAAGCTTCCAAAGTGATTGAGTCCCTACCTGTAGTATGCAGTCAAGCTGGTTTGTTGATTTTTCTTTACTGCTCGTAATATTTTGCAGTTCGTTTTCTGTGTGAATTGGGTTTGAAGGACGAGCCGCAAAGCTTTTTCAGCCCCTGTGTGAGTGAGTGTGATGTCACTAGGTCTGCGCTGGGATTGGTCGATTGGTGAAGAGCAGCTGCGAACGGACTGTTGGACAGCTGTGAGCAGCTATGGGTTGAGAGTAGCAAGCAAAAAGGGGTTTGGGATTAAAATACTTCCTGTTTTGAATTTAATTTGTAGTTTTGAGCCCAATTAAATGTAAAAATGAAATCTTTCAAAGCATTAAAGAGTGCGATAAGAGGAGATGCTTTTATTCCAGTCATAGCAGGAGAAATTGCCCTGCCAGAAGATACACTCACATACACAGTAATTGAAGAGAAAGGTCCATCAGCATGTATTTGGTAAAGCAGTGGTGCAAAATAACAGAGAAGGAAGGGAGCTTAGCATTTCCTGCTTATGGAAGTTTTAATATGGGAATTGTAGAGAATTGGAGAAGAGTACTTTATGAATTAATGCCCCCTCCGAGGCCAGCACAATTTGAAGCTTTAACTCTTTGGGAGTTAGTAGCCAGACAGCAAGAGAAGTTCAAATGTGAAAAGTTGAGAAAACATTTCTAGAAGCAAGATAGGATAATGAGCAGAAATGTTGGAGAACAGAAACCTTACAGGGTATTGACATGTTTCCTGCAGTCTCACAAGAGAAAGAGAACAGTGTCAGATCAAAAATAAAGAAAAAGAATACTGACTCAAACTGACTCAAAGTCAAATGAAGCTAAAAAATCATTGGCTCATGATAGTATCTCAGATGATGATGAAATTATAACACAATTGTTGAGAAATTGTCCTCCTCCATATGTAGCACAAGAGGCAAGTCCAGGTACTAGCACTAGCCCAAGTACACTCCCAGTTGTGGTAACACAAAGTCCAGTATAGTTCTCAAATAATGTTCCTGCCATTACAGTTACTCAGACTCCTGTGATTCAAACTGTAGCTCAATTTGTGATATATATTCTACAGTTCCTATTGCTAGTTCTGTACCGAATTTTACAATACTGGTGGTACCAGAGATTGTCCAAAATCCAGTGATACTCCATGTGGAGTCTACATCTAATTCAGTGACTCCTGCGCAAGTTGTTTGTCAAGCCCAGACAATGCCAAGGCATACTCCAGTAACAATACTGCAGTCAAGTTCCTCAGTACTTACAGGTCAGAGTTATGAAGTAATTTACTCAAGAATTCAAAATGCTCTTTATGTCCAGAAGCATTAACTGTTCCTGTCACTATTGGTCCAGTTGTTCCATTGTATTCTCAGGGAAATAATGAGGACAATGTACAGAATCTTTTTAACTTTAATACAGACATGGAGAAACTCAATTCTACTGTGGGAGTTATGTCTCCAATTATTCAGACCTTTGACAAAACAGGTCTGCTTATAGATGTAACTTATTCTAGGATTTCACAAAATTTGGAGACATCAAATCTAAATCCAAATTCAATTCTGATTACATCTGAGAGATTAACGGGTCCGCCATGTAATACTCCATTATGTGTGGCCAATGTGAATAATAATGTTTCTTTACAAGGCTTGAAAGCTCAGAAGTTAACAGAATGGTTGGAGAGAGTGAGCGGAGCAAAAATAGTTGTTTAAGGGGAAGAACACTGAATATGGTTTTGTTAGAAATGGGGTCTTTGGTTGGCAGTCAGGTTGCCCCCTGTCCAAGCAAAGACCCTCAGTCTAGTCAGGGTAAAGGAGAATCAAACTCAATGAACCCCCGCTCACCACCTTGATAGCTTGGCACGAGCAGGCAGGCCTAACTCAGAGAGAGAGTTAAGTATTTGTACCAACACGCACAGTAATACAGTGAACCACTGCAAAATGACACAACAGAGGTTTAGAAAAATAGTAAATATTTTATCTAAATAAACAAGACCAAATATGATATAAATCCACAATACACCATTACAATTATGATTATAGCACTTAACAACATAAAAATAGTACCTAGAGGCACAAATGCTGCAATTTGATGTTAAGCGTTGTCATGACGCGTCGTTTCCTACAATGCGACGCCAATGGCGCTGTTGATAGAGTTGTACGGACCCCCAGGTACAGTACGTTCACAAAACAAGTAGAAAACAGGCCAGTGCATGGAGTCAGGGAGCGAGGCGTCGCTGGCTCTGGTGCAGCGTCGATTCCGGTGCTGTGGGGCAGAGAAGCAGAGGCATCGCGCAGCGGCATCGGGTCCTTACTGCAGAGCAGTGGAAGTGAGGTGGCGTCGCTTGCGAGGTGTCAGTCCATTGGTACCTCCAGCAGATACGAAGTCCGGCAAAGTCACAATGCTGTGGGGCGACCTCACTGGGTCGCGCTCACGTCACGGGGTCACAGGCGCCGCAACGGAGTTGGGCACCACGAACTTTGGTGGTACGACACTCTGATCTCAGTGAAGTTGTGCGGGCTCAGCGGATGTGGCAATGCGAGGCCTGGGGAGTTGTCGGGGTCGTTGCGCTTCTGCGAGGTCCACTACTTCAGGTGCAGGCGGTGTAGCGGGTTCCATTCAGCGGCGTCCTTAGCGAAGCCAGCCGGTGTCTTCCGGTGTCGTTCACAGGATTTCTCCAGAAATTCACTTCCAGGGGCCCAGGAACTGGAATGGCACCCTCTCAGACTCCAAACTAGATTGCAAAGCCTTTGCTGTCCCTGAGGCTTCAAAACAGGGGGCAAGCTCTACTCCAAGCCCTTGGGGATACCTCTCAAGCAGGAATGTACAACAAAGTCCAGTCTTTGTCCCCTTCCACAGGCAGAAGCAGCAACTCCAGGATAGCCCAAAAAAGCGCAGTCACAGGCAATGGCAGCACTTCTCATCAGCTTTTCTCCTTGGCAGAGGTTCCTCTTGAATCCAGAAGTGATCTAAACGTCTGGGGTTTTGGGTCCACTGCTAGTACACATTTCTGCCTTTGAAGTAGGCAAACATCAAAGGGGAGTCTCTGTTGTTTATATGACATATATATAGGGGATTTATAGGGTAAACTGCATTGTGTAAGGGCAGGCACAGCCCATTCAGGTGTAAGTGACCACTCCTCCATCCACTCTAGCTGAGATTGCTCATCAGGATATGCAGGCTACACCCCAGCTCCCTTAGTATCACTGTCCACAGGAGATTCACAGACAGCCCAACTGTCAGTCCGACCAAGACAGGGAATCTACAAAAAAGCAGTGTCACAGAATGGCTTAAGCACTAAAATGCTTACTTTCTAAAAGTGGCATTTTCAAACTAACAATCTAAAAATCAACTTCACTAACATATGTATTGTTAAATTGTGAGTTCAGAGACCCCAAACTCCTGATTTATATCTGCTCTCTAAGGGAAACCTTACTTTAGGGTTATTTAAAGGCAGCCCCATGTTACCCTGTGAGAGAGATAGGCCTTGCAACGAACGAGTATTTCACTGTTAGGACATGTAACACACATCAGTATATGTCCCACCTTTAACATATACTGCACACTGCCCATGGGGCTACCTAGGGCCTAACGTAGGGGTGCCTTACACGTACAAAAAGGGAAGGTTTGGGCCTGGAAAGTGGGAACACTTGCCAAGCCGAATTGGCAGTGCAAGACTGCACACACAGACACTGCAGTGGCAGGTCTGAGACTGGTTTACAGGGCAACTTGTGGATGGCACAATCAGTGCTGCAGGTCCATTAGTAGCATTTGATTTACAGGCCCTACGCACCTTTAGTGCACTTTACTAGGGCCTTACAAGTAAATAAAAAATGCCAATCATTGAGAAACCAATCAACAATACAATTTACACAGAGCCTATGCACTTTAGCACTGGTTAGCAGTGGTAAAGTGCCCAGAGTCATAAAGCCAAAAAAAAAATGGTCAGAAATAATAGGAGGAAGGAGTCAAACAGTTTGGGGATGACCCTGGAAAAAGGGCTAGGTTCAATAGGCATTATTAAAATTAGAGTTAAATGAAATGATTGAGGGAACGCTTGAATTAACTTGAATTGACTCATAAAATGAAGATGAGTTACGCTTCATGTGTAAAGAAGTCACAAACAGAGCAGGATTGTCACATCAGAAATTATCAGAACTTGCAGAAACATATGAGGTGGATATTGAGGAATCTAAACCATTGAAAAGGAGTTACTGTTTAGAATTTGATTCAAAAGACACTGGGAACATGAGATCACCTGCGATGAAAATTCACATTAAAGAATGAATTCAAAGTATTCAAACATGGGGAGCAGTAGATAAATGGGAAGGTAGATGGGTAAAGGATTGGCATCAGAAGAAAAGTGAATCTGCTTCAAACTCTACTGACACACAGCAGACTGATAGTCCAGTAAAATATTATCAGTTAGAAAAATTCCTGAAGGTAATTATGTTCACGTCCCTTGGAACAGGAGTGATATTTTTTCATTCACAAATGATTACCCGAGATTGAGAGAGAAACCAGTGAAATGGTAGCAGCAGACAGATAGGTTTGTGAAACTCGCAAAATGCCTAGGCCAGGATTTAAATACTCTGTTACAAATAGTGTTTCCAGTTGGTTAATGGTTTGAATGCAAAAGAAGTGTTGACTGGCTGACAAGCGAGCCTCCACAAGATCATCTCCTGAAGTAATGAAAAGCTATTACAAAGTTATTGTGTTTTTGGAAATTAGAATTTCTCCAAAAGGCATTGATTGGCAGAGAATTGATGGGACAGACCAGGAAGCAAAGGGATCGATACATGCACAATATGAAAGGATCTCTCTGGAAAAGATATTGGTCTAATTAAAGGAGCGGAGCCAGTCAAAGTCACAGCAAAACCTAATGCATTTTTCCCAAATACTCCCCAGTATCATATGGTACCAGATGTAATTGATGTAATTGAAGGAGGTACTCCTGTAATTGCAGATTTTGTTAAGCAAGGAGTTTTGAAAGAAGTGCTGGGCAGCCCATGTAATTCACCTATTAGGGGTTTGCGAAAAGCAAATGGGAAATTTTGCATTATTCAGGTTTGGAGAACAGTCAATGAAATTGTGGTCAAATGTTGACCAGTGATACCTAATTTGGCAGTGATTTTGTTCCAAATTCCATGTGACGCAGAATGGTTCACAGTAGTGAACTTTTCTCAGTACCACTACATGAGGATAGCCAGTTTCTTTTCTGTTTTAAATTCTGCTCTCCTGGTGTGAGATCCCATGAGGCTTTTCAGAATCCGCGTCAATATTTATTCAGGTGTTGAAAAATAATTTTGGATCACTTGAAATGCCTTTCCACTCAACATTGATTCAGTCTATTGATGACGTATTGTTTGCTTCAAAGACACAGGAAGTATGCAGGCAGGATACTATTGCCTTGTTGAATCATTTGGGTGAAAATTGACATAATCTGTCCCCAGCAAAATTACAGTACTGTCGCCAATGGGTTCCCAATTTTTCTGTTACTTCAAAGGCATTGCAGAGATTGACCCACAAAGATATCACTGATCCTGTTCCATTTGATAAAACTTGTATGAAAGCTTTTACTGAGCTGAGGGAGAGTCCGTGCAGAGGACCAGCTCTGGGAATGCCTGATTACAGGAAATAATTTTCATTGTTTTGTTATTAACATGATTGCTGTGCTCTTTCAGTCCTGACACAGGTACATGCTGGCGTAAATCATCCTGTAGCATATTTTTCAGCTACATTGGATCCGGTTGCTACCGCTTTGTCAGGTTGCCTTAAACAAGTAGCCGTGGTTGGAACAAGTCTAGCCCAAAGTGAGAGCATTGTGATGGGACATCATTTGACTGCACTGGCCCCTCCCTCAGTCAAAGTCTTGCTTACCAGGACCAAGACTCAGTATTTGACAAACCTAGGTTGACATATTACAAACTTTTGATTTTGGGTTGCCCAAATGTCACCCTCAAGAAGTGTGGAGTACTTGATCCTGCTACTTTGCTACCAACAAACACTGCTGAATCAGAAAATGTAAATGAAGTGAAACATGACTGCCTAGAGGTTCCTGAACTGTGCACCAAACCCAGACCTGATATTCAGGATACTCCGTTAGATAAAAATGATCAAATCATTTTTGTTGATGGGAAGCGCGAGTGTGTGGCGGGAAGCGCGAATGTGTGGAGGCGGCGTCACTGGGCAGGAGCCCTTTAAACTAAATCGCGCTCTCGCAACCGTGGGAAGCTCTAGTGTGTGGAGGCGGCGTCACTGGGCAGGAGCCCTTTAAACTAAATCGCGCTCTCGCAACTGCGGGAAGCGCGAGTGTGTGGAGGCGGCGTCACTGGGCAGGAGCCCTTTAAACTAAATCGCGCTCTCGCAACCGCGGGAAGCGCGAGTGTGTGGAGGCGGCGTCACTGGGCAGGAGCCCTTTAATAACTAAATCGCGCTCCAGCAACCGCGGGACGCGCCCGGGCAAAGCCCGTCTTGCGCCCGTCTGAGGCTGGGCTGGGCCACCCCTCTTTCATCTCCAGTAGAGGGTGACTATTTATACATTTACTAATATTGGGGGGTTTTTAGTGGTTCTAGTGGGCTTTTAATATTTCAAATTTTTATTTGAATTTGTTCTGTTTGATTCGTTATTCAAATCTTTTTTACATGGGCAGGAAAAGAGGACCGTTAACTGGTCCCATGGGGGGGGGGGTGGCGGCAGTAGACAGGGGAGTGGCACCACCACATTGGACTCCTTCCTCCCAAGAGCTGTTGGGGTCGTAACAAAGGAGATTGACCTGGCAGAGAGGAGGTTATCCATGGAACTGGAGGACTGGCGTCTGGCCCCATTAGATAGTGGTCCTCGTGAGGCTGTGGATGTGGAGGTAACTTATCCGGGGGGAGACCAAGGTACTGTTATGGTTGCTGCTGAGCCTGCTCAAATTGAGTCAACAGAGGGTTCTGGTGGCCAAGGACCTTCCAGAAGGAACAAAAGACTTTTATTATCTTCTCCCCCGGCATGCCCCCTGGATAAATGTAGTCCCCCCGAGGAAAAAAAAGGTCCTAAAGAAATCAATCCCCAAGCCAAAAACACTCCCCTTGGAACTTCCTAAGGGTACAAGTAGTGACCCTGCACCTTGCCAGCAGCTGGGTTGTGATGTTACTATTTTATTGTCAAAATTTCGTGAAATGATCCAGGAGATTTTATCCCCCGTTGTGGCGAAATTATCGGCCATAGAAAAGGCAGTTTCTTCGATATCGGTGCAAGGAAGTCAGGGGAAGCACTGTGTAGGTGGATGTGTGGCCCCGACCGGGCGATCCCATCCCTGTGAGGAGTTGCCCCTGCCGAAGGACGCTGCGGGGCCATTGGGGCCTCTGGGAAAATCATCTCAGTTATTGGTCAATTCTGGAAATTCTGGGGGACAGGGCGCTCATGCTGAGATTGCGTTGGCTGCACCGACTTCTATATTAAGGGCGGATAGGATTATCAATAGGCCTAGCTGTAGTAGGCAGCCTGATCCTGAATTTGTGGTAACGGGGGGGCTGACCAACAGCTGGTTGGGAATAATAATCTGATTTTCCCGACGGCCAGGCCTGCATTGACCTGTTTGGATCTCCCCCCAGCTTGTGCCCCTTATGTGGTGGTGTTGACAAATATACCTGCTCTTGCCCCCGGGGTAACTGAGTCCACGGCCCAACTCACAAATAAGGCTGGATATTGGTTGAGTAAGAACTGTGATTTCTCATACAAGGATTTCAATGATATTTTGTTTACCAGAAGAATTGGATGGGTTGGGCCCCAAAAAAAGGTGGGGGATGAAGATTGTATTATTATAAATGTTAGATACCCAGCCCTGAGTCAAAGGCTCCTTTCTACTTACCGCCCTGCTGTATTTAGAGCTGGTGCAATTGGTATGGTCCCTTTGGGTTATTTTTATGACCACATGCGATTGAGTGCTGGGGTATCTTTGGGTTCTGGTAGGTTTCCTCCCCTGGGTCAAAATAGTCACCGGGAATCCAGCAGAAGAACTGTCTCTAACAGTAATTTATCCTTGGAAGGGGTGGACTGACAATGCGCCAAGACTCTGGCTATACAGGAAGAGGTGCCCCCACAGTGTAAGCTTATCTCATGGAAAATTGCGGGCTATGATGCTAAGTTATCTGATCAGGCGTAGATTAGGTGTGTGACTACTTTTGATGTGATCATGCTTCAGGAAACCTGGTCAGAGGGGTTGTCTGTGTGGGATGGGTATATCAGATTAGTAATTCCAGCTGTGAAGTCTCTTGGTGGCCGCTCAAAAGGTGGCTTGGTTACCCTAATTCGCCTCTCTAAGATAGTGGGTGCTTTTCAAATTAAATGCAATCACCAAGGTATATTGCTGGTATGGATAATTTTCTCTAATAATCTTAATATTTTACTGGTTAACTTTTATAATGCTGTATGGGATGTGGGATGCCAAATTGGGGCCCTGTTTTCCATTCTTCAAGTTTTGAAACACAGAATGGAGGAGATAGGGTTAGAATTCTGCGCTATTGTCTCTGGAGACTTTAATGCCAAGCTGGGGAGGCTCAGCACTGTGGTTAATCCCTTTATTTTTGACTACAAGGATAATTTAGTGGATGGTCTGCAGGACTCCAGAGGCAGGGTTCTAATCAAGGAACTCAGGAAGATCGGCCTTCTGAATTTGTGTGACATAGATGCCTTAGGCACTCATCAACTCCCAACCTATGTGGGAAGAGGATCTGAACCACTATTGACTATATTTTTATGTCTCCACCTCTGAAAGACCTGGTGACTGGGGGGGAGGTGCTGGGGGAGAGTTTCAGTGATCATAATCCCCTTATAGTATCCTTTACACTCCCTGGGGCCCTACGAAAATTAGGACGAGGTAGGCCGGTAGTAGTGGAGATAAAGGACCAAGGTAGGCGGCTTAGGTGGAAGCAAGTGGATTCCCTAAAAGTTGTAGAAAGGGTGGTGGGGGAAAATTTACATTTATTTATGGACACACTTTTGATAGAGGCTCCTAATCCTAAAACTGTTATGAATGCAATAACAGTAGTAAATGCAGCAGTGAGAGACTGCCTTTTTTCAGTAGGCAGCCTACCTAGCAAACGTAATTGTGGTTGGTATGATAAGACCTGCTATGTTGCAAGGTCAAACCTGAAGATGGCTACTAAGAAATATCCTAGAGATTGGGTCCTTGCAAAAGAAGCTAGATTGAAATATAAGAGGGCCTTGAGGGATAGTAAGATAAAACATAAAGATAAAGCCTGGGAAGAGTTAGAACGTGCCATAGCTCTGAAGGATCCTGTCCTGTTCTGGAAAGTGGTAAATAGAGGTTCCTTTGGAACAGATACATCTGAGGGCCTTGGCTGTAACATCGCCCCGGAAGCATGGGTTGCTTACTTTTGTAATATTTTTGAGGGTTCTCCCCTAAGAAATCACCGGGAGAACGAGTATGAGATGGCTCCCAACCTAGAAATTAGGTTTTCGCTTCAGGAGGTTATGGATGCGATACAGTGTAGTGCGAGCAATAAAGCTCCGGGCCCGGATTCGATCCCTATGGACTTGTATAAAGCGAATCCCCAGTTATGGGCACCTGTTCTCTTAAATGTCCTTAATGCAGCAGTTACTGTGGGTACCCCTGCCTCTTGGAGACTGGCATGTATTGTCCCAGT
Source organism: Pleurodeles waltl (assembly GCF_031143425.1). Taxonomy (NCBI): domain Eukaryota; kingdom Metazoa; phylum Chordata; class Amphibia; order Caudata; family Salamandridae; genus Pleurodeles; species Pleurodeles waltl. Next base: position 714,920,115 of record NC_090447.1, read on the forward strand.
GTTTAAAAGGGCGACCAAAATGATCCTAAGTCCTACCGCCCTATTTCTCTACTGGACTCTTCAGCGAAGATTCTGGGACGGATTATTTTAAGGCGCCTGGAGTCCTGGATGGTAGGGAATGATATCTTAAGCCGGGACCAGTATGGTTTTAGGGAAGGCCTTGGCAAGCAAGATCAATGTCTCAACTTATTGATGCTGATCGGCAAATACACGCAGGCCAGGAAAGGTACGCTCTATCTTGCTTTTATGGATCTTAGCTGTGCCTTCGATAAGGTGAACCGGTCTATATTATGGGAAAGATTAAATCAGCTAGGGCTGGATACTAATATTGTAGAGTTGCTCCGATATCTACATTCTGGGACGTTTGAAATGTGAGGGTGGGGTCGAATGGGGAATGCTCAGAGGCCTTTAAGCTTTCAAGGGGTGTGCGCCAGGGGTGTGTTCTGGCCCCTACTTTGTTCCTTCTATATACAAATGGACTGTCAGATTTTCTGAGGAAACATTGTAGGGATGTTCCAAAGGTGAATGGTACTGATATCCCTGTGCTGACGTACGCGGATGACGCAGTCCTCATGGCCCGTACTATGAATGGTCTCCGGGAAATAGTTAGAGCTTATACCTCCTTTATGTCAGCTTTGGGTTTAGAGGTCAATTTTAAGAAATCTCATTTTATGGTGTGTGGAAGACCCTTGAGTAGGGTGGGTGAGCTAAGGGTGGAGGATCAAATTATTAGCAGGGTCCATGAGTTTCCATACCTAGGGATTATTTTTGATGAGAAAGGATCTTGGAAACCTTGTATTGCCAGAAGGGGTGCGCTTTTTCATGCAGCTGTTGGTGCGACTTTTGACTTTGCTGTAAGGGTAGGCAGTAAACCTATCAAGCCTTTGCTTGAAATTTATAGGCAGAAATGTCTCCCTGTCTTGCTGTATGGTGCTGCACTTTGGGGGTATAGGGACTCCCGAGCCCTCACGGTGGAAGAAAATCGGTTCTGTAGAAGGCTATTGGGAGTTGGACAAAATATCCCTGGTTTTAGCCTCCATTTGGAACTGGAGCTGGAGTTTGTGCAGGACACTATTCACTTGGCTCCCCTTCTGCTATGGATCTCAATTTGGACTAACGAACATGCCACTCTGAATAGGGATATTTTAAAGGATTGTCTGGCTTGTGATAATGCAAAGAATATTCCCTGGTTGATGCACATGAGGAAGTTGGCTCGTGATCTGGGGCGGCCTGAACTGGTTGATCACCCCGAAGGCCTGTTTAGCTGTGACAAGAAATGGGTTAAGGAGAATTTTTTAAGGATCCAGAAGAACAGGAGGGAGGGGGAGGCCTTAGGGAAAAAATCGATCAGGGATTTCATTATGCTAAAGATGTGGGTAGGTTCTGAGCGCTATCTCTTAGAGATAAAGGATGTGAGGGAAAGGTCTCTCATAACCCGTTTCCGCTTGGGAATCATCAGAAGTAATCTGTGTTTCCCGTTAGGTCAGTATGAGGACAAATGTATTAGACCCTGCCCCTGTGATGGGGTGTCCCAACAGACCTTGCCCCATTTTACTTCGTTTTGTGTTTTTTATGCACCATTCAGAACTCGTTTTTTATTACCTCTTCTAAGGCCCAAGGGTTTTGTGCAATATCGTCCTGCTTTTATGTGGTTGCAGATGGCCTCAGATGTATTGGTGTGGAAGGGGCTGGGATCATTCCTGAAGGGAGCTATTACTTGGCGTAATAATGTGGAGTTTTTAGAATGAATTTTCTATTTTATTGCTTCTATGTATGTGGTTATATATGTTTTTTATTCCTGATGGGTGTTCTTATTATTTATGGTTTTATTGTTATTTTTAACAAATGTATTGGAGAATATTTATTGTAATGGATACATTTTTTCATACCGAATAAAGTTATTATTATTTTGTTGATGGTTCCTGTTTGAGAGACAATGCGGGAACATTGACCTCTGGTTATGCTGCGTGCACCATCATTGGTGTACTCAAAGCTTCATGGCTTCAAGGAGTGTTTTCTGTACAAGTGGCTAAATTGGTGATCGATTGAGGTGATGAGGTTCTAAAAGATTAAAAGAAAAGCTGGATAAAATTGGGTTGCATTCAAAGAGAAACTGATTAAATTTAGGGTTCAAATGAAGGGCATGTGGCTTTGCCAAACTGTCTACCGATGCACATGGCTTGATACTATAATGGTCAAACTCAACATTGGCAGAGATGCAATGATTCACATTCAAACATTTAGACAACCCTTCTCCAATCCAAAATGTAGACAGGTTGCAGAAGCAATTTGCCACAGATGCATTACATGCTAGCAAATGAACTTGGGAAAGAGAACTGTTGTCAGTTTGAGTTACATTGGAAAAGCAGGTGGTCTGTTTAACAGAATGCAAATGGAATTTATTGAAATGCCTGTTTGTTGTGGTTTGAGATAAATATTGGTGATTGTCTGTATATTAAGTCACTGGATTGAAGCCTACCCTACACGTAGAAATGATAACCTCACAGTAGCAAAACTGTTACTTAGAGAGTTGATCCCCAGATTTGGTTTTTCCGGCCTCTTTAGATGCAGACAGAGGAAGTCACTTCAATAACGAGGTGATTATATGACTGTGTTCAGCCTTAAACATTGAGCAGAAGCTGCATTAAAGTTATCCCCCTGAAGCTTTTGGATTAGTAGAACAAATGAATGGCACTCTGAAAGATCGACTAGCAAAAATGTGTGCATCTACTAGTCACAAATGGCCTGATGCTTTACCTCTGGTCCTAATGAACTCGTGAAGTACACCTAACAGAAAGACTTGTCTCTCCGCATGAGATACTGATGGGCAGAGCAATAAGATTGCCAGCTGTTCCTGAAAATGCACTTGTAAACATAACAGATGACATGGTGCTGGATTACTGCAAAGGTCTAGCTGATGTGGTTCACTCTTTTTCCTACCAGGTGGAAGCTACTGCCGTGCCACTATCCTAAGACCAGTGTCACAGTCTCCGGGCTGGTGATTGGATGGTGATCAAGAAGCATGTGCAAAAACCTTGCATGGAGCGTAGGTGGAAGTGGCCATACGAGGTTATTCTGGCGACGACGACTGCTGTGAAGTGTGCGGGAATTCCAAATTGGATCCATGCCAGCCACACTCGTAAAGTGCCATTTCCTTTGTATGATGAACATCCAGTGTTGCTGCGAGCACCAACAGAAGTTGTACAGTCTCAAAAAGAACAAGTGGCAAAAGCAGATCAAGAGTCTGCAGAAGTAAAGAAAGTGTAAACTGGTGAAGATCCAGGTACTCCTCTGAGAGATTAACTAGAGGACAATCCTGATAGTCCTGTATCAGCAGAATTACAAGGGGATATAGCAGGAGAGTCAAGTCTTAGCCAGAGGACTCTCCCAGAAGCAGACGATTGGGAAAAACAGTTAAAGCAAATCTTGTTTCCTGAAGTAGCCGAAAGTTGAGTTAAGTTGAATCAAAGTCATGCAGATTTGACCCCCTTAAAGTGGCTGATGGTGCTGGTGAAACAAGTCAAAGTCAAGGAAGTACTTGTCAAATCTCTGCTGAATCAAGAAGAATTGTAAGTCCAATTCTGCCATCACTGTTTAGAAAAACTGTGAAAGGAGATAAGTGGCCTACTTTGCATACAACTGAAAAGGTTCCTGATGTGTTGTCGACTATTAATGAGAAAGTAGAAACAACAGATGGAGCAGATCTGAGTGAAGGAGAAACAAGTGCAAGTCGAAGATCAAAGAGGAAAACAGTTGCAAGCTAAAGATACTCAGGTCCTGAATGGACGTACCTTGCAGCAGATGAGTAGGAACACTTGTTTATGTCCTTTTGTTTTGACCGTGAGAATCCAGTTCAACATTTTGGAACTTGAAATAGCATTTGAACTGAGTTTTGAAGTCACATTGCCAATTGAAGAAGAGAAACACTATACACTGGAAGTAATAGTTCGTGATCAGCAGATTGTGATCTACTAAGAGACATTGAAAACTGATTTTGACAAAGCTGCTAAACCGATTTTTGACACATTCTGGAGAGCCTGAAAGCTGCTGTAAATAATTGCAAAGAAGTCTGAAGATTATTTTTGATTTTTGCTCGGCTGCATAGTTAGATCTATTTTTCTTTTTCTTTCACTTGTTGATTTTTTACAGGCCATGGATACCAATCACAATAGAAACAATGGGTGTTTCATATGTGTATGTGTTGGATTCGCAGTTGTATGTGTGTTGATAAGTTTGTTGTTGATTGTAAGCATGAGTAATTCTGATAAAGCTGAAACTAATTATACACCTTCTCCCGAGACTACAACACTTTCTGAATTAGACAAGTTCTATAAAGATGAGAAATGCCTACACTTAGACAGCTCACAAGAAGATCTGTCCTCTATTGTTTGTTATTGTTTGTTGTATGAATATGTTGAGACAATGGATATGAGAGAATGTGATGTGTGTACACAAATTCCTTCATCAGTGCGAGAAGGAATTACATATCATAGTTACAACTAACATATGGAATTAGTTGCAGTCTTCTGTTAACAAGGCTTTATAATCAGGAATACATATAGTATTTCTATTGAAACATTGACTTAGTCTCTTTTTTGTTCCTTTTAATCAACACCTGACTAGTGTTGCTAAAGCTAGAAACACAGGCATTGTAGGACGTTTCTTTGAACCTAATCCAACATTTGGGACGGCAAATGCACACCGTAATAACCTTACATGTACACTTTCACCATTTGAGAAAACTTTCCTAGATCAAACTGATGATAGAATAAAGGCAATGAAAGAGAAGATAGAGAAGGGTTTAGTGACACGAACTAACAAGAATGACCATGTATATAGTGCAACTAACACGCAAGGAAAGCTTGCTTTAGACTACCAACATGTAGGAAAGCTTTGTATATACAGGCCTCAATCCAGAACTGATACTAAGTTTGTGAGAACGAGTGAATGCAGACATGTATTTCTATTCAAGAATACCTGGGACTTTATGCTGAATGGCCAAGATCCTGTGATTCCTGGGGTATATTACATCTGTGGAAGAAATGCCTATTATAGTCTCCTAAGGGATGGTATGGGGCTTGTTACCTGGGAGTGGTTTTCCTAAAATATACCAGATTTACAACATAAATTATATACATGAGAACCTGAGACCAAGATCAAAAAGGGCAGATTATTCGGAAATAGTTGGGGATATATTTGGAGCAATTATTCATTCTGTAGGAGTTGTTCTGTATGACATGAAAATTAGAAAGCTGCCAACCATTGTGGATAAAATGTTCTTTCTGGGACACTTATATTGATGGATACTGAAATGGCTGCTGTACATTTGATGGTTCTTCAGGACCGTCTTGCGTTGGACATTCTTTTAGCACAGGAAGGCAGGTTCAGTAGGATGCTTAAAGTGCAACATTGTTGCATTTTCATCCCTTACAACAGTAAAGAAATTGGGAGCTATATTAGAAATGTGATGAATTTGATTTCTGTCCTGAAAGAGCCAAGTGTGTGGTAAAATATAGGCAAAAGTTTCACTGAAATGAAAAATTGGTAGGGAAATCTTGGTCAGGGTGCTGTGGGAATGATTCTGGAAACATTATTAATAGTGATTGTGTGTCTCATTTCGGACTTTACAAACTGTATAGATTCATACAATTACAGAGAATGAAAAATGAACAGAGGAGGGAGGAAATAAAAATGGAAAATCCCTTTTGTGATTTGAGAACTTTTGAAGAATGGAAAAAACAGAACTAAATTTTGATTTGTCTTATTAGTGTTGGTGTATGTTTTTTGGGGACGGCACATATAGTTGTCAGAGGAGGGATTGTTAGAGAGCAAACATTATTAATAAAATGAGTCGCTAAAACATAATGTGTAATAATGAGTACTAAAAGGCCTAACAGAAAACGTGTGTTGGAAAAATAAACGTGCAGTTTTAAAAAGTGATTGACATGGTGGTCTCCACAGCAAAGTTCTATGTGAAATAATAAATTTCGATGAAAATATATTATTATTAGTGTAAAGGCCTACATTTTAGTATTTTTCCAGAAGCACAGTGTTTAAATGATACTCACTTCACTGAAACGCTTTGCAAACATTGTTTTATTAAACATCCTGTGTGACTTGCACAGTGGAAATTTTCTGTCCTGTTCTTGCTTCTCTTGCTGTACGTCCTTGAGATAATAATTGTAAGTTTCAACAATGGGCCTTAGTTCTGGTAGGAAGTAATGCTAGCTCAATGTCATGTTCTATTTTGCTTTCTAAAATGTAGTGTTTTCACAGACACTGCTGACCGGAGAGGAGGTACAACATGAGCATATACTGAAGAAGGAACAGAGAGAAGGTACATCTGGAGCACAGACAAAGCCTGATTGGCTTGTCACAGTCTCACCCTATAGTCTTTTCAAATAGATGCTTAGTTAGTAACTTTTGGGACTTTAATATAGCAAAGTTTTAGGTGATGTACTTCAGTTCTGAATCAGTTATTCTGTTTTAAAGTTTAGAGTTAGATGTGATTCTGTTCTTGTCTATGAATCTGTCAGTTCAGATACTTTAGGCCCAATATTACTGAACTGTTGCCCCTTTATGTTCTGATGCTGACTAATGAAGACTTGATGCTTCAGTGCTCAGCTGATGAAGATTCTGCTAGCTGCTGTCTCATTTAGGAGAGGTGTAACCAATGTGCATTTGCTTTCCTTTGTAGGTTTTTCTCTCTCAGAAAATCCAACCGCAGTGAGGGTGTGCTGCGCCATTTTGTTTTTAAGATAAAATGTAGGGTACACTTGATGTCTGAGTTGCTTTGTGTATGTAATGTCCCTCAAAAGTTTCTGGACATAAATTTCTAGGTCATCTTTCAGGATGTCAGTGTTTATATCTCTAATTAACTTATTGTTTTTTCATAGCTAGTTCTCTCCATTCTTGATCTTATCTGTCATGGCTTGTTGATGAAAGTCAGGCCACTAACTTGTGTTTTTGTGCCAGTTCAGCTAATGAGATCCTCAACAGGTTGGCTATAGATTACTTTTTCAGCAACATGTGGTCCAGATCAATGATGCATTTCAACAGGTCCTCTCATTTGACTGTATAGTACTTTTTAGTCCTCCCTCAATTTCACAGCGCTCTACATGAGCTAACATTATCAATTCTTTAAAATATATAGAGTATTTTTCTTTCACTGTATGGTGTAGGCTGTTTGGTGTATCATTGTGCTTCCTTTGGAGTATTGTATGGTTGAACTCTTTTGCATCTCAAAAATATACTGAATCAGATAAATAGAGCCAAGTCTAACCTCTTCCCTCTGTTTAACTGCACCTGGTCGATCCCCATGTAATATCCCCTATCATGGTGTACTGAAACCACCAAATATCTAGATATTCACCTGCATATGGAAAAAGAGCAAGTCAACCGCCTCAACTACTGCCACGCGGTTGATCAACTATTGACGCAAATGGCATGATAGATCAAACTCCCCCTGTCAATGGCAGGCCGCATAGCAATAATTAAGATGATCATACTCCCCCGTTTCCTATATCTCTTTTTTAACATTTCTATAACATTGACACAACACTTCTTCCTCACCCTCTGAGGCTTCTTCCTATGACTCATATGGGCAGGGCGCACCCCTAGCATACACTGGGACACACTCACATTACCTTACTAGCACGGCAGCTTTGGAGTCTCAGATTCACAGCTATATTACCTTGCTGCTCAATGCCAATATGCCTACCACTGGTATCATCCGGATTCGTGGGTCCCCTATCTCAAACCTGAGAGAGACCTTTTTGGAGACCTCTCATTGTCTTCCATTCTACCCAAAGGGATCCCCGTAGACCCCATCGATATGCGAACATTGTCCTCCACTTGTTGGGCGCAGCATAAATGTAGATGCATGTTGGGAGGCGGATTGCTCTACTCGCCTGCCTTACCACTGCGGGATAACCCCTAGCTCCCCCTCACCAAAGAGAAAATTAGTACAACTCACTCTACTTAGTTACAATTTTCATACTATGGGGGATCTATTCCCGGATGGTCATGTCCTCTTAGTTGAAGACCCTGCACACTTCAAAAACACCTCATACATGGATCACTTTGTTCTTCATGACTTCACAATGCTTTGCAAGCTCATTTGCCATCATGCCCTATGGCCCCTGACAACTTCCCACCACTGACATTGATTGTCACAGATACAGACGGGAGACTCCTGATCAACTGACTGTATCGTGCTGTCTGGCCAGAAATCTTACTCGACTCAGCGCATATGGGACACCTGAGGAGACGATCTCGGATGCCCCTATCAGATAAAGTCTGGATGTATTGCTGCTCACAAACAAAACTTGTCTCTATGAAACATAAGCATAGATTGCACCATTTTAAGTTTCTGCAACGAGTATACACTACCCCCAAGGTTTTGCTCGCTTGTTGCAATGTCCTAATTGTCACAGCCCAGAGACTGACTTCATACATTTCAAATGGACCTATCCTAACATGGGGCAATACTGGACTGATATCTTTAGCCTACTCTCCACTATGATTGGGGTTACAATCCTGCCCACTCCTTAGTTGCATTAGTGGGCTATACCCATAAGATTCCCCGATCAGTACGCCGATTCACATCCATTGCATTACTACTTGCAAAGCGAGAATTTGTACTACACTGGGGCATTAGTCATTGACCCTCTAAACAGGCATGGTTGAGGAACATGACACAGTGCAACAAGATTAGTACAGATTACACAGTTACAGCCACTCACTTCCAAACCTAAAAACATGTGGATCCCCTTACATGATTACCTACTCTCCGTAGAGGGGGAAGACTCGGACTGATCTGCATTCTCCTCTCAATCCCCACACCATCCCCCGTCTTCACACCCACTATATACAGCCACCTACTCTTCTTGGTTAACTGTTAAATTAGCTATTCCGTGCAAAAGTACACCCCTCCCATGCTGGCCTTACCCCTCTCACTCTTTGCATGACCCACTGTTGTTGGTGCCACTATACTGCACTCACCCACTGCCTAAAAACATTGTATTGATCTTTCATTACAAGTGCAATGTCTTGTGTGACGTGCACATCAATGATTTACCTGGGCAATGTAATTTGTTGTATGTTGCTACCTTTTGAAAATTCAATAAAAACAGTTTTTAAAAAAATACACTGACTCATCACACTTTAAATTGTTTCTTTTAGATGCATTGTTTACATAAAGGAATGTATTTTTCCTTTCGGCAGTCATGTCTTTAATAGTTCAGGTCTGATTTAGAGTTTGTTGGAAGGAGAGTATCTGTTCAGAAGGGACATTCGGACTGTATGTCCTATTTAGAGTGCACAGACTATACACTCAATATAGGGCGGACAAAACATCCCCTACTTTTTGGCAAGTGACCCTCGTCTGTCCCTCTAAACCAGGTCCTAAGTGGAAAATGCAAGCCAGACCTAATAGCGCTGACCATTCTTTTTGAATTTTTGCAACAGCAGTAAGATATCACCTTTTGTGGTGAGTGCCTTTAAGTCAGAAGTTGAAAGCGCCTCGTCACTGGGACTTTATTCAGGATATGCTGGTGCCGTAGATTTTTCTTGTATTGCTTCTGGGACACAAAAAGATCGTCCATTGAGGAAGAGGTTGCTAAGCAACATACAAACATACCTTTCTGACCTAGCCTCGCGAGGGCATACAGCAATAAGCGCTAAATTGAAAGTTGTATTTCTGCCCAGACAAATACTGCAAAACTAAAAATTGTTTCGCCCAAACTCTAATAGAATCATGGAAGACTACTTAAAAACCTGTGAGGTAATGACCCAACATGGAAGTTTACAAAAACACTAAGAAGTCTGAAAATGTTACAGAGAAAAAACAAAGAAAAATCAAAGGTTATTCTGTGCAGCAGGGGGTTATCTAGATTAGGTTACAGAAGGTACTGTCTGGAAGATGAATGGCGCTTTTAAGGTGTGCCTGCAACTCAAGTTACGCAACACATTTTATTATTGCAATATAACAAAACTGCGATTACCTTTCATCTACATTTTATCTGACACTATGCCGAGACATATAGATGTGTTTTTCTGAATTAAAAAGAGAAGTTTTACTGCTACTGTAAGCATATGCTACTGCCATTGTCACTAGGCACTACTCAGAAATATGCAAGCGAGCATTGCTAAAGCCAATAGGTCTGGCTTTTTGGTATGGAAGTGTTTGGTAATAGTGGGGGGGCATTTGTGTGTGTTCCCCTTCACCTGTCCGAGAAAGAAAGCCCCATCATGAAGCATCATCTTAGCCTGCAAATGTATGGAAGCCAGGGGTATCAACTCCTCTGATGATTTGACTCCACTTACAGAGGGCTTCTAAGGAGAGTATTATGAAACGAGGCCAGAAGATAAAGTTTGGGTTGTAAGTAGTGAACTTAAAAGACAAACTTAGCATAATATTGCATAGTTGATACTTTTGAGGAACAGCCACTATTTTTGTTGCATTATTTAAAAAAAAAAAGCCTACAGGGCTCCAGTGCTTAATTTGTAAATAAAAACGTACTGGTACCCGGAGCTCATCTTTGAAACACTCGGCAGCTGCAATTAAATGTGCGAGCACAGAATACTGAGGCAGAGTAATTCTAAAGCCATCTCAGGCCTCTTTAATCCATTTACAGCTACTCCCTGCCCCTTCAGCTCACTCTTGCAGCTTTCTGCGTTCTCCCTTTGAGAAGCTTTTTTTAATCATTTTTTTCTTCCTCGTCTTTCCCAAGTGAGTCTTTTGCTCGCAGTAAATGCTTGAGGCAGAAAAATAAGTGTCGGCCCTCAAAAATAAAGGCCAGTGCCCCCCACCAGAAACCAGTCTCAAATAAGCCCTGCAGGGCTCGTGTATTTAGCTTGTGAGCAAAAAAGCTGTAAATTAAAGGTGTCATCATGACAGCAAGGTAAAACAAACACACGTGCATCAGTGTTAGCGGGTAGACCTTTACTCGATGAGGTGCTACAGCGTCCAAACATAAACAATTCCTGAATAAAAAAACAAGCCACATAGCAGCAATTAAATTGTTATGTCAACAAGGTATATACATCAAAGACCAATTACTAGGTCTGAAGCTACATGCACATCTGTGGCGTAGTAAAAGGACCACTTGATTACTCCCTCACAAAACCCTAATGGGAACACAGTTAAAGCAATGCAGCCATCCTCTGTATGCCCTGCCCCTGATGTACAAACCACCCGTCCAAGTTATTCCATACCAAGAATAACACATGAAATCAAATGGCTTGAAGGGAATGACTAAAATCCCGCTTTATTTGTACTCCTTGTTGCAAATATTTGAAGAAATTATAACATGAAGTCGAGGCGATGGCCAAAGCTGTCTCTTACCAGACTTACACATGCATCATAGTGTTTGATAATACTATATGCGTGCTGAGGACAACTTGTTATAAGTTGGGCAGTTTGAGGAAATTCCTTAGGTGAAGAGTGGATGCATGATTGTTATCAATGTGATGTTTAATTAGTATGGATGTATTATTTTGTTAAATGATGCAGTGCACTTGCTGTAAGGGTATTTCTCTCATGTAGAATGGTAGCGCACTTGCTAAACATTTGTGTACTGCATTTGCGGAACTCTCCTCCTTGTTGAAGTGGATTTCTTCTATAACACAAGGTCTGCAGAACCTCAAAAACACCTGTCTCTGATGTTCTTACTAGAGGCTTGTTGTTTCTTTATGAGTAACTTATAATAACACATTTCCGCATCTACCCTAGTGTAACTATGGACCAGATGTAGGAAGCCGTTTGCATGGCATGCATTGCAAATTGTGAATGCGACTCGCAAATAGGAAGGGGTGTTCCCTTCCTATTTGCGACTCGCATCTCAATGCAGAATTGCTTTGTGACCGCGAATGCGGTCGCAAAGCAATTCGCAGTTACCACCAGTGTCACTCTGGTGGTAACTCATTCGCAAAAGGGAAGGGGTCCCCATGGGACCCTTTCCCCTTTGTGAATGTGAGCAAAAAGGTTTTTTCAGAGCAGGCTGTGGTCCAATGGACCCCTGCCTACACTGAAAAAACGAAATCAAATGGTTTCGTTATTTTTTTTTATTTTGCAACTCGTTTTCCTTTAAGGAAAACGGGCTGCAAAATAAAATAAAAAAACTGCTTTATTGAAAAAGCAGTCACAGACATGGAGGTCTGCTGACTTCAGCAGGCCACCATCCCTGTGAGTGCAGGGACTCGCTATGGGGTCGCAAAATGCGACCCCCCTCATTAATATTTATGAGGTGGGTCTTTGCGACCCCATAGCGAGTCGCAGACGGTGTCTGAGACACCGTTCTGCATCCGAATTTGCGATTCGGAAATTGCGAGTCGCACCAACTTGCTACATCTGGCCCTAAGTTATTGCAGTTGAGTTGTAATATGACAGGTCCTGCTACCAGAGTCAGCAGGCAATGCCATGCCTTGCAAATGAGCAGAATTACATCGACTGTTTAAAAATGAAAATGAGAACTAGCTTTTGAGCTCTTCTTACCTGTTTCCCTAAAATTAAATTATTAGCAGAGAGGAGAAATATATGGCAGCATCACAAATGTCATTACACACAGATAAAAATCTGTCACTGCATGTTACCATATATTCTGGTTTGTATGCTATTTAAAGTGACTTATTTCAACATACTACTTTTTGCATATTGGTGTTTTTATGCTGCAGGTTTTTTTTTTTCTACATATCTATAGCCTTTCACATGAAGGAAGGTGAGACTAAGGGCCTGATTTAGAGTTTTGCGGGCGGGTTACTCCGTCACAAATGTGTCGGATATCCCATCCATTGTATTACTATGTCCATAGGCTATAATGGGATCGTAATACCGCGGATGGGATATCCGTCACGTTTGTGATGAAGTAACCCCTCTCCACCAAACTCTAAATCAGGCCTTAAGTGTTTAAGCTTCTGAGGAAATGATAATGGGACGGCCGTGTATTATAACAAAAAACTCTGTTGGGCGTTAAAAGTACAAGCTAGTCATCCCAGAGGGCCATGACTCTGTAAAAATACTCTGCCTTCTTCGTTTTTCTATGCAGTTACGAAACACCTCAGACATTTTCAATATATTTATAAAGCATAGCAAAGGGTACTTTGTCACCATCATAATACACTGAAGGCTGCAATATGTGTATAAATGCACCTCTACTTTCCTGATTAAAGTCTAGCTGTGTGATCACTAGTCACCTGTAATAAGACAATACCAGAACTACTCTAATGTAATAACGTCTTACTGTTGAGATTTGAGCAGAATTAGAACTGTTGTATACAAAATAAAAAGAAAAGCAAGCCTTTCCTGAATTATGAACGTTTCCCTGGAATGAGCAGTCATTGGCAGGGATTAAATATTTTTGGCATATTATTATGGTGACTTTCAGACTTAAGAATGTACTTCCTTCTAGAGTACTGAGGTCACACTATCTCTTTCATAGGAAAGAGGAAGAGACCATAGATTTTAGTGGGGAAGGGAATGATTCAACTAGGAAATGTGAAGAACGATATTCCCTGCACCATGAGGTAAAGAAATATTGAAGGTCACCTTCGAGTTCTGTGACCCTTTCCTGGCATTCAAAATTTTCCTTTACATTTTCAGAAAAATTATTTGGTGACTTGCAATGTCCTGACGTACGGTAGAGGTACATGAGTCTGAGAGAGGGCGTAGCTTATATAATCTATATTAACATAAATGTTTATGCTTTAATGTGTGATAATGCCGCATAGAAACTGTAATAGTAATTTTGCTTAAACGTGCACCTGAAATGTGACCACGGGGAGTGTCCGCCAATGTATATGTAGACTAATAATGATGACTAAAATGTTTTATGTATTATTATATTGAATAAGTTTATACTAATTATTAATAATTGTATGATTGAATTTGTGCTGAAATCCTTATAGGCCTTGAGTTAGCATCAGCCGAAGCTTAGCTGCTTGGCTCTCATATTAAATGTATTTTTCCTATCTTACAGTGTGCTGACTCACAAAAGGACACAACCTCTTGTTTTTCTTCAAACTAGAAGAGGAATGTAACCATGCTAGATCCGTTCCCATGCATTTTTTATTGCTTGTAGGGTGATATTAAAACAAAATGAAACAGTGTAGATTAATGTAATGTACAAGGTCATTCAAACCGGTGAAGACAATGGAGCTACTGACCAAAAGATGTGCAAAGAATTACAGAAAGATGAAACCGGACGTGCCACCTCTGAAGACATCGAATAGGAGAACCAATGAGAGACTTGTAAAATAATATGGGGTGAAAGATAGGTGACCTAATGTGTTTTCTGATAGGTTAAAGATAGTGGGGTATAACAAATGTCCAACAGAATTTTTGGGGGAATGTACAACGAAAAAGGGATAAAACCCATGACACGGGGAGACATTTAGATTTAGGTAGGGAATGCTATTGATTTTATCCAGAAACTTTGTCACTCTGTTTGGTGACTTACTTGGTTTTACTTAAACCATCCTTTTCCTTAGATTGCCCATTTACACTTTACCTCCTTATGAGGGAAGTGCCCCTTTTTGCCCTGGAGCAGAGTTCTGACTGATGGCGATTTGACTGATGTCCTGAAGATGAAGACTGAACCCGTGCGCTGAACTAAACTTTGGAGGGTAACTATGACAATACAATTGTGATTTGTCTGTTTGCTTTTCCTTTCTAGGTACCAATTGCTTACTTTTGACAGAGACCATAGTTAGATGTTTTCCAAATTGGTTTTCTAAATCGTTTTGCATGAAGCCCCAACATGCCAATGCTAATTATTGGTTAGGACAGGTGCTCACTAAACTGACGCAAATAGACAGACGACCGAAACTATGCTTTGTTGAACTGATGTGTTATTGACTCTCTGCTAAAGTGATCTATGTTCACGCCGTGTTATGTTCTGATGTTTGTGATTCTCGCCTTAATGAAATCTTATCAAAGTTGCCATATCGTGACTATGCTATTATGCTTCTTGGTTTTGAGATTAACGCACCTGCTTTTAGATTTGTAAATAATAGGGAATAAAACTCATAAAATTCTACTAAACTGGTGTGGTTATTCATGACTGCAAGGTCATGGGAGTGTTTTGAATTGATTAATGACTTTGTCTAAAGTGAAATGTATTGTTGTAATATATATTGATAACATTATTAACGTATTGATTGACATATTGATTAGCTATCTTGTCCGAAGGTGTCTCTCAACTGGGTCAAAAGATTCATTGGCCTAAAATGAGTCCTGATGTGTAATAAATTATCATAAAGGGACGCGTTAGCAGTTCCATATATAATTTTATTTAGAGAATCTAAAATGATCCTATAAAAAATATATAATATAATCAGGTAAAGAACAGAAATTTTAAAGAAAACATAAGCACGTGAATTATATCCAAATCTGGCTGATCAAAGTGGCATTAAAAATCTTAAAATATGAAGAAAGAACATAAATCATTATATTATTACTTCGTATATGGAAAATCAGGGAGGTTTTTCACATCCTGCAAGATGGGTGAAAGAATAAGTGACTCTTTTGCAGATTTATCGAGAAACTGTGTAACTGCCATCCACAAATCTTTTTGCTTTGGAACAACTGATACAGGTTGCATATATGCAGTGTCTAACCAATGAGTATAGCAAACTGTATATCTCCATGCTTTAATGGATAACTTCGTAGAGTCTTTCCAGTTCCCTGTGATTTGCTGAAAAGCAATGGCTAACATCATAGGTACTATTTTCACCTTAAAGTAAATATTTTTCCATGAATCAGAAACACTTCCAAAAAAGAAGTTTTGATAAAGGAACATTAGATTTGAAAATCAAATTAGTCTGATGCCAAACTTGAGATCAGAAATTAAACATACAAGGGCATGAGAAAAGTAAGTGCTTCAAATCTGTTTGCAGTGTAGCGCAAGACCAGAACGTATCTGGGGTATCTATGTTAATCTTATGTAATAGTGTTGGTGTCATAAATAATTTATTATAAATGAAAAAAGTGTTTGTGTAGTGTTGGCTGCACAAGAGGCCTTCCTAATTTTGTGTCATATCTGTCTCTAAGTTGATATTGGATATGTGATGGACAGATCTTTCTCCCATGCCCTTTCTATGCTGTGTTTGAGCCTATCTATATGAATCTTCACTAAATTTTTATAAATTCTAGAAGCTTTGAGGCTCAGAGATAACGAGTCAGCCAGAGAGTTAGGTTGCAATTTCTTAGGAATCGAGAGTGATATGAAATGAGTTCCAGTATTCAAAACTCCTCGTACATTACTAGTAACTGAATGAATAAATGTTGATCTATATTTAGTAGTTTCACCGGAGCTTCAATCCGGAGCCCTTAATGACAATATGTATTTAAATGAGGCCAACTGTCCCAGGTCTGGAGATGAGGCAGGCAGTTCTGAGCTATGTATAATGTCTTGGAATATAGCTGGACTTGACAGGAAGCTGGGAGACCTGGAGTGGGTTACTTATATTAATATTCAGGATATTTGTCTCTTTCAGGAGACTTGGGATGAGGATCAAGTCTATATAGACGGGTTTTTATCATACTGTGTTCTAGCTCAACCCCCAGAGAGGGGTTTAGGTTGTGCCAAAGGAGGTCTTTTGGTGCTGTTAAATAAGAAATTACAGTACGATCTGTCTAAAGTGTGATGTATTTATACAGATCTACAAGGTCCCCTGACGTAGGTGTATTCCAAAACAATAGATAACAGGCATGCTTGGGACGGAAATTAATATCTACAATCCCTCGGAAGTATAGAGAGGGAAAATCCCTAAGTGTGAACACCTGCTGTTTGTCTTTGGTGCTTGATCTTGACGCCTTGGCAGCCATCTTAGAAGAAATAAATAATTAAATGGGCTAAGACAGAGCAAGCTAAGTAGGTTAAAAGTCACTAGGTGACGGGGGCACGAGTCTACAAGCCAGAGGCTAAGCTAACTCCTGTTATCCCATTAAAACGAACTAGGATTCACTACAATGCCTTTCTCCAATACCACTGCTACCCAGAGTTCTCAAGAAGATCAGGAGCAACCAGGTGAAATCTTACTTGTGCCTCTGGATTTGACACCGAAAGTCTGGTACAATGAGCTTCTGAGCATGGCCACTGGTCCTCTGTTCAGGCTTCCCCTTTGGGAGGAGCTTCTGTTCCAGCATCAGGGCTGGGTTCTGCACCTAATTCTGTGCACAGTATGCATTCATGCTTTTTGAAGACTGAGTGGCAACACTTGACAGCTTTCAACCATCCTCTTGAACTCTGTGACGTTATCTTGGCAGCCAGACATCACTTCACCAAGTCGGTATGCACCTGACGTTGAGATAAGTTTGCGTCATGGTGTGCATCCACGTATATTGATCCTCTTTCTGTGCAGATTCTTTTGATTGTTCTTCCTCTGACTCAGCGGGGCTGTGCTCTGGGCAAGGTTAAAAATTACTTAAATGCCATTTCACCATTCTTTATGTTGCCTTACCAACCTTCTTTGTTCAAGTCTCCTGTTGTGACTAGATTCCTCAAAGGCCTTCAACATGTTTCATCCCTGGCCCTTCATCATGAAATGGGATCTTCATTTGGTCCTCACTTTTCTCATGTGCACGCCGTTCGAACTGCTGTGCAACGGTTCACTTTACCTGCTTACCATCAAGATGGCTTCGCTGGTGGCCACAACATCTGAGACCTCCAGACACAGATTTCGTACCTTAGCATATTCCCCAGGCATCAGACTGGATCCAGACGTTTTTGGTGAGCCATACCCCTGCACGCCAGAAGTGATGTGCGTTGTATCTATATAGGCACCACCCCCAGTGCGCTGACTTTAGTTCTTTTGTTTCCATGCCAATCATCACAGATCCAGAGAAGACCTACTCCCAGTCACTTTTTGACTGACCCCTGTCCTGAATATCTGTCAGGCAGCAACGTGGGCTTCCCTGCAGATGTTTTATGAAGCATTACTGCCTGGACAGTGGAGTTATTTTTTTTTATTTTTTATTTTTAGAGAATATAGGGTGTTACAGAGTATACATGAACACATCTTCAGAGAATTACATTACAGCAGATAATTTCACAGTAGGTATATAGTTGTGTGTAATCTAATGAATATTCTGGGCAATAGGTTATGGGATTATGGATGAATGATTGTGGGGATAGAAAGAGAGAGTGGGAGATGAGAGAGAAAATGAGTCATGGGGAAGGGGGTAGGGGAAAGAGAGATAGGGTGGAAAAAGGGAGAGAGGGAGATTGGGAGGTGTGAGGGGAGGGGTGGAAAGTCTTAGGCTCAATATGTCAAGGCTATTAAGTGAATATTTCAATTATTCCCTGTCTGGTGTGGATTGTCGTGTAGAGTTGTGTAATATGGTATGTGTGCCTAGGAAGTTTTAATATGGGTAATGCAGGGGAGGGGGTCATCAGGGGGGTATCTGAGTAAATATAGGTTTTCATGTTTTAGGGGCGAGTCCTTCCTGTCTGCACTAGATGGTCAGGCACCGGTCAGGTAGGAGGGGAGGAAAAAAGTTATTGAGTACGTGCTTAAACGGTATGGGGTGAATGGCGCTTTCCAGGGCAGGCAGCCTGGGAAATAGAGGGAAGGGAAAGAAAGAAAGAGGGGGGGTGAAGATGGGGAGAAGTGGGGTGGGGGGGTTCTGGGATAACGACTGCCGTCCACTGACTATCCACCAGCTGCCTTATGGTCCTGTCAGGAAGGGGCTCCAGACTTCTGCTTGATCCTGTAGGTTGTAGATTACTCGTTTGTGGGTGGCAGTTTGGAACATGGCTGTCATCCATTCTGCCGGGGTTGGGGCGATACTAGACCTCCAGTGTCAGAGTATGCAGATCTTGGCTGTGGCAATTGCCGTATGGAGCAATCGTTTCTCAGGTCGTGACAGGGAGGGGTACGGACGCATATCATGAAGAAGAATGAGTGATGGCGGGTCGGGTTTGGTATCTGTATGGAGTCCGCCAGTGTGTGGCGCACAGCTTCCCATAAGGGTTGTATCGTTGGGCAATGGCATAGAATGTGAAGTAGGTCACAATGGAGGTCTACACATCACCAGCACTTCGCATGTGGCATCAGGCCTGCCCTGAAGACTTTTATGGGAGTCCAATACCATTCTTGGAGAGCTTTAAATAGACAGAACTTCAGTCGGTCCTCGCGGACACCCCTATCAAAGGCTTCTATTATGTCCGACAATTCTTCTTCAGTGTAGGCGACCTCAAGTCTGTCCTGCTACTTTAGGCGCAGCCGTTCAAGAAGGGGTTGCGAGTAAAGATGGTTTGTTAGCTCTGCGTATAGGCCGGCCATGACGCCTCTGTGTCGACCCCAATTCTGCAGGTAAGTGACAATGGGTGAGGCTTTGATCGTCCACGGGGGGGTTCCTAGGGCTCTGCGCATGCAATGCTTAAGCTGTATGTATCGCCACTCTTGATTGTTGTGAATGCCGAACTCTTCCCGTAGGGAGTCAAAGGTGCGGAATCGGTCGCCATCTATAATTTAGGATATATTGTGGATACCAGCGTTGTTCCATTGGGGCCACCTAAGGATCTTTCCTCCTATTTTTATGCTTTTGTTTCCTGCTATAGGGGCCTGGGCGTGTAAGAAGGGGTGTATGCCCAATAGGCGGTGAACTCTGCGCCATGCTGTGTTTGTGGCCATGAGGATAGGGTTGGACAGGTGGGGACAGTCAGTGTATATCCCTCCTAGCTCTGCCTGCTGACCCCATAGAAGTTTCTCCGTGGCTACCCATTGTGTGGGATCCGAGGTTCCTGGGAGCGTGGAGGCTAGTTGTGATAGTTGTAGGGATAGTGAGTATTGTTCTACTGAGGGGAGCCCTGAGCCTCCATAGGATCTTCGTGCCAGTATTGTTGCAGGTTTCAACCTTGGGCGTATAGAGCCCCAGACAAAGGTCCTTATTGAGGCATCGATCATTCGGAGTGAGGAGAGAGGCACCTGTAGAGGGAGCATACCTAGTATGTTTGTGAAGCGCGGGAGGGTAACCATCCTGACCACCTGTGTCCTGCCCCACATGGATAGGCCCAGCAGTGACCACTTGGCGAAGTCCTGTTTCATCCGGGATATAAGAGGGTCGAGATTGTCCCTGACCATGTGTTCTAGGCCTCAGTTGATATATGTTCCCAGATATTTAAGGCGAGTTGAGGGCCATTTGAATGGGAGGCCATGAAATGTGGCTCTCGTTGTTACGTGGGATAGGGGTAGCGACTCGCTCTTGTCCCAGTTTACCCGATATCCGGATAAGGGTGCGAAGCCCTCTATGATAGAGAGTAGTGATGGCAAGGATCTTTCTAGGTCGGACAGGGTTAGTAGGATGTCGTCCGCGTAAATATAGATTTTGGAGGAACCCCTTGTTAGAGGGATGCTTTTTATCTTTTGGGAGTTCTGTATAGTAGCTGCCAGAGGTTCCATTACTAGCAGGAATAGGAGCGGTGACAGGGGGCAACCCTGTTGGGTACCTCTTCCAATGCGGAATGGGTCTGATAGAAAGCCCCCGCAATTAACTTGCGTCGTGGGATGGTCATACAGTAATCGAACTTTGGAGATCAATTGTTCTCCGAGGCCGAAGTGTTTCATGGTAGTAAACAGGTAGGGCCATTCGATATGGTCAAATGCTTTCTCTGCATCGAGGGATAGGGCCAGAGCTTCCTCTGGTAGGTGTAATGATTCAAATAGGGTATGACAGAGAGTGCGCATGTGATTTCTGGAGGTGCGACCCGGTACGAATCCTACCTGAGTGTTATGAATCAGGGACGGTATCACTTTACGTAGACGTGCTGCTAGGACGCTGGCTAGGAGTTTGACATCTCCGTTCAGAAGGGAGATGGGGCGATAGCTGCCACAGAGTAGGGGGTCTCTCCCAGGTTTAGGCAGTATGACAATTGTAGCCCTGTTGGACAGAGCACCCAAAGAGCCCTCCTGACATGCCTCCGTAAGTGCCTCGTGCACTGCAGTGATTGCCTCTTCCCCTGCCCATCTATAAAATTCTGCAGGGAATCCGTCCTCTCCCGGGGATTTACGGTAGGGGTGGTTTGCAATAACTTGTGTTATTTCTTCCTTGCTTATGTCGCCCTCTAGAAGAGCTCGGCCTGCCTCCGAAAGACAGGGTAGATTGGCCGCGGTAAGAAATGGCTCGGTCCGTACGTGGTCGGTCGTTGTTTCAGGAGTGTAAAGATGTTGGTAATATGTAGCAAATTCGTTCACAATATCTTGCGGGTGGGTCGGTACCGCTCCTGAAGAGGACGTTATGGCTAGGATGGCGGAGGCAGCTTCTCTCTGTCGGAGCTGTGCCGCTAGAAGGCGTCCTGCCTTCTCACCTTGCTCATAGTGACGACCGTGCAGTCTTTGCAACGCGTATTCCGCCTGCGATGTATAGAGCTCATTGTGTGCCATTCGGGCCTGTTCGAGGGAGCGGCGTAATGCAGAGGACGGCTGGGCGGTATATTGTCTGGTGAGGCTCTGAATTGTGTTTTCTAAGGTACGCTGGCGAGCCTCCCCGTCTCTATTAGCTAGTGCTGCATCACACATCATATTTCCTCTCAAAGTTGCCTTTGCCGCTGCCCATAGGACCCATTTGGAAGCCACAGTACCCATGTTTTCGGCCATGTATGCAGATATATGGGCCTTAAGTTGTTCTTTCCCTTGGGGAGAGTGGTATCTATGCATAGCAAAGCGCCATGGTTTGCGACCGGGAGAAGCTAAACCTGCTTGGATCAGGAGTAGTATCACAGAATGGTCTGAGAGTCCGCTATCTAGGATACTGGTGTTTTGTATTTGGGGGATTATGGTGTGTGATACAAAGAAGTAGTCCAGGCCTGATTGGGTACCGTGGACAGATGATAGGATAGCATATTCCTTATCTTTTGGGTGTATTAGTCTCCAGCAGTCGACTAAACCTGCATCCGTGGTTAGGTCCATCAGTAATGCTCTGTAGTGATTGTTACCCGCATCAATGGGGCCTGTCATGTCCAGTATGGCATCTCTGGCGAGGTTCCAGTCTCCCCCGATAATGTAGCGGGTGGTTCAGATTTCGGTCAGAAGACGATTTAATTGTAGGAAAAAGGGGTGCTTTGTGTCGGTTGGACAGTCGAGTTTGGTGTGATGGTCAGTTTGCCCGGTTGGTCGTAGAGGCCTTTTTGGTCTAATCCATATTGCAGTCCCACCTCTAGGGAGGTACTGCTTGGGTATCTATTCTAAGGTAAGGAATCTGCAGCAAGAAGTCTCTAGCAGATGAACAAGTTACTTACCTTCGGTAATGCCTTATCAGCAGAGACTCTATCTAGCTGCACATTCCATACATACCGACCCATCCTCCCCGCTGTGCAAATGGATTTTAAAGTTAAGGGTTGTTTCCCTTCGAAGGGCCTTAGCTTAACACACTGGTGGTCAGTGTTCTTCGTGGCTCTGTGCTTCTGGCGTAGAAAGTTGTGAAAAGTAACGTGACTAAGCTCTCTGGGGCAGCTAGAAATCTATCAAATGAACTTCGGTAATGCCCTATCCAGTATAGACTCTATAATGCTGCAGATTCTTTAATGAACATCCCATTCGTCCCCAAACTGATTCAGCAGAGTTACCCTTCTGAGGGCCATGGTAACACACACTAGTATATCTTTGTGACTCCTTGGTTCTGATGTGGAAAGTCAACAGAAAGAAACTGATAACAGCATGCTGGGGTGGTACCTATAAAGGCGAGGTGCACACCACTTCCAGAGTGGCAGATGCGTAGCTGAACAACACCATCTACCGGCACGCAGGGGTACTGCTCAAAAATATCTGTCTGATGACTGGGGAATATTCTATGGTAAGGAAATTGGGACTAAAGAGGGTGTCTAACAGATAATGTGTTACTGAAGGTAAGTAACTTGTGCAACTTGTCCAGTATGTCGCACCAGCAGGCCTCTGCTCAAAGGCTGTGTGGTCAGTGAGTAAGGATGGTACACGCAGAAACAGAAGAAGGAAGATAGGCATCTGTCCTTCAGGGGTACCCATCAGACGCTTTGTACTGCTTAACAAGGCAGCGCCTTGACAGTCCTTGAAGGTAGCAGTATACCTTTTCAGGTCTTCAATTTAGGTGCAACAGTAAGTGAAAACAAAGAGGCCCTGGCGGTAAGGTTCTCATATACCCTCCTCTCTCCAAGGGGGACTCTTGTCAGAAACAATCAGTCCGAAGTAAAAACAAGCTTTAACAGCCACTGAGGGATTTAACCAAGCATCCGATCTCCAATATCCTTGCCAGAAGAATTTCGGGAGGTCACTAAACAACGTGGCTACAGAGTACAAGTCACTTCTTCTCTGGCCATGCACAGATCTAGATCAGGAGCAGGAATTAATCTGCCCTCCAACGAACCATTGTTGTTTCTTGATCGGTAGCCATCCTGAGATCTCTATCTTAGCACTCCCTCCTCACAGGGGGAATCGTATCAGTCCTGCCTCGCAATAAAAAGACTGAAACAGGGGCAGGCAGAGCTGAGCCTGACTTGTAAGAAGTGAGTAGCACTTCAGTATGCTGCATTATCTTATTTTAAGGGGAGACAGTGATTCATTTATCTGGAACTCAGTAGTTTCTATGCATGCAATGGAAGGCTTTTTTCTGAAGGTGGGGAGCGTGCAGGGGATACATACATTATAAGGGATACCAGTGTTGTAGACAAGAAGCATTATGTGCGCCAGCACAAGGCCTGTCTACTTTTGATTGGTCTCGGCGAGGAACAGTCTTATGCAAGAGGGACAACAGTGTTTTTCCCCCCACCTCCCCACCAATACTCTCGCATATCCCACTGTAGGAGGCTGGCCTGGTTTGTAGTGGTACCAAGGGGTACTTACACTCTGCACCAGGTCCAGTTATCCCTTATTAGTGTTGAAGAGGTGTCTAGCAGCTTAGGCTGATAGAAAAGGTAGCTTAGCAAAGCAGCTTAGGCTGAACTAGGAGGCGTGTAAAGCTCCTACTATACCACTGGTGTCATATGCACAATATCATAAGAAAACACAATACACAGATATACTAAAAATAAAGGTACTTTATTTTTATGACAATATGCCAAAAGTATCTCAGTGAGTACCCTCAGTATGAGGATAGCAAATATACACAGGATATATGTACACAGTACCAAAATTATACAGTAATAGCAATAGAAAGCAATGCAAGCAATGTACAGTCACAATAGATTGCAATGAGAGCACATAGGTATAGGGGCAACATAAACCATATACTCCAAAAGTGGAATGCGAATAACGTATGGACCCCAAACCTATATGAGCTTGTAGAGGGTCGCTGGGACTGTAAGAAAACAGTGAGGGTTCGAAAAATAGCCCACCCCAAGACCCTGAAAAGTGGGTGCAAGGTGCACCTTAGTTCCCCAGAGAGCACAGAAGTCGTGATAGGGGAATTCTGCAAGGAAGAACAACACCAGCAATGCAACAACGATGGATTTCCAGACAAGAGAACCTGTGGAACAAGGGGACCAAGTCCAAGAGTCACACTCAAGTCGTGAGTGGGCAGATGCCCACGAAACGCCAGCTGAGGGTGCAAAGAAGCTGCCACCGGATGGTAGAAGCTGTGGATTCTGCAAGAACGAAGAGGACTAGGAACATCCCCTTTGGAGGATGGATGTCGCACGTCGTGAAGAAGCTTGCAGAGGTGTTTCCGTGCAGAAAGACTGCAAACAAGCCTTGCTAGCTGCAAGGGTCGCGGTTAGGGTTTTTGGATGCTGCTGTGGCCCAGGAGGGACCAGGATGTTGCCAATTGCGTGAGGAGACAGAGGGGGCACCCAGCAAGACAAGGAGCCCACTCAGAAGCAAGCAGCACCCGCAGAAGTGCCGGAACAGGAACTACGAAGAAGAGTGAACTGGAGCTCACCCGAAGTCACAAAGGAAGGTCCCACGACGCCAGAGGACAACTCAGGAGGTCGTGAACTGCAGGTTAGAGTGTCGGGGACCCAGGCTTGGCTGTGCACAAAGGAAATCCTGGAAGAGTGCACAGGAGCCGGAGCAGCTGCAAATCACGCGGTACCCAGCAATGCAGTCTAGCGTGGGGAGGCAAGGACTTACCTCCGCCAAACTTGGACTGAAGAGTCACTGGACTGTGGGAGTCACTTGGACAGAGTTGCTGAGTTCCAGGGACCACGCTCGTCATGCTGAGAGGGGACCCAGAGGGCTGGTGATGCAGTCTTTTGGTGCCTGCGGTTGCAGGGGGAAGATTCCGTTGACCCACGGGAGATTTCTTCGGAGCTTCTAGTGCAGAGAGGAGGCAGACTACCCCCACAGCATGCACCACCAGGAAAGCAGTCGAGAAGGCGGCAGGATCAGCGATACAAGGTTGCAGTAGTCGTCTTTGCTACTTTGTTGCGGTTTTGCAGGCTTCCAGTGCGGCCAGCAGTCAATTCCTTGGCAGAAGGTGAAGAGAGAGATGCAGAGGAACTCTGATGAGCTCTTGCATTCATTATCTAAAGAATTCCTCAAAGCAGAGACCCTAAATAGCCAGAAAAGGAGGTTTGGCTACTTAGGAAGGAGGATAGGCTAGCAACACAGGTAAGAGCCTATCAGAAGGCGTCTCTGACATCACCTGCTGGCCCTGGCCACTCAGAGCAGTCCAGTGTGCCAGCAGCACCTCTGTTTCCAAGATGCTAGAGGTCTGGAGCACACTGGAGGAGCTCTGGGCACATCCCCTGGGAGGTGCAGGTCAGGGGAGTGGTCACTCCCCTTTCCTTTGTCCAGTTTCGCGCCAGAGCAGGGCTGGGGGATCCCTGAACCGGTGTAGACTGGCTTATGCAGAGATGGGCACCATCTGTGCCCATCAAAGCATTTCCAGAGGCTGGGGGAGGCTACTCCTCCCCAGCCCTGACACCTTTTTCCAAAGGGAGAGGGTGTAACACCCTCTCTCTGAGGAAGTCCTTCGTTCTGCCTTCCTGGGCCAAGCCTGGCTGGACCCCAGGATGGCAGAAATCTGTCTGAGGGGTTGGCAGCTGCAGTGAAACCCCAGGAAAGGTAGTTTGGCAGTGCCCGGGTCTGTGATAGAGACCCGGGGGATCATGGGATTGTCTCACCAATGCCAGGATGGCATTGGGGGGGGGCAATTTCATGATCTTAGACATGTTACATGGCCATATTCAGAGTTACCATTGTGAAGCTATACATAGGTAGTGACCTATGTATAGTGCACGCGTGTAATGGTGTCCCCGCGCTCACAAAGTCCGGGGAATTTGCCTTGAACAATGTGGGGGCACCTTGGCTAGTGCCAGGGTGCCCACACACTAAGTAACTGAGCACCCAATCTTTACCAGGTAAAGGTTAGACATATAGGTGACTTATAAGTTACTTAAGTGCAATGGTAAATGGCTGTGAAATAACGTGGACGTCATTTCACTCAGGCTGCAATGGCAGGCCTGTGTAAGAATTGTCAGAGCTCCCTATGGGTGGCAAAAGAAATGCTGCAGCCCATAGGGATCTCCTGGAACCCCAATACCCTGGGTACCTCAGTACCATATACTAGGAAATTATAAGGGTGTTCCAGTATGCCAATGTAAATTGGTGAAATTGGTCACTAGCCTGTTAGTAAGAATTTGTAAAGAGCGAGCATAACCACTGAGGTTCTGGTTAGCAGAGCCTCAGTGAGACAGTTAGGCATCACACAGGGAACACATACATATAGGTCACAAACTTATGAGCACTGGGGTCCTGGCTAGCAGGGTCCCAGTGACACATAACAAACATACTGAAAACATAGGGTTTTCACTATGAGCACTGGGCCCTGACTAGCAGGATCCCAGTGAGACAGTGAAAACACCCTGACATACACTCCCAAACAGGCCAAAAGTGGGGGTAACAAGGCTAGAAAGAGGCTACTTTCTCACCCCCCCCCCCCCAAACGAAGGACAATTAGGCTTACCTTGGCCAGTTGAGACTTTATTGTCTAAGTGGTGATAAGTAGAGAGTAGCTCTGCAATAGACTGGTTACTCCCTTTATCATCCACTATATGGTTACTTCCCTGTGGGGATGTAAACCACCCTGTTTGAAGTTTTTTAGCTAAGCAACAATGTGAAGATATATTTTCAGAGTTTCTATCAGTAAGTTTTAGTTTAGAGCAGTGGGAATTATCCACTGAACCTATTTCTAGTGATGAGAATGCCAGACAGGGATGCTGTCTCAGTAAAGCCATAGCTGGGCAAAAACTTTGTCCATATGGCTGGAAGAGAGAACAGGGATGCTGTTTCTCTTTAGTTGGAGCAGGGCAGGGATGCTGTCCTATGAGCTCCACACTAGGTCAGGGATGCTGTCCTAAGTGTTGTGAGGCAGTGCAGGGTTTCTGCACTAAAGTTTCTCTGGGAGGGTTGGAGGGATGCTCCATGTTAACTAAAATGGTGCTCTTTTTCTCACCAATGTTAGTTATCCCACAGAGAGGTACTTCCACCTCAGGGAGTACAGCTATGCCAGCTGATGATTCCCTTGGAACAGGTGCCACCCCAGGAGAGGTTTCTCCCACCACAGGAATGGTATCCTGAATGGCAGGGTGGTTAGGGTATACTGTGATACCCTTTTTACCTGTTGTTGGAGAGGGATCCTGAGTTTTCAGGCATTCTCTCCTTTGCTTTTTCATTTCAGTAGAAATGAGAGGGAACAATTCCTCAGGGATACCCAGCATGGCTGCATGGGTATAAAACTCTACATCAGCCCAACCTGAGGCCTCTAGGTCATTACCTAAGAGACAGTCTACAGGTAAGCTAGGTGATAATACTACCTGCTTAGGGCCAGTAACTCCACCCCAACTAAGCTGAACTATAGCTAAGGGAAGAAACTTAGTGGAGTTATGGACATCAATAATCTTATACTGTTGTCCAATGATGTGTTGTTCAGGAGCCACAAGGTTTTCAGTCACCAAAGTGATACTGGCACCTGTGTCCATGTAGGCCTGAGCCTCAACACCATTTATTGAAACTGTCTGTTTGTACTTATCCATTGTAAGGGGACAAGCAGCCAGTGTGGCAAGGCCAATGCCACTAGGTGTGACAGAAACTGTCTTGGGACTGACTACCCCAGTTTCTATGATGGACCCATAAGTGAACCCAACTACACCCTTAGTTTGACTGTTGCCAGCAGTCCCACCACTATTACCACTACTGCTAGGGGCACTAGAGCTTGATGTATCAGTGGTGGTAGGCTCAGGGGGTTTACCTGGACAGGACTTATCCCCTGGCCTATGGCCTCTGTTTTTACACACAAAGCACCAAGGCTTTTTAATGTGTGCAGGTTGTGAAGAAGAGGAAGAATTTGTTTTATCCCCACCCCCTGAAGAGTGTTTAGGATTTGAAGAAGGATCTTTGGTTTTACCCTTATCCCCATGCTTATCCTGAGATTTCTCACCATCTTTCTTCTTGCCATCCTTGTCACCACCTGCATGAACTTTTCTGTTCACTCTTGTTCTGACCCATTTGTCTGCCTTCTTTCCCAATTCTTGGGGAGAGGTCAGATCTGAGTCCACTAGATACCGGTGCAACAAATCAGACACACAATTATTAAGAATATGCTCTCTCAGGATTAAGTTATACAGGCTTTCATAGTCAGAAACTTTACTGCCATGTAACCACCCCTCCAAGGCCTTCACTGAATGGTCAACAAAGTCTACCCAGTCTTGTGAAGACTCCTTTTTGGTTTCTCTGAACTTGATCCTGTACTGTTCAGTGGTTAAGCCATAACCATCTAGGAGTGCATTCTTAAGAACTGTAAAATTACTGGCATCACTTTCCTTAACAGTAAGGAGCCTATCCCTACCCTTTCCACTGAAAGATAGCCATAGGATAGCAGCCCACTGCCTTTGAGGGACCTCCTGTACAACACAGGCCCTCTCAAGTGCAGCAAACCACTTGTTAATGTCATCCCCCTCCTTGTAAGGGGGAACTATCTTGTGCAGATTCCTAGAATCATGCTCTTTCACAGGATGACTATTTGGAATACTGCTGCTGCCACCATGGGGTCCAAACCCCAACCTCTGTCTTTCTTTTTCTAAGTCAAATGTTTCCCTGTCTAGATCCAGCTGTTGCTTTTTAAGCTTCAGCCTGGACTCTTTCACTCTCAATCTATTGAGTTCCCTTTCTAACACTCTGTCTTCAGGGAGGGTGGGTTGGGCATGCCTTGACACAGAAGAATGGTGTGAATGAACAGAGGGAGACCTGTCCCTAACAGATGGCACTCTAACAACCTGACCTACAGAAGTAACACTCCTACTGTGATGAGAACTCACATTAGTACCAGCCATGCTAGGTGGCCTGCTAGGGGGCAGGTTTGGAAGAATACTATCTAACACTTTTACTGGGCCTACCCCAGAATCAGAGTGTGAACCATCTGCTAATTTCTCACCTGATGTGCCACCTAAGGACTTATCATGTTCAATGAGCATATTAACCAACAATCCTCTAGAAGGATTCTTCCCTACCCCTAAACCTCTATCAATGCAGAGACTCCTTGCTTCTTTCCAGCTAAGGTTGTCATAAGCTATGCTGGCCAGATCAAGAGTTTGGCCTGTACCAGACATGATAGAAAAGAGTTTAAGGGACAGAAAAAGAAAGAAAAAGTTTCAGGACTTTTTAAGGAACAGAAAAAACTTTTTTAACTTTTAAGAACTTTTTGAAAGTTTTAGATGTACTTTTCAGCACTTAGCAATAGAGTAAGAGAAGAAAAGCAAAACTTTTCCGTTAGGTGTACATACACTGAACTTGTTTTGTATATTTTTCTCTTATGAAAAGTACAAAATGACAAAGTGGTAAGTAGTTGCAAGTACTTATCCCATCGCTGCACAACCAATGTAGGAGGCTGGCCTGGTTTGTAGTGGTACCAAGGGGTACTTACCTGCACCAGGTCCAGTTATCCCTTATTAGTGTAGAAGAGGTGTCTAGCAGCCTAGGCTGATAGAAAAGGTAGCTTAGCAGAGCAGCTTAGGCTGAACTAGGAGGCGTGTAAAGCTCCTACTATACCACTGGTGTCATATGCACAATATCATAAGAAAACACAATACACAGATATACTAAAAATAAAGGTACTTTATTTTTATGACAATATGCCAAAAGTATCTCAGTGAGTACCCTCAGTATGAGGATAGCAAATATACACAAGATATATGTACACAATACTAAAATTATGCAGTAATAGCAATAGAAAGCAATGCAAGCAATGTACAGTCACAATAGATTGCAATGAGAGCACATAGGTATAGGGGCAACACAACCCATATACTCCAAAAGTGGAATGCGAATAACGTATGGACCCCAAACCTATGTGAGCTTGTAGAGGGTCGCTGGGACTGTAAGAAAAGAGTGAGTGTTAGAAAAATAGCCCACCCCAAGACCCTCAAAAGTGGGTGCAAGGTGTACCTTAGTTCCCCAGAGAGCACAGAAGTCGTGATAGGGGAATTCTGCAAGGAAGACCAACACCAGCAATGCAACAATGATGGATTTCCAGACGAGAGAACCTGTGGAACAAGGGGACCAAGACCAAGAGTCACACTCAAGTCGTGAGTGGTCAGATGCCCACGAAATGCCAGCTGAGGGTGCAAAGAAGCTGCCAGCAGATGGTAGAAGCTGTGGATTCTGCAAGAACGAAGAGGACTAGGAACTTCCCCTTTGAAGGATGGATGTCCCACGTCGTGAAGAAGCTTACAGAGGTGTTTCCGTGCAGAAAGACCGCAAACAAGCCTTGCTAGCTGCAAGGGTCGCAGTTAGGGTTTTTGGATGCTGCTGTGGCCCAGGAGGGACCAGGATGTCGCCAATTGCGTGAGGAGACAGAGGGGGCGCCCAGCAAGACAAGGAGTCCACTCAGAAGCAAGCAGCACCCGCAGAAGTGCCAGAACAGGCACTATGAAGAAGAGTGAACCGGAGCTCACCCGAAGTCACAAAGGAAGGTCCCACGACGCTGGAGGACAACTCAGGAGGTCCTGCACTGCAGGTTAGAGTGTCGGGGACCCAGGCTTGGCTGTGCACAAAGGAAATCCTGGAAGAGTGCACAGGAGCCGGAGCAGCTGCAAATCACGCGGTACCCAGCAATGCAGTCTAGCGTGGGGAGGCAAGGACTTACCTCCACCAAACTTGGACTGAAGAGTCACTGGACTGTGGGATACACTTGGACAGAGTTGCTGAGTTACAGGGACCACGCTCGTCGTGCTGAGAGGGGACCCAGAGGACCGGTGATGCAGTCTTTTGGTGCCTGCGGTTGCAGGGGGAAGATTCCGTCGACCCACGGGAGATTTCTTCGGAGCTTCTAGTGCAGAGAGGAGGCAGACTACCCCCACAGCATGCACCACCAGGAAAGCAGTCGAGAAGGCGGAAGGATCAGCGATACAAGGTTGCAGTAGTCGTCTTTGCTTCTTTGTTGAGGTTTTGCAGGCTTCCAGCGCGGTCAGCAGTCGATTCCTTGGCAGAAGGTGAAGAGAGAGATGCAGAGGAACTCTGATGAGCTCTTGCATTCGTTATCTAAAGAATTCCCCTAAGCAGAGACCCTAAATAGCCAGAAAAGGAGGTTTGGCTACTTAGGAAGGAGGATAGGCTAGCAACACAGGTAAGAGCCTATCAGAAGGAGTCTCTGACGTACCCTGCTGGCCCTGGCCACTCAGAGCAGTCCAGTGTGCCAGCAGCAACTCTGTTTCCAAGATGGCAGAGGTCTGAAGCACACTGGAGGAGCTCTGGGCACCTCCCCTGGGAGGTGCAGGTCAGGGGAGTGGTCACTCCCCTTTCCTTTGTCCAGTTTCGCGCCAAAGCAGGGCTGGGGGATCCCTGAACCGGTGTAGACTGGATTATGCAGAGATGGGCACCATCTGTGCCCATCAAAGCATTTCCAGAGGCTGGGGGAGGCTACTCCTCCCCAGCCCTGACACCTTTTTTCCAAAGGGAGAGGGTGTAACACCCTCTCTCTGAGGAAGTCCTTCGTTCTGCCTTCCTGGGCCAAGCCTGGCTGGTCCCCAGGAGGGCAGAAACCTGCCTGAGGGGTTGGCAGCAGCTGCAGTGAAACCCCGGGAAAGGTAGTTTGGCAGTGCCCGTGTCTGTGCTAGAGACCCGGGGGATCATGGGATTGTCTCACCAATGCCAGGATGGCATTGGGGGGGGCAATTCCATGATCTTAGACATGTTACATGGCCATATTCGGAGTTACCATTGTGAAGCTATACATAGGTAGTGACCTATGTATAGTGCACGCGTGTAATGGTGTCCCCGCACTCACAAAGTCCGGGGAATTTGCCCTGAACAATGTGGGGGCACCTTGGCTAGTGCCAGGGTGCCCACACACTAAGTAACTTAGCACCCAACCTTTACCAGGTAAAGGTTAGACATATAGGTGACTTATAAGTTACTTAAGTGCAGTGGTAAATGACTGTGAAATAACGTGGACGTCATTTCACTCAGGCTGCAATGGCAGGCCTGTGTAAGAATTGTCAGAGCTCCCTATGAGTGGCAAAAGAAATGCTGCAGCCCATAGGGATCTCCTGGAACCCCAATACCCTGGGTACCTCAGTACCATATACTAGGGAACTATAAGGGTGTTCCAGTATGCCAATGTAAATTGGTGAAATTGGTCACTAGCCTGTTAGTGAGAATTTGTAAAGAGAGAGCATAACCACTGAGGTTCTGGTTAGCAGAGCCTCAGTGAGACAGTTAGGCATCACACAGGGACCACATACATATAGGTCACAAACTTATGAGCACTGGGGTCCTGGCTAGCAGGGTCCCAGTGACACATAACAAACATACTGAAAACATAGGGTTTTCACTATGAGCACTGGGCCCTGACTAGCAGGATCCCAGTGAGACAGTGAAAACACACTGACATACACTCCCAAACAGGCCAAAAGTGGGGGTAACAAGGCTTGAAAGAGGCTACTTTCTCACACCCACTAAAAGCAGGGGACCTTGTGGTGTCAGGAGTGGTTCATCAAGACACGAAAAGGAGTGTGGAAAAGATGAAGATGGGCAAGGAATGACAAGGATGGGGGAGAAAGGAACAAAGGGAAGAGAGTGGGCACCATTAGGCAGCACAGAGTCGGGGACAGGCAGCAATGACTATTTCAAAACGTAATTTTAAAATAAAAATGCAATAGAGTCACTATTTCTCAATCCACCTTTTGTTCCCTTTTCATCATACCTCACCGTAATTTGTCTCCTACATCTAGGGGCAGTACCACCAGTTGCTAAAGTGTAAAAAATATTGTGCACCGCTACAAGAGCGTGAATCAATGATCTGTATAGTTTTTAATAAAGATTTCCTGAACTTCAAATCAGAAGCTTACTCAATTGACACATTAGTTAAAGTGTTTACGTTCCTCACAGTATGACGCGTCCACATTATGCAAAGAATGCTCCAAATTGTCCAGTCAGCATTATGCCATGGGTGGTCACCATAATGAATGGGGAATGGCACATTATTCCAATGGTGCCCACAATATTTCAGTACCACTATTATGCAACATGCTTAAAATGACCCCAATTGCCCCACTATCATGCCACAGGTGACACTAGCGAAAATGGATGTAAGGCACAATATTGCAATTATGTCCACAACAATTCCACCACCATTATCACAGAGATGACCACCATTATGCATCCAAATGTCACAGCTATGATTCCCTCTATATTCCTTTCCCAGAAACAGGCCAAAATACACCCAAACAATACCAAAAGACAGAGGGTCTGACTCACGAAGGTATACTTACACTTTTGGTCTAATTTTAGACCAAAAGTGTAGGTTTATGATTTCCAGGTGGTCATAAAGATAAGTTACAAGTAGTATCTTTACGTCTGCATTCGGGCCGATCATCCACACTTGGGGCGGATAAGACAAAAATGCATACTAGCACACCTGTGTAAGTGCCTACCATCCCCCACTCAGATCCAGGTGAAATTCCTCAGCCCACTCCCAATCCCAGGATTGCTGCACACATAAAAGCAAACCTGCCACAAACAAACCTTTTCAGACCTTTCAACATGTCGCTGAA
This sequence comes from Pleurodeles waltl, assembly GCF_031143425.1. Classification (NCBI taxonomy): domain Eukaryota; kingdom Metazoa; phylum Chordata; class Amphibia; order Caudata; family Salamandridae; genus Pleurodeles; species Pleurodeles waltl. The sequence continues at coordinate 714,954,074 of NC_090447.1, forward strand.
TGTGTTTGTTGGTTTGCCCCTTGCTATGCGACAGGATTGTTTGAGGAGGAGGAGAGTAGAACAAATCTTCAGACAGAGGATCAACCTCTTTGGGATGACCAGTCAAGATGTCATAGCCAGATACTGTTTCCCCTGATATTATCTTGGAGATGGTTTGTGAATGGGAACTGGATCTTGACTGAACTGCCGCTCCCACACCATCCCAGCCTATATCAAGATCCTAGCAGCTCTCCATTTGTTTGCTACGGGGTCATTCCAGAGTGTCTCCGGTGACCTGGTGGGCATCTCCCAGGCAACCCAGTCCTGATGCCTGCATCAAGTACTAAGCTGTATAATAGGAGAGCCCATTGCCACATATGAATGCCCCATACACTGACCAGAAGGCAAAGGGTAGCTAGGAATGTCTACTTCATTTCCTGCTTCCCACTTGTGCTGGGTACAATTGATCGCACTCGTGGCTCTTCAGCCACCTAGCCACAATGCACACTTCTGCAACAGACACCGCTGGCACTCCATCAACATGCAGGGTGTCTGTGATGTCAGTGGTAGCTTCATTGATGTGCATGGAGTGATCCCAGGCAGTACCTGTGATTGCTATGTGTTCCGTAGGTCATCTCTTCCCTAACGGATGGCAGCAGGAGAATTTGGCAACATGTGGTTACTGGGTAAGTACCGAGCACCACACAAGTATGGTATGTATAGTTGTGTTTGTACACGTGCACAACCATTAGACAGCACTAATCCTCATGCCACATACATGCCACCAAAAGACACTGTATGTACCATTTCATACAGCATGTACAGTACAGGGGCATGAGGGACATTTACAAATATCACTCTATTTCCTTCATCGGGTGATTCTGCATATGCTATTTCCCCTCATCTCCTCGCACCATACAGCCGTACAACCACTGTGCCTCAGCAGAGGTACAATAGGGCACAGATACGTACAAAAGCCATCATTGAGTGCAGTTTTGGCCTCCTGAAGTCAAGATTCTGATCTCTTCACCGTACAGGGAGGGTGCTGCTGTACTCCCGTCAAGTTGTGTGCAAGATTATAGTAGCCTGTTGTGTTTTGCACAACATAGCATTAAATCATGGCTTACACATAGCTTTGGACCCTTAGCTAGGTCTGAATCTGGGCAACCAGGCCATTGTACAAAACAGAGGGGAGAGTATGCAGGCGCATGACCAACTGGTGGACACTTTTTTCACATGAGAAACATGTTGTGTCATGGCCTTCATGTGGTTTGCAGTCTCTTGTCAATGATGATTGGTGGACTCTCAACACTCTGTCCACATATGCCATCCTGAGACTACTTTGTAAGCCAGACATGATGTCTGTATACAACAGCTGTTCCAAAGAGTCTAAAGATTGGCTGTGCATTACGTCATGTGCACATGTCATGAATTAGTGTGGACAATGGCTCTTAGGGCTTCTTTGACTCTGGGGATCAAATGTCTGCATGTGTGAGAGCTCAATGGACAGTGTCAAAAGAGTGCTCGCCCATCGGGGTGAATGAGTACCTGTAACCAAGGAGGAAATCCTGCTATGAGATTTCACAGTTCAGTGATCGTTCACCATATGCAACGATTGAGAGGCCTCAGCCGCTAGTGCGTAGGTCGTGAGCATGTCCAGACTGACCACAGGGGTTATTGGGCTTTTGTCAGGGGGGCTGGAGGCGAGGAGGGTGGTCTCATTACTGTGTTTCGCATCAGAACTGGCACGGTAATATGTGCCCCCAGTTTCAACGCAGCAAACCTGCATGATACATACTCTTGCGTTTACTGTTTCTGTGTTCGAGCTGGTGTGACAAACTTGCCAGTGCTGCTATGGTTTCCCAGTCTTGCTCTGTACCTATGGCCCTTCATGTGCTTCCCAATATTTGTCCAGAGATTGACATCACTACCTGCACCTAGCTTGGTGATACATTACAGCCTTTTTTTAAATGTAAGCAAGATATGTTGACCACATGTACCATAATGCAGTGCAAAGGGCCAAACTGCGCTGGGAAGTGATGTAGTGTGGAGTGTATCTACAAAACCTTTCCTTCCTCCCTTCATATTCTTACCCTTCCTACACTTCTGCATAGGTCACACTGGTCTTATTTTTTTTCCCATCTTATTTCAGATTCTACGCCCCACATATGGAGCCTAGACTCCATATGTGGATCCTCCGCTTCGCGTGCGGAAATTGTGGTCCGGGTGCGGATGATCCAGCCTTGGGCGTAGAATCTGGAGGCGGGCCAGAATTCAATGATATTCAACAGGAAATGACACAGAGAAAATGCTGCGCAGGAAGTCTATCACAGAGTTGCAGGCAGCCATTTTCTTGTCATTCTGAGTCATCCTCACCTACACACAGGATCCTCTGCTATCCGGCTGCTCTGTTCACCCTAACTCTTCCCAACATGGCTGATGGAGTTGATGATAGGGCACCCCCCTTCAGTGAGGCAGATTTGGACATTTTTGCTTCGGGTGTGCTACACAATTACCCCCAGCTTTATGGGGGCCCAGAAGACCAGATGAGCAATGAACCATGCGTCCGATTGTGGGAGGAGATTGCGCAGCACTGCAGTACAGAGGGGGTTTACCACAGGCGGGCCAGGACATGCCAGAAGCGCTGGGAGGACCTGAAACATTGGGCCCGATTGAGGGCCCAAGAACTATTGGAACAGTCCTCCTAGCCCCACATCCACCGGCCCGCTTCACATAACTGTACAGGAGGGTCCTGAGGACCGCCCAACCGACCCTCCATGCCCAGCTGGAGGAGTTGGAGCAGCAGAGATGTGGTAAGTGCATGGGCTACATATTGTGTCTGGTAGCATGGTGTGAGTGGTGACTGAGCTGTGCCAGCATGTGTCATATGTCACCAAATACACATTCTGGGCAATTGCTGCAGCAGTCATAAGGCCAATGCCCCATGGAATCACATTGGAAGCACTGACCAAAGTGCATCCTGGAACTTGTAGTGTATTGAACACTACATGTGAAACAAACATCACTCTTGCATTTATATGAAGAAATTCAATGCAAACACCATGACTGGTGAAGCAAGAGTCTTATCATTGCTGGGTGCAATGGCAAAGGGATGGTCCAGACACTGTCCAGTGTGGGGTTTCGGATGCTGTAACATGCAATCTTTTTGTGTGTCTTTCATGTCTCTTTTCACATAATCACAGCAGTTGCTGCAGCAGTCATAAGGCAAATGCCCCATGGGATCATATTGGAAGCACTGACCAAGTACATCCTGGGACTTGTAGTGTCCTGAACACTACAGGTTAAATAGCCATTATGCTTGCATTTATATGAAGAAATGCAATGCCAACACCATGTGGCACATGCCATGTAGATTGACTGGTAGTTTCAGGTATCCTCCAAAACATGTAGTCATAGCTTAGCAAAGGTCAGATCCAAGGGCTGGTTTTTACCTGTACACCCATTCAAGCATTTATGTGGAATCAGACTATGATACACAGCAAATGGCATGCACTAGTTTGAGACTATCAAGTCTGCACTTGGCATGGTGATCATAGACACATGCTTTAGGGTGGACAGCTCCGTCCTGACTGTGTCCCATCTCCACTTGTAGACTGACTTGTGAAGATGACTAGGTAGCAAGGACAGGAAACCCTTGGCCCAAATTTCTTAGGTAAATCTGAACTTCTGGTCAATCTTTCACACATACAGCTTTTATGGCCCTTGAGATTCTGGCCTCGATATTGACATTTTGCTTAAGGTTAGGCTTTGTCACTACAGAAGGGTACACTACCCACAATTGTGAAAGATGTCAATGTGTGAGATATGTCTGGATATTTCAGTGATAGTACACATACATTTTGGATCTAAGCCACCTAGAATTGGTCTGTGAGATCAAAGGAGAACAAAGTCGGCACTTGCTTTTTGTACTCATGTACCGTGCCCTAATTTGGACAACAACTACATAATGTTCTCATTTCTATTTCAATGGACCAGCCTGGCCAGAAAGACCATGGAGAGGACCGGGTACTGAGAAGAGCTTTTTGGGGATGTTGGCCGGCTATGCTCCTTTCGCCTGTGGAAGAATAGTGAGAGGAGGAGGGACAAGGAACTTCTACAGACAGGGGGAATGCATCCACGTGGAAGCACTCAGCAGACAATGATTGGATGAAGTGATGAAGGCTACAGAAACTGTAGGGAGAGAGGCCTTGAACTGGACACCTCTGGCCAGTGTGGGGGGGGGGGGGGGTGAAGATGACGACTCTCCCCCGGAAAGTGAAGAACATGACCAGCCAGAGGTGTCCCCAGAGTGGGAAATTTCTACACCTGGGCCTGCCTTTGACCACTCCCTATCAGATGGAGTCCCAAGTCCATCAGGGCACCCAACTGCCACACCTGCCACCAGTCCCCCTCCAAGTGCCTGCCTGAGTCCCACAAAGAGCTCACATGTCCCCGACACCCCTATCCCTCATGTTCCACCCAAACCTCTCCCTGTGTTGACACCTCTGCGGCTGCATACCAGGAAGGGATTTTGGCATCTGAGGGGGAGGAGGGCCTCTCCTCTCTGCTGCTACAGCAGATCCTTGAGGAACTGTGTAGGTCCAGAGAGGAGAATGCTCATGCCTTCGCCATCATCAATGCCACCCTCACTTTCTTGGGTACAGCCATGATGGCTGTCCTGTCCCAGCATCCCTCCCATACCACCCTCCATGTGTCTCCCTGTTCAGCCTCCCATTCTGTTTCTCCCATACTCTCCTACCCCCTGTGTGTCTCAGTCCTGTGGGGTGTCAGGTCCTCCAATGGCCAGCCAGGAAGAGGCCACCACTGCAGAGGATCTGATTGTCATTGAAAAGGAGGATGACCAGAATGACATTTGACTGGACATTAAGCTTTGACTGGACTTTTCCTTTGCCCCTTGTACATGTTTTTCTTTTGTCCAATCCCCTCCATGTCCCCTGCCCCTTCTCCGTGAAGAGTATAATTTGATTTGGTTTCTCACTTCCCAATGGACGGTTTTTGTTCACTTTATCATGATATTTATACATTAAAAAAGAAATAAAAAAACATGTGTTGTTCATTATCTGTGCTGGAACCAAAATATGGAAGTATACGTTTGGAGTTGGTTAGCTATGCCTTACACATGACACAACTGTACACAGATGGTTATAGTGATGAACATGTCTTACCCACGTTGTTGACACATAAATGGCCTACAGCCACATTAAGCATTTGAACATCTTCAACTAATGCCCAACTCAATTTAAACGTGGAATATGTCTTTAATTTACATAGTGCTGTGCAAGCATGTTACAGTGCTCATTGGGGGTCTCGCTTGCGTCTTCTCAGTTTTGGTGGTAAGGATTGTTGTGATGTAATGCATTTTGTGGGGTTCTTAGTTGCAGGTGGGTGTGGTTCCTGCACAGTGTGGAGGTCTGCCTGAACACGGGATATTGGAACCTGTACAGTGTGGGGGTCTGCTTGGGCAGGGAGTGTCAGAGCCTGTACAGTTTGTGGGTCTGCCTTGACAGGGGGTAGTGTTCCCAGTACAGTGCGAGGATCTGCCTGGACAAGGGGTGGTGAACCCTGTCCAGTGTGTGCCTGGACAGGGGGGGCGGAGCCTGTACAGTTTGGAGGTCTGCCTCGACAGGGGGTGTTTTAGCCTGTGTATTGTGGGGTCTGTCTGGATAGGGGGTGTTGGAGCCTTATAGTGTGGGGGTCTGCCTGGATAGGGGGTGTCAGAGCCTGTACAGTGTCGGGGTCTGCCTGGACAGGGGGTGTCAGACCCTGTGCAGGGAGAGGATGTGACTGACAAGTTGAGGCATGTGTAAGGGGAGTGTTCATCTTATGGAATGTTGGGGGCCCTGTGCAGGTTACCTAACCAGGGGCTGGGGGTGAGATGGTGCAGGTAGATATTTTGGCTCCCCTCCATACATTGACTGTGAAGGGGCTGGTATCATTTTAAGTATCCACTCCATCATCTTCAAAGCCAGTGCATGGTGTCTTGTACTCTTTTCCCCTCTGTATGGTCATGATGTCATTTAGCCTCATCCCCATGTCTTTCTAGGATGTATCCATCCTCTCCAACACCTGGGTCATTCTGTACACCAGCTGTGGGAGTCTGCACATGTCCTGCAGTAAGGCAAACATGTCAGATAGTGCAGCCCCTCTGTCACAAATGTCCTGCCTCACATCTGACTGCTGCTGAAAAAAAAATCCTCCTACTCTCCAAACATGGAGAGTGGGATGGCCTTGGATGTGACAAGCAGGTCCACCAGCGGGGGTTGGCAAGTGGGAGGCTGTGAGGAGTATATTTGTGTCTAGGAGCTACCTGCTTCTCACCAGGGCTGGTTTGTCATTCAGATGTTGGAGAGAAGGCTTGGGAGACACTGTCAGAGAAGGAGTGTGTAGGGGACCCAACACAACTGACCTGGATGTGAGGGCTATGAAGAGGTGAGCTTTGGGTTGTAGTGTGTGGGGAATGGGTAATCCTTTGAGATGTAGGATGAGGCACCATGCCCACCACAGCAGATGTGGATTTTGTTGGTGAGCTGCATGGGCCAACAAGAGTGGTCAGGGGATTGGTCTCCACATCATTTGAAATCAGCGCCTGATCAACCTCCTCCTCTACTTTCTCCTCCCCTTCCTCCTGTGCTGTTCTGGCAGCTGACAAGGCAGCTTTGAAGAAGAATGGGTTCTCCCTTCGGATTGCCTGGCTCCGATCACTGGTAGATGGTCCTTCCTCCAGACTCAAGCCTTCGTCCTCACTACTTGTGAGACAGAGGTTGCAAAAGGCTAAATATTTGGCTTACAACAAGATGCAGTGCAACCCAGGAACTGAGTCAAAGTATCTTTAATTCAATGGATGTTACACATGTGACCTCGTTTATGTACCCCTACATGTGATAGCTCACACTGTGGCATTGAGGTGTTCAATGCAGATGTGAAATGCAAAAGCAAACTCACCAGTTCCAACCATAGGTCTTTGGGGTACTGAGATCTCCCTAGATGTCAGTTGCTGGACTGGACTAGTAGGAGAACTGGTCTGTGATCCAGCAGCTTTGGTAAGAAGTGACACCATGATTAATGTTATGCATGTATTATATGTGATGATGCACACCTGACACACACATCACTGATCTTGTTGGGTACATTTTACACACCAACCACAGGAGTAATGGTGAAATGGCAATATCTGCTCAATCTCTTCAACAAAGATTTGGTTCTTGTTCATGGGTAGGGTATCAATAGATTACAACACTATATAGCACACTTACCTGATGGCAGTGGGTTTGACTGCTGCAGCCAGGATGCCTCCTAAACCCCTGGATGGTGTCATCCTTATCACGTAAGTAGTCATGGCAGCAGCTGTAATGTACAGTAATATACATATACATTACTGAGTGCAAAGGATGATTCTACATGTACATGTCACAGGTATGGACCAGTGATCTACAAGTTAACGATGGCCCTCATATCAACCAGGTATCGCAATTAAATGCAAACTGCATTTGGAGGTTACTGAGAGCTATAGGTTGGAAATAACTAGGGTGTCCTGTACTGGCTACCTTTGGACACACCTACATCTTAATTGGCATCATGCATCTTACGTATAATGTAGTATCAGCTGTTAGAAATGGGGTCTCTAGTTGGCAGTCGGTTTGCACCCTGTCCAAGTAGGGACCCTCACTCTAGTCAGGATAAGGGAGATACCTGCTCAGATAACCCCTGCTCACCCCCTTGGTAGCTTGGCACGAGCAGTCAGGCTTATCTCAGAAGCAATGTGTAAAGCATTTGCACATAACACACAGTAATAAGTGAAAACATTACAAAAGGACACCACACCAGTTTTAGGAAAATAGCCAATATTTATCTTTATAAAACAAGACCAAATACGATAAAAATCCAACACACACTAAAAAAATATGAATTCTGCAAAATGTACTCAAAACTACAGTTCCTTGAAGTTGATAGCTCCAGCTGGGGCTATCACGGCGGCGTGTTCAACAAAACCAACAGTACAGGCCGGCTGCCCGCTGAATTGCGGGCCAGCTACGGTGTCGGGAAGACCCGCAAACAGTACCTTGGATTTGTAGGGCGTCGTGATCCTCGCGGTGAGCTCCAGAGAGCGGCGTCACTGACGTCGCAGTGTCGGTTCCGGAGTCGGTGCAGGAGTCGTCGGGCCCTTGAGGTCACACGCGTTGCAGATCGAACTCCAGGCTGATGAAGTCAGGTGCGCCGGCGTGGATGGCGTTGGGGCTGCGGTGCAAAGCAGGACGACACAACGTGCGGTGTCCACAGGTCACGGTGCAGGCAGCGGCTCAGTGACGGTGTCCAGCGGCGTTGGTGAGACTTGGGCTGCGGTGTGAAGCGGGGCGGTGCGACGTGCGGTGTCCACAGGTCACGTGCAGGCAGCGTCGTTGTTGTTGCTGAAGCGCTGTCGTCAGTAGGCCCAAGCCAGCGGTGCAGGGTGAGACGGTGCTTCGTGACCCTCATGAGCAGTGTCTACAGGCCACAGTGCAGGCAGGATGCCTGGTGACGACACAGGAGTCGATGGTGCTGTCGTCGGTGGACCGGGGCTGCGGTGCGGGATGGGACGGTGCTTCGTGTACCTCACGAGCAGTGTCCACAGGCTACTGTGCAGGCAGCGGCGTTGGTGTCAGCAGGAGCGGCATCATCGGGGATGCCCAGGCTGCGGTGTGAACAGGCGATGCCGGAGTGTGGGGCCCACAGGTCATGGTGCAAGCAGCGGCTCGGTGAAGTCGTCCGATGACGGCGTCAGGGAGACCAGGGTCACGGTGCGAGGCGCTGCAATGTGACTGTGTGGCGTCAGCAGGTCACGGAGCAGGCCAGCAGCATCGTTGGCGGAGGCGCAGTGGTTTCTCCTCTTGAACAGCACAAAACACACAGTTCCCAGTGCTGCAGGTCGAGGAAACTGAAGTCTTTGGTGTCCCACCAACTTCCAACAGGAGGCAAGCTCTACTCCAAGCCCTTGGAGAATTTTCTCAAGCAGGACACACAGCAAATTTCACCCGTTGCACTCTTTTCAGGCAGAAGCAGCAACTGCAGGACAGGCCAGCAAAGCAACACATCAAAGGGACAGTACTCCTCCTTCAGCTCTTCAGCTCTTCTCCTGGGCAGACGTTCCTCTTTATTCCAGAAAGATTCTAAAAGTCTGGGGTTTTGGATCTTCTTCTTATACCCAGTTCTGCCTTTGAAGTTGACAAACTTCAAGGCAAAGTCTCAAGTGTTTGCAAGATCCTTCCTTGTCCAGGCCAGGCCCCATACACTCACCAGGGGGTCGGAGATGGCATTGTGTGAGGGCAGGCACAGTCCTTTCAGGTGTGAGTGACCACTCCTCCCCTCCCCTCCAGCACAGATGGCTAATCAAGATATGCAGGCTACACCCCAGCCCCCTTTGTGTCACTGTCTAGAGGAGAGGTGTGAACAGCCCAACTGTCAAACTGACCCAGATGGGGAATCCACAAACAGCCAGAGTCCCAGAATGGATTAAGCAAGAAAATGCCTACTTTCGAAAAGTGGCATTTTCAAACTAACAATCTAAAAACCAACTTCACTAAAAGATGTATTTTTAAATTGTGAGCTTAGAGAACCTAAACTCCACATTTTTATCTGCTCTCAAAGACAATCTGCACTTTAAGGAAATTCAAAGGCAGCCCCCATGTTAACCTATGAGAGAGATAGGCCTTGCACAGTGAACACCAAATTTGGCCGTATTTCACTGTTAGGACATATGAAACACACTAGTATATGTCCTACCTTAAACATACACTGCACGCTGCCCATGGGGCTACCTAGGGCCTAACTTAGGGGTGCCTTACATGTAGTAAAAGGGAAGGTTGAGGCCTGGCAAGTGGGTACACTTGCCAAGTTGAATTGGCAGTTTAAAATTGCAAACACAGACACAGCAATGGCAGGTCTGAGTCATGTTTACAGGGCTACTAATGTGGGTGGCACAACCAGTGCTGCAGACCCACTAGTAGCATTTTATTTACAGGCCCTTGGCACCTCTAGTGCACTTTACTAGTAATTCAAATCTGCCAATCATAGATAAACCAATCAACAGTACAATTTGTATAGGGAGCACTTGCACTTTAGCACTGATTAGCAGTGGCAAAGTTCGCCGAGACAATAAACCAGCAGGAAGAAGGCAAAAAGTTTGGGGATAACCCTGCAAAAAGGGCCATTTCCAACATCAGCTAATTGGTCTGTTTTTTGGATATGGGTTGCAAGTGGGATTGATAATGTGCAGGTGCATGTAATTACACTGATTCCAGCTCAGGCGCAGATAATCCGGCCTGAGGGTGGATGATCCGCCTCGAGTGCGGACATAAAAATACTACTCATAACTTACCTTTGTGAATACCTGAAAATCATAAATTTACACCTTTGGTCTAAACTTATACCAAAAATAAGTTTACCTTTGTGAACCAGGCCCAGAATGTGCAAACAGTGCTCACAATGTGCCCAAGAGGACATTATGCAAAGGCTGCCCACCATAATTTCAAGGAGGTGGGGAGTGCAATATGGCAATGGTGCTGAAACTAAGCCGACGAGGGGGTCTAAATACAGTAAGCAGGGGCCACTATTATGCCAGCATTGGCCATCAATATGACGCTGGTGGCCTGGCATCCAAGTAGAACAAAGGCTTACATATCACCATAATAGGCTATATCTGGCCACCAACAATAATAAGATTTCTTTGGCCACTGTTTAAAATAATCCATCAATAAACAGTACAGTACTGTACTGTCCACTCACCCTTTAACAATGTAGAGCTGCCTTGGCCTGATTGAAGTCCTTGAACCATTCCAGGGAACCACAATGAGGCTGTGTCCCTGCCACTGTTCTAACTGGCAAAACCCCAGCGAGAAGGGACATGCCACAATGCTTGGCTGTCTTGCACATTGTATTTAATAACTAAGTCCTGGCTCTAGTGGAGCTAATCATTAGTTTGGAGTTCAAGACACTCTTCTATGCCAAAGACACACTTTTCTGAGCTTTAGCTGAACTTCCTAAGACCTTATCGGGTCTCTAGACAGGTGCCTTTCGACTGTCCAGAATTAAGTTGCGGACAACCTGTTCAAACTGATCCAAGATAATTTGGCTGGACACCTTGGGCGATATGCCCCTCATGATGCGAAAGAAAAAATTCTGAGGGTGTGGTTTGATAAAAACATGTACACTGGGGCAGAAATTCAGAAGGTGTGGGACTTCTGCTTTTATCTTTTGTACATTATGAAGAAGATGTTGCCATGTATTCCTCACCAGTTGTAGAGTCCATAATCTCAGTCCCATTGAATAATGGAGATGGGATGAATCTGAGTCTGCTGGACATGCAGCTAAAGCAATCTCAAAGCATTTGAAACATGGTAGTCTGGCTGACCTTCATCCATGGAAGCACGCCACTCCTTGCACTTGCTTCTAGTCAAGAAACAGATAAATGTTGAGGAACTTTGCCATATACCTCAGGCCGTCTATCACTCAGTCCCAACATGTTGATATGATCATATGTCATCAACCACTATGCCCCTCTACTTAATCTGAGATCAAGATGTGTATGCCTCATTATGATTCCATATCTCAAGAAAGCCTTATATAGATGGAAATCTTCATGGTTCTGCCTTTCAGTTGTGAAATGTTCTTTCTGTCTCGCTGTGGCTCTTTGTGAGCTCCCAGTGCTCAATTTCTAAAACTTCTCAAGACCTTTGTGCTTTGCTTACAGCTCCTTCTGGCCTTTAACTTTTTTTCCATTTGATGGATTCATCGGTTTACTCTAGCACCTTGATGCCTCTGGTGTGTTTTACAAGCCAAAAAAAAACAAATACAATATTTAAGAGACAACTGTGATTTCGGTTACCGGATTCCACAACTGTAAAAGGCACAAATAGTGTTTTGGGACCACACACATGGTCGGAATGTGCTATAGAAGTACACTTGACATAGTAATATGCCTCTGAGGGCCAGAGTGTACCATGGCTGCAGTGTCTCAGAGACTGTTAGTATATGTGAGAAAATACATTCTAACCAACACCTTCAAAAACCTGCCAACACACACACCCTTAATGCCAAAGGAGGATATACATGCATGCATGCAAGCAAGCACACGCATGCTTCTCTGCTGTACTATCCAATGTAGTGTGCGTAGGTTATAGTGAGGAAGAAGACGTAGGTCAACCAATCCTTGCGGTGCTGGGCTCAGGAGAGGCAGAGTCGCATCCTTTTGCCACCTGAGATTTGCGGGGCTAGGGTGACCAGAATTTTAAAGCCAAAAAGCGGGAAATTTCATAACAATAGAAAAATAACTACAATTCTATTAAGGACACGGAGGCGAGGAGTATGCTTCTCCTTCTTTGCTGTTTAATAACACGTAAACACACAGCAGCCAATGGAAATGGATAAAGTAAAAACTAAATTTCCCAACATTATAATGACAACATCTTTTCTGCACCTATGACACCCAGTTACTGCTTCCATAAAGACCTCAGCACCATGATCATCCTCTTTCTTTGCCAGACGTCCTGATTCTTTTTGTGAACCTCTTCGACCATTGAAAAGTTTCCAAACAGTAGAACAACCACTGCAACATCAGCGGAATGAAACAGTTCAACGTACTCAGCAGGCCAACCTGGTCCTTATTAGGAGACGAAAGTAAGGTTATTGAGTTCCGTTACCTGTTCTTATGTTCAGTAACTGAAAAGATAGAAATAAAAAACACCTTAATATCCATAACTCTGGATGTAGATTCAATTCAACAATAATCATTAATGATAGGAGGGAAAAACAACACGTCATCAATACAAATACAAATAACACCTTTGCATAGTAAATTATTCTATTGTATTGAGAGATGGAAGGGTGGGATAATCCTCGCCTCTGTGTCCATAATAAAAATGATAATTCTTGACACATTAGCTAGAATTTTTTTTATTCTAAGTCGGGTCCGGAGGCTTCTGATTATGCTTGTTCAAAGCTGTTGAAGAACTAAAGAAGCCACATCGATAATTGGTTTATAATAGAACATTTTAAAGGTGAAATCAGCAGACCAATCTGCTGCTCTCATGATATCTTGAAGGTGTGATCCTAGGCTGAATTGCTGAATTGTTGGCAAAATTCTCTACTACGGACTTTGTACTCTTTCATACATTGACCAATGCACAGTTTAGGGTTCACTGGGAAGCTAGGACAGGATATTTGCTTTGAAGGGTGTTGAAGAACCAGAACCTTATGGGCCTGGCGGCGCAGGGTACGCCTGAAATCTCCTTGGATTCACCTGCCTCTACTAACAGAGACACGGGACACTCTGTCAGGCGTAAAAGATCAGATTTTATTAGCTGCAGCTAGTACAGTTGTCCAAGAAGTACACAAGGTATGTTCTCAGGAGACTGCCACTTTACTTTGTGGCGCACAATCTTATATACCGTATAAAAACCATTTATTAACTACATACACTCCCAGAACACATAGAAAGGAGCCAGTAAGAATAATGTAAAGATAGAACAGAGCCAATAGAAATGTCGGAAAACAAGACAGCACCAATAGAAGGAATTGGAAAACAAAGTATCAAGTGACTTAAGGTTGCCTCCCCTCCAGCTGTGTTTGTCACCCCTCCCTTGAACTAATTAATTAACCGATCCACAACGAAGTTGCATGTGGTGCGATAAGTTTGTGTGCGTTTGGAGGACAGTTGTGAAATGAGAGAATACTAGCAAAGGACAGCGAAGGCCAGACGATAAGATAAGATCGGCGGAGAATAGTGTGAGCCTACAGATAGTTGAAACAAGGATTAGAAAACCAGACAGGGATTAGTGTACTCGGTCAGACCTTAATACCAGCCTTGTAAAGATAGAGGCAGAAGGCTGTTTTGAACACCATGTTGCAGAATAAGCAGAAAAGGCAGAATGGACTTCGTTCGCTGTGCTGCCTGAGTGAAGGCAACATAAAATGGCGGCGGGCCACAAAATGGCGGGTCGATACGATCGTATTAAAAATCGAATTTCCTCAGACCCTCCTTTTGCCAGAACTCAGGCAAGATACACAAACTCATGTTAATCTGAGTCGATGTCTATGGCCATGAGGTCATCAAGCTGTTGCTGTACCATCATTTTGATATTCTCTGCTCTTTGTGACTTGGGTTTGGGAATACATGCAGTAGCACATAGGTTGCAGATGGCAGGACCGCAGTGCATACAAAGACAACAAGAGAATATAAAAGCTAAAAGTACTCCAAAGAATGTCAATACCTTCCAACCCCATTTGGACAGTAATCCCCAAAACCACTCTGAAAAGGACCAATCTCCTTCGTCCTGATGAATCGACTTGGAGATTATGTGTAACTTAGAGATAGCTTGGTATACTGTCGGAGCGTCATTAGGTATGAAAATACAGCAACTTGATCCGATCAATTTGCATACTCCACCACGGTCCGCAAGAACAAAGTCTAAGGCAACACGGTTCTGCAAGGTCATAAGACGATCAGCCTGTAGTTCAGCTGTAATGTTACTTAAAGCTCCTACAGTGATGTCTATGGTGGTTTCTACGACACGAACCAATTGCCTTATATTTCTGCTGTTGGCCATTGGACCCCAGAAGGGAAGAAATCCTTTGAGGAAAACTCCTCCCTCTTGTCCTGCTGTGTCTTTCGAATCCACAATCCCTCTGCCATATCTATTTTTATGATGGTTCGCAGGAGCGGTGTATGTAGGGGGAAGAAGAAAGGCTATATAACAAGTACCAGAGAAATCAGCTGGCAACCATGTATAAGCCCTATCGTGGCAAACGAAGTATGTACCTTGAGATGGTACTAACGGCAGTGAATTCAGGGCTGAATAAACATATGTATGGGAACATAAACTTTCTCTTTGTCCGGTGTTTGGAGTTCTACCATTTATTTGCAGACAGAAATTTCCTTGTTGGGGTATGACCCGTATCGGAGGAGATTTTCCTTGCTTAACCTTATCATTGAGGCTGGAAATGTAATTAGTTATGTTCCAATTGGTATATGCTTTTCTTTCATCTATGGAAGCTTCACTTTTTTCCATGATTTTAGCCATAGCTACCATTCCCTTTATCAATAAACTATGACTGAAATTTGAACCAACACTATGTGAACTGACAGGTTGTTTAATTTTACTTTGATATGCATTATTGAAAATGACAAAATAAGCCCAAGCGGAACCTTCATAGGAGAATGGAAGAACTAAATATGGCATTCCTTTTTCTACCGTATGTGGTATGAGTCCACACACCCAACAGTCAGTTGTATTGATCACTAACTGATGTTGATGTAACAACTGGACGAAGGAATTGTTAAAGTATTCAGTTCTTCTGATGAGTTCATGCTGGGGAAGAGTGTGAAATAGGTGCGGAGAGATAGTAGAAGAAGATGTAGAGGTAGGAGAAGAGACAACTTTTTGCTGCAGAGTAATAATGATCCAGTTTACAGATGCCAAAAAAATACACGACAATATAATGACGCATAGAGCAATACTACAACGACTACATATTTCTTTACAATTATTCTTTACATTTTTACTTTCTCTTTTATCTAATGTAGCCTCCATCTTTCTAAGTGGATGCTCACGGCAATCTTCCTCAATCACTGTAGTCACGATTATCTACCGTCCTATGACACTGTGAGGTCCTGCAGGCCTATTGCCATTTACTCAGGTCGTAACTAAGACTCCTACCGTGACCCTGCAACCGGGATAGAGTACTACATAGGAGAGAAATTTACAAGTTCTTTGGTCTTGGTCTCAAATTATAGCGTTCCTGTCCAGAGGCAGTCTGGTTTTGAAACAATGTTCCTGGATTTGTCGTGTTCAAGCGACGATGCGATGGTATTGCTTCTTGAAGGATGTCGTCGTCCTCTTTCTCAGAAAGTGTTCCAATTAGACGCGCATCACTGAATGGTACAAATTGCGGAACTTTCTCACTTTCAGAGTCACTGATGCCTCTACGGACCCACTGATCGAAAGGCAAGGGCAAAGGCACTTTCTTGCAGTGCACGGCATGCACCCAGTTTTTCTTTCCTTCGACTTTAACTGCTGTTCTTGTGGTCAAAAGAACCAGGCGTGGCTCTCTCCATCTGGGCTCCAAATTTCTCTGTCGTTGGAAATTTTTCGTGTAGACCCAGTCACCTGGTCGGATGGAATGACCTGGGTCTGTGGAAGCCTCTGGTAGAGCACTCTGAACCTGTTGATGAAGAACACGCAATTTAGTTGTAAGGTCATGCAAGTAGTCAATCAACATCGGGTATGGCAAGTCTGAGTATTTCTTAGGGCGAGGAACTCCCCATACATTAGCTGGGCGACCAAATATCACTTCGTAAGGGCTAAGCCCCAAACGAGAGTGTACTGCTGTTCTGGTGGACAGAAGAGCCAATGGTAAAGCATCAGGCCAATTAAGTCCTGTGCTAGCTTGCACCTTAGCAATTTTAAGCTTCAAGGTTCCATTGTAGCATTCTACTAAACCAGCCGACTGTGGGTGATTCGCCGCGTGGAACTTCTGTTTTATGCCAAGACCTGCACAAACTTTTTGCATGACTTGACCCACAAATTCGCTCCCATTGTCACTCCAGACAATGCGCGGCAAACCAAACCTAGGGAAGAATTCTTTCAAAAGTATTTTGGCAGTTGATAAAGCAGTATTGTCCTTCAGAGGGTAGGCTTCTACCCATCTAGAAAAAGCACATACTACCACCAGAACATATTTGAGGTTGTTGCATCGTTCCATGTGAATATAATCGATCTGCAACACCTCAAATGGATATGTTGGAGGAGCAAAATGACCTGCTGGAGTTGGGGTTCCCTTTCCCGGATTGTACATCAAGCAAACAATACAATGTTTTACTACATTATTTGCACACTTTGGGATCCCCTCATTTTGCCACACTGGAGCCAGAAGTTTACATATTCCTTTTGCACTTAGGTGAGCTGGACCATGTGCCATAGTAACTACAGGTAGTACATAAGCATCTGGTAACAGCCAACGTTGATGTTCTGATAATTCAACCCAACATCCCATCTCATCTAACATTCCTGTACTTTCCTTCCACTTTCTCAACTCATTCTCCGTAGCCTCTCCTTGAATTGATTTCACACTCTCTACTGTATCTTCACACATTCCCTTTTCTCTTACGCAGTTTGCGGGACCTGCAACATACATTCGACTTGTGTTGTCTCTGGCTGTCTTTTTCGCTACCTCATTTGCAAATGCATTTCCTCGACCAACATCGTCCACAATCTTTTTGTGTGCACTACACTTCACGATCGCTATCTGAGTAGGCATTGTAAGTGACTCAAGAAGTTCAGTCACTAATTGACCATGTTGTATCTTAGTACCATGGGAAGTAAAGAATCCTCTTTCCTTCCATAAGCGCCCAAAGTTAAACGCTACACCAAAAGCGTATTGGCTATCAGTGTACACGTTTACTCTTTTTCCTTTGGATAACACACACGCTCTAGTTAAGGCTATCAATTCAGCTGCCTGAGCTGAATTATGTCTAATGCGTGCTGTCTCCACAATCGTATGCAAAGTAGTAATAACGTAGGCTGAAACTGTATCTCCATTCGGGAGCTTGAAACAAGAACCATCTACCCATAGTGTTCCATCTGGATTCGCTAATGGCGTGTCTTTTAGGTCAATTCTACCCTTAGTCTCTTCTTCAGTACGGAGAAAACAATCATGCTGTTCAGAGACATCTCTCTCTTCTGGAAGAGGCAACAAAGTAGCTGGATTCAGGGTATTACATCGTTTGATGTGTATGTGACTAGCCAAAAGCGTCAGCTCATATCCGGACAACCGAGCACTCGTAAGATGCTGCGTTTTTGTCCTATTTAGTAAAGTATCCACTGCATGTGGCACCATAACAATGAGAGTATTATCTAGCACTACTCCAGCAGACTGTCGAATAGAAATTGCTGCTGCCGCTGTCGCCTTAAGACAACTAGGCAATGCTTTAGCTACTGGATCTAACGTAGCTGAGAAATATGCGCATGGTCGCTGTTGATCTCCAAAACGCTGCGTTAAGACTGACAATGCACAACCCTCTCTTTCGTGGACATAGAGCGTAAAGGGCTTACTGTAATCAGGAGTACCCAATACAGGAGCAGAACACAAAGCAATACGCAAATCAGTAAAACTCTTCTGACATTCGTCAGTCCACGGAAGAGGCTGAGGCGTATCTTTTAAAGTTAGCGCCAACAGCGGTTTAGCCAATAAAGAGAAACTCGGAATCCACTGTCTACAATAAGAAGTAATGCCCAAAAAGGCACGTACCTCTCTTTGTGTGGATGGCACTGACATTTGTGCAATTGCCTGAATTCGTTCGGGGGTCAATCGTCGTCCCTCCTTTGACAAGAGATGACCCAAATAAGTCACCTCGCGACAGACATATTGTAATTTAGAAGGAGAAACCTTGTGATTCAGATCAAACAAATGACGCAACAGTGCAACGGTCACGTTTTTGCAAATCTCCTCTGAATCAGCTGCAACTAATAAGTCATCCATGTACTGAATGAGAGCGGCACCGGACGGTAAGGAAAAGGCATCAAGATGACATTTTAGAGCTTGACTGTAAATAGAGGGACTTTCACAATAACCTTGAGGTGCGCGTTTAAACCGGAAGCTTCGGCCTCCGAGGGAAAAACCAAAAATATCTCTACTCTCTTCGGCGATGGGAATACTAAAGAAAGCATTCTTTAGATCAATAACTGAAAACCAAGTCGCTGTAGAAGGTATCATCGTCAACAGAGCAGTGATATCTGGGACTACAGGAAACTGCGGTACGACAATCTTGTTTACCTCCCGAAGATCAATTACAAAACGATAAACAGGAGGCTGAGAAGGATCAGTGCGTTTAAGAACCGGAAGAACAGGACTGTTACATGTATTTCCTCTCGTTTCCTCAACCACACCCTTCTGAATCAAATCATGGACAATTTCCAGAAGTGCTTTCTCACCTTCAGTAGAGATTCTGTATTGCGGAATACGTGGCATTTCAGCATTGGGCTTAAGAGTAACAACATAAGGTGGGATCTCAAGACAACCAACGTCATTCGGACCCGTAGCCCAAAGCGTTTCGGGAAGAGAAAGCAATTCAGGTGGGAATTGATCTTTTGATAAGTACATTGGACTAGTCATTTTCTGTCCTAGAGTGAGGTATACACCAGAAGGTGAACAATATATCGTAGCATGCATTCTTTTTAATAGATCTAAACCCAACAGATTTTCACCACAACCATTCGTCAGAAGAAGCGGAGCTTCTAAATCATAAGGGCCTATTGAAACAGGCAAAGGGCAAGAAACTGGATTGCGAACAGGGGCGCCAGAAAATCCTACAGATACATTCGTTAAGCCAGACAAAGGTGCGCCAGGGAGTTTAGAATGAATGATAGAGCTTCTCATGGCACCAGTATCTAAAAGAAATGGCTCTGAAACACCCATTGTAGTGACATTAACATAAGGTCCAATCTGATCCACTGGAATTGACGTAACCCCCTTACTTTGTCCATGGCTGTCCTATTCAAAATGAAGACTTTCATTCCCTCCTTCAATATACTGATCCTCACTGTAATACTGTGTAGACCTAACATTTTGCTGGTCAAAGTAATTTCCGGAATTTGGAGGAACAAAAGAACGCTGCTCTTGGGTTAACACACCTCGACCTCTACCTCTATTTGCTGACTGAGGACCACCACGACCTCGTGAAGCAGATGTTGCTCCATTACGCTGCAACAATGCCGGACAACTGTTCTTAAAATGACCTTCCTCCCTACAATAAGCACATTGATTGGGACCTAGCAAAGGTCTTGGAATGAATGGTTCAGGCTTTTGATACAACCTCTGAAACTGCGGAGGCTGTTGAAACTGAGGCTGAACATAACGAGGAGGATAAGCCTGTTGCAAGAGAACTTTAGTTTTTAATTCTTTCGTCTTTTTCTCTTGTTTTTCCCTTTCTTCTTTGTCTCTATTTTCATAATATTGTGCAGTAGCCAATATCTGGGCGGAAGAAGAAACTGCCCATGAACTCTCGGAGTCTTTTAGCTTGTGTGATAGTTCAGGAAGCAAGTTATATACAAACTTATCCACAAATAATCGCTGTCCCCCTTCTGTAGCCATATCTTGACCACTGTGATCAATGAATGTCTCCTCGAATCGGGTAAAGAAATCGGAAACACTTTCATCTTTCTTTTGTTTACATGCTGCTAGCTTATCCCAATTAACTCTCAAAGCAGGCATCATTGTTTTCATTAATGTAATAATCCTACCAGGGAGTTCTGAGATCAAAGCGTCGGGCTTTGCACCACCTACTTGACCTCTATCTGCGGCAATAATAGCGTTCCAATCGCCGCCTAATTCTTGAGCGTGATCCTCTCTACGAATTTTAGCCCATATTGTCTGTGGAACTACATTTCCCATCAACATGTCAATATCTGCTAGATTCATAGTACATGCATCAACTGTTTGCGACAACTCTTTATAGTAACCAGCAGGATTTTTGCGTGAATCTGGTAGTGACTGTTTAAGTGCTAAAACTTCAGACCTTTTCCAGGGGACATGTATCCATATGCGCTGAAAATGCGCAGGAATAGCTGGATTAGCACCTGCTGCTGCAACTTCTTCCTTCCATATTGGAGAAACCTCTCTCATGGGATAGTTTTTCAGTGCTGTCCTAACTGAAGGATCAGAATCAGGAAAAGTCTGTGAGAACAATAGGGATCTGAAAGAAATAAGTGTTCTGACAGCGTTTTCAACCTTAGGACCCACAATAAGTCCTTTGTCAAAGTCAGCCTGAACATCTAACAGATCCTGTGGGACCGAACCCAAATTCATATCCTCCCATTCTTTAGCGAGAGTATCGCACATAACTTTAAAAACATATCTCTGCGTAGGTGCATTCCATTGCAGAAAGGTGGACATAATATCAGACGTACTATATTGGGGACCCTTCTTGATCCATCTACAAGCAAGTGAGTCCAATTTTTCTCGCTCTTCGGAGTCTGGGAATTGACTACGAGACTGTCTTCGAGAAAAAGCTGGAGACACATTTAAAGCTTCAAAGAAAGGTGATAAGAGACCAGAGACAGTATCTGCAAATCGCTTACGCATAGATGGAGAATTTGACATAAGGATAGGGGACAAGGTATTAGGTGAATTAACTAAAGGAGCATTAGGAATTGCCAAAGGAGCAGAAGGCAAAGGAGTTAAAGGCAAAGCTGGCATAGGCAATACTTGAGGAGGCAAATGTGGAAAAGCTGGAGCAGGCGGAAGCACAACTGGCGGCTGAACAGGCTGTAACATCGGGGGTGCATTAGCACCTTGTACATAGGGCGGAGGCAATTTCAATAAGTGGGACATTAAGGGATCTTCCTCAAAATCTTTTCTCTTATCAAGGGAAGAGATAGGCAACGTCGGATAGCATTTATCTATTGCCATTCGATGCTGTCTGTCTGAAATTTCCATTGCATTATCTATTTCATCATCTTTGAATTGCTGAGCAGCCTGTATAATCGTCATTCCCTGTGTTTTCCTATCTCGTTTCGCTTGTTTAATTTCTCTCTGTTTGGCTTCCTTACGCCAAAGGCGAAAAGAGTCAAACATTGCCGGCCGGGCTTTTCTTTTAAATAACGTTGCTTCTAAATTATCTAGCACATCAGTTTCGAAACTACCATTTTCTGGCCATTTTAAAACACCATCTTTCTTTGTATATCGGGTCCATGTCTTATTAAAGGCAATAGGACCAACACCATGTTTAGAATAGAGCTCATATGTGGGAGTTCCAACCGAAGGAATCGGACAGGAGTCCTCAAGCTGGGAGTCCCTATTACAACCAAAGCAACAAAGTTTTCCAAACTTAGTCAGACCAGACATCTCACGATTTTTACTGGCTGTTCACAAACATCAAGGGGGTAAAACTTTCAGTTTACACAGCACAAATGCACTTACCCCTCGGCTTTGGCCACTGCAATGGCCAAATCTAAGGACCTAAGGACAAAACAAAGACCAAAATTTGTGGGCGCGACCCACCAAATACTTAACTAAGGATGTCTTCTTACACCAACAGAGGCCCGTCTATCGTCTCGCTTTACCATACATCATCAAAGAAAGGGCCAAGGCAGGGCGGCAGTCAGGGCAGCAGTCGTCAGTAGCCGTCAGGAAGGAGTAACCGCGCTGAAAAAGACCTTCGGACCACTTCGACATACAGGGGTCGCTTGACGTGGCTCGCGATTCCTCCAGAATTTTCTTGCGGGGTTCCTCACGACCTTCAGGCAGAACCGGTACCGCTGAAGCCGCCCCACGTTGGGCGCCAGTTGAAGAACCAGAACCTTATGGGCCTGGCGGCGCAGGGTACGCCTGAAATCTCCTTGGATTCACCTGCCTCTACTAACAGAGACACGGGACACTCTGTCAGGCGTAAAAGATCAGATTTTATTAGCTGCAGCTAGTACAGTTGTCCAAGAAGTACACAAGGTATGTTCTCAGGAGACTGCCACTTTACTTTGTGGCGCACAATCTTATATACCGTATAAAAACCATTTATTAACTACATACACTCCCAGAACACATAGAAAGGAGCCAGTAAGAATAATGTAAAGATAGAACAGAGCCAATAGAAATGTCGGAAAACAAGACAGCACCAATAGAAGGAATTGGAAAACAAAGTATCAAGTGACTTAAGGTTGCCTCCCCTCCAGCTGTGTTTGTCACCCCTCCCTTGAACTAATTCATTAACCGATCCACAACGAAGTTGCATGTGGTGCGATAAGTTTGTGTGCGTTTGGAGGACAGTTGTGAAATGAGAGAATACTAGCAAAGGACAGCGAAGGCCCGACGATAAGATAAGATCGGCGGAGAATAGTGTGAGCCTACAGATAGTTGAAACAAGGATTAGAAAACCAGACAGGGATTAGTGTACTCGGTCAGACCTTAATACCAGCCTTGTAAAGATAGAGGCAGAAGGCTGTTTTGAACACCATGTTGCAGAATAAGCAGAAAAGGCAGAATGGACTTCGTTCGCTGTGCTGCCTGAGTGAAGGCAACATAAAATGGCGGCGGGCCACAAAATGGCGGGTCGATACGATCGTATTAAAAATCGAATTTCCTCAGTCTTGGTACATCTAGTCAAGGAAAAAGTAACTCCGTCTGGAGAATAGACTCAACCTGCAAGTCTAAGGCCTTGACATCAGACACCCTTCTGCTGGAGACCAGGCATAGTAAAACCATCTATTTAGCTAAAAATTGTTTCCGAGACAAATCGGAGTTAGCCGGCCATTGCCGAAGGAATTTGAGGATGATATTAACATGCTACAGGGTCGAATATTTTGGAAGAGGTGGATTGGATAAATGTATCCCCTTCATAACCCTATCAACTAGGGAATGCACCCCAATTGATGTAGCTTCAATAGAAGTGTGACCTGCAGAGATAGCTGATCAATAATTGTTGATAGATTGCGAAGACGCTCTCAAAATAGGACTGGACCATCCTTGTGCTAGCTCATGGCGTCTCCCTGCCTCTCTGCACCTGCGTTGGGTGCTAATATAAAGCAGAACTGCAGTTCAGATTATAAATGTAACCTGTGCCTAGCTGAATAGCGGATCATGCAATGATTTGCTATAGATAAAAGAAAAGAACTTATCTGTGCTACGAGCAGCAAAGAAAGAGGACAATTGTGGCGCTGAGGTCTTTATATATGGAAGCGGCAACTGGGTGTCATAGGCGCGCAGAGGAGATGTTATTATAATATTGGAAAATGTAGTTTTTTCTTTATCCATTTTTATTGCCTGCTGTGTATTTATGTGTTAATAAATAGCAAAGAGGGAGAAGCATAATCTGAAGCCTCCAGCTCTGACATAAAATGACAACGCTCATCAGCATAGAATTACAGCAGAGGCACCAAGAACATACGCAAAATGCAATTTTTAAAGCCAATATCATGCCTGTTAATTACATTGCTTTCTTATAACAGTTGCTAACTATCCCTGCTTTGGAAAACATAACAAGGCACCTCCCACCGTTTCCAGTCGACCCTCTCTAAAATCCTGGTCATGTGCTAAAATACCTGAAATCTGCCATAGCTGATAAAAAATAGGACACGTAGTCATCCTACACTGAAGGCTAGCACCTGCACCAAGTTGGCAGCATCAGGACTGGACTGGCGGCCAAAAGTACCTCTGACAAAAATGTTCCTACCAGTGCATGGAGTGAGTGACCGTTACAAGAGGGACTACTTTACCCAAGAGAAATATGGGAAATATTAAGCAACTGTCAATTTAGCAGCAAACATACTTAATATATTGGCTAACAAACCAATTATTTAAAATACTATTTGAAGGGTGACCATATCCTTTTTGGAATGCTTGAGGGTCTGTCCAGGTACTCAGCAGCAATCATTTTCTTTAGCTGCAAACCATGCTTAAGCATATTAAAATGTGTGCCCAGTGCAAAAAATACATAACGGGCAAAAATGTGTAGAACCAGTGGCTATTTAATAGTGTGCCATGCTGATAAATATTTAAATAGATCACTGAAAATCGTTGCCCACAGCAAATAACACTAGGTTGAAATATAATGCCAGGGCCTGTAGCACTAACCCACAGTAATCCTAGCCCACATAATAGCTGATCAGACGTTCCCTGTTGGTGGTGGGGCTTCCAGGGCTCTGTGATGGCTGTTTTTTGTTTTTAACAGAATTCTAGCATTGGTTGCGGTGTTCTGACACAGTGTCGGGCTTGGACGAAGATGGCTCTGAGCCATGACCATACGGTGGTGTGAAGCATCCCTCTGCAACTGAAGCAAAATATGTCCAACAAAGATGGTATCACTACTGCTTCAGCAGTGATTGGGCGCATCCACATCCGCATGGGAAGGCATGTGGCTGGATCATAAGTGCTGCAGGGTTCAGATTCCAGTGGTTCCCCAAGAATGCTCATAACCCTCATGAATCTTACCTCAATCCCATTGTGTGTCGGGAATGATGGTTCAATGGGCCATGCAAGAGTTCTGGATTTCCTGTCACCTGAGGGGAATGGGAAAGGGAAGGAGAAGCTTGTATATGGCGTGAAATTTACAAACCCCCTACCAACATGAGCACAGATATTCTGAACAACCATACTCTTAGGCAGACCATTTGTAGGTTTCGCCTGCATGTGAAGTTTTTTGAGTTAAAAATAAAAGGGCTTAAAATGCGCCCCCTTACTGTCCTGAACTTACCATTGGTTGATTCCAGTGTCGCTGTAATTTACTTTCTTCTCATTGGCCAGTATGTCCTCTGCTTTCACTTCCTGCTCTACTTTTGGGTTGCTGGAACTTGAACAAAGTACACCTTCCAGTCACTGGCCACAGGTTGCTGTCTAGGGTCCTTCCACTGACTACTTCACTCTGCAGGTACTTTTTTTCTATTTACGATCGAGCAGGCCATCTGTTCTCCTGCACTCCTCCCACCCCCGTTGTCTATTTATGGTCAAGCATGCCATCGGCACTCCCACACTCCTCCCACTCTTGGTTGTATTTTTTAATTGTAGCCATGCAACCCAGTACTTGCAGGCTTCCGTGTGCCTAAGGTCCAAGAACATTGACTGGAGTATTTCCCTCTTGCACAGCGCTTCTATGCTCATTGTTTCCGGCATGCACCGTGCACAGGGTAATTTTGGTTAGGTTAGCTCATTGCCGCACACTCTTCCCTTGTTCCTATATATGATCGACCATGCCATCTGCACTCCCACTTTCCTCCCGCTCTCGGTGGTGTTTTTAATTCTGGACATGCACCTGCATACTTGGGGGCTTGTGTCTAAGCGCCACGATCAATGACTGGAATGTTTCACTTGCTCTGTGTTTCCATGCTCTTTGTTCCCGGCATGCACCGTTAGATTAGTTCATTTATGCACACTCTTCCCTTGATAGATTTATGACCACTAGCCGAAGCAACCCATGATTGTAGCAATATTGAACATAGGAGCTGACTAATAGGCAACTAAAATATAATTTGTAAGTGTTATACCGAAACCCAGCAACTGAAAAGGAAAAAAATCAGGATAACAAACATAGGAAATGTTTAGGAGCCTAGTTTGGTCAGCGTACAAACAAATCAGTCGGTATTCATATTAAGTGTTTATTTTATAATTGCACATGTTGCCGTTATACCCATGAGAGAGGAGACGCAGAACTTTTCTAGGAGACAAGGACGCCAATATTCTGACCCGTGTCTAGGAAATTTGATTACCCTATTGTCTGCTCATCTTTTTCTGTTTTGTCTTCATTTTAAACATGTATTTTGAATTAGTTGTTTTAAACTTAAAACTGCCACGTACACTTATAGCGTTATTCGTCAGAGATATTTTATAGCCGAAAAGGAGAAATATAGAACTGAAGACTGAAAGAATGGCTTGGTGCTTGACTGCAGGGTCAGACAGGCACCCTCGACGTGACCCTTATTTGCTATCTGTGTGTGTTTAATCCCCATTCTTATTTTATCAGAGCGTTTTTAGTTATTATATCACGGTCACCTCTCCGTCAATCTCACTAATTGTTTTTATTTTTTCTTCGCTTTCTATTTTTTCTTTTCTGCCTCTCTGTACTTGCTTTTCCGGCCCTTTAATTGGGAAGCCATACGTTTCTGTATTGTAACAAATGATGAAGTCTTATTTTTTACTACTGCTAGATTTGCTTTTCCGTTTTTTTAAATACATTAAAATATTTTTCCATTATTAAATATCTTCTTTGTAACCAAGCTGCGCCGACAGCACAAATAGCTTGGATTTCCGTAAAAACTACATCTCCCTGTGCGCACTAAGCAAAGCACTCCACCACCAAAAAATCACTGTTACTTACGAATTGCTGTACGTCTCTCTGTGTGAGGTTGACAATACCACAATACCTTAGCTACTAAGTGAGCATAGGCGAAACCTAATAACTTTGCCATTGGTTGTTGGATATGAGATTGGTGAAAACGGTGCTGATCTGGACATTTTCGAGGGCGGCACTCTGATGCTCTGATCATTCTAATGTTTCCAAAAGTTCATTATTACAAATCTGAAAAAGAAAATAAGGAATTCTTTCATACCAAACATTATACTTCATGTAAGGTAATTGACACAGTACTCCATATGAAAAGGCATTTTTGCATTTTTTATAATCTATTCCCCTTGGGCAATATTCACTAATATTAGCTCACCAACAGTACAAACGACTCACTGCAAAGATATTGCCACATTTTAAATAGATTTATCAGTGGGGTTCAAAGTTATTAGGCAGATGCGAAACAGACTTTTTAATAATTACACTAGGAACTTACACAAACTTTCTCCACGAAAAACTCAAAAACAGCTGAGCAAAATCCATACAATCTGGAAGGCATGCAGGACGTGTCTTCTTTTTGTGTTTAATGAATATAGTCATAACCGTTTTCAAGGAAAAAATATATATATATGCTTATCCAACGTGCACTGAGAACATTGGAAAAATAAATAAAAAGACAAAAAAAGCCCTCTGGCTGGCCGAATTTTCCTAACGTTCTCAAATATTGAGCTGGAGAGTCGATGCAAAATGCATAGTGGGTGAGCCTTTGGCCCAATCACATATGCATAATTTCTCCCCTGCCTGTCACCTGGGTAGTGTTACATGAGACAGTTCTTCACTCATAACCACCCTGGACTAGGCAAGGAGAGGCGAAATTAAAACATGTATTTTTCTTTTTTTATCTGTCTGCATCCTTATGACAGGCTAGAGAGTGATCGTGCTTAAGTGGCTAGGGATAAAAAATACGTGCCAAAAAGGCTCTTACAATTCCACTAGCAAAAATAAACTAATAAAACCACAAAGGTGATGTGTATAATGTTTGCAAATGTCTCAGCTTCTGGCAATCCTTGGGCTTTGCTCCAGTCCATTGTCTTTCGTCCACTGTACCACTTTTGCCCCGATCACCTTATGCATGTCAGTTATAGTTCGGCTCCAGAAGTTAGAAGGGTTTGAACTGACCTTCAAGGTCAGGCACCTTCTTAGCTGGACTGTAAGGAATCCCCGATTAGTTTCAACCTAGTTGGGCCTTATCAGTGAAGTGCAGCTTGATTCCTGTGGCACAGTGAGTAGTGGACCCACTCCTTGGCCCCTCCGCCGCCCTTAGGGCTTTCCGCTGATGACAATAAAAATTGTGATGGGTTAAATGCTTGCCAAAGTGTAAGCCACTTGCATTCAGGGCCACATTCCAGGCCATTGTTTTTCATCCAGTATGGCACTTCAGACCCGAAATACCTTGCGAACCTCTCAAGTCCTTGATAAAGGATTCGTCCTAAAAAGTAGATCAACTTACACTCTGCAAACACCTGCCTATTGCAGCTCATTTGGTTCCACTAGAGCACACAAATTGGTGCAGCTATGAACAGAACATTTGTTTGAAAAAGAATCAGCCCCACACAAGACGAGTGAATTGAGGAAATCCTTCCACTATTAAAGTAACTGCCAACTGAACCCCTGGAATGCTCAGGACACTTGAATGAGCTTTCCAGGAAGGAGTTCTTGAACAGAATGCAGCACCGGCAGATGAAGCTGTGGAAAAGTAATCAGCAGGAGGTAAGTTATCACAGTACTGGAAATTAATGTCACTGCTGATGTGTGCACTGAAGTATGGTGAGTCGGGAAAGGGGTCAGTAGGACTGTATATTGCAAGCATGGCATATCTCGCCTGTCTCTTCTGTTCATCACTACCGTTACAAACTTTAATAGCTGCTGTCTCTGAGAAATTATTTCGAGGTAAGAAATCGTCGATTCTAGCAAAACACAAACAAAGCGCTTTGTAAAATTCGGCTTATTAAGAGATCTTGTAGAGAAATAAATCAGCCACACATTGGAAGAACTGGAAAATCCATGAAGTTGAGGGGTGTAACACCAAACCACTAGTATGGCCTGGAGTTCAGTGAAGCAAGCCTGAGACGGGTGGAGTCAGGTTTACCTCTATACATTTTATGGGCAAAGACTCTTAAGTCAAACAGTTATAGGTTACATTTTTGTCAGATCACCTCAATGTGAGATTACATTTCAGTTCCAAAATCAAATGCTAGTTTAAATAAAGTCTTAATTATATCTAACTGAAATGTCCAACCAATTTCAGGAGGACTGAATGAATGCCAGATTTTGAGGATTTCTACATTTATTTCAACATATATACACTGGCTTTAATTGGACTCTTTCACATAGTCTCTGGTTAAACTTGAAAATGTAGCATGGATCCAATACTCCTGATGCTAGAAGTGGACTCCCATGATCCACATGATATTTGCCAGTTATCAAGCTACCTTCCTTTTACATTGAATGACTTGAAGGAGGATATTGTGGAAGACATTTGTCAATCGGAATTAAACAGTCTGTTGCCTGGCACAATCACAGGTCATTCTGGTGTCGACTGTATATGCATTAAAGGATTAACTGGAGGATTTACTTTACTCAGCCAGTGGCACTGAACCTCAAATCTCCAAACGTCCATGGGCCTGATATAGAGTTTGGTGGACTGGTTACTCTGTCACAAACGTAATGGATATTTCATCTGTCGTATTACGACTTCCATAGGAAATAATGGAATGGTAGTACAGCGGATAGGATATCTGTCACATTTGTGACAGAGTAACCCCACCGCCAAACTCTAAATCAGGCCCAATATCTTGCAGGGAACATGTACTAGACAGTGGTAACTTTATACAAAAATTACTCATTTGTAGGATGTCATCAAAAGTAATTTATTTTGCCTCTCAGATGTCTGGCCTTAACCAAATGATATTCATGTTCAGAAGAATGAGAGCTAGATAGAGAAATGTTATTTTGGATTTAGCGGTCCTTCATAATAAGGAAACAATTGCATACAGAGCCACAAAATCAAAACATGAAATCTATTCAAAGGCCAGGATACAAATAACAGTACTAAAAGGGTCATTCTTAAGATCAAGATGTTGGACAACCTTGATTTCCCATCTGGAAACCACATTTGACAACACTATACAGTCAATAACAGGGCCAGCGGATTCCCATTCATGTAGATTGTTTCATTCTGAATTAATTCTTGTAATGGCTTACAGCATGTATGGAAATGCCAATATATGTGTTCGGTGTTGCTGTTAATTTGTGTTCTGTTGGAACAAGAGTGGTTTGCATGTTTTAATATTTAAACCTTTCCTCTTTCCTCTTCCTTAATATGCTGCAGTTCACAGAAAACCTCCTTACGTTTTCCCTATTTGCTTGTGGTGCCTTGGTGAGGATGGGTGCTGCAGCTCCCTATATAGTTAATCCTTGCATAAAATATTCATGGTGTATGATGAGTATCTATGAACAGTTTGTTGTTAAGCTTCTTTAAAATATTTAACCACCACTATAAATGAATACATTGTTTATTGATTCTATTAATTAACCTCTTCGGTGGGGAGGACGGCTGGGAGCCGTCCTCCGCCGCGGTGCTCCTGTGTGGAGGATGGCTCCCAGCCGTTCTTGCACGAGTCAGGAAATCCCTTTGGTGCGGGCACCAGAGGGATTCTCTGCTTCAAATAACAGCCTCGGGCGGTAGGGAACAGCTTCCCCACCTCCTTGCACTGTTTTTGGTTTTCAAGGAAATGACGATCAGCGTGCACTGCGCACTGATGTCATATCTCTGAAAATGAAAGTGAAATTAGTCGATTGGCTCAATTAACTTTCTGTGCATAGGTGATCATGGGGCTATCTCAGCCCCCTGAGCACTGATCCAGACGGGAAAGGTACCATTGGAAAGAGGAGAATCCCCCCATTCCAATGGTACCCCTCTCAAGTGGATCCCTGCTTGGGGATTGCCCAAGCAGGGATGCACTCCACTAGACACCAGGGAGGGAGAGTGGCCCCTTGGGCAAAGGATTTTGCTCCCCCTATAGTATTAGGGCACTATTGAGTCTGGGG
Source organism: Pleurodeles waltl (assembly GCF_031143425.1). Classification (NCBI taxonomy): domain Eukaryota; kingdom Metazoa; phylum Chordata; class Amphibia; order Caudata; family Salamandridae; genus Pleurodeles; species Pleurodeles waltl. The sequence continues at coordinate 714,984,978 of NC_090447.1, forward strand.
GCAATAGCCAGGGATGATTATTTTTTTTTAAAAAGAGGATCCCACCCCAAATAAATGGGGCGGGCAGATGCGTTAGTTACCCCTGATCCAGAGGGGAGGAGGGAACAGTCCACTTGACACCAGGGAATAAAAAAAAAATAGAGGGGTGGGGGCTGCCCACCACCATGGGCATGGCATACCCCCCACCCGAACTCAAGGGGGTAACATTCTTTCAGCCACCCCGCAGACTAAAGCATCTCATTCTAATAGCAAGCAAGAGGACATTTGACTCTTTTGGGTTTTGATTTTACATATGGACCAAGAAAGCTAGGCTAACTTCCAATAGCAGCCCACTTCCAATGGTGAGCGTCTGCACTTTTTGGCCTTGGTACGCTGCTGCTTGGAAAAACCTACCAGACACTTCTGAAAACTAAACATTTGAGGGAGTACAGGGTGGTGTGTGCTTCACATACACCCCACACCATTTTCTTTTCCACACTGCCCTGCAGACCTCCACCTGTGTCTGAAATCGCATATTTTCCCCACATCTCTGTGATGGAAACTTCCAGAATCTGCTGAAATCTACAATATTCCTACCACTAGCATTGCCCCATCTGTACTGATAAAAATACTGCCCGGCTTGTGTGGTTTGCCAAAGCAGAGTCAGCCTAAAAACATTTGAAAACACCTGCCCGTTTGGACCTGCTTTGGTTCCCCCTCAATCTCTACAGTTTTTTGGCCCTTCCTCGTCATGGGCAATGTGAAGAAAATGTGTTTTTTTTTAGTTAAATTTGAGATTTGCAGGGGATTCTGGGTAAGAAAACTCTGGGGGATCCATGCAAATCACACCTCCATGGACTCCCTCGGGTGTCTAGTTTTCAGAAATGTTTAGGTTTAGTAGATTTCCCTAGATGGCGGCCGAGCCCGGGACCAAAAATGCAGGTGCCGCCCCTTGCATAAACAGGTAATTTTGTGAATAAATATTTGTGATGTCTCTACAATACGTTTTGGCCTCTTCCCTGTCGCAGGCACTAGGCCTATCCACACGAGTCAGTTACCGGTATTATCCAAAGTCTTGGGGAAGTGCTGGGTGGAAGGAAGTTTGTAGCTCCCCTCAAATTCCAGAACTTTCTGTTACAGAGATGTGAGGAAAATGTGTTTTTAGACAATTTTTGATGTTTGCAAGGGATTCTGGGTAACAGAACCTGCTGAGAGCCACACAAGTCATCCAATCCTGGATTCCCCTGGGTGTCTAGTTTCCAAAAATGTACAGGTTTCCTAGGTTGCCCTAGGTGCCGGCTAAGCTAGGGCTCAAAATCCACAGTTAGGCACTTAGGGAAAAATAGGGTCAGTTTTGGATGGAAAAATGTGACGTGTCCACGTTGTGTTTTGGGCCATTTCCTGCTGTGCGCACTAGGCCTACCCACACAAGTGAGATAACATTTTTAACTGGAATCTTAGGGAAATGCTGAGTAGAAGGAAGTTTTTGGTTCCCCTCAGATTCCAGAACTTTCCATCACAGAAATTTGAGGAAAATTCGTTTTTTCAACAAATTTTGAAGTTTCTAAAGGATTCTGGGTAACATAATCTGGTGAGAGCCACACAAGTCACCCCATCCTGGATTTCCCTGCGCATTTAGTTTTAAAAAATGTTCAGGTTTGCTTGGTTTCCCTAGGTGCTGGCTGAGTTAGAGCCCAAAATCCACAGCTAGTTACATCTGCAAAAAAAGAGTCAGTTTAGAGTGGAAAAATGTGCTGTGTCCACATTGTGTTTTGGGCCATTTCCTGTCATGGGCACTAGACCTACCCACTCAAGTGAGGTATAATTTTTATCAGGAGACTTGTGGGAACACAGAACAGTAGAACAAGTGTTATTACCAATTGTCTTTTTCTGTATTTGCACCTTTCAAATGTAAAAAAGTGTGTACGACAGTCGTCATTTTGAGAAATGCCTCCTAATTCACATGCCAGTGCGGGTGCCCCCAAATTCAGAGATGTACAAATACGATTGCTTCTAAACTCCATATTTTATGCCTATTTGGGAAATACATAGGTTTCCTTGATACCTGTTTTTCACTTTTGATATTTTACAAATGGAAATGCTATCTACCCCGTACAAATGAAAAATCTTTGCAAGCTGCAACTCAGTTATTGGCTCTGGGTAGCTTGGGTTCTTGGAGAACCTACAAGCCCTATATATCCCTGCAACCAGAAGGGTCCAGAGTACATAACAGTATTATGCTTTCGAAAATCTGCCATACTTAAAAAAAAGTTACAGCTAAAAACCTAGACACAAATGGCTGTTTTTTTTTTAGCTCAATGTCAATATTTTGTTACTTTCTATAGGAAAACCCTGAGGGATTTATACAAATGACCTCCTGCTGAATTATGAATTTTGTCTATTTTTCAGAAATGTATAGCTGTCTGGGATCCACCATTGGTTTCACACCCATTTCTGTCGCTAACTGGATGGAGGTTGAAAGCACATAAAAGTAGGAAAAATTGAGTATGCCCCAGTAAAATGCCAAAACTGGAGTGGTGGCCACTACAAATCTGAAGGGGAGGGGTGAGGGGGGGTAGGAGGGTACGGAGATGAGAAAATAAAAAACATAAAACTTACCTCTCTGCTGTCTCTGTCTCCTGCGCCTCGTGCTCCTCTTCCATCCAAGTGGTGTCCCAGCATTCACTGGGACACCAGCACAGGCTCCCCAGCAATCCTGGTGCTGCTTTAATGCAAAACCTATCATGAAAGCAGCAACAGGATTGGTCTGAGTGGCAGTGACTGCCGCTCAGATACAGTCCTGTGGTCTGTGCAGTTTCTTCAGCCCAGTTGTGTACACAGCCGGGCTGAAGAAACCTAAGTGCGCATGTGTGGTTGGCCGGCCTCAGACGGCCAGCCAAACACACATGGACATTTAGGTGCGCTCTCTCCTCATCTCACCTCCTGTGGCCTCGCCCCGCCCCTCCCCGTACTGCTGGCTGAGCCAGCAGATGAAAAATGAAATGACAGTGGAATTATCGTTTCATTTTTTATCTCCTGGCTCTTGGGTAGGCTCCTTCACCATAGCAAAGGAGCCCCCCTGCAAAACTGTGTTGAAAAAATTGATTTTCTGATCCTAGTGTGCCTGTTCCTGAAAGCTGGGAGGATGGTGAATTTAGCACTGCAACCCCTTTGTTGATGCCATTTGAAGGGGAAAAAAAACAGATGCTTTCTTTTGCAGAACTTGTTTTCCCCTTTGCCCCAAAAAACCACAATATAGCTGTATTTTGGCTAATTTCTTGGTCCCTTCCAGGTAAAACCACAAACCCTGGCTACCTTTACAATCCCCAGGATGTTGGAAAAAAAGGACTCAAATTTGTTGTGGATACCTTATATGGACAAAAAGTTATGGGGGCCCAAGCGTGAACTATGCCAAAAAAGGTTTAGCACAGGGGGAAGGGATGGGAAGACTTTGCAGCGAAGGGTTTAAAATTGCTACGATAAATACAACCAGAATAAAACAAATATGAGTGTACAAAATTACAAACAATTTATAGCAATACATTACAGCTAGTAAGAATGGATCAGGCACAGTTCATTATACACTGTTCCATGTCAGAAACAATAGGAAGACCTGAACAGTCAGGAGTAAAACCCTCAAGCATCACAATGGATGACTCGCATCATCATCGGGTAATACTCCACGTCAGGCTGGCGATGCAATGCCTGACGGGCTCCCCAATCAGGGAGCAGCCAGCCGTATTGTTCTAACTGGTAACTGATAAATATCAGCTATCTTCAACGACTGTGTCTATATTCAGGCACAGACGCACAAAGGAGAGAACACAGAAATAGAGATAAAATTGGTTCTACATCACTACATATTTCATAATTTTAATCAATAGCCAGTGATGAAACCAAGGTTAAAAACAAGGGAAAGTCATCAGTTGAGTATCAATGCTCAATTACTTTCACAAACAATAAACTCAAGGGGATGTCATTCTAGATGTCCCCTGAACTAGGTCGACATGTTTCGCGTCATGTGGTCCCGGAGGATCCAGTGACGCTTCATCAGGACCAAAAATGCAAAAAATTTTAGTCAGCTCTTCTCCTAAATCCTAAACATGTGACAATGCACAAGTTCTAAAAAAAGAGAGGGATATCAGCTGGTCACTTACATTATAGTAAACAAGCTACGTCGTGGTCAGGTCGCCCTGAAAAAGAAATAGATAATACAACATAACACCACAATGTACCCAACAGTGGTCACAAGTGTCAACATGCAAGCGAATGTATCATAAAAATATATATTATGGTGGTAAGAAAAAAGGAGAGGGGGAAAAAATATTTCCAACAATGCACATGAGCTTACCGCCCCCAAATTAGGATCAGGCTCCTTGGTAAGTGCGTTCACAGGACGCGGACAATTACTAGATGTAATATACAAAGGAAAGAAAAATAGGAAAGAAACATCCACAAATGAAAATCAGTCAGGTGTTCAGTTCACAACATCCATAGTTTTAGTAGAACACATGTCAGAACCCATTCTATTGTAAAAGAGAATGTCTGTTACCCAAAACGACATAAACGGAAATTACTGTAATCAAACCTCTTGTCAAATGCTGTGATTGTAATCATATAGTGTAAGAGTTGGTCACAAAAACCGGGTCCAAGCATTTATAAACATTTTTAAACATTTTTCAGAAAAAGGGAAGACTGGCACGATCATAGTGCCATAGGTGTGTCGTTACAAAATAATGGTCTCTTCGTAAGAACCAAATCGCCGGGGAACAGTCACCATCCCATCGCCTGCTCTGAAAAAGGCGCGTGGGCATTGCACTTACTTGTGTCCGTGTCGGTCCTGATTCGGGACCTACCCTCCGTGAACGCCCAACCGCAAAGACAACGCGGTAGGCGTACACGGGGCGTTATCAAGGCCACTGAGACCCGGAAGTGTATCCGTGGTCATGGCAACGTTTACGAGAGGACGCTTCCCGATACGAAATACTTGCGCGCGTTCACCAGTATGTGAAAGGCACTGAAAAGATCAATCAAAATCGAAGAAGGACTCTAAAGTCGGCCATATTGGTAGAGTCCGATGCAGATCAACCACTCACAAACTAGAGTGTATAAACAAAAATTATGGGTTCAAGAAATTACCAGTGCTAGTAAAAACAAATGCCAATAAAAGGCTCATGTGTCAAACATCAATGTAGAAAAAAAGATAAGTGTGGGTATTGAACTTGGTGGAATATTTGTCCATACTCTTGGATAACAGGGCTCTTGAGTCATGTCAATCAAATACATATTTATAAAAATATTCAGCCCAAGGTCAAAAATTAATGTAAGTGCTTTTTTTTCATAAAATGATTGAAAAATTAATAGAAAAAAGGTTGCGTCAAAACTTTTTCTGTTAGAATTCTTAAAAATTATTTGATAATACTTAAGGGATTCCAATTAGTTAAAGATAAAGATTAATATGTAAGACTTGTCCAAGGGATGTCGTCATTGAGACCCTGAGTATTGGTACTCAATTTAAACACCCATCTTTGTTCAATTTTAAAGCGGTGTCCTGGGTCATGAGATCGGACATTCGGCGTCTCTAATACCACCCAGCAGAGGTCATCAGGGGAGTGTTTGACAGCCAAGAAATGTGTGCTGAGCTTGGTAGTGATTCTGTGGCATCGAATATTGCTACGGTGTTCATTAATGCGGTTCTTGACCGGCCTCGTTGTCATACCAATGTAACGCAAGCCGCAAGGGCAAGTGATCATATAGACACAGTTCCTTGTGTTACAATTGGTATGCTTCTTAAGATACCATATACCTATTGGGTCTAGAGTAATAGTTGATAAGTGTTTAGTCAGGGAACAGACATTACAGTTTCCACAGGGATGATGGCCCACAACGGGGGGAAGGTCCCATAATGTTTTTTGAGTCTGAATGTTGGATTGTAGACGTGGTCGAGTGTGGATCACTATGTCCTTGATATTAGCTGATCGTTTAAAGGAGAAAAGAGGTTTAGGAATGTCACACCCTCCACTAGTGAGAATAGACCATCTTTTATTGATCAGTTTTTTGATAGAGTTAGAGAGAGGAGTGAAAGTGGAAACACATGTTATCCTTGTTTGAGATGTTTTATCAGAATTTGTTAGTAAAGTCTCCCTGTTATGATTTTTGGCTCTTTTCCGTGCTTGATTCACAATTCTGGAAGGGTAGTGGCGTGCCAACAGTTTTTCTTGAAGAGCGAGAGCCTGACGATCAAATTCAGGGGAAGAGCTGCAATTTCGTCTAAGCCGTAAAAATTGGCCTACGGGTAAATTATCTCGTAGTGACTTCGGATGGTGGCTCTCATAAAGTAAGAGGGAATTGTGGTCAGTAGGTTTATGGTAAACAGTGGTGGATAATTTACCATTATGAATCGTAATCATTAGGTCAAGAAAAGGTAATTGTGTGGACGATATAGTAGTAGTAAACTTCAAAAAGGGGTCCAGAGTATTAATCCACGTAGTGAAATGGTCAGCTAAAGGTAAGGGACCATTCCAAATGATCAGAATGTCATCATTGTAGCGGCGCCATAATGCCACATGGTTCATGTAGGGATTAGATGGTGCAAGAATAAATTTCTTTTCAAAATCAAACATGTATAAACAGGCCAAACTCGGGGCAAAAGTACTGCCCATAGATGTCCCACGGATTTGATGGTAAAACTGATCCTCAAGTTGAAAGAAATTTTCAGTTAACGCCAGTCTGGCAAGTTGCATCATAAAAGGAACTGGAGTTGAGAGAGTATTCGGTGACTCCTGAAGAGCAGATTCAATGACCTGTAATGTTGCTTCCTGTGGAATGTTGGTATATAATGCCTCAACATCCATAGTGATTATTCCTTGTACAGTGATAGATTAATTGATAGACTCGATCAAATTCAGGACATCCTTGGTGTCTTTCAAGTAAGTTGAAGAATTTTTTACAAGTTCCTGTAGAAAATGATCACAGAACACAGAAAGAGGTTCTAAAAGTGAACCAATTCCCGATACAATGGGACGTCCTGGAGGGGGTGTAGTGCCTTTATGAATCTTTGGTAAGCAGTAGAAGTAAGGAACACGGGGATGGGGATTATCAAGAAATTCTGCCTCTTTAGGTGAAATCCAGAGGTTGTTCCTAGCTTCTTCAATAAGAATCCTAATGCGAGTCTGTAATCTAGTAGTGGGATCATGTCTGATCTTAGCATAATAGGTTGAGTCACTTAGCAGGCGTAGGCATTCATGCTTGTAATCAGTAGAATTCATGATTACAATAGCACCACCTTTATCAGCCTGTTTAATCGTTATTTGAGGATCGGATGCTAACGTGAGTAGAGCCCTCTTCTCTTCGTTAGGGATGTTAATGTAAGGATGTTTGGGACATAGTTTGTTGAGGTCAGCTAGTACTGCTTTTTCAAAAGTAATGACTTCACAGGGTATGACTGTTTGAGGAGGGACAAAGGTCGAGGGTCTCTTAAGACCCGAGTCATCTGATCTAGGTTCTGTTGTCTTGTCCTTAAAAAAGAAATGTAGCCGAACCTTCCGGAAAAATTGAGCCAATTCAATGTTTAAGCGGAAAAAATCTTCTTCGGGGGTAGGGACAAAACCCAAACCCTTGTTTAGTACGCTCATCTCAGTAGATGTTAGAGGTCTAGATGATAAATTAACGACTAAGTTCTCGCTGGAGGGCCTTTCATGTGGCTCCTGGTCACCATCTGGGGTTCTTCTCGGGACCATTGTACCCGCCTGCCTCTTCCTCTCCTTCTGCCTCTGCCCCTGCCCCGGCCGTGGCCTAAAAAAGGCATATATGGCATCATGGGGCGGGGCTGAAAGAAAGGGTAAGGAGGTTGCCAATGCATAGGTTGGTGTATAGGATAGGGCGGATAATTATAAAAGGTTTGTGGCGGATTCTCGTCCGTACTCCAACTATCAGATGATGACCCACTGCTGTATGTCCGGGTCTTTTTCAAGATGGTAGTGGAATCATCAGATGATCGAGATTGGGTGTCTACATCATAATCCTCCGTTATATAAGGGTACACCTTTTCTCTGCTGAATCTCACAATATCTTTTTGCAGTTTAGTTACTTTCTGTTGTGTCAAAAACTCTTTGGTTTCGTTTAATTCAGTTGTAATTTCAGCAAGACGGCTTTTAAAAGCTGTCAGTGTTATTGTCGTTTTGAGACTATGTTCCAATGCATTGATTTGAATCGTAATCGTATCGGCCAAACGCCTGGAGGTGTTTATAATTAAGACTAGCCAGTCTCTGGTACATTTCCAGGCTATTTGAGCCCAATCTTTTCTGAATGCTAGATCTTGTAGGAAGATGCGGGGGATGTTGGACACTAATAATCTGTTGGGTGCAATGTTGGCTCGTAAGTACTCTGTCATGATGGTACCATGCATGACAGTTTTAATTAAATCTTTCTTTAATGCAGAGAGTTTATCCCATTCGGATTTAAGGCTACCCGTAGCGGCAGCCCCTTCATTATCAAGGATAGATGGTGTCTGTAAGATGGCTGACACCATGTCATCATCATAGCTCAGTCCCTGGAAATCTTCCATTGTGAGATTATTGATCAGGGTAGCTAATTGGAAAAGGTCCACAGCAGACTGCTGTACAAAGCATATAACGAAGAAGGGGGGGAAGGGACCAGGAGATTAAACTGGTCCAGTGTACACTCTCCCAACCGTAGTGTAAACACGAAAAGTACACTGTTCCATGTCAGAAACAATAGGAAGACCTGAACAGTCAGGAGTAAAACCCTGAAATATGTAGTGATGTAGAACCAATTTTATCTCTATTTCTGTGTTCTCTCCTTTGTGCGTCTGTGCCTGAATATAGACACAGTCGTTGAAGATAGCTGATATTTATCAGTTACCAGTTAGAACAATACGACTGGCTGCTCCCTGATTGGGGAGCCCGTCAGGCATTGCATTGCCAGCCTGACGTGGAGTATTACCCGATGATGATGCGAGTCATCCATTGTGATGCTTGAGGGTTTTACTCCTGACTGTTCAGGTCTTCCTATTGTTTCTGACATGGAACAGTGTACTTTTCGTGTTTACACTACGGTTGGGAGAGTGTACACTGGACCAGTTTAATCTCCCGGTCCCTTCCCCCCCTTCTTCGTTATATACAGTTCATTATACACCATGACTAGACTTGAGATAGGCACACCTGCAAATTCAGCCTAATGAGCAATATCCTACTTTTGAGAAGAACACATCAATTAAAACATCCCAGCCAGTCACTTACTTCAGCTGCAACAGGTCAGATGTTTCATTTTATTGAATTATATGTTTATGTATTTTACAAACCGAGCAAGTTGTGGTACCCCACCAGTATTAAAATAGGAGGCTAAGGCTTCCCTACCGGTAGGGTCTCTATTTTTTTACAAGATCGTTTTGAGTAAATAAAGTGCGACATGCAGATAAAAATTCAGGGCAGCAACAAAGTAAACGTGCAATGGATTCTGTAGTATAATTGCAGAACCTACAGGGTCTATTAATAGCGGGCCTATTCCTCTAAGATGTTCTGAACTCATCAATAGGCAAGACGATAAATCTTACATGCAAGATGTCATTTCTCCAGGGCCTTCCTAGTGCCTTCTTCAGCTAAGGCTGCATTCGGTTTGCCTCATACCATTTGCAGACTGGAGCAAAGATTGCAGCTGTCCCTAGGCCTGCATCCCTCGATAGCGCCACGACTCGCTTTTTCAAAGTGGCTTACTACCATTTCCTATAGAACTCTCAACAAAACAATATTTAACAAGCATTTACAATGCAACGGGTCTCGCGTTTGCTCATGTTAGAGCTGATCGCGCTGTAAACTCTTAACCCGACTTTTCACCTATTGGGCAAAAGTGCATTTATGTACATAACCTGAAAAAGTGAAATCAAGTATGTAAAGCGCTCGACTTCTGCCAAGCGAGATCGCGCTCGTAAATTAGAGAAAAAAAAGTCCACGAGCCCGATGGAAAACAGCGAGCCTCGCATGTTTTCTGTACTTGGTCGCTGCGCTCGAGGAGGGCTAGCCACCGGAAAAGGCATGCCATATGCGTGCCTTCGACTAATGAAAGCAAGCAGATTTTATTAGGGAAGCCCACGAACCAATAAAAAACACTGACGTGAAGTTGACAGGGCTCCGAGCCCTTTTCTAAATACAAGAGTCTTGATGCGATACGCATGCGCGAGCGCATGCAACGCAGGTTCAACCCTAAAAACCAGGACAGCTGTGCGGTCACTGCAAGCAAAATAAAAACCCAGTTGAAGAATTCACTGTGCACTCTAGAAACTACATACCCACTTTTTACAACCAGGAGCAAGTGAAAGGAGGCATGTATTCTGCCAAGTCCCAGTAAAGCACGTGAAAGCTAAGAGTTTGGTCCTGCATATAATTTCCCTGGCAGTCACTATTGCAAGTTATTGAGTTCCACTCTGCCTTAGAAAACGCTCTAAGATGACGTTTAATCAATTTCAAACGTGGCATGACTCCCCTGTCTCTACTACTCACCACTGTCGCTAAACACTTTAATACCAAGTGTCTCTGAGAAATTATTAATTATTTGGAGATAAGGAGTTGCCCTTTCAGGCAGAACAAAAACAAGGGGTGGGTGGATAAAGGTAGGTGTTGTTAAAAAATGGTATACAGAGATGTAGCAGCCATACGTTCTGCCGCAAATCACCCCCAGAGATGTGCTTCTCTAGGTAACGCAAAGCAAAAACTTTGCTTTTTTTTTTATATATGAGCAACCAACATACTGGGAATGTGTTCGGTTCAGGACCAAAGTACGCTCCTGACAAGAGATGGCACAAGCTGACACCATGATAAGGAAAGCAATAGGTGGATGAGACTACAGAGCAAGTTGAGTTAATGAATAATTTCAAACTGAAAGGCTTTCACTTCCGACTGCTCTGCAAACTGACTTCCTACTGGTTTTCAGAGCACGTTGCTACTTTACAAGCTCTTGGAAGAGCATGAAGAAGACGAAGGGTAAAGACAGCAGCGTCGCTGAGTCGCCACGTTCCAAATGCCCGGATAATTCAGCGTTTTACCAGCAGCGCATCCCTGCCTGGACTCCGGCGCTCACGCCCGAGCCTGTGCTTAGCATCTTCTTCGGAATTGGACTTTTTTGCTTGGCCGTGGGAGTCGCCTGGATTGTTTCAGTGGGCAACGTCAAAGAAATCAAGGTGTGACCCTGTTTTATTGGAATGTGCTTTATTGGGCAAATGGAAGCAATGTGCATGCTGGGATGCATTGTAGTTGACGAGCAATATGGTAATGCAAGACATATTTGCATGTCTATAAAACGAATTACGTTTACATTAAGTTCTGTATTTTTAATAGCTCATTTCTAAGGCAAAGTTTGTAAAAGCAAGAAATCGGCAACATGCTGTTCTATATCAGACAACGTTTGCATGAAATATGTTTCTTTTGCAATTTTGCTGAGTGTGTGACATATGCTCCATGGAGTAATATGTGACAGCATAGTCAATCCCAGGTCAATCCCTGATCGAGTTAGAGCCAGGATTAAAAGATGGTTTAGAGTAAATATTTGTATGGATGGTATTATACAGGTAGAACTTAGAAAACACCAATGTAAATGTCTCAGATTTATGAACATGCCTTTCTCTCACGCTTGAAGTGAGGAAATAGCTTTGTCAATTGATTGCTAATAAGCACTACGAGCACAGTATATTTCTTCAAATGCCTTCATTGACATCATAGCAAGATATGCACTGTTGCTTGCTAATGAGCTAGACATTTTTAGTTCCTACTGGCTTCAAATCATTTGATACATTCAATGAACAAAGAGTCATTACTATTGTAGGAAGCTTTGATTTTATTCAAATCAAATTCAGATATGGACTATCTAATTTCCCAATGTGGTGGGACATCTGTAAGGCACTATTGAATTAATAATATACTCCCATTAATACGTAGTGTACTGAATTGCTATCTATGTGTTACACTACTGTGTGTGTGTAAGCTGTGGAAGCCACTACAAAATTGGTGATCAATCTTCGACCTCCAGCTATCAAAAATATAACGTGATCATATGACAAACAGCTAGGTGGTAGGCTTTAGTAACCAGACTTGATAACACTGACTTCTACAGCTTGGCTTTAGCCATTCTCACCTCTACAGGTTTGACCGTAGTCGTTCGGAATGATCCCAAGGGAGACCCCAACACATACATCTGAATCCGTTCTTCTTACCCCGTTCCACCACAATATGGTCAATGAGAGATACTCTTCTCTTCAAGTTCCAGTAAAGTAGTCCCTTCCTTCCTTCATATGTTACTTCTCAATGTTGTGTTCTATCTTGCTCAACTATCCACTTGTTTCTTCCCTTTCTGCTTCATGCCTCCTAGATCTTTAGTATTAGAGTCCAAGCAACCTGTTCATCATAATATCCTGTGCATTATGTGCACCCATTTCCTTATCTGTCTTCATGTTCCTCCTTGTTTTTCTCTGGTTTCTTTCCTGCAATGTCTGTGCTCTTCCAATAAACAAAAGCTATAAAACATTTAAAGAGGGGATAAATATGTAGGTGTCTGAATCAGGGGTGTCTTGCTACACTTGCTGGGGCGACAGTGAAATTTTTTATTTCTTGGTTTTAACTGGGGTATTTACAGAACATAGCAGCGGTGGCCACTGATAATCTCAAAGGGAGAGGTGAGGGGAGGGGCGGAGGGGGAGCTTAAATAAAAAATATATAATTTAAAAAAACCTTACCTTTTTCCCATCATTGCTGCCGCTTCATGCTGCGTTGCTCCTCTGGTCTTCTTGTGTGACACCAGCACAGGCTCCCAAGCAATCCTGGCACTGCTCACATGCTAAACATAGCATGTAAGAAGTGTCAGGATTGGTCTGAGTTGCTTGGAGTGCAAGGGTGCCTGTGTTATGGGCAGGATTGTTTTGTACAGGATGGACATATTCCTGTACAAAACATTTTCCTCTTTCTTTGTGTACTTCACAATGCAGCACACATGGAAAGATTAAATAAAAAAAAAGAAATAAAGATATTTCTCCCTGTTACGCCTCACTGGGGAATGTGTAGCGTTTTGACACATTTCCAGGTTTACTAGCTTTAGTAAAAAAAGGAATGCACCATAATCCATGGGCGAAGGAGTAGCATTTTTTACACATTCCCAGTTAACTAGCTTTGATAAATCTCCGAATGCACCAAAATTCATGGGTGGGTGCATGGGAACGCTCATACCCCTCCAATGGAACACCTCCAAAGTAGAAATGGAATGTAGCACAGTACAAGCAACTGCGTTGCATTACATTGTATTAAAAAGACATGCAAGGCTGCGCAAAGCACCCCTTATGTGACTTTGTAAATATTACCAAAGGCTTTGCATTGTCCTTGTGTTGTCTTGTAAACAGACGTTTGCATGGCAGCCATTAGGGCTGTTCCTAGTACTTTTGTAAAACATTGTCATTCAAATAGTAATAAAAATAATTCAGCTACAGTATTGCCATGTGTCTCTCTTCCTTCCCAAACATTGAACGTTTATGAATAAACTGCTTTTTCTTCAGCATCAATTAAACTGGCGATGTGTTATTGTTCGCATGGTGATAACAATTCTAGGCAGGCTTAGAATATCCTCAAAAGGCAAGGAGTGTGACAAGGAAGATGGGACTGAGAGGTAATATTTGGAATACCTACCTTTAATCTTCATGAAGCTCAGGCCAGCCCTTCTTCCTCATAGTCAAATTTCCAACTCCTGTTGATAGTTGTTGTTGTAATAAAAGGCTTTATAAAGAAAGCAGGTGTAGGAAGTTGGCTCTGTATGCACTATTTCAAAGTAAGGAATAGTATGCACAGAGTCCAAGGGTTCCCCTTAGAGGTAAGATAGTGGCAAAAAGAGATAATACTAATGCTCTATTTTGTGGTAGTGTGGTCGAGCAGTAGGCTTATCAAAGGAGTAGTGTTAAGCATTTGTTGTACACACACAGGCAATAAATGAGGAACACACACTCAAAGACAATTCCAGGCCAATAGGTTTTTGTACAGAAAAATATCTTTTCTTAGTTTATTTTAAGAACCACAGGTTCAAGATTTACATGTAATACTTCAAATGAAAGGTATTGCAGGTAGGTACTTTAGGAACTTTGAATTAGCAAACTAGCATATACAGTTTTCACATAAATCACATATAGCTATTTTAAAACTAGACACAGTGCAATTTTCAACAGTTCCTGGGGGGAGTAAGAGTTTGTTAGTTTTTGCAGGTAAGTAAAACCTACGGGGTTCAAGTTTGGGTCCAAGGTAGCCCACCATTGGGGGTTCAGAGCAAGTTACCACACCAGCAGCTCAGGGCCGGTCAGGTGCAGAGGTCAAAGTGGTGCCCAAAAAGCATAGGCTTCAATGGAGAAGGGGGTGCCCCGGTTCCAGTCTGCCAGCAGGTAAGTACCCGCGTCTTCGGAGGGCAGACCAGGGGTGTTTTGTAGGGCACCGGGGGGGACACAAGTCCACACAGAAAGTACACCCTCAGTGGCACGGGGCGGCCGGGTGCAGTGTGCAAACAGGAGTCGGGTTTGTAATGGAAATCAATGGGAGACCAAGGGGTCTCTTCAGCGATGCAGGCAGGCACGGGGGGGGCCCTCGGGGTAGCCACCACCTGGGCAAGGGAGCGGGCCTCCTGGGGGTCACTCCTGCACTGAAGGATCCGAACTCCAGGTCCTGGGGGCTGCGGGTGCAGTGTCCCTACCAGGCATCGGGTCCTTAGAATAAGGTAGTCGCGGTCAGGGGGTGCCTCGGGATTCCCTCTGCAGGCGTTTCTGTGGGGGCTCAGGGGGGTCAACTCTGGCTACTCACGGTCTCACAGTCGCCGGGGAGTCCTCCCTGAAGTGATTGTTCTCCACAAGTCGAGCCGGGGGTGTCGGGTGTAGAGTTTCAAGTCTCACGCTTCCGGCGAGAAACGCAGTTGTTTTAAAGTTGCTCCTTTGTTACAAAGTTGCAGTCTTTGGTGAACAGAGCCGCTGTCCTCGGGAGTTGTTGGTCCTTCTAGATGCAGGTCAGTCCTCTGAGGCTTCAGAGGTCGCTGGTCCCTGTGGAAAGCGTCGCTGGAGCAGTGTCTTTAGAAGTGGGGAGACAGGCTGGTAGAGCTGGGGCCAAAGCAGTTGGTGTCTCCGTCTTCTCTGCAGGGTTTTTCAGCTTAGCAGTCCTCTTCTTCTTAGGTTGCAGGAATCTGAGTTCCTAGGTTCTGGGGAGCCCCTAAATACTACATTTAGGGGTGTGTTTGGGTCTGGGGGGTTAGTAGCCAATGGCTACTAGCCCTGAGGGTGGGTACACCCTCTTTGTGCCTCCTCCCGAGGGGAGGTGGGCACATTCCTATCCCTATTGGGGGAATCCTCCATCTGCAAGATGGAAGATTTCTAAAAGCCAGAGTTACCTCAGCTCAGGTTGCCTTAGGGGCTGTCCTGACTGGCCAGTGACTCCTCCTTGTTTTTCTCATTATCTCCTCCGGCCTTGCCGCCAAAAGTGGGGCCGTGGCCGGAGGGGGCAGGCAACTCCACTAGCTGGAATGCCCTGGGGTGCTGTAACAAAGGGGGTGAGCCTTTGAGGCTCACCGCCAGGTGTTACAGTTCCTGCAGGGGGAGGTGATAAGCATCTCCACCCAGTACAGGCTTTGTTACTAGCCACAGAGTGACAAAGGCACTCTCCCCATGTGGCCAGCAACATGTCTGGAGTGTGGCAGGCTGCTAAAACCAGTCAGCCTACACGGGTAGTCGGTTAAGGTTTCAGGGGGCACCTCTAAAGTGCCCTCTGGGGTGTATGTTACAATAAAATGTACACTGGCATCAGTGTGCATTTATTGTGCTGAGAAGTTTGATACCAAACTTCACAGTTTTCAGTGTAGCCATTATGGTGCTGTGGAGTTTGTGCATGACAGACTTCCAGACCATATTCTCTTATGGCTACCCTGCACTTAAAATGTCTAAGGTTTTGCTTAGACACTGTAGGGGCATAGTGCTCATGCAATTATGCCCTCACCTTTGGTATAGTGCACCCTGCCTTAGGGCTGTAAGGCCTGCTAGAGGGGGGACTTATCTACAGGGAGTGCAGAATTATTAGGCAAATGAGTATTTTGACCACATCATCCTCTTTATGCATGTTGTCTTACTCCAAGCTGTATAGGCTCGAAAGCCTACTACCAATTAAGCATATTAGGTGATGTGCATCTCTGTAATGAGAAGGGGTGTGGTCTAATGACATCAACACCCTATATCAGGTGTGCATAATTATTAGGCAACTTCCTTTCCTTTGGCAAAATGGGTCAAAAGAAGGACTTGACAGGCTCAGAAAAGTCAAAAATAGTGAGATATCTTGCAGAGGGATGCAGCACTCTTAAAATTGCAAAGCTTCTGAAGCGTGATCATCGAACAATCAAGCGTTTCATTCAAAATAGTCAACAGGGTCGCAAGAAGCGTGTGGAAAAACCAAGGCGCAAAATAACTGCCCATGAACTGAGAAAAGTCAAGCGTGCAGCTGCCACGATGCCACTTGCCACCAGTTTGGCCATATTTCAGAGCTGCAACATCACTGGAGTGCCCAAAAGCACAAGGTGTGCAATTCTCAGAGACATGGCCAAGGTAAGAAAGGCTGAAAGACGACCACCACTGAACAAGACACACAAGCTGAAACGTCAAGACTGGGCCAATAAATATCGCAAGACTGATTTTCCTAAGGTTTTATGGACTGATGAAATGAGAGTGAGTCTTGATGGGCCAGATGGATGGGCCCGTGGCTGGATTGGTAAAGGGCAGAGAGCTCCAGTCCGACTCAGACGCCAGCAAGGTGGAGGTGGAGTACTGGTTTGGGCTGGTATCATCAAAGATGAGCTTGTGGGGCCTTTTCGGGTTGAGGATGGAGTCAAGCTCAACTCCCAGTCCTACTGCCAGTTCCTGGAAGACACCTTCTTCAAGCAGTGGTACAGGAAGAAGTCTGCATCCTTCAAGAAAAACATGATTTTCATGCAGGACAATGCTCCATCACACGCGTCCAAGTACTCCACAGCGTGGCTGGCAAGAAAGGGTATAAAAGAAGGAAATCTAATGACATGGCCTCCTTGTTCACCTGATCTGAACCCCATTGAGAACCTGTGGTCCATCATCAAATGTGAGATTTACAAGGAGGGAAAACAGTACACCTCTCTGAACAGTGTCTGGGAGGCTGTGGTTGCTGCTGCACGCAATGTTGATGGTGAACAGATCAAAACACTGACAGAATCCATGGATGGCAGGCTTTTGAGTGTCCTTGCAAAGAAAGGTGGCTATATTGGTCACTGATTTGTTTTTGTTTTGTTTTTGAATGTCAGAAATGTATATTTGTGAATGTTGAGATGTTATATTGGTTTCACTGGTAATAATAAATAATTGAAATGGGTATATATATTTTTTTTGTTAAGTTGCCTAATAATTATGCACAGTAATAGTCACCTGCACACACAGATATCCCCCTAACATAGCTAAAACTAAAAACAAACTAAAAACTACTTCCAAAAATATTCAGCTTTGATATTAATGAGTTTTTTGGGTTCACTGAGAACATGGTTGTTGTTCAATAATAAAATTAATCCTCAAAAATACAACTTGCCTAATAATTCTGCACTCCCTGTATACCTGTAGGAGGTGTGAGGTTGGCATGGCACCCTGAAGGGAGTGCCATGTCGACTTAGTCTTTTTATCCCCACTAGCACACACAAGCTGACAAGCAGTGTGTCTGTGCTGAGTGAGGGGTCTCCAGGGTGGCATAAGATATGCTGCAGCCCTTCGAGACCTTCCCTGGCATCAGGGCCCTTGGTACCAGGGGTACCAGTTACAAGGGACTTACCTGGATGCCAGGGTGTGCCAATTGTGGAAACAAAAGTACAGGTTAGAGAAAGAACACTGGTGCTGGGGCCTGGTTAGCAGGCCTCAGCACACTTTCAATTCAAAACTTAGCATCAGCAAAGGCAAAAAGTCAGGGGGTAACCATGCCAAGGAGGCATTTCCTTACACAACCCCCCCCCCACCCCCCCAAACGAAAGAGGATGAGTCTAACCTTTCCCAAGAGAGTCTTCATTTCCTAAGTGGAAGAACCTGGAAAGGCCATCTGCATTGGCATGGGCAGTCCCAGGTCTGTGTTCCACTATAAAGTCCATTCCCTGTAGGGAGATGGACCACCTCAACAGTTTTGGATTTTCACCTTTCATTTGCATCAGCCATCTGAGAGTTCTGTGGTCAGTTTGAACTACAAAGTGAGTACCAAAGAGGTATGGTCTCAGCTTTTTCAGGGACCAAACCACAGCAAAGGCCTCCCTCTCAATGGCACTCCAACTCTGCTCCCTGGGGAGTAACCTACTGCTAATGAAAGCAACAGGCTGGTCAAGGCCATCATCATTTGTTTGGGACAAAACTGCCCCTATCCCATGTTCAGAGGCATCTGTCTGCACAATGAACTGCTTGGAGTAATCTGGAGCTTTTAGAACTGGTGCTGTGCACATTGCTTGTTTCAGGGTGTCAAAGGCCTGTTGACATTCTACAGTCCAGTTTACCTTCTTGGGCATTTTCTTGGAGGTAAGTTCTGTGAGGGCTGTCACTATGGATCCATATCCCTTCACAAACCTCCTGTAGTACCCAGTCAAGCCAAGGAATGCCCTGACTTGAGTCTGGGTTTTTGGAGCTGCCCAGTCCAGAATAGTCTGTATCTTAAGCTGGAGTGGCTGAACTTGGCCTCCACCTACAAGGTGACCCAAGTAAACCACAGTTCCCTGCCATATATGGCATTTGGATGCCTTGATAGAGAGGCCTGCTGATTGCAGAGCCTTCAAAACCGTCTTCAGGTGGACCAGGTGATCCTGCCAGCTGGAGCTAAAGACAGCAATATCGTCAAGATAAGCTGCACTAAAGGACTCCAGGCCAGCAAGGACTTGATTCACCAACCTTTGGAAGGTGGCAGGGGCATTCTTTAAACCAAAGGGCATAACACTAAACTGATAATGCCCATCATGTGTGGAGAATGCTGTATTTTCTTTTGCTCCTGGTGCCATTTTGATTTGCCAGTACTCTGCTGTTAAGTCAAAGGCACTTAAGAATTTGGTAGCACCCAATTTGTCAACCAGTTCATCAGCCTTTGGAATGGGATGGGCATCTGTCTTGGTGACAGAATTAAGTCCTCTGTAGTCCACACAAAACCTCATCTCTCTCTTTCCATCTTTGGTGTGAGATTTGGGGACTAAGACCACTGGGCTAGCCCAGGGGCTGTCAGAGTGCTCAATGACTCCCAATTCCAGCATCTTGTGGACTTCCACTTTGATGCTTTCCTTAACTTGGTCAGACTGTCTGAAAATTTTGTTTTTGACAGGCATGCTGTCTCCTGTGTCCACATCATGGGTACACAGGTGTGTCTGACCAGGGGTTAGGGAAAAGAGCTCAGCAAACTGTTGCAGGACCTTCCTACAATCAGATTGCTGTTGGCCAGAGAGGGTGTCTGAGTAGATCACTCCATCTTAACTGAGCCATCTTTAGGGTTTGTGGAGAGGAGATCAGGGAGAGGTTCACTCTCAGCTTCCTGGTCCTCATCTGTTACCATCAACAGATTCACATCAGCCCTGTCATGGAAGAGCTTAAGGCGGTTCACATGGATCACCCTCTTGGGGGTCCTGCTAGTGCCTAGGTCCACCAGGTAGGTGACCTGACTCTTCTTTTCTAGTACTGGGTAAGGGCCACTCCATCTGTCCTCGAGTGCCCTGGGAGCCACAGGTTCCAAAACCCAGACTTTCTGCCCTGGTTGAAATTCAACCATTGCAGCCTTTTGGTCATACCAAAACTTCTGGAGCTGTTGGCTGGCCTCAAGGTTTTTGCTTGCCTTTTCCATGTACTCTGCCATCCTTGAACGTAGGCCAAGAACATAGTCCACTATATCTTGCTTAGTCTCATGAAGAGGTCTCTCCCAGCCTTCTTTCACAAGAGCTAGTGGTCCCATTACAGGGTGGCCAAACAGAAGTTCAAAGAGTGAAAACCCTACTCCCTTCTGAGGCACCTCTCTGTAAGCGAAAAACAGACATGGCAAGAGGACATCCCATCTCCTTTTGAGTTTTTCAGGGAGCCCCATGATCATGCCTTTTAATGTCTTGTTGAATCTCTCAACAAGGCCATTAGTTTGTGGATGGTATGGTGTAGTGAATTTGTAAGTCACCCCACACTCATTCCACATGTGTTTCAGGTATGCTGACATTAAGTTGGTACCTCTGTCAGACACCACCTCCTTAGGAAAACCCACTCTGTTAAAGATACCAATGAGGGCCTTGGCTACTGCAGGGGCAGTAGTCGACCTAAGGGGAATTGCTTCAGGGTATCCAGTAGCATGATCCACTACTACTAGTATGTACATGTTCCCTGAGGCTGTGGGAGGTTCAAGTGGACCCACTATGTCCACACCCACTCTTTCAAAGGGGACCCCCACCACTGGAAGTGGAATGAGGGGGGCCTTTGGGTGTCCACCTGTCTTACCACTGGCTTGACAGGTGGCACAGGAGACACAAAACTCCTTGACCTTCTGGGACATGGTGGGCCAATAGAAGTGGTTGACTAGACTCTCCCATGTCTTGGTTTGTCCCAAATGCCCAGCAAGAGGAATATCATGGGCTAAGGTCAGTATGAACTCCCTAAACTCCTGAGGCACTACCACTCTCCTAGTGGCACCAGGTGTGGGATCTCTTGCATCAGTGTAAAGGAGTCCATCTTCCCAATAGACCCTATGTGTTCCTGTTTTCTTGCCATTGGACTCTTCAGCAGCTTGCTGCCTAAGGCCTTCAAGAGAGGGACAGGTTTCTTGCCCCTTACACAACTGCTCCCTTGAGGGTCCCCCTGGGCCTAGGAGCTCAACCTGATAAGGTCCTAACTTCATAGGCTCTGTTCCCTCAGAGGGCAGAACTTCTTCCTGGGAAGAGGGGTTCTCTTTTTGTTGTTGTGTTGCAGCTGGTTTCCCAGTTGTCTTTCCTTTTCTCTTGGTAGGCTGGGCCCTTTTTCCAGGCTCCAACTCTACTTGTTCACCCTGAGCCTTGCACTGTTCCCTTGTCTTGACACACACCAGTTCAGGGATACCCAGCATGACTGCATGGGTTTTGAGTTCTACCTCAGCCCATCCTGAGGACTCCAGATCATTTCCAAGCAAACAGTCTACAGGGATATTTGAGGAGACCACCACCTGTTTCAGGCCATTGACCCCTCCCCACTCTAAAGTTACCATAACCATGGGATGTACTTTAGTCTGATTGTCAGCGTTGGTGACTGGATAAGTTTGTCCAGCCAGGTATTGACCAGGGGAAACCAGTTTTGCTGTCACCATGGTGACACTGGCACCTGTATCCCTCAGGCCTTCTACACTTGTCCCATTAATTAAGAGCTGCTGCCTGCACTTTTGCATGTTAGGGGGCCAGGCAGCCAGTGTTGCTAAATCCACCCCACCCTCAGAGTCTAATGTAGCTTCAGTGTGACACCTGATTTGCTCTGGGCACACTGCTGATCCCACTTGGAGACTAGCCATTCCAGTGTTAGCTGGAGTGGAGTTAGAAGTGGTACTTGGGACAGGCCTTGTCTCCAGTTTGGTATCCAGGCTGATTACAGCTACGACACCAGGCCTTTTTGGGATCAAAGGTTTTACCCTTGTACCCAAAATTGGATTGTGAAGAGGCTCTGGGCCCACCCTCATGTGCAGGTTTTTGGGGGCCTGTAGAAGACTCTTTACTATTTTTACCTTTGGATGTCTCAACAAGCTTCCCCTGGGGAGGCTTTGTGACCTCTTTCTTTTGGTCACCCCCTGTGGAAGTCTTGGTCACCCTAATCTTGACCCAATGGTCCGCCTTCTTTCCCAATTCTTGGGGAGAAATTGGTCCTAGGTCTACCAGATGCTGATGCAGTTTATCATTTGAACAATTACTCAAAAGGTGTTCTTTCACAAATAAATTGTACAGCCCATCATAATCATTTACACCACTGCCTTGAATCCAACCATCCAGTGTTTTCACTGAGTAGTCCACAAAATCAACCCAGGTCTGGCTCGAGGATTTTTGAGCCCCCCTGAACCTAATTCTATACTCCTCAGTGGAGAATCCAAAGCCCTCAATCAGGGTAGCCTTCGAGAGGTCATAGGATTCTGCATCTTTTCCAGAGAGTGTGAGGAGTCTATCCCTACACTTTCCAGTGAACATTTCCCAAAGGAGAGCACCCCAGTGATATCTGTTTACTTTTCTGGTTGCACAAGCCCTCTCAAAAGCTGTGAACCATTTGGTGATGTCATCACCATCTTCATATTTAGTTACAATCCCTTTACGGATTCTCAACATGTCAGGAGAATCTCTGACCCTATTTATGTTGCTGCCACCATGGACGGGACCAAAACCCATGTCTTGTCTTTCCCTTTCTATGGCTAGGACCTGTCTCTCTAAAGCCAATCTTTTGGCCATCCTGGCTAACAGGAGGTCATCTTCACTGAGGCTATCCTCAGTGATTACAGAGGTGCTGGACCCTCCTGTGAGGGAAGCAGCATCTCTGACTATCACATTTGGAGACAGGACTTGAGGGGCCCTGATCTCCCTAATTAGGACTGGATGGGGGAATGGTCCTCCAGTTCACTAGCTTCATCCTCTGGGAGGTCATCCTCAGAGGGGTTAGCTTTGGCAAACTCTGCCAGCAGCTCCTGGAGCTGTATCTTGGAAGGGTTTATGCCAGCTTTAATATTTTTTAATGTGCAGAGAGACCTTAGCTCCCTCATTCTAAGATGGAGGTAAGGTGTGAGGTCAAGTTCCATCACTCTCTCTTCTGCAGTAGACATTATGGGGGATAATTCTAACTTTGGAGGAGGTGTTAATCCGTCCCAAAAGTGACGGAAAAGTGACGGATTTACCACCAGCCGTATTACGAGTCCATTATATCCTATGGAACTCGTAATACGGCTGGTGGTATATCCGTCACTTTACCGTCACTTTTGGGACGGATTAACACTCCTCCAAAGTTAGAATAACCCCCTATGTTTCTAAAAGTTGGAAAACTTTTTAAGAATCTAAAACTATCTCTAGAACTTAATTCAAACTTTCACAAGACTTTTAAACTCTAAAAGAAATGCTAACAGGGACTAACACAAGGCCCTAGCAGGACTTTTAAAAATTTAGAAAAATAGTTCAAATTGCAAAAACCAGTTTCTAATGACAATTTTTGGAATTTAGTCGTGTGATCAGGTATTGGCTGAGTAGTCCAGCAAATGCAAAGTCTTGTATCCCACCGCTGCCACCAATGTAGGAAGTTGGCTCTGTATGCACTATTTCAAAGTAAGGAATAGTATGCACCGAGTCCAAGGGTTCCCCTTAGAGGTAAGATAGTGGCAAAAAGAGATAATACTAATGCTCTGTTTTGTGGTAGTGTGGTCGAGCAGTAGGCTTATCAAAGGAGTAGTGTTAAGCATTTGTTGTACATACACCAGCAATAAATGAGGAACACACACTCAAAGACAATTCCAGGCCAATAGGATTTTGTATAGAAAAATATATTTTCTTAGTTTATTTTAAGAACCACAGGTTCAAGATGTACATGTAATACTTCAAATGAAAGGTATTGCAGGTAGGTACTTTAGGAACTTTGAATTAGCAAAATAGCATATACAGTTTTCACATAAATCACATATAGCTATTTTAAAACTAAATACAGTGCAATTTTCAACAGTTCCTGGGGGAGTAAGAGTTTGTTAGTTTTTGCAGGTAAGTAAGCCACCTACGGGGTTCAAGTTTGGGTCCAAGGTAGCCCACTGTTGGGGGTTCAGAGCAACCCCAAAGTTACCATACCAGCAGCTCAGGGCCGGTCAGGTGCAGAGGTCAAAGTGGTGCCCAAAACGCATAGGCTTCAATGGAGAAGGGGGTGCCCCGGTTCCAGTCTGCCAGCAGGTAAGTACCCGCGTCTTCGGAGGGCAGACCAGGGGGGTTTTGTAGGGCACTGGGGGGGACACAAGTCCACACAGAAAGTACACCCTCAGCGGCACGGGGGCGGCCGGGTGCAGTGTGCAAACAGGTGTCGGGTTTGCAATGGAAATCAAAGGGGGAGAACAAGGGGTCTCTTCAGTGATACAGGCAGGCAAGGGGGGGGGGCTCCTCTGGGTAGCCACCACCTGGGCAAGGGAGAGGGCCTCCTGGGGGTCACGCCTGCACTGGAGTACGGATCCTTCAGGTCCTGGGGGCTGCGGGTGCAGTGTCCCTACCAGGCGTCGGGTCCTTAGAAGCAGGCAGTCGCCGTCAGGGGGAGCCTCGGGATTCCCTCTGCAGGCGTCACTGTGGGGGCTCAGGGGGGTCAACTCTGGCTACTCACGGTCTCGCAGTCTCTGGGGAGTCCTCCCTGAAGTGATCGTTCTCCGCAAGTCGAGCCGGGGGCGTCGGGTGCAGAGTGTCAAGTCTCACGCTTCCGGCGGGAAACGCAAGTTGTTTTAAAGTTGCTCCTTTGTAAACAAAGTTGCAGTCTTTGGTGAACAGAGCCGCTGTCCTCGGGAGTTCTTGGTCCTTCTAGATGCAGGGCAGTCCTCTGAGGCTTCAGAGGTCGCTGGTCCTTGTGGAAAGCGTCGCTGGAGCAGTGTCTTTAGAAGTGGGAAGGCAGGCCGGTAGAGCTGGGGCCAAAGCAATTGGTGTCTCTGTCTTCTCTGTAGGGTTTTTCAGCTTAGCAGTCCTCTTCTTCTTAGGTTGCAGTAATCTGAGTTCCTAGGTTCTGGGGAGCCCTTAAATACTAAATTTAGGGGTGTGTTTAGGTCTGGGGGTTAGTAGCCAATGGCTACTAGCCCTGAGGTTGGGTACACTCTCTTTGTGCCTCCTCCCGAGGGGAGGGGGGCACATTCCTATCCCTATTGGGGGAATCCTCCATCTGCAAGATGGAGGATTTCTAAAAGTCAGAGTTACCTCAGCTCAGGTTGCCTTAGGGGCTGTCCTGACTGGCCAGTGACTCCTCCTTGTATTTCTCATTTTTCAGCCTTGCCGCCAAAAGTGGGTCCGTGGCCGGAGGGGGGCGGGCAACTCCACTAGCTGGAATGCCCTGGGATGCTGTAACAAAGAGGGTGAGCCTTTGAGGCTCACCGCCAGGTGTTACAGTTCCTGCAGGGGGAGGTGATAAGCATCTCCACCCAGTACAGGCTTTGTTACTAGCCACAGAGTGACAAAGGCACTCTCCCCATGTGGCCAGCAACATGTCTGGAGTGTGGCAGGCTGCTAAAACCAGTCAGCCTACATGGGTAGTCAGTTAAGGTTTCAGGGGGCACCGCTAAGGTGCCCTCTGGGGTGTATGTTACAATAAAATGTACACTGGCATCAGTGTGCATTTATTGTGCTGAGAAGTTTGATACCAAACTTCACAGTTTTCAGTGTAGCCATTATGGTGCTGTGGAGTTCGTGCATGACAGACTCCTAGACCATATACTCTTATGGCTACCCTGCACTTACAATGCCTAAGGTTTTGCTTAAACACTGTAGGGGCATAGTGCTCATGCACTTATGCCCTCACCTATGCTATAGTGCACCCTGCCTTAGGGCTGTAAGGCCTGCTAGAGGGGTGACTTATCTATACCTGTAGGCAGTGTGAGGTTGGCATGGCACCCTGAAGGGAGTGCCATGTCGACTTAGTCTTTTTATCCCCACTAGCACACACAAGCTGACAAGCAGTGTGTCTGTGCTGAGTGAGGGGTCCCCAGGGTGGCATAAGATATGCTGCAGCCCTTCGAGACCTTCCCTGGCATCAGGGCCCTTGGTACCAGGGGTACCAGTTACAAGGGACTTACCTGGATGCCAGGGTGTGCCAATTGTGGAAACAAAAGTAAAGGTTAGGGAAAGAACACTGGTTAGCAGGCCTCAGCACACTTTCAAATCAAAACTTAGCATCAGCAAAAGCAAAAAGTCGGGGGGTAACCATGCCAAGGAGGCATTTCCTTACAGAAGGTTGTTTTGTCAGCATTATGGGATTTTTTTTAGGCACGAGAGGTGAATGAAAGAAATAGTAAATGTCAAAAATGGCTATAGTTTAGCTGGGAATTATGGTTCTTTAAAATGGGAAGCCTGTATCTTAAGTGGACGCCTTCTCAAATGAAAAGGACTGTGACAGGAAGGGGTCTGGCCTGACCCTAAAAAAGATTAGCTAGAAGTAATCCACACATTCTGGATAGTTGTAGTTAAGAAGAGACTTCTGGTTCTTGTTTAGAGCCTATGTCTGCAAGTTGCTTCAAAGATAAAATTTGGCTGTCTCTCATGTAGAAGCACCCCCAGATGGTAAGGACGTTGATGAGGACAGATGAACCTAGAGGTAATATCAAGGTCAGAGAGCAGTGCCAAATTACAAAACTGAGTGATGGAATCACAGGATTGTATAGATGCAGAGGTAGTCATTATTGTGTCGTGGGAAATTATAGCATGAATATCACAGATCTTATTATTAGAAAAGATACCAAACAACTTTGTTTTGGTCTTGTTCTTTATTCTTGATTGTTAGTAGTAATTGGAGAGGTGAGAGGATGTAAGCACAGAAAAGGCCTGAAGTAATACTGTTCTGTCGCTGCCCGTGATGCAGGATCTGAGGTGATGATTTAGCATAAATCTGGGTCCCAGACACCAAGTAATTCGAATCAAACATCACGTGTGAGGTGCTAACAGTCATGTTCATTGTGTTATAGCTGAACAGCTTTTCTGTTTTTAATTTTATTGGCAGATTAACTATTCGGATGTCTGCTCACATTGTTCAAAGTTACGGGAGAACTCATCTAATTACGCAGTAGAATGCAAATGTGTGGTCAATTTCACACTCCAAGAGGCAATTCAGGTAAGAATATTTGAGAAGCTTTACATATAATCAGCAGTGGAGTCTATAGAGGAGGGCCCGTGCCACAATTCTGTGTATCCCACCCCCACCTCTACCCCTTGTGCTTCACCACCAGAGCTGTTGAATGTCCCAGAAGGTCACACAGGAAAAAACAAACAGACAATGTATCTTGCAACACACATGAATTTGTCTAAACACCTTTGATTGCAAAGCAATTTTGTTTGCTTAAATGTTTAAATCTGACTGTATGTGTTTCTGTATTATCTAAATATGCTTAGAAAAATATGATATAATGGCGAAAAAATATTCTGTATTAACAAAAGGATGATTATGTTAACCATGACTCTAAAAAACATCGCTTAAAAGGACTGATTGATCTTTCTACTCAGTATATCGATCAGAGAGCAGTGGGAATCCATGAGGGCTATAATAATTTTATGAAGAAGCATATGATTTACTGCCTTCAAAAGTAATAAAAACCCTAATACGGGAAAATTGAAACCTATAAGTGCTGTCACTTTAGAGGTGAAATGAAGAGCGAAACTGGATATGAATATAAGAGGAGTGTTTCAAATTGGAAAAAGAAAGTAGCTGGTCAAGAAAAAGGATGACAGTCGCTTGGTCTCTGAGATATATACCACCCTTACGCATGCAGCCCCATCGTCTAAAACCCCGGGGCAACGGTAATGGGACCATGAGATAGGCCGACAGCTTTCCCAGAAGGAATGGACAGAGATACATTACAGAGCCTGGCATACCGCATGCAACACCACAAGTTAGAGACAGCCACAAAGATCACTTCATACTGGTATCTGATACCTCTCAACATCATATGAGGAACCCCACACGCAATCTGGAGTGTTGGAGACCCTGTTGGTAGGCAGGCACACTACTCCACATACCTTAGGACTGCCCTAGGCTCGAAACGCAGATGCCCAGCTTCCTAACCTACACGATATTAGGCCTCTCTAATGTGCTTACCTTACCACTCAGGTACCGCAGAGGATGCCAAATAGAGCTGGTCCTGGCGGCGGCTTACCAGGTGATTTTACCACACAGAGAAACAGAAAACATTCCAACACGTCTCTCCAGGCTCCATCGCCTCTGGCACATTTTGGGTATGGGGACATTGACTCTGGTCATCGCGGCTCAAAGGGAAGTGTACAGAGAATTGTGGAGGATATTCGTCACTCTTCTCTCCATTGAATTCGAGGCTTGGCATGCCCTAAGTACTTACCTGTTCTACGCCTCTCTGACATAACTCTATCAAATACGGACACACCCAGAGCCCACTCACCTGATACGCACACTTAGTAGGCGGTACATCATGTGAAACCTGTGAGTACTGGGGGAGGGTGTAGTGGTAGAAGGGGGATTTATGGAATGTTGGGGGTTATATTTGTTTATTACTAACGATGGGTGTTGTGTCGCCAATGTTTCTGGTTTCAAAGCACGTATCTTACGATAACAATAAAACAAATTTGAACCATAAATTGGAAAAAGAAGAAAGGGACCCCACATGTTAAAAGAATCAGGAAAGTATATTGAAAAAAGTTTAGAAGAATAATTTCGAATCACAAATAAAGGAAATAGTCAGAGATCAGCAATGCCCCAAGAAAAATAAGATCCAAAATATTTTGGGACTTGATAGGTGATATGCTGGGTAATACGAGGTGAGTGGTTGTGAACCCAGTAGAAGAAGAAACATGCAGGGCCGGCTTTGGCGCTGGCAGTGCCCTGTGCAGCAGTCATTTTTACCGCCACTCCCCCATGACCTCCTTCTCAGATTCCCTCATTTCCACCGCCAAAATACCCCTCATCTCTTCATAGCCCTCGCTCACATACATTTCATTTGTTTTAAAGCACTGGTAAAGGCTGGTTTTATTAATAAGAATCTACACAAACAAATCCTTTTTAGCAACATTAGGAACAGATAATGAAAGACTGAGAAAGAAAATGTAACATTCGAACCTATTTTATGCAGTTTGCATACAGCTCTTTAATGAGAGTTCGTAACAGTCACTGTCCTATATTAGGGTTATATCTTATGACTTGTGGCAATCAAAGGACAACTGTGATAAAATAAGTAATCCACTCAGCTATCTACATAAAATACAGATTAGTGATCTGCAGGGTATGCAGCAAGAGTTTTTAAATTGTAGGCAATTGCTAAACACAGTGCTCCCCTCCCCCGAGTTCAGCGCCCCCACCCCCAGGTCAGCACCCAGTGTAGCCTCACCAGTCGCACGGCCCTAAAGCCGGCCCTGGATACATGGATCAGGTACATTTTGTAACAGTATCGTGAAAATTCGAATTTGAACCATCTGAGCTTGGACTGTGAAAAAAAGTCAATACAAAGAAAAACATTGAATATGTTGCAACATGTGCCTACTCTAATAATAAAGGAAACAGAGGGCTTTATTAAGGCCATAACAAGCTGAAGGGCCCAATGTGCAGACTCCCCATCAGCAAATATTTTGAACGGAAACCCGATCCTTTGGGCTAAAGTTCTGACTCCTCTTTTCAATGTAGTGACCAAGCTAAACACAATGCCAGACTCAGGGAGAGGCAGTGTAAAACTACAAATATATAAAAGAAGGACATCAGAGATCTTCCAAGTAGCTGTTGAATGATAGCTTTGTTAGACATCCTTTGCAAAATGTAGGCAAAATATCTTATGAAATATATAGAAAAACGGGTGGAAAATCCATATGTATTACCTAAAACACAACTGTTTTTCAGGAAGGGATGTGGATGCATGTTGCAAATTAAAATTAATAGCCAGGAGATATATTATGAAAAAATGTCAGCGCTTTATGTGGCATACATTGAGTTGACCACTGTCTTCAATGTTATCAACAGAGCCAGACTATGGAAAAAATTATGTCATGGCAGATCCCTCCAGGGCTCCTAAAATTGATAACTGACTTGCATAATGGCTATTGGACTCAAACAGAACTTGGCCACTACCCCCACTTAGCCAATACCCCACAGTAGTGAAAATATCTTGTTAATTTCCCCCTTAATTAGATCAAGAAAAAGATTCCCAATTTATTTTAGGCTGATCACACAGTTTTAAAAGATCTCATGCCCATAGGTCTGCAGAGACAATGAACTGCAATTGCAAAATATGGCCAAGCAAATTAATTGAAAATAAATGCTACAAAAATAAAAGCCATGGATTTTACAAAGGCAATAAATGTAAAGAAACGTAAGTGGGTACATAAGACTCAACAATTAAGGGCAGTGAACATGTATGTATATCTCAAGGCATTACTTTTGAAAGTAATCTAGGTTTTAAGAAGCATATTGAAATATAGGAGAAGGGACCAAAGGCAGTAACAGGAGCTTTAACACTACTAGATAATGAACTAGCGCATAATTCGGAGGTTCTAAAGGAATCCTCAATACGAAAATTGTTAATTTATTACTCTATGGAAGTGAGTTTTTAGATCAAAAAGATGTCATGTGAATCTGTCAATTGAAATGAGCATTTGGAAGGTCTGGCTGGGGTTTCCTGTGGGCATTGCACATTGGTCACTAAAGCTGGCATTGGGATTGCTGAATGTAATATATAAGTTCTATCAAAGAGTCAAGGAATATGGTAGAGTATAAGGACTACAGAAGAGGGCTCCATGAGGAGTACTATGCAAGCCTTTTTAATGTCTTCTGAAAAGGTAGCATTGTTTGAAAACCTAAGAGAAATCCTGGCAATAGTTGATCCTTCTGAGTTGTACAAATTAACTCACAATAAGAAAAAGGAAGAGACTGATTAAAAACTTGGCAAAGGAACGTGCTCTAGGAAAGGACCTCTAGGGATGCGTAAAAAAGGACTGAGATATGGTAATCTTCTTGAGTATACTGGGTAGTTATAGGTAGGTCAGAATTTCTAAAGGAAATGCCTTTTTTCTTGTGCTAATGACTTTGTCTCTGTTTGACGAATATCCGCGAAACTTTCCAAAAATGTGTTACTTTTGGACTAGTTTGTGCCTGAAAAGTTTTGAGGTGATCTGTCAAGCAGAGGCCGAGATAAAAGAGGAGTCCCAAAATGCAAAATCCTCATGCATCTTCCATGGACATCATTAAGAAGTGCTACAACAAAAAACTGCAGAACACAATTACACCAAATTTGGCAGGAAGACAGATCCTGGCCTGCAGATTGTTCTTTTTGTGATGTGGTGTAAATCTGCTCAGTAGTTATTGAGAAATTAAAGTACAAAAATATTTATATAACCAGACATTTGGGACCATAAGAGTTTTGTGAGACTCTGGCGGGACCACCAGTTTAAAATTAAAGCGTTCTGATTGGCCCAGGAAGCTTTGTTTCTTGCCTCAGCAGGAGTCAGACTCCTGCTGATTGACTACCAGCAACATGAGAAAAAGTTTGCTGGCAGCCATTACAGGAGTCGGGGACTTAGTCTCATGGGGAGGGACTCATAGGGACCTCCATCGGACCTAAATTAAGAAAAAATAATTGGTGATTTATTCTGTAATCCTGCAGGGAAAAAATCCAAAATGGTGGCCTGGGGCTGCGTTATTTAATGAAGAGGAGGGGGACACATGCCCCCTGCCAGGCCGCTTTGGCCCCAAGGGCGCCGCCCCCAAGGGCCCAATTTAATAATTATGGGGATGAGGCACACTGTTCCCCTTCCCAAGCCTTTTTTGGCCACAGATTTCAGGAGGCCAAATTTCATTACTGGAGGGGGTGGGGGGGGGAGGGGGCTCATGGCTCCCCTCCCCAAGCCATATTCAGCGCCGGGGGCCCCATCACCTGGCGCCCAAAATAAACTTTAAGTGCAGGGGCAGCACGGCCCCCCTCCCTGAGCCTTTGAAGGACTCTTGATTAAATAAAAAGGGAGATGGGCCATGCAACCTCCTCCATGAGCTTTTAATGGCCCTGGGGGTCCCATCCCCCAGCAACAGCTCAATTGCTGTGTCTGGTGTCCTCACCCGGGACACATCATTTTCAAATCTCCCACCAAACGAGAGCAAACACAAAGTCTGATCCCAGTGGGTGGGAGCTTTAAAAATACTGGGAGCAGATTTGTCTTCTGGTTTGCTATCCACACTGATGTGAGCAGGGAAACAGA
The DNA here is from genome assembly GCF_031143425.1 of Pleurodeles waltl. Taxonomy (NCBI): domain Eukaryota; kingdom Metazoa; phylum Chordata; class Amphibia; order Caudata; family Salamandridae; genus Pleurodeles; species Pleurodeles waltl. The sequence continues at coordinate 715,016,883 of NC_090447.1, forward strand.
ATAAGAGATTGCTCCCGCCCAAGGCTGGTGGGTTCTTTCTTTTCATTTTCTGGTCTGAGAGCAGTCTCTATGGTTCGTCCTTTAAATTACTACTGAGTATACAAATGTGCAAAATCTCTTACAAGTGTCTTCCATTTTGCCCCACCCCTTCCAGTTAGTAATATGCAATGGTGTTCCTGCCATTTTACAGGCTTATGGACAGCTCAACTTACCAAAGTGACCTCAGCGTGTTTCTCAACAATTTGCATGGCAAGTTCGGTCCATGTGGCCCAGCCCCTTCCACATTAGTGGTATGCAATTGTGTTCTCGCCATTGTCAAAGCTGTTGGACAGCTCAAGTTATCAAAGTGGCCCAAGCATGTTTCCAGCTGATTTTGATGGCTTGTCCTTGATGCCGAGGAATATGAAGACATCTTACTCCATATAGTTAAAAGGAAATACCCTTGTGTGGTGAAGATTCAACTCTTTGTATGTAGTTTCATCATCGTCTCTAAACAAGGATTCACTTTGTCACTGATTTCTGTATGAAGACGCTTGAGGAGCATTGCCAAAATTACACTTACACCAGGTCACTGGAGACATTAACTTGTGGTCTTTAAGTCAGCTGTTGCGTAGAATATGCACTAGCAATTCATCACACAAGGTAGAACTTAGTAATTAACAAGTAGAATGGACTAAAGTTGGCAAGATATTTTGTGCAAAACTGTGGCCTCTTCTTGGATAAACAGGCGAGGTTCTATTCTGGCCCTGATGCTCATTTCACAGAAATTAAACCTCAAAGGGAAACACAAATATAAACATAGCAGGTGCCCCACTCAAGCTCCACTTCTGTAAAGGACAAATCACCTTAACGTATTGTGCTTTGCCAAGGCAAAGCAAGTGTGTTTTTCGTACAGTTGCACATTGAAAAACTGTCTGAAATCCTTGACAGTGGTGAATGCATTGTTGATTTATTGGAGCACAATTGCTTCCGTAGTGACTGTCCAAGATGAGTGTGTTCTTTCTTGTCCTCTCCTGGTCTGAGAGCAGAGTCCATAGTTCTTCCTTTTAATTACCGCTGAGTGTGCAAAGGCACAAAATCACCTTTGAGCTTCACCCATTTGGCCCAACCCATCCACATTAGTTGTATGCAACAAAGTTCCTGCCATTGTCTAGGCTGATGGACATCTCAACTTACAAAAGTGACCCGGGTGCATATCCTGCCGATTTTTATGGAACGTTCTTGGTGCAGAGGAATATGAGGACATCTCCACCAAACAAAAAAAACACTTACTTCAGAGGAAGTACCCTTGTATGTCTGTAGTCTAGTTGCCTTGTCTTTACGAGGATTCATTTTGTCACTCATTTCTGAATGAAGACTCTTGAGGAACAATCACATTGCCAAAAATACATGTAGACAAGGTCACTGGAGACATTACCTCATGATCCTTTACACAGCTTTAGTGTAGAGTATGTACTAGACATTCACCCAACAAGGTAGCACTAAATAACTAGTAAAAAGTACTCCAGCTGGGTAGCCCTCTTATTTAAATTTTGTTCCCAGAGGGATGAGGTCCCCAGGGCCTAATTAGGCTCAGAGAGGGGGTCTGCATGCCCTCTCCCCTTTTTATTAAATTTGGCCCAAGAGGATGGGGTCCCGAGGCCCAAAAAGGCTCAGTGAGGTGGGGTGCATGCCCCCTCCCTTTCCTTTTTTAATTGGCATTGGCCCCAGGAGATGGGGTTCCCAGGGCCTGATAAGGCTTGGGAAGGGGGGCCATGCATCCTCGTCAACCCTTTCATACAAAAAAGGCCCCAGGAGATGTGTTCCCCGGGGCTATAGCAGCCCTCTCCTCTTACATTTTGGCCCACCGGAATAGGTCTCTGGGGCCTAAGAAGGCTTGGGGAGGACTGCATCCCCTCTCTCCCTATTTAATTGCACTTCGTACCAGGTGATCATGCCACACCGCGCACAACGAAAGGCTGTGAACAGGGTGGGATTGGCTGCCTTTAGGGTAGGTTGGCTGACTCTGGGTATGTTGGCCACAAGCTGGGCCCTGTTCCCAACCTCACCACTGCACACAAGGGGTGGTTAGCTTTAAGTATGGTAATAAAATATTACTTTACGTTAAAAACAATACTAGAAATCCACTGGAAAAAGAAGGTTAACGTAACATTATAGTTAGGTGAATATGTCAGTGACAACATTAATGTTTTGAACTCAAAAACTACAGATCATTTACCACTTATAGTTAGCAGAGTTAACTATAATTTGCGCCCCTCCCATGCACTGCTTACGACATCACATATTACATCACTCATTTATGACCTCACTGATGACATCTAAAATGCTATAATTGATGACAGCACTGATGGCATCATCCAAGCTTGGTCTGTACACATTTTTCTATAAAGTAGTATGACATTAGAGGCCTGGAAGTAAGTACAAAATAGCTCAGAATAAAATGAAGCACCATTAATGCCATCACAGATACAACTTCCTTAGGTGTAGCAGGCATGTGTTATGTGTAACATTGACCCTACACTGTACACTTCATGGGTAGCCTAGTTCACATTAACAGTCAACCACAGATATATGGGGACCACCACTGTACACTGTGTTCAATCTGTATACAACTATTCAGAGAAAGCCAAGTTGCTCAAGACACTCAATGTCTGTTCCAAAATGAATGCCCTACTATGGACAGCTCTTATCTGTATTAAACCCCTCATAGTCACCGAACTTACATTGAGAAATTAAGTTGATATAAGTAGAAAAGTGGGTACTGTAAATAGTGTTTACTGTATGGAGAGAGTTTACTTTGTACCACATTGTTTGCGGACAGTGGACCGTAAAACTTTCAGGAGAAATACACCACAGAGTATTAAACATTACCTGCTAAGAGCAGTGCATAGTCTATGCAACACTTGTCAACACTTATAAAAAAAGACGCTATTCACTTAAAATAACCAAACCCTGAAGGTGCTAAAGATTCTACTAACTGCAGCCTTCATATTGTGGTGAAAACTTTACATCTTGTGAAGCAAAAGAAGCACATGTACATAGATTAGAAGTCTGGTGCACACAGTCTTCAATGTTATGTAGAAATTGTCATGCTTAGATTAGCCTAGGCTGCTTACAATACTTAGGCCCTGATTTAGAGCTTGGTGGAGGGGTTACTCCATCACAAACGTTACGGATATCCAATCCGTCGTATTACATTTTCCATAGGCTATAATGGAATTGTAATACTGCGAATGGGATATTGTTTGTGACAGAGTAACCCCCTCCTCTGAACTGTAAATCAGGCCCTTAGGGCCTGATTAAGACTTTGGCGATCCCACCACGGGACCACCAAAGCCACAGGGGAGGCCGCTACCGCCATGGCAATCTCCCTGACCAAATTACAATGTTCCCACCGGGCTGACCGGAGGGAACATTGTATTATGAGGTTCCCGCGGGGCTGCCTGGCGAGAACAGTGCTACGGTATTGGTTCCCTTAAGGGAGCCGAGGTCAATACCGTAGCACCCCAGCACCATCGGAATGGCCACTGTCTGCAAAGCAGAGAGTGTGCATTCCGATGGTGCTGGTCAGGGGGGCCCCTGCACGGCTCATGCCATATGCATGGGCAGTGCAAGGGCCCCCCTATGGCCCCTTGCACTGACTTTCTGCCAGCCTTTCCATGGCAGGACAAAAGCTGTAGAAAGGCTGGCGGAAAGTGGGGTTGTAATCAGCCAGGCTGCGCTGAGCTTAGCACTGCTCTGGCTGGTTACAACTCCGCCTGTCGTCGACCTGCCGGGAACCACATTCCCGGCAGAGACGCTGGTCTCCTGGTGGTTCCGCCCGCCAGGGTTGTAATGTGGCAATCCCTGGACCACCAGCCTCATAATGAGGCCCTTAGTATCTACTACATAGAATCTTTGCTCTGCTGGAAACGTTTTCTGCAGAACCAAAAAAACTGTGTAGAACATACTGGACACAGATTGTAAACATGTACTATGTTAACATGCATCAAGACCTGTGACAGATGTAATATTATCAAAGCATATAAAAAAGCATGCCCGCCTATGATACTTCCATCGCCATGCTCTGTGTAATCAAATCCCTAATAAGGTGTGAATGGGTCAAAGGCAGCGCTTATTTGAGCTGCACACATTTTCCACATTGGACATTTACAGAGGAAAAACACAGAAACTGGAAAGACAGACAAAAAGAGAGACAGAAAACCTGTCACAATGGGGAAAAAGTAGGAACCTGAAAGAGTGAGATAAAGGGGCAGGGGGCGCCTGGTGGTAAATCAGAGGCATGAGGTAGATTCTAGACCTTGGTAATTGCTGTGCTGACTTTTAATAGCAGCAGCTCCATGCTTCTGAGAAGAGCTTCAGGCACTGACACTCAATTTTACTACACAACAAACACTGGTCACAATCAGGGTGGGTATACCTTTTGCAATGTATTTCAGCTGGGCTCAATCTGAATATATATTTCCAGCAGACTGACTGTACATTAAAAATATAGCATCATTCAACATATGTCAAGGAACATCACAACATACTGTCCCAAGGACTGGTCTTGTATATTACAAAGTCAACAAGCATTGGCAAAGCCACAGGTTGCACCTAAGTGAAATCTATTGCCTTTGTCAATTTTTCTTTTTTTGTTGAACAGGAAGCTCAAGCTGTTGTGCAATATTGCTTTAAGCAAAAAATAAATGAGAAAAAAAACACTAAGATGCTGCCAGCATTGACTGTGACATTGCATATTTTTCCTTTACACCATGCTAGGCGTCAGGGGATCAAGCAAGACAAGGGAACACATCAGGGAGCGGTAGGAGGGTGGGGTGGGCAATAACAGATTAGGAAGAGGTAGGCCTTGGTTTTAAAAGCAGAGCTTTTTTTAAATACCATCTTATATTGCATCAAGCAAAATACAAAAAAGGGACAGATGGGATCCTACATTCAATGCACTTGGTATGGGTAGTGCAGGGGGCCCCATGCACAGCCCCGTTGCGCATTCCACTATTCCACTGCCCGAATTATGGGCAGTGGAATGAGCGACGGGCTGCTGCACTCGCAGCACCGCCACATTGGTGCTGGCTCCATTAAGAGCCGGCGTCAATGTTAAGGCCCTATTCACCACAGGGCAGGCGGGAAGAAACACTGTTTCCACCCGCTGGCACTGTGGTGAACTCCTAATAGGGCCAGCGGGATTCAGGCTGCATAGGCAGCCTAAAAGCGGGAAGAGTTTGGCAGGCAGCCTCTGCCGTTCGCCAAACTCGTAATGAGGGCCTATATGTCTCAAGCTTATACAGGGAACAGGCGGATGCCACTACTACAAGGGGAAAGGAAAGTCTGGGCCCTGGCACAACCTTGCATTGGCCCTCGAGATCATCAATGCTGATGGCTGGCAATTTAATAACAATCGACCTGGCACAAGTAATGAAGGCAATCAAAGCAATGCGCCCAGATGGCACGCATGGTTTAAGTGGTATCCTGGCAGCAGTATATAAATGGGCCGTATCAAGATGGTCATTGGTTATAGCCCCCCTTTTCCAACAATACCTGCTGGGGTCACCCATCCCTGATTCATGGAGGGGATCACTACTTGTACCAATACATAAAAAGGGGCCCCTGGTCATCTCCTGCAAACTATAGTCTAATTGCCCTCTTGGACACAGGAGGGAAGTGCTTCACCAGCATTTTAAACAAGGAGCTCCAAGCTTGGGCCGAGAGCATCAAAGTAATCCTGTCTAGTCAAACAGACTTTCACAGGGGAAGCCACAATGAGGACAATCTTTTCTGTTTGGCCCATTTGAGCGAAGCAACTATGGCTACAAAGGGAAAGGCTCTATGTGCAGGTTACATAGATTTTCAAACAGCTTTTGACAGTATTTCAAGCTCAAGGCTTTGGGAAAAATTGGAGGTTTGGGCAATACATCTAACCTACTAAAAACTAATGGGTATGGCCGGAGACATTTTGAAGCCCAGGACAGATATTTTAGATTCTGTGCCAGGCAGTATGAACACACAGTTGGCAGTTGGATTTACAAACCTCCTGTAGGAGGCTGGCCTGGCTTGTAGTGGGTACCAAGGGGTACTTACACTCTGTACCAGGTCCAGTTATCACTTATTAGCGTAGAAGAGGTGTTTCTAGCAGCTTGGGCTGATAGAAGGTAGCTATAGCAGAGCAGCTTAGGCTGAACTAGGAGACATGCAAAGCTCCTACTATACCACTGGTGTCATATGCACAATATCATAAGAAAACGCAATACACAGATATACTAAAAATAAAGGTACTTTATTTTTATGACAATATGCCAAAAGTATCTCAGTGAGTACCCTCAGTATGAGGATGCCAAATATACACAAGATATATGTACACAATACCAAAATTATGCAGTAATAGCAAAAGGAAGTAATGCAACAGTGTAAGTTACAATAGATTGCAATAGGAGCACATAGGTATTGGGGCAACATAAACCATATACTCCAAAAGTGGAATGCGAACCACAAATGTAACCCAAACATATGTGAGCTTGTAGAGGATCGCTGGGGCTGTAAGAAAACAGTGAGGGTTAGAATAATAGCCCACCCCAAGACCCGTAAGGTAGGTGTAAAGTGCACCTACAACCCCCAGAAAGCACAGAAGTCATGATAGGGGGATTCTGCAAGGAAAACCAACACCAGCAAAGCAACAACAGTGGATTTCCGGACCTGAGTACCTGTAAGAGAAGGGGACCAAGTCCAAGAGTCGCGACAGTGTCGAGAGTGGGCAGATGCCCAGGAAATGCCAGCTGAGGGTGCAAGGAAGCTGCCTCCGGATGGGAGAAGCTTGGTGTTTTGCAAGAACGAAGAGGACTAGGAACTTCCCCTTTGGAGGATGGATGTTACATGTCGTGAAGAAGCTTGCAGAGGTGTTCCCATGCAGAAATACCGCAAACAAGCCTTGCTAGCTGCAAGGGTCACAGTTAGGGTTTTTGGATGCTGCTGTGGCCCAGGAGGGACCAGGATGTCGCCACTTGGATGAGGAGACAGAGAGGATGCCCAGCAAGTCAGGGAGCCCTCACAGAAGCAGGCAGCACCCGCAGAAGTACTGGATCAGGCACTTAGAAGAGGAGTGAACTGGAGTCCACCTGAAGTCACAAAAGGGAGTCCCACAACGCCGGAGGACAACTCAGAAGGTTGTGCACTGCAGGTTAGAGTGTCGGGGACCCAGGCTTGGCTGTGCACAAAGGAAATCCTGGAAGAGTGCACAGGAGCCGGAGCAGCTGCAAATCACGCGGTACCCAGCAATGCAGTCTAGCGTGGGGAGGCAAGGGCTTACCTCCACCAAACTTGGAATGAAGAGTTACTGGACTGTGGGAGTTACTTGGACAGAGTTGCTGAGTTCCAGGGACCATGCTCGTTGTGCTGAGAGGGGACCCAAAGGACCAGTGATGCAGGCTTTTGGTGCCTGCGATTGCAGGGGGAAGATTCCGTCGACCCACGGGAGATTTCTTCAGAGCTCCTGGTGCAGAGAGGAGGCTGGCTACCCCCAGAGCATGCTCCACCTGGAAACAGTCGAGAAAGCCATCAGGATGAAGCGATACAAGGTTGCTAGTAGTCGTCTTGCTACTTTGTTGCGGTTTTGCAGGCGTCCTGAGCAGTCAGCGGTCGACCCTTTGGCAGAAGGTGAAGAGGGAGATGCAGAGGAACTCTGATGAGCTCTTGCATTCGTTATCTGGCGAGATCCCCAAAGCAGAGACCCTAAATAGCCAGAAAAGGAGGTTTGGTTACTTTGGAAGGAGGATTGGCTACCATGAGAGGTAAGAGCCTATCAGAAGGAGTCTCTGACGTCACCTGATGGCACTGGCCACTCAGAGCAGTCCAGTGTGCCAGCAACACCTCTGTTTCCAAGATGGCAGAGGTCTGAGGCACACTGGAGGAGCTCTGGGCACCGCCCCTGGGAGGTGCAGGTCAGAGGAGTGGTCACTCCTCTTTCCTTTGTCCAGTTTCGAGCCAGAGCAGGGCTGGGGGATCCCTAAACCGGTGTAGACTGGCTTATGCAGAGATGGGCAGCATCTGTGCCCATCAAAGCATTTCCAGAGGGTGGGGGAGGCTACTCCTCCCCAGCCTTCACAGCTATTTCCAAAGGGAGAGGGTGTTACACCCTCTCTCAGAGGAAATCCTTTGTTCTGTCTTCCTGGGCCAGGGCTGCCTGGACCCCAGGAGGGCAGAAACCTGTCTGAGGGGTTGGCAGCAGCTGCAGTGGAGACCCCGGAAAGGCAGTTTGGCAGTACCCTGGTTCTGTGCTAGAGACCCGGGGGATCATGGAATTGTCTCCCCAATGCCAGAATGGCATTGGGGTGACAATTCCATGATCTTAGACATGTTACATGGCCATGTTCGGAGTAACCATTGTGACGCTATACATCGGTAGTGACCTATGTATAGTGCATGTGTGAAATGGTCTCCCCGCACTCACAAAGTCCGGGGAATTTGCCCTGAACAATGAGGGGGCACCTTGGCTAGTGCCAGGGTGCCCACACACTAAGTAACTTTGCACCCAACCTTCACCAGGTGAAGGTTAGACATATAGGTGACTTATAAGTCGCTTAAGTGCAGTGGTAATTGGCTGTGAAATAACGTGGACGTTATTTCACTCAGGCTGCACTGGCAGGCCTGTGTAAGAATAGTCAGATCTCCCTATGGGTGGCAAAAGAAATGCTGCAGCCAATAGGGATCTCCTGGAACCCCAATACCCTGGGTACCTCAGTCCCATATACTAGGGAATTATAAGGGTGTTCCAGTATGCCAATGTGAATTGGTGAAATTGGTCACTAGCCTGTTAGTGACAATTTGGAAAGCAGAGAGAGCATAACCACTGAGGTTCTGGTTAGCAGAGCCTCAGTGAGACAGTTAGGCATCACACAGGGAACACATACATATAGGCCACAAACTTATGAGCACTGGGGTCCTGGCTAGCAGGGTCCCAGTGACACATAACAAACATACTGACAACATAGGGTTTTCACTATGAGCGCTGGGCCCTGGCTAGCAGGATCCCAGTGAGACATTGAAAACACCCTGACATACTCACAAACAGGCCAAAAGTGGGGGTAACAAGGCTAGAAAGAGGCTACTTTCTCACACCTCCTGAGATTGATCAGGGCCCTACCACCAAATGCATTAGACAATACATTCATCACTTTTTAATAGACTTCTGCTCGCCTCGGGTAACTCACAGATGCCTTGAGACTAGTTTAGTACTCCATTTAGGGTCAAAAACTCGTACTTTAGACTTTCCATCCTTTTAATTTCTGTTCCTAATATATAAGTATTTTTAAAACTACTTTTATTAAAACAATCAGGTGACTTGAAAAGTGAGTGCTCATAGTTGCCAGCTAGATTTACAAACCTCCTGAGAACGATCAGAGACCTATCACCAAATGCACTAGACAATACATCTTGCACTTTTGAATAGACTTCTGCTCCTTAGGGCATCTCATGGAGGCCTTGAGCTTTGACTGAGACTAGTTTAGTATTCCATTTAGGGTCCAAAATTGCACTTTAGACTTCCCGTCCTTTTAATTCCTGTTTTTAACAGTTAAAGCATTGTTAAAGCTAATTTTACTAACATAATCAGGTGGCTAATAAAAAATTATATTTTTAAGTGGTCAAAAAGAAAGATGTATGCATTCATGTTTTATTGTAACAATTTTAAATAATTGCACTGGCCGTTCCTTGTAAAAGGGAAGAACACAGTAAACACCCAAATAAGGTATATAGCGCGGTTGAAGCCACGATATATAGAACTAAAAGGCATTACTATCTCAAAAAACACAACCTGATTATTTTGTGGTAAAATAGGGGACAGAACTGTAAGTATTGAATTATTTAAGAGGAAAATATTCATTCTGAGAACTAGATATCTCGGACCACCTTACCAGCAGCAGAAGGTCACTCACATTTAACCATAGCTGGAAGGCCTGCTGTGGTTGCTGCAGTTTTTTGCAACTAAATCCAAGTTTAGGAGCAGGGATTAGGGAAGAACTTCCAATACTTATCTTTCGGAAAGGTAACACCACATGGTATTTCGCTTAGCGCCCTGTTTAGTCTGAGCAAATTCCTCCTTATAACTTCTGGTGCAATTTTAGTGGTGAAAGCCCAGCATGCAAGTGCAATACATACCTGGCTTGTAATTTAACATTGAGGGCCGTGTTGATTCATGCCTTTCATTTTTACCTCTGCACTTAGAATTGGCCATCAACGGTGCAAGAAGAAAGACGTCCTAACTGTCTCTATTTTGGTCACTGCTCTGATCAATTAATTCCAAATCGCCTTTGGGTTGTGAACCTCCTGTACACACATAGTTTGTACTCCACTGATTCTGACCGTGTCAGTTATACTTGCTGACCTGCTTACACTTAGAATAGATCCAGAGAATGTTCCTTTAATCTGTCAAGGGTGGCACAGTACAGTGGGTAAAGGACATCTTTGTGCCAGTAACAACTCAAGGCAATCACTCTGCAACATATATATGTCGCACAACATAATTAAGGGATACTTCACACATATTGGTAAAAACTTAGGGCCAGATTTAGTAAAATCCGTTTTTGCTACTTGCAAATTGCGAGTCTGAGCGACTCGCAATTTGCAAGTCGTAAAAACAGATGCAGAATGGTGTCTCAGAGACCTTCTGCGACTCGCTATGGGGTCGCAAAGACCCACCTCATCAATATTCATGAGGTGAGTCGCATTTTGCGACCTCATAGCGAGTCCGTGCACTCAGAGGGATGGTGGCCTGCTGAAGTCAGCAGACCCACAATGTCTGTGACTGCTTTTTAAATAAAGAAGATTTTTTTTCTTCATTTTGCAGTCCGTTTTCCTTAAAGGAAAACGAGTTGCAAAATGAAAAAACTTCCGAAACCATTTGGTTTTGTTTTTTCAGAGTAGGCAGTGGTCCATAGGACCACTGCCTGCTCTGAAAAATATTTTTCTCGACATTCACAAAGGGGAAGGGGTCCCATGGGGGCCCCTTCCCTTTTGCGAATGAGTTACCACCAGTGTGACACTGGTGGTAACTGCGAGTTGCTTTGCGACCGCATTCGCGGTCACAAAGCAAGTCTGAATTGCGATGCAAGTCGCAAATAGGAAGGGAACACCCCTTTCTATTTGAGAGTCGCATTCACAAATTGCGAGTCGGTATCGACTCGCAATTTGTGAATGTGCATCGCGTTCGGCCGTTTGCATGCCGCAAACTGTGATTTTTGCAGTTTGCGACATACAAATGGCTTACTACAACTGGCCCTAATTTCCCAATTGGAAGAAAAAAGAATTAAGAACATTTATGGATGGGGAGTATTTCGATTTAGGGCTTGGTAAATGTTTCCAGAAATTCACCAAAAACATCTGAAGATGACCTTTTCAAATTTCAATGTCTCTTGAGAAGACATGGTTGTATTCTCGCCCTCCATTACTTCGAAGTCCTCCACAAAGTCCCCAGAATATGAGTGACGGAATAAGAAGCAGTTTTCTGAACACATGTGCGCAGTGGTGAGCTGGCATGTCCAGCAGGGCCATTCGCTTTTCCACCTCCATCCCCTTTAGCCGCCACTCACCACCATGTCCATGAACTAGGGGTACCTGGTTTGCCTTTTGGTACCTTGGCACAGCTCTTGCTACCTCTCTTTTCAGGAGTCTGCCTCTGTTTACTGTCTCCATTTTCCACTATTGTCCATTCGCTAAAGCCCATTACTGCCAAATTGAAGTTGTTGAGGACCAAGGATGGCACAAAGAGTCGACCCTCTGATGTCTTTGTGGGCAAAGGCTATGTGATGTCACTTTCACTGCCGCTAGCATTTTGTGAAACTGCATTCATGCTCACCACTGTTAGGGCTAGGCCCGCCATTGTCTGCCAGCACTTGCACCGACTAGACAGATTATCTTTTGAGCAGGAGAAGATGGTTCTACAATCGCTCTATTGCCATGGACATAACGGAAGGTCTAGCTTTTGCATTGCTGAAGATAGCCCTTCAATTATGTTTATCGCCTGATAAACATTATAGAAATGCTACCGTGGATCTGAATCCACTCCAGGTAGGTCTCAGCCACTCAGAAGCTGTTTCGTCAGCAGCTCTTCTGCCGAGCTGAACATAGGATAAGTGGCGCGAACGTGCCCACAACTCTTTGTTTTGAGTGGGAGTTATCAGCTTTGCTGCCGGACTTAAGTGTCAACTTCCTGCATGCCTCAAAGTGACCTGCACAATCTTTCGTCTCGGCTTTTAAGAAGAGCATCTTGGAACGCTTTAAATACAAATATCTGCTTGCTGGTGGTTGAGGTACTTCAGGGATAGAATCTGGTTGCATGTGTTTAAGGTACTGAAGGGCTCATATTTGTTTGCAGGGTGACTGCTGCTAGGTCCGTCTTACCCATTTATCCACAAAACAAAAACACCAATACCGAACACTCCCCCTGCGCCAGCTTTAGGGTTGTGCGACCGGAGCATTCTCCTCAAGCAAAACCTGTCAAGAGAGCTTTGGTGATTATTGTCGCTCCTGGAGAGAGATCCGAGTTTTTAGGTAGCGCAGAGGGTTAATATGCTGCTGCACGTAACGTGTCCAGCACAGATCACAGAACTGTATTTTATGTGGATAGCTTACTTGGTTACTGCTTTTATCACAGAGATCCTCTTGTTACTTGCAGTTCAAAAGTTTCAATTTTAATATGGCTCAGTCACGTATGAAATGTCATGAAACAACTGCATGCAAACCTCATGGTATATGTTAGAACGTTTTTTTCCGCAGTCTTTCATTTTCCTAATGTTGATAAAAAGGTTTCATCTGGGTAGAAGTACATTCTTATTAGTCAACCCCCAACTATAGTGGTACTTTTTAAATCCTGAGTTTGTGCTTCTCTTGACCAAACAATCTTAAAATAGACTGACCATGGATTATTCTTACACCCGGTGACCCTCATTGTCTTATATAACATTCCCTATAGGCTGGTTTACACATGTATAATTCTGTGTCTCCATGGAGTTTGGGAGTGATGTAAAGTGCTCTGAAACCCTACACTGGTATGAGCAGCACTACAAAAAAAAAATCAAATGCATTAGAAAGAGGGGCTATGGAGAGATGAGGAGCGCTGCTGGAGGGTGGTAGTGAGGGAATCCGTGGACAGAGGTCACGGTGGAAGAGGCAAAAAAGATTCTCGCACCGGACAACTCCAGTGCTAAAGCCAGCCCCACTCTCACCTTTGCCATAGGGTACATTGTCAGAAATTGTGGTGTCTTACTGTTATGTCTGAACCGGATGCTAGAGTGGGGATAGGATGGAGGCTGAGGGTTGGAGAGGGTCAGACTGGATATTGGTCTCTGTGCTGCTCTTCTTTTAAACACAAAAAACAAATAAACTTACAAATTAGTACCCACCTGTGCTCTTACTGACTCAAATGGTCCATGTCTCCAGTGTTAAAATAATTAAAACAACACTGCAATTTTATGACTGAAACATAACCAACTCCTCATCATTTACACCTTCCCCATTTATTATAAAATGTATTTCCCATTTCCAGCCTAATTGCGGCATGTACACTGTAAGCATGGGAATGTATACGTTTTGTTTTTTCATGAATGAAATGAGAACTGCAGTTTTCTGTTACCTGGTTGAAACTTTACCAGGCTACATACAGTATACATAGTTAATGCAACTCTCAGCTGCTGCCCGTAATTCTGTTTACGCTCAAAATATCACCATCAGTACTCCTTTTATTCTCGTGTCAAGCATACATGGCGGACTCAGCACAGCCATTATTTGCAGCATTACTGCAAGGTGCTCAGGTGCTAACCCATGCTTAACTAGTTTTGCTTTGCCTTTACTCACCTACCTGCAGTCTTCCCTCCTCTCTTTCTAAGAGCGGGGATTCCCTTTTGTTTAGCTCTGTCTTCAGTGTTTAAGACAACCTGAAATGTGAGGATTCCTTTCACTTTCACGATCTGTAATCATTAACCTGTAGTGATTTAATGTTTCCTAATCAAATACAACCTTTTACTTTTAGGGAGATGTGTTTATGTACTACGGCCTTCGAAACTTTTTCCAGAACCATCGTCGCTATGGGATTTCACGATATGATGCACAGCTGTTGGGGCATAATGTATACAATAAAGAGGTGTGTTTATGTTATCTTTTCTCATCTCTGTTCTTTTTTTAATTTATGTTCAACTTGTTGGTCTATATAGTTAACTAATTGGCAAGCATTTCTTTAACAAGCATATTTTGTCCCTAAGAAACGAAATGCAGTTTTTTTGTAAAGGCCCCTTCTTACTGAGTGATTAGCTGAATGCTTGTTATCACTAATTATTGTAAGGAGAACGAGGGTCGTGCTTTGTGTCTGCTTAAAGGGCAGAATGTTGTGGTAAATGAATCACTAGGCTGAGAGTTCTGAGAGAGGAACTGCAGACAGTGAACCCTTGTGTGAATCTGAAACCATCGGGCACCTTTGAAGGTGTGACATCATGCAGGTCCTGCCTGGGAAGGGTGGCCCTAGAGGCAGGGCAGCACCTAGCATTGGTTTGGTGGATCTTAAGCACTAGTTGCCACTAGCACTGGTGAATGCTGCCTCATCTTTCACCATTCCACCTTACTGGGGTGGCCTTTATCCAGGTGATAATAGTTGGTGAGGAAGGAGATGTCCTTGTGGGGCTATCACCAGCTTTGTAGCTACTCATGTACCATAAACTGTGACGCTCCAACTGCAAATATCTTAGTTAGCCCTGACCTCTTGTGATTTGTACATAGTTTATTTGTTTAGATTTTTTTAGTTTGCTTCTACTGAATATATCTCATCGACAATTATTACTTGATTTCCAGTGCGGCACCACATATCTTCTCCTCTGTGAAGCGCTGTGATGCTCTAGGGCCTTGTATATAGCATATAAAAATGCTAGTAAATAAATACATAAATAAAATAGTAAGTGTTCAATATACAGTATAATGGTTAGAAAACCTGTGGATGGGTTTAGGCACTTCGGAAGTCATGTACTTTTTCCCCGAGTTGGTGCTGTTTCCATATCGTCGTGCAGCAGACGGGGCCAGAGCCAGGATGGCTCCAGACCTAGAATCCCAGCTGCCATAGTCCTTTTATATATATTGGTCTAGTTATACAGAAGTGAGGATATCTATCCACAGAGCTGGCCCCAGGCCCTCTGCAATGCTCTCCACAACACTGACAACACAACAAGGCTTCCCATTTGACTGGGACAAGACAATGGGTTGCCATAACAGCTAGGCCTTTGTGATACTATTCAGTTTGTCCCTGTTGAGAAGTCGTTTTGCAACATGTGAATACATTCCCATGTGAATGGTGATATGTCAGTGGGCCAGGCTTAAGCCAAAAATCTGCATGGGCCCCAAACTGGATTTATTTAGTTGCTAGTTAGACACTGCAACACACCCATGGACTCCACATGAAAGGAGTTAGAACTGAAGGGCACTGCACATACCAAAGTGGAGAAACAAAAGATAAATATAGTTTATACCGCCACCTCCCCTTGGCTAAAGTTGAATTATATGCAGGGGGGCAATGTGCCCCCCGCAATTCCGGGGACGGCCAAAACCCCAGGGCAAACACTTAATTTAATGTGGGGGCCACACAGCATACCCCTCAGCCTCGGTGACCACCAGCACCCAGGGCTAAAGTTAAATTATGTGCTAGAGGGCTGTGTCGCCGACCTGCAGCCCCAGAGACCGCCACCTCCATGGGGCTAAAGTTGAATTATATGCAGGGGGCCATTTGGCCTCTCCCAGCCCTGGGGGCTGCCACCACTCAGCGGCAAACATTTATTTCAAAGTAGGCAGTGCATGCCCCCCCCCCACAGCCCCGGGGAATGCCACCTCCCTAGTACTAAAGTTGAATTATAAGTGGGGGACCATGAGGCCCCCCGCAGCCCTGGAAACCGCCACCTCCCCGGGACTAAAGTTGAATTAGATGCAGGGGGTGCTGCCCCTGGGACCACCACCTCCCTGGGGCAAACATTTAATTTAATGTGGGGGAAGCACACGCCTTGCCCCACAGGCCCGGGGACCATAACCTCCCCAGGGCTAAAATGAAAGCTGATGGTTGGGAGGCCACATTGCCCCCTGGCAGCCCCCAGGGACCTCCACCTCCCTGGGGCAAATTCTGATGTTGGAGGGGGGCGAGTGTCCCCCTTCGAGAAGTAAATAATGCCACTCTGAACCATCCACCCCAGGGCCGGCTCCTGCTATGTCCTGGGGAGCCCGCCCCCGGGACATAGCTGTTTGCTCTGACTTGGCAGAAGCTTTAACAGCTCCCACCAAGTCGGAGCAAACACTTCACTCGCAGAAAGTAAGAGCTGTCAAACAGCTCTCCCTTCTGCAAGCAGAGGTTTTTCTGTTTCCCCACCTGCAGACAGCATTGTCGGCTCCCACAAGAGGAGAGGAGCCGGCTGGGACCGCAGTGGCATTGAGGCTCCCCCTGCGGTCCCATTGCACAATGGG
This sequence comes from Pleurodeles waltl, assembly GCF_031143425.1. Taxonomy (NCBI): domain Eukaryota; kingdom Metazoa; phylum Chordata; class Amphibia; order Caudata; family Salamandridae; genus Pleurodeles; species Pleurodeles waltl. Next base: position 715,033,356 of record NC_090447.1, read on the forward strand.
TGCCCTGGAGGGCACGCAGGAGAGATGACCAGGCCCTGGGAAATAGGGTCCTCAGGGCAAAAATTGTACCCCCCCTTTAAAATGAGTCCCCCCTCCCCATCAAAAAATAATATGTTGAGTGCAGGCCCTGGGAGATGGGATCCCCAGGGCAGAGATCGGCATGGGAACGGGGGCTGCATGGCCCCCTCTCTCCCCCAAAAAAAATGTTTAGGCTGGGCCTTGGGGATGGGCTCCCTGGGCCTAGATCAACTAGGGGAGGGAGACTGCGTGGCCTCTCTCCCCACCCAAAAAATAATTATTATAAGGTGGGACCCTGGGAGATGCGGCCCATGGGCCAAAATCAGCCAGGGGAGGGTGGCTGCCTGGCCCCCTCTCCAAAAATATAAGAAAAAATTCTAAGGCCGGGCCCTGGGGGATGGGGTTCCCCCGGGCTGGAATCGGCTAGGGTACAGGAGCTGCACAGCCCCCCCACCCCCACAATGCACATTTATCCAACGAAGTAGCACTTACTGACTAACCAGTAGAAAGTGCTCCAGTTGGATAGACATTTTGTGTAAACTGTGCAGGTGAGCATCTTTTCTGGCCATGATGGTCATTTCACAGAAATTAAACCTCAACAGGAAGCACTTACAAATATGCGGGGTTGGGTGGTTATAGGGGGTTGGCTGCAGGGCCTGGTCGCAGAGGTTGGATTAACGTATAGTAATGAAACATACTTAACTTTATAAAAAGCCATAGAAATTCACTGAAAAAAACAAAGGTTACAGGGACATTATAATTAGGAAATAGAATTAAAAAAAAGCTTCAAAATTTACTTAAAAAACAAAGGTTACAGGGACGTTATAGTTAGGCTCAGATTTCGGCCATGCACGGCGGTGGTTGGATGAACCTATAGTAATGAAAATTACTTTATGTTAAAAAAAAACCCATAGAAATTCACTGAAAAAAACTAAGGCTACAGGGATGTTATAGTTATAAAAATAGAATTTTACAAAACCCTAGAAATTCACTTAAAAAAACAAAGGTTACACGGACGTTATAGCTAAGCTCAGATTTCACTGGTACAAAACCATTAAAATTCAGCAGTTCTAGTTAGAGTTATTTTAAATAACTTTAACTTGCGGCCTAAGGGAAATATAACTTGCACCCTAATTACCACAGCTATTACAGAACTTATGACAACTTTTGTAATGTCAAGAAAAATATCAATGAAACTTTAGGAGTTCAATTATTGAAGAAAAAACTGGGCATGGCGGAACCGTGAACTATAGTTACCTTAGGCCGCAAGTTGTGACAGGCTCGCTGTGGAGGTCTGACTGCCGCAGCTGTGGCAGTCTGACCGCCATATGACAAGATTGGCGCGGTGTCATCAAAAGACCGCCGTCTCCACCAGGATCTATGATCTCTAGAGGATGACGGTGGTCGTGGCTGTAATCTGGCACGGCTGCACTGAAGTCAGCACCGTCATGCTGATTACAACCATGTTCTCCGCCAGCCTTTTCATGGCTGGCGGAGAACAAGTGCAGGGAGCCTCAGGGCGGCCATTACACCCCACCTCCCCAGCACCATCGGAAGTCCGACAGTGTGTATTCTGAGGGTGCTACTGGGGCCCTCCGTGCGACTGCATTGGACTCGACTCCGTGTGGAGCCAAGTCCAATGCTGCTGCATTTTTACACTGGGATGACCGGTGGAAGCCTTGGTTTCTGCAGGTCAGCCCAGTGGAAAACTCGTAATGGGGCCCCTGGGGAGACCGCCAGCTCCCCGGCAGTCTCCTCACCACTGATCTGGCCAGTTGGGTTTTCCGACCCCCAAACTTGTAATCAGGCCCTAGATCATGGTCCAAAACATATGCTTTTTTTGGTCTCGATCTGTTCAGCATTTTTTGAAAAATTAAAGTTTAAAAAACTTTGTAAACCTAGACAGTTGGGATGAAATTCAAAAACTGAAGTTTCTTATTGGCTGAGGAGGAGAGTGCACTGATTGGCTGGCTGCAACATGAAAATACATTTTGTGTCTGCTAGGACTAGGGAACTTCATCCTTTATCTTGAAAAAAGTTTTATAAAGTAATATAAGAGGGCAGGGCAGGGATACCCTGCGCCTCGAGCTCTTGTGGGGCCAAAAGTAAAAAGAAAATGTTTTTTGCCTCTATCCTTCAGTTTCCCAGCAAGAATGTGGTAAAAAACCACAAACTGGCACCAGGTTGGTTTTTGCTCAAAAAATTGCCACTAGCGGTCAAAGTATATATATATATATTTCAAAATATGGGGAGAGGGCGTGTGTTGGGCCCCCCTCCCTGACCCGATTACTGTCCCAGGGACACCATCCCTTGCCATACACTACTTATGACCTCACATATTACATCACTCATGACATGTTCTATGACATCATTGCTAAAAATCAGTGCAACATCGGAAATGGTATTGATGACAACATTGTACATGGCGGGGCTTGAGTTATAGTAACTTCTGGACTCCAGTTATAGCCACTTGAGATAACTATAACTGGTGCATTTCAGTGTTTTTTTCATTTTGTTAATTTAAAACAGTATGTTTTAACTGACATTTTCACCTAACTATAACGTCCCTTTAACCTGTAGTTTTTTCTGGTTTTTTTTAATGCAAAGTTAGATATTCTTACCATACCTAACTATAATATCATTTTAACATTTGTTTTTTAACTTTGGTGCCATTTGATGAATCGTCACAAAACATTCCTGAAAAATACAACGCTCACTTCAGCATCTGTCTGGAAAGATTCAGGCTGATGTCTTAATCAAATGCGGGTGCGCTGCCCGCCCCCACGCAGCCCTAGGGAGTGCCATCTCCCTGGGGCTGATGTCCTAATGAAATGCCGGGGGCCACCAGGCCCCCCGCAGCGTCGGAGACCACCACCTCCCTGGGGCTGATGTCTTAATGAAACACAGAGGAGGTGGGCACCCCCCCTCTGCCCAGGGGACCGCCACCTCCCCAGGACTGATGTTTTAAAGGAATGTGGGGGCCACCGTCCCCCCTCCTCAGCCCCAGGAGCCACCACCTGCCCTGGGCTAATGTCTTAATGAAACACGGGGCCGTCTGCCCCCCCACCCACAGCCCTGGAGACCACCATCTCCCTGGGGCAAAATTTAGATAAGATAGGGGGTTCGTTTCTGAATCCCAGCCCCGGGGACCACCACCTTCCTGGGGCTACTTAATGTTGGGGGGGCTGTGCAGCACCCCTCCTGGTGCCAATAATGGCCCTGGGGATCGCCACCCCCCACGGACGGCTCGTGCAATGTCCTGCAAAGATGTAGGCAGGGAAACAGAGGAAACTATTGCTGTCACAGATAGGGAGCGGCGTGTTTAGAAGCTTCCTTCTCTGTGACAGCAATTCTGGCTCTCACAGGAGGTGGGGAACCAGCTGGGACCGTGGGGTCCTTCGGGCTCCCCTGTGATCCCCAACGGTGGTGACTGGGAGCCCTGGGGAGCACCCAGGTGACATGACCAGACCATGGGGAATGAAGGCCCATGGGCAGGGATGCTGTGTGGCCCCCTCCAACAAAAAAACACATTTTAGAAAGCCGGGCCCCAGGGGATGGGCGCCCCAAGGCCGAAGTGGGTCGGGGGAGGTGGACCACGCAAACCTGCAGCCAACTCCCACTGCTCATGGCCAAAAGCAGTGCGCAGCGTAGAGTTGGGTGGTTAGGTGGATTGGCCACAGGGACGTGACGCAGACCAGGCCCCATGGCCAATCCCACCGCGCATATCTGAAGGCCATGCGTGGCGGTGGTTGAATTAACGTATAGTAATGAAAATTAATTTATGTTAAAAAAAACATAGAAATTCACTGAAAAAATAAAGGTTACAGGGATGTTATAGTTAGAAAATAGAATTAAAAAATATATAAATTCACTTAAAAAAACAAAGGTTAAAGGGACGTTATAGTTAGGCTCACATTTTAAACATACAAAACCATAGATATTCACCAGTTATAGTTAGAGTTATCCCAAGTAATTTTAACTTGTGCCCTAAGGAAACTTTAGTAATTATATTTTTACTAACTGTTTACATTTAATTTACAATTAAGTTTAATTAAGTTACTCTAAATCTGAAGATAAAATAACGCTTCTCTGCACTTCCGAAAATGAAGACACTTTAAGATTGGCTGCAAATGCAAGAAAAACTCCATAAAATTTACACTAGAACATAAAGTGCAGCAGAGTTTGAGCAGATGGCCAGTCACATTGACAGGCCAAAGCACACGCTCCCATTGTGAAAGAGCCTACCCAGAAGCTTAAGAATCGCTATACCTTGCCAGCAATAAATCGGAACAAGAGAGATCTCTCCCACCGTGAGAGGGGTAAAGATAGATAAATCGCCTGTACCTCAGGCATGCTGAGTGCAATGTACTTCCTGACTGAACTTTTGTTAGACTCATAGCACAATCTATTTGAATAACAACAATTGTTGAATTGAGCCTTAACCACTTTTAACCAGACTTTATAAAGTGCTTAGTGGATAGAACATATCAGACAGACCTAACTCACACAATAAATCAGAAACATATCTCAACCAGGCTACAGAATGGCCCCTATCTAGTTTGAGGCAAACTAGTCTAATATCCCTGCACAGGCTAGCTTCAGCATTTGTCAATACATTGGCCAGAGTAAGAGGGGGGCATTACATGAATAAAACAGTGCTCAAAATGTCCCGTACTACAGATAAAACCCAGGACATAATATGCACGGCCACCAGTCTCATTGCTTATATCCCTATACAGGCTAAAATGTAATTACAAGATTGTCAATAGACACACCGGACCCACAACATCACCAAACACTCTTAAATTACAAATAATGCTAACAATTAAAGTATCTGTGGTTCTATGTAAGCTTACAACCTACAACGCGGGTAAAAGGGCCCATCATTTGACGTGTGTATTTTGCCAATATATGTGGCTTTGTTTCATGAGGAAGCCACCTAAAGACACCAAGGGTACCATAAATTGTCAAATATTCTGAATATGTTCAAATCTTTTTAAAAAAGGATTCAAATTAAGATTGTAGAGATTAGATCAGTGTTATAATGGATCACAGCTGTATAATCTGATATTTGTGTGCCCTCTGGACACTGTTCTTTTATAAACAGTTTTCTTCCATTATATGTGTACTGATCCTTTAAATGTTGCCTCTCTCTCCTCTTGCTTAAATGCCATTACCTTCATCAATATATTCACTTGGTCTGTCATATATGGGACAAAGTACCCCTACCGTACATTATAAGAATATTGGAAGTCACTAAAGAGTTCTATGACCATATACAGGATCTTGACTTTGGCCGAGTTCCTTTATAAGGTCAAGGAACTCAGCGTAGAGACATGCAGATTCTATCTTTCCTAAAATGATCTAAACAGTGGAATAAAAAAAATGTTGCCATGAATATCTCCTTTCTGCTTATCACTATTCATCTAGAAAAAAAACAGAGCAGAAAAAGGAAAAGTCATATTTCCTTTTTTCTTCAAAAGTACAGCTTTAATTATGCTCTGTGACCCGCCTTTTCCCCTCAGGTGATGACTCTGGCAAAGAGCACTTTGGTGTCAGAATTTAGCTCTCATAAATTATTACAGTTGAGTGGCTACCTTGTTTGTTTATGACAGGGGACTAAGGGTGTCACAAGTCGCCTGTAATATGGAAATTTCAGACAGGTTTATGTACCGAGATTGCAGGCTACTATGTATTATATGTGAATAAACATGCAGATGCTTTAAAGTAAGTCTAAGCTTTAAAAATATATGATTTACTATTTTTGTTATAGAACAACAGTACATTTAACCAAAAATGTGAACCTTTTGCAAGATACCCAGATGGGACTCCAATGGCCCCATGTGGTGCCATAGCCAACAGCATGTTTAATGGTAAGTGTTTGCATATTACCTTTGCTTCACTTGGTAGATGTGATGTATTTTCCATACAGGTTGAAAAACATCCCACTAACTAAAATGTCCATTACCCAGATGCCTGTCAATAGACAGGCTGGCTAGTCCTATCTGTGTGTAGAAACATTTGAAATCTGTCAGGGAATGGAGAATGACAACAAACGCTTACCTTGTCTTGATGTTTTTGTTCCTCCACTCGCAATTTAGTTATATTCAACACTGGAAACAGATAAAGACAGAACCCCCTTCTGACCCTGAATGCGCACTACCCCAGGGTTCAGATACGTTTAGCAATATTATAGCCTCCTTGCTCATAGTACCCCACACACTCAGGGCCAGACTGGCGACTGGGCGTTTCGGTCAGCGTTGGACTGGGAAAAAAGACGGAGCACATTAAAAACAGAAGTAGCCCACATTCACCATCACCACTCAAGACTTTTTGTGCCATACTAATTTAGAGGTACTGGGGCAGAACACCGTAGACAAGTGATGCATTATAATTGCCTTTATGCAGGCTTCCTGCAGTTATAACTGCAGCCTCAGTACCTACTCTGTACATCTGCTCCAACTTTGTCAGCAGTAATAAATGAAACATCATAAAACCAGCATGTGTTGGCTACAAAACAAAGCCTACACTGTCCTTTTAGAACAGCCCTTCCAACACTGGGGTATTGCCTGATAGAGGAGGCTTTCTGGGGTGCTGGTTGTGCATCTTCATGACCCTGAGAGCATCTCTTCACGTCCCAGTGGCTACTTTCTGTCAAACCTTAATTGAGCCCCGAGCCTTCGGCCATGCCGGCTGTTTAACCTGTAGGTGTCTACGCCTTTCTTGTAACACAATTCTATTTAAGTGTGTAAATAAACAATATCAAAATATTTTGAAACTATGGGGAAGTCACTAGTTAGGCTTTGAAGAGAAAGGTGCAGCTTTCTATTCATTATATTGAAGGTTCCACGATACCCTAATTCAGTTATTTTGAGAAATAAATGTAATGAGTCACTCTAAAGTACCTTTGACTTTCCCTTTGGAAGCGTGACCATGCTCAAGGCTTATTCCGGGAAATGGTGCAGGGGAGATCGGGTAATAGCAAGCAAAACATCTAAGAATTAAAAGAAAGAAAACATTATTTCTAGGCAAAGACCATTCCAAACATCATGTGAATTTAACATTAGGAATAAGAATGATTGCCATAAAAAACTGTCCAACAGAATTAGTGGCAGTCCATAGCAGTAACAAAAATTTTGAGGAAAACCTTTCAATATTGTCAGGTTTGTTGGGCACCTTTCAACTTGCAAGCAGTAACGGTTTACCCCAGGGAAGAAAGTTACCTTTGTATTTAGAAACTATCCTTGAGCTTAGTTCACTAAAACAGGAGTAGGTTCTTGCCCTCGTAATGGCGTCAGTTTTTCTCTCGATGAAGAAGTCTTCATTTAAAAAAGGTCTCTGGATAGGAGCAGACATTGCCAGAGGCAGAAGCAGGATGTGTGGTCTGCTACTCAGTTCTCCCAGTGTGTTGTTTTCTGGTTGCAAGGGAGTTTTAGTGTGGTTTTTGGTGCATAGTGTAACTGATGAAGTAGATTTGCCACCAGCTATGTTTGCAAGTTGCATCCTGTTAAGGGATCTGGAGTATTTTTTTCGAGTTTAGGTTGTCACAGACAAGATTAAAAAATGTCCAAGTCCTGGGCTGTACTTTTTCAAGTGACAACAACGGTTGGTGGCAACATTGTGCTCCACTGTCCTAGTACAGTGCCTTGAAGTAAAGCTTAATCTTTTTTGGGTCCACGCAAAGGGGAGTCTGATATTTTAGAATGACGCACGCTGTTAAGCACCTCTCAGTCAGAAGGACTTGAATACACTTATATAACACACATTGTTTACCAGAGCTGATACAAAATATATTATGAACAGTTCACCTCTATATATCTCCTTCAGCTCTAAAGTTGCTGCAGCAGGGGACACACTATCTTTTGTTCTCTGACTTTTCTGAAACGCCTTCTTCAAGCTTGACAGCTTACAAAGGCAACACTTAGCTGATGTTGAACATGTCCAAATTGTTCCTACAGTTATCATTCTTTTTAGCTAGACTGGCTTGCTTATTATTTCTGGTTTAATTCCACTAACGGGACCAATCACATTGCCCTGGCATGAGCCAAACTGTTTATATAGCGTTGACTTGGTGAAATTGAAAGAGGTGCCTCTTATAAGCCAGTTTGCTAGCTTTATGGGTTTCCTGGAAGGAGACAGAATCTGGTGCTCTGCAATGTGCGGAATGTAGTGTTTAGCATCTGCCTGCTTCCCAGCAAGAGCCAAGACAGAGCCAAGATAGTTCTCACCCACTTCAAAGGCAAATGTCCTCTATCTCCTTTTGTGATTTTGGTTTCTTATCTGATAGAACTGATGTGGGTCGTTTTCTGTCAATGGCAGCTTCACTTACGATAGCCAAGCTTCACATGTGAGAGCAAAGACAGGTCTTTCCAGTTAACTACTCTCGCCCAAGAGAGGCTTGGTTTACAAAATAGCTTCAACCCGACATGGATACACCAACATTTGATTTTATAGGATTTAACATTTCTGACTTCCTTTGGACTCTACTGAAAATTGATAACCTGATTCAATAGTTTAAAGGATCAAAGCAGAAATAATGTCATGCTTTTCTTACAAGAAGGGAAAACTGATGGCAAAATTAGGATCCGGCTCATTCCTTCTAAATGCATGTCACATGGGATGTATGAGTTTGTCTTATGTTTGCATCATTATGGAATTTTACAAATCAGGCTATGTAAATGTTATACTAGAATGCTCTTCTTTGCATCAAGTTTCTAAAGCTGTTTTTAAGGAAGGACTATCAATTTGTGATGCAAATTAGTCTTTAATCCTATAAAGTTTTGGCCAATCTGATTGTCCAAATTAAGACCAAATTTACTGAGTTAACTAACTTTGTAATGCATATTTTTATTCCTCTCGTAAAGAAAATGATCTGGGAAGGACCTTCCACTCTTCTGTTCAGTCTTCTTTTAAAAACTTAAACTTGTAACCAATGCTACTGGCCCAACATGATTTATGATCTACAATTTTGTACCTATTTTCAAACGATTTTCTCGGATGGAGAACCTTCCACACCCAACCCGTAAAGGGATATTTAAATAATATATCTAAGAAAAAACCAAACTCAGCCGACAAGGCAGTATTTTGGCCATGTGGGTTGGGCAAATGCAAGAAGTCTAGTGCGATTTTTTACATACTATTTTGGATTAATTTTCAAAAAACATTCCTAGGAAAAAATCCTTAAACATTCCTGCACAGCACAAGAAGACGACCAATGTGACAAGCCCATTCTGTTTATGTTGCAGTGTTTGCAATCTTCTTGAAGAAGAAAATCGAAGCACAGCTCTAACGTTATTCTTAAATCCTACCAAATTTTGAGTAATATTACAGTGGCCATATTGTTGGGAAAAATGAGGGCAATTACACCCCCTGCCAACGTTATAAGGCAATCCTACATAGCAATGATTTGAAGTACGATGCTACATAGTTCAACTAGTGTGATGCTGATTTTGTCTGGGAAAAGTTTAGGATGCAAAAGAAGAAGTAACTGAAGGATTAGGGGCATCAGTCCGAGTTGGAGAAGTTATCCATGTTTGCATTAGGGCGTATTGCAGCAACCTCAATTTCTAACTCTAGGTAGATGGGCATTTTCTTGCATTCATTTTTTGATACAAAAAGACATTTTGATATCTTTCGTGCAGAAGGAAAGCATACTTTACAAGACATTAGACAGCGACAGTTGACATATTTTTGAGGGACATTCTGCATAAAAATGTTGTGCGACCATCTGGAAGTCAATGCACTCTTTTTTAAAGCATCATCATACTAACTCTGATGCAAATAATGTTGAATTTTCAATAGGTTAAACAATCCTTGAGAATCTGTTTAAATAATGCACCTTCCTACTGTAATGTAGGGGATGCTCACTACTTTGTTTAGAGTATTCATATCCATATAGTTTGACCGTCTCTGTTTCAGCAAAATGGCTGGAGTTTTTTTAGAAAGAGAACCGAAGGGACTGGTTTTAGTCGAGCGCATTGTGGCTGCTTCTGAAGCATATATATATATATATATTTTATTTAACTGCAAGGTTGATAATAAATGTAGTTATTTTTTTGACATGTGATCATGGGTCCCACTGGGAATTTCCACTTGTTATCAATATGGCAAACAAACCAAAGATCGAGAATTGTCATTAGAGGTAAGTAACTTTTAGATGACAACTGTCTATTGTCAGTATAAAATAAGTCTTGATAGGACAGACGCATGAAAAAAGGAATTTGTCATAGTGATTCAACAGAAAAACATGGTTTTATTGGGTTTGAGAAACTAAACGTCCAAGGTGTTTCAAACTTCATAGAGTTACCATGCAGTGACTGTGGTCGGAGTCTTCAGCAATCTGTGCTACAGGAAAGCTATTTCACATGGGAGATGGTGAACATTGTAGAACAGGTTTCTCCAACAAGTAGCTCATGAGCCACTGGTATCTCTTCAGCTACCTGGACGTAGCTCTCCTGTGTGGAGCCTACGCTACTAAAATAGAAGACTTTAATAAATGTATCTATCCAAAATTAAAAAGCATGTACAGTTTCAGAACTCGTAAACCTAGGTGATATTTGGAAACAAATGACTGGATTTCCAAAATATATTTAATGCTGATGCTTGAAGGATAAATCTGAGTAGTTGGGAAGTCTTGTTAATAAAATTATTACCTTGGTGCCCTGAGGCATTGCAGCTATGTCTGTCATATATTAGCCCTGGAGTAGCATTCCAAACTGATAAAGCCTTTTTCAAGTTTCACATTGCTGGACAGCCTGCCTCATGCACTGAGGTGATTACTGACAGTAATCTTGCCTGGGATGGCCTCAATTGTAATCTTGTATGAAATGGCAACTATTGCCACACTAATTATATTTGTACTTTGGTATGATTTTCAATGAACTTAAGCAACTAATATGACAGAAAAGGTTGAGGATTCCTGTTGTATAACATAAGATCAGGTACTTAACCACGTCCCATTCTGAAAGTTTGGATTCACTGTAGTACAACAGCAGTACGACCAAGCACCAATAATGGAAAACCTTCCAAAACCGTGCTGTAAATAGAATCCTTTGTAGTGTTAGCTTAAAGAAGGAAGGCTTCAAAACTCAGAACCGTAGCAAAACATTCACTTGTAATACAGTTCATTACATAAAGTGGTGCCCAGAGTCAGTGGTCTGCTGGAGTTTGCCACCATCTGGTGTGGTAGAGGTTTTCACTTTGCTTGACTGTTTATGGCCTTGTAGACATGGTGTAAGGCAATGCAGCACAAGTCGCTGTGTTGCGTTACTTTAAGTAAGGGAGACATTTCATGAGTGTTGTGGTGGGTGTTCCCACGCAACGCCAATGGATTGTGATGCATTTTCAGATTTACAAGGGTTTGTAAACCTGGAAATGCGTCAAAAGCCTACACCTCCCCAGGGGTGGCATGAGGGTGGCGCAATGGGGAAAAATAATATTATTTGTTCCCATTTTTTCCTCTTTCTATGTGTGCTGTATTGTGCAGCACACACAGAAAGAGGTAAATGCTTCTTGTGGTTGGTTTTTGTGCAGGAATGCATGCCTTCCTGCACAAAAACAATAATCCCTGCAACGCAGGCACCCTTGCACCATGACGCTGCTATGCCTACATTGGTGCATGGCAGAAATTTGTATGCCAGGCAGCAGTCAAGGACAGGAATTTACTATTTCTTGTAGATACTGCACATTCTTGCCCTTTTGTTTTGATGCCACGCAACGCAGCAAGAAGGCTTGTGGAGAGACCCTGTGCCAAAACTTTGTAATGAGATCCTCTGTCAATGTCAGTGCGGCATTAAGATTTAGATTTGGAACCCAAAAAGAGTTTACACAAGGTGAGGTTGGCACTACACTGACACATTGCATTTACCTGCGATAACTTGATTTTTTCCGCTGGTAAAGTGATTCTTAAATAGCAATGAACTATTGCCATTTTGTTTTTTAAAGATAGTATTCTGCTATATTACCATCCTGAGGGATCGGCTACTGTAAAGGTGCCTCTGGCAAGGACTGGAAACAGCTGGTGGTCAGACAAAAATGTGAAGTTCGAAAACCCAAAACCGAGTGACAATCTAGAAGAGGCCTTTAAAGGTAAGGTTTTGTCAACCAATTTACAACATAAAAGGGCATTATTTGTTCCCAATGACAAATGTATGTGTTCTTTTACATTCACACTTTGGTTCGTTCTGCTCCTATGTTGAAGCATTTGTTTGCACTTTCAATGTAAATTGTACATTGTTTTGTATAAGTATCGAAATTCAAATGAGGAATACCAATCGAACCATTGTTACTTTGTAAGGTAATAGCAGGAAGCAATGAGGTGTTGACCTATAGATGGGTAAGGTAATTGGTACTGAAGAGGCAGAGAAAGCGAGGTGATTTTGTACAGAATACAGCCTTTCTGTTGGAAAATGGCCTCTCTGAAGGGTCACCCCAAACCTTTTGGCTTCTTTCTCATCTTTTTCTGACCTCATTTTGCTGGCTTTAGGACTCTGGACACTTTATCACTGCTAACCAGTGCTAAAGTGCATGTAGTCTCTCCCCAAACACATGGTATCATTGGCTGATATCCAATTGGCATCTTTTATTTACTTGTAAGTCCCTAGTAAAGTTCACTACATGTGCCCAGGGGCTGTAAATTATATGCTACGTGTGGGCCTGCAGGCCTGATTGTGCCACCCACATAAGTATCACCTTAACCATGTCTCAGGCCTGCCATTGCAAGGCCTCTGTGTGCAGTTTCACTGCCACTTCGACTTGGAATTTAAAACTACTTGTCAAGTCTTAAACTCCCCTTTTTCTACATATATGTGACCCCTCAGGTAGGCCCTGGGTAACCCATAGGGCAGGGTGGTATGTAGGTAAAAGGTAGGACATGTACTTATTTGTTTTACATGTTGTGGTAGTGAAAAACTCCTAAATTCGTTTTCCACTGCTGTGAGGCCTGCTCCTGTCACAGACTAGCATTAGAACTGCCCTCATATACATTTAAGTGGTAGATTCTGATCTGGAAGAAGTAGCCATGTCTTGTTTGGTATTGCCAGACTGATAATAGACAAATCTGCTCACTGGTGAAGTTTAATTTAAAATTACTATTTTAGAGATTCCACTTTTAGAAAGTGGGCATTTCTCTGCACTTACTGCCAACTGTGCCTTACAACCTGTCTCCAATCCACATCTGGTCTGTGCTGGTTGACTGCTCCCCCTGTGCATTCCACCCAGACAACCTTAAACACAGGACACCCATTCACATCACATTCATCTGCATACTGAATGGGTCTTCCTGGGCAGGAAGGGTGGAGGGGATCACACTTACATTTCAAAGACCAGTAGTCTGCTCTCACACAAAGGACTGATAAACCCCCCCACAGGGATCCTGGCAGACATGACTGGGCTGAAAGGGGAACTTGTGCACTTCAAAAGCACTCTTTGACGTTTCCCCCAAATAAAAAGGCATTTTTGGGTATATAAACTGGGTCTCTGACCCCACCAACTCAGACACTTCTGGATCTACACCTGCGTCCTAACTAGAGGAACTGCACGGCTGCCCAAATTACTCATCTGGGCTGCTTTGCTGAGAAAGACTGCTGCCCTGCTGTTGCCTAGCAGCCCTGCTGGCCTCTGACTTTGCTGAGAAGGACTCTGCCTTCTCCAAAAGTGCTCTCCAAGGGTTTGGATTGAGCTTGCCTCATGTTTTCCGAAGTTGCAGGGCCAAAAAGACTTCATCTCTTCAGAAAACTCTGTGCGTCGAAAATCGAAGCGAAGCCTGCATTGCTACCAAGGAATCGCTGCACAGCCGACCGGAATGACGATGCCCAACTTCCTAAGTGGAAATTCGACACATCGTGTATCGGATCGATGCAGCACCCGTGCCTTCTTCCGCTGAGTCAACAATTTTTCCACGCATCATCCCTGAGCATCAAAATACTCTGCATCGCAGTGAGGAACCAAGACTGTGTGCCGAAAAACGGCGCAAACCTCTTGCAGCGTGGAAAGAAACACCAGATCGTCTGTGCTGCATCGGAAAAGTCGATGTGCCACCTTATTTTTCCATGCATCTTCTGCGGTCTCTGTGCGTCATTATTTCTGACGCATATCAGGTACTGTGTGTAACAAAGAGACAACTGTTTATTTCCAAGGATTAAGACTCTTTTTATCCTTATAAAAGTGATATTTCAGCTTGTGCTCACTGGATCTTTGTTGTTCTTACCTTATTTTATTCAGATATATATGATCTATTGCTCTAAATCTGTGTGGTGTATTTTTGTGGTGTTTTCAATGTGTTACTGTATGATTTATTGCACAAATACTTTACACATTGCCTTCTAAATTAAGCCTAACTGCTCAGTGCCAAGCTACCAGAGGGTGGACACAGGATAATATGGATTGTGTGTGACTTACCCTGACTAAGATTGTGGTCCCTACTTGGACAATGGTGTATACCTCTGCCCAGCTAGAGATCCCATTTCTAACACTTTCCTACATGGCTAAATATAGTATTTTAGCCTAGTGCCAAGGGCTATAGTGGTTGTTAAAGGCCCTCTTCCTGAATTATGGGTCCAAGCTGCAAGAGAGGTTCTTTAATGAGTGAGTTTGTCTGTAACACTTGTTTCAGCCTGAGGCTGAAGGGCCATTAAGGTACTAGAATATATCACTCTGTGAATATCATTTTTGTAACATAAAAGAGAAACAGAACAACAAGATTCAGACTGTTAGAGAAAATGTTCTTCACTAGCTATTTTTGACCCTGAGCCACTTCATTATCTTTAGTTTAGTTTTCAACATTCCTATATCATAATTAGGGCTCCCCGTTTTATGGTATTTATTTTTTAAATATTTCTGCCTGTATTTATAGGTATTTATACATGTTTATTTTACATTTCAAGAATAAAGTCGTAAAAATTGTATAATTCCACATTTGTATAGCTGATAGACATGCACTTTAATGCCTGTTGTAGTTAAGTACCATCTTTTTTGGCATGGGACCCCCAATTTTACATGTATGTCAGTATGTTTTGCCTGTCTCACTGGGATCCTGCTAGCCAGTACCCCAGTGCTTATAGTTTGTGGCCTGAATGGGTATAGCTGTGTAGTGCCTAACTGTGTCACTGAGGCTCTGCTAATCAGAACCTCAGTGCTCATGCTCTCTCTGCCTTTAAATTTGTCACTATAGGCTAGTGACTACATTTACCAATTTCAATTGGCATACTGGAACACCTTTATAATTCCCTAGTATATGGTACCTAGGTACCAAGGGTATTGGGGTTCCAGGAGATCCATATGGGCTGCAGCATTTCTTTTTCCACCCATAGGGAGCTCAGACAAACCTTTACACAGGCTGCCATTGCAGCATGAGTGAAATAATGCACACAGTATTTCACAGCCATTTTTCACTGCACTTAAGTAACTTGTAAGTCACCTATATGTCTAACCTTCACTTGCTGAAGGTTAGATGCAAAGTTACTAAGTGTGAGGCACCGTTGCACTAGCAAAGGTGCCCCCACATAGTTCAGGGCCATTTCCCCGGACTTTGTGAGTTCGGGGACACCATTACACGCGTGCACTACATATAGGTCAATACCTATATGTGGCTTCACAATGGTAACTCCGAATATGGCCATGTAACATGTCTAAGATCATGGAATTGTCCCCCCATTCCAAACCTGGTATTAGGGAACCAATTCCATGCATCCTGGGGGCTCAACTATGGACCCCCAGTACTGCCAAACCAGCTCTCTGGGGTTTTCTCTGCAGCTAAAGCTGCTGCCACCCCACAGACAGGGTTCTGCCCTTCTGGGGTCTGGGCAGCCCAGTCCCAGGAAGGTAGAACAAACAATTTCCTCTGAGAGAGGGTGTTAAACCCTCTCCCTTTGGAAATAGGTGTTACAGGCTGGGGAGGGGTAGCCTCTCCCAGCCTCTGGAAATGCTTTGAAGGGCGCAGATGGGGCCCTCCGTGTATAAGCCAGTCTACACCGGTTTGGGGAACCCCCAGTCCCTGCTCTGGCGCGAAACTGGAGAAAGGAAAGGGGAGTGACAACTCCCCTGTCCATCACTACCCCAGGGGTGGTGCCCAGGGCTCCTCCAGTGTGTCCCAGGCACTCTGGAGGCCTCTGAGTGGCCAGTGCCATCAGATGTCGTCAGAGACCCCTCCTGATAGGTGCATACCTGACTAGGTGGCCAATCCTCCTCTGATGGCTATTTAGGGTCTGTCCAGTGGGCTTTTCCTCAGATTACAACTTGCAAGAATTCATCAGGGTTCCTCTGCACCTCCCTCTTCGACTTCTGCCAAGGATCGACCGCTGACTGCTCCAGGATGCCTGCAAAACTGCAAAAAGTAGCCAGAAGACTACTAGTGACATTGTAGCACCTAATCCTGCTGGCTTTCTCGACTGTTTCCTGGTGGTGCATGCTCTGGGGGCTGCCTGCCTTTACCCTGCACTGGAAGCCACAAAGAAATCTCCAGTGGGTCGACAGAATCTTCCCCCTGCTTCAGCAGGCACCAAACTTCAGCTTCACCGGTACTCTGGGTCCCCTCTCATCTTGACAAGCGTGGCCCCTGGAACACAGGTGGTGCACCCAAGTGACCCAGACTGTCCAGTGGTCCAACTGTCCAAATTTGGAGGAGGTAAGTCCTTGCCTCCCCTCTACAGACAGTAATCCTGTGCACGGCATAATCTGCAGCTAACGGGCTTCTGTGCACATTTCCAAGAAATCCTGCATGCACAGCCGAGCCTAGGTCCCCAGCACTCTGTCCTGCGATGCTCAGCTCCCTGAGTTGATCTCCGGTGTTGTGGGTCCTCCTTTTGCAGTGTTGAGATGACCACCATGTTCAGACTTCTTGAACCCATGTTCAAGGACTTCTGCGGGTGCTTCTTTCCTGTCCAAGGGTGCTCTATGTTGCTGAAGGCCCCCTCTGTCTTCTCTCCCAAATGACAACATCCTGGTCCTTCCTGGGCCCGGGCAGCACCCTTTTTCTCCAACCGCAACTCTTGCAGCCAGCAAGGCTTGTTTGCAGTATTTTGCCAAGGAAACAACTCTGCAACCTCGAACATGCCGTGGGACATCTTCTGCATGAAGAACTGCCTACCTCTTTTCTTTGTTGCAAAACTTGCACCTTCTTCCAACCGGAGGCAGCCCTTTTACACCTTCATCCAGGGTTTAGTGGGCTCCTGCCCCCCTGGACACTTTAGCGACTCTTGGACTTTTGGTCCCTTTCCTTTGCAGGTCTTCAGGTCCAGGAATCCGTCTTCAGTGCTTTGCAGTCTGTTGTGGTCTTTGCAAAATACTTTATTACAGCTTTAGTGTGTTTCAGGGGAAATAGTAGTATTTTACTCCTACTTTCCAGGGTCTTGGGGTGGGGAATCTTTTACACTCTTAGTGTTTTCTTACACTCCCAGCAACCCTCTACACATTACACTAGCCTAGGGGTCCATTCGTGGTTCGCATTCCACTTTCTTAGTATATGGTTTGTGTTGCCACTAGGCCTATTGCATCCTATTGTATTCTACAGTGTTTGCACTGCTTTCTGACTGTTTTACTTACCAGATTTGGTTATTTGTGTATATTTTGAGTATGTTACTTACCTCTTAAGGGAGTATATCCTCTGAGATATTTTTGGCACATTGTCACTAAAATAAAGCACCTTTATTTTTAGTAACTATGAGTATTGTCTTTCTTATGATATTGTACCTATATGATATAAGTGGTATTGCATGAGCTTTGCATGTCTCCTAGTTCAGCCTTGGCTGCTCTGCTATAGCTACCTCTATCAGCCTAAGCTTCTAGAACCCTACTACACTCTACTAATAAGGGATAACTGGACCTGGCACAAAGTGTAAGTACCATTGGTACCCACTACAAGCCAGGCCAGCCTCCTACACCTGTCACAACTTAAATCCCCATGGTGTCTATCTGCTTAGCAGATGGTCTGGAATTCATGAAGGACAACAAGGAGAGTCAATCACAAGAAGCACAATTTTCTGTATTTTTCCATTAAAAAATAAATAAAATACAGACAGGAACTAGATTGTTTTCTGTCTGTAACTATCTGTACAAATCAGTAAAAATGGAAACCTGGAACCCTTAATTATCATATATCCTTATAGTCCTCCTTAGTGAGCTATACTGACCTTTAAAACCTCCCGTCCGTTCCAGCATTATAGGCCTGAGCTAAAGGTTTAATAAGGAAGCGGGCTTTTAATGGCTATAGGGTGGTTAGAACACTCCATCCCATGAGGATGGAATGTCCTAATTAAAAGAACTCATTCCTAGGAAACACAAGATGTTGTACCTCACCTCTGTACCTTGCTTTCCGTTCTCAACTTCAACTGTGCGCGCACCCGACAGTTACTTCTGCGTGCACTAATTTCAAAGATCAAACATACACAGCAGGAGCTGTGAAATGGGGCTGAAGTCAACCCTACTCTCCCTCCACTCAGCCAAACCGTTTTTTCCTTAGTTTGGAAAGCTGTGGAGAATCCCCACCCTCCTTCTCCTGAGGCTCACTGTCTGGTCTCGTTCAAAGCCCCTGCCTTTGTCTTTGCCCTGCACAATCTACATACCCTGCCGAGGCAGGGTAGTGGGAGAGTACATTAGGACATTAGAAACTTGGCAGCAGCAGGTCTATACCAGTGTTTATAAGCTGCTGCTGTTCTGTTGTGTTCAATGGAGCTTTCAACATTCCAGTGTCCTAATATAGGATTGCATATGTGCCAGACTCACTTGCCTTGTCACATTTTGGAACTCCTCACTGACATTTTAATAGCATTACTTTTCCTGACTTTTAAATATAATTCTTAAAAAGTGATGGATGTTATTTATTTCGCCAGTAGAAAGAATGAATTGCATTTAGCCCGACCCTTTTATAATGCTTTCTTGAATTGTTTTACCCGATTTCTTTAGTGATGTGGTATTGGTTCCAAGGGCCCTATTGCAAGCAAGGAAAGTGCCTCTCAGTCCACCTGCTTGGTAGTCAAATATAGCAATTGTGGTGTATTCGGGCCATTGGAGCACTGGACTCGGTGTCACTGAACCTGAACTTTCTTTAATGAATAAGCCAGTCAACACAAATTACAAGGAGGTGTTTAAAGATCGGTGTCCTTTTACTTAAACAGATGGCTTAGACTATTGCCTGATCTCGAAATGCTACTCCCTGCTGCAGGCAAAGACAAACTTGTCACCTCAGATCGCTCACCCTTTGCTATTGGGTACCACTATCCCTGGCTAGGTGGAATTTATTCCCTCTTTTAAAAATGTGTGAGTGGCCACAAGCATTGGTACAATTCCTTGTGAATCAGACGGAGGAGCTCATTCCCTTGAGCTTGTCAGGGTCTGCAGTGCAGGCATTGTGTCCCTCAATGCCAATAAAAAATGTCAGTTTACAAAGTGCACACTGCGAATGAGGAGTTGGCATTTACAACGCCTTGCAAATAGCACAGCGCGGGCTCTGTGGATGCGAAGTGGATGTTTACATTTGATTGAAATACTCTCTGGTCATCCCCAAGGAATGTGAAAAAGGTCAGAGTTCTTTCTCACGTTGCTTTCCTAGAAGGTGTCACGTTCTGAGAAGGTTCGTCTTAACATAAAAACAGCAAAAGTGAAGCCCTAACAATCACGTTCTCTGCTGCATAAAAATATTGCTTCGATGTAACCTCGAAATCTTACTAAATGTTAATGAGTCACATTTAGCACATTGTCAGTGTAGGTTATTATTTATCTTGCTATTTTATTTATTTATTTCATTTAAGGTATTTGTATAGCGCAAGCTCAGCTCATGTAGCACAGTGGACATTCATTGTGCCTATGTTAAGTAGTTGTCAGCTACTTGTTTTGTTACATTTATTTTTTAAGATTAATTAAAAATGTCCGTGATAGGTTAAGAAACATATTTTTCTGACAAGTTTTGTAAGGGTAATCGTTTTGTGAAGATGCTATTATGTTTCTGCTGCATGTAATTTTAGAACAAAATATTTATGATACTAACTTGCATTTTGTTGACCACTTTCTGCCTTTATCAACCCTGAGTCTGCTTTCTTCCTGCTCTGGACTGCTCACAATTCTTCTGGAGGGGAGTGGTAGTAGGTCTAGGATTTTCCGAAGTGTTCTCAGTATGCAAAAACAGGTAGCAGCAAGTTGTTTTGCTTGTGTATTCATGGAGAGGCAACTGTCAAGCCACATTCCAAGATCTTTTATGGCCTTTGTCCCCATAAACAACTCTGCAAGTCCCAACATCTCTGTCCTAATTGTCAGTGTCCTCTTTGCCTTAAGTCAACTTTGGTGATACCTTAAAGTAGCTCTAAAAGTCGTTATCGAGTCCCAAAATGTTGTCCAACTTCTGTTCCATATCTCTGCTTCCTCTCTCTCTCATAAGAATTCAATTGACTGCCCCTTTAGATTTTTCTGCTCCTCTTGATCTGACCAAAAACTTGCTTTGTTCTTGCCCATGGTACATAATTGCTCCTAGTCGCTCTCCTTACCACATAGCAGTGGCCTTGAGTACCAGCATGTTGGCTTGACTACAGGATGGCATTAATGTAGCAGTGTCACAAAGCTGCATTGTAACGCGCCATCTCACATCCCACTGAAGCTGGGATGCTAAATAATAATGCTTGAAGTTAGGAATCACTAGCCCTCCCTGATCTGGGGCTCATATAGCTTGTGGAATGCCACTGGGTACCTAGAGGTGTTCTATACAAAGTTTCTAACTATTCCTTCAAACGAGCAGAAGAATGAGGCACAAATATAAAGGGGCAGATTAACCAAATAAGCAGTATAATGGAGCACCACCTTCTTAAGCAAAACCACTCTGCCCACCACAGATAAAGGTAAGGTCTGCTAGAAGGACATGGGGGTGTGCAGTGAGGTGACAGAACGCATCAAGTTACCGTGCAGAGATCTGCAGGTGAATGATAGATTTGCATTCCCAAATATCTTAATGTGTGAGGCTGCCAGGTTAAGAGGGGTGCAGATGAGTCTACTCAAGGGTTTGGACCATGCGGGGAAAACGGGAAGTGGCAGGATTTTGTCTAATTAACCCTGAGTCCTCAGAGGGCAGCAAGCTGGTGAAGTGTGTGGGTGATTGTTGGAAAGTGGATTACTGGTAAGGGCAGGTAAGTATTTACACTTAGCAATAGGCCACTAATCCCCACTAGGTTCAGTTAGGTCTCAATAAATTGATCCCAGCTCAACCTTTGGTAGCATGTCAACAAGAAGTTAGGCTTACGTTAGGAGACCGGTGTATAAAGCATTTAAAAATCTCTAAACAGTAAATAAGTTAAACTCAAAACACAATAAAAATCTAACAACAATTTATAAAACTATATTATATTTTTTAATTTAAAATGACAAAAAATCCAATAAAGGGAACCAGGGATATGAATTTTTAAAGAATTAATGTTTTTTAAGCTCATAGAAATTAAAAGCGCCAATCTGGACATCTGGTCGCACTCGACCGGGGCAAGTCAAAATTTGAAGCCGACCGTGATGGAGCCCAGCTCGGCTACAGTGAGCGGAAGGCCTCGGTCAAAGTTTTACCTTCGGACTTTTCTTCACCGGGACGAAGTTACAAGTCGGATCTGACCTCCATGTAGCCCTCTTCGGATGCACTTCGTAGGGGACCTCGATGTAGAATTCTACATTCAGAATTAGATGTTTTTTCATGACTGAAATCTTCGTCCAGGATGAACTTGAAATTGAAGCAAATCTCCCTGGAGCCCTCTTCGGATACGCTGCGCGGGAAGCCTCAGTCAACTTTTTATGTTTGGACTTAGAAACTTTTTTGAAGCTTTTTCTCTCAGGCATCGAACAATCTTCCACAGCAAGCCAATTTCCAGTCAATGTCGTTGCCCTCCAGGAGCAACTCAGAGCTTCTGGAACCTTGGGGTGAGCTGTGGACTCCTAAAGGACCTTCAAAGACCTTCTGGAAGAAGATCCAAATGTTTAGAGAACTTTTGAAAAAGAGCTCTGAGAGAGCGTAGCTTATATAACCTATATTAAAATGAAATGCTTATATCAATATGTAATGATGCTACATAGAAAACAATAATAATAGCGGTTTTGCTTAAACATGCACCTGAATTGTGAGCCTGGTAAATGGCCACCAATGTATACGCAAACTAATAATGATGAGTAAAATGTTCATGTTATGTTTAATTAAGCTTATATTAACATTTATGTTACTGCATTTATATTGAAAATCTTTATAGGCTTTAAGTCAGCGTGAGCTGTGGGCTTTAGCTGCCCAGCTCTCATATTAAATGCATTTTTCTGTTTTTCCAGTGTGCTGACTCGCAAAGGGCCATGTCCCTGCAAATGTTCTTTTTCTTCAACTTGGAAGACGAATGTATCTATGTTGATTCCGTTCCCAAGCGCATATTCAGTGCCTTGGTTTAAGAGTTATGTACAAATTGAAACAAATGTAGATTAATGTAATGTACAAGGTCACTTAGACCGAGTGACAATGGATCTGCTGACTCAAAAGACATGCCAAAGAGTGAAGTAACACCGGATGTGCCACCTCCGAAGACGTCAATTATGAAGACCAATCAAAGTGCTATGAATTAATGTGGGGTGACAATTGGGATTACCTAATGCTAAATTTGATAGGTTAAAGATAGTGGGGTATAGTAAATGTCAAATAGAAATTTGGGGGAATGTGCTACGAAAAAGGGATGAAAACCCATGTAACAGAGATGTCTGGAGAATTAGGTAGGGAATGCTATTGATTTTATCCAGAAACTCTGTCACTCTGTTTGGTGACTTTGAGACTTATTAAAACCATCCTCACCCATAGACTGCCTATTTTACACTTCTCCTCCTTACGGGGGAAGTGTCCCTATGCCCTTTAGTTGAGTTTAGACTGATGGCGTTTTGACTGATGTCCTGAAGACGAAGACTGATCCTGAGTGCTGAACTAATCCTTGGAGGGTAATTATGACAATGCAATTTGTAATTTGTCTGTTTGCTTTTCCTTTCTAGGTACCAACTGCTTAATTTTGACAGAGACCATAGCTAGGTGTTTTCCAAATTGGTGTTCTAAATTGTTTTGCATGAAGCCCAACATACCAATGCTAATTAGTGGTTAGGACAGGTGATCACCAAATTGACGCAAATAGACAAATGACTGACATTATGCTATGTTGAACTTACGCATATTTGACACTTTGCTGTATTCTGATCTATGTTTGCGCCGTGTTATATTCTGATGTTTATAATTCTTGCCTTCTTGTAATCTTATCAAAGTTGCCATATCGTAACTATGCTGTTGTGTTTCTTGGCTTTGAGATTGACGCACCCAATCTTAGATTGTAATTAATAGGGAATAAACTTCATAAAATTCTATTAAAGGTGTGGTTATTCATGGCTGAAAGGTCATGGTCCCTTCGACAATTTGATTAATGTCTTTGACTAAAGTGCAATGTATTGTGGTGATAAATATTGATGACATTATTGATATATTAATCGACATATTAATCAGCTATCTCGTCCTACGGTGTCTCTCAACTGGGTCAAAAGATTCATTGACCTAAAACGAGTCCTAAATGTGTAATAAATTAACATAAAAGGACACGTTAACAGTTCTGGTAGCAGAGCGATGGTTTGGCCCTTTGGGGCCCTAGGACAGAGAATCATTGTTTAAATTGTTTTTCTGTGATAATGCAAATTGGAGGTATGATGGGTTTCTAAGTTCACCATGACTTTGCCGGGATCTCGGAGCCCGCCTAAGTGAGTTGGGAATGTTCTCGGCGTCATAATGTGTGTGATATAGGGGTTTGCGCTTGCTCAGCTTATGCCTTTTTGCAGATGATTGTGAAATCTGAGTGTATCTAGGTCAGGTAAATGTTGTCTTAGTAGGAGTGGGCGCACTCCGCAGTATGAGAGTAGGGAAGTCGGCGTACTTCATGTGAGTGTGGCGCTTTGTGCTCAAAATTATCCACGTGGTTGGTTGTTTATGTACAGACCCGTCGCGGTCTAATACTCCGGAGTATATTGACAAGTGTAGGAGACACTTGAGTTTATGTTGTAATCTGTGCAGTTTAATAGGTCAATCGGGCGTGGTTGGCAAGTCAAGTTTGAGTTGAAACGTATGTATGAAACTTTTGATGGAGATTTGGCAAGTTCTAAAGTGCACTAGGACGAGCCATTGACAAGTGGAGAGTAGAGTTTGTGGGTCGAATTCTGCTTGCGTATGCGGGAGCTGAGAAAGAGAGAGTAGCGGCCGAGGCTTCAAGTGAAATCTCTGTAAAGTTCTGAAGCAAATGTGTTACCCTTCCTGTAGTAAACCGACTGATTTGTGTTGTCATTTAAGGCGCTTGCAATAATTTTGCATTAGTTTGTGTGGATTCAGTGAGGGGCGGGCGAGCCGCAAGACTTTGTCAGCTGCAGTGTGTGAGTGTGACGTCAGTGGTGCCGCGCTGAGATAGGTCAGTTGTCGAGAGGGGTCGCGCACAGATTGACTGCCGTCCGTGAGAGGCATTAGGTTGAGAAGGGTGGGTGAAGAGTGTCCTGGGAACTAAGTCACTTTCTGATTAAATACAAGTAAGAGAAAATCGCAAAAAATGAATTTTGTCAAGGCATTTAAGAGCGCTCTGAAAGGAGACGCGTATATTATGGCAACTGATGGGGAGCCTACACTGCCAGAGGGTACTCCAGCTTACCTGGTTATGGAAGAGAAGGGTGTTGCGCCTTGTTTATGGATGAAACAGCGGCGCAAATTAACAGAGAAAGAGGGATGTTTAGCATTCCCAGAACATGGGACGTTCAATCCGAAGGTGCTAGAGAACTTAAGGTGGATGTTAAGTACACAAAAATCACCTCCGAGGCCAGCTCAATATGAGGCTTTAGCGATTTGGGATCTGATGGCTCTTAAACATAGACAAGAAAGGTTTCAGAGAAGGCTAAAAAGGGCAGAAAAATCCTATGCAGAAGCTAGGTGGGATAACGAGAACAAAATGTGGAGACGGGGAATTGTTGACGGATTAAAATTGTTCCCAGCAATAACTCAGGGAGAAGAGTCACAGGGAAAGAAAGCCTCCTGTAAAACATATAAGGACTCTAGTAAGTCTAAAGAGAATAAGAGACCTTGGGAAGAAGAAGATGATTCAGACAATGAGGAATTAATGGACAGATTATTACATGATCGCCCGCCACCTTATGCGGTGAGCGACAGTGCTCTAAGCACTAGCGTGGATCCTGGGAACCAGACGCAGGAGAAGGGAGTTACTGATACGGTACAGACTAGTGATACGACTTCGATACTGAATGGTGTCAGTGTACCTACTGCGCCAGACATGCAGATACAGTTGCAACCTCCACCGCAGATACAGAGAATCTATCCAGACGTTCCAGTACTTGAGACTACTACAAATCTGATAGTGCCGCCAGACCCGATATATATGAAATTAAGGTTCGTGCAGATTGAGTCAACTCCGAAATTGCTGTCCCAGCCGCAACCACAATTGATACCAGGGTATAACCCAGTGGCTGGTCCTCCATTAGTGCCTGTCCCGGGTACTTTGGAACACACCTATGGAGTTACTGCTCCATGGAGTTTAGGACCAGGTCACACACCTGCTGCCATATCTTTACCAATTACTGTCGGTCCACCAGTACCATTGTATGCACAAGGCAAATCTGGCGTATGTGATCAGGGAGTAATGACCCAAGATGCGATAAGAGAAGGGTCTATAGGAACTCCCCAGATAATGGCCCCAGGAGAACAAGCAGTTGAAAAGCCGAGATCCTTAATAGACCTTAGCCCAGTAGAAACACCCTTGGAAGCAATGCGTCAGGCAGGGTTAGGGGTTTTAACTCCACAGACGATGAGTACGAACACCTCACAGTCGCCAATGATACATGCAGGAAACATTTCACTGCAGGGTTTTACAGTACAACAGCTGAATGAATGGCTAGAAAAAACATATACTTCACAAAAGACTACAGTGACTGCAGTGGAACCGGAAAAGGCAGGGCAAGATGACTACCTAAATTTTGTAAGACTGGGAGTGGAAGCTGCTGTGTTAGTGGAAGTACGATGGGGGTAAACATATTGGAGTCATACACTGAAGCAGAATTGAGATTTCTATGCCCCAAGATTACTAAGGAAGTGGGCAAGGTACATCAGAGATTAGCAAACCTGGCAGACAAATACAATATTGACATTGAAAATACTAAACATTTGAAAAGAAGCTACAGATTAGACTTTGATTCGAAAGATTTTGAGCACATGAGGTCTGCTGGAATGAAGGCGCATTTAAAAGAATTATTGCAAAGTGCACAAATTTGGGGTGCTTTAGAAAAATGGGAAGGCAGATGGGCAAAGAAAAGAGATAAGGAAAAAGGTGACAGTCCAGGGTCAAGTCAAGCCAAAGCCTCACCCGCTACAGAATCAGTAAAAATATTACCCATGAGAGAAACAGCTGGTGTTATTTTAGTTCATGTACCAAGGTCCAGAGGAGACATCCTATCCTTTACTAACGATTATCCCAGACTGAGAGAGAAACCGATCGAGTGGTATCAGCAAACAGATAGGTTTGTGAAACTTGCGAAGTGTCTCTGGGAAGACTTGAATACCTTGTTTGAGATCATTGTTCCGCCTGATTTGTGACTCGAATGCAAGAGAGGGGTAGATTGGCCGACTAAGGAACCGGCAAGGGATAAGGTGACCGGAGATCCCTCTGAAGAGGTGATGAAGTACTATCACAAGGTGACTGAGTTTTTGAAACAAAAGGTGTCGCCGAAGGTGACTGATTGGCAGAAGATTGACCGGACCTCACAAGAAGTTAAGGAATCAGTACATGCTTACTATGAAAGATTGTTAAAGGCATTCAAACATTACAGTGGTACTGAGTCTATTGAGCTGAAGGACATGACCCATCTTGTGTTCAGATTTGTCGAAGGGCTGAGACCAGAAGTTAGCCAGATGATTAAGAATCATTTGATTTGTTGGCAAGCGAAGCCGATCGATGAAGTGTTGCAGTATGCGAAATACTGTAGTGATGAGATTGAGCTGAAGCAGAAAAAGCTGAAAGTGATGGTGATGCAGATAAGGGCTGCACAGGCAGGAATACAAGGAAATGGAGTCCAACAGATAATACAGCAGCAACTGCAAATGAATGGTGTGTTTCAGGCACAGCCGAGGGGTGGAGGCCGAGGGTTCGTGAATCGCGGTCCAGACTTGAATACCATTGTGGTTCAAAATGATGTACAAGGGGTGAAAAAGATGTCACCGTGTCACGCGTGCGGGGGCGTGGGGCATTGGAAATGGGAGTGCCCGAATGTGATACAGGATGGTGTTGTTCAGCAAAGCACTAATGTCGGTGCATTGCAAAATATAAGAGGTCAACAATTGAGACATCAAAACCCGAATTTTCAAAATAACCTGCTACAGATGCAAGGGGTACAGCCCATGCAGCAGATGCAAATGCCGCGTTTTCAGCCAGCGCAAATGCAACAAGTACAACAGCCGATTCCCATGGTACCTAGACAGCATATGCAATTACCAATGGCTCCGAAGGGACAGCAACAGGTCATGCTTCCTCAACAGGTCACAGGTCAGGTAACGAGTGAAAATAATACAGTACAGCAATTCCCATTACGAGGTGCAAATGGCATGAATGAAGAGTGGTCGGATGATAGTTCAGATAGTGAAGAGTGCAGGCTTGCAGCATCCCTAGAGGTGGATCAAAGGGGTCCCTATGTGGAAGGGAAGGTAATGGGTTACAAAGTCTCGTTTTTGGTCGACACTGGAGCTACACGCTCTACAGTCGGGAGTGCGGAGGTTCAGAAACTACCACTTTCGGGGCGTACCATAAGTGTAGTCGGAGTAGCAAATCAGTACCTGACCAATCCGATTACAGATCCAGTGCAAGTTGAGATCGGCAACTTCCAGGGACTGCATAGATTTGTAGTCTGTGATTCAAGTCCGGTATCCCTACTGGGAAGGGACTTATTGTGCAAGACAAAATGTTCAATTACTTGTTCCAATGATGGAATTGAAGTGCAGAAAAATAGTGATGATGAAGGAGACAAAGGTCATTTCTCAGAGGAAGAAACAGGCACAGCAAATGAGGATTATCCTTTAATTACCTTGTTTCCAATGCTTACAATGATTGATCTACCTGTCAAGTTACAGGGAACAGTGACAGAGAGAGTGTGGGATCTAACAGGAAAGAAAGTGGGACTAATAAAAGGCGTGGAACCAGTTAAAGTACAAGTGAAGCCAAATGCAGTGTTTCCCCAGGTGCCACAATATCATATGGCACAAGACATTCTTATTGAAGTGTCACAACTAATTGCTGATTTTCTGAAACAGGGGGTCCTGAAAGAAGTTTTGAGCAGTCCATGTAATTCTCCAATAATGTGTTTGAAAAAGCCCTGTGGGAAAGTCCGAATTGTGCAGGATTTGAGAAAAATAAATGAGATTGTGGTAAAATGTTGCCCCATAGTGCCCAATCCAGCAGTGATCATGTTTCAGGTTCCATGTGATGCTGAATGGTTCACCGTTATAGATTTGTCACAAGCATTCTTTTCGATACCTCTTCACGAGGACAGTCAATTTTTGTTCAGTTTCAAATTCCTGGATAAGGTGTACAGTTGGTGGAGAATTCCTCAAGGGTTTTCTGAATCACCGTCCATTTTCAATCAGATATTGAAAAAGGATTTGGAATCCTTAGTACTGCCTTTTAACTCGACTCTAGTGCAGTACATTGATGACTTGTTGATTGCATCCAAAACAAGGGATAACTGTAAATATGATACCATTGCCTTACTGAATCATTTGGGAAAGAACGGACACAAGGTGTCACCCAAGAAGCTGCAATACTGTCAGAAAGAGGTGAAATACCTAGGGCATCTAATCGAAAGAGGGTCCAGGAGAATATCAAAAGAAAGAATAACAGCCATTTTGCAAATGAACCCTCCAGCGACAAAAAGGGATGTCAGGATGTTTCTGGGAATGGTGGGCTACTGTCGCCAGTGGATACCCAACTTCTTGATCATCTCAAAACCTTTAATAAGACTGACAGGCAAAGAGATCAAGGATGAGCCATATACCATAGCTTTGTCCAAAGAAGAGCTTGAGTCATTCATAGAATTGAGAGAGTGCATGTGCAGGGCACCAGCGTTAGGTATGGCTGATTATACGAAGCCTTTTCTACTGTTTTGTCATGAACGTGATGCTTGTTCTTTGTCTGTCTTGACACAGGTCCATGGAGGTGCAAATCGCCCTGTAGCATATTTTTCAGCTACCTTGGACCCTGTCGCAGCAGCCTTACCGGGTTGTTTGCGCGCAGTTGCAGCAGTTGGTCAGAGCCTTGCGCAGTGTGAAGGCCTAGTCATGGGATACCCCCTAACAGTAATGGTTCCGCATTCAGTTGAAATTTTGTTGATTCGAACCAAAACTCAGCACATGACAAATGCTCGTCTTACTAAATATAAGACAATCATACTGGGGTCACCAAATGTTTCGCTGAAACGATGTACTGTATTGAACCCGGCAACTTTACTTCCTGCTGAGAATACTGAAATGAACAATGAGGAAGAATTTTAACATGATTGTCTTGAGGTAACGGAATTATGTACCAAACCACGACCAGATATTCAAGACACACAGCTGAAAGAAAATGATTGCATCATGTTTGTCAATGGGTCCTGTTTAAGAGATTCCGTCGGAACACTGAGGGCTGGTTACGCTGTATGTACTATAGCTGGTATCATTGAATCTTCCTGGCTCGAGAAAGTGTTTTCCGCACAAGTGACAGAATTAATTGCCCTTACTAAGGCATGCCACGCAGCTGTGAATCTGAGAGTCACTATCTATACTGATAGCAGATATGGATTTGGAATTGTACATGATTTTGGCCAACTGTGGTCACAGAGAGGTTCCATGACCTCTTCTGGGTCTCCTGTGAAAAATGGTGAACAAATAAAGGATTTGTTACATGCAATTCAGTTACCTCTTGAGATTGCCGTAGTGAAATGCAATGCTCACGTTAAGTCACAAGATTTTGTGTCCATGGGAAACGGTTATGCAGATCAAGTCGCAAGGTTTTGCGCATTGAACTGTATATCGTTCAAGGAACAGTGGGAATTGTTACCGCAAACTGAAAATGACACATGTTTGAACCTTGCATTAAAAGTGGTCAATACCCTAGATGAGTTAAAAACATTACAGGGTCGTGCTAGCAAAGGGAAAAACGATCCTGGCAAAGAATGCAGTGTGTACAGAGAGCTGATGATTTGTGGGTCTCAGAAGAGGGGAAATTAGTCTTGCCAAACAGCCTTCTGTCCCAGTTTGCCAGGCTATACCATGGACAGGCTCACCTTGGGAGAGATGCAATGATCAGGTAATTCAAAATTGATTGGTTCAACCCAAAGTTCAGACATGCCGCAGAGGTTACCTGTCATAGGTGCATCATCTGTCAACAGATGAATGCTGGAAAAGGGACTGTGGTAACTTTGAGCCACATTGGGAGAGCTGGTGGTCCTTTCAGAAAAATGCAAATGGACTTCATTGAGATGCCTGTTTGAGGAGGACTAAAGTACGTGTTGGTGATCGTGTGTGTTTTCAGTCACTGGATTGAAGCCTACCCCACACGTAGAAATGACAGTCTCACAGTCGCAAAGCTGCTTCTTAGGGAACTAATACCAAGGTTCGGGTTTCCGGTCTCTATAGAGTCAGATAGGGGCAGACACTTCGACAATGAGGTGATTAAACTCCTGTGTGCCGCATTAGACATCGAGTAAAAGTTGCATTGCAGGTACCGCCCTGAAGCATCAGGACTAGTAGAGCAAATGAATGGTACTCTGAAATCAAGAATGGCAAAGATGTGCGCAGCTACCAATATGAAATGGCCAGATGCATTGCCCTTAGTGCTGATGTCAATGAGGAACACCCCTGATAAGAAAACAGGACTGTCCCCCCATGAGATCCTCAAGGGCAGAGCTATGAGGTTGCCAGCAGTACCTGCGAATGCTCTAGTGAATATCACAGATGATATGGTGTTGGACTACTGCAAAGGTTTGGCTGATGTGATTCGCTCTTTCTCTCACCAGGTAGAGGCTAACACATTGCCACCGATTGGAGATCCAGGTCACACTCTACAAGCCGGTGACTGGGTGGTTGTCAAGAAGCACGTGAGAAAGTCGTGTTTGGAGCCACGTTGGAAAGGGCCGTATCAAGTAATCCTGACAACAACCACTGCCGTGAAATGTGCGGGTGTTCCAAATTGGATACATGCCAGTCACACAAAGAAGGTAATGTGTCCAACTGACGAGGAACTTGATGTTTCCGGCACAACAGTTCCAGGAAGAGAAGTCTCAGGGCCAGAAAATAACCAAGAAGGAACTGAGACTGCAGGAGAGCCCACTGAGAGCAGCCTCGTCCCTCAAACAGTGAATGAGTTCGAGAGAGGTGACAGAGTGCCTATCTCAGTAGAGGCGGCAGGAGAACTAAGTCAAGGAGAGGTTCTCCCAGAAGTAGACGGATACGGGTTAGAACTTGAACCCGTTACAGATCAAGAAGAAGAAGAAGGAGAAATAATAGAAAGAGATCAGAGTGTGCCAGCATCCCCTGAGCTAGTTGCAGGTCCATCAAGTGAAAACACCATATCACAAGAGGAGGGTGCTGTCCAACGTCCTGAAAAGACATATCGGAAGAAGACGCATAAGGGTGATAACTGGCCAGAAAAACCACTCTTAAGAATAAGAAGCATACCAGATGAAACAATAATAGAGGAAACTGATACATCCAGAGTGGAAGCCCTAAGTGAAGGAGAACAGCAAGGTGAGCGAAGGTTGAAAAGAAAGAGAGTCGCAAACAGAAGATATACAGGTCCTGAATGGGCGTGTGCTACAACATCTGAATGGCAACAAGCATTCCTAGCATTCTGTTTTGATCGAGAAGTACCAGGCCAATAGTACGGGACCTGAACTAATTCAGAGGAAAGACTATGTTAAAAATCGAAATTGAAAACTGAGGAAAGAGACTTATAAATTACCGGATGTGACATTAGAACCAGATTCGACTTTGAGAAACCCGATTACGACGAGCTGCTAACCTGATTTGACAAAAGGGGTCCTGGAGCGAGTGAAAACGCTGTAACTGCACGCAGAGGTCCAGAGAAAAGAGTTCTAAATCATCCTCAAGTTGATTGTTATTCTGCTATCTGATTCTATACAAACATGGCTTATAATAGAGGTAGTAACAAGGGAAGTAAGGTGTGTGGTTGGTTAAGCCTTACAATAGGTATTGTGTGTGCAATAATAATTGTGGGAGTGATTGTGGGAATGCCGTGGTTGGAGAAAAAGACTATTAACGCTACTTCAAAACCTGAAACTACAACACTAACACCGTGGGAAAGGTTTGAGCAGGATGCAAGACATTTACATGAGGGAACTAATTCAAAGGGGGAACTTTCTACTAATGGCTTCTATCGCTTACTGAATGAGTATGTAGAAACTATGGATGCGAAAGACTGTTATGTGTGTACCAAGATTCCTTCGTCTGTGCAAGAAGGGGTCACCTATCATAGCCTTCCCCTAACATAAGGGATTAGCTGTAGTTTGCTACTAACAAGATTCTATAACCAAGAGCATGTGCAATACTTTTATTCAAATCTGGATGTTGTGTTTTCGTTTGTGCCTGTAATTGAATTCCTGAATAAGCTAGCTAAGGAACATGATATAAAAATAGTTAGAGTATTCTTTGAGTCGACGCTTACATTTGAAACTGCTTATGCACATCGCAATAATCTGACCTGCTTACTGTCACCTGTAGAGAAAAGCTTTTTAGATCAAACTGATGATAGACGCAAAGCATTGAAAGAAAGATTAGAAAAAGGGTTAGAGAAACGCACATATGCAAATGATTATGCTTACACTGCAATCAAAACACAAGGCAAACTAGCTATAGATGCACTACATGTAGGCAGGCTTTGTATATATAGGCCAAAATCTGAGCAGGACAATTTGTTTGTGGGAACGAGTGAATGCAGACATGTGTTTTTGTTTCAGAGTAAGTGGACATTTATGCTGAATGGACAGGATCCAGCGATCCTTGGGATCTATTATATCTGTGGACTTAATGCTTATTACCGTCTCCCTAAGGGATGGTATGGGACATGTTATTTGGGAATAGTTTTCCCAAAGATTTACCAGGTTGATGACTTAAAGAAAATACTTAAAACGTCTGAATTACAACATCCTAGACAAAAACGAGAATCAGTGGCTGCTGTCATTGGTGATATATTTGGAGCTATAATCCCTTCAGTAGGGGTTATCTTGAATTCTATGAAGATTCAAAAGTTGTCTACAATTGTGGATAACATGCTGACAAATTTTACAGGGGCTATACTTCTGATGGATACTGAACTTGCTGCAGAAAGAGCTATGGCTCTTCAAAATCGGCTTGCTTTAGACATTCTTTTAGCAAAGAGTGGAGGGGTCTGCAAGATGCTCAACGAGCGCCATTGTTGCTCATTCATTCCGGACAATAGTAAAAAGATTAGAGGTATGCTTACTAACCTAACTAGAGATAGTGCAGATTTGAAGGATTTCAAAGAACCTGGAGTTTGGGAGAAAATTGGAAAAGGAATTGCCAGAGTAGGGAGCTGGTTTACCAACATTTGGAATGGGGTACTTGCAAAAATACTAATGGGTCTATTAATTGTTCTGGCCTGTCTATTAGGATTATGGGGGATATGCAAAATTAATGACAAAATTAAAAGAAATTGGACAAAAAGAACCAGGAGAAACGAAGAAAGTGAAAGAGAGAAAATGTTCAATGAAATTTGGGAGAGTTCACATAAGGGACAAGATGTTGAAATGCGCATTATGCATCAAGTGAAAAATTAAAAATGAAAGGTTAAAGGGAAAGGTTTGTGTGATGACGAACGTCATCAGAGGAGGGAGTGAGAGAGCGTAGCTTATATAACCTATATTAAAATGAAATGCTTATATCAATATGTAATGATGCTACATAGAAAACAATAATAATAGCGGTTTTGCTTAAACATGCACCTGAATTGTGACCACGGTAAATGGCCACCAATGTATACGCAAACTAATAATGATGAGTAAAATGTTCATGTTATGTTTAATTAAGCTTATATTAACATTTATGTTACTGCATTTATATTGAAAATCTTTATAGGCCTTAAGTTAGCGTGAGCTGTGGGTTTTAGCTGCCCAGCTCTCATAGTAAATGCATTTTTCTGTTTTTTCAGTGTGCTGACTCGCAAAGGGCCATGACCCTGCAAATGTTCTTTTTCTTCAACTTGGAAGACAAATGTATCTATGTTGATTCCGTTCCCAAGCGCATATTCGGTGCCTTGGTTTAAGAGTTATGTACAAATTGAAACAAATGTAGATTAATGTAATGTACAAGGTCACTTAGACCGATGGACAATGGATCTGCTGACCCAAAAGACATGCCAAAGAGTGAAGTAACACTGGATATGCCACCTCTGAAGACGTCAATTATGAAGACCAATCAAAGTGCTATGAATTAATGTGGGGTGACAATTGAGATTACCTAATGCTAAATTTGATAGGTTAAAGATAGTGCGGTATAGTAAATGTCCAATAGAATTTTGGGGGAATGTGCTACGAAAAAGGAATAAAAACCCATGTAACAGAGGGGTCTAGAGAATTAGGTAGGGAATGCTATTGATTTTATCCAGAAATTCTGTCACTCTGTTTGGTGACTTTGAGACTTATTAAAACCATCCTCACCCATAGACTGCCTATTTTACACTTCTCCTCCTTACGAGGGAAGTGTCCCTATGCCCTTTAGTTGAGTTTAGACTGATGGCGTTTTGACTGATGTCCTGAAGACGAAGACTGATCCTGAGTGCTGAACTAATCCTTGGAGGGTGATTATGACAATGCAATTTGTAATTTGTCTGTTTGCTTTTCCTTTCTAGGTACCAACTGCTTAATTTTGACAGAGACCATAGCTAGGTGTTTTCCAAATTGATGTTCTAAATTGTTTTGCATGAAGCCCAACATGCCAATGCTAATTAGTGGTTAGGACAGGTGATCACCAAATTGACGCAAATAGACAAATGACTGACATTATGCTATGTTGAACTTACGCGTATTTGACACTTTGCTGTATTCTGATCTATGTTTGCGCCGTGTTATATTCTGATGTTTATAATTCTTGCCTTGTTGAAATCTTACCCGTTGCCATATCGTAACTATGCTGTTGTGTTTCTTGGCTTTGAGATTGACGCACCTAATCTTAGATTGTAATTAATAGGCAATAAAATTCTATTAAAGGTGTGGTTATTCATGGCTGAAAGGTCATGGTCGCGTCAACAATTTGATTAATGTCTTTGACTAAAGTGAAATGTATTGTGGTGATAAATATTGATGACATTATTGATATATTAATCGACATATTAATCAGCTATCTCGTCCTATGGTGTCTCACAACTGGGTCAAAAGATTCATTGGCCTAAAACGAGTCCTAAATGTGTAATAAATTAACATAAAAGGACGCGTTAACAGCTCCATAAAGTGACCGACCTGCTGTTGAGAGACAAGCCGGCTTACGTCGACAGCGACCCGGTCTGACTTGCAGGTCTGGCCCACTGAAAAGCTCTGGAGCCCCGGACTTCCAGGATTTCACCAGGTGCTCCTGGAAAGGCAACTGACGATGTTGTATTGAAATCGGCTTCCTGTGAAGGGTCATCTGATGTTGGAGAGAAAAAGCTCCAAAAAAGTGACTAAGTCCGAAGGTAAAAAGTTGAACGGGACTTCCAGCGCAGCGTATCCGAGGAGGGCTCCAGGGATGTCGGATCAAGAGTCAGCTTTGGATCCGATGAAGATTTTCGTCCCGAAAAAATAGTCTAAGTCTGAACTTAGAAATCTTCACCAAGGTCTCCTGCGATGTGTATCCGAAGAGGGTCCCAGAGATGTCGGATTTGTGACTTCGTCCCGCTGAAGAAAATCTTCAAGAAAACGACTAAATCTGAAGGTAAACTTTTGACCGAGGCCTCCCACTTGCTGTAGCCGAGCAGGGCTCCATCTCAGTCAGCCTGAAACTTTCACTTTGCCCCTGTCGAGGCACCACCAGATGACCAGATTGGCACTTTTGGTTCCCATGTGCTAGAAAACATTATTTTTTTTTAATTCATGTCTCCGGTTCTCCTTATCCGATTTTATTCGTTTTGGTGTCAAATTGAAGCTAAAAATATTTCCTATTGTTATAAATTGGTGTTGGATTTTTAAACTGTTTCCTGCATTTTATTTAATTACTGATTTGTGATACTTGAATGCTTCACACACTTTGTTTTCTAAGTTAAGCCTTGTTGCTCGTTGCCAAGCTACCAAGGGTTGAGCTGGGGTTAATTTATTGAGACCTTACTGAACCTAGTGGGGGTTGGTGGCCTATTGCTAAGTGTAGGTACTTACCTGTCCTTGCCAGTAGTCCACTTTCCAACAGTGAGTGATAAGCTAGTATTCAATATTAGTGTAAATAGTACAAATAGGTAGAAAATAAGGAGAATAAAGCCCTGTCACCCATATGGGTAAGGTGGTCTGTGTGTTCTTAGCACTGCTTTTGTTACCTCTGATTGAAAGAACCACAAAGGTAGCACCAGAATTAGCAAAGGACAAGACGGGGTCACAGCTAAATTTTACGTGTTCTGCCATGTTTGCCATTTCCTTCAACCAGTTAGCATGCCTAGGTACTTCCATAGGTTTCAGTTGTCTCACAATGATGAATTTTGCCACTGCCAGTGCTGTGGCTAACCTTTGTGTTATGCATTGTCCCTCCCTGTTACATGTTACATGCCATATAATGTAATAAGGCTAGTGTGGCTATGGGTGTAAGCTTCTGAACACAAACCTTTCTTATTGATGCCCAGGTAGCTGTCTAATATTATGTGTCATTATTACATGACTAAAGAATATGTATGATATTGCAATCTGCCTGACCACATAAGCCAGTATTTCGAGTCCTGACTCATGTGGGGACCAATGTCATTCATTTAATATTTTAAGCAACTAGATTTCAGGCTCATCTCTCTTGTCTTGTACCTCTAGTGTAGCGGAACATACCTCATCCTCGCATCGCAGTTCAGGTTTTTCCTCCGTGCCAATGCCATTGGTTTGGAGAATGGTTTGTTATGTTGAAGTCCCATATAGGCCTGAAATCACACCCTCACATAATCCCCAAAATTTGAAGTGTTTCCAAATCGGGGACATTGAGGGGCATATTTATACTCTGTTTGCGCCGGAATTGCGTAATTTTTTTTTACACAAATCCGACGCAAAACTAACTCCATATTTATACTTTGGCGTTAGACCCGTCTAGCACCAAAGATCTTGGAGTTTGTGTCATTTTTTAGCGTGGACACCTACCTTGCGTTAATGATATGCAAGGTAGGCGTTCCCGTCTAAAAAATGACTCTGAGGCATGTGCGCCGTATTTACACTCCCGGGCAAAAATGACGCCCAGGAGTGGGCGGGTCAAAAAAAATTACGTCCAGCCGTTTTAGCGTCATTTTTTAACACCTGGTCAGGGCAGGCGTTAAGGGACCTGTGGGCTCGGAAGGAGCCAAATCAGGCCCTCCCATGCCCCCAGGGACACCCCCTGCCACCCTTGCCCACCCCAGGAGGACACCCAAGGATGGAGGGACCCATCCCAGGGAACTTAAGGTAAGTTCAGGTAAGTATTTTTTTTTAATTTTTTTGGTGGCATAGGGGGGCCTGATTTGTGCCCCCCTACATGCCACTATGCCCAATGACCATGCCCAGGGGACAGAAGTCCCCTGGGCATGGCCATTGGGCAAGAGGGCATGACTCCTGTCTTTGCTAAGACAGGAGTCATGTCAATGGGGGTTGGGAGTCAAAAGAAATGGCGCTAATCGGGTTGAGGCGAAAATTTTGCCTCAGCCTGACTTGCCCCATTTTTTGGTGCCCAAGCTCCATTTTCCCCTACGCCGGCGCTGCCTGGTGTAAGTCATTTTTTTTGATGCACACCAGGCAGCTCCGCCGGCTAACGTCATTCCATAAATACGGCGCCCGCATGGTGCTTTGGAATGGCGTTAGCCGGCGTTACATTTTTTGACGCACAACTGCGTTGGCGCAGTTGTGCGCCAAAAAGTATAAATACGGCCCTGAATATCGTATGTAGGAGTCCATAACATTGCTCTGATGGAGACCTTAGTGAAGTGCGGGTATTTCCAGACTTCAGACGTTTGCAGACTATGTTCTCTTTTATGTTCTTCAGAAGACTTTAATCACCTACCCTGAAACAGACTAATCCCTGCCTTTTCCCAATTTTACCTCTTAATACCCTCTCATCCACTTCTATACCCATATTACAACTAACAGTGGCACTTAGATGCACATGGGCGGTCTACGTTTATGAACTTCTGAGCGTCTCTGCATGCATGTGGTGTTGTATGTGTTACTGGATTTAAAAGCCTCCGTGGATCAAGATGAGCCCCCATGTATAGAATCTAGATCTATTTTAGGTGAGATAACTATTTCCTAATTTTAGTCTTTAATGGGGTATGTTCTATAGCAGTTATCCGGTCAGAAATATGTGGCACTCGATGCGTGAAGTAAAGTTTTCATAATTGGTAAACGTCACCCCTATTTTTGTGAAAGTATGTAATTTAGATGGTCCGAGTCTTTGTTTCGTTTTACACTAGATGGATTGTTTGCTAGCTGTGGTGATCTTTGTTAGGGTGGATTTTTGCATGGGCAGTAGGAGCATAACGAAAAAATTATTAAGTCTAGGGTCCATGGTGATCTTAAATGCCTGAACCTTGCTCCATAGTGGCAGCTGCAGACTTGCCCACTTTACGAAGTCTGTTTCTGTTTTTTTCAACAGTGAGGGATGTTGTCTTTTACTACGTGTTTTAAAACTTTCATTAATCAGAATACCTAAATATTTCAGGTTCGAGGACACCCATCTGAATGGGTGCAGGCCCAATGCTGTGCACGTTTGGCTTTTGACATTAGTAATGCTTCTCTCTTTGCCAAATTAATACAGAATATTTAGAGACGTGTTTGATAATGCTCATGAATTATGGGAATTATTCTGCACTGGACAATAATACACCATCTGCATAGAATACTATTGTTCTAGTTTATGCCAGTGTAATAGTTCCTATAATATCAGGAGATTTGTGGGGGGTTTTGGCAATCAGTGGTTCCAGTGCTAATATAATAATATAAAAAGCAAGTGAGACAGGGGCCAGCTTCATCTGGTTCCACCCTTGACAAGAAATGTATCTCAAAAATGTCCAAAATAAACCCATTAAATGCAACTTGGACTATAGGCGATGTGTATAACCACTGTAACTTTTTATATGTAAAACCTACTCCTAGGCCTGCTCTATCCAAGATTCTGAAAAAGTCGCCCCATTTCATTCGATCAAACACATTCTCTGAATCTGGTGACAGGACCACCTTTTCGTCTACCTCATCCTTCACCTACCATAGTAGTTGTGAAAGTATCCACAGGTTGTCTTCAGAAGAGCAGCGAGATACAAAATCTGCTTGAGTAGGTTGCTATTAAGGGACGGAGCCTGTTGACAATACGTTTTTGATGACGATACAACTGCCTTGCTAAGCTGTGGTCGTTTCGCCTTGTGTTTTCGCCTCTTTGAAAACTATCCACAGTACCTTCGAGAATTTGATCTTATTAATTTTGTGGTATTTTATCATTAGCCGATCCTCCTCGGTGCAACCCCCTTACTTATGTCACATGTAGCCTTTTTATTTTCTCTTGTGTTACGCTATCTCCCAGCACTAAAGAGTGCCCCTCATCTAGTCCTGGCATTACAAGTTTTGCCACAAAGTCCTCTTCTTGTTGCACAATAGGTTCAGGTTTTAAACTGTTAGGTTTCTATAGAATTCTCTGATTTGCTTCCTGGGCTCTGGTGGGTGGGTCAGGAGCTCTTCCTGGTTGGTAAGTGTTTCTGGGACGGCTGACAATGTTAATGAATCTTCCCACCTCTTCTCTCTTTTCATAATGCTTCCTTTTAAGCCTATGTAATGTACGTTCTGCCGGGGTGGTGAAAGGTGCATTACGTTTATACTTTGTCAAGCGTTGCAGGGGTGAATCGCTGTATGATAATATTGACTTGTTATGTCTCGGATTGATTCTTCTAGAGGGACCTGGTCTACCTTGCTGTTTCTGTTTCGTATGGCTGAGTCACACCTTCCTTGTCTGTGATGTAGTCTGCTAAATGTATTCGCAATTTGTTGTCCTCTAGAAGTTTATATGTGCAAGTATTTATGCTCCTTGGAGAGGGATGCACATTGGAGAGGGATGAATAGACGTATATCAAGTTTTAGAAATATCGGATCGTGGCCTGACACACTCCTCTCAATAATTGTGTTCTCCGTTATGGAAGGTATTTTTGAGGTGGAGGTGCAGTAAAAATCGGTATGTACACATGCCTTGAACACATGACACAAAGTACATTTTCTGTCTTCTGGATGTATTAATGTCCAGATATCTTTAAGAGAGTCACCCTCTACAAGGCCTTGCAATAAACCTCCCAACCGTGAGCGTCTGGTTTTCTAGATCTGCCTAATGCTACATCTGTCTTCAGGTCCCAGTTCCCGTCCTCTATAGTTCATGTCTAGAAAACACTGACATTCCCCTAGATAACCCGGAGGAGAAGATCCGTTTTCGACAGTGGAAGCGTAGACTGACTCTATTAGCATTGTCCATCCTTGTATATTTATCCTAGCACGTGCCCTTCCTCCTCCCGCCACACTCTGTGGACAGTGACTGGTGGGGTTTTCTGCATAGTGTGGCTATCCCTCCTTCAAGTGTGCAGTGGAATTAGATCTTCCTGACTCGACTTCTGTGTCACTGCACAAATACAACACGTTCCCACCCAGCCTCTTTTCAGTTTCTTTGTTTCAGCGGGTGAGAGGTGCGTTTCTTGCGACATTGCTATATCTTCTGTTTTTGAGTGAAGGTTTATTTGGTTATGTTAACTATAGTGCATGGGACCATTTACATTTGAAGAGATAATACACACGTCTCTTCGTGCCACTTTGGTTCTGTGCTGTTGTGATCTTGCTGGACTCATACCTGGTATTCTTGGGTCACTCATAATAGTTCCCTAATGTTTAAATGCTGGTATATTTTTTATCACTTGTTATTCTGGGTGTGGTAACAATGGTAATAGTGGTAGTTACCCGTTTGTTACTACTCGTGGTAGTATATGGTGACCTTAGTGGTGTAAGATCATTCCTGCCCAATATTGTCACAGGTAAGGGGTCGTATGTACTTTTCACAAGTTGCCAAAAACGATGTAGTAGCGCTGTGCCATGCAGCACAGTGATAGTGCGTGCTCTTCTGCTGGCCCTAGGGGGTATCTTGACGTTAACCTGAGAGCTCCACTCACTTCCTGCGTTGTGTCTTTAAAGTCAGAGGTTATGGAATCCTGACGGACTTTGGACGGGTGGCTGAGCCCTCGCGCCGCACCCTTGCCCCGGATTACGTTGATTCACCGAGTCAGATGAGAGCCAGTATCCCCACCACTATGGTAATTCTAAGTATACGCAGGACAGAGGGGAATGTGTGCTACTCCTATCAAGGGCAGGATTGCGTCCGCCCCCTTTCGTAGTCCTCTCTGTTTTAACAAAAAGTGCAGGGAAGGGAGGACGAATCTCGAGCAGGTTTTGAGTATCTATTGTCAGTCTGACAATCTTCTGCGACCTCATTGTCCTGTTTAGGGTCAGTTCTATCTCCTCCGTCATTAAAGTGTGTCACCGCTGGTAACCCTCCCCCAAAGATGACTAGTACAGTCAGAGATTGCGGAGCTATAAGCAACCTCGCGAACACGTGCAGTGTCTTGAAGTACTGAACCGCCTCTACACCCATCCATCAGATCTCTCCTCTGGCACTGATAATATCATCACTTCTTTGCTAGGTTCGAGGAAGGACCTTGGTTTATCCCTTTCCTTGTCTTTCTTTCCACAGCCTCCTGGTCAATGTCCCTTGGGCGCCCCTTTCTTCGTTACCGACCCAGCCGGTATCCTTCCGCCGCATCTGCATTCCTTCTTGTTTATTGTTCCGCCCTGGGGATCTCTGATTCTTCTTCTATGTTTATCTTGAGTGAAATTGGACTCTTCCATGTGTTGTCTCCTAGGGAGTCCAGAAATACTTACCAGACCTCTGGCTCACTGAATTCTTTATTCCTAACATTTATCATTATGAACAAGGTGTCTGGTTCCAAGAGCCTGTGCCTGATTTCATACTTCCACAGGGGGACCTTGGAGCCAGAAATGTCCTTTTAAGGATTGTATCATGCAAGACCTCCACTGATATAAAGATGTAATTATCCTCGAAGTGGACTGAATCATCTGTTATTTTTGCAGCTGATTTGCTTTATCTCGCATGTTGGGGTATAAAGAAAGCCTGCTAACACTGGTCTGGACGAACCCGGGGTTGATGTGAACTGGTGTGCTCTCTGGAACTCAAGAGCTGGTGTAAAGTGTTTTACCGCAGTGTATGCCAAACGTGGCAACGTCCGTGATCTATCCCTTTTCAAGAACTCTGGACTTTCTCACA
This sequence comes from Pleurodeles waltl, assembly GCF_031143425.1. Lineage (NCBI taxonomy): Eukaryota > Metazoa > Chordata > Amphibia > Caudata > Salamandridae > Pleurodeles > Pleurodeles waltl. Next base: position 715,075,924 of record NC_090447.1, read on the forward strand.
ATATTCCTTCTACTTCTATCTTCTGAATTTGTTTTCTTGGAGAGTGCCTATTTCTTGCCCCTGGCTGGCATCGTGTTTGGTCCAACTGATCCTCTGCTGCCACCAGCCGGTGTTCTGCTGAACTGATCCTGTTCTGGATCCACACAATATCAGTTCAGATAGGTTTTATGCTTGAATTGTTTTCCTCTGTGCTCCTTTGTACCACTGATAATGATTTCCCTACTGTAGGCGGGTTTCCTCATTAAGGTCTCTGTGTTAATTCCTGACATGTTGGATGTTTTCTAGTCTGTCTCTGTTTTCCAGTTATTGCCTCTGCAAAATGTAATTGTCATGAGAACTTGTCCTGACGTGTAGTGGTGCTGCAGCCTTTTTACTCTGTTGTTTTTCTATAACTGATGTGGGCATGTAGTGTGACTTCTAACCTTTTTGCTCATTTCTCTTTCTATTCCTATTTCAAAGCCACAGGGCTCCAAAGTGTGCCATATCTCTTTTCCGCGTCATATATTTTTGGATATCTTTCCTACTGCATTACACCCTCGTCAGGTGTTGATGATTCTGATGGTAGGGAGCTCTTATGTTAGGGCCTCTATTCTCCTCAAATACCCTTCAATAGATCTCCACCAACCGTACTGTTAACGCCATTCTGTGTGTTCGGTGTTCTAGGGAGCAACATCTCACCATGCTCCATGCGCTGTGCTGCTCAGATCTGATGTATTTTCCTGATGTCCTTTCTCATATTGGGCACTGTCCCCATGCACCGACCTGGCATTTTCAGAATTGTGACTTATAATCAACTTTACCAGTAAAGAGGGTTTTAAAATCCAATTCTTTAGACACCAACTTCAAAATTCAAATCTGTTCCTAATTGAAATGTATCACCTTTTAAATAAGTTAATCCATTGTTATCCTATGGGAGAGATAGACCTTGCCATAGTAAAAAAACAAATTTACAAGGGTTTCACTACCAGGCTATGTAAAAGTTAAAAGCACATGTCCAACTTTTTAAATACACTGCACCCTGACCTATGGGTTGTTTAGGGCCTACCCTGGGGGTGACATATGTATTAAAAAGCAAGGTTTAGGCCTGGCAAGACATTTACCTGGCCAAGTCGAAATGGCAGTTTAAACTGTGCACACAGGCTGCAATGTCCGACCTGAGGTGTGTAAAGGCACTTAAGTGGGCTGCACTATCAGTGCTGGGAGCCCACTAGTAGCATTTAATTTGAAGGCCCTGGGTACATGTAGTAGCACTTTACTAAGGAATTACAGGTATATCAAATGTGCCAATTAGGTGTAAGACAATTTTAAGTTGTTTAGAGGAGAGAGCACACTTGACCACTGCTTAGCAGTTGTAAAATGTGAAGAGTCACAAAAGCCAACAAAACTGGTTCAGAAAACAAGAGGATGAAGGCAAAATATTTGGAGATGATCCTGCCAAAAGGGTCACGTTCAACAGTGCAACTTATTCTTGAGGTTATCCTTGCTAACTCCTGAATTTCAGGAGTAAGACAAAAGTACTCCAAGTTTATTCTTGCAATGCAATAGTAGCCAGGATAACTACAAGGCTCTCTTTACAAGTGGTCTTGAAGTTGGCCTGAAAATGTCCAAGCTATGGAGTTAATGATACTGGAGTAAACAGACCCACAGTGTTCTAGCAAATGCCATAATTCTGATGGGGTTGGTAATTTGTGTTACCAGGCCCATCAGATTTAATAGATGAGCCTTAGCGAGTGCTTAAGAGTACGTTTAAACACATTCTTCATGAATCAGGCTAAATGTGTACCTTCCTGCATGTTTATGTTCTTAGACATGTATTCTCAAATGTAATGACAACGGTTTGGCTATATTAAGATGCTTCAGTTCATTTTAAGTATGGTTTCTGTGAACATTAACATATTGAGTCTGATTCACAAAGATTTTTCATATTTGTGTCTTATACCAGTAAAATCCAGTGTGACTCACACCTGAGTCACAGGGCCTGACTGGGAACCAAAAGCAGCTCTGGCAAAAATGTTCAAACAACACCTGCTCCCTTCCTCTCCTCTCTCTTTTCTCGTTCATCCCTCTCTGACCTGATCTCTCCTTCCTTTTTCACTTTTGTTACCCCTCACCTCTCTCTTTCCCTTCCCTCTCTCTCTTTGCTTATTCTCTGCTGTAATAAACCACATGGAGCTTTAGAGAGTTACAGAAGTACCAGAGTGGCTGTGGTTCTTCAAAATCTAGCATCCTGTGGCTCCCAAGACCATAATGCTGTGCCCGCCTCCCCTCAGGGAATACTGGATTAAATGAATGGCCAGTCTGGCCCTGTGAAGTCAGGAGTAAGACACAACTACTCACAGAAAAAGCTTTCTGTGTCTTGGGTGCTGTAAATTAGAACTACCAGACTGCACAGAAAATTACATTATTGAAAATGAGTTCTGCCATTCTGAAGCACATGAGAAAATATTGAAATCAACAACATTTCTTTCTGTGTGCAGAAAAAAAATTGAATGTCCCTTTCTCTAAAATGTTACTGTGCCAAAACAGACCCTTTTTTTAAAAAAAAATTCTCCTTCCAAGTAAAAATTACACTTTAACTTTACTGATCTGCACTGATCTGGAAATACTCATAAAGGGCATTTGTAATGTGAAGTACAGTATTCTTTCCCTCCCTATCAAACATATGACAAAATGGATTTATCACTTCATTAGGGCAACACCTTAACTCTTTATCTGTGCAACACTGAGGTATATATGTCCTTTATTTTTAGAAACAGTGGGATTGAGTCACCAAAGAACAAAGCCCTGGCATAATTTGCATTAACCCCGTGTGATTAGCATAATTTCTATATTTTGGGTCGTTCTTGTTACACTAAATTTCCGAAATTGCGCTATTATGCTGTTACACCACTTTGCATAACTACACGCCGTTTGCGGTAAGAACAGTGAATGGTAACATTTTACCATAAGTGCACAGGAGTAAGGTGCGACCAGTACTTTAGTTTTTTTGCACTTTGTTTTTTTTTGGCACAAAATGGACGTAAGGGTGCAATTTTGCTCTAAAATGCAGTGGCAACGGCGCTTTTGCATTTTCTTTAATTATGTGTAATCTTGCAGAATTTTACTAAAAGTTTGCTTAATTACACAAATTGAATTACGCAAATTTCGTACATTCCCTAAAAAGAATAAACTTACATACAGAGATTTATATCTCCGGCGGAACATACTTTTCAGTTTTTTCCAACTCATAAACGTTCAAGGAAATATGCTTGGAAGGCAGTACTGGACACAGGTTTCCAGGCGCACTGCAGGAAACTGTTTGACTTGTGCCCCATGTTACGATTCCCCCAAATAGCATGCATTTAAGTCACGGGGCATGGAACAAGCTGCCTAAATGAATAGACTTTTCCTTCTTCATTGAGAAATATTTTCTCTCCGGGAGAAACCCATTCCACTTCAACCCAATGAATATAGGGGGGGGGGGTCAGTTCCCCTTCCCATCCTGGAAACCACTGAGCACTTCCAGGGGTAAGGAGGGATTGGACGCCGAGTTTGTAAATGCCCATTGGCTTACAAGTTTTGGGGTGTTCACACTCTTTTAAGGTAAACGACGACTTTAATCATCCAATTTATACCCCCTTTCGGGAATTTAATAATGCTTATTTTTCAGCACGTGTGTCGAAGACAACTGCAGTACAAAACTAAGATTTCTGGGTGTATGCATGACACTAACAGGATTTGTTTCACTACCAGATATAAATTAAGAATATAAATGCACCTTAACTTTTTTTGTGACTTGAGCACAATGTCACTATTGCTACTTGTGATGGAGCAACGTTTTATTGGGTTTACAGTAAGCAATAAATACAAGTGTGCAGCACTTACACAATCAATAACTATTAACATAGTGTATCTTAACCTTGGTATGGAGCTGATATAAGCCACTGCACAGAGTCCACTCCCCAGTCATAACGCCACCACGCACCCCACACCTTGCAATATTTCTGTGGCACCCTCAGGCGTTGTATACATATTCCTCGTCTTTTGCACCATAGTCCACGCCTTGGGTCCATTCCCATATAGGACGCTCTGTGTCCAACTGCCAGTGGCTAGCAATGTCTCTTTGGCTACCAGCAGCTCCGCCCTACGAAGACTTCTGAGGTCCCCCACACTCATCCATGAAGCTGAGCGGTGCTGTCCGAGGATCCGGTTTGATTGTCCTGCCCAGTATTCAGGATAGGGTGGAGGTGTTCTGGGCCAGTAGTTTTGCATGACAATACATTCTCTTACTGTTTAGAGGAAAGTTCACACCCCTCTTTACTTTTGAGGCAATGGGGGCCAGTCCTGTCCTCACCTGGGAACAGTAATGTTAATGCCAGGCCATTCGTTGAGCAAAGGTAAATGCAACATTGTTTTTTAAAAATGAGATTTTTTTTTTTTTTAAATGAGAAAAGTATAATTTAGAATGTTCTGTGTGTGCTCATGTTTACCTCCCTGTATTTAATGGTTAGGTACTCGTCATCCTCCATACTGGCAGAAAGCAGTTTACTCGCTGGACCCTGCGGATCCCCAGAATAACGGTTTCAAAAATGATGACCTCATCATCTGGATGCGGTTAGCGGCTTTCCCCTCCTTCCGAAAGCTGTACCGTCGCGTGAGTCGCACTGGCGTGTTTGCCGATGGGCTACCCCCTGGCAACTACAGCTACAGCATAGCATATGGTATCCTTTCTGTTGCGCTCCAGTGCCCCCGTTTGCACCGAGAGATTACACGCGTTGTTGCCCTTTTGTATTTCTGTGTTTGGGAGTTGAGTTAATGTATTAGAAAAGCTATATAGTGACCAGGAAACTCCACGGTGCAGAAGAGTCTCTGAATCAGATTTGTTCTTTTTCATAGATTTTTGAAGTTTAGTTAAAAATGTATCACTTTGAGCCCTGAATTAATCAATGTTAAAAAAGCATGAGAGTCACACTACCTAGGTCCTAGATTTAATTTACTCCTTACAAAAGTGCAGTCACATCTCTGTTTGTAGTTATGGCTGACATGCCACTTCATAGGAACTTCCATTTCTCACCCTATTTAAATTTGCCATTCCTGACCATTTTGCAAGTTTCGACTGAAAGATGTGCAAACGATTCGAGGCCGAGCAACTAAAGTAACTGAAAAGGTCACTTTAATTCGACAGGTTCGATTCACTGTTACATTATAAAACATTACCCCAACCCTTAAACCTCCTGTATGCACCAATCATATACACTAACGCCCAAACAAACACCATACATCCCGAATCCATCCATCGTGATTAAACAAACTGCCTGTCCATACTCCATTCTCCCACATGTCTCCATTTCTCCAGCTCTTTGCCCTTGACCCCTTTCCTTCCTAGAAAGCACACCAATATCTAGGCCCACTCCCCCCATCACCCCCTCCACCCGAGCTCTCAATAACGTTCATCTATTGCAAGTCCTCAACTGCATGCCAACATAGATGCTAAACATCTTGCTTTAAGTGGACAACCTAATGCTCTAGATCTGGTCCATTCAAAGAGGCCACCATCATGCGACACACCCTATCGCAAAGAATCCCTTCACCCAAGTCCCTAATGAAAGAATACCTCTCCCAAATCCCTCACTGAGGGAAAGCTATGCAGGAAAAACCCTGCTCTGCCTACCCACAGGATTGTGGGGTCCAACAAAACCGGCTCTCCTTCAACCAAACCCTGACTTAAACCTCGAACAAACCCCGAAACCACAGCAAGCTAACATATCACATTCATTATCCTCTCCCAGTACCACTCACCTAAAGGGATAATGACATGATAACTTCTTCCACCCGCAGAGTCTCATAGAGTGAGAAACGGGCAAAAGAACAATGGCCAAGCAACTTAAAGCGAAAAGGGCCTCTGTAATAGGACAGGTCTGTGCCAGTATACAAGATAATACTCCTACTCAGGAATACACCACCCACACACACTGAAAGCCCAAACAAACACCATATTTCCCCAATCCACCTAGAGTAACTTGTCTACAAACTCGCCATCCACTCCTAGTTCGTCCTCCTGTTTCCCTTTACCCAACTCTGTGCTTCTGACCCCTTTCCTTTCTAGGAAGCATGCCAGTACTGGGCCTGGGCAGAATTTCAATTACACTAGAGTAATCAGAGCAATTTTAGTAATTCCTCGTTACTCTGATGCAGAATTACCAATAATAACACAATTATTTCTGCTCGCGTAATTAAGAGTAATTTGGGGGAACAAATTCTACTGTGAGAGCACATTTAGCGATCACGAGCAGATGCTCGCACTCACTATTTGTGTTCAGATGCATTAAGTGCTATTTCTTAGCACAAAATGCATCCTCAAATCCATTTAAGACACAACAGTGCATTTTAGAGCATATTTAGTGAGCACAAGCAGCTGCTCATGCTTGCTTTTGCTGTTCTGTTGCATTTAGCACTATTACTTATTGCAAAATGCATTCTTGCACCCATTTAGACATGAAGGGACATTTTGCACTAAAAAATAGTGCTCAATGCAGTTACTCTTTTCATGTAATTATGCACAATCTCACTGAATCCCTAGGTAATTTTACTTAACTACACTACACTGAATTACACAAGTTACGCCCACCCCTAGCCAATATGACACTTACCCGATTCACACCCCATGACTGGATTCGCCTGCTCAGTAACCTTTAAACCTAACAAAATCACGCTAACCACGAAATCCATAGCTAGGTGTTTTCTTGCCCACTGAACTGCATTCTCATAATCACCACCAATTCTCAGTAAAAAACTTGAAAACGACCCTAGACCCTTGGAGCGACCCTTGACCCTTGGGTAGGTCGCTCCCCCGCCGCTGCAGCTCCACCTGCCCTGACCCCTGCCACCTGTGTGTAGGTCCTCTCTGCGCCTGCTTCCAGTCTGCCGTTCTCTCTCCTGTCGCTCCTAACTGCCATCTGGTTACCTTTCTCATCCTGTTGCCTTTCTCTCCTGATTCCTTCTTCACCTTGTTGCCTTTACTCTCGTGATTCCTTTTTCCATATCATTTTTCTCTCTTTTGCCTCTTTTCTCTCTTGCTGCCTTGCTGACCTACGATCTTGTTGCCTTTCCATCTGGTGCCTTTTTCTCTCCTGACTCCTTCTCCATTCTGCTGCCTTTTCTCTCGTGATCCCTTTTTCCATATCGTTTTTCTCTCTTGCTGCCTTGCTATCTTGTTGCCTTTCTCTCTTGACTCCTCTCCATCTTTTTCGCCCCTCTTGCCTTTCCTTCTTAATTCCTTTTCTTGTAGCCGTTTTTCCCTCTAGTTGCCTTCCCGCTCTCCCGCCTCCCGCTCTCCTGCTTTCCCGCCGCTGCCCCCGTGCTGCCCCGCCCCCCTGCGCCCATTCGCTGCCCTCCCTCCCGCCTCCCACCCCTCAGCTGACCCCTCCTCCCCCCCTTCCCTCTTATGGCAGCCACTGCGCGGCAGAGATAGAGACTCTTGACCCTTGGGAAGGTCGCTCCCCTGCCGCTGCAGCTCCACCTGCCCTGACCCCTGTCACCTGTGTGTAGGTCCTCTCTGCGCCTGCTTCCAGTCTGCCGTTCTCTCTCCTGTCGCTGCTCTCCATCTGGTTGCCTTTCTCATCCTGTTGCCTTTCTCTCCTGACTCCTTCTTCACCTTGTTGCCTTTACTCTCGTGATTCCTTTTTCCATATCGTTTTTCTCTCTTTTGTCTCTTTTCTCTCTTGCTGCCTTGCTGACCTACGATCTTGTTGCCTTTGTATCTGGTGCCTTTTTCTCTCCTGACTCCTTCTCCATTCTGCTGCCTTTTCTCTCGTGATCCCTTTTTCCATATCGTTTTTCTCTCTTGCTGCCTTGCTGCCTTACGATCTTGTTGCCTTTCTCTCTTGACTCCTCTCCATCATTTTCGCCCCCTTGCCTCTCCTTCTTAAATCCTTTTCTTGTAGCCGTTTTTCCCTCTAGTTGCCTTCCCGCTCTCCCGCCTCCCGCTCTCCTGCTTTCCCGCCGTTGCCCCCGTGCCGCCCCGCCCCGCGCCCATTCACTGCCCTCCCTCCCGCCTCCCGCCCCCCAGCTGACCCCTCCTCCCCCCTCTCTCTTATGGCAGCCGCTGTGCGGCCGCGGCGCTGGCGCGTCGAAGGCGCGCCAAAGGCATGCCCGTCTGCGCCCGTCCGCGCCTGGACCGCACCCAGCGCCAGAACCCCTGGCCCCCACCGCACCCAAACCCCCATCTCAGATACAATGCCGCCTCCCTCTACACACTCAACCCCGGGCAAACCGCCAACTGCTACCAGGCCAGCCCCAAACGCACTCATGGACCCTTCGACTGTCAAGCCTGCAGGTATACCTTCCACCGAGCCTGCAGTCCCTCCACCAGCCCGCGCACAGACAACCACCTCAAGTGCATCCTCCTCAACACACGCTCCATCCACAGGCACGCCATCGAGCTATGGGACCTCCTGGACACTACGGCTCCTGACGTCACCTTCGTCACAGAAACCTGGATGAACGCCTCCTCAGCTCCCGACATCGCCATTGCCATCCCCGACGGCTACAAGATCGCCTGGAAAGACCGCGCCAACCAAATCGGGGGAGGAATCGCCATCATCTACAAAAACTCCATCAACATCACGACTACCAGCGAAGACACCCCCCTCGCCGCTGAACACATGCACTTCCAGATCCACTCCGACCCCAGGACCACCCTCAGAGGTACTCTCGTCTACAGGCCCCCTGGCCCACGCGCCCTTTTCAGCGAATCCATCACTGACTTCATCACCCCGCATGCCCTAGCCTCACCAGACTACATCCTTCTCGGGGACCTAAACTTCCACCTGGAGAAGAACGACACCAACAACGCCACCCTGCTCGACAACCTCGCCAACATCGGACTCAAGCAACTGGTGAACACCCCCACCCACTCCGCTGGCCACAAGCTCGACCCCATCTTTTCCGCCAGCAACCACATATCCTTCAGCCACTCCTCTGAGCTACACTGGACCGACCACAGATGCGTCCACTTCACCTTCAAACGTGAGACCCACCACCACCGCACACAACAAATCCCCCGCAGACCCTGGAACAAAATCTCCACAGAACACCTACTTGCAACTCTAAACCACAACCAACCAGCCAACACCACCGACGCCAACAACGCAGCCCTCAGGATCACCAACTGTGCCGACGACCTCGCCCCTCTCAGGAGCCACCCAAGAGAGACCAACAACAGGAAACCCCCGTGGTTACCAAGGAATCCAAGAAATCCTGCCGTACCCTCGAAAAAACCTGGCGCAAAGAACATACTGCAGAAAACATGTCAGCCCTCAAGATCGCCACCCGCGAACACCACAAGCTGATCCGCTCCACCAAAAGGGCATCTTTCAAAGAGAGACTTGACAGCAACACCCACAACAGCAAGGAACTCTTCCACATTGTCAAAGAGCTCTCCAACCCCAACACCAGCTCCAACACCATCACGCCCTCACAAGAACTCTGCAACTCCCTCGCCACTTTCTTCCATCGAAAGATCACCGACCTACACAACAGCTTCGGACCCCAAACCCCCCCACCCACCACTGAACCAACAGCTCCAACCACTACCCTCAATGCCTGGACCCCTGTCAGCACCGAAGAGACCAGAATCACCATGAACACCATCCACTCCGGCTCCCCATCGGACCCATGCCCCATCACATCTTCAACAAAGCCGACGCCATCATCGCCCCCTATCTCCAAAGCATCATCAACAGCTCGTTCGCATTTGCCACCTTCCCCGAGAGCTGGAAACACGCTGAAGTCAACGCTCTCCTGAAAAAACCCACGGCTGACCCCAACGACCTGAAGAACTTCCGCCCCATCTCTCTTCTCCCCTTCCCGGCCAAGGTCATCGAAAAGACCGTCAACAAGCAACTGACCAACTTCCTTGAAGACAACAACCTGTTCGACCCCTCCCAATCTGGTTTTCGCACCAACCACAGCACGGAAACCGCCCTCATCGCAGTCACCGACGACATCAGAACCCTGATGGACAACGGAGAAGCTACCACCCTCATCCTCCTGGACCTCTCGGCCGCCTTCGACACTGTATGCCATCGCACCCTAATAACCCACCTCCGCTCCACTGGAATCCAAGGTCAGGCCCTAGACTGGATCATCTTGTTCCTCTCTGACCGAACCCAGAGAGTCTACCTCCCGCCCTTACGCTCAGAACCCACCGAGATCATCTGCGGCGTTCCACAAGGCTCTTCGCTCAGCCCTACACTCTTCAATATCTACATGAGCCCCCTCGCGAACATCGCTCTCAAACACAACATCAACATCATCTCCTACGCCGACGACACTCAGCTGATACTCTCCCTCACCAAAGACCCAGCCACCCCCAAAGCCAACCTTCATGATGGAATGAAAGACGTCGCAGAATGGATGAAGCTCAGCCGCCTGAAGCTGAACTCTGACAAGACGGAGGTCCTCATCCTCGGGCACTCCCCGTCCGCCTGGAACAACTCATGGTGGCCCACGGCACTGGGCTACGCACCAACCCCCTCAGATCACGCTCGCAACCTCGGATTCATCCTGGACCCCCTCCTCACAAGTCAACGCTGTCTCGTCCGCCTGCTTTTACACCCTCCGCATGCTCTGAAAGATCTTTAGCTGGATCCCCACCGACACTAGAAAAACTGTTACACACGCCCTCGTCACAAGCCGACTAGATTACGGAAACACCCTATACGCAGGAACCACCAGCAAGGTACAGAATCGTCTCCAGCTAATACAGAACACCTCTGCACGCCTCATCCTAGACATACCATTCCACAGCCACATATCCGCCCACCTGAAGCACCTGCACTGGCTGCCTGTCAACAAAAGGATCACCTTCAGGCTCCTCACCCACGCACACAAAGCCCTCCACAACAAGGCCCCTGAATACCTCAACAGACGCCTCTCGTTCTACACGCCCACCCGCCAGCTCCGCTCAGCCAGCCTCGCTCTTGCCACCGTCCCTCGCATCCGCAGAACCACTGCTGGAGGCAAATCCTTCTCCTACCTGGCGGCCAAGATATGGAACTCCCTCCCCGTTCACCTTAGAACCACCCAGGACCACCTCGCCTTCAGGAGACACCTCAAGACTTGGCTCTTTGAGCTGCAGTAAACCCCCCCCCCCACCCCCCAGCGCCTTGAGACTCTCATGGGTGAGTACCGCGCTCTATAAATGCCTTGCTTGATTGATTGATTGAAAAGATGTGAAAATCACTAGCTATGGTAAGACACAATCTTAGGACTTACCTCCGCTGTCCTCCCTAAACTTAACACCGACCCCATCATACACTGTTTCCAACATGAAACGTGTTTGCATACACACAGTATCGTGTGACAATGTACAATATCAAAATTGCATCTGAACTGCATAGACACTCACCTTCTTACTCATGTCTCATTTCCACCCACCACAATTGATGGCATAGGTGAAATTTATGGCAGCACCATTATCATTGTTTTCACCTCGCCCATCCTGACTCAACCTTCCTTCTTTCCACAGCATGCACTGTTTTCAATATAAAACTGTTCTCAACACATATATCACATAACATAATGTACAGAAAACATTGCAGAGTATTATGGAATGTATTTAAAATTTATTTATTAAATGTCTTTGTTTTGCATAATGTCACTGGCACATCAGTGAGCTTTGAGTCAAATATAGTTAATCTGCTGGTGCATGTAAGGACTGCATACAAGGGAGGTAAGGAAAAGTTGCATTTAAACAAATGACAGCTTGAGCCTGCTGCCAGTATCCAGTTTTCAAAGGATGGTTTACAAATTAATTTAATCCTGTCCAAATTCTGCCTCTATGATTAATTCTCTGAAAACTTTGAATGGTATATTATAAAGATAGCCTTCTTGCTAGGCATCCTGGAATAGGCAATAAATAGTTTTTTTAAACAATTGTATTCGTTTCTTCACTCATAATTGTTCATTACACCAAAGAACATAAAAGAAACAAAACGTGAATCAATAAGGTCAAGCAGTGGTCAAGTTTCGTCTTGAGTCCATATATATCAAATATCGCCCAGAGCAGTACAACAGCAGGTACACAATCCAATAAGAGACATTTCGCCTAGTTAAGTAGGTAAACTAATACTTTACTCCTGGCTAAATCCTCCTTAGTCTTCTCAATTATCAACTTACATACATTCCCCTCCCATCCATAAAATTTTCTAATATGTTGTCATCCATATGTACTATTCACAGCCGCAGCTCCATTGCCATTAGCTGTTCAGCAATCTCTTAAAGCCATCTCTAATCGGAGCCAGTGGAAAGCTTAATGCTTAATGCTTTCACCAATAGAAGAGACACTTTTACTATTTTATGTTAATATTTCAATTCCACATTTTGATTGGCGGTCCCAGTAGACATTGCTAGGGTGAAATAATAATAATCATCATCATCATCAACACTTTATTTCGGTAAAAGCATACCATAAAAGTACAATACGAATCAATCTAAAAGATAAAATATGAGAAGAAAAACAGATAAAATTAGAATACAAACTCTAAAAATGAAAGAATTTAGAACAAAATAAAACAATAACTAAAATAATTTCCACAAGTATAAAATTTAAAAGGGCATACAAGCTCAGCTAGATAATAAATACATTAAGCTAATATCCATACACTTGTGTATAACAGCTGTACTCTATGGTACCTATTACTAATGTCTGCTACTGAATCTCTTTCTTTAAAATTCCATTCCTAAAATGCCAAATTGATTCAAGAAATTTTGCCACAAGGCACACAATTTGTACAGATGAATCTGACTTGAGTACTCTCAGAGCAGGTAAACAGTTCCTAAAACCCATTTGTTTGCATAGAGGGATAATCCAAAGTGCACCCAAGGAAAACTTGATACTGATGGCTCTTTTGCCCGATCAAGTGTCTTACCTTCAGACTAAGTGCTCAATTATGATCTTGGCAGTAAGGGTTACTCTGTCACACTGTGACAGGTATCCAGTCCGTTGTGTTACGATCCATTATGTCCTATGGAAAATGTGATATGGCAGATGGAATATCTGTCATGTTTGTGATGGAATATTCAATCCGCCAAGATCATAATCAGGTCCTTGGTCTCTTTCTTGGAGCTTGGATTCCTCCAGCAGGAAAAGGCAGCAGGCTCTACTCAGGAAAGCACACCAAACTTGGACATGTTTGCTGCAAAGGTCTGCATAACTAGGTTTTTGGGCAGCTAAAAGCTATGTGTGGGATCAACCTGATTTTCTTGCCTAACAAGGACATGCCTTGGATAATGGTCTGAGTCCACCAAAGGTCTGAAAGCCCAACATTTTTTAAGGCTATTATTTCTTAATAAACCCTTCTGGGCTCCAATAAGGAGCTTAAGGACAGCACTAAGAGGTCAGAACTCACTCCAGGCGAGGCCACCAGCAGAGCCCAGATGACTTTGAGTTGCAATTGGTTACTCCAGGAAATAGGCCATGTGTGTCTTTTGATGTCCCTGTAGCCAAGCAGGAGGTCAACCAACTGATCCCTGGAGTCTACTAATTTGTCCTGGCAACAGTATGAGCAGGTCCAGCACTTCAGGTTGCTTCAGAGGTCTTAAACAGCAGATGCAGTTGTTCATTTGTTCTTCCTCTGGCCCAGAAAGTATTATGGGGGCTGTGGATGAGATGCCAGTTTTGTAAATTTCACTAGTTAGAGTGTTGAGGTGAGTCCTGGATACTCCCTAATTAGTAATAAAAGGTTTCTGGGGGCAACTTGTAGAGCTCTCTGCCTTATTGCAGACTATCCCATAGTGCACTGTTCTAAGGGACATCCAAAATGGCACAGGCATTCCACCTCTAAGGGGAGTCTGTGGGACAGGCAGGGGTTTATTTAGGGAAATGAGCTACCCCTCATCTTCAGCTACTCCATACTGGTTATGTGACCAGCTCCCTTTCCTAGTGGGCTGGGGCCTAACTAATTACTAGGGGCCTAAAGGACAAAGTTCTTTCCTTTGGATTCCTCTTACACCAAGCTTTAAATGGGCAGCCCTCTTGCCACTTTGAAGTAAATAAAAGACATGAACCCTCCCAGCTACTATTGCTGGGTCAACAGGTACTACATACCTAACACCCACCTCATCCTGCCCAAAAGGTCCAAACCATTGCCCTGCTCTGGGAGCAGTTTTCACACTTTATTAAGGTTAAGGACTGGCAGGGGCAACTGCTCGGCCGCCAATGTACATTAGTCTCCAGGAGCTTCAGGCATGGAAAATGTAACTTTCTAAAAGTTCATGTTCCTAAATATTTACTAAAACCTAAGGTCGCTGATTAAATCGATTTTTTAATAAGTATTAAAAATAGTTGTTGAACCATTTTTCTAGCTTGTCCCAAACCCGAGATAGAAACATTTATAGATTTATTTGCTTTCATTTTCTTCACTGGACTGCCAGTACATTGAGTGGTGAAAATAGTGTTTAGCAGTGTGTCAATGTACAGACATGCCAAAATTACATTTCTACATACCCCCTATTAAATACTAGGCACCTACCTTGTGGGCTATGAGGCCTACTTAGGTGTTACTTGTTAGGATTCACAAGAAAGGCTTTCCCATGACATAAGGGTTATTTTGGCTGCTCGGACTGCAGGTTTAAACTGGAGCAGTCAGGCTACTTTGGTAGGCCTGAAGCCATGTTTTGCTTGTCATAGTAGTGGATGGCAAAATAAGTGCTGTAATTCCTGGGTGACATTTAACTCCCTACTATGGGTGTAATATCTACACTATATATTATAGTATTACATGACAGTTAAGTATACCAATCAAGGATTAGCCAAAGTTCATATATTGTATGGGTTAGTGCACATACTCTGGGCATGGACGTCAGTGCCCCAGTATGTAGAGTCCAAAAACAGCAATGAAAATTCAGCAAAAATGGGGGTGACCATGCGAAAAGGACTATTTTCTTACACAAGGTAGCAAATGATTTAAAAAAAATATACCATATAGGCATGTCTAACAGGTTTCATCTGTCACGTCTAAAGGCACATTTCCTAGCCCCAAATGAAGAAGGGAAACATTGCATATGGATGGTGCCTAAGGCCTGAATGAGTTGTCTGGCCTTAGTTCCTGAGGTTGTCTTCCATCATCGATGCTGAGCCACTTTGTTTTATAGGACACTGCAATTTGCCTAATGTCAGCGGGTGTTCTGTGGATTACTTAAAAGTTTTGGGATTGGGGCAAGGTGGTGTATGTTGGAAAGTGATGAGAGTACCTTCGGGATTTTTGGATGTGGTCAGGGAATCTCCAATGTTGTTGTGCGTGCTTCTTATTTTAGGTATGATGCTTGAAAAGCTGCCAGTGTTGTATTATGTTCCGACCAAATACTGGTTAGCCCTTAGACCGAAGCCATAAATACATCATATTTCTTCCTTTTGGTGTATCATAAATTAAAAGTAGTTCCTTCTTTTCATGCTAATTTACTTTTATGTTGCAGATATTGCACAAGAGTAAACTTGTTAGTTCTTAACTAACACCTTCAGATTTTGCTATTTCACGCTTCAGAGGACAAAAGCATGTCATTCTATCAACCATGAGCTGGGGTGGAGGGAGTAACTTGTTCCTTGGAATTGCTTACGCTGCAACTGGTGGGGTAACAGTGTTGACAGCTTTTGTCATGCTGGCAATTCATTTAAAAATCAAGAAAAAGCAGACATATTTTCAACAGTAATTTTAATTTCATTGAAAAAATGAGCGCAGTAAAGTCCGACAGCAACAGGTGTCTTGGTGTGCTCTAAAAGACACGCCTGATCGATCCCCCTTTCACTCGGTGTGGATGTTGATTATCATCTCTATGAACAAGAATTGGCCGGTGTCATAAAAATGAAGTGTAACACAAGAGCAATGCTGCATTTCTTGGTGAGAGACGATCTCCTTCCACATCCCCATTCATCGACACGCGATTGCTTCTGTGTCTTCATCTCGGAAGTGTGATTGCATCCAAAGTAAATTTCATGGGATGATTTTACAAGGAAGATAGAGCTGGAAATAACATGAGAAAAAATGTAACAACCTTACAGTGAGGAATCTGTGCGTGATGCCGGAAACACTTTAAAGCAAATGAAGCATCAAGAAGAAACCAATTGTTATATATTATCGAACAGTAGCAAGTATTACATAAAATGGGGAAAGTTCCAAAACATAATGAACTCTAACAATACTGATGTAATATCATCCCCATATCCTTGTGCGGTGTAGTGTTTCATAGCCTCTGATGTTACAGAGCACACATATAGTTCAGTCACATACAGAACAGAAAAAACAAGCACAGGCTAGCTCACAATGACAGTAATAGATGTAGCCTTAGATCGCTAAAGAACAATCTGGAAAGGACAGTGGCGTAAAGAAACTGCCCCCCCCCCCCACCCGCAAAGAACACGGAGAGGGCCCCCTCCGGACTTACTCAGGCCAGGTGCTGTGCTGAGGGGGCCCCCTGGAGCTCGGGACCCCCTCGCACCGCGGTGGCTGCGGGTGCATTTGTTACGCCAGTGGGAAAGAAAGTAAGAGTTTCAATTTGCGGGCTTGCAAGGGAATGCAGAAACCGCATGCTTTACATTTTTAATCGCCTGTGAAGTACATCATTTTAATGCTACTTTGCCTGGTTGTCCAGGGAGAACAATGTTTGGTACTGGAAAACCATTTGTCTGAATTGCATCTCTCTCACTAGCTCATCAGCATTCCTTTGTTGATCTTCATGAATAAACCTACCTAAGAGCTTGACAAAGGCCTGGCCTGGTGAACTGGTTATGGTTCTGTGTATATGGTCCATTGCCTTTTCAAAACTGCACTCCAATTTTCCTGTAAACAAGCCTTTTAATCTCAAGTACGGATGTAAAAACTGGAACGAGTCAGTCAGAATTTATCAAAAATTATGACTAAAAACATGGGGCTCCAGGTGTGTCTGTGCAGTTCAGGAATGTCTTAGAAAAGTGAGTCTTGACATCTAGAATGAACCAGTAAAATACCAGCATTAAGATAGTAGTTAAGTAGCCCTGGGTATATCTTTTATTTAGACTAATGTCCGAATGGAGCAAGCATGTGGAGTGTCAATATAGCCAAACACAGTTTGAATTTCCTTAAATAAACCTGCTCTGAGTACCGTATACTTTTAGAGAATATTAGGGAAGACGTCCAGTTCAAAGTTGAAGGTCTTTAAGTATGGAGCTGTTTGAAATGTACTGCACACAGTAATAAAATGGGACGTAAACTGATGCATGAAACATCTTTATGGCAAAGAATGTGGTTATTTCGCTCAGCCAGCTTGGTTAGTTTTAGCTCATGGGACCTTATACCGATGTCAGGATTGCAGGACATATGGAATGGATATCATATGAAATCCTTTATCATCCTAGTGGGAACCTTCAGCCTTCACAGGTCTTAATTCTACAAATATTTGCAACTGTGCCACAACCTGGAGATGTTGTACCACTTAGATTTGGTGCCCGTTCCTGAATTGAGCCTGATAGAGGCTAAGGTACTGTGTGATCGACTGACTAGGAAAGGGATTTCCTGGATCTATCTACCCCTAGTAAGACATGTTCCAATCTTTTCACTATGTTGCGGTCCTGGTCAGAGGGATGATTCTGGACACCTGGAGAAAGACAATTATAGGGAGGTGAAAATGACTCCTCACAGTCCATTATGGGCACATGGCAACTTATTCAATTTAAATTTTCCAAAGTGTCTACTATGCTCAGGAGCGACTTTGGAAGAGGGCAAGAGCTCGATTCCTGGATATATGTCAGGCAGATTTGGTGACTAGCTTTTTTTATATGGTCTCGGAGCTGTAATGTAATCTAAACAAATTAGCAGATGTTACGCCCCCCCCCCCCCCCCCAAGGATTCTGGGATGCCCATTTGACTTCTCCCCTAAGCTGGGGTTGTTGTGATTTATGGAGGACTTGGGGGGTTCACGTGGGTCAAGATTTCTGGTGCTGATGGGGCAGCTTCTGGGCAAATGGGTAATTTACAGATACTGTGCTTAGAGATGGCTCCTCCGATGGAAGAATGATTGAAAAGTATGAATCACTGTTCCAGCATTGAGGAACCAATATACATTTGCAGGGGCTACCCCCAGAAGCACATGAAAACTTACGCCAGTGGTTAGAACACTTTTATATTTTGCTGTCATAAGCACCTAGACTAGATTTGGAGAGCACAAGATACTGTACTGCTTTACTGAACAAGTGTGCATTGATCACTTCTAAAAACTGTAAGTGCTGGAGAAAAATTGTCACGTGTTTTACTTTGATGTAATTGTTTTGTCTGTTATGCAAAATTGTAATACAAATGTTTATAAAAACAAATATGATACACAATGAAAAATATAAAATAAATATACTTAATTGATAAATACAGAAATTGAAATATTTATCATTCACACGTCATAAACTTGTCTCACTGAAAAGATCTCAAGCCATTAAATTAATATGAAGCGTGTTGAAAATAATTTGACACCCATTTAAATGAATGTCATGTGTTGATATGAATATGATGCTTGTTGAAATAAATAACACATTGACATCTCTATTACAGGGATTGAAATCAATATGATTCATGTTAAAATGAATATAGCATGCCTTAAAATTAATTTGATATGAATTGAAACAAATATTACATGCACTGCAATGAATAGGAAACATTTTTTAATTATTATGCCACACATTCAAATTAATTTTACATACATTGAAATGATTCTGAAAAGTTGCAAGTGGAATGAATATGAAATGTTTTTAAATGAATATCACATAAATTTTTAATGATGATGGAAAGCACTGATATCAATGTGGCCCATGTTCAAATGGATATAACAAGCAGTAAAATGACCACAATGCACATTGAAATAACAAAATATGCATTAAAGCAACTATTATATGTTGAAATACATATTGCTTGAATTCAAATAAAGTTACCAAGTATTTAAGTATATATGACAACCATTGAAGCAATGCGATGCATACTGAAAATAGTATGACATGCAATTAAACAGATATGACATGCATTCAAGTTAGTAAAATGTGTTTAAATGTATATAATGTATTGAAATGAGAAGGGTCTTCTTTGAACTGAACAAATGAATGAAATTAATACGGTGAGCACTGAAATGAATAGGACTTGCAACGAATTTGCTAAACATTTATACTTGGCCTTAATTCCGGGTGAGAAGTTAGCTGAGGTGTGTATTATATGTTTTTTGTTCTGAAACAGACCAGGTTTATTTGCCATCACTAAGACTTGATGTACTTGTTGGTGCTTTAGGAATCGTTCTGTGATGGGTCTCAGAAGTGAATGCTATGTTCACGAATCTATGCAGCATGGAAAACTCATCATGTCATGACCCTTTTCTGATTCAGCAATTCCACAGAGAAGTATCAACATACTTGATCATTATTTTGCCACGATCCATTGATCATGCAAACCTCCAATAGTGTCTGGTTCAAGACACCTCAAAACCTACCTGGGACAAGTTGTAGAGTGGTTCACTGCTACCTGCAAAGGCATTGTGATCAAGAATACAGGGAGTGCAGAAATAATAGGCAAATGAGTATTTTGACCACATCATCCTCTTTATGCATGTTGTCTTACTCCAAGCTGTATAGGCTCGAAAGCCTACTACCATTTAAGCATATTAGGTGATGTGCATCTCTGTAATGAGAAGGGGTGTGGTCTAATGACATCAACACCCTATATCAGGTGTGCATAATTATTAGGCAACTTCCTTTCCTTTGGCAAAATGGGTCAAAAGAAGGACTTGACAGGCTCAGAAAAGTCAAAAATAGTGAGATATCTTGCAGAGAGATGCAGCACTCTTAAAATTGCAAAGCTTCTGAAGCGTGATCATTGAACAATCAAGCGTTTCATTCAAAATAGTCAACAGGGTCGCAAGAAGCGTGTGGAAAAACCAAGGCGCAAAATAACTGCCCATGAACTGAGAAAAGTCAAGCGTGCAGCTGCCACGATGCCACTTGCCACCAGTTTGGCCATATTTCAGAGCTGCAACATCACTGGAGTGCCCAAAAGCACAAGGTGTGCAATACTCAGAGACATGGCCAAGGTAAGAAAGGCTGAAAGACGACCACTGAACAAGACACACAAGCTGAAACGTCAAGACTGGGCCAAGAAATATCTCAAGACTGATTTTTCTAAGGTTTTATGGACTGATGAAATGAGAGTGAGTCTTGATGGGCCAGATGGATGGGCCCGTGGCTGGATTGGTAAAGGGCAGAGAGCTCCAGTCCGACTCAGACGCCAGCAAGGTGGAGGTGGAGTACTGGTTTGGGCTGGTATCATCAAAGATGAGCTTGTGGGGCCTTTTCGGGTTGAGGATGGAGTCAAGCTCAACTCCCAGTCCTACTGCCAGTTCCTGGAAGACACCTTCTTCAAGCAGTGGTACAGGAAGAAGTCTGCATCCTTCAAGAAAAACATGATTTTCATGCAGGACAATGCTCCATCACACGCCTCCAAGTACTCCACAGCGTGGCTGGCAAGAAAGGGTATAAAAGAAGGAAATCTAATGACATGGCCTCCTTGTTCACCTGATCTGAACCCCATTGAGAACCTGTGGTCCATCATCAAATGTGAGATTTACAAGGAGGGAAAACAGTACACCTCTCTGAACAGTGTCTGGGAGGCTGTGGTTGCTGCTGCACGCAATGTTGATGGTGAACAGATCAAAACACTGACAGAATCCATGGATGGCAGGCTTTTGAGTGTCCTTGCAAAGAAAGGTGGCTATATTGGTCACTGATTTGTTTTTGTTTTGTTTTTGAATGTCAGAAATGTATATTTGTGAATGTTGAGATGTTAAATTGGTTTCACTGGTAATAATAAATAATTGAAATGGGTATATATTTGTTTTTTGTTAAGTTGCCTAATAATTATGCACAGTAATAGTCACCTGCACACACAGATATCCCCCTAACATAGCTAAAACTAAAAACAAACTAAAAACTACTTCCAAAAATATTCAGCTTTGATATTAATGAGTTTTTTGGGTTCATTGAGTACATGGTTGTTGTTCAATAATAAAAATAATCCTCAAAAATACAACTTGCCTAATAATTCTGCACTCCCTGTAAAGTGGGTTCAGGGGGACAGCACCCCAGACCCTTTTATCTTCTTATATGGGGAGTAATACCTATGGTGCATTAGAGAGTGTTAGGGCAAGAGCGCCTCTAGTGTGATTTCATCAGTGTGGGATTTTCCCAGATTGCAGATTTGCAGTGGGAGCAGCGTCTGGCCTATGCCAGAAATCATGACATGATTTTTCTGGTTTGCCAGTGAACTACCAGTATGGTGTAACACACTGGACAGAAGGTTCACTAGTAGAGCGAGTGCTACAGAGTGATCATAAATGTACAGTGAACTCCTTGGGCATTCACCAAAGGCATAGCAAACAGGACTCACTTGATAAAGTATTGTCATCAAATGATGTCATCTCAAATGTTGCAGTGATGTTATCAGTGATGTTGTGGAGCACGTCATGAGTGATGTAAAATGTGGGGTAGTTAGCTGTACATGGCGAGGGCGCGAGTTATGGTTACTAGAGATAAATATAACTGGTGAATTTCAGTGCTTTTTTGAGTTTAAAACATTATGTTGTCACTGACATTTTCACCTAATTATAACATCACTTTAACCTTTGTTTTTTTCAGTGAATTTCTACGGTTTTGTTTAATGTAATGTTTTATTACCATATATAAAATCAACCCCCACCGCTCACAGCCTTCGGACATGCATGGTAGGGGGTTGGCTGCTGGGCCTGGTCTGTGGCCAGGCCCTGTGTCCTACCCCCCAAGGTCAACAAGCCACCCGCCTGCAGCCGGGCCCTGCTCTCAACCTTCCCCCTCCCCCCACAGTCAGTTAACCCTCTATGCATAGTGTGGGGTTGGCCGCAGCCTCTAGCCTGAGAGCAACCAACGACACAAGGCCTTCTCCAACACCAAAATATAAAAAGTGAGCATATTGGCTTTATTAAAGGGTGAGTATATCAGTATATATAAAGCAGATATATCTTCTTTCTTCAAAAATCACCAATATTTTTAATTAACTTAATATTTCAATACTTCACACAATGCAATGTTTATTAATATTGATTATCAAAACTTTATCAAATATTTTACAATAAATAATATGACTGACTTTCTTTTTACAAAGTTTGTATCATTCACATTTTGTGGGTGACAAAAGTCAAAATAAATAGAGACATTAAAACAAACATGTCTATGACTCTTTCTTTGAATGTTTTTTGACCCAGAAAGTGCAATCATAAAAGTAATCACTAGAAGACCTTGTATTCCAGCTGAAGAGCATGGTTCTCCAGCTAGGAGTGCTTTAGAAAATATGGTAAGTTCTCCAGGGCCTAGGGGCTTACTGTTGTTTTTTTAATGGTGCAGTTGCAAGAGTCCCTCGAACCCAACCGTTCAGATATGTAAATATTTTTAAGACTTAGGCGCTCATTATGACACTGGCGGTAAGTTCCACTTAGCACAATGCCAACTGCCGCGGCAGCGGATAACCGCCAAGCATATTATGACACCCACACATACCAATCCGTCACTATACAGCCACACACGCAAGTCCGCCAGCCCAAAGGTCAGTGCTAAACTGGCGGTATCTAAACCCTCACCCTTACGGCAGCAGAACTACACCCACAACATTATGACCCACAAATTACTGCAGTGGACATTCAATGGCAGTAAACCATTGGCGGTACATACCGCCACGCTCAAATTACACACACTCAAACAAAACAACACCACATTGTGGAATTCAAACTACATACACCTGACACTCATACACACACCACACCCACACCACTGTAAAACACACACCCACAATACCCACATCCCTTTACGACGAAAAAAATTGCCACCAGAGAGACATACAGCAAGAGCACCCACACAACCAGAGCCACATAACACCATCACTCATACCCTCCACGCACCTTACATCACACACCACAACACATCACCCCACACACCCTCACCCACACCACTCACACTACACCCATGGCACCACAACAACACCCCAGGTTCTCAGACGAGGAGCTAAGGGTCATGGTGGCGGAAATCATTCAGGTAGAGCCACAGCTATTTAGCTCACAGGTGCAGCAGACATCCATTGCTAGGAAGATGGAGCTATGGCGGAGAATCGTGGACAGGGTCAACGCCGTGGGACAGCACCCCAGAACAAGGGATGACATCAGGAAGAGGTGGAACAACCTATGGGATAAGGTGCATTCCGTGGCAGCAAGACACCAACTAGTTGTACAGAAGACTGGAGGTGGACCCCCATCTCTTCCCCCACAACTAACAACATGGGAGGGGCAAGTCTTGCAATCATGCATCCTGAGGGCCTGGCAGGAGTAGGAGGAGGACTGGACTCTGGTAAGTCAAATCTCTATTACTATCACCCCCCACCTGCATGCCATCACACACCCTTACCCCACTCCCATCACTTCACCACCTCCCACATACCCCACAATCACAACCCACTAATCCCAATACCAAGCCCTGCATGCAACACCAATGCATGGACACCCCTCACTGACCTGCATGGACACCTGTCACCACTGTGTGCACACTGGAGAGAATCACAGAGCCCACCAAATAGCAACTCACACAAAGGCTAATCTGCCAGGGCAACAACAACCATAGAGGGCAACACACCCATGCACAATATGTCACACGCAGAAACAATAACACTGCAATTACATCCCCACAGGTCCCCCAGCCAATGCCACCGGAGAAGAGGTGACAGCAACATCCAGTCCCCACCCCAGAAGAGGCCCACAGTGATGACAGCAGCTCTGCTCGGCTGGATCTGGATGACCAACCTAGCCCATCAGGGATCTCCGGACAGTCAGTTACCCAGGCACAGTCACACACCACCACAGAGCCTCCCCCCTCAGGAAACACCACCACAGCACCCACCCAGTGGGCCCATACCTCTGTCCCCAGGACATATCAATCAGCAGTGTGTCCACCACTACAGGGACCCCAGGCCACCCACAAACACAGGACGATCAGGAACCTGGGGTCAGTGGCAGTGGGCACACAGTTCAGGAGACAGAGGCAAAGGACAACAGGGAAGTTGGGAGGACTGCTCTGCGCCAGGGGGAGGACAGGCCCAGGGAACCGACTCTCCAGGAGGCACTCACCGCGATCCTAGGAGCATACCAACATTCCCAGGATATGCTGGCCAGATACTGGACAAGTTGCAGGAGAACATGCGGCTACAGGAGGGACAGTACCTGGGGATCAGGGAGGACTTTAAGGACATAAACACCACCCTGATCACCATTGCAGGGGTGCTGGCAGACATGGCCAACACTATGAGGGAGGCAGTGGCACCCCACCGGGCCCCTGCCACTAGCCAAACCGATGAACAGCCCTCCACCCCCGCTGCTGCTAGTGGACAGGAGGCCCCGCCACAGGACCAAAAGGCCACCAGCACATCTACCCCTGCAGAAGGAGTACCACCCCACAAACGTTCCCTGTGATCCAGGCAGAAGCCAGAGACTATAGCCAAGACCCCCACCAGGAAATAAGACTCTCCTGATTGTCACCCTTGTGTCCCACTCTGTCACCCTGTCCATCTTGAACTGCCATTGCTCCCCTTCCTATGCCCCCTTGGACAATGCACCTGTGATACCAATAGACTGGACTCTATCCTGGACTTTCCTCCACCATCACCCCAGCCCATTGCACACCCCCTCTACATCTTGGCACTTAAATAAACACCCTTTGAAAAAATACAAGTATGGAGTATGTCAAATGATTTAAGTATGTATTTGTTTAACAAGGTTTAAACATTGCAATTCAACTGTACAGTAATGTATACATAGGAATGACCTGTAGTTGGCTACAGTCAACACACGAGGAGCGATAGTGGGGCACACATATCTGCAAATAGAGATGCCAAAGGGTACAGTGAGTGGCCATAGAAGTGGGAAAATCAGCCTGCCAGTGTCAATGTCAAACACAAATCGGTCAATTAAATGTGAAGTAACACTGTCTTACCTGTTTGTCATTGGAAGTATTGACAAATTATTGCACTTCTGTTGTCCTCATCCTCATCCTCTGCCTCCTCATCTTCAATGTCCACAGCTGCCACATGGCCATTTCTGGCCTCATCCTCCTGCAGAAAAGGCACCTGATGACGTAAGGCAAGGTTGTGCAACATACAGCATGCCACGATGATCTGGCAGACCTTCTTGGGTGAGTAGTACAGGGATCCACCTGTTAGATGGAGGCAACAAAACCTGGCCTTCAGGAGGCCAAAGGTCATCTCTATAATTCTTCTTGTTCGCCCAGGTGCCTCATTGTAACAATCCTCTGCCCTTGTCCTGGGATTCCTCACAGGGGACAGTAGCCATGAGAGGTTGGGGTAACCAGAGTCACCTGCAAATATCAAGGGACAACTGTTAGCCACACACTAGCCCTTAGGGCCCACACCATACCCATACACCAAAATATACTGGGTGGGAACCAGGCCTCACCTATTAGCCACACTCTGTGCCTCTGGAGTTGAGCCATCACATATAGGATGCTGCTATTCCTCTGGATTAAGGCATGATGCACAGACCCAGGATGTTTTGCATTGATGTGGTAGATGTACTAGTCCGCCAGGCACACCATCTGCACATTCATGGAGTGAAAGCTCTTTCGATTTCTGAACACTTGTTCATTTTGCCGGTAAGGGGGGACAAATGCAATATTTGTACCATCAATTGCCCCAATAATGTTGGGGAAATGTTCATTGCATAGAAATCAGCTTTTACTGTGGCAAAATCCTCCACCTGGGGGAAAACTATGTAGCTGCACATGTGTTTAATCAGGGCAGACAACACTCTGGTCAGCACTATTGAGAACATTGGCTGAGACATTCCTGCTGCCAAGCCCACTGTCACTTGGAAGAAGCCAGTTGCCTGGAAATGGAGCACTGATAGCACTTGCAGGGGGGGATCCCGGTGGAGTGACGGATGACAGAGATTAGGTCAGGCTCCAATTGGGCACTCATCTCTGTGATTGTGGCCTTATCCAGTCTATAGCTGAGGATAATGTGCCTGTCCTCCGTTGTTGCCAAGTCCACCAGGGCTCTGTACACGGGGGAATGTCGCCATCTCCTATTCATCCACAGCGGTTGCAATCTACGGGGCAAAATGGTTAGCAGCTGGTCAGTATCTCTTATTTCCAACCACTACACTTCAATTCATGTTGTGATTGTAACAGTATTTTGTTGGAAAGGTCCAAATGGTGCATATGTGTACTGTGATGCAGTGAGGAGCCATGGCCTGCACCCCCCTGAAATGGTATCTGCCTGTCCTATTTGGAGGGACATGTGGAAATGAGGTAATTCCGCTGACGTTGTGCGCCATTGCGGGAGGCGGTCGAGAACCGTCGTGCAACTCCTCATTGGTTTATATTGGGCCCTATGGGGTACAGTGGCCAATGGTGATGTACACCGGCGGTGACAGTACGCACTGCCGCGGACGTGACCACCATCTTCTATCTGTTCACTCACTTGCTAGCTGACCTTCAACAGGAGAGGACCTACACTGCACGTGCTGCTGTGACCTGTTTCTGGAACTGACCATGGCTCGTGTGACTGGGGAAAGGGCCCCTGCCTTCACCTCGGCGGAGTTGGAGAGACTGGTGGATGGGGTCCACCTGTATGGGTCTCCAGACCATTAGGTGAGTACTCCGTGATTATGATGCATGGGGAGTGAATGCATGTAGTGCTGTGTGTGAAGGCCTCATGTAGGGGGGTGGGTGGTGGATGGGCACTGGGCAGAGTGCAGCATGTATGGTGGGCCATGTCTGTGCTAATGGGGATGGGAAAGGGCATGGTGGGCCATGAGTGTAACAGGCAGGATGGTCGGACTAGTACCTTACCCTGTGTCCATTTCCATGCAGGTCAGCGCCCATCAGAAAAGGGGTATATGGCGTGCCATCACCAAGGACGTGCAGACCCTGGGGGTCTACAGCAGGTGGAGCACCCACTGTCGGAAACGGTGGGAGGACCTGAGACGCTGAGCATGGAAGACGGCGGAGGCCCAGCTGGGGATGGCCTCCGAACGAGGATGGGGTGGCTGTTGAACCCTGACCCCCGATGGCCTGCATACTGGCGGTGGCTTATCTGGAGCTGGATAGGTGTTTTGGGGGCATCACAGCAGCAACAAGGGGGTGAGTACAGTACCCTTATATACAACTTGTGTCTGGTGGGGTGGTATCCGGGTGGGGGATGTGGGCCTGTGGGTGCCCCTAGGCCAGGCCTGACATTGCAGAGTAGGCCCCTTGTTGGGCAGGGTTCTGATGTAAAATTCCTCCAAACAAGCTAGTGGGCATCCACTACTGGGCAGGGGTCTGTGGGTCTCAGGTATGCTGCAATTGGCCTGGTGACTAGCATTGTGACTGGTAGTGGATTGCCTAGTGCGTAGGGCTGTTCCCTGTGTGTGTGTGTGTCATGTACACATGTGTGTGTGTCGTGTACGTCAATGGTGGTGTTGGTGCCGCCATTGACCAAGTGTATCCTTTGTCTCTTCCACCCCTTTTTGTTTTGTCACCCTGTCCTTCTGGGTATTAGCATCATTTGGTGGGGGCTCAGGGCTCCAGCGACGGAGGGAGCTGCATCCCCCAGGACCCAGGATGCTGAATCCACTGACGGTGAGGGGACCAGTGGAACGGAGGGCGAGGGGAGCACCACGGTGGAGACTGGAGGGGACAGTTCTGACACGGATACCTCCTCTGATGGAAGCTCCTTGGTGGTGGTGGACACCTCTGTGCCCACCCCAACTACAGGTGCAGCCACCACCCCCGTACCAGCATCTCCCTCCCAGCAGACCCTCAGCGAGTTTCCCGTGCCTGCTCACTCAAGAGCGTGGGCATCTCCTTCGCCCCAGGCACCTCAGGCCCTGCCCCAGTTAGCCCTGCTGCCCTGAGTGAGGAGGCTATTGACCTCCTGCGATCCATCTCTGTTGGGCAGTCAACCATTGTGAATGTCATCCAGGGGCTGGCAGCCCAAATGCAACAGACTAATGCATTCCTGGAGGGCATTCACACTGGCATGACGGCCCAACAGAGATCAATCCAGGCTCTGGCCTCCTCTCTGATGGGAGCCATTGTCCCTGTTTCTAGCCTCCCTCCTCCAACTTCCTCTACCCAATCGCATTCCTCTCAACTCCAACCTATCCCAAGCGCACAGTCAGACGAGCAGGCACCCAGGACAACACACAAGATTGGATATGGCAAACACAAGCACTGCACTTCATCCCACAGGGACTCACACAAACTCCATTCAGAATCAGACATACCAACATCCACTGCCTCCACTGTGGCCCCCTCCTCCTCGTCGTCCGCCTTCCTCCCCGTTTTGTCTCCACTCACACCTGCATGCACCACATCCTCATCCACTACCCCCATCACCAGCACACCTAACAGCACACGCCCCTCACTGGCAGTCACCACCCCCACTTCCATGCACATGTCCCCCGTGCCCTCTCCCACTGTGTCTGTGCCCCCTCCTCCCAAAGTACACAAATGCAAGCACTCAGACACCCAACAGCCATCAC
This sequence comes from Pleurodeles waltl, assembly GCF_031143425.1. Taxonomy (NCBI): domain Eukaryota; kingdom Metazoa; phylum Chordata; class Amphibia; order Caudata; family Salamandridae; genus Pleurodeles; species Pleurodeles waltl. Next base: position 715,104,517 of record NC_090447.1, read on the forward strand.
CTCACAACAGCATCCAGCCCATGCACCTGCACCCAAACACAGCAGATTGACACGTCCTACAACCACTCCCTCTTCCTCCACTCCCAAACCATCTCCCTCTTCCCACCCCAATGTCCCTAAGAAGCTTTTCCTCTCCACAGTTGACCTCTTCCCTACCCCTCCCCCCGTCCTTCATGTCCGACCAGGGTGATCAAAACCCAGGCGAGCACCTCAGCCACCCAGTCCACGGGCACAGTATTGTCCACAGCTACAACAGGTGGGAGAGGATACCGGGCACCAGGCAGCCACACTGAAAGGGTGCTGGCACCAAGTGCTGCAAGGAAGGGAAAGGAGGCACCCCTAGCTGCTGCGTGGAAGGAAAAGGAGGCATCCCCGGCTGCTACAAGGAAGGGCAAGGAGGCACCCCCAGCTACTCAAAGGAAGGGCAAGGAGCAGTCCCCAGCTGCTGGCAGGAAGGGCAAGGGGCCTGCACCAGCAGGCGAAAAGGACAAGGGGCCTGGTGCTGGGGCTCAGTCAGAGCCCCCACCACCAGACATAGTGGTTCAGCCATCTGAGGCTGCAGGGGAAGGGCTGGAGCCTCCCCCCACTACTGCTAGCACCGCCGCCAGCTCCACCACCAGCACCACCGGCAGCAGCCCCAGTGGGCAGCCGTCCGAGGGTGCAGGGGATGGGCTGGAGCCTCCCCCCACCACTGCTAGCACTGCCACCAGCTCCGCCACCAGCAGCAGCAGCCCCAGTGGGCAGCCTTCCGAGGCTGCAGGGGATGGGCTGGAACCTCCCCCCCACCACTGACAGCACCTCCACCCGCACCGGCACCAGCAGCAGCAGCCCCAGTGGGCAGCCGTCCGAGGCTGCAGGGGATGGGCTGGAGCCTCCCCCCACCACTGCCAGCACCTCCACCAGCAGCAGCAGCCCCAATGGGCAACTGTCTGAGGCTGCAGGGGAAGGGCTGGAGCCTCCCCCCACCACTGCTAGCACCAACACCAGCACTGCCACCAGCGCCGTCACCAGCACCGCCACCAGCAGCCCCTGTGGGCAGCCGTCTGAGGCTGCAGGGGATGAGCTGGATCCTCCCCCACCACTGCTAGCACTGCCACCAGCTCCACCACCACTCCGCCACCAGCACCATCACCGGCGCCGCGACCAATACCGCCAGCAGCAGCCCCAGTGGGCAGCCATCCGAGGCTGCAGGGGATGGGCTGGAGCCTCCCCCCACCACTGCCAGCACCGCCACCAGCACCGCCACCTACACCGCCACCTGCACCGCCACCAGCCCAACTGCTAGCAGCAGCAGCCACAGTGGGCAGCTGTCCGAGGCTGCAGGGGAAGGGCTGGAGCCTCCTCCCATCACTGCCAGCACCAACACCAGCACCGGCACTGCCACCACTGAGCAGCCGTTGCTGCCGGCGGGCAGTGTGTAGTCGTGCCTCCGTGGACTGTAATGCATCCTGTCCACTACAAATCATGTGGGTCTGACACCCAGGTGAGTGACTGTGACCTTGCACTCCCTGAGATCTGCATCACAGGGCACAAAGCCCCCTCCAGAACCAGTGGAAGCAGGCATCCACTCACCCCCTCCTTTCCAGGATGAAGCACACTGGGCACAAAACCCCCTCCAGAATCAGCGGAAGAAGGCATCCACTCACCCCCTCCTTGCCAGGATGAAGCACACTGGGCACAAAACCCGCTCCAGAACCAGTGGAAGAAGACATCCACTCACCCCTTCCTTGCCAGGATGAAGCACACTGGGCACAAGGCCCCCTACAGAACCAGTGGAAGAAGGCATCCACTCACCCCCTCTTTGCTAGGATGAAGCACACTGGGCACAAAGCCCCCTCCAGAACCAGTGGAAGAATGCATCCACTCACCCCCTCCTTGCCAGAATGAAGCACAATGGGCACAAGCCCCCCTCCAGAACCAGTGGAGAAGCCATTCACTTGAGAGAATGTGGCCTTGCACTCCTCAGGACCAAGCAGTGGGCAAACTACCCACTTGAGAGACTGTGGCTTTGCACTCCCCAGGACCAAGCAGTGGGCAAACCACCCATCTGAGAGACTGTGGCTTTGCACTCCCCAGGACCAAGAAGTGGGCAAACCACCCACTTGAGAGACTGTGGCCTTGCAATACCCAGGACCAAGCAGTGGGCAAACTACCCACTTGAGAGACTGTGGCTTTGCACTCCCCAGGACCAAGCAGTGGGCAAACCATCCACTTGAAAGACTGTGGCTTTGCACTCCCAGGACCAAGCAGTGGGCAAACCACTCACTTGAGAGTCTGTGGCCTTGCACTCCCCAGGACCAAGCAGTGGACAAACCACCCACTTGAGAGACTGTGGCTTTGCACTCCACAGGACCAAGCAGTGGGCAAACCATCCACTTGAAAGACTGTGGCTTTGCACTCCCAGGACCAAGCAGTGGGCAAACCATTCACTTCAGAGTCTGTGGCCTTGCACTCCCCAGGACCAAGCAGTGGACAAACCACCCACTTGAGAGACTGTGGCTTTGCACTCCCCAGGACCAAGCAGTGGGCTAACCACACACTTGAGAGACTGTGGCTTTGCACTCCCCAGGACCAAGCAGTGGGCAAACCACCCACTTAAGAGACTGTGCCTTTGCACTCCCCAGGACATGGCACAGGGCATGTAGCCCCCTCGGGGACAAGTTGTGTTGTACCATCTTCCGGCTGAGGTGCCCCCTCATTCCCGTCCCCCCGAGGTGCCTGTGTATTTTCGACCTGATGCCCCTGCAGTGTTCTCTCCGTGTTGATGTAGGAGTAAGATGGGGCCTTGGCATATGTGATGTGGCCCTGTGGCCCACAAACATTATGGACTGGGCAGTGTCCCTCCATTTGTGTATATGTCAATACTGATTTGATTTTTGAGGACGTATTCCTAGTATTTTATCTTATTACACTCACTTCAATTACTTCCTTTTGTCCTTGCATTATTCCTGAGGGGTACCGGGTGGATGTGTAATGTTGTTGCATCTGTTTGTGTGTATGCTGTTGGGGGTGGTGGTGTTGCGTGTTGCGTGTGTGTGTCACTCTCTTTTTCCACCCCTCTCTGCTGTGTGCTAGGCAGCAGTACTCACCGTGGTCGTCGTCGCCAGAATTGGTATTCCTGGTGTAGGAGGAGGTAGAGCAGCATGGGGAACACCTGCAGTTCGGACTCCATTGTTTCATGGTTCTTCCCTGAGTGTCTAGAGGTGAGTCCTTTGCCTTCTGTGTACTGTTTCCGCCGTGCTTTTGATGTCGTTAGTACCGCCCCGGAAGAGTTGGTGGATATGCCTCTTGTAATACGTGGGCGGTACATTGTCTTCTGCTTGGCGGTTACCTCAGCAGTGCTTGTTGCTACCGCCGTGGCGGTCGGTGTGTTAAAATGGCTGTCTGTGTGGGCGGTTTCCACTGTGGTCATAATTCCATTTTTTTTTACTGCCGGCTTGTTGGCGGTATTACCGCCGCTTTATCACCAACCGCCAGTGATGTAATGAGGGCCTATATGCCTTCTGCTGTTCTTGTTGAATCTCCTAGAAAGAGTGATGTTAATATTGTGCTTTTAAAGATTGAATTTGGAGAAAGTTTACATGGGACAATTGATTTAAACAGATTGATGTCATACAATGCAGATGAAATGAGGTACTCGATCAAAGAAGCAGTGAGGTGTGTAAATAAAGAACATGATATACTTGAAGAACTAACTGACAAGTGTGAGATTGACATCTGTAGAATGAGAACTGTGCTGGGAAATTACAAAACAGATTTGACCAATGATATAATAAAGGCGTTGGGTTTAAATACTTAAAAAGCTGACACTAAAGATCTAGTTGAAAAGAAAAAGGACTGTAGGGATTTGAGGAAGTATAGAGAAAGGTGGAAGAAGAAAGTTACTATTAAAAAGTGAGCGTGGCTTGGATGCAAGCCAAGACGGCACTTAGTGGGTGAGCTCCAGTTTCAAACTGCCTGCTGAGACTAAAATCCTGTTTCCTGGAGACTGCTGATGATCTCTGGCTCACTCAGAAACTGGGAGAGACCCAGCATGGCAGAACCCCAAGGCAAGAACACCCCGCTCAGGGCGAATGCCCACCCCAACCGGGAGCTGCCAAATCAAGATGGCAGCCAGACCCTGTGAGTGGGGATTGCTCAGGTGGGGAAACTGACGTGGAGCTCGGGCCACTCCTGGCACAGCCACCCTTACTGCTGTTGCTTGAATCTCCCCACCCTAAGAGAGAGCTCGTACACTGGGTTCCCCACTGAGAGGCCGGCCTGTGCTGTGAAGGAGGGCTCAAAGGGCTGGCTGGCTGAACCACTTGACCAGTGCAATGCACTGGGCCCGATGGAGTAGCGATGAGTCAAGCCCCTCTGGTCCAATACACACTGTGGTCCTGGGTTTGCCACTGAGCCTTGTGGTCGGATGTGATCCTGCCCTGGTCCCTCGCTCTCTCCGCTTCACCCAGGAACCTCTGTGGGGCCCAGAAGAGTGGATTCTTACCTCACTGTTCTCCTGCAATGCCCATCGGCAGAAGTATCCAATGGACCCCAACATTATGGACGAGACAAAGGCCAGAGGCGTTCCCACTCCCATAATTTAGAAAAATGTCTTCCAGAGCAAAGGGTCAGGCAGTGAACAAGTGGACATGGCAGAGCTGGTTTGGGACCTGAGGGGACTCCTAATCCCACACTAAAGGAGCTGCTACAGGCCATCCAGTATCCTAGGGCCACCTTGGAGACAAAGATGGACACGGTGGTGACGGACATCACATTGATCCGGGAGGACATGGGCAGGATGGCAACATTTGTGTGAGGGCAATGAACAGTACCCTGAAGGAGCGTTCCTGCTTCATAAAACCCAGACAGCTGAAATCTGCCACTTCCACAAAGCCACCAAACTACTCCACACACATGCTGAGGAAGCTGAAGGCAGGTCACGACACAACAAAGTACGAATTGTAGAAATCTCAGAGAAAGCAGAAGTCAACAATGTGGAGAAATTCATGGAGGAGTTCCTCATCGCCAGGCTGACCTCAGCAGACTTTTCACCACATGTTGCGGTCAAAAGGGTGCACAGGATGCCTGGTACCACACAAAAGCCTGGAGTGAGACAGAGAGTGATAATTGTTCGCTTCCTGCATTTCAAGGACAAGGACGCTGTATTTAGGGTCATCTGACTGCTGGACCCGTTCTCTATCAGTACCACATGATAATGTTCTTCCCTCACTTTACGCAAAATGTACGGGCCAAGGGATGCTCTTTTGACAGTATTAAGTTGGAACCCATGAAACATAATCTGCAATACTCCCTACAATTCCTGGTGAAATTGTGTATAGTGGATGATGGCAAGGTATGGTTCTGCATGACACCAGAGGAGGCTGGGACTGGTTGGAGAGGTGCCATCTGGTTGGTCCGGGGAGGCCATACCCCACCTGCATGGAGAGGGCCCCGGGCAGCACCACAAAGTGGAATGAGTCAACCCTCTCTGACCTCGGACAGGTGTGGAACTGAGCGGGGACTTATCATGACCACAGCGGAAGGTGAAGAGCAGGTAGGACTGCCTTTCACAATGCAAAGAAAAACCCAAGACAGTCTTCAGCCCTAGATGATAAGACTCATTCCTGAACACTGTCTGGTTTCACAAGGATTGATGTTTGGATGGCAGATACCTTAAGCACTGGCAGAGCAGGTAGTTCTATACTCGTAGCCCGAGGATGTGTGGTGAGAGTTTCATTTTTTTTGGGTGGGTGACATTAACACAACAGCATAATGTTGACACTAGAGAGTGAGAGATAGTGGTCCTTGCAAAGTGGGTAGGAACGTCAAAACTGGAGTCAAACACTGGAGGGGGTGATACAGTAGTCACCCCGTTATCCTGGAATGTGAATGGCCTGGAGGGCAAACTTAAAAGAGGGGAGGTTGTTGTAGACTCCTGTTACAGTAACAAGACTGCTGGATGTTGGGTGGCAGCACCACTGAGTATGAAGGACTAAGGCCCTCATTGCAACCGTGGCGGTCGGTGTTAAAGTGGCGGTAATACTGCCAACAGGCCGGCGGTAAAATAAATGGTATCACGACCACGGCGGAAACAGCCAACACAGACAGCCAGTTTAACACTCCGACCACCATGGCGGTAGCAACAAACACCGTGGCAGTAACCGCCAACAGCGAGGCGGAAGACAATGTACTGCCCCTCCCCATTACAACCCGCCAATCCGCCAGCTTTTCCGGGGCGGTACCAATGCCATCAAAAGCACAGCGGAAACAGTGTTTGGAAGGGAAACCCCTGGGACCAGGTAGCATTGAGGCAGGGCTAGACTCCATCCTGCGGCGCCTAAGCATGCAAACTGGTGGTAGTGTCAGTGCTGGTGGAGGTGCTGCCAGTGGTGGTGGCAGGCTCCAGCCCGTCTCCTGCAGCCTCGGGCGGCCGCCCACTGGGGATGCTGCTGCTGGTAGTGGGCCTACTGTCAGCGGTGCAGGTGGCGGTGCTTGCGGCGGGCTGCTGGCAGTGCTGGCTGTGGGGCAGGTGCCGGTGCTGTAAGTCGTGGAGGGAGGCTCTAGCCCTTCTCCTGCAGCCTCGGACGGCTGCCCACTGGGGATGCTGCTGCTGTCGGTAGTGGTGCCAGTGGCGGTGCAGGTGGTGGTGCTTGCGGCAGTGCTTGTGGCGGGGATCCTGGCAGTGCTGCCCGCGGTGCTGGTGGCGGGGCTGGCGGTTCTGCTGGTGCCTTCGATGGCTGAAGTGCCTTGCCTTGGGTCTTCTGCCCCTTCCCCACCTTGGCAGATGCTGTTGTGACCTTGGCTCTGGCAGCTGGAGTTTTGGAGGAGGCCTTGCTGGGTGGGTCGTGCTCCATGCCCTTGCTGCATGCTGTCCCCTTCTTCACCTTGGCAGGTGGCAGAATGGTTTGGTCCTTTGCACGGGTTGGTGGCACACTGGCTGGCCTGACGGGTGCCCCCTTTGAGCCTCTGGGAGTTGTAGGTACCACAGCAGATGCCGACTTGGTGGTTGAGGTGCTCGTCTGGGTTCTAGACACCCTGGCCTGAGGGGAAGGACGGGGGGGAGGGGTAGGGAACAGGTCAATGTTTAACAGGAAAAGCTTTTTAGACACACTGGGGCGGGAAGAGGGAGAGGGTTTAGGAGTGGAGGAAGAGGGAGTGGTTGTAGGAGGTGTCTGTCTGCTGAGTTTGGGTGAAGGTGCATGGGCTGGATACTGTTGTGAGGTGGATGGCTGTTGGGTAGGTGGGTGCTTGCATTTGTGGACTTTGGGAGAAGGAGTGACAGACACACTGGGAGAGGACACAGGGGACGTGTGCATGGATGTGGGGGTGGTGACTGCCAGTGAGGGGTGAGTAGTGATGGGCGTGCTGGTGATGGAGGTAGTGGATGAGGATGTAGTGAATGCAGGTGTGAGTGGAGATGCTACTGGGAGGGAGGTGGATGAGGAGGAGGAGGGGGTCACAGTGGAGGCAGTGGATGTTGGTGTGTCTGCATGGGGATGGTGCTTGTGTGAGTGCCTGTGGGAGGATGTGTGGTGGTTGTGTTTGCCTGAGCCCCTTCTGGGTGTTGAGTTGGGTGAATGCTGGTCTGATGGTGTGCTTGGGATAGGCTGGGGTTGAGGGGATTGGAACTGGGTGGAGGAAGTTGGAGGGGGAGGCTAGATGCAGGGACAAGGGCTGCCATCAGAGAGTTGGCCAGAGCCTGAAATGCTCTCTGTTGTGCCGCCACGCTAGAGTGAATGCCCTCCAGGTATGCACTGGTTTGTTGCAAATGCCTCTTGACACCCTGGATGGCATTTAGTATGGTTGACTGCCCAACAGTGAGGGATCTCAGGAGGTCAATAGCCTCCTCACTGAGGGCAGCAGGGCTGACTGGGGCAGGGCCTGAGGTGCCTGGGGTGAAGGAGATGGCCACCCTCCTGGGTGAGCGGGCACGGGAAACACGCTGAGGGGCTGCTGGAAAGGCAGGGCTGGTAGGGGGGTGGCGGCTGCACTTGTTGTTGGGGTGGGCACAGAGGTGTCCGCCACCGCCAGGGAGCTTCCATTGGAGGAGGAGTCGCTGCCTGTGGTCTTCCCTCCTGTCCCCATTGTGGTGCTCCCCTTGCCCTCTGTCCCACTGGTGCCCTCACCCTCGGTGGATTCGGCCTCCAGGGCCATGTGGGGTGCAGCTCCCTCTGTCGCCGGCGCCTCAGCTCCTCTGCCAGATGATGCTAATGCACATGAGGACAGGATGACAAAACAAAAAGGGGGGGAAGAGACAGAGGATACACTTGGTCAATGCCAGCAACACCACTACCATTGGCGTACACAACACACAGGGAGCAGCCCTATGCACTAGGCCATGCCCAACCATTTACTAAGACAGTCACTAGCCCATAGGGTACAATGCCTAACGCCATCAGCTGCACACCAGAATCCCACAGGACCTTGGCCAGTAGTAGATGCCCACTAACACTATTGGAGTAGGAGTACTTCAGAGCCTGCCCAACAATAGACTTACCCTGCCATTTTTGCCCTGGCCTAGGGGCACCCATAGCTCACATCCCCCACCCAGGTACCTCCTAAAGCGCGCAAAGTCAGGGTTCAGAATCAGTACTCACCGCCTTGTGGCTGCTGTGATGCCTTCAAGCGCCCATCGAACTCCGGATAGGCCACTGCCAGGATGCGGAACATCAGTGGGGTCATGGTGTAACGGCCACCCCTTCCTCGTTGGGAGGCCAGCCCCAGCTGGGCCTCTGCCGTCTTCTTTGCCCAGCGGTGCAGGTCTCCCCCACCTCTTGCGTCAGTGGGTGCTCTGCCTGTCAAAGACCCCCAGGGTCCGCACATCCTTGACGATGACACGCCAAATACCCTTTTTCTGGTGGGCGCTGACTTGCAGGGAAGAGACAGCAGAAAAGGGAATTAGTCACCCGTCCGGACCGTCACACTCATTGACCACCAGATCCCTCCCATCACCTGAGGCACATACATTGACCACCTCACATGCTGCACTCTGGCCAGGATGCCTCTGCCCCCCCTACATGTGGCTAACATTCACAGATCTCCATACATTCATGGCCCACACATCATGCTCACAGTCTACTCACCTGTTTGTCTGGAGGACCGTAGAGTAACATGTACTGGGATGGGACCCCATCCACCAGTTTCTCCAACTCCTCTGCAGTTAAGGCAGGGGCCTTTTCCCCAGACACATGAGTCATGGTCGGTTCCAGACACAGGTTACAGCAGCACTTGCAGTGTAGGTCCTCTCCTGTTGAAGATCAGGTAGCAAGTGAGTGAATAGATAGAAAATGGCGTACTGTCACCGCCGGCGTACATCACCATTGGCTCCTGGAACCCGCAAGGTCCAATCATAACAAATGCAATTTTGCGCGGCGGTCACCGACCACCTACCGCAATAGCGCACAATGCCAGCGCAATTTCCTCTTTTCCACTGTCCCTCCTCACAGGTCGGGCATCCGCCATTTCAGGGGGGCACAGGGCATGGCACCTAACTGCATCACAGCACACAATGGCACGGCAAATGATTGTCAGATTCACATTTTGTTTCTGTAAAGTAAACAAATCATCATTAGTGCAATATATGTGGGAATATGACCCTCTGCTCACCGTTCTCTTCCATAGGCTTCAACCGCTGAGGCAGAATATGAGATGGCGGCATCCTCTGGTGTACAGACCACTGGTGGACCTTGCGACAATGGAGGACAGACACATTATCATAACATAAGACTTGATCATGCCACAATCCAAGAACTGTGTGCCCAATTGGAGCCAGACCTGATGTCAGCTATCCACCAGCCCACAGGTATCCCCCCTCCAGTGCAGGTCCTGTCAGTGCTCCATTTCCTGGCAAGTGGTTCCTTCTAAAAAGCAGTGGCCATGGCATCAGGGATGTCTCAGCCAATGTTCACCAACGTGTTGACCAGAGTGTTGTCTGCCCTGCTGAAACACATGCACAGCTACATTGTGTTCCCCCAAGTGGAGGATTTGGCCACAGTGAAGGCTGATTTTATGCCCTGGGACACATCCCCAACATCATTGGTGCTGTTGATGGTACACATGTGGCATTTGTCCCCTCCCCCCCGGAGAACTGAACAAGTTTACATGAATAGAAAAAGCTATCACTCTATGAATGTGCAGATGGTGTGTTTGGCGGACCAGTACATCTTCCATGTGAATGCCAAATATCCTGGCTCTGTGCATGACGCCTTTATCTTGAGGAACAGCAGCATCCCAGATGTGATGGGCCAACTCCAGAGCCACAGGGTGTGGCTAATAGGTGAGCCAAAGGTCCCCACACAGTATGAGTAGATGTCTGGGTATGGGGTTGTCCCTAAGGGTTTGTGTGTGTCTAACGGTTGTCCCTCAAAATTTGCAGGTGACTTCGGTTACCCCAACCTCTCATGGCTACTGACCCCAGTGAGGAATGCTAGGACAAGGGCAGAGGAACGTTAAAATGAGGCACATGGGTGTACAAGGAGGATTATTGAAAGGACCTTCGGCCTCCTGAAGGCAAGGTTCCAATGCCTCCATCTGACTGGTGGATCCCTGTACTACTCACCCAAGAAGGTGTGCCAGATCATCATTGCATGTTGCATGCTGCACAACCTGGCATTGAGACGCCAGGTGCCTTTTCTGCAGGAGGATGTGCCTGGAGATAGTCTTGTGGCAGCGGTGGTGCCTGTGGACAGTGAGGAAGAGAAGGCAGAAGAAGAAGATGTTGACAACAGAAGGAATATAATTCAGCAGTACTTCCAGTGACACACAGGTAAGACACTGTAACATCACTTTACATTTCAGTTCTGTTTTGGACATTGTACAAGGCAGCCTCTTTCCCTATGTCTATGGACACTGACTGCACCCTTTGGCATCTCTATTTTCAGATCTCACTCTGGCTCCTGCTATGTGTACTGCTGCCCACCAAAGGTCATCCCATAGTATATTTGACTGTACATTTGAGTTGCAATGCTTTGATAATTTTGTACTAACACATTTGTGAATCATTTGACAGACTCCCGATTTGTATTTGTTCCAAGGTTGTTTATTTAGGTGCTTATAAGTAGAGGGGGATGTTCAATGGGCTGGGCTGATGGTGGATGAAGGTCCAGGGTAGAGTCCAGTCTATTTGTATCGCAGGTGCATTGTCTAAGGAGGCATAGGAAGGGGAGCAATGGAAGTTCAAGGTGGACAGGGTGACAGTGTGGGACAGAAGGGTGACAATCAGGAGAGTCTTATTTCCTGGCGGGGGTCTTGGCAATTGTAAGGAAATGCCTCCTTGGCATGGTTACCCCCTAACTTTTTGCCTTTGCTGATGCCAAGTTATGATTTGAAAGTGTGCTGAGGCCTGCTAACCAGGCCCTAGCCCCAGTGTTCTTTCCCTAACCTGTACTTTTGTTTCCACAATTGGCACATCCTGGCATCCAGGTAAGTCCCTTGTAACTGGTACCCCTGGTACCAAGGGCCCTGATGCCAGGGAAGGTCTCTAAGGGCTGCAGCATGTCTTATGCCACCCTGGGGACCGCTCACTCAGCACAGACACACTGCCTGCCAGCTTGTGTGTGCTGGTGGGGATAAAATGACTAAGTCGACATGGCACTCCCCTCAGGGTGCAATGCCAACCTCACACTGCCTATAGGTATAGATAAGTCACCCCTCTAGCAGGCCTTACAGCCCTAAGACAGGGTGCACTATACCATAGGTGAGGGCATAAGTGCATGAGCACTATGCCCCTACAGTGCCTAAGCAAAACCTTAGACATTGTAAGTACAGGGTAGCCATAAGAGTATATGGTATGGGAGTCTGTCATGCACGAACTCCACAGCACCATAATGGCTACACTGAAAACTGGGAAGTTTGGTATCAAACTTCTTAGCACAATAAATGCACACTGATGCCAGTGTACATTTTATTGTGAAATACACCCCAGAGGGCATCTTAGAGATGCCCCCTGAAACCATACCGACTACCATTGTGGGCTGACTAGTTTTAGCAGCCTGCCACACTCCAGACATGTTGCTGGCCACATGGTGAGAGTGCCTTTGTCACTCTGTGGCTAGTAACAAAGCCTGTACTGGGTGGAGGTGCTTCTCACCTCCCCCTGCAGGAACTGTAACACCTGGCGGTGAGCCTCAAAGGCTCACCCACTTTGTTACTGCACCCCAGGGCAGTCCAGCTAGTGGAGTTGCCGGCCCTCTCCGGCCACGGCCCCACTTTTGGCGCAACGCCGGAGGAGATAATGAGACAAACACTGAGGAGTCACTGGCCAGTCAGGACAGCCCCTAAGGTGTCCTGAGCTGAGGTGACTCTGACTTTTAGAAATCCTCCATCTTGCAGATGGAGGATTACCCCAATAGGATTAGGGATGTGCCCCCCTCCACTCAGGGAGGAGGCACAAAGAGGGTGTAGTCACCCTCAGGGCTAGTAGCCATTGGCTACTAACCCCCCAGACCTAAACACACCTCTAAATCGAGTATTTAGGGGCTCCCAGAACACAGCAAGATAGATTCCTGCAACCTAAGATGAAGAAGGACTGCTGAGCTGAAAAACCTGCAGAGAAGACGGAGACACCAACTGCTTTGGCCCCAGCTCTACCGGCCTGTCTCCCCACTTAAAAAGAACTGCTCCAGCGATGCGTTCCACAGGGTCCAGCACCCTCTGAAGCCTCAGAGGACTACCCTGCATCTAAAAGGACCAAGAACTCCTGAGGACAGCGGCTCTGCTCCAAGAAAGAATCATCTTTGCAACAAAGAAGCAACTTTGAAAGAACACACGTTTCCCGCCAGAAGCGTGAGACTTTGCACTCTGCACCCGACGCCCCCGGCTCGACTTGTGGAGAACAAACACTACAGTAGCCAGAGTTGACCCCCCTGAGCCCCCACAGCGACGCCTGCAGAGGGAATCCAGAGGTTCCCCCTGACCGCAACTGCCTGCTTCAAAGACCCAACGCCTGGTAAGGACACTGCACCCGCAGCCCCCAGGACGTGAACTATCCGACCTCCAGTGTTGGAGCAACCCCCAGGTGGCCCTCTCCCTTGCCCAGGTGGTGGATATCCCAAGGAGCCCCCCCCCCCCTTGCCTACCTGCATCGCTGAAGAGACCCCTTGGTCTCCCATTGAACTCCATTGCAAACCCAACGCCTGTTTGTACACTGCACCCGGCCGCCCCCGTGCCGCTGAGGGTGTACTTTTTGTGCTGACTTGTGTCCCCCCCAGTGCCCTACAAAACCCCCCTGGTCTGCCCTCCAAAGACACGGGTACTTACCTGCTGGCAGACTGGAACCGGGGCACTGTCTTCTCCATTGAAGCCTATGCGTTTTGGGCACCACTTTGACCTCTGCACCTGACCGGCCCTGAGCTGCTGGTGTGGTAACTTTGGGGTTGCTCTTAACCCCCAACGGTGGGCTACCTTGGACCCAACTTTGAACCCTGTAGGTGGTTTACTTACCTGCAAAACTAACAAACATTTACCTCCCCCAGGAACTGTTGAAAATTGCACTGTGTCCAGTTTTAAAATAGCTTATTGCCATTTGTGTGAAAACAGTATATGCTGTTTTGCTAATTCAAAGTTCCCAAAGTTCCTAAGTGAAATACCTTTCATTTAAAATATTGTTTGTAAATCTTGAACCTGTGGTTCTTAAAATAAACTAAGAAAATATATTTTTCTATATAAAAACCTATTGGCCTGGAATTGTCTTTGAGTGTGTGTTCCTCATTTATTGCCTGTGTGTGTACAACAAATGCTTAACACTACCCTCTGATAAGCCTACTGCTCGACCACACTACCACAAAATAGAGCATTAGAATGATCTCTTTTTGCCACTATCTTACCTCTAGGGGGAACCCTTGGACTCTGTGCATGCTATTTCTTACTTTGAAATAGTACATACAGAGCCAACTTCCTACAGCAATGTTCTCTGGCTTCTGCCTGGATCGCAGGGACCGTTTGAGGGGTGGGTCTCCTTCTGCATGGGGTTGGGTGCTAGTGGCCTGTTGGTCCTGTGGCGGGGCCTCCTGTCCACTAGCGCCCGCGCAGGTGGAAGGCTGTTCCTCAGTTTGGCTAGAGTCAGGTGCCAGTTGTTGTGCCACTGACTCCCTCATGGCCTTGGCCATGTCAGCCAGCACTCCTGCAATGGTGACCAGGATGGTGCAGATTTTTGTTAGGTCATCCCTGATCCGTCCTGCAGCTGCTGGGTTTCCTGCAAATTGGCCAGTATCTGGCCCATCGTCTCCTGGGAATGTTGGTATGCTCCCAGGATGTTGGAGAGTGCTTTGTGGAGAGTGGGTTCCCTGGGCCTGTCCTCCCCCTGTTGCACAGCAGTCCTTTTAACTTCCCTGTTGTCCTGTGCCTCTGTCCCCTGAACGTGTGCCCACTGCCAATGACCCCAGGTCCCTGATCGTCCTGTGTTTGTGGGGTTGTCTGGGGTCCCTGTAGTGGTGGACACACTGCTGATTGACATGTCCGGGGGACAGTGGCATGGGCCCACTCGGTGGGTGCAGTGGTGGTGTTTCCTGAGGGGGGAGGCTCTGTGGTGGGTTGGGACTGTGGCAGGGGAATCGACTGTCCAGAGGTCCCGGATGGGCCAGGTTGGTCATCCTGATCCTGGCATGTAGAGCTGCTGCCATCACTGTGGGCCTCTTCTGTGGGGGGACCGGATGTAGCTGGCTCCTCCTCTCTGGTGATGTTGAGTATGGGTCCTGCGGGGATGCAAATGAAGTGTTATTGTATCTGCATGTGCCATCTTGTGCATGGGAGTGTTTCCCTGTATGATAATGATTTCCCTGTCAGCTTGCCCTTGTGTAAGTAGTAATTTTGTGGGCTGGGTGAGTCTCTCTACTGGGCATGCTGTGGTGATAGGTGTTCATGCAGGTCTGTGTTGGGGGTACATGCTTTGGCGTTGCATGCAGGGCTTGGTATTGGGATGGGTGGGTTGTTATAGTGGGGTATATGTGAGGTGGTGGAGTGATAGGGTTGAGGGTAAGGGTAGGAGTTTGTGATGGCATGCAGGTAGGGTGGGGGGGATGAAGTAGTAAAGATTTGACTTACCAGAGTCCAGTCCTCCTGCTACTCCTGCGAGGCCCTCAGGATGCATGATCGCCATGACTTGCTCCTCCCATGCTGTAAGTTGTGGGGGAGGAGGTGGGGGTCCACCGCCAGTCCTCTGTACTGCTACCTGGTATCTTGAAACCACAGAATTCACCATCCCAGTAGGTCATTCCACTTCTTCCTGATGTCATCCCTGGTTCTTGGGTGCTGACCCACGGTGTTGACCCTGTCCACTATTCTCCGCCATAGCTCCATCTTCCTTGCAATGGACATCTGCTGCACCTGTGATCGAATAGCTGTGGCTCTACCTGGATGATTTCCTCCACCATGACCCTTAGCTCTTCCTCTGAAAACCTGGGGTGTCTTTGGGTGCCATGGATGTGGTGTGAGTGATATGTGTGAAGATGTGTGGGGTGATGTGTGGGGTAATGTGTTGGGGTGTATGCTGTGAGGTGTGTGGATGGTGTATGGGTGATGTTGTTCTGAGGCTCTGATTGAGTGGGTGTTCCTGGCTTGTGTTTCTCGGTGTTGGCAATCTTTTTTTTCTCGTAAAGGGTTGTGGGTAATGTGGGTGTGTGTTTTATATTGGCTTGGGTGTGTGTGTGTGGTGTGTGTATGTGTGTCAGGTGTGTGTAGTTTGAATTGTCCAATCTGGTGGTGTTTTGTAAATGTGATGTATATTTTGAGCGTGGCTGTGTTTACCGCCAATTGTTGAAAGACTGCCTCTGTGATTCATGGGTTGTGATACTGTGGGCGTATTCCTGTTGGTGTAACGGTGTGGGTTTTGCCATCGCCAGTTTATCACTGACCTTTGGGTTGGCAGACTTGTGTGGGTGTTTGTATTGTGGCGGAATTCTCAGTGTGGGTCATAATACCTGTGGCGGAATACCGCCACGGTATGTTGGCGGCCGTCAGCGCGGCGGTAGGCAGCATTTACCGCCACGGTTGTAATGAGGGCCAAAGTCTGTTCCCACACCATGTGACAGCTGTCGGCCTAACCCTTCTAGCTAGCTAGCAGCACCTCACCAATACCAAAGGTAAGAGTGATTCGTGGCAGCCTTACGCATGACACTTACCAAAGGTAAGCCAGCCTATCGCTCAACACTCAGACTCCTCAGGGAATTTCTGGTGGAACAATTTGTACCCCTTTCTCTCAATTATATAAGTC
The DNA here is from genome assembly GCF_031143425.1 of Pleurodeles waltl. Taxonomy (NCBI): domain Eukaryota; kingdom Metazoa; phylum Chordata; class Amphibia; order Caudata; family Salamandridae; genus Pleurodeles; species Pleurodeles waltl. The sequence goes on from NC_090447.1 coordinate 715,120,706, forward strand.
TCATTCACGCAAAGACCAAAAGAAGCAGGATCTTGGTTCAATATTTATTTATTTGAAGCAACTGCACTCTACGTAAAAAGGCGTGAATTTTGATTACGAGGATTATCAGCGTTATCACAGCAGTGACCAGGAAAGTGAAACACAAGAAGAGTCCAACCGATTGTCACAATAGTGTCCCTAATATCCCTACCTACACTACTAAGTTTGTACAGGAAAGCAAGTAGAAGTGGTAGGCCTAATCTACCCTTCTAGTCCTGGGAAGGAAGCCCAAAATCCATACCTGCATTCAGAGGTTAAGAAGAAGTTTGTTGGTCTGCTGGGAGTCCTCCCACATGGATAAAGAGGAACCAAAAGGTTTCTGTAGAAACTGTGACGACATGCAGCAGGAAACTGCAAGCTGGGTGGAATGTGCCCTCTACCTTGGTGTGGACAGTGTGATGTTTTATAATAACACATCTGTTATTCTAAGAACTGCCCTGTCATGACAACACATATTCTTCTGTGTAGGATAGACAATGTACTCTTTGGACCAGCAATAACCAGCAAATATCGTGAACAGCCTTTGGTTGAGCATAGGATGAAAATGTTGTGCAAAGAAATGAATACCAAATTCTGCGTGGGAGGGCAACTGATAAAAGAATGAAAAACATCTCCACTAAAATGAAGCTTTGCTAAGATAATAAAAATAATAAAAGCGAAATGTAACTAGGCGAGAGAGCACATGCCTCAGGCCCAGGCCTCAATATTGTGCCCATGTAAATACTAAAATAACCTCACAACATGGTGTCACAGTATCTGAACAGATGGAACCAATACCTAATTCTTCTACAGGAAACCCACTTGGTGGGTAACAAATGCATGTTCTTGGGGAGAGGGAGCTACAGGTTGCTGGCACACTCTGTATTCAATGCTGTATACAGGTAGGAGGGCATGCTGGTGAGGAGATCCCTCCCCCTAGCAGTTAAAAGACTTAGACCGACCTGGGTGGCTGTTATGCTGTGATCCTGGTGGAATGAAGCAGGAAATGGATTGTAATTGTGTCCTGGTACTTCCCACCAGGTCTACAAATGAGATGCTGCACAGGGCTGGGGACTGGTTGACGCAGAGTTTACCCATGGCAACGATCATCAGGGGCAACCTGATCCACTTGTGACTGAAGGCCAAATGGTAAAGACGCATGATTGAAAACGGTGATAGCGGAAATAAGCCTGATGGACCTAAGGCAAGGCCTGGTGACCATTGGCCGGATCGGCAGGTTCCATGTCCCAATTGGACCTTCTTCTTGTCCCTCATATCCAGACAGTGCATATCTACCCAGAGGCATCTCTGACCATTCTCTGATACACACACACTTGGGGAGCAGCCACAGAGTCTGGGACCAGGCTGCCTAACAGCATACACCCTGGCCTTTGTTAGACACCTTCCCACCCCAGGGCTAGCCCTCGCCAACTCTGAGGCTTTGAATAGGGAGATCCAGATAGAGGTGATTAGTGAAGCCTTATGGCAACTTCGGAGGGGAAAGACACCGTACCCAATGGTATCCCACCAGAGATTTATAACTGTGTGGCCTGCCTGGTGACTAAAACGCTGAAATGGCTGTTTTACTTCACCAGGAAAGAGGGCATTCCCCCCCACTATATTTGGGAACTGTCACAGTTATCATGATTCATATGGATAGACCCCCTGAGCATTGTGACTCACACCAACCAATATCCCTACTTAACATAGAGGTCAATATTCTTGCGAAAATACTTGAAAACAGGCTAACACAAGTGATCCACAAATTGGTAAGCCCAGACCCACAGGGTTTTTAGTCCAAGTGCTCCACCGACAGATCCTATGCAACTGTTAGACTGCTTGGCAAAGGTGCGGGTGTAGGAGCTGACAGTGTTCCTCTTCCTGAATGCTAGAAGGGCATTTGACTCAGTCGAATGGGACTTCCTATTGGAAGGTATGGACAAAATGGGATTCAGCACAGAATTCATGTATTTGATCAAACTGCTGTTGCATGACCGGTGGACACAGGTGAATGGGTCAGTCTCTCAGGGATTCCCCATAGGACACGGAACATGGCAATGATGCCCACTCTCCTCATTGCTCTTCACACTGGTCCTGGAACCACTGGCATGCTAGGTTAGGGCGGATGCCTAGCTACAATGGAGGACTGGGAAGACATTATCTCCTTGGGTACAGACAATATTCTATTGTATTTTATGATCCCCCTAAGGACAGTCCCCAGGGTGCTTGACGTAGTTGACACTTTTGGTGCATACTCAGGAATATTTATCAACTGGCAGAAACAATCATGTTTCCATTAATTCCTTGGTCCCACACAAGGAATTGGACCTGCCTTCTAGGCTGGGCTCCAGAGGACTCCCGATATCTGAGGATCAAGATCACGTCTGCTCCTGAGGCTTTCAGGGAACACAACCTGGGTCAGGTGCTGGAGGGGTACAGAGAGGATGTGGGACACTGGAGAACCCTTCCTTTGTCACTTATGGGCAGAGCTAATCTATATAAGATGACTGAACTGCCCAAGTTCCTCTACCTGCTCCAAATACACTGTTTGAAGTTTGGGAAGATATCTTCAAATCGGGAGAAGCGTTCACAAGAAGGCCCAGGACAAGCTGACCACATCACAACATTATTGCTATATACAGGTCAGACACATACTCAGAGCACAAAAAAACATACTACATAGCAATCCTGAAACTGGAATTCCGGTGTCTGCTGTCCCCACTCCACAGTCAAGCAATCTCCCTGACATATAAGACATTGATAGCCAACTGCCAACCTTCACTCGATGGATTGCGGGAGCGAATGGAATAGGACCTGGGCAGACTGACGGATGAGGACTGGGTTGAGGCATGGCAACAACACTGGGTACCTGGATATAGGTTGATACAATTGAAGATTCTACACCATGCATACATTACCAGGACCCAACTTCACCAAATGGGTAAGGTGGACCCTTACAGATGCTTGTGGAAAGTGACCAACGCGGCACCATGGTGCACACATTGTGAGACTGCCCATGCAAACAACCATACTGAGGCAGATGGAGAGCTGCTTGTCGGAGGTGGTGGAAACCACAGTATGTCACAATTCACCCTTGGCTCACCATCTGGATCAGAGAGGGATGGTGTGCGGCCCCGGTTCCTGCAAGTCCTACTCTGGCCGAGGTAGGGGCAACCCATTCCGGTAGCCACGGTGCTGTTGACAATAGTACGCCACCACAGTCCGTGCCCTTCAGAAGGAGTCCCAGAGGAAAAACCCCAAGGGGAAAAAACCTCCAACAGGAACTCCCTGGAACAGAAGGAGGACACAAGGAATTAGCACACAGAAGCCTGGAAATACTGGAAAGCAGAGGAGAAAACAAGAACAACTGGAGTCCAAGCAAAGACCAGCTAGAGCATGACCACCACAGCACAAGTGTTGCAACGCAATGAGAAGAATAATTGATTCCCCTTATATACCCCTAGACAGGAAGAAGTAACACCACCATTTTGGATTGGGAAGGGGCTATAGCAATAGATAGGAACAGACACCAAAGCAAAAAGGAAACAGATGCATGCATGGAAAAAGAGAGGTGCAAGGTGTGCTGGGAAGGAGAAGGCATGGCTCCATTAAACATAAGGAGGAAAGGAAGGCCCTGAGATGGGGCACCCGGTACGTGTGTGATGCAAGGGGGGGCGCAGACACCCCACGACAATACCAGTGCCGCGCGCCCTGCGCGGCGAGGACTGATGCCCAATCCTGGGCCCCAGGCCTCGCCGCGGCCAAAAGAACAGCGCGCGGCCGGAGAAAAGGGCCGCCGCGGGCCCCGCGACCCTTATCACAGGCCGGGGCTCCCACTGCGGCGCGGTCGGAAAAAAGGCCCGCAGCGGGCCCCACAACTCCTAACACGGTCCGTGGCTCCCACCGCAGCCCGATCAGGAGACGCCGTGGGTCGCCGCGTGCGACAGTAGATCCCCCCCGAGGCCCCAGGTTTGTGAGGGAAAAGATGGAAAAAACGACAGATCAGAAGAGGGGCATGAACCGAAGATGCGTCTTCCCAGGAGCATTCACTGTTAGGGTAGCCCTTCCAATGAATGAGGTATTGGAGACGGCCACGGAAGACTCGAGAGTCACAGATTTCCTGGACCTCGTATTCAGGCATGTTGTCAACCAGTTGAGGAGGAGGACAGGTGAATTGTCTGCGAAAAGGATCAGGGACATAGGGTTTAAGCTGAGATACATGGAACACAGGATGTATTTTCCAAGTCTGAGGCAAACGAAGACGAACAGATACAGGATTGATCTTTTGAAGAATCAGAAATGGACCATAATACCAAGGTTTGAACTTATTTTGGGATAATCGGAGAGGTATGAATTCAGAGGAAAGCCAGACTTTATCGATGATCTGATAAGGCAGGGCCTCACAACGTTTCTTGTCAGCCATTCTTTTCATACATGTTTTTGTGGCTAAAAGATTCGAATGTATGACACGTTGGATACCCCGTAGTTGCCGAATATATGAGGTGATGGCAGGGAGAGTAGATGTTCCTTTAAGAGGAATAGGAAAGGCTTTCGGATGGAATCCAGAAGAACAATAAAAAGCAGAGACTTTCGAGGCACTTGCTTACCGAATTGTTGTATGAGAATTCGGCAAGTGGTAGGTACATAGACCAATTGCTTTGCGTAGCATTGCAAAAACTACGTAGGTATTATTCAAGGCCTTGATTCAGATGTTCTGTCTGTCCATTCGTTTGGGGATGGAAACCAGATGATAGAGCTACCTCTATTCTTAGTGTCTTACAAAATTGTCTTCAAAAACGTGAGATGTATTGGGGACCCCGGTCTGAGATGATGACTTGCGGCAGGCCATAAAGCTGAAAGATCTCCTGAATAAAGATTTTACTTAGTTCTTTTGCCGTAAGTAGTTTCCTTAATGCTGTGAAATGTGCTATTTTCGTGAAGGAGTCAATCGTTACCATTATTACCCGATTCCCAACTGAAGGAGGCAAAGAGCACATAAAATCAGTGGATATGGTGTACCACGGACCTGGTGGAACAGCTAAAGGATGGAGTAATCCTGCTGGTTTATTACAAGGTGTTTTTACTTGTGCACAGATGGGACAAGAAGTCACATAGTTTGCAGTGTCTGTTTTAAGTGTGGGCTACCAAAAAGAGCGAAGCAGGAGGTCTTGGGTAGCTTTCATACCATGATGACCTGCGATGGGGGAATCATGGCACATTTACAGAGCCTCTGTTTGGACTATTTTAGTAGGTAGGAACAATGCCTTTTTATGATAGTAGTAATCCTGATCTTTACGGAGGTGTGGTCGTAAATTGTTCATCTCAGTTGTTTCAAGGTTGGAATACTCAGTGTTCACTTTGTCAAGGAACGATTGTACCAATCCAATGATCCTATTATTTTCAAATAGGTTTTGCACAGGAGAATCACTACACTCAGGATAGCGGCCTGACAGGGCATCTGCCAAAATATTTTAGGAACCAGGGATATACGTGATGTAGAAGTCGTATTGACTAAAAAAGAAAGCCCATTGAGCCTGTCGACTATTTTGGCATTGAAAGTTTCTCAAACACTGTAAATTCCGATGATCTCTCCGTGCCTCAAAAGGTTCTTTCAATCCCATAAGAAAGTGTCTCCACTCAGTGCAAGCTGTCTTCAAGGCGAGTAGCTCTCGTTCTAAAACCGAATAGTTACGTTCGGAGTCAGATAGTATGTGTGAAAGGTAGAATACGGTGTGCTCTAACCCATCATCATCTTGTTTTTGTAGCAAGGCAGCCCCGATTGCTCTTTCTGAGGCATCTGTAATGACAACGAACTGTTTGGTGGTGTCTGGATGCCGTAGAATGGGAGCTTGAATGAAGGCATGTTTTAACTCTTGAAATGCGGATTCTGCATCTTTGGTCCAACAAAAACCCTTCTATAGACTTTCCTTCTTAAGGGTTTGCGTAATATAACTGGTTCGCTGGGCAAAGTCGGCTATAACCTGACAATAGAAATTGGCCAATCCTAGAAAACACTGAGTTTCCTTGATGGAGGAGGGGGATGGCCAATCCAGAATGGCTTGGATCTTGTCTGAATCCATAGCAACACCTACTTGATTGATGCAATACCCCAAGTATTTTACTTCAGTCTGATCAAATTCACATTTTTCTGGCTTGCAGAATAGATGATGTTGTCTGAGCCTTTCTAATACTTGGAGTACATGTTTAGTGTGTTGTTCTGGGTGAAGAGAGAATATCATAATGTCATCCAGATAGACGACCACTGTCTGGTGAGGGAGATCAGAAAAAATAGCTTCCATAAATCACTGAAAGATGGAAGGAGCATTGGTTAGTCCAAAGGGCATTACCCGATACTCATAATGGCCGAAAGGTGTTCTGAAGGCGGTCTTTCATTCATCACCTTCTTTTATCCTTAAAAGATGGTATGCTCCCCTAAGATCTAACTTGGTGAATTTCTTAGCCCCTCTCATGGCTTCTAAAATATCCTTAATGAGAGGCAGAGGGTAGCGGTCCTTAGTAGTGTTTTTATTCAATCCACGAAAGTCTATACAAGGACGTTAATCTTTCATCTTCTTTGGTATGAAAAAGAGGGGATCCCCTGCAGGTGAAGAGGAAGGGGCAATCAGACCACTTTGTACGTTTTCCTCTCGATATTCCTTGAGGATCTTTTTCTCAGGCTCAGTTAGAGAATACATTCGCCCAAAAGGAACCACAGCATCTGGTTTCAGAGGAATGGCACAATCATATTCTCGATGAGGTGGCAGTACAGGCATTTTCTGGTTTCTGGAATACATCTGCATATTCCAGATAATGTCTGGGTACTCCTTGCAGAAAGTTGATGGAACATCCTACTTTAGGTGGTGTTAATAAGATATTCTTCGGGGACCAATAAGTTCCTGCCAAATAACAATACTGTTGGCAAAAGTGGGAGGAAGGAGAAATGGTTCTAGTTTCCCAATTAATATAGGGATTATGCCGGGTTAGCCATGGAATACCCAGAATCATTACGTGATGCGGTGAGGATATCAGGTCGAAGGAGATGTTTTCTTGATGTTTCCCGAAATTCAAACATAACGTAGGAGTGGTATGCCTGACAGGTCCCGAGGCTAGGAGGGAACCATCCACCGTGTAGACTTGCTCTGGTACGTCTTTGGGTATCTGAGGAATCTGTCTTTCCATAGCCCATGTTTCGTTTAGGTAGATAACACTGGCTCCACAATCCAACAAGGCCAGTGCTCTTTCTTCACGGCGATCTACTAGTTGTAAGGTGACGGGTAAAAGGAAAAGAGCGGTTATTTCTTCTCTGGAAGAACAGATGGACGGTATCTCGGAATATCCCGTCCTCACCCTTCTCACAGAGGACGGGAGCTGGTGTTTCCCAAGGGCTGTGCTGGACGGATGGGACAGGTACCCAGTAGATGACCAGAAGCACCACAATAAAGGCAAAGTCCTTTCCGTCACCTGTTTTCACGCTCACTAGTTGATAACGGCCCACGCGCAATATCGATTTGCATAGGTTCCTCATCAGTAGGCCCTTTAGATTCAGAACGAGTCTCCTCGGAATGATGAAGAATGGCGCGGGAGGTCACTGAGTGTGATGGTATACGATTCTTTTTCTTCTCCATCCTTCGCTCATTTAGACGATATTCTATAGAAAGTGTCAGATCCATCAAACCCTTGAGATCCTACACTCTGGCGGAGTGCACTAGTTCATCTTTGATTTCATCCCGAAGACCTCTTCGAAAAAGGGTCACCAAGGTACGCTCTACCCAAGAAGTTTCAGCTGCCAATTGTCTAAACCGTGTAATGTATTGTAGAACATCCTGACTTCCTTGTTGAATATCGCATAGAGCTTCTTCTGCCGAGGATTCAAGTCCAGGACGCTCAAACATTTGTTTAAAGGCAGCGATAAAGGCTGAATAGTTAGACAGGCTGGAATCATTGCCTGTCACCAGGGGGGTCGCCCAGGCTAAGGCCGGACCAGACAGAGCACTGATCAAATATCCGACCTTAGTTTTATCCAGGGGCGGCTGGTGTTCAAGGGCTAAGGGGCTGTGCCCCTAACCTTTTCTGGCCTCTCTAGTGAAGCATATATTTAAATGATGAAAGTAAAACATTTTCTGCACAACATTTTCCGAGTGAAAGTTGTGCACTTTGAAAAGCCCCACTGCGCCTGCGTCAGTAAAGCTGCACAGTAGGGCTGACAGGGCTTGCCCACGCAAAGCCCTTACATTTTCTCAGAACGCAGTGACGTCCTTGGCTTATCTTCTCCTCCACCAGAAGCCCTGATACTAAACAGCCTGGAGCGTTTTTTATTCAGCCCGGGTTTCTCTAAACTTCATGTCACTCCGATATTATTATCCACCCTTTCCTATTTACTCAAATGGGGTGTGATCAGAAGGGTCTACGTACCAGAGGTCACATTTTATTAAAAGAATGTGGTATTGCGCAAAGAAAATACCCTTTTCCAGCAAGCAGTCTGTGGCAGAGAAATGGAATAAATACAATAAATAACTCCATCTAGGGCTCTTTGGGAGACAGGAGTGTGACCCGAAGACCTCAAGTTATAAATATGCCAAAGACAACCCTGCACACAAGTAAGTTGGAGCTCTATCTTTTTTACAGACAATAAGAAAAAAACCTGTTCTCTCAGCTCTTCTCTCCTTTCACTGCCTCTGTAGGTGATTTCATCTCTCAAAGGCAGTAATGGTTCCAGTAATTTATCATGGCTAGTTATGCTCGTTTTATTACTTCTGCAGAATAATGACGTGATATGTCATATTAAACATGTAATCTGCAGCTCAAATAAAAGTGCACCTTTTACCACTGAAACTGCTTGGTACTGGATGGGTGAGGCAATGTGTGTTTGTTTGAATGTGTTTGCAGGGCTTGACTGAGTGGCTGAGAAAATGTGGGTGTCTGTGTATAAGAGTTGTGTGAATGGCAGTGGATGACAATGTGGATGAGTGAATGGGTAGGTGACCAAAGGCAGTGGGTGAGTAGGTGAATGGAAATACGTGGGCAGTGAGGCTCTCTCACAAGGTGCAATTCCATCTAGTATTTGTGCCCCACCACTGCTTTCAGTCACCAGCCACCAGTGGTTTTATCTTGCATGAACTGTGAAGGACGGAATGCGAAGTAGACTGTCAAGGCATCAAGGAATTCTCTCAATTTGTTAGGATCCCCAGAGAAGCGAGGTGTAGTTGCAGAGATAGTAGGGACATCAGTGGCCCTAGAGGCTAGGGCTTGTCGGAAAGCCGTATTTTTGGTTCATAGCTTTTGGAGTTCTTGGGCTTGTTGTTGGATAGTCAAGACCTACGTTTGGCTTGTTGGTTCCATACTCATCACAGGATTCTCCATGGTTCCGGAACACAACTGAAGTTTTGGGCGTTGCAATCTGTCATGATTCACCCTTGGCTTACCGTCTGGATCAGAGAGGGATGGTGTGCGGCCCCGGTTCCTGCAAGTCCTACTCTGGCCGAGGTAGGGGCGACCCCTTTTGGTAGCCACGGTGCTGTTGACAATAGTACGCCACCACAGTCCGTGCCCTCCAGAAGGAGTCCCAGAGGAAAAACCCCAAGGGGAAAAAACCTCCAACAGGAACTCCCTGGAACAGAAGGAGGACACAAGGAATTAGCACTCAGAAGCCTGGAAATACTGGAAAGCAGAGGAAAAAACAGGAACAACTTGAGTCCAAGTGAAGACCAGCCGGAGCGTGACCACCACAGCAGAAGTGTTGCAACGCAATGAGAAGAAGAATTGATTCCCCTTATATACCCCTAGACAGGAAGTGATAGACAGGAAGAAGTAACACCACCATTTTGGATTGGGAAGGGGCTATAGCAATAGATAGGAACAGACACCAAAGCAAAAAGGAAACAGATGCATGCAGGGAAAAAGAGAGGTGCAAGGTGTGCTGGGAAGAAGAAGGCATGGCTCCATTAAACATAAGGAGGAAAGGAAGGCCCTGAGATGGGGCACCTGGTAAGTGTGTGATGCGGGGGGGTGCAGACACCCCACGACAACACCCGCGCCGCGCGCTGTGCGCGGTGAGGATCGACGACCAAACCTGGACCCCAGGTCTCGCCGCAGCAAAAAGAACAGCGCGCTGCCGGAGAAAAGGGCCGCCACGGGCCCCGCGACCCTTAACACGGACCGCGGCTCCCACTGCGGCACGCAGTCGGAAAAAGGCCCGCCGTGGGCCTTTTAAACCCCTAACACGGGCCGCGGCTCCCACTGCAGCCCGACCAGGAGGCGCTGTGGGTCGCCGCGGCGCGACACAGTAAAACTAACAAGACAATTGACCACCCTGGGGACATGGGCGGACCAAACATTGCCCAGTGTTTGACACATTGCTCTTCTGTAACATTGCACTGATTGCAGCGCTACAAGACATTGCCAGGGCCTGGGGTAGTAGAGACACACCCGCTATGTTTCAATGGGAGAATGAGAGGGACTGATGCATGCAAGCAGAACATAAGGTTTACGAGGGCACGGCTTGCCCCAAGAAATTTGTCAAAATATGGGGACCATGGGAAGAATACAGAAGCCTAAGCAATTGTCCCAAAACACATGTAACTCTGTGACTGACCCGAAGCCTACTGTATACCTAATGCTAGCGGCTGTATGATGTCAGTGTCCGTTGTTTCTTTTTATGGCTATTGGAAAACAATAAAAATATTGATTTAAAAAAGTTACTATTAAAAAGAAAGCTGAGGGGAAACAAAAAGAAACAATCTCTTCTATTAGTGATTCCGCGATAGAGGAAGTTTCAGAGTTTCCCGTGAGAGAAGTACAGGGATGTAATTATGTGCCTTGGACAAGAGGTGATCTTCATACTTTAATGATTGCTATTGCCTGGTGAGTGACGAACCAGCTAGAGTTGCACGTGATAATGCTCCATCTGTGGTACAAAGCAATAATAGAGTATTTGAAAAAGAAGGTGCCAGAGAAGGAGATTAACTGGGCAAAGATCTTGAGGTCGACGTAACAGCCAAAAGAGCCAGTGTATGCTTATTATGAGAGGCTTATGAAAATTTATAAGAAAAAGAGCGGACTTGAAGAGTCCAATAAAGATGGTGCAAGTGGTTTCATGTCTGAATTTGTCATGTGTTTGTATCCTAACTTAAGCTCAGATATTCAGCAGTGTGTGTTGTGTTGGCAGACTAAGGGTGTAGATGAAATTCTGAAGTAGGCTAAGTACAGTAGTGATTGGCTTGATGGGAAGCAGAAAAAGAATAAGGAACAGTTGATGTTTGCGCACACAGCAGTTGCAGAGAAATGGCAAGAAGCAGCTAGATGATGGGTTCTAATTTAGGTTTTGCGCGATCTGAAAATGCTGGATTGAATGGGATGTATCCAATGCAAGGAATGAGAATGGGAAATGAGATGGGGTCCAGATGCAAGGTCATGGAAGAGGTGTTGTGAACAATCCTGGAATTAATGTAAATATTGATGGGTTAACGAAGAGCACTGCTTGTCATTTTTGTCGTAAAAGTGGCTGTTGGAAGTGGTAATGTAGACAAAATTCAAATCAAATCCAAATTAATTTGTTTCCCAGATGCAGTAGAATGTGAATCGGGTGCAGGCACAATCAGTTGCCACAGCCCAACCACCTTCTGTACTGAGCAGTTATATTTGAATATGCCCACGGCTCCAGTGTTGAAGCGAAATATGAGAAATGAAATGCCTTACAGTTCATGGTACCAACAGAATCAATTGGTTCTAAATAGTAATAATGTTTTTCCCAGAGGCTAATGCTTGAGAAAGAAGGAGGATTGCCTACTTGGAGCAGTTCTGGAGGTAGACCAAAGTGGCCTTTCTGCAGAAGATGAGGTGAATGGCCACTGCATGTCTTTCTTGAGAGAACCAGGTGTTACCCACTCTACAGATGTTCTAGGGAGATTCCAAATTCACCCCGTACCGGGAAGAGCAGTCCTAAGTGTAGGTATTAGAAACAAACAGACTGTTAACCAGGTTACAACAGATGTCCCTGGTAAAATATGGAAAACAGTTCTCAGTTCATATTATGTGATTTGAGCCCTCTTAATTTATAGGGCAGAGACTCGCTTTTCAAAAGGAATTTCATGATTTATTGCACACTGAATGGTGTAGTGATTGAAAGCCAAGATGAAGATTTAGTGTTAAAGTTAAATCACAATATTATATTTCACTTCACTCGATACTACTCAAACCCACCATATTCTACTCTTCTATGGTCGGATCTCCTTTGATATGCACTCTTATCTGCCACCATTTCTTCTCTCTGCCCTGCTGCCCTCCCCCGCCGACACCCTCCCCTGCACTAACATCACCTATATACCCCCTCCTACCTTGGAGTAGCCCCAATGCCGTGTACATCAGGAGTAGCGACTCGGTGGCACAGCCCGCCGACCATAATTACTCTGTGCGCTCCTTTCTACCTTGGTTGCGCTGTAATATATCCACCCCTCACCCCTTCCCCCATGGTTCCTAGTGTCTGGACTTAGTTCACCCACAGATTACTGACTCCTAGATGTATTTCACAGTTGTACTGGAACAGGAGTGCTCTCTGGTATTCTGGTGCCTAGGCAGTTACTCTTCGGACACGTTACATAGTTCAACTTACCCTATGCGTTTATGTCCCTTTCAGGTATCTCCACACCCCTCCCTCCCCTTTTCTTCCTCATTTTCAATCTCCCACCTATCTCCTTTGGTATAATAGCCACGGAATTAACATGTCACTTACAAACTGTATTATGGTACAATGTACTCCGAATTTTTGTACTATTGCATTTCTTTAATAAAAAAAAATTAGAACACAAAAAAAGTTAAATCACACAACCCAAGAGTTCAGTTGTTTCCAGTTCTTACCAAAGATGATTTGCCTCCAGATTTAAAACATACAGGGCCTGATTTAGAACTTGGCGGATGAGTTACTCCATCACAACAGTGGTGGATATCCCATCTTTCGAAATCTAAATCTCATAGGCTATAATGGGATTTAGATTTCAGCGGATGGGATATCTGCCACCGATGTAATTGAATAACCAGTCTGCCGAGTTCTAAATCAGGCCCACTGTCAAAGATGAGGTATTGGATTTCACAGGAAACGTAATACGATTGCTAAATAATGCAAAGCCTGTCAAGTTAAATGTAAAACCAAATGCAGTCTTCCCTGTGATTAAGAAATATAGGGGCTTATTTACAAGCAACTTGCACCGCTGGTGCGTCACTTTTTACCTTATAAAAAGTGATGCACCGGAGGCGTAAGGGGCTTGTAAAAAAGCCCCACAAACTTTCAAAAGAGTTAGAGAAGGAATGATCCTGTCGTTGATAAAATGACGTACCAAGGAATTTTGAAGGAAGTGCTTGGTAGCCCTTTCAACTCTCTTGTGCCATTAAAAAATGAGTGGTAAGCGGTGGATAGTGCAGGACCTTCGAAAAATAAATAAAATAGTGATTCCAAGTACCTGGTCAAAATCCGGCACTAATTTTGTTTCATATTCCATCAGGTGCAGAATGGTATACAGTGATCAACTTATGCCAAGCACTCTTCGCTAGTCTCCTGGACATGGAAACCTAGTTTCTCTTTGTGTTCCAGTTCTAAAATAACATACCCATTTTGGGTTGAATTTCACAGGGGTATGAAAGTCCTTCAATATTTAGACAGAGCCTAAAGAAAGATTTGGAATGTTTATGGTTGCCCTGCAACTAAGCCCTGATGCAGTATACAGATGACCAACCAATGGCATCTAAGGCAAAAGAAGAATGAAAGCGTGATGCAATTGTACTATTGAATCATTTAGCTGATAATGGTCACAAGGTTTTCCCTACAAAGATGCAATACTGTAAAAAGGAAGTGATTTATCTTGGTCATTGTTAGACCTGGCAGCTCTTAATGTGGTTTCCCCTGAATCTTTGCTTTTGGCCTCTGGTTTTGATCCTGTGCCGACTCGTTCTTGCCGGCTTTACGACTCTGGCCACTTTACCACTGCTGACCAGTGCTAAAGTGCAAGCGCTCTCTGTCTACATTGTATTGGCGATTGGTGTGTCCATGATTGGTGTATTTGATTTACTAGTAAGTTTCTAGTATAGTGCATCATGTGTGCCCAGGGCCCGTAAATCAAATGCTACTTGTGTCCCTGCAGCACTGATTGTGCCACCCATATGAGTAGCCCTGTAAACATGTCTCAGACCTGCCACTGCAGTGTCTATGTGGGCAATTTTAAACTGCCATTTCGACGTGGCAAGTGCACCCACTTGCAAGGCCCAAACTTTCCCTTTTCTACATGTAAGTCACCCCTAAGGAAGGCCCAAGGCAGTGCCCTGCAAAGGATGCAGTGCATTCAAAAGGTAGGACATGTACAGCTGTCTTTTACATGTCCTGATAGTGAGATACCTCTAAATTCGTTTTTCACTATTGCAAGACCTGTTTCTCCCGTAGGGCAACATAGGGATTTCCTTGAAATACCTGTTAAGTGTAATTTCCCATTAGGAACAGATAGAGATATCAGTTTGGGGCCTCTGAAGTCACAATTTAAAAATACTTATTTTAGTGAAGTTGGTTTTTTGAATTATAGGTTTGAAAATGCCACTTTTAGAAAGTGAGCATTTCCTTGCTTAACCATTCTGTGCAGCTGCCTGTCTGTGGGATACACATCTGGGTCAAGATGACAGTTGGGACATTTGTGCATTCACTTTAGACAGTCACACAAAGGGAGCTGAGGTGTGCTCTGCATATCCCGATGGCCTATCACCAGACTGATGGGTCTTCCTGAGCTAGAGTGGTGGGAGGAGCCAACACTTGCACCTGAATAGGGCTTTGCCTGTCCTTACATAAAGCAGTCTCCAACCCCCTGGAGTGTGTATGGGGCAAGAAAGGCAGGGTTTTGTGCACTACAAAGACTTCTCTTTTAAGTTTGTGTAGTACAAAGGCAGAAATGGGTATACGTACTGAACCTCAGACCCCACATAGTTAGAACACTTCTGGTCTGAGGACATTCTGCCAGTAAAAATAGCTGGATGCGGTAGGAGGGACTGCCACACTGCCTGTTGCTTTGTTGTGCTGGTCTGCTGCTTGCTGCTTCTGTCCTGGGAGTGAAAGGAATGGACTTTACTTTCTACATCCTGTTCTCCAAGGTTCTCCAAGAGCTTAAACTGAGTTTGCCCCCTGTTAAGAAGTCTCAGTGCCATCAAAGACTTCACTTGCCAGCACCTGGGCTCTTTTGCTAAGAACCCTGACTTATCAAGCGGTGCCAAATCCAGTTCCTAGGCCCTTGGAAGTGAGCTCTGGTACAACCAGGAAGAAATCACGCACATCAACTCCGGAGAGACTTCAGAACTAGCACCAAAGTCCTACTCTGCCTGCACCAGAGCTGTGGTCCCCACTGAGAGCACAACCTAGAACTGCAACACAGTCCCGATGCCACTGCAGTGCCTCCCAAGTTCAGCCACAACATAAGTCCCAAGCGCCATGTCACGACATCCGTGACCCTCAGCTCCACTGCAGCGCCTGTGGCCCTGTTATATGATCAGGACACTGCAAAGTCGATGCTTCACATCTTGACCTACTGGATTCATCGACCCTGCCTTGTTGTAAGGAACCAATGCCTCACATCCCAGTAGCAGTAAAGAACCAACACTGCACCAGCTCCAGCGATGCCTCACCACCCCGACTCACTGCAACCTCTTTGTTTCCTCATCGTTTTCCAAAGTCCTATACCTGGGATCCATGTGACTCCGTGACCAGCCCACACTCCCTTGCGATGACGTAGGACTTTTGGGTAAGATGCTGTGATAGCCCCATTTTGAGCTATTGTGTTTCTAAGCACTATACTAAGATTTAATCTTAGAAAACATTTTTCTTTAGTTGTGTATGCTGGATTTTTGTCCTTTTGGTCTTGGTTTACTCAGATAAATATTGGATATTATACTAAACAAGTGTGGAGTACTTTTGTGGCGGTTTCACTGTGTTACTCTGTGTGTGTACAAATAAATACTTTACACATTGCCTCAGAAATAAGCCTGACTACTCGTGCTAAGCTACCAAGGGGATGAGCTGGAGCTATCTTAGTTGTGTGACTCCCTTACCCTGCCTAGAGTGAGGCTCCCTACTTGGAGAGGTTACAAACCACTGCCAACTAGAGACCCATTTTCTAACAGTCAACATATTGAGAAGGGATCAAGGAATGTCTCAACAGAATGTGATTCTGCAATACTGGGTATGATTCTACTACCACCCAGAGGGAGGTGAGCATTTTCCTGGGAATTGTTGGCTACTGTCATCAGTGGATTTCAAACCTTTCCTTCATTGGATGTTTAGAGGCCTTCTGAGATTTGAGGGAGAAATTGTGTTATGCACCCACTCTTGGAATGCCTGATTTCAATATGGCGTTTTTCCTCTGCTGCCATGAAAGAAGCAGGTGAGCTCCTTCTGTTATTATGCAAAAACATGGAACTATGAGACCTATGCCATACCAATAAGCTGTGTTAGATCCAATAGACATAGCTCTTCCTGGCTGTCTAAAAGTGGTTTCAGCTGTTTGCATTGCAATTGAGCAAAGTGAAGGAACTGCTATGGGGCATACAGTGATTGTGTTTGTTCCACATTCCGTTGAGATTTTGCTGACCAGTACCGAGACCCAACACATGACAGTCATCTGACCAGATACAAACAAGTTATGCAATTTTCTAAATCCTGAAACATTACTTCCTGGACCAGACAATAGGGAAGATAAAGACAAGAGTGATGATGATGATGAACTAGGGCATAACTGTATTAATGTCACAGGGTTATGTACCAAGCCAAGACAAGTCATTAGAGGAATTCCTCTTGAAATGGCTGATCTGATTTTGTTTGTAGATGATACTTGTTTGACAGACCACTGGAGCAGTCTTACAGACGTAATACAAAGAATGTAACCAACATCATATATCCTGCGTGCCTTAACATTATTAATGTAAAATAGAACATCAAAACATATTATTGAAGGTGTATTCACTGTAGAAGTTAGAGTAGAGGCACACACTCACACATACACCCATATATATACATATATATAATAACCTACTGGCAGTAGCCAGTAGGTAGTTATAGTTAGAACCTAGTTTCCATAAAAAAAAGTGTTTTTTGACTTGCCTATATCTTTGGCACCATTTGACGAATCTTCACAAAATTTTCCAAAAAAGGTGCCCTGGTGATTCTTGTTGTGCATGGAAAGTTGCACAGTATTAACTTAAAAAAATGTGACTGCTAATGTTTCATTGATATTTTTAATGATGTTATAAAAGTTGTCATGAGTGCTGAAATATCTGGGGTAATTAGTAGTGCATGGTGAGGGCGCAAGATATAGTTACCTTAGGGCCTAACTTACCTAACTATAATGTCCCTGTAACCTTTGTTTTTTTCAGTGAATTTCTATTTTTGTAATTCTATTTCCTAACTATAACGTCCCTGTAACCTTTGTTTTTTCAGTGACTATATATATATATATATATATATATATATATATATATATATATATAGAGAGAGAGAGAGAGAGTGCGATAAAATTTTAGCCTTAACATGGAGATTGTATTTCTCATTCACCCTTACACTTGTATTCTGAAATGCAGAAATTCTTGTATTCCGAAATGCTGCAATTTATTGAAAGCACATTGCATATGTAATTCTGAATTCATTTATTCATGTGTGCCTTTATTCTGACCTGATGCTTGCACCCGTTATTGTGTACTAAGGGTTCACATTTACAAAGACATAACCAGGCCATTCGTTTTAACATGAGATGTATTTTTCCGTGCTCTGCATGTGTTACTTTTGCAGGTACACATTTGTGATTTTTTAGCTAGAATAAGGAGTATTGTGCATTAGAGATAGAGAGGCTTGGCATGGACTGTATGATTTAATGAGCAGAAGAAGCCTCTTGTTCATTGCATATCTGGAGTGAAGACATTCAAATTTAACCAGGTTGTTGGAGCTTTGTGGGATGGGAGATTCATCTGATGTTGCAAATGTGGTTTGTGAGAAAGAGAAATAATTGGGTTTCTAGCGATCAGAGATATGGATGCTCCAGGAACTTGCCACTTTAAGCTCCCATTGCTAGAGTTGCGGCAGATTCCTTTGGACTTGGAGAGATGCAGACTTCTTCACACCCTTTTTGCCCATACAGTGCGTAGTTTCATGTTAACACTGGTTTCTTTCTTTAAAGACTTCTACCGGAGTCTTTATGATGCAGATACCTGCCTGGCTTCATTCCTGAGCCCCTAGAAACTTTTACCCTGAATTTTCCAATTTGAGTTAGAACCTGTGCTAGATGATCTCAGAAGTGTTCATGTTTAAAAGGACTAACATGAATTCCTTGAAAGAATGGTTTCCTAGTATCTGTATTGCTGTGACTGTAATTTCTGTGTGCCTTATGCTCTTGAGACTGAATTTATTCCTGTATTTCAGCTTGCAGGTTTTTTTTCTGTATCTTTACAATCTGATCTTGAGCTGTAGATATATTGGAGTGATTACTAATTTGTTATAAACCTACTAAACCTTACATATAAATTATTGGTCCTCATTGTGTGGCCAAATTGGCTTCTCAAGTCTAAATTTGTAAATCTATTGCTAACTTCTTTGCCTCCCAGTCTACTGCAAGGTCGGTCTGTTGAAGACCACGGTATGCTTTCATGCGCGCTCTCGCACCATCATGGAACACTGAAGGCTGCCTATGCAGTATGTTCCATTTCTGAAATGCTTGTAGAATCATACATGTACAATCTACTCTCAGCCCAAGTGACAACGTTGATTGCACTTTCAAGAGTGTGTTGCTTTGCAGAAAAATTGAATGTGGCAACTATACAGACAGCCATATGGGTGTGGAGCAGTCTATGACTTTGGACAATTATGGGCGCAAAGGGGTTTTATGATATCCCCTGGAACTCCCATTAGAAAGGTTTCTACATACCTGATTTGTTTGAAGCAATAAAGTAGCCAAAAGAAATTGCAGTGGTCAAATACACAGTCCCTAAGACTGGAAAACATATGACCACACTTGGAAATAAAAATGCTGATCAGATGGCCAGATACTGTGCACTTGAAAATAAAGGTGTGATTCAAGAGACAAAACATGATGAATCAAATGAAAATTCGATTGCAAATTGTGTTGAAAATGCAGAAAATGTGAATTGTTTCTTTGCTAAATCTAATAAGACTTCCTTAAGTGAATTTGGGGACCTCTTGGAGGAAACTTCAGACGATGGAACTAGAAGATTGGAAATGTTAGGTTTCAAAACAAGCTTTCAGGATAATTGGGTTACTCCAAAGTACAAATATGTGTTGCCAGACAAAATGCTGAACACCATGGTGCGCTATTTATACAATCAGTCCCATGCAGGGAAAGACACCATTACCCAGATGTTTTTTAGTATTGATCAAACTCCAAATTCTGTGGTGTTGCAGAAGATTTGTGTCAGATGTGTTTTTTTTTAAATCTGTTTATTAGTTTATCATTGCTTGCATTTAGTTGAATATATCCACACATTGTTACAGCAATTTATAGTTACATTTGTTATGTTACTGCAATTTACATAATGTGTCGACAGGACAATATAAAGAAAAACAAGAAAGATCAAAAGGAAAAAAAAGGAAAAAAGGTTAACAATAACAAATTACGTCGTATATAGATTATTATTGCTTGTATGTGTTACCGGTTGCTCAAGGGGAGAGAGGGGAATGACGGGAGGAGGTGGGAGGGGGGCTAGTGTTGGGGGGAGGGTGTGCAGTCCAGGTTCAGTTTTATAGATGGATCCTCTTTTTGTTTTGTTTTGTTTCCCCAAGTTGTCTATTCTTTGCTGGTTAATGACCCTCAGGTGTGTCCACTCCTGATGTAGGCGTGTACCTGATTTAGGGAGGTCAGGTATCATCTTTTTGCTCTAGTTGTTCTATGATAGAGTCCCATATATCTGCCCCCTTAATTTCCACCCTGCTATCGCGTAGTGTCTGTGTCAGATGTGTTTAACGTGTCAAAGAAACTATCAAGGTAAAAGAACTACTCTCCTTAGGAATCGTATTGGCTGATCAGAGAGCCCATTTATGAGAACGCAAGGAGACTTGAGATGCCAATTTATAATGGCCTTAAGTCAGTTCTTGTTATTACCTGTTTATTCACTAAACGGATTAAGGCTTACCTCACCCGGAGGCTATGACAGTTGCCAAGCTTTTGTTGAGGGACTTAATACACCACTTTCACCTACTGACTTCTATTGACACAGATTGTCGCTCCCATTTTAAAAAATAGATTTTGAAATTGTTTTATAAAGCTCTACAGATTGGTCAAAGGTTCCATTGCAGTTATCGACCGTCATAACCTGGTATTATGGAGAGGATGAATGGGAACATTAAAAACAACCTGGTAAACATGTGTGCTTCCACAACTTTGAAATGGCCAGACACACTTACTCTTGACCTGATAAATATTATTAGTATCCTTGATGAAAAGACTGGTCTCTTGCCCCATGAAGTACTGATGAGCAGAGCAATGAGATTGACCGCCATTCCTTTAACTTCACTTGTATCAATGACTGATGATGTCATACAAGATTACTGCAAAGGTCTAGCTGATATGGTGAAATTGGTGGATCACGAAGTGGTAATAGAAACCCCTGATTCACAGAGTCAGGCTCATGTTCACAGTTTGAATCCGGAGAAGGGTGGAAAGAAATTGGAAACCGGTCAAGTTGGTGAAGCTGCTGACAAAGGTGAAAATTCTGATGAAGGTACCATTAACAATTTGCCAGTTTCAATTCAAGGGTCAGAGTAAAGAGCTGTTGCAAAGTTACGACCAGCAGCATGAAGAAATAGGTCCCCATTACGGTTTTGGGGCAAGACCGCCATGTGAAGTGGCGTCACCATACCGCCAGTGGTGGCAGTACAGCGTCCGCCATATTACGAGTCACAAATAAGCAAATGCCCAAATCCATCCACAAAAACAACACCGGCAGGCAGACTTACTGCGAAAGAGTTATTGACTAACCGCCAGTCCCGCCACGCAAAAACATTTCGACCACCCCATTATGAGACAATTCCCTGCACAGTGGCACTTGCATGGAGGTAAACCATTAGCGGTTAGCACCTCCGTGGTACAATAAGGCACCGCCAATAGTAGCCAACACCTCATTGGACAGTTCGAATCCCCCACACCTGAAACACATACACACACCACACACACCTGATCACGGAACTATGAAACACCCACAACTCCTTGCGACTCTCACGACTAGCCACTGAGACACAAGCCACAAAGCATATCCCATCACATTGCACACTTAGCACACACCCCACCACTACCACCCACCTAAAAACATCCCCACACCACCAATCCCCCCACACTGCATTCTACCCACACAGCACCCCCCCTCAACAACATGTCACGCAAGAAGCACCACAGTTCACTGACAATGAGCTGCGGATCATGGTAGACGAGATCGTCAGAGTAGAGCCACAACTGATGGGAGCCTAGGTCCAGCAAACATCCTTGGCCAGGAAAACAGAGTTATGGCAGAGGATCGTTGACAGGGCCAACGCAGCTGGCACCTATCCACGCAAAAGGGAGGATATCAGGAAGAGGTGGAACAACCTCAGGGGGAAGGTTTGTTCCACCGCAGCAAGGCACAAGACCGTCCTGAACAAGACTGGCGATGGGCCCCCACCTCCTTCCATTGACTTGACATCCTAGGAGGAGAAGGTCCTTGACATCTTGCATCCGGAGGGCCTGACTCGTATCATCAGTGGTCTCGACTCTGGTAATTCATTCAATTCCCCCCCAAGGCCCCAAACAATCCTATTCAGCATGCCTCCTCACCACTCCCCAATCCACCCCATCACACACCACTGCACCCCGCCCAATCACCCCACACCTCTCTCATGCATGCCAAACCACCCCTGACCCACCATCCCCACACAACCCCCATGCACAAATGACAAATCACACAGTGAAGAACCACAACTCCCACAATGCATCACTCCTCACACAGGAAACAAAATCACAGTCCTACATCAAAGTGGCATAGCTGCATGGGCAACCATATTGCAGCCCACTCCTATTGTTTGCCACGACTGTGTCCCAACACATGGCAGTGACAGCAGTGCCAACCACCATCCACAAACCACCATGGCACAGGTAACCATGGCACAATCCCCATATTCAAGTCAATATCTGCAGTGATGCTGCTGTCAGTGTTATCACAGGGAAGCAAGTCACGCCACTGCATGTACCACACCATGGAAATTACTGCTACACATCCATATACAAAGTCTCCACCTTTCCATCCACAGGTGACCCTGCCACTGCCACCCAAGGGGATGTCTGGATGGGGTCGACTTGCCTGGGCCATCTGGGGGGACTGGTCATTCCACTCCAAGCAGCCCAACCATAGACATACCGGACAGCCCATCCTATGTGCCTTCAAGACCTCAGTCATCCCCTCCTCCACAAACCTGTTCCCCAGAAACCTCTCAATCAGAGGTGTGCACCACAGTAGAGGGGCCAGTGGCTAGGGCACAAACCCCAGACAATGAAGGGCCTGGGGCCACTGGGAGTGGGCACACTGTGCAAGGGGCACAGGGAGCTAGGGGTAGTGGGAGGGCTACAGTGGTCCACGGGATGAGCCAGCCACAACACCAGACTGTCCAGGACGCCCTCACCTAAGTCCTAGGTGCATACCACCAAGCCAAGGACACAATGGACCAGATCTTTGCCACTGTGCAGGAGACACAGAGACTGCAGACTACACACCATCAGGAGGCCATGCAGCAGAGGCAGACCCACAGTGCCACCATGACCACCCTAGCAGGGGTGCTGAAGGAACTCACCACCATCCAGCGTCAGTCCACCTCCCACCAGCAGGCCCCTTCCAATAGCCACAACCCATCTGAGTCCTCCACGTCAGTGGCAGATGGTTGCATGGAGGCCCTGCCCCAGGACCCGCAGGACACCAGCATCCCTCCACCTGTAGCTGAGGAGCCCCCACACAAGCGAGGAAGTCCAACCAGACATCCAGCCTGCACTGATGCCAAGACCAAGACCACCTCCAGGAAGTGACCCTCTCCTGAACATTCTCAGCTGTGTGTTACAGAGACACCGTGTTGACTGTCCACTGTCATAAATCTGTTCTCCCAAGGCCACCATACTTGACTGCGACTACCCACTGCTGGCCTACATACTCTGATGAACCCACCTGCCATGACCCCACTCGTCACCCCTTGCACTTGTGCCTCCCAAAAAAACACCATTGAGGACAGTCACTGTCTATGTCTGTATTTGTCATGAGTACGAAATATACTGCCATTACATGTGCGACAGGCAACCCATTGTGATGCCAACATATGTGAGAGTGACAGAAGGGGGAACAACATGCAGCGACAAATGCAGGGAAGTGGTCAGTGACTGGAGTCATATGTCAAGGGAGGCAACAGATGAGGCAGGAACCAGAGCGCACCACAACAATGACCTGTAAATGGAAGAAGACAGGAACACAAATCACTTAAGGAGACACACATGCACTGTACGTACAGCAAGCCAGGGGTGAAATGGCAACACAAGTCCTCAAACATATGCTCATCACAAATCCACATACTCAAAACATACCTCCCCAATAGTCCTTCCCCCACACCAAACAGATCCAGAAGTGAGGCAGTTCCCACTAGCATGCACAGTGATGTTCCCAGCCCCCCAATGTCAAACCCCAGGAGAGGATGTCATACAGAGGAATCCACCTAGTCAGCAAATATAGAGGACGGGATTGGCAAGTCCAGACAACCATGGTCATGCACACAGAAGTCACTGGTGCAGCAACACAACAGTAGGTTCAGAATAGCACTGACCTGTGCACAGTAAGGTACCAACTCATTGGCAGATGTAACCCAACCCCCCCAAACCACCCAGAATCAGACCTGTTCTCAATCCACACAGTGATTACAGACACCAGCTGGCAGCATGGCAAAAGGCAGACAGTTGCACAGGTCACATCCAAGACAACTGACACATACCTGTACCTCAGTAGAAGTATTGTCGTTTCAGCTCTTCTCTGGAGTCTGCTGCATCCTCATCATCATCCACCTCATCACTCCCCATGTCCCCTTCATCAGCCACTGGTACAGGTGCCATATCCTCTGCATCCAGCTATGGGATGTGATGTCTGAGGGCCAGATTGTGTAGCATGCAGCAGGCAACAGTGATCTGGCACACCTTCTGTGATATGTAGAGTAAGGCACCTCCGGAGATGTAGAGGCACCGAAATCTGGCCTTCAGCAGGCCAAAGGTCCTCTCAAGGACCCGTCTTGTCCTATCATGGGCGTCACTGAAACTGTTTTGGTTGGGATAACTAGAATCACCAGTGTTCAAAGAGGTATGAGTCATGTCAATTCCGGGAGTGTGATTGGGCAGGTCGTGAAGGGTGTTGGGAGCTGAGGGGCACACGTCTGAAAGGATACATAGTGATGAGGCAGGCCCGCTCCCTCTGATATGGTGCCATCATGTGTGAGACGGTGCTGTTCCGCAAAATGTATGAGTCATGAACAGAACCAGGGAACTTTGCAGTCACTTGTAAGATGTATTGGTCAGCGAGATATACCACCTGTATGTTGGTGGAATGGAAGTTTTTACTGTTACTATACACTTGTTCATTCCTCCTGGCTGGCATCAATGTCCCCTATCACATGAGGTACATGTGCCAATTCGTAAAATGGAGCTTTGACTGTGGCCAATTCCGCACGTTCGGGGAACCTGATGTTGCTCAGCAGATGTTTTAGCAGGGCACATAATACGTCCCTCAGGACGTGGGCTGTGACACCCCTGCTGCCAAGGCCTCTGTAATCTGGAACAACCCAGAGGCAAGGAAGTGAAGGAATGACAACATCAGAACTGTGGGAGGGATAACATTGGGATGATGATTGGCAGCCAACAGATCCGGCTCCAACTGGCTCACCAGCTCCATGATGGTCTGACGGTCCAGACGATAGGTCTGTATGATGTGTCTCTCCTCCATGGTGGTAAGATCGACTGGGGACCTGTACACCCGAGCACTCTTCAGCCTCACCCTTCCACCGTACCTGGGAATAAGGTGGGGTAGAAATCTTAATGTGCACTATTGACTGTGTGGACATAGATGTGCTGTGCACAGCTCCCAATGTTATACCAATTTCACACCTAGAATGCAATCTCAATGCACATTGCACATGTAAAATGTCAGCTGCCTGTCCTGCATGCACAGGACAGATGGAAGTTAGCCCATCCCGCCGGCATAACATGTCCTGGCTGTAGGCGGTCGCTACCGCTGTGCAACTCCTCATTGGTTAACAGTGTTGCCTATGGGAGACAGGACTGTCATTTCATGTGCTCAGTCTCACTTGACTCCTGACATTCATGCACAGAAGACCTCCACTGCGTGTGCTTCTGTGTATTGAATCTGGTTGCCAAGATGCCAAGTCTTGCAGGAGATAGGTCCCCAGCTTTCAACCAGGAGTAAGTGGAGAAGCTCATGGACGGGGTCCTACTCCTGTATGGACAGTTGTATGGGGCACAAGAGCAGCAGGTGAGTGCAGTGTCACTGTCCTGCCCGTGAGTGGTGTGTGTGGGGATGGGGGCATTGGAACAAGGCAGTGTGTCTGGAGAATGAACATGGGTGAGGAGTCAGAGGATACGTGGATTGATGAAACTTGCATGTAGGTAGTGAGATATGTGCTGTCCACTGCTGTCCCTGTGCTGCAATGCTACATGATTTTGTCCTTCTGTCTGTGTCACCCATGCAGGTCAGTGCCCATCAGAAGAAGGAGATAAGGCGTGCCATCACCAAGCAAGTGCAGACCCTGGGGGTCCATGCTCCGTGGAGCACCCACTGCAGAAAGCGATGAGAGGACTGAGGCACTGGGCCTTGAAGAGCGCAGAGGCCCAGCTGGGGACGTCCTCCCAATGAGGGAGGCGTGCCCGTTGGACCCTGACTCCCCTTATGTCCCGCATTTGGCAGTGGCATACCCTGAGTTGGATGGGCACTTGAGAGCAGCACAGCAGCCACAAGGGTGTGAGTACACACACTCACTTGCATTATGTGTAGCCTTAGTGGCTCAGGTGGTGCACTATTGGAAGGCTGTAGCATGGGTGCTAGGTAGATACTTGTCCACTATGGGTATTAGACAGCCGGGAATGATTTTATCATAGATGTGTGACCATGCCATGCAGCCAGTGAGTTGAGGGTCACTTATCCTCAATGTGGTATCTGTGTTGTCACCCACTACCAAGATGAACTTGACAACTCATGGCAACAGGGTCATTGCATCTGGAATGTCAGACCATTGTGATATGTTCTTGGCAACCACTGTGCCAGGGTTCAATGCAGAGTTCTAAATGTGCAGGTAGGTAGTGTTTGTGTAGTGAGGTAAGGTTGTCCAAGATGTCACAGTGCAATTTGTGTATGGCCTAGTTGGCACGCCAGCTACCTATGCAGGATTCAGCTGGTTTGGTAGTCTAGGAATTGTCTGTATCAGAGGGTATGGGAAGTGGTCAGGTAGTTTGCAGCTGTGGTGGGTATGCCTCCCATCATGTACACAATTGTATCTGTGTCACCATCAGCGGTACACATGTGGATTGCTGTGGTTGTGCCCATAGTGTTCCATTGTAGTAGCAACTGTAAGTGAGGGCATCGCGTTACATGGCATGGCATTTGAGGATGTTGTAGTTACAGTTTGTGGCTGTTGTGCTGGCATTGACCGATTGCACCCTGTCTATCTCTGTCTCCCACCCTCACTCCCTCTCCTCCTCTGTCTTTGTGTGTATCAGCATCATCAGGTGAAGAAGAACGGGCACCGGCGAGTGGGGACGCTGCAGCCCACAGGACCCAGGAGGCTGAATCCAGCAGAGCCGAGGGACCAGTGGGACAGAGGGCGAGGAGAGTGCCATGGGGAGAAAGGATTGAACACAACATCTTTGGATTCCTCCTCCGAGGGCGGCTCTCTGTGGGTGGTGGACCCATCCGGGCCCATGCCTGCATCACCCTTGTCTGCCACCCCCTTACCAGCACCGCCCTCCCTGTAGCTTCCCACCCAGTTGCCTGTGCCGGCTCACCTAGGAGGATCGGCATCTCTGTTGCAAGGACCTCTGCCCCTGCCCCAGTCAACCCTGCTGCCCTCAATGGGGAGGCTAATGACCTCCTGAGGACCATTTCTGTGGGTTAGACAACCATCGTGAATGCCATCCAGGGACTTGCATCCCAGATGCAGCAGTCAAATTCCTTCCTGGTGGGCATTCAGGGTACCCTGTCTGCCCTGCAGAGATCGTTTCAGGCTCTGGCCTCCTTATTTACGCCAGCCAGTGTTCCTACTCCTTCTGTCCCTCCTCCAACTTCCTGTTCCCACTACCACATCCCTCTCCCATCACCCATCCAAGGCAAACCTTTTTACCACCATGCATCCACATCAACAGGCCCAGATCGCAAGGGCAAATACATGCACCACAGAAAACACCACCGCCATGCACACACACAACAGACACAAGCAGACACAACATCCACTCCCTACATGGACTCCCCCCCCACATCCCGCCTCACAGTCACATCACCCCTCACACCTGCAGTCACCACCTCATCAGTCCCAGAACCTGCTACATGTGCTCTCACTGCTGTCACCACAATATCATCCCCCACACATTCACCCCATACACCACATGCGCATGCACCACAACTGTCAACACAGCCACATACAGCACATCCACCCTACCTGCAAACACCACCCCAACATTCACTCACACATCCCCTCTGCCATCTGCATTTCCTGCCCCTCGTCCCAGTACACCTAAACACCCACACACACCCACCCAACAGTCACCCAGCACACACATTTCATCCACCCAGGCACCTGCACCCAGGGCTCCTCCACGTACACACCTCTCAACCATTCCCTCTGCCTCCACTCCCAAACGCCTTTCCCATGACCTATCTTCTGCCCCTAAGAAACATTTCCTTCAAGAGTTTGTTCTCCCCCACTGGCTCAGTCCCTGTTCCCCCCCAAGTGCCCTGCTACACTTCCCAGACCCCTGCCTTCCACACCACAGACCTCCTCTGGTTCTTGGAAGGCCCCTCCACCAACTGAGACCTCCCAAACCAAAGCAAAAACATACTCCCTCCACCTCGAAGGTTATGCAAAGGCCCACCTCCCTCCCGGCTAAACCAGCGCCTTCCAAGGGCAAGTCGAAGGAGCCCCCCTCCAAATCCAAAACCAAGGACCTCACATCCAAGTCCATGAGGAAGGACTCCCCCTCCAAGCCCAAACCGCCCCCCCATCCCTGAGGTGCCTGCATGCCCCACTGAGCCCTGTGGAGGTCAACATATTGCAATATGGAGTCAAGTTGGGGCGTCGTTCTGTGCCCAGTATTGTCGGGGCACCGTGGGACATTGGGACTGGCCCTTTGACCTACTGTACATAGTTTTGTTATTGATACTTGTTCCGCCATTACATCTGCACCATGACAACGTTGGTGGCAATGGTGACAACCGTCTTCTGGCTTTCCTTCTACATGTTTGTGTGGCGGATGTGCAATTTTGTGTGTGTGTTGTGTGTGCAGTAATGTCCTTCCCTCCAGTATATGCTAGGCTGGTGTACTTACGACTGGTGTTTTGGTCGGCGTCACTGGTCCTGGAGATCAATGGCCAGCAGGACCATTGGGAATACTCGCAATTCGCTTGCCATGGCGCCTACGGACGTGCCTTTGTTCTGGAAGGTGAATGTTCCCTTTTATGTTGTTCATTTCTGCCTGGCTTTTCGTGGCGGTGAGTCTGCCCCAGAAATCCTGGCGGTGTGCAACCTCGTAATCCGGCCGTAGGGAACAGCCTGGCCTCCGGCCTGGAGATGCCTTCCGCAGGCTGCAGCGATCCGTCCACTGTAGTGGTCCATACGGAAATATGCCTGTGTTCTGCAGGAGCCTTCCCAGTACTCGTAATATGGAGGTCTTCGCAGCTGGACACACGGCGATGCGACCACCACCTCCACCACAGTGGTCCACTGACCGCCAACACCATAATGTGGACCATAATCTCTAAAACAGTGCGATGAAAAAGCTTCAGTTGAAAACTCGAGTCGTGAGAATCCCTAGAGCAAGAAAGCAGTGCACAGTGAGTCACATTGCAGATTCTGATCAAAACACAAGTTCTTCAGTGAGTGAATGAGATTCAGCAGTGGGCACAAGTGAAGTTGCAAGGGTTGAGACACTAAAGGCAGTGAAGAGAACCTGCAGGGGAAAGCCCTGGCAGAATGAAAGACTAAACTCAAACAAAGAAGAGACTGAAGTTATTGAAATATATCCAGAGAACAGTGAAAGTGAGTAACCTGTTGCTAAAAGAGCAGTAAGAAAGAGAATCCCAAATGAAAAATACACCTCACCTGAATGGGCACCTCTGGCATCTATGTCTGAAGAAGAATTAGATACAGAAATCAGCAGTTCTATAAACTGTTGCCAATTTATTTCCGAAAGTGAGCTAGAAGAAGAACCATTTTGAACATTATGAGAATAGAATGACATTGGTGAAACTAGTTTTAACATTGCAAAGGAATCTAGATGTAGAAAAGAGATTGAGAATTTGAACTATATGAGATGAGTAAAGAAAGCTGATAAAAATCTTTCCGAAGTCTATGTTGATTTCTGATTATTCCTCAGAAAAAAGAGAAGCAAGAAGAAAATAAGTTTCATTAATGTTTTGAAAATAAGAGTTGCAGATTTTTGAAGTGCCACATTTCTTTTTTGTTTTTAATCTCGAAATAACTAACAGCAAGTACTATAAAAGTGTCCTGCATGTCACCTTAGTAACAGTGATAGATTCAGTTGGTTTATTATTGCTCCCCATTTCTCTAGTGGGATATGTTTCAACAAATGTTGAATTGACTACAGTACATAACTGTGTTAAAATTTATACATTGACATATAGGGAAAATTTAGTTAGTGAATATCATAGTATTTACACTGAAATGTGGGATTAGTGTGGAATTTAAGGGGATCAAGGATTCCTCTGTGTGTACTCGTCTCCCTTCTTCTGCAGGTGAAGTTGTGACCTACCTATAGCTGTCTTGTGGTTTTCCTTGTAATGTGTTTGTTAGTATATTATAGTAGAAATTCATTTTTAGCACTTTATCAGTCAGATCTCAGTGTTTCACTGGAAGAATGCCCTCTTTCTCAATGCGCTAAGAATGAGTCAAATATAGTAAATTTTTGAGTAAAGTTGCACAAATTAACCGTTATGCCGATAAAACTAAACAGGAGAACATAGATGGGTTGAATAAGGAAGAGGGTGAATTTGTTAAAGAATATAATGAGAAAGAGTAAAAGTTGTGAGAGACTGGACAAAAATGCAAAAAAGATGTGAGCAGATTAATGCAGAAGAAGAATTTAGGTTTTCAAATTTGCATCCGAGATTGAAAATAGAGCTTGAGAGAAAGAGTGAGTTGCATATGATGAGTTGTGAACTTACAGGAGCTAGGTCAATTGAATGTGTGTGTCAGAGTGAGCGTCAAAGAAGGTATGCTGTAAGTGCTGATTTTATAGTTGGTGAAGAACCATTTCTAAGAGGGATTTATTATGTGAGTGGTAAGACTGGTTATCTCAACCTACCATGTAAGTGGTGGGTTCTTGCTATCTTGCTTTAGTGTTTCCTAGAGTTTGTCATGGGAATGGAGATTATAATGCTGCTGTTGGTTGGTCAGAGTGAAATGTCGTTTTGGGCAGACAGTATGCTATGATTCCATCTATAGTAGGTACTATCATTCTATCTATAGTGGTGGCTATGAATGTTGTGAAGATTAGACGGTTGTCTATACTTGTGGACTAGCTTGCTTCTAATACAGCGGGTGCTCTAATGCAGATTAATCTTGAATTAATTGGGACGTGGGCAATGATTATGCAAAACTTCTTCCCCTTAGATACCCTTCTCAAGAAGGAAGGTGAGGTTTGCAGGGTGTTGAAGGTGAGAGAATGCTTTACCTTCAAACCAGATAAAAGTAGGGTTATTAATGCATATGTGACAAATATTACTAATATCTCTTGTGAAGTCCAAGCTTTAGAAGAAGAAGGTTTATTTCTGTGCAGTACTAAGATAAACATCTGGAACAGCCCGACACATGCTTAGTTCAAGTCATAGCTTTAGCATGCATAGTAAACATTATTACAGAGGCTCTGGAGGCAAACCGAGGGACTACTCCCCTCCCCCAGTCCAAATGGTATCCCCTGTTTAGATATTTAAGTTGAATCAAGAATCCTGAGCTGATCCACTCTGTCTCCTGCACAACGTGATTCTAGAATCACAAACAATTCCCGACTTCTGGAGGGGCCCGATTTTATATCCATTCCAAAAGAAGGGAAGTCTGCAAAAATATACTATCGCCCATTGCCAAAATTGCATGCAGCCTGCTATCTCACTTGAAAGAATGGGCAAAAGACAAGTGTCTGCTGTCAATCTTCAAGACTGGGTTCCAGAAGGAGTGTGAAATCCAGGACAATGTCTGGCAATCAATTTAATGGAATAAAAGAAAATCCACTGCTGCACTAAGCTCTACATATGCTACCTCGCCTTCACCACCTCCTTCAACAAAGTAAAAAGAGCAGAACTTTGGTGCAACCTAAAAAATGGGGGTATTCCAGATTCACTACTATTTGCAATCTTTACTAACAGATACATAGATGAAGGCGAAGCTAGGGGATTGGCTACAGAACGATTCCCACTAACCATGGGTTAAAACAGAGTTGTGTACTGGTCCTACGTTTTTTGAATGTGTATACTGGTATACTTATTCCCGGAATTAAAAACAATAAGGGTCTCCCTTTCAAACTGGACATTGAACATGTTCTCACCCTGAAGAATGTAGAAGACACGGTCCTTTTGGACCACACACCAACTCATCTTTTGCGGTCCCTGGCCTGTCCCAACAGATATATTGATAACAATTACCCAAAGCCAAATGTATTGAAAAACAAATTAATCTTTCTTTGGGGTAACCAAAGGCAGTTGTAACTGGTCAATCATTGAGAAAAGCACTGTAGAAGTTAAGGAGAATCAGTATCTGGGGAGTTGGCAAGACAATACTTTGTGCCATAGCTCCCAGTACAAGGCCATGATAGACAGAGCATATTTACTATGATATAAACTTCAGCAAATGTACTTTTGACTTTATAGCCTATCCAGAGATAAATGCTCAAAGCAAAGTTTTTACCTGTAGTTTTATTTGGTTCTTCTCCATATGGTGAGAAATTGCACCAAGAGTTAGAGGCCATTTTGTCTACTGCCATCAAATCAATGTTCGGGCTCCCAAATCCCCAGTTTGTCAACTATGGTTGGAATCTGGGCTTAGCAATTGTACCAGTATGGTCAATTTATTTTTTATTAAATAGTACTTGAGGTTGACAAATGCAGCAGTAAGGACACTCAAGAACGCTATATGCAAACAACTTTGCATCAACCAGAAAATTCTCAAGACAAATGCATTAATAACCTCCCCCAAAATTACAGATGAGTTGAATCTTATGGAGCTCTGCAGCAGTACATTCAGCTATAGCTCCTTTAAGAAAAGACAAATCATTCTCTCTAACAGTGTAATGTATGGAGAATATAAAGCATTTCAAAGCTGAAAATAGGTGGCTCTTGCTACTTACATATAACTCACTGAAGGTACAGAGTTATGTAACAATGAATTTAAAAATAGAGATGAAACCAAAATGTATGCATTTGAGATTTCTTGTAGGCAACATATGTGCCATCTGGAGATCACAATGTGGGAAGTCCTGCAAATGTTGCAGAGAATGTGGCTACAAGTGTGAATCATTATCTCATATTATATGTGTGTGTCTGTACCTCCTTGGCTTAAGGATTAATCTACTAAGGTCCTATTTTCTAAGACTGGAGGTATGAACAATCAAGGACGTGATCACTGTGTGCATCATGGGTCATAAAACACAATAGATTTGCATTGTAGTGAAATTCATTGAGGTGGTGCTTGGTGATCTGGAAAAGGCAATAGTTAAAACCCACTCCTGAGAGTGCAGTGAGGGAAGCTCGACTGAGTATGGCAGACTTGAGCTCTTCAAAAGAATCCAACTCTTCACTCCCCTGCCTCCCCATGCGCATACATACATTCACACACACACACCCCTCTGCACCCCATACACGCACGCATTCACTCCTCCCACCCCCATGCGCATACAACATTCACACCCCTCTCTCCCCTCCACCGCATGCATGCACGCATTCACTCCCCCTCTCCCCTCCCCCATGCACATACATACATTCACACCCCTTCCTTCCTGCACCGCATACATGCCTGCATTCCCTCCCCCTCATCCACATGCGCATATATACATTCACACACACATATAAATGCACGGAATACATGCACTCACCCTGTTCTCCGTCCACTGACACACACACACCCGCTCTCCCCGTTCACTCACACAAACATGCACCCCCTCCCTGTTCACTCACACAAACACGTACCCCCATCCCGGTTTACTTGCATACACATTCACACGTAAACACACACTCACCCCTTCCATCCGCTTAGTCGCACTCATGCACTCAATCACTCACACACACACACATACACCATGCACTCACCACCTCCCACCTCCACAAACACTCACTCACCCCATTCATCCCATCCAGAATCACTCATACATGCAGACACGCACCCACAAACACCCATCCTCCCCCTGCATTCACGACATTCACACACGCACTCACACACACCCGCTTCACTGTCAGATTATCCACTTATCTCGTCCGACGAGGAGGTCGTGCGGGAGGGGACATGTCCTGGCGCTTCCACCACATGCAGCGCCTCGCTATCTGGACACTGCCACACCGTATTGCGAGTTGTAATACAGTGTGCAGTCTCTTGTTGGCATTGCAGTACCGGTAGTGGTACCGACTCTGCACCGCCGACCATCAGCACGACTGGTCTCGGAATTCCACCTGATTCCTGGCAGAATTCGGAGATCAGTTGTATTAGGGCGGTCTTATGACCACCAGCAATGGCAGTATTTCGTCACCGGCGGCTTCGGCGGTCATTGGAAAAGACCGCTGAAGTTGTGATGAGGGCCATAATCTTTAATGCAAAATCCTGCTGTTAGTTCCACCTCACCTATCAAGTCTATCAGGCTTGGAATCACCAGTTTAAGCTACTAAAATTGCAGATCCCCGTTAGGGTATACCTCCTACATATCTAATCAATTACAGACATGTAGGTGACAATAAAATCACCAAAAGTCCTTCTTGAAGCATTTTTTACACTTTTAGAGTAAGTCCCTGGGCAGACAATATCCAGTGAATACTTGACTTGAATGAACGCTTTATTGGTGGGACAGTCTGCGATATGAAGTGACCTCAACTATTGCCCTACAAAGTCATGTTTTATTGATTTAACTTTTGAAGCATGAATGCACTTAACGCTGATATTTTTCTGCTATCTTGTTTCTTGGTGGGAACAGAAGACCAATCTCGCTGCCTGGCCCTATAATCTTTGATTAGTACAAATGCTCAGTTTCTGATGAATTTTCTTTAGTGTTTTTACACATACCCATGAACTTGATAAATTGGATCAACTCACATGGTTTTAAAAATATGTTTTTATAAGTTTTTATTGTATTGCATTATTTGTTAATATTCTTTAAAAATATTGGGTATTGATTTTTCGACGATCTGAATATGAGATTTCAATGGTTTTGTATGAGTGAAATCTGAGCCTAACTGTAATGTCCATGTAGCCTTTGGATTTATATATATATATATATATATATATATATATATATATATATAGTATTTTTAGGTTTTAGAATAGGTTTTTAGGCGGTAAGGGAATTTTTATGGTTTCGGATGGGTTTGTGGGTAGTTAGGGAATTTTTGGTTTTAGGATATGTTTGGGTTTTTGGGTGGTAATGGAATTTTTGGTTTTAGGGTGGGTTTGGGTTTTTGTGTGGTAAGGGAATTGTTAGGGTTTAGGATGTATATGGGTTTTTGGGTGATAAGGGAATTTTTAGGCTTTAGGATGGGCATGGGTTTTGGGTGGTAATGGATTTTTTAGGGTTAAATGTGGGTATGGATTTTTGGGTAGTAAGGGGAATCTTAGGGTCTAGAGTGGGTATGGTTTTTGGGTGGTAAGGGAATTTTAGGTTTTAGGGTAGGTGTGAGTTTTTGGGTGGTAAGGGGATTTTTAGGGTTTAGGGTGGGTAAGGGGTTTTGGATGGTAAGGGAATTTGTAGGTTATACAATGGGTATGAGTTTTTGGGTGGTAAGGGAATTTTTAGGGTTTAGGGTGAGTATGGGTTTTTGGGTGGTAAGGAACTTTTTAGGTTTTCGGTGTGTATGGGTTTTGTGTGGTAATGGAAATCTTAGAATTTAGAGTGGGTATCGTTTTTTTGGGTGGTAAGGGGATTTTATGGGTTTAGGGTGGGTATGGGTGGTAAAAGAACCATTATGTTTTAGGATGGTTATAAGTTTTTGAGTGGTAAGAGAATTTTAGGGCTTATGGTGGTTATGGGTTTTTGGGTGGTAAGGGAATTTTGGGATGGGAGGGAAGTTTTTTAGGGCCCAGGGGCTGTTATATAAATATCTGTCTTTACCACGGAGGCCTTTTGCCTTTCCATAAAAAATTAAATATATATATATATATATATATATATATAAAACTCACTGAAAAAACAAAGGTTACAGGAACGTTATAGTTAGGCTCATGTCATTTGAGATGTCCTCAGTGATATAATTGACCATGTGTTGAGTGATTTAATATGTGAGGCCATAAGCAGTGCACTGCGGGGGCATAAATTATAGTTAGATCAGCTAACTATAACTGCTGAATTTTACTGGTTTTGCACGAGTGAAATATGAGCCCAACTATAACATTCCCGTAACCTTTGGTTTTTTCAGTGAATTTCTAAGTTTTGTTCAATTCTATTTCCTAACTATAGCATCCCTGTAACCTTTGTTTTTTTCAGTGAATGTCTGGTTTTTTAACGAATAGTATTGCACATTTTTATATATCAATTTGTATAAGTCATCAACAGTTAGGAGTAATGTGACTACCTATTACATAGCAAATGGCAGTAAAAAACGGTAACCTACTTAGAGTGAATAAGAGCAAAACATAAAGAAACAGAATTAATTTTATAGGCAGTATAATAGTATTGTATAAAAGATGTATATTGTACATTAGCTAATTTTTTTAGAAAATGTGGATCTGCGGCGTATCCGCGCATACGCAGATTGCCATGTGAGTAAACTGTATGGTTTTTAGTCCGATCACGTGTTGGTTTCCATTTGGATCCGCAGATTTGCCAATTTATTTAAAAAATATTTTATGTATACAACAGTTTCTAAATTAAATTCTACTGTGAGAATTGACATATTACAGAGCTGTTAAATGATTGTGGTATTCATTTTTGTATAAATAAGCTTGGTCGCGAAATCAGCCGAGGCAGAGAATGACAAAAAAATCTGCCTTTTTATTGGTTCATATGAACCACACCCAACTTTTGAAAAAAAAAACACACCAATACTGTCATTTTTCTATTCTCTGCTGGTGAGGAAGGCTATATTGTTTTACTTCACAAGAAAAATGGAAGAAGAGGAGGAACATCAGGAAGGAGGTGCTAAAAAGGCAAGGGATGCCTGGATGTGGTTCACTGTCCCAGTGGCGACAGGAAAGCCTGTGCCAGATTCATGGAATGCACCCTATGTGGCAGGCAGCTTTCCAGAGGGACTGAAAAAATATATAGTTATGGTACTTCCACAATGTGGAAACAAGAAGCTACCAAGACCGTGTATATCTTTGTAGGATGGGAGAGAGAGACACTGATACTTCAGCTCCTGTACCTTCAACATCATCTACTGGACAAGCTCCTCCAAATATCTCTATTGCACCTACGTGCAAAGAGCTTGAAGAGATGGGTATTCACTGTGGCAAATGCCAAGAACTTATCCTGAAGAAAAAGAAGATAAATTTACAATACTTGACAAGGTTAAGAGTCACTGTTGTTAGTCTGTTTTGTTTATTTTAGTGTTACAAAACACTAGTTTGTTGAATATGCAACAATTTTCTAAATAGTTTTATTGTTTTCAAGCTTTGCATTTTTAAGTCTTTTTTTCACAAAAATAACACACCAAAAAAATAAAAATAAAAAAGTTTCCTTCCAAAAACTTTTTACAAAAAAGGTTCTTATTATAACCGCCATATCTACTACAAAGAGCTGTGTCCATGTAAATAGTACTGTTTGACTTAGTGTTTGTGTTGGTGTATAATTGTGTGTATCAGTGTATATATTAGTGTATGTCTGGCTATGTTAGTGTAAGTCTCTGTGTGTGCCAGGGTGTATCAGTTTATGCATGAGTGTGTGCCTGGGTGTGTCACTGTATGCATGTGTATGTGCCTTTGTATGTCTGCGTATACATGAGTGTGTGTCTGGGTGTGTCAGTGTATGCGTGAGTTTGTCCCAGGGTGTGTCAATGTATAAATCAGTGTGTGCCTCAGTGTGTCATTGCACG
The DNA here is from genome assembly GCF_031143425.1 of Pleurodeles waltl. Classification (NCBI taxonomy): domain Eukaryota; kingdom Metazoa; phylum Chordata; class Amphibia; order Caudata; family Salamandridae; genus Pleurodeles; species Pleurodeles waltl. Next base: position 715,158,251 of record NC_090447.1, read on the forward strand.
CATGAATCTGTGTCTGGGTGTGTCAATGTATCCTTCAGTTTGTTTTTGTGTGTGTCAGTGTATGCAATGGTGTGTGCCTAGGGGTGTCAGTGTATGTATCAATGTGTGTATCTGGGTGTGTTAGTGTATGCATGAGTGTGTGCTTGAATGTGTTAATACATACTTAAGTGTGTGCTGGGGTGTGTACCTATCTGGCAGGGGTATGTATCTGGCTATGTCAGTGTATGCATGAGTGTTTGCTTGGGTATGTGAGTATATGCATCAGATTGTGTCTGGGTATGTCAGCAGAGATATCAGGATGTGACTGGGTGTATTAGTCTATATATGTTTTTGCCTGGGTGTGTTAGTTTAGGTGTTTACATGGGTGTGTTAGTGTATGTATTAATGTCTGCTTGGGTGTGTTAGTATGTAAGCTGGGGTGTGAACGTGTATGAATGAGTATGTAAAAGGATATGTCAGTGTATGCATGAATGTCGGCCTGGGTATGTCAGTGTATGCATAAATGTGTGTCTGGGAGTGCTATAGTATGCATCAGCCTTTGCTAGATGTGTTAGTGTATGCATGTGTGTACATGTGAATGTGTTATTGTATATGTAAATGTATGCTTGAGTGTATCAGTGTATGGATGAGTGTGTACGTGGGTATGCTAGTGATTGTACAAGAGTTTGTCTGGGTGTGCTAGTGTATGCATTAGTGTGTACCTGGGTGTGTTAGTGTATGCATTAGTGTGTGCTAGGGTATGCTAGTGGATGAATGAGTATATATTTGGCTATGTCAATGTATGCATGAGTGTTTGCCTGAGTATGTGAGTGTATACATCAGAGTGTGTCTTAGTATGTCAGCAGAGATATCAGGGTATGACTGGGTTTGTTAGTCTAAGTGTAAGTGTATGGATGGGTGTGTTAGTGTATGTATTAGTCTTTTCCTGGGTGTGTCAATGTATGCATCAGTGTTTGTCTGGGTGTGTTAATGTATGCATTAGTGTTTACCTGAGTGTCTTGGGATCTGGATTACTACATCTCTGCATGTATAGATGACTGAGTTTCTAGGTGTTTTGGGATATACATTAGTGAGCAGCTGTGTGTGTTATTAAATGCATATGTGTGAGTCTGGGTGTATTTCTGTATGTGTTAGTGTTTGCCTAGGTGTGTCAGTGTATGCTTTGGTGACTGCCTGAGTGTGTTAATGTATGTATTAATATGTGTTTGGGTGTATAAGTGTGTGAATAAGTGTGTGCCTGGGCAATTTAACATATACATCAGTAAATGCATAGTAAAATGAAAGAGTAACACCTGGAAAGCAGCTTTTGTAATGTGAAGTTAAGCTGATAGTAAAACTGTAAACTCAGTCTCTCCAGTAGTAGGCCAAAACCATGTTTAAATGACAGATTGTCTGAATGAGTGACTAGGTCATAAGAGAACTTGACCACATATTTGAAGTGACTGTATCGCCTGACTACTAAGTCTGATACTAAAACATACATAGCTCCTGTCTGTATGGTGTTTCATGTGTAAAAACTCTGTAGTTGAATTAGTTTATATGTTGATGTGTATCAGGATGTGTTAGTGTGTATATGAGTGACTGTTTGAGTGAGTTAGTGGATGTATCACTGTGTACCTGTGTGTGTTAGTGTATGTACCCAAGTGTACATAGACGTGTTAGTGTATACATCAGTGTGTGCCTGGATTTGTTGGTTTATGCATGAGAGTGTTCCTGGGCGGGTATGCCAGTGTATGCATGAAAGGGTACCTGTTTGTTAGTATATACATCCGTGTGTTCCTGTGTGTGTTACTGTATGCATCAGAGTTTCCGTGGTTGTGTTAATGTATGGATATGTGTGTGCCTGGGTGTGTCAGTGTATACATCAGTGTTTCCCTGGGTGTGTTAGTGTAAGTATTAGTGTTTGTCTGGGCGTGTTAGTGTATACCTTACTGTTTGCTTGTGTATGTCAGTGTATCGATCAGTGTTTGTTTGGATGTCTCAGTGTGTGTATTAGTATGTGTCTGCTTGTATCAGTGTATACAAGAGTTAGTCCCTGGGCATGTCAGGGTGCATACCAGTATGTGCCTGGGTGTGTCAATGTATGCATTAATGTCTGCCTAGGTGTGCTTTCTGTAAATCAGTGTGTGCTTGGGTGTATGAGTGTATGGATGAGTGTGTACTTGACTGTCTCAGTGTACGTATTAGTGTGTGTCGTGGTGTGTCAGTGTATGCATTAGTGTCTAACTAGGTGTATCAATGTCTCAATTACACGTGCCTGTATGTATGAGTGTATACATGAGTGAGTCTCTGGGTGTGTCAGGATATATATCAGTGTGTGCTTGGGTCTGTCTGTGTATGTGTACATGTGTGCATGAGTCTCTTCCTGTATGTGTCAGTGTTTCCCTGGGTGTCTCAGTATATGCATTAATGTGTGTGTGGGTGTGTTAATGTATACATCAGTGTGTACTTGGCTGTATGAGTGTAGGGATGAGTGTGTACCTGACTATATTAGTGCATGCATGAGTGTGTGCTTAGGTGTGTTAGTGTATGCATCAGTGTCTATCTGGGTGTATCAGTATCTCCATTAGTATAAGCCTGCATGTATTAGTGTATATATGAGTGACTCCCTAGATGTGTCTGGATATTTATAAGTATTCCTGGCTATGTTAGATATACATCAGTGTTTCCGTTGGTATGTTACTATATGCTTTAGTATCTATCTGGGTATGTCAGTGTCAGGATTAGTATGTGCTTGCATGTATTAGTGTATAGAAGAGTGAGACCCTGGATGTGTCAGGGTTTATACTAGTGTGTGTCTGGATGTGTTACTTTATGCTTACTTATGTGCCTGGGTGTGTCAGTATAAACATGTGTGCCTCTAAATGAGTCACAGTATATGTTAGTGTGTGCCTCGGTGTGTTAGCATATGCATCAGTGTATGCTTCGGTGTATTACTGTATGCATCAATGTTTGCCTGGTTGTGTTAGTGTATGGATATGTGTGTGTATCAGTATATATATATTTGTGTTTCCCCTGGTGTGTTAGTGTATGTATTACTGTGTGTCTGGGTGTGTTAGTGTATTCATCATTCTTTGACTGAGTATGTTGGTGTATGCATCATTGTCTATCTAGTTACATAACTGTCAGCATTTGTATGTGTCTGTATGTATTAGTGTATACATGAGTGAGTCCCTGCATATGTTAGGGTATATAGCAGTGTGTGCCTGGGTGCATAACTGTATACATTAGTGTCAGTGTGGGTTTGTTAGTCTGTACATCACTTTATTGTTGGGAATATGAGTGCATGTATGAGTGTGTATTTCACAGTTTCTGTTTGGGTATGTAAGTGTGTGCATCAGTGTCTGTGTGGGTATGTCCGCAGACATGTCAGGGTGTGGCTGGGTGTGTCAGTGTATGAATAGGTGTGTGCCTGGGTGTATCAGTGTGTGGATGATTATATATCTGGGTATGATACTGTATGGATTAGTGTGTGTCTGGGTATGTCAGTGTATGCATCAGTGTATGTTTGGGTGTGTCATTGTATGCAACAGTGTGTGCATAGGTGTAGGAGTGTATACATTAGTGTGTGCCTGGGTATGTCAGTGTATGCATCAGTGTCTATCTGGGTGTGCCATTTGTCTTGATTAGTATATTTCTGCATGTATGAGTGTATACATGAGTGAGTCTCTGGGTGTGTTATGATATATATCAGAGTGTGCTTAGGTATGTCTGTGTAAGCATAAGTGTGTGCTTTGGGTGTAAATGTATGCATGAATGTTTGACTATCTGTATTAATGTATACATCAATTTGTGCTTGGGTGTATGAGTGTATGGATGAGTGTGTACTTGGCTATATTAGTGTATGCATTTCTGTGTGACTGGGTATGTTGTGTATGCATCAGTGTCTGGCCGGGTGTGTCAGTGTCTCAATTAGTATATGCCTATATGTATTATTGTACATATGAATGACTCCCTGGGTGTGTCAGGACATATATAACTGTGTACCTGGCTATATTAGTGTTTGCATTTATGTTTTCCTGGGTATGTTAGTGTATGGATTAGTGTCTATCTCGGTGTGTCAATGTCAGGATTACTATGTACCTGCATGTATCAGTGTATATTTGCAAGAGGCACTGGATGTGTTAGGATATACACGTTTGTTTTGGTATGTCAGTGTATGCATTAGTGTGTGCCTGATTAGATAGGTTTATGTGTGAGTGTTTTCTGGATGTGTTAGTGTATGCATATGTAAATACATAGGTGTATTTCTATTAGTGTGTACTGGTGTATCAGTATAATTAACTATATTTATTGATGGTCTATCAATGTAGAAAGATGGAATTAGTTACCTACATTACCACAGTAAATAGGTCCTTTAATCTGGGTAAAAAGAAAGAAAACATAGATTGAAGGTAAAGTTTCATGTTATTAATGTATTTATTAAAACTTCTCAACCTGTATTAACAACAATATTGTTTATAACAAGACATACTGTATAGCAATTACAAATATTATTTAAGCACGTCATGTTCCCTTGTCCACTGTTCTCAGCTTCTAAACTTTGGCACTATAAATGAAGTGTGGACTGTTATTTCAAATTAATATTACTATGTATGACACTCATTAGAAATATATACCAAACTCTCTTATCTACACTTGTTCAATAATATATTTTAGTTTTTTTACATATTTATTGTGTATGCATCATAGAGGTACTTGAAAACGAATATAAAAACATCACCCTTAGTATTCTGCATGATGTCATAAAATACAGTAATCCATTCAACAAGAGTAGACTATGTCAGTGGTGTTATTATTTTTATAGTTTTCCAGTTGTTCTTGAAACATAAGTTGAGCAATATTAAATTTTCTCTACAGTAGACCCTTCTCCTGGTTTGTAGGTTGTGATGTGTATTTCCTATTTACTGGCATGTCTGCTGTTTTCTTACAAGAGTAACTAGATTTAAATCCATTACAAAGACATAATTCCTGGTAGGCCATATGATATCTTAACTTGTTGTATTAAAAGTCCCAGAACTGTAGTATTTAATTTTTTTAGGTAGTAATCCTTGTTAGAACGTTGATTTATAAAACAGAAGGTATGAATTTGGCAATGTATAGGGTAATCTCTGATTGAATGTAAGAATGCTATTATTTACAATCTGTCCAACCGGTTTTACTTTTTTAAGTACATGGTGTATTGTCAAGATGTAACATTTAGTCATTCATAAAAAAATAATGGCTATACCGGTATATGTTTTTCCGCAAATAAAGATTTGTCCAGATTTAAAATTAATAATTTGAGTTTCTAATTTAGTTCCAACTGCATTACAGTGTTGTAGCATTAAGATGATATACTTGCCACTTTTTCTTATGTTCAAAGTTGATGGCAGATCTGACTGGCATTTTGTGCAGGTATTATTCTATGGCACATCTTTAAACAATTTGTCAAACCTGACAGTAATAGAGGCTGGCAGAGTCATGTAGATAAATTGTTCTGAATCTAGTTCCGTTTTTGAAGAAAAGGAACAATTTTCACAGTCATGCTGCTGTGAGTAACTTAGTCCAAACAGGTCATCAATAGTTACCATTTCTTCTTCTACGATACCAAGTAGGACCATCAAGAATTATTGTGCATCTTCTTGAGTGTCTTGAATGAAATCTATAGACCCAGTGCACAGATCTGCAAAATATTTAATAAAAGATGCAGAATATGTTTTTGTTCTATCACTGCACAAGCGTCTAACAAGCTAAAAAGTCCAGAGTACAATCTTTTATCCTTTTTCTGTTTAATTGCATGAACCAGGGTAGGTACAGACAATAGTGAATTGAGAACTACATTAGCTTAGCAGTTGACTCCAGAGATGTTTGAGAACTGGTAACCTACACGTCCACCATCATTTTCAGTGTTGTTTTTGTGCAATTAGCCTTTCTTGTCTTTTTTTCTTCTTTTTCTTAGGAATGTCACTGTGATCCTTTAAAATCTTTTGTTTTGGTAAGGTTGTAGGCTTTCTGTAAAATGAGTACGGCTCTAGACGAGGAGCATACAGGCATCTCAAATGGTTATACTCAATTCCACAACTTGAATCAGCATTTACTCGTGTCATCAGACTCTAGCAGATATAAACCAGACAAAGTTCTACCTGTGACAAAGCTACTCAAGACATACCTTCTTTGCATATAGTTCTACCAATATCAATAAATGCTGCATCTACACTTAGAACTTCAAACATATATTGTTACAGCATACGCTAAAGATACTGGAAACTGCTTTCTCTGAACATACAAATCTTTTACAAGTAAGAAACATGCAACAGACCTTGCTATTTGTTTTAAACCTTTAAGATCATCAAATTCAATTGCTAGGTATTGAACCTCATTTCTGTTTGGATACAAAATGGAACCAATCATAATACCCATGCTCCATTTACTAATCCTTTTTCAACATTTAAATTACGTCACAAAATCACCATACAGCTCTTAGAAACAAGTAACCACTTTTCTAATCCTGCACTTTTGGAAACAGACTTTTCTAAAGAGTTGAGTTTTGATTGTAGTTTTTCACTCAATAGTATTGTCACTCCTTGGCGTTCAATTTTATGAACTGATAATTCCAATATCTGTTCTTTCTCCAGTTGTAGTAATTCTTCACTGAAAGAGGTACATTGTTTAAGAGGAGGCATAAGAAACACGTTGGATTTTCCTTGTTGAATGAATTCAAAACATTAGCTGTGCCGCAGATGTTTTTGAAGGAAATATGTTTTTTAAAAGTCGGGTTTCTGACCAACGTTTCCCTTCTTTTGACAATATTCCTAATCTAACATTTGTCAGAATGTTTCCATATTGTATATCAGATGCTTGAAGCATATTTCTAATTAGATCTTTGTACTGGAAATTCAACCAAATGTTAACATTTCTAATGCTTCCTAAAGAATTAGAAGTTTCTGCATGTAGGTGTGTCTTAAAGACAGGCTGTCCTTTCACTGAGGTAAGTTGTAACAAATCACCAAAAACAATTAGAAGTTTTTCTTCAAACAGGACACCATAGCCTGTCTTCAATATCTGTTGCATTCTTAAATGTATAAAGGCAAGCATTAAGTTTGAGACCATGCTCATCTCATCGATGATTAAAACTTTCAATGTCTTCAAAACACTAGAACCTTTGTGACAAGTTTCTCCAGATAACTTTTGGTACTCCGGTTTATTGTTGTGTTCAACAGGGAGCACAAGTAGACGATGTAAGGATATTCCTTTGATGTTGTGTGCAGCTAATCCAGTAGGAGCAGGGTCAGCGACCCCGCTGGAAGACACGAAGGACAGGGGCCGATAGAAGCATGCCCAAGGAGCACAGTAGAGGGAATCCCATGCCTACGTCAGCGCGTCCTGGACAAGAACCTGGAAGAGGAGGCGCGCGGGGACACGAAGGAAGAACAAGACGCTGAGAAGAAGAGCGAGGAGCGCGAACGCCCAGGAGAAGGAGGAGGAGACGCATGTGACAACAAAGGGAGTGTAGACCGAGCTAAAGAAAACATGGAGCAGAGGTTGAAGGAGGGTGTCGAGAGAAAGCAGAACGCCAATGAAGTTGACGAGTTCCAGTTTTGAGAACCAGAACCCCGCCACGTCCCAGGAGGGATGTGGCTAGCCCAGGTAGGTGCCCATATCCAGGGCTCTGCTACCACTCTGTTAAAAAGAAAAGGGAACAGGAAGCAAGAACTAACGACAAGAGAGGGGGTGGAGGGAAGGTCCCTAAAATAGGAGTAAATGAGAAAATTAGAATCTACTCGAAGAAAAAGATTACTAAGAAAAAAGAACAGTGTTTTTCTTGGAAGCATATTTCACAATAACACTATATATATATATATATGAGCACAAAACTAAGTGCATCATCATAGTGTGATAATGTTTGGCACTAGACCCTCACTTTACCTTCCCCACTATAAGCTCTATAAATATACATATCCACAGAATAATACACATACTTTCTGCTGCTCTGTCTTCTGTTTTCTCTCATGCTCCTGTATGGTGGAAATGAGACCGGGAGACACATATGAAAGAAACAAAAGAGAGAATAATGTACAAGACCACCAAAGAAGAGCTAGAACAGAACAGAGAGAGCGAGAGAGACTAAAAGAAGAAAAAGGACAATTAAAAGAATGCTATTGAAGGAGTGTAAAATTATAAAAAGGGGGAAGAAATTGCACAAATGAGAATAAAGTAACTTCTGTTTTAGAACAGTCTACTATGTTTTATCTGGTTTGGTAAGGCCTCCCAAGTGGTGTAAAGAGCCTTCCCAAGTAACCCTTGACAATAGTGGTGTCAGAAGTGGGATTCATTCCCTATATGTAAAAGGGACTATGGAGGAGAAACCCACCTTGGAGTACATGATTAGTCAACTCGCTGAGGGTCATAGACATTTACAGTTAGTATGGGAAGAGCAGTTGAGAGAAGCCCGAAATGATAGGGAGACATTGCAGTTGCCCTCAAAAGTCTGGCCACTATTATCGCGAACAATCAGTTGGTCCACGAGACAGTGATACAAAAATTGACGAATACCATAGCTACCACTCGGAATGTACCCAGTCCGTGTTACAGACATTTCAGAAAGGAGAAGACCTGGATGTCTTCATCACTAACTTCGAGAGGGTGGCCACATCGGCAAATCGGCCACACGGCCAATGGGGCCAGTGTGTGGCACCCCTATTGACTGGTACATTCCAAGCCGCATATCAAGCGGTAAATCCCAGGGGAACAACTCCACATGGGCATATCAAGAAGGCTATTCAGGAGCGAGTAGGGTTTGACACTGAATATTACCGTATAAAGTTCTTAAAAAACAAATGGACACCTATGGAAAATCCCAGAGCCCTTTATTACAGGGTACAAGATCTAGGTCTGAAATGGTTGAATCTCATCGGTACTAATAGGGAAGAAGTAATACAAATAATATTATTGGAACAATTTTTAGAAGCCTTACCGGTCCAAACACGAAATTGGATTAAACAACATCCAGACATCACAACAACATCTGCCATAGAGCTGGCACGTGCTTTTCTTCGAGCCCCCATTACAATAACCCCACTTAAAGGATCTATAGTAGGCAAACAGGTCAGTCCTTTGTCAAACCTCGGTTGTCGAAGAGTCCGGAGAGTATTCCAGGTTTACGCTTTACAGAAAAGGAACCTAATCATACCCCACAGTGTTATCACTGTGCGGAATGGAGTCACATTGCACGCAACTGTCCCTATAAGTCACCCAAACCCAAACCAATGGAAATAGGAGTAACTAGATGCAGGGTTTTATGTACGTGCCAACACACACCACAATACACCAAAGAGATGTTAGTGAATAATAACCCCATTATGGTACTGATTGACTCTGGATGTAGTCAATCAGTAATTAAGGCTGAATATTACTGTCGAAGGACCAATGGCGGGAGGGAGAATCAGGATCAATCCAATAGCTGAGATTAAATTAAAATGGAGAGGTTGGGAAGAAAACTTGACAGTAGGTATAATACCCCATCTAGTGGAAGAATTGATCATAGGAACCGACTATTACGACTTCCATAAACTACTTCAAAGCATAAACGAAGATAATAGAAGAGATCCTTGGCTCGAGAAAACCCCTTTTTCCCAAATCTCTATTGAAAAGGGTAACCAGAAATCAAAATTAAGCAAGCAAGAGAAAAGAGAACAAAGAAGAAAATATCAAACAGATGTCAAGAACAATCCTCTTCCCTTGTTCCCCACAGAGAAGACTGTCTTATTGATTCCACCGCCCTTCAGAGTCTGTCAAAGAGAAGACCCTGTGTTGAAACACGCCATCACAGAATCAGCGGGACGGGGGGTCCTTATTTCCTTATACACAACGGACTACTATATAGGACTGTTCATCATAATAATGCACAAAAAAATCAATTGGTAGTTCCCACCCCATATCGAATATAGCGCATTGTAAGGTAGGGGGAGGACATTATGGGCGAGAGAAAACTGAGGAGTACCTCCTCCGTCGCTTTTATTGGCCAGGGGTATTTTCTGACATACGAAAATTTTGTGCCCAATGTCCCAAGTGTCAACTTATTAACCAGGGGATGGTCCGAAAGGCTCCACTCTACCCTCTACCCGTTACTGATGCCCCTTTTCTCATGTAGGAACGGATTTAGTGGCGGCTTTAATCCCCTCCTCACGTGGATATATGTATATTTTAGTCCTCGTAGACTACGCACTCGGTATCCTGAAGCCATTCCTCTCACAAGCATGACCACTGATCGTGTTTTTTCTAGAGTGGGGGTTCCCAAAAGAATTATTGACAGATCAGGGTACTCCTTTTATGTCCCGCCTTATGTCCCAAATATGTCAACTACTTGGAGAAAAACACATTCGCACCTCTGTATATCATCCTCAAACAGACGGATTGTTAGAAAGATATAACCGAACTATCAAAACACTCTTAAAAAAAACTATGTCGGACTCTGGAAGGGATTGGGTTAAGAAATTGCTGTTGGTCTTGTATGCCATCTGAACTCATGTTCATGCTTCAACCGGACATAGTCCATTTGAATTGGTTTTCGGCAGACAACCTAGAACTCTTCTAGACATGGCTGCTGAACAATGGGAGGAGAAGGAAATAGAATGCAGAGATATACTTGAATACACCCAACAACTGAAGGACCATATACAGACCATATGGGAAGACGTCAGAACTCATTTAGAAGAAGCCCAAGAGAGGCAAAAACACTATAATATAGGAAAAACTTTAAGGGAGTTAACCATAGGAGATAAAGTATTAGTTCTTTTACCAAGCACTGAAAATAAATTGTTAGCAAAATGGCAAGGCCCTTATGAAATCTTAGAAAGAATAACTCCAGTCACTTACCGATTGAAGATGTCAGAAACTCTAAAGAAAACCCAGATATATCATATCAATCTCCTTAAAAAATAGGAAGAGGGAGATATGCAGACCCCAACTGAAGACTCTGCCTTTCTCGTAAATAGCATAAAACCTCTTGAGATTAATTTATATCCCCAACCAGGTGAATTCCAAGAATGGGTACCATATATTAACCCAGACCTACCCAACAAAAATAGAACTCAGCTTATAGAGGTATTAAAACAACATAGGAAACTCTTCTCAATAAGCCCTGGGATGACTCCTTTGATCCAACATAACATTGTCACAAAAGAGGAGAAAATAATCTGTTTAAAACTGTATCGCATACACGAGGCTCATAGCTCGTTGAACAAGACGTACAAAATATGTTAAGTACTGGTATAATTAAACCTTCCACGAGCCCCTGGTGTTCTCCGGTGGTTTTAGTTAGGAAACCAAATGGAACGATCCATTTTTGTATTGACTTCCGACAACTCAACACCGTTTCAAACTTTGAGACCTATCCAATACCCAGAGTAGACAAGTTAATTGAACATTTAGGACAAGCATGTTACCTATATGTAAGGAAATGGCTCCCTGTTGCAGTCACCCCCCTTTTTGCCTGATACTGATGCTGACTTGACTGAGAAGTGTGCTGGGACCCTGCTAACCAGGCCCCAGCACCAGTGTTCTTTCACCTAAAATGTACCATTGTCTCCACAATTGGCACAACCCTGGCACCCAGGTAAGTCCCTTGTAACTGGTACCCCTGGTACCAAGGGCCCTGATGCCAGGGAAGGTCTCTAAGGGCTGCAGCATGTCTTATGCCACCATAGGGACCCCTCACTCAGCACAGACACACTGCTTGCCAGCTTGTGTTTGCTGGTGGGGAGAAAATGACTAAGTCGACATGGCACTCCCCTCAGGGTGCCATGCCAACCTCACACTGCCTATGGCATAGGTAAGTCACCCCTCTAACAGGCCTTACAGCCCTAAGGCAGGGTGCACTATACCACAGGTGAGGGCATAGGTGCATGAGCACTATGCCCCTACAGTGTCTAAGCAAAACCTTAGACATTGTAAGTGCAGGGTAGCCATAAGAGTATATGGTCTGGGAGTCTGTCAAAAACGAACTCCACAGCTCCATAATGGCTACACTGAATACTGGGAAGTTTGGTATCAAACTTCTCAGAATAATAAACCCACACTGATGCCAGTGTTGGATGTATTAAAAAAATGCACACAGAGGGCATCTTAGAGATGCCCCCTGTATTTTACCCAATTGTTCAGTGCAGGACTGACTGGTCTGTGCCAGCCTGCTGCTGAGAGACAAGTTTCTGACCCCATGTGGTGAGGGCCTTTGTGCTCTCTGAGGACAGAAACTAAAGCCTGCTCTGGGTGGAGGTGCTTCACACCTCCCCTTGCAGGAACTGTAACACCTAGCAGTGAGCCTCAAAGGCTCAGGCTTCGTGTTACGATGCCCCAGGGCACTCCAGCTAGTGGAGATGCCCACCCCCTGGACACAGCCCCCACTTTTGGCGGCAAGTCCAGGAGAGATAATGAGAAAAACAAGGAGGAATCAGTCAGGACAGCCCCTAAGGTGTCCTGAGCTGAGGTGACCCTTGCCTTTAGAAATCCTCCATCTTGATTTTGGAGGATTCCCCCAATAGGAATAGGGATGTGCCCCCCTCCCCTCAGGGAGGAGGCACAAAGAGGGTGTAGCCACCCTCAAGGACAGTAGCCATTGGCTACTGCCCTCCTAGACCTAAACACACCCCTAAATTCAGTATTTAGGGGCTCCCAGAACCTAGGAAACGAGATTCCTGCAACCTACTGTTGAAGTAAGCCTCAGCAAGGCCTACTAGTGCAAGGGGTTTACCTTTCTCTGCAGAAAGTCCTCAGACCATATAGGAAGAAGTTGGCACAGAAACTGAAATAAAAGACAAAGTTTATTAAACCTCATGAGGTGGTACTACAGTTCAAACAGCACCCTTCGTTAATGTTTGAAGTAGCACACTGAACTGAGAGAGCATGGTCCTTTTATACCCACGCAGGGGCTAAAAGGAGGTGGTACAATTATAGAAGCAAGACTTCTATACATATAAGGTCATGTGGAAATGCACAGTAGACAGGTAGGAGGGGCTAAAAGTTTTCAAGGACTAACAGCTGCAGACCTTACTGGGCATGTGCGAAAGTGGGAGATGCTAAATATAACTTGTCACTAGGCAGATTTTCAAGAGTGGTTAATAGAAAGGTAGGACAGAAGACATGGTCAGCACATGGCAGCATGTGGCAAAGAAAATGGCTGCCATGAATACTAAATGGATTCCGCACAATAGTTACTAAATACAAGATGTCTTCTGCTAATGCTTAATCTAATTGCTATTAAACTACAACAGACGACCCTTTCAGCATTAGCTGAAGACATTCGTCTTTCTGGGATAATCTAAATATTCTTCTTGTATATTTCAGCTATTTCCTTATCTAACATATGTTGTGCTTTCATTTCTGTAATATTTCTTTTGGTAGGCATACAAGCAGTAATACACATGGAGCAGAACATTGGACCACACTGGATAGTCAGTAGTTTCCAGCCCCAGGTGGAAACAAGAGCCCAAAACCATCCAGAAAAAGTCCAAGTACCAGTCTCTGTGTGGACTTCTGCAGCAATTTTATGCAATTTAGATATTGCATCATATACTGAAGGTGAGTGATCTGGAATAAAAACACAGCAACTACTACCGATGATGCGACATGCACCACCTCGATCAGCTAATATCACATCTAGTACCATACGATTTTGGAGTGCTACAATCCTCACAATTTGGAGCTCCTTGGTAATATTCCCAAGTGCCAGAGCTGCCTGATTGGTAACAGCTTCCACAACCCTAGTCAATCGTCTCACTTTCCTACTGTTTAACGCAGCACCCACAAAGGAGAACAACCCTAAATTAAAATCAACATATTGTTGCAGGCTAGTGTCCGTTTGGTCTACCTCATTTGTACTTATTGTCCTTTGATATCTATTTTTAATGATGTCATTGAACAGTTTAAAATCTTGGTGATATGATGCAGGGACCAAAAACACAGGGGTAATAGAAAAGATACATAACACACACCTGACCACCCAACAGGTGGTTGGTAATATACATAGTTACCACAAACAAAATATGTATTATGTGAAGCTGTAAAACTACTATTATTTACACCCTCAATAGCTAAAATCAACGTACAAATCGCTTATCCTTACTGGAATTCGCCCAATGCTACGTATACATAAATCTGCTTTAGTTTTTGTAACAGAAATCACAAATTGTTCTTTCTTGTCAGAGTCTCTTATATTTGTGAAGACATATGGTATTGAAACATTGTCCGGTTGATACTCTTCCCATTCCCAATTAGTTCCTTTGGCTTGGGGATACCCATCTTTGTCTTGGTAGCATACTTTATTAAGGCGAAAAAGAAGTCCGCCCTCTGTACGTTTTCCAGATGCAAACAAAAGCGTATACCAAGCTTGACAAGAACCATTGTGTGAAAAAGGAAGAGGAATGAAAGGTGTACCTCCTTTCTTTTGATGCGCAGGTATCATTCCACATACCCAACAGTTAGTAGTATTTGTAGCATTATGAGAATTATGCAACATCTGAATGAAAGTATTGTTGAAGTACGATTGACGGTGCTTCTGCTCATGATAGGGAAGCGTAAAGTAATAGTGATCCTCTGGCACTGGAGTAGTGGCAACAAAAAACTCACGAGCAGGAGCCTTCTTTTCAACAAACCAGGTGATTATTGCTATAACCACCAAAACAACAACAAACCCCATAGTACTAATTAATCCGTTTGTTATTCATTTTAGCAACAGTGATAATCGACCCTTTCAGAAATGAATTAAAAACAATCGTTGGAGCTCTTATCCCTGGGCAGCCGCTGATTTCTTCACCACGGGCCAAGACGGGTGTCACTACTCTAATGCATGGCTGATCCCCCCCCTTGCCACATTGGCTCTCCGTTTCACTAACCCAGGACGGTAGCTCAACCAGTTTTTTTCCAAAAAAGATTCAGATTCTTTCCTCAGTCTCAAATTATATCGCGACACTCCAGAAGTCGTATGGTCCGGGAAGACCTCTGCAGATTCGTCAAGTGATATAGCACGGCCTTTCTCCGTAGTAAAAATCTCTCGATGATCGGTCAGCATAGCAGGTTCCACCAAGGTAGGTAGCACTCTCTTGCAGTGAGTACTATGGACCCAATTATTTCGGTTCGTCACTCGAACTGCTGTCCTTGTTGCAAGGAGCACCTGTTCTGGGCCTCGCCACCTTGGTTCCAAGCTGCTTGATCTTTCAAAGGACTTAAATCACCTGGTCACCAGGTCGGAGTTCATGGCCTTCACCTGTAGATCTGTCAGGAACTGCTTCTCGAACCTGTTGATGAATAGAAACCAAATTGTTGGTTAACTGTGCCAAATAATCATTCATCAGGACACAAGGTACATCATATACAGAATTTGGCTTAGGAACTCCCCAAATGTTCCTTGGCCTCCCAAAAACCACTTCATAAGGACTAAGGCCAATTCGAGAGTGTGGCACTGACCTAATAGACAATAATGCCAACGGTAATGCATCCGGCCAAGTTAAGGATGTGGAAGCCTGTATCTTCGCTAACTTCAGCTTCAAAGTAGCATTATACCTTTCCACCAACCCTGCTGATTTTGGGTGGAAAACTGCATGGAACTTCTGTTTGATCCCTAATCCTTTCAGGACATACTTAATAACTTCTCCAACAAAATGAGGTCCGTTATCATTCCATAAAAGTCTGCAAACACCAAACCTAGGGAAAAATTATTTCAAAAGCACCTTTGCTGTGGTAATGGCAGTATTATCCTTTGTGGGGTACGCCTCTATCCATTTACTAAAGGCACATACCACCACCAAGACATACTTTAAATTGTTGCAGCGTTCAAGCTGAATATAATCCATTTGTAGAACTTCAAAAGGTGCAGTTGGTGTAGCAAACCCTCCCGCAGGAGTACGTGTCCCTTTTCCAGGATTGTATTGTAAACAGATCAAACAAGACTATACTACTCTCTTAGCTGTACTGGAAATTTCTGGATGCTCCCAAACTTGCGTAAGCAACTTTGTTATTGTTGAAGCTCCAACATGTGCCAGCCCATGTGCCATCTGAACCATAGGTTATACAAAAGCTATAGGCAATTTCCATTTATCCATCTGCTTATTCCGCCAACAGCCCTCATCATCCAATTCTCCTTCTTCAGACCATTGCTCACGTTCTTTCACAGAAGCAGATTTCTGTATATCTAATACGTCTTGTCTAGCATTATACCAACGTTCAGCTTGTGACTTCACTACATACATAGAAGTAGTACTTCGCTGCATCGCAGTCTCACGTGCAACGCGGTCCGCAAGGGCATTACCTTGCCCTATCTTATCGGTCACTTTCTTGTGTGCACTACATTTCACAATAGCTAGTTTCTTTGGATATTGCAATGCAGTCAAGAGATTATGCACTAATTATCTGTGCATTATCTGCATCCTGTGGGATGTGAGAAAGCCTCTCTCCTTCCAAAGCAAACCAAAATCATGAGCCACTCCAAAAGCATAGCAGCTGTCTGTATAAATGTTCACACATAAGTCAGTACTAAGCTCACATGCTCGTGTCAAAGCTATTAGTTCAGCTGCTTGAGCTGACTTCTATAGTATACGAGCTGTCTCCACTACCGTGTGTATTGTGGTTGCATATGCAGCTGAGGTCGTACCATCTGGCAACTTCAAACAAGACCCATCAACCCACAATTCCCCGTCTACATCTGGAAGGGGCGTATCTTGTAAATCAATACGACCCTTTGTCTGTTCTTCGGTAAGGAATACACAATCATGTGTTTCTTGTGACGGAGGCTGAGTCACCGGATATGGCAACAAAGTGGCTGGATTTAGTGTTGCACATCTCTTCAGTGTAATGTGAGGAGCCAGCAATGTCAATTCATATCCTATCATGCGGGCGCTAGTTAAATGTTGTGTCTTTGTTTGATTTAAAAGAGCATCAACCGCATGGGGTACTAACACCAACAGCTTATGTGACAAAACTATCCCTTCACTCTGACGTATTGACACAGCTGTTGCGGCAACTGAGCGAAAACACCCAGGCAACGCTCGAGCAACAGGGTCAAGTACTGCTGAAAAATATGCACAGAGACGCTGCTTATCGCCATGTGTCTGTACTAAAACTGACAATGCACACCCATCTTTCTCATGTACGTAAAGTGCAAAAGGCTTCATGTAATCTGGAGTACCTAACACTGGTGCTGAACAAAGGGCTTGTCGTAGCTGCCGGAAAGCAGTCTCACATTCATCTGTCCATGGGAGGGGCATTGGAGTATCTTTAGTCAAAAGTGCTAGCAAAGGTTTGACAATGTGTGAAAACCCTAATATCCATTGCCTACAAAAAGAAGTAAGACCAAGGAATGCACGAACATCTTTCTGAGTAGAAGGTACTGGTGTGTCTAAAATTGCTTGAATACGATCTGATGTAAGTGCACGGCCCTCCTTAGACAAAAGGTGACCTAAATAGGTTACCTTTGGTCTACAATATTGCAATTTCTTTCGTGACACTTTCTGATGGTGTGAAGCAAGAAAAGAAAGTAAGGACAAAGTGCACTTTTCACTTTGCTCGGGGGTATCAGCTGCCAACAAAATATCATCAACATATTGTATGAGAGCCATACCTTCAGGCAAAACAAAAGAATCAAGTTGTCGTTTTAACGCTTGACTATAAATACTTGGACTCTCAGTATAGCCTTGAGGAACTCTGCAAAATCTATATAATTGTTTATTCAAAGTAAAACCAAACAAATATCGGCTGTCAGGATGAAAAAGGATCGAAAAGAAAGCATTCTTCAAGTCTATCACAGAGAACGTAGTTCCTGTCGGGGGAACCAAAGTAAGAAGCGTTGTGATGTCAGATACCACAGGATATTGTGGTATCACAATATTATTGGCTTCTCGTAAATCAATAATGAATCAGTAAATCCTGGTATCAGTATCCTTTTTCAGAATAGGAAGAATCGGACTGTTACAAACATTATACGGAACTTCCTCAACAACTCCAACTGCAATAAGATCATGCACAATTTGTGTGAGTGCTTCTTCGCCCTCCTGTGAAATTTTGTATTGAGGCAAACATGGCAATACATCTCCCTCCTTGACACTAATATGTACTGGTGGAATAAAGTACTAGGGAGTGAAGATAATGCAATATCCTCTTTAACAAGACAAACTCTTTCCATCACAGGATGATTATCATTTAAAATAACACGCACCCCTTCAGGAGAGCATCGTATTGTAGCCCTGAAATACTTGAGCATGTCAAGACCCACAATATTGTCTGGTGTATTTGGAGAAAGCAAAAATAGACATGGAGCAGTAAATCTATCAACATGGAATGCAAGTGGTTGTGACAATGGGCTAGGGGAAGGTGTTCCATCGAAACCTATCGATGTAATGGTTAAGCCAGACAGGGGAGCCCTTGGAATCAATTGTTTAGACAAGGCGTTACGAGTAGCTCCTGTATCAACCAGAAACTGATCAGTAGAACCCAAAACATGTGCTGTAACATAGGGACCCCTCTGATCTACTGGAACTTCAACTGATTCCTTACCCCATCCTAGGCAATCCTATGCATAAGCAGAATCTTGGAAATCAGGCTGCACATGGTTAGACATCTGGTATTGGTTCCGTCTACCAAAAGTGTTAAACCCATCCTGCCCTCGTACATTAGCATCAACCCTAGCATGATCATTCGTGCTTCTTCTAGGTCCTGAATATACTTAGCGATTTCTCATTTGTCCCCGACCACGTGAACACTGCTGAACACGTAGTGCTGGACAATCGGCAGCCCAATGCCCACATTTCTTACAATACGCACACTGATCAACAGACAAATTCGAACGAGTGTAAGAAGAACCATAAGATCCACGTCCACCTCTATCACTACCTCTAAAAGGCGGACCATAAGCTTGGGCCAACATAACCTTCATCTTTAATTCTTTAATCTTTTTATCCTCGCTACCTTTTGCTTCTAATTCCTGACGTTCATAATACTGAGCCATAGTCAAAAGAGAAACCGGAGTAGAGGTAGTCCATGAACTTTCACTAGCTTTTAGACGACTAGCTATTCCTGGTAACAGATTTGCAACATATTTATCGACAAACAAATGTCTGCCCGTATCATCTGACAATAACTGGCCGCTAAAATCATGAAATGCTTTTTCAAAGCGTGTAAAGAAATCAGAGACCGATTCATCTGCCTTTTGGTTAAAAGACGTTAAAACAGTCCAATCTATCTTTTTAGGGGGAATAATAGTTTTTAACTTAACTAATATGGCTGCAGGAAGATCTAGAATCAACTGATATGGCTTTTTCGCAGGTTTCCTATCCCCGTCCATTTGTTCTAATTCTTTCCAGGATGCCCCAAAAACTACATGATCATCAATTTTACGAACAGTTCTCCACATATCTGGTGGTAATATCAATCCGAAAAATAAATCAATGTCAGCCAAAGTCATAGTACAAGAACTAATTGCTCCCTCAACTTCCTCATAAAAGGCGGCTGGATTTTTCCGCGGGTCAGGTAATGCTATTTTAAGTGCCATTACATCTGCCCTATTCCAAGGAATGTACTCCCAATTATAAATAAAATAACCCTTAGCATCAACAGAAGTTTTATCATCTCTTGTACCCAATCCTTTAGGAGTAATATACAAAGGTGCGGCCTCCCGCATTGGTCTCGCATGAACTATCATAGTCTTATCTGTTCCGAAGATGGAAGCTTGCACCCCGCCGGTCTTAGATGTCTGTACAACTACACCCACAGCCATTTTCTCCTCTTGCAAACGGACTGCCACAACACATAATTTCACCAAATGCCTGATTGCATCAGCCACCTGGGAGAAAACAAAAAGACCATCACGCATTTGCTTATGATCAGCTGCTACATCATCGGGCTCTGACTCATCAGAATATTTCCGATATAGTTCAATAACTTCTGCGCCAAATGCCTCAGTAAAATATAGCTGTTCCTTTTCCGTCCACCCTTTCATGTTGTATAAAAGTTCAGAAGCAGAGACAACGCTACGAATCGTTTTATGAGCAATAGATCTAAGCTCAGACGCACGGTCAGCAGGCAACATAGAGCGACTGTCTCGCATCTTCTGTTGCTCCGAACTGGAGACCTTAGCTAACTCATGAGGGGCAGAAGGTACGACATACGGAGATGGAGGGCGATCTAGTAACAAAAAATAATTGTTTGGTTTATTAAGGATAGGATAGAGAGGTTTCCTAACGGTGTATTGGCCAGTTACCTGTAATTTATGTTCTTTCTCTTCTAGCTCTTTTAAGTCATTTATTTCTTTCTTTCTCATTTCCAATGCTTTCACATATACATTCTTCTGCTGCTCTTTCTCAAGCAAGGCTTGCTCATGCTTCACTCGTCCACGCACTTCTTTCTCCCACATTCGTACACAGTCAAACATATCTTGCCTAGACTTTCGCTTACACATACATTGTTCCACATACTCAATCTTTCGCAAATCAAATGACCCATGCATAGGCCAACGTAACTCAGGATCCGCACAAGTGTATTTATTCCATAATGTGCTGTACATTATAGAAGAAAGACCATGTTTAACATACATATCTCTATTGGGCGTCCCCTCTGGGGGTGCCGGTTGCGATTCTTCCAGTCTCAAATTGGTACCATTACAAAAGCAACACATCCTACGAAGTGCGATAAAAACAGGCATGCCAAAAATAGTGCAGAATATGCAATATTATAATCAAAGTAGCACTTAAGGTGCCGTTCAAATCAAAATTAAATTGGAGAAAATTCTCCTCATTACCTGCCTATATAAATTGCAATTTATATATCAATTCAAAGGACACAAATTGACTAGTCACCCAAAACACGAGAGCCACAGTAAGTAGTGCTAAACTTCATTACCAAACAAAGGCATCAAAACCCACAGCAAGTGCTGTAAAACGGCTCTTACCAATCACAGGGTGTCCAGGTTCCAACTGCCAAGTTCTAAAATCGACCAAATGGTCACTGCATGACGAATGAACAAAAAGGATCTCAGTCGATGACCGGCGCCACCTGGCTGGTCAAATCAGAAAGAAGGGAAAAACGCTGTGGTTGCCAAGACTCGGGTCTCCTCAGGCATTGATCGTCTGCAGCGAGATCCCAATCCTTCGTCGCGACCAATCCGTTGGGCGTCCGAGTCGCCGATGAGTCCCTGTTCGGGCGCCAATTTGTTGAAGTGAGCCTCAGCAAGGCCAACTAGTGCAAGGGGTTCACCTTTCTCTGCACAGAGTCCTCAGACCATATAGGAAGAAGTTGGCACAGAAACTGAAATATAAGAAAAAGTTTATTAAACCTCATGAGATGGTACTACAGTTCAAACAGCACCCTTCGGTAATGTTTGAAGTAGCACACTGAACTGAGAGAGCATGGTCCTTTTATACCCACGCAGGGGCTAAAAGGAGGTGGTACAATTACAGAAGCAAGACTTCTATACATATAAGGTCATGTGGAAATGCACAGTCGACAGGTAGGAGGGGCTAACAGTTTTCAAGGACTAACAGCTGCAGACCTTACTGGGCATGTGCAAAAATGGGAAATGCTAAATATAATTTGTCACTAGGGAGATTTTCAAGAGTAGTTAACTGAAAGGTAGGACAGAGCACATGGTGAGCACATGGCAGCATGTCGCAGAGAAAATGGCTGCCATGAATACTAAATGGATTCCGCGAAATGTTCACAATAGTTACTAAATACAAGATGTCTTCTGCTAATGCTTAATCTAATCGCTACTAAACTACAACACTACGACGAAGAAGGACTGCTGAGCTGAAAAACCTGCAGAGAAGACAGAGACACCAACTGCTTAGGCCCCAGCACTACCGGCCTGTCTCCCCACTTCAAGAGAACTGCTACAGCGACGCGTTCAACAGGGTCCAGCAACCTCTGAAGCCTCAGAGGACTACCACGCATCTAAAAGGACCAAGAACTCCAGAGGACAGCCGCTCTGTTCCACAAAGACTGCAACTTTGCAACAAAGAAGCAACTTTTGAAAACAACACGTTTCCCGCCGGAAGCGTGAGACTTGGCACTCTGCACCCGACGCCCCCGGCTCAACTTGTGGAGAACCAACACTACAGGGAGGACTCCCCAGCGACTGCGAGCCTGTGAGTAGCCAGAGTTGACTCCCCTGAGCCCCCACAGCGACACCTGCAGAGGGAATCCAGAGGCTCCCCCTGACCATGACTGCCTGCTTCTAAGAACCCGATGCCTGGTAAGGACACTGCACCCGTAGCCCCCAGGACTTGAAAGATCCGACCTCCAGTGCAGGAGTGACCCCCCAGGTGGCCCTCTCACTTGCCCAGGTGGTGGCTACCCCGAGGAGCCCACCATTGCCTGCCTGCATCGCTGAAGAGACCCCTGGGTCTCCCATTGAACTACATTGCAAACCTGACGCCTGTTTGCACACTGCACCCGGCCGCCCCGTGCCGCTGAGGGTGTACTTTTTGTGCTGACTTGTGTCCCCCCCGGTGCCCTACAAAACCCCCCTGGTCTGCCCTCCGAAGACGCGGGTACTTACCTGCTGGCAGACTGGAACCGGGGCACCCCCTTCTCCATTGAAGCCTATGCGTTTTGGACACCACTTTGACCTCTGCACCTGACCGGCCCTGAGCTGCTGGTGTGGTAACTTTGGGGTTGCTCTGAACCCCCAACGGTGGGCTACCTTGGACCCAACTTTGAACCCTCTAGGTGGTTTACTTACCTGCAAAACTAACAAACACTTACCTCCCCCAGGAACTGTTTAAAATTGCACTGTGTCTAGTTTTAAAATAGCTTATTGCCATTTTTGTGAAAACTGTACATGCTATTTTGCTGATTCAAAGTTCCTAAGTGAAATACCTTTCATTTGAAGTATTACTTGTAAATCTTATACCTGTGGTTCTTAAAATAAACTAAGAAAATATATTTTTCGATATAAAAACCTATTGGCCTGGAATAGTGCATACAGAGCCAACTTCCTACATTGGTGGATCAGCGGTGGGGTACAAGACTTTGCATTTGCTGGACTACTCAGCCAATACCTGATCACACAACTAAATTCCAAAAATTGTCATTAGAAACTGATTTTTGAAATTTGAGCTATTTTTCAAAATTTGTAAAAGTCCTGCTAGGGCCTTGTGTTAGTCCTTGTTAGCATTTCTTTTAGAGTTTAAAAGTTTTGTAAAAGTTTGAATTAAGTTCTAGAGATAGTTTTAGATTCTTAGAAAGTATTCCAACTTTTATAAACATAGAGGGTCATTTTGACCCTGGCGGGCGGCAGTAGCCGCCCGCCTCGAGGGAACTGCCAAATGGCCGCTCCGCGGTCAGAAGACCGCGGAGGCCATTCTGACTTTCCCGCTGGGCCGGCGGGCACCCGCCAAGAGAGCGCCCGCCGGCCCAGCGGGAAAGGCCCTGCAACACAGAAGCCGGCTCCGTTGCAGGGGTGCGACGGGTGCAGTTGCACCCGTCGCGATTTTCACTGTCTGCAATGCAGACAGTGAAAATCATGCTGGGGCCCTGTTAGGGGGCCCCTGCACTGCCCATGCCAGTGGCATGGGCAGTGCAGGGTCTATGACCGCCAGGGTTGGAATGAGGGCCATAATGTCTAATGCAGAAGAGATAGTGATGGAACTCAACCTCACCCCTTACCTGCATCTTAGGATGTCAGAGTTAAGGTCTCTCTGCAAAACCAAAAAGATTAAAACTGGTTCAAACCCTACCAAAATACATCTCCAGGAGCTTTTGGCAGAGTTTGCTAAAAACAACCCCTCTGAGGATACCTTCCCAGAGGGGGAAGCTAGTGATGTGGAGAATTTCCCACCTCCAGTCCTAGTTAGGGAGAATAGGGTCCCTCAAACCCTGTCTCCACAAGTGATAGTCAGAGATACTGCTTCTCTCACAGGAGAGTCCAGCAACTCTGGAAGCATTGAGGGCAGCCTCAATGAATAGGGCCTCCTGCTAGCCAGGATGGCCAAAAGATTGGATTTAGAGAGACAGCTCCTAGCCATAGAAAGGGAAAGACAAGAGATGGGTTTTGGTCCCATCCATGGTGGCAGCAACATAAATAGGGTCAGAAATTCTCCTGACATGCTAAAAATCCCTAAAGGGATTGTAACTAAATATGAAGATGGTGATGACATCACCAAATGGTTCACAGCTTTTGAGAGGGCTTGTGCAACCAGAAAAGTAAACAAATCTCACTGGGGTGCTCTCCTTTGGGAAATGTTAACAGGAAAGTGTAGGGATAGACTCCTCACACTCTCTGGTAAAAATGCAGAATCTTATGACCTCATGAAGGGTACCCTGATTGAGGGCTTTGGATTCTCCACTGAGGAGTACAGGATTAGGTTCAGGGGGGCTCAAAAATCCTCGAGCCAGACCTGGGTTGATTTTGTAGACTACTCAGTGAAAACAGTGGATGGTTGCGTAACTAGAATTGAAGTGCATGACTATGTTGGGCTTTATAATTTGTTTATGAAAGAACACATTTTAAGTATCTGCTTCAATGAAAAGTTGCATCAGTATCTGGTAGACCTAGGTCCAATTTCTCCCCAAGAATTGGGAAAGAAGGCAGACCCCTGGGTCAAGACTAGGGTAACCAAAACTTCCACTGGGGGTGACCAAAAGAAAGGGAAAATGGGGCTTGGGCGCCAAAAAATTAGGCAAGTCAGGTCTGAGGCAAAAATCTTGCCTCAACCCGATTTGCGCCATTTTCTTTTTACGCCCAACCTCCATTGACATAACTCCTGTCTTAGCAAAGACAGGAGTCATGCCCCCTTGCCCAATGGCCATGCCCAGGGGACTTATGTCCCCTGGGCATGGCCATTGGGCATAGTGGCATGTAGGGGGGCCCAAATCAGGCCCCCCTATGCCACAAAAACAAAACGTAAAAAATACTTACCCCAACTTACCTTTCCTTCCCTGGGATGGGTCCCTCCATCCTTGGGTGTCCTCCTGGGGTGGGCAAGGGTGGCAGGGGGTGTCCCTGGGGGCATGGGAGGGTACCTCTGGGCTCCTTCCGAGCCCACAGATCCCTTAATGCCTGCCCTGACCAGGCGTTAAAAAATGAAGCAAATGCGGCTGGACGTAATTTTTTAAGGCCCGCCCTCTCCCGTGCGTCATTTTTGCACGGGAGTTTAAATAAGGCGCAAATGCCTTAGAGTCATTTTTGGCGTGGAAACGCCTACCCTGCATCTCATTAACGCAAGGTAGGTGTCCACGCTAAAAAATGGCGCAAACTCCAAGATCTTTGGCGCTAGACGGGTCTAGCGTCAAAGTATAAATATGGAGTTAGCTTTGCGTCGGATTTGCGTAAAAAAAACCGACGCAAATCCGGCGCAAACAGAGTATAAATATGCCCCTTCTTGTCCCAAAAACAAACCCCCTAGCAAAATCCCAGGGGTGACCAGTGTAGCCATTGGGGATGACTCCTCAGATGAGGAGGTCTTCATAGCCTTCAACTGGAAAAAGGGCCCAACAGGTGAGTTGGAGAT
Source organism: Pleurodeles waltl (assembly GCF_031143425.1). Classification (NCBI taxonomy): domain Eukaryota; kingdom Metazoa; phylum Chordata; class Amphibia; order Caudata; family Salamandridae; genus Pleurodeles; species Pleurodeles waltl. Next base: position 715,183,723 of record NC_090447.1, read on the forward strand.
TCCAGAGGGAAGTAGACACTTCCACCACCTACTGGTGAATGGAATTCCAGCCACTGCCCTGAGAGACACTTGTGCCAGTCACACTATTGTGCATGAGAGGCTGGTGTTCTCAAACCAGTACATCCCAGGTGAGACTGCCAGAGTAAGAATTAGCCCAGACAGGGTCACTGATAGGCCTGTGGTTTTTGTGCCCATAGAAGTGGGTGGGACTTTTAGCTGGAGAAGGGTGGTAGTCAGTACAGACCTCCCACTTGATTGTCTCCTTGGAAATGACTACCCAGAGGTTAGTCAGTGCCCAAGAGAGGAACTGGTCCAGTGCCAGTCCTCTCCCAAGGATTCTGGAGGTCCTGCCCCTGCAGTAACTGCAAGCAGGCCCCAGAAGAAAAAGAAAAGAAAACAGTGTAGGAAGGGTGGACAACCTTTAGCCAAGGTTCCAGCAAGCCAAGGAGATTCTGCTCCAGTAGGGGAGAACTCCAAAAGTGGCATTGGTAAAGTCCAACCTGACCCACAAGAAGTCCTGGCTAGTCAGGCAACTGTTAAGCCTGAGTGGGTGGCTCATGAGCTAACAGAAGAAAGAGTGGAAGAAGGGTGTTTACTACGAGATGTAGTAACCCCCACTCTAATACAGCAGACAGGCAGCCTGAACCCAAAGAAGCCTGTAACTTAGCCCCTTCCCTTGTAGGAGAAGAGCTAAAGGTGTGGTTCTGGGCACTGACAGCTGTCAGTGGCCTCTGCTGGGTGTTAGCCTTTATGGCTGCACTATCCTTGGCATGGTGGTCTGACCCCATGCCACATAGCAAGTTAGGCCCCCTGACTCGGTTGGTCATGGTGGGGTTACTCCAACTCTGGGTAACCTCTTTGGGTAAGCTAGGGGTGACCCTGGCTAAGATAAGATTAGCAGAGGTGGATACCTCTAACCCTAAAATAGAGAGAATGGGTGAAGACATTAAAGGCACAGACAAGAGGCAATTCAGACTAGGTCCTATCACTGTGGAAGTGGGTCAGTTCCCCAGAGGGAATGACCTGAACAGGAGGATGTAAGGCAGAGTAGGCCCTGCAACAAACCAGCCTATTTCCTCTACTCTTCCTCGCCTGACAGACTAGGAAGACTCTCCCACCTTTGGCTAAGTCTCTTGGCCTGTGGGCTGGGGGGGCTTGTGTAAGGAAATGGCTCCCTGTTGCAGTTACCCCCCACTTTTTGCCTGATACTGATGCTGACTTGACTGAGAAGTGTGCTGGGACCCTGCTAACCAGGCCCCAGCACCAGTGTTCTTTCACCTAAAATGTACCATTGTCTCCACAATTGGCAGAACCCCGGCACCCACGTAAGTCCCTTGTAACTGGTACTCCTGGTACCAAGGGCCCTGATGCCAGGGAAGGTCTCTAAGGGCTGCAGCATGTCTTATGCCACCCTAGGGACCCCTCACTCAGCACAGACACTATGCTTGCCAGCTTGTGTGTGCTGGTGGGGAGAAAATGACGAAGTCGACATGGCACTCCTCTCAGGGTGCCATGCCAACCTCACACTGCCTATGGCATAGGTAAGTCACCCCTCTAACAGGCCTTACAGCCTTAAGGCAGGGTGCACTATACCACAGGTGAGGGCATAGGTGCATGAGCACTATGCCCCTACAGTGTCTAAGCAAAACCTTAGACATTGTAAGTGCAGGGTAGCCATAAGAGTTTATGGTCTGGGAGTCTGTCAAAAACGAACTCCACAGCTCCATAATGGCTACACTGAATACTGGGAAGTTTGGTATCAAACTTCTCAGAATAATAAACCCACACTGATGCCAGTGTTGGATTTATTAAAAAATGCACACAGAGGGCATCTTAGAGATGCCCCCTGTATTTTACCGAAATATAAGTGCAGGACTGACTGGTCTGTGCCAGCCTGCTGCTGAGAGACGAGTTTCTGACCCCATGTGGTGAGGGCCTTTGTGCTCTCTGAGGACAGAAACAAAAGCCTGCTCTGGGTGGAGGTGCTTCACACCTCCCCTTGCAGGAACTGTAACACCTATCAGTGAGCCTCAAAGGCTCAGGCTTCGTGTTACAATGCCCCAGGGCACTCCAGCTAGTGGCGATGCCTTCCCCCTGGACACATACCCCACTTTTGGCGGCAAGTCCAGGAGAGATAATGAGAAACACAAGGAGGAGTCACCCACCAGTCAGGACAGCCCCTAAGGTGTCCTGAGCTGAGGTGACCCCTGCCTTTAGAAATCCTCCATCTTGATTTTGGAGGATTCCCCCAATAGGAATAGGGATGTGCCCCCCTCCCCTCAGGGAGGAGGCACAAAGAGGGTGTAGCCACCCTCAAGGACAGTAGCCATTGGCTACTGCCCTCCCAGACCTAAACACACCCCTAAATTAATTATTTAGGGGCTCCCAGAACCTAGGAAACGAGATTCCTGCAACCTAAGATGAAGAAGGACTGCTGAGCTGAAAAACCTGCAGAGAAGACGGAGACACCAACTGCTTTGGCCCCAGCTCTACCGGCTTGTTTCCCTACTTCAAGAGAACTGCTACAGTGACGCGTTCAACAGGGTCCAGCGACCTCTGAAGCCTCAGAGGACTACCCTGCATCTAAAAGGACTAAGAACTCCTGAGGACAGCGGCTCTGTTCCACAAAGACTGCAACTTTGCAACAAAGAAGCAACTTTTGAAAACAACACATTTCCCGCCGGAAGCGTGAGACTTGGCACTCTGCACCCGACGCCCCCGGCTCGACTTGTGGAGAACCAACACTACAGGGAGGACTCCCCAGCGACTGCGAGCCCGTGAGTAGCCAGAGTTGACCCCCCTGAGCCCCCACAGCGACGCCTGCAGAGGGAATCCAGAGGCTCCCCCTTACCGCGACTGCCTGCTTCTAAGACCCCAACGCCTGATAAGGACACTGCACCCGCAGCCCCCAGGACCTGAACGATCCGACCTCCAGTGCAGGAGCGACCCCCAGGTGGCCCTCTCCCTTGCCCATGGCCAAGTCCATTATATCCTATGGAACTCGTAATACGGCTGGTGGTATATCCGTCACTTTACCGTCACTTTTGGGATGGATTAACACCTCCTCCAAAGTTGTAATAACCCCCATAGTCATCTATAGCGAAACCTGGGAAGAACACATAAACCACCTATTTAAGGTTTTTCACTCCCTCCTAGAAGCAGGATTAACGGCTAACCCCAGAGAAATGTAAATTGGCTAGAAACTCTATTGCCTACCTTGGATATAACATAGAGAGAGGACATGTACGACCTCAAGTCAACAAAGTCTACGCCATCACTATAATACCGCCCCCCTAAAAGTAAGAGGAACATACTGTCCTTTTTGGGAATGGTGGGATATTATTGCCGTTTCATCCCAAATTATTCCACCCATGCAGCCCCTTTGACTAATCTCCTAAGGAAAGAGCGACTAAATAAAATAGGTGAATTGACAGCTCCGCAAATCGCATATTACCAAATCCTTAAGGAATTTCTGACAACCAAACCTGTCCTACACTGTCCTGACTTTAAGAAGCCATTCTGTTTGCAAACAGATGCATCCGATTTGGGCCAGGGGGCTGTTCTTTCCCAGGGTGGTGAGGAGGTGATGGTACATCCGATAGTGTATATTAGCAGGAAGCTGTTACCAAGGGAAAAACACTATTCCATTATAGAAAAGGAGTGCTTGGCCATAAAATGAGCCATCAAAAGCTTACAATACTATCTACTAAGACATCCTTTTCCGTTAATCACAGACCATGCCCCACTAACATGGCTAGCTCACCATACAGACACTAATCCCAGAATATTACGGTGGTTCATGGCGCTCCAACCTTTTGTATTTCAGATACAACACTCCCCTGGCTCACAAATAATAACTGCAGATTATCTCTCAAGGTATCCTATAGATGCAGGACTCAACCAGCCACTTACAGGGCAGTAAATACACACAATAAAGCTTTTTCTAGTGCCAGTTTGTCCACTGATATACAAAAGAAATTGGTTTAAAACTTGAACACTTACATTGATTGTTTTCATGAAGGAATCCATGCTCATTTTTTTTACTTCCATGTACAGGGAGTGCAGAATTATTAGGCAAGTTGTATTTTTGAGGATTATTTTTATTATTGAACAACAACCATGTACTCAATGAACCCAAAAAACTTTTACATTTATGAGTGCAAAGTTACTGAAAAGTGTAGAAGTACATGTCCCCACCCTGTGAATTAGGGGGGTGTTAGTAAAAACACGAAAATACAATTGTAAAGTTACTTTACTACTGGGAGTGACTTTATAACCTTATTTGACATTCCACAAACATTTGGTGGACATCGTAAAGTACAAGGAAAAATTCAAAAGTTTATTAAATGTTTTAAACAATTAGATAAATTATTTATGTAAACATTTTTTGTATACTGTATATTTCTTTCTGCTCATTAATGTGCTGTTCTACTAACTGCTTGAAGTCAACATTGTCTTCTTTCACTTGGTACATTCCTGTCTCTGCTTCATTCATCGCTATGGCAGATTTATTTTCTATTATTGGCTGTCCAGTAGGATCTTGACTGAGAGGTGCAGAACTCTGGCTGCCCTGTGAACTTTCCTTTGCTATATCAGCAGCAACTGTTTCCTATTGTTCTATTGTTTCATTTAACATTTTCAGATAGTTCGGAAATATTGGACACTGAATGCTGTCTTTTATAGCACTGGAAGAGTCTTCATAGCAGTCATGCTGTCCAAGTAACTCTGTTTAAGAACGCTAAGGTTTGAAATGCTGGAGAAGTACTAAGTAGAAAAAATATTTTCTGAGCAGTTTGACAAGAACGTTTTCTATGGTTTATTAAGTTACCTTTTACATGCCAAACCAAACAACCATTGCAAACAGCTATTACATATTTGTAGTCATCAATGTTTTCTGAAACATTATTTTTGTACCTATAGTGCTGCAGGTTTTCACAAAGGCACATGTTTTTTTAGATATGGACTTCTTGGATAGTAATTATCCAACATATTTGTTTTTACTCCTATACTCTGGTTCAAACTCTGCTAGGTAGTGAGGCCCATATTTATACTTTTTTAGCGCCATATTTACGGCATTTTTTTACACCAATGCGGCGCAAACTTACAAAATATAATTGTATTTTGTAAGTCTGCGCCGCTTTTGCGTCAAACAATGAAGCAAATGCAGAGCTAAAAAAGTATAAATATGGGCCTGAATATCTTCAGAAACTTTCTCAACCTCTGCCACACTCCTTGTAACAGAGCTCTATTCAAATCTCCTAAACATAAAGCCGAACTTTTTAAAGTCTCCAAACTAAATTGCGCATTTTTGAATGATGCACACCTAACATTCTAAAGTGGTGAAACATGCTTCTACACACTCTCTTTTTTAAACTTTGCATGGATCTAATCCTTGAAGCATCTTCATTTTCTGTTTGAGACCTCTCTATGAAAAATCTCTTAAAACGTTTTTCAATTTATCAATTGATTCCTGATGGACAGTACAAATACTGCTACACTTCCACATGTACGCAGGACCTAGTTTATACTTTCCTTGTACTCCTACAGCTATCAATTTTTCTATATTCCTAGAAACTATCTGTTCTTTTTCTATGGTTGTGCCATCCTTCACTTCAGATCAAATGGCCAGTTGTGTCAACTCCATGCACTAATGTGTTCTCTTGCTCTCTTCAGTAAAAAGATGGTTCTATGCTAAAGATGTGCATCCATTCACCTTTAAAAACTTCACAAAAATTACTTTTGATAATAAGCCTTTTCTTCAATGTTTTTTCCTCATGCATAGTACTGTTTTGCCTAGTGCTTTCATTCTGTTCAATATTAAGGTAAAAAATGTCCTTTTTAGAGCAAATGCTTTGTCCACTCACGTGTGTTGCTTTTGCTTAGCTAAGTATTGTCTTCTTATACTTCTTCATCTTTTTTAGCAAGTTTTTGATTACCCTAGCTCGAAACATTTTCACTCTCATCTCCTTAAACTGTTTTTGTCTTCAAGTCAACTTCTTTTTTTCCTTATTACAGTTTCTACTTTTACAAGCATGTAGGCATCCCTCTTTATCATTTGATTTACAACTCCTCTTTCTATGGCACAAATTGTTTTCAGTTTGCAATTTTTGACATACTTTTTTTAGAAAGTCCTTAGTACTCTTACCAGCTGTTCTTTTTTTCCTGTTCACATTCTGCACTTTATTTGTCTTTATATTGTCAGTTTCAATTAGATAGGATTGTTTCCTCTGTTTCCTTCTTGTTTCTCTCTTATTAGGCATTCTGATTGTTGTTTCTCCAGTACAACTGAATATCTCTTAATCAAATAAAATACATTTTCTTCTACAGAAAACAGTTTAAAATTGCATACTTTAACCAATTAGCTTTCCAGTGTGTTTACTATTAAATATGCGTCTTAGTAATTATCTAATAGAGTAATACATTATTTCTACTAAAAGTAGAGTTCAAAACTTTATAAATGTATTTTTAATGTCAATTAAGATAGGAGTAAAGGTGCACACTCAACCTCTGCAGTAGCAGAATGAAGTCATGTCTTAATGAGTACTTATCTGTATGGCTGACTGGTTTGTGTCAGTACCTGGCGACATATCTCAGTGAGTGTACGAGTCCCTCATTAGTGTGCCATCAGATGTTTCAGTAAAGATGTTTAAGAAAATCACTGTCTCTCTAACATCACTATACAACTATGTGTGTCATTGTAAGACTGGATGTGAGACTGTGTGTTTTGGTGTGAGAGTGGGTGTCAGAATGTCTCTGTATGAGCGTAACTGTGAAAGTGTGAGACTGGTTGTCGCAGTCTCTATGTATGAAACTGGGTGTGGCAGTGTTTATCTGAGTCTGACAGTGTCTGCATGTTCGTATGGGTGTGAGAGTGTCTGTCTTATTATGAGAGTGGGTGTCAGAGTGTCTATCTTGGCGTGAGAGTGGCTGATGAGTATATGGGTGTGGGAGTGACTGTACAAGAGTCTGTTTTGGTATGAGACTGAGTGTGTCTATCTAGATGTGAGAATGGGTGTAAGAGTGTCTGGATGTGACAGTGTGTGTGAAAGTGTGTGTCTGGGTGTCACAGTGGTTGCGAGACTGTATGGATCTGAAACTGGGAGTAAGAGCATTTGTAGAGATGTGAGATTGGGTATGACAGTCTTTCCCTAAGTATAAGAATGAGTGTTTGTCTGTATGTGAGAGTAGGTTAGAGACTGTCTCTCTTGGTGTGAGAGGGGGTGTGAAGTTGTATGTCTGGGTGTTAGACTATATGTGACAGTGTCTCTGGTTGTAAGAGTGGCTCTGTCTGTGGATCTGCCCTTTTGTTAATAGCTATTTCATTACTACAATAGCCTGAACACTGCATTTATAAGTAAGTGCAGGACTCTGCAGGTGCATATGTAAGTGAGTGAGATTTAGAAGGATATGTAAAGTTTTTCAACAGAAACCAAACTGTGCTGTATTATTTACCTCTGTAGTAGCTGAGTGCTCAGTTTTATGAAGTAAAATGATACTTTGAGGACTGACAAGTACCCATTTTAATGGAAACGTTTCCTCACTGTTAAAGTGTCCATTTACATTCTGTAGGCGTGACTCATTTTTAAACTAGAACTTGCTTAGATTGGTGAATAGGATGGCTCTGTATTACTCGACATATCTGTGAGAGTGTAGCAGTGCATCTATTAGTGTTGAATCGTATGTTTAAGTAAACAAGAGGAATGCGAAAGTATTTAACTCAGTGTACAACCATCTGTAATATTGCTTGCAAACATATATGTTGTCAGGGTGCCTGCATTAATGTATAAGAACCTCTCTGAGTCTTTCACTGCATGTGTAAGTGGCTGTATACTTTTTTTAAATAGCTATATAGGTTGTAGTATAGCCTGTACACTGCATATAGAGAGGCGTGGAAATCTGCAAGTGCACATCTAGCTTAGTGAAACTGAGAAGGCCATTTTCACTTTTTAACTTCAAAGCACTATGCACTGCAGTCCACTTACAGCCTAGCTGAGTGCTGATCTTTCATTAGTAAAACAACAGTTAAATGATTAACAAGCAGTCTTTCTAATGGCAACTCAAGGTGACAATAAAACGGCATAATCAGTTTCTGTAGTAGTAAACCTCAGTCATATTTACACTAGCACTTCTCATGTGAGAGCAGGTTACATCAGTAATTGCCTACATATCTAAGTGAGTGTATTAGTACCTCTATGAGTTTCTCAGCAAATGTCTAAGTAAATCTGGTGAGTACAGGGATGAGTAGCTCTCTGCACAACTCATTCCAATGCTATGTGAAATATAACTGCTGCCTGAGTGTGTACATGTATGTATGTATAATTGCCTCTGTTACTCTTTAACTGGATGTGTCAGTGCCTTTATCATTTTATTAATAGACATAACACCTGGAGCATGCCTGCACACTACATATATGTTTTGAGCACAACAATCTGTAACTGACAGGAAATTCTTTCACCTCATAATAATAAATTACTCTCCTTTATAGCTTACCCTTATGCTGGCTAAGGGGTCAGTCTTATCTGCTAAAATAAAATGTAATCTTTCTTTACTTATTATTCTATATTTCATTATTGTTAGAACATATCCCTCATTTGCATTCTTTTTTAGTTGAACATTCTATTCTGTCCCATTCACATTAACACATCATAAATTAAAATACATTCCACAATACTATACCTGTTAAGTGTCTTTGGTAGTGTGTATATTTGTCTATCAGCAGCATTCAGAATTTCTTCTCGCTGAAAGTATGCAAAAAGCAAGCAGAAGAATAGTGTGCAGCTCTCTTGCAATGGAATCATGAATGGCAACCTTTTTAACTCTGTTTCAAGGTTACAGAATCACAAACTGAATCAAAATGTCTATTTCATATCTATGTTTTTTTACGCATCTTCTGATTGGATTTTACATTTAACAGTTTCCGACATTCCTGAAAAGATAGCCCAATTCCATACCAATTTCACCCAAATCTGCAAATTCTTCACAGAGCCAAGGGTGTGATTCCATGTGACTTTGCGGATAGATCAGCGGATTCGCACAGGACTGCTAACTTCATTTTCCCACTATACTGTGAAATACTACCATATATATATATATATATATATATATATATATTCATATATATACATATTCCAACCTTAATGAACAGTTTTTTTCACTAGAAATGCAGCTACAAAATCACAGTCTAGTCTTTTTTATTGCATTCCCCCATGCTCCTCTAGCCCGGTTACCATAACAACCTACCTTGCAACTTCTGCTGGAGCAGGAGGTCACAAGTTCATAACAGTTTCATAACAGCACCATAATCCATTGTGAAAGACAAATACCAAGTTTACTTGATGTTCTTCAAATTATTCACATAATTCAAACACCAACAGTTGTTTTACTTTCTCAAAACCCAATCTACCATCATTTTTTTTTCTCCTGAAAAATCACTACCTATCTCCATAAATAAATGTATTCAACCCCGTGTGTGTCTGCGTGTGAGGGTGGGTGTGAGAGTGTCTGTCTGGGTGTGAAAGTGTGTCTGAGAGTCTCTTGTTATTGATATTTCTGTGAGAGTGTCTGTCCAATTGTGACGGTGGGGTGACAGGGTAAATCTGGATGTGCAAGTGGGTGTGGGAGTGTCTGGGTGTGAGAGTGGATATGAGAGTGACTCTGGATGTCAGAGTGGGTATGAGAGTCTCTCGATGTGAGAGTGAATGTAAGAGTGTCTATCTGGGTGTGACAGTGACTGTGAGGGTGTGTCTGGGTGTGAGTGTCTCCCTTGCTGTAAGAGTGAGTGTGAGAGTGGATTTGAGAGTGTCTGTCTGGGTGTGACAGTCATTGTGAGAGTGTGGGGGTGTAAGAGTGTCTGTCTGGGTGTGAGAGTATCTCTCTGGATGTGAAAGAGGATGTCAGAGTCTCTCTGGATGTCAGACTGAGTGTGAGAGTGTCTCTGTTGGTGGGAGAGTGGATGTGAGAGTGTCTAGTTATGAGGGTGGGTGTGTGAGTGTCTCATGTGAGAGTGAGAGTGTCAGTCGGGGTGTGAGAGTGAGTCTGAGAGTGTCTGTATGGGTGTGAGAGTGAGTGTGAGAGTGTCTCAGTGTGAGAGTGGGTGCGAGAGTGTCTAGATGTGAGAATGAGTGTGATAGTGTCTTTCAGGGTGTGACTGAGTTTGAGAGTGTCTGGGTGTGAGAGTGGGAGTGAGAGGGTCTCGGTGTGAGAGCGGGTGTCAGAGTATCTGTCTAATTGTAAGGGTGGGTGTGAGAGGGTGTGTCTGGATGTGAGAATGGGTGTGAAAGTAAGTATATATATATTTTTGATAGTTCACGAAATCCACAGATCCACTAGCGGATTTAAACTGGATGGATCCACTCACGGATTTTTACTGGATGGATCCACGGATTTCGGCAAACAACAATAAGAATTGTTTATACTATTTCAACCCAATAATTAATTTAGTGTTGCATATAAATAAACCCCAATGAGGTCAGGGAACCGCTACCCTAAACCCTTTTTCTCCATTGAAGCCCACATTTTGGCCCCCGGACCACGCTCACCAATAAAACAAAATGGTGGCCACAAGTTCTATAACAAGTTGCGGCCATGTGTGTGCATGTCAATTTAAAACTACTTAATTAAATTACATCTTTGCCCTGAAAGATGCTCCACATTCCATTTGTTACTTGAGAATTTCTGGATATGAGAGGCTGTGTGAGCGTGTCTACCTGCATGTAAGGGTGTAACAATGTCTGTCTATGTGTGAGAGCGTGTGTGAGTCTGTCTTTACCTGCAAGAGTAGGTGTGAGAGTGTTTGAGTGTGTGTCAGTGTGAGAGTATTTGTCTAGGTGTGAAAGGGTGTGTAAGAGCCTTTTTTTGTGTGAGACTCTCCATGACAGAATTTTGCATATTTTCCAACTCCACCACCTGTGGCCCTCCAAATGTTAACCATGGCCTGATTTACTGCTGGCTGATCCGTTTCCTTTTATCCCCACAACTTTCTGTTGGCCAGCGGTATCAGTTCCCGGAGGATGAGTAAAGTGCAATTACATCCTGTACTGTTGCGTAGGCTCTCGTTATTCTAATGAGACTACTGGATTTTGAGGGGCAGCATCGCCTGCGGTGTTGGGAACTAAGGTGGTCATTACAACCCTGGCAGACGGTGTTAAAGCGGCGGTAAAACCGCCAACAGGCCGGCGGTAAAAAAATTGGAATTATGACCGTGGCGGGAACCGCCAACAAAGACAGCCACTTTAATACTCCGACCACCACGGCGGTACAGACAAACAGCACGGCGGTCACCGCCAACAGACAGGCGGGAGACAATGTACCGCCCAAAGTATCACAACCCACCTTTTCCGTGGTGGATTCCCCGCAGATAAAAACACAGTGGAAACAGCCATTTCAAAGGGAAAACGCTCACCTCAACACATTCCACGAGGAAGAGGGTCACCATGGAGCCGGAACTCCATATTCTGCCAGCGATAGTCTTCCTGCTCCTATACGAGGATCATCAACGCCGGTGGCGAAGAGCACAGTGAGTACTGCACCTACGACATAGGGGAGGGGGAGGCAAAAAACAGGGACACACACAACCAACATCCCAACCCCCACCCCGACCCTCACCCACTACAACACACACACCAATGCATATCTATACATTACAGTAACATCCCCCAACCCCCCCGGAAGAATGCAAACACAAAAGAAATGAGTTGAACCATTGTAATATATCAAAATACAGGAAGCAAATATATACATATATACACTATCAACAAAATATACACCACGATTAGTAGTGCAGGTAATGCACCATTCATTGTCCGTGGACCACTGGGCCCAAAATGCATGGGCGAGGCCCACACAAGATACCTGATCAAAACGGAGAGAACACTGCTGGGGCATCAGATAGAAATACAACAGGCACCTCAGGGGGAAGGGAAGGGGGGGCACCTCAGCCGGATGAGTGCACCACGCCAGATCCACGAGGGGGCTCCATGCCCATTGATGTCTCCTGGGGAGTGCAAAGCCACAGTCTCTTAAGTCTCTACAGTGGGTGGGTTGCCCACTGCTATATCCTGGGGAGTGCAAAGCCACAGTCTCACAAATCTCTACAGTGGGTGGTTTGCCCACTGCTATATCCTGGGGAGTGCAAAGCCACAGTCTCTCAAGTGGATAACAGTCTCCACTGGTTCTGGAGGGGGCATTGTGCCCAAAGTGCAGCACACACCCCGTGACGGTCCAAGTTGCGTCACTGCCCCTGCCGTAAATGGCCTAGCGGTGCATTCCATGGCGGTCTTTGGCCTGTTCAGCGGTCCCTGCCCTGTTCAGTGGTGCTTGCGTTGCCAGTGTCAGACCTGTTCAGCAGTGCATTCCATGGCGGTCTTTGCCCTGTTCAGCGGTCGCTGGCCTGTTCAGCGGTGCTTGCGTTGCCAGTGTCAGACCTGTTCAACCGTGCATTCCATGGCGGTCTTTGCCCTGTTCAGCGGTCCCTGCCCTGTTCAGCGGTGCTTGCGTTGCCAGTGTCAAACCTGTTCAGCGGTGCATTCCATTGCGGTCTTTGCCCTGTTCAGCGGTCCCTGCCCTGTTCAGTGGTGCTTGCCAAGGCGGTCCTTCATTGCCCAGCAGGGCTGTGGCTGGCGGGCCTTCATGGGTCAGCTGGGCTGTGGCTTGCGGGGCCCTCCTGGCCAGCTGGGCTGTGGCTGGCGGTGGCCTCCTGGGCAGTGACTCTGGCGGTGGCCTCCTGGGCAGTGACTCTGGGGCTGGCAGTGGCCTCCTGGGCAGTGACTCTGGGGCTGGCGGTGGCCTCCTGGCCAGTGACGATGGGGCTGGCGGTGGCCTCCTGGGCAGAGACAATGGGGCTGGCGGTGGTCTCCTGGGCAGTGACTCTGGGGCTGGCGGTGGCCTCCTGGCCAGTGATGATGGGGCTGGCGGTGGCCTCCTGGCCAGTGACGATGGGGCTGGCCGTGGCCACCTGGGCAGTTACTCTGGGGCTGGCGGTGGCCTCCTGGGCAGTGACGATGGGGCTGGCGGTGGCCTCCTGGGCAGTGACGATGGGGCTGGCCTCCTGGGCAGTGACTCTGGGGCTGCCGGTGGCCTCCTGGCCAGTGACGATGGGGTTGGCCTCCTGGGCAGTGACTCTGGCGGTGGCCTTCTGGCCAGTGACGATTGTGCTGGCCTCCTGGGCAGTGACTCTGGTGGTGGCCTCCTGGCCAGTGACGATGGGGCTGGCCTCCTGGGCAGTGACTCTGGCGGTAGCCTTCTGGCCAGTGACGATGGGCCTGGTGGTGGCCTCCTGGGCAGCGGGGATGATGGCGGTCCTCTCCGCCGCGCTGCTCCTCCCAGACTTTGGAGATTTCTTCTGCCCCTTCCCCACCTTGGGAGGAGTCACAGCTGAGTCGACACTCCCCCCGGGACCCTTGTGAGCGGCTTTGCTGGCTGGAGTCTTCCCCCTCTCCCGCCGGGCCCTGTCCAACTTCTGGTGCTTCACAGGGGGGGGGACTGGCTGTCCTGGTGGCTGGTGCACTCCACATACCTGTAACAACAGGCACCACTGGTCCCGGAGATTTTTTGGCTGAAGTGCTAGTATGGGACCTATGAGTTGGACGGGGGTGGTGGGAAATAGGTTAAGGGGGACAGGAAAAGTTTTGGGGAGACACTGGGACGGGTAGATGGAGGGGGTTTGGGAGTGGAGGAAGAGGTGGTGGTTGTAGGAGGTGTAAGTTTTGTGGATTTGGGTGCAGGTGCATGGGCTGGAGGCTGTCGTGAGGTGGATGGCTGTTGGATGGGTGTGTGCCTGCGTTTGTGTATCTTGGGAGGGGGGGTCACAGACACACTGGGAGAGGACACAGGGGACGTGTAAATGGGAGTGGGGGTGGTGACTGCACATGAGCGGGGAGTGGTGGCGGGTGCGCTGGTGCGGGACGTAGTGGCTGTAGTGGTAGTGCATGCAGGTGTGAGTGTAGACAAGACTGGGAGGGAGGAGGGAGACGAGGAGGAGGGGGACACAGTGGAGGCAGTGGATGTTGGTGTGTCTGTATGTGTGTGATGCTTGCGTGAGTGCCTATGGGATGTGTGGTGCTTATGTTTGCCTGAGCTTCCCTTGTGTGTTGACGTGTGTGCATGCTGGTCTGTAGGTGTGCTTGGGATAGGCTGAGGTACAGGGGATTGGGTTGCGGTGGAGGAAGTTGGAGGGGGGAGGCTAGACACAGGGACAATGGCTGCCATCAGTGCTGAGGCCAGAGTTTGCAGGGTTCGATGAAGGGCAGCCTGACCAGAATGAATGCCCTCCAGGAATGCATTTGTGTGTTGCAATTCCCTTTCTACACCCTGGATGGCATTCAAAATGGTAGACTGCCCAACAGTGAGGGACCTGAGGAGGTCAATGGCCTCCTCACTGAGGGCAGCAGAGGTGACTGGGGCAGGGGCTGAGGTGCCTGGGGCGAAGCTCATGCCCACCCTCCTGGGTGAGCGGGCACGGGGCGAAGGCTGAGGGGCTGCTGGGAGGGCGGTGCTGGTAGGGGGAGTGGCGGCTGTACCTGTAGATGTGGGGGACACAGATTTTGCCGCCACCACAAGGGAGCTCCAATCGGAGGACAAGTCCGTGTTGCTGGATGCAGATCCTGTGACCGCCGTGGTGCTCCCCTCACCCTCCGTCCCACTGGTGTATTCTGAGTCCGTGGTGTGGGCTTCCATGGCCATGTGGGATGCAGCTCCCTCGTGCTCCGGTGCCACTGTACCTCCGCCTGATGATGCTGATGCACACAAGAACAAGGAGACCGCAAAAAGGGGGGGGACGACAAAAGAAAGACAGGTTGACTGCATGGCTTACCGCTACTGTTGGCGGACAATATAGACACAGCAGCCCCCTGCACTACGTCGCGCTGTTGGGCTCTACAGATGCAATTCCTGGGATATGGCCTACATGGTCGACATCTGCACACATAGATGACACAGGGGCATGAATACCTGTACTTGGCACTCTACAGAGGTGGGCTAGGGTGCCACATGGCCTGCATTACGGAGGGGCCTAGCGTACGGAACTCGCCCTGGCCTAGGGAAACCCACAGCCCTCCTCCCCCACCCAGACAACTTCACTGCGCGCAAAGTCCGCTGAATGATAGTGTACTCACACCCTTGTGTCTGCTGTGATGCCCTCAAGCGCCCATCCAACTCAGGGTAGGCCACCGCCAGGATCCGGAACATCAGGGGGGTCATGGTTCGACGGGCACCCCTCCCACGTTGGGAGGCCATCACCAGCTGAGCCTCCACCGTCTTCTTGCTCCAGCGGCGAATGTCTTCCCATCTTTTACGGCAGTGGGTGCTCCGTCTGTGGTGGACCCCCAGGGTCCGGACGTCCTTGGCGATGGTACGCCAAATATCCTTCTTCTGGTGGGCGCTGACCTACATGACATGTACAGGGGAAGAAGAGAAGTCATTAACAACTGCACCGTCTAAGTGATTGGCCCCCATCCCTAACCTTGCCATGTGGCACATGCATTCACAGTCCTTCATGCACGCAGAACTGTGCCCCCTTCCTTCTTACAACCAGCCCTCTCCACACAGGCATAGCCCATACAACATGCTCCCTGTGTACTTACCTGTTGGTCTGGAGGACCGTAGAGTAGCGTGTACTGGGGGAGGACCCCGTCCACAAGTTCTCCAACTCCTCTGCAGTGAAGGCAGGGGCCCTTTCCCCAGACGCACGAGCCATTGTCTCTTCCAGACCGAGGTCACAGCAGCACTTGCAGTGTAGGTCCTCTCCTGTCGAAGATCGGGTATCGAGTGATTGAACAGATAGAAAATGGTGGTCACGTCCGCGGCGGTCACGTCCGCTGCGGTGCGTACCATCACCGCCGGCGTACATCGTCATTGGCTCCTGGGACCCATAGGGTCCAATGTTAACCAATGCAGCATTGCGCCGCGGTCTTCGACCGCCTACCGCGACGGTGTACAACGCCAGCGCAGTTACCTCACATCCCATTGTCCCACTTTAGAGGTCAGGCAGCTGGCATTTCAGAGGCCCACATGCCCTAATTACCAACTGCGTCACACAGACCTAGGCCTTGTCGCACAACACAAATACTGGCCACATTTTGTGTATGAATGGTGTTCTGTGTAGACTGTGGGTACATACCTCTGAGTTGTATGACTCTGTGGTCACTGTTGTCATTCCTAGGCACCGTCTGCTGGGACATGTGAGGAGATGGCGGAATCCTCTGGTGTACCGACTGCTGGTGGACCTGTCGACAATGGAGGAAAGACATTTGATCATCACCTACAGGTTTGACCGTGCCACAATCCAGGAACTGTGTACATCAGTTTGAGCCAGACCTGATGTCAGCAATCCGCCATCCCACAGGGATCCCCCCTCAAGTGCAGGTGCTATCAGTGCTCCATTTTCTAGCAAGTGGGTCATTTCAAACAACAGTGGCCATGGCATCAGGGATGTCCCAGCCTATGTTTTCCAATGTGTTGTCCAGAGTGTTGTCTGCCCTGCTGAAACACATGCGGAGCTACATCGTTTTCCCTCAGGTGGAGGATTTGCCTACAGTTAAAGGTGACTTCTATGCCCTTGGACATATCCCTAACATCATAGGTGCCATTGATGGGACCCATGTAGCTCTGGTCCCCCCCCACAGGAGTGAACAGGTGTACAGGAACAGGAAGAGTTATCATTCTATGAATGTACAGATGATATGTTTGGTAGACCAGTACATCTCCCGGGTAAATGCTATGTTCCCTGGCTCTGTGCATGACGCCTACATCCTGCGGAATAGCAGCATCCCTTATGTGATGGGTCAACTCCAGAGGCACCGGGTGTGGCTATTAGGGGACTCTAGTTCCCACAACCTGTCATGGCTACTGACCACAGTGAGGAATCCCAGGACCAGGGCAGAGGAACGCTACAATGAGGCACATGGGCGGACTAGGAGGGTGATCGAACGCACCTTTGGCCTCCTGAAGGCCAGGTTCAGGTGCCTGCATATGACAGGTGGATCCCTATTCTACTCACCAAAGAAGGTGTGCCAGATCATCGTGGCCTGCTGTATGCTTCACAACTTGGCTTTGCGACGACAGGTGCCTTTTCTGCAGGAGGATGGTCCAGATGATGGTGTTGTGGCAGCTGTGGAGCCTGTGGACAGTGATGAGGAGGAAGCAGAGGAAGAAGACATTGACAACAGGGACTCAGTTATCCAGCAATATTTCCAGTGACACACAGGTGAGAACACATTCCTGCCTACTACAAGTACTTTCACACTTCTACCTCTATCCTGTCTGTCAATTTCAACCAGTATCTGGTAACTGAGTTGTACATTTCCCTTACGATTTCACAGGTGTGGTTTGCAACGTGTGTCATCTGCTTAGATTCCTCATGGACTTGAGATGTGTGACATAGGTATGTTGACATTACATTTGAAAATGCATTTTGTCACTGTCATTGCTAATACACATTTTCTAAATCAGAGACTGACTCCAGATTGTGTTGTGCTTCAAGGGTGTTTATTTAAGTGCTAAATATTGGAGGGGGGTTGTAACATGGTGAGGGGTGATAGTGGAGGAATGTCCATGGCAGAGTCCAGTCTATTAGTCTCACAGATGCATTGCCCATATGGGCATAGGAAGTGGAGCTGGGGCAGTTTAAATATGGACAGGGTTACAAAGTGGGATGACAATCAGGATGGTCTCATTTCTTGGCGGGGTCTTGGCATCGTCCTCTGTCTTGTTCCTGGATCTCAGGGACCGCTTGCGGGGTGGTTCTCCATCTGCAGGGGGTGGGGTGCTGGTGTGGTGGTCCTGTGGCGGTGCCTCCTGTCCACTAGCGCCGGCGGAGGTGGTGGGCAGTTCAATGTCCATGCTAGTGTCAGGGGCCCCTTGGAGTGCCACAGTGTCCCTCCTGGTGTTCAGTTTTTCCTTCAGCACCCCTACGATGGTGCCCAGGGCAGAGCTGATGGTTCTGAGTTCCTCCCTGAACTCCAAATACTGTTCCTCCTGCATGCGCTGGGTCTCCTGAAGCTTGGCCAGGACTTTTGCCATCGTCTCCTGGGAGTGGTGGTATGCTCCCATGATGGAGGAGAGGGCCTCGTGGAGAGTGGGTTCCCTAGGCCTGTCCGCCCCCTGGCGCACAGCAGCCCTCCCAGTTCCCCTGTGTTCCTGGGCCTCCGTCCCCTGGACCGTGTGCCCACTACCACTGCCCCCAGCTCCCTGTTGTTGTTGGGGTGGTGGGTTATCCTGGGTTCCCTGTAGTGGTGTACACACAGCTGATTGATGTGTCCTGGGGACGGAGGTATGGGCCCGCTGGGTGGGTGCTGTGCTTGTGTTACCACAGGGTGGAAGCTCTGTGGTGGCCTGTGACTGGGTGTGGGAACCAACTGTCCCGAGGCCCACAATGGTACGGGCTGGTCATTTGGATCCAGTTGGACAGAGCTGCTGTCATCACTGTGGGCCTCTTCTGTGGGTGGGGTGGAGATGCCTGGACCCTCCTGTCTGGTGACGTTGGATAGTGGTCCTGCAGGGGTGTAAAAGCATGATTATTGCATCTGTGTGTGTCATGGTGTGCAATGGGTGGGTGACCCTGTACCCCAGTGCTAGCATTCCTGTGTGGGGGCATGTATGATGATGGTTGAAGGGGGTGTTATGGGTATGTGCAGTGGGCATGCTTTAGTGATGGGTGTCCATGCTTTGGTGTTGCATGCAGGTCTTGGTGTTGGGAGGTGTGGTTTGTGTTATTAGTACATTATTGAGGAGTTGGAGTGATAGGGGAGGGGGCGAGGGTGGGGGTCTGTGATAGCATGCAGGTAGGGTGGGGGATGAAGTAGTTAAAGGTTTGACTTACCAGAGTCCATTCCTCCACCTACTCCTGCAAGGCCCTCAGGATGCAGAATCTCCAAGACCTGCTCCTCCCATGTTGGTAGTTGTGGGGGAGGAGGTGGGGGTCCGCCGCCAGTCCGCTGTACTGCGATGTGGTGTCTTGAGACCACGGAACGTACCTTCCCCCGTAGGTCGTTCCACCTCTTCCTGATGTCGTCCCGATTTCTTGGGTGTTGTCCCACTGCGTTCACCCTGTCGACTATTGTTCGCCATAGCTCCATCTTCCTTGCAATTGAGGTGTGCTGCACCTGTGCTCCAAATAGCTGTGGCTCTACCCGGACGATTTCCTCCACCATGACCCTGAGCTCCTCCTCCAAGAACTTGGGGTGTCTTTGCCGTGCCATGGGGTGGTGTATGTGGTGATAAGTGTGGTGATATGTAGTGGTGTGTGGTGTTTTGTGCGTGGAAGTAGTGTGGGTGATCGTCTGGTGTGCCTGTGGATGCTTGGTAGTAATTTGTAGTGTCTCTCTCTGGCCTTCTCTCTGTAATTGTGGTTGTAGGGGTTTGTGGGTGATGTGGGTGTGTGCTTTATATTGTATTGGGCGTGTGGGAGTGGTGCGTGTATCAGGTGTGTGTATTTGGAATTGTCTAATGTGGCGGTGTTTTGTAGAAGTGTGTGTATTTTGAGCGCGGCGGTGTGTACCGCCAAATGGGATACCGCGGTTGAAAGACCACCGTGTGGATTCGTGATAGTGTGGGCGTATTTCTGTTGGCGTGACGGTGGAGGATTTGTTTTCGCCATTTTATCACAGACCTTTGGTGTGGCGGACTTGTGTGGGTGTCTGAATTTTGTCTGATTCCGAGATGTGGGTCATAATAGCTGTGGTGGAATTTCGCGGCAGCGGCGGTGTGTTGGCAGTCTTCTGCACGGCGGTAAGCGGCTTTTACCGCCAATGTTGTAATGACCCCCTAAGTCTAACCCACTGCGGGTGACACCTGTCGCTCCAATCTGGGTTTTACTCCAGCTAACTAGCAGTGCCTCATCTTTACCCAAGGATAGAGATGACTGGGCAGCCGAGCGCATGACATACTTGGCTTCTCAGGGAAGTCGTGGTCACTCAGGTCTCATCCGTTTCTTTCATTTACAATTCAGTCCCATATATAAATGACAAACAGAAGCAGTATATGTTCCAATAATGAGTTTAATAAAAACGACTGAATCTTAGATAGCAAAGCGTGAGCTGCAATAACCAGGACGACACAACATGACAGTATTAGAATTGAGACGAGAAGAGTGAAGCATAAAAACAACTCTATCATATTGTCACTGTAATCAATGGACTAGCTCCTACCTAGGCTATAGTAGAGCACAGCATGTTAAGCTTTAATTTCT
Source organism: Pleurodeles waltl (assembly GCF_031143425.1). NCBI lineage: Eukaryota > Metazoa > Chordata > Amphibia > Caudata > Salamandridae > Pleurodeles > Pleurodeles waltl. The sequence goes on from NC_090447.1 coordinate 715,203,905, forward strand.
GCCCTTCAGGTTCCCCTGGGAAGACATCAACCCCCATACCTGAGCAAAGGCCTGCGGTCTGAGTTAGCATCTGTAGCGAAGCATTCGGCAATCAGCATGCAGTCGTGGTTCCCTGGGTGGAATCTCCCTCTAATGTGTAAGGGACAAGGAAGTGTTTTTATAATAACACAGCTGATGTTCTGAGAAAATGTCCCTACGTAAAGATGCGTTCACCGGCAATGTACCGTGCAGTAGCTTCGGAAGAAGTACAGAGTGAACAAGAATATCTTGTTTGAGTGCTGGCCTAGGCAAAAACAGTTAGATAAATGGAAAATAAAACAAGACCATAAACATGGTTATTGTAACAATAATAAGACAAAGCTGAATAAAATATATCTTGGTTATAGTGCACAGTGGCCTAGTGTGTTAAAATGACGTGCATGGAGCTATAACTTAAATGGATACACAACACCCTCCCCATGTCGGTTGAAGGCGGTTCAAAGCCTAAAGGCATATAAAATTGTTACTAAAAAGCTCAACTTAAGATATATATAAAAGCAATGTCAATGATGACAAGTTCAAGGGACACGTGAGCATGTAAAGGGACAATTTAAAACATAAGCATGTGGCATAAAACCAAATTTCAAAAGGCAAAGTCAATTTTGAAAAGTTCCAATTGATTCTGGGACCATAGAGGACAGGAGATCTTCCACTTCGGCCGATGTTAAAGTTGGAAAGTCATTGCAAAGGAGGACCAAGGAGAAGTTGTGTTCCGTAGCCTCAGCCGCAGCCAAGGCGGCCTTCCGTGGTGTGCCCAGTGATGAGTCGTGAGCTACTTCTTCCAGGAAGGGCAACTCAGACGTAGCTTCTTGTAGCAAACGCAACCTCAATGCGCATGTCCAGTAATAAATGCTCAGCGAGAACATAAACAGATCAGTGTCCAGTGTAGGCAAGCGCTGTGTTGAAAGACAGACTTCCAGTGCGTGTTCGAAAGAGCACCAAAGGCACTGAAACACGGGCTGCACACAACGCAAAATCGATCTGAATGACAAAGACCAGCCACACTCCAATTGCTCCGTGAGAGTTGCTCCAAGATACTGCATCATGCGTTCATGACACAGCTGCGCAATGGGAGCGCCTTTATTCCTCCTTGTTGCGGCGGGACAGCCATTGCACATACAAAAAAGCAACAGCAAGATGCCAGCTAATAAAGCCAAAGTTATCGGAAATCCCCTGAAAATATTAGAGAAGATTGAGGGGATTGCGGATGGTATTAAACCGAATATGGAGGAGAAGGTGTAAATGAAACCAGAACCAATAGCTTTAAAAAAAATTGTGATTCCAGTTGTACCGGACACATTAAATATTCGTCCCACGAGTTCACCAAAGTGTCTCGGAAAGTTTGTATTTAAAAGGGACTGTATTTCTGCTGATGACCTTGCCACCTGAAGTGCGTAGGTCTCGCATGCAGATGTAAGGGCCACATGCTTTTGAAACAATAAAGCCTTGAGTCTGCTCAACTTGTCAAAATTCACATTTGAAGTAGCAATGTGAGGCCCAATGTCAGCTACCTCTTTAATTTTAGTAGGGGGAAAAGTACGTTCCCACAGGATGTAACGACCTTAGAGACTGAAACAACGTAAACTATTCTGGCTTGCTTACCACAACAGTCTTCACCATTGAGAAGGACGTAGCTACCGTTTGAAAGCACCTGGAATGTAGGTCTAATCAAGGGGACTGGAAGTCTCTTCAGATAACAAGCTAAGTTCGCTGCAGAAGCGTTACACGCCCCATGCAAGGACAGCTGTTTACAAACCATTGAATGGCTTACTGAAGTCTCGCATTCACTACCGCTAAGAAAGACTTCTTTCATGCCACTGAAACATTTGTACGAGAAGGGAAGCTCCCACACCTAATGGATGTAACTATCTCCCAGCCTTTCATATCTGCCTACCGGAATGTGTTTTAAACAGGAGGTAAATTGTAGAAATAGCTAGATTGATGACCCTGTGTATTAGCCACTCAGCAGATGGTAATTCAGCCACAGTAAAAGGCAACTTTTCTAAGTTCTCATTATTAAGCATGACATAAGTCGCTTCTTTCTTGGCCATTAGTTGTTGTTGTCGCGTTAAACTAAAGGAGGAACATATCTCCCTTGCACTGATATGCTGCCAGGGAACGCGACCCGCCTTCAATGTTTGAAGTGTCCAACCCAACTGCATAATGGACCTTAACTGACTTTGTCCATGATAAAAGGAAGACATATCTGTTTGTACGATGTCTATAGCAGAAGAAACAATGTTATTTAAAGTGTATATCCGGTCGGACAAGGTAATAATCCCATTATCCACAACAGCTAATGCCTTTTTCAGATCTTCCTGGTCTATTTGCCTTAACCGGGCAGCAGCTTCTTGTTGGGAAAGCTTCCAAATTTCATTATATACTTCATATAAGAAACGCCTCCTACGGTGTTTTCTGGGGCCTAGAAGGATGGAGATGAAACGATTTTCTTTGGCACCTGCCAACGGTGGTAGAATTACAGTTCTGGTACCGTGTATCCCCAGTACTGGGATTGGTGCTCGATAGGAAGGGCCAAATTCCTTTTTCACAGTGACTTTTTCACGTACAAGATCCCCAACTCTGGAATCCAGCCGGTAGGTGTTACAGGCACATCCTTGATTCCTGTGGAGGCAGCACTGATAGAAGATTTATCGTCACGGAACTGTTGCAATTCCTGTAAGAATGTGACACGTTCATTTATGTCAAAAGGTGTTTCTGCTGCCACCACGCCAGGACCCATCAAGATCCGGAACATACATTTGAGTTCTGAACAGGCACTCATATGAAGTACAACCCCCAAGGGACCTTCTAGGCAGATTATTAAGTGCTCTCTGGACTCCATATAGGTGATTAAGCCAACTACAACCCGTACCTAAGACTCTGGCTGTTAAGGATTGCTTTAAATCACAGTTTAATAGCTCCACAACATTATTTCCCTCAGGATGAAATGGAGACGAGTACTGGAGTTGGACCCCCAACAAAGCTATGGCATCCCTGAATGCCCTTGAGGCGAAAGCAGGGCCCTGGTCCGAATGGAAAGCCGCAACCGCATATGTACCGATAAAAACTCGCAAATCTTTAATAACAGTCTGAGTGTCAGCCGAGCATTGTGGCCACACCCATAAAAATCTGGAGCATGAATCAACAGTGACTAATATATGCTTGTATGCACTATCCGGTGTTAGGGGACCGCAATGGTCTAAGTACACACATTGTAATGGTTTGTTTGAAATCAAGAGGGGTGTCTGCGGCGGGCAGTGGAAACATTAATTTTTTGGCAGATGTCACAGCAAAGGACATACTGCTTGGTCTCTTTGTAAAGGCCAGGCCACCAATAACGCGCTTGTAAGATTGAAATTGTAGCCGCCACACCAGCATGGGCAGATGCTACCCCCTCATGTGCTTCTGTAATCAATTGTGATCTTATATCTCTATTGGGAATGTCTTGTACCTCTACGCCTGGTATCTTGACCTCAGCATCCAGCATACCTCCCATTCGGTTAGAATATTTGTCAAGAAATCCTTTTGGATAAGGCGTACCATCAGCCGTAGCTTTGACGGCAGCCCATATGTCTGCGTCCGGTTTTGAACTTAAAACGAGTCACTGCAGCTACAGCAGCCACTGCTGACTTTGCGGCTTCATCAGCCAATGTATTTCCAGTAACGTGTATCCCAACGTGCTGGTGTCCAAGTGTATGTATTACATGGACATTTGGTAGCGTCTCTTTCAGATCTGCTACTTTCCCCCCTCAGAAGCCTGTGTTTAATGGTGTTGCCTTTGGAATCTCTGAACCTATTCTGGCGCTAGTAATGCAGATATTCATTGACGGACTGGACACAATAATATGAATCACAAACAATCAGCGTAGGCTGTGCAGGATCTGTATGTTCCAGTGCCATCAACAGTGCTTTTAGCTCTGCCAATTGTGCTGTGCTATCCCCTAGGGTTTGCGTAAATGTATGTAGGGGACTAAATTTATCGTCTTCCATGTAGCCGCTTACGACAGCACAAGCAGCAGAATATTGATGCTTTGTGCCAACTGCAGGGTGTGCTGAGCCATCGGTGTACATGACTATGATATTGTTCGATAGGCAATGTTTTTGCTGGAACTGGGTATTCTAGTTCATACTGCAAAAATTCTTGAGTTTGTAACTTTGGATCAAAAATGTAGTCTACATCAGTGGCTGTCAAAGACGTAGCCCATTGTATCCAACGTGGATGTAATGCTTTTGCGTTAGGTACGCTGGCTTTTGTAACAGTCTCCAGGGCTGGGATCGGAGAAACAACAATAATGCATTTTCCATGGGCAAGAGGTCGTTCTTTAATGACAGCAATCTGTACAGCAGTGAGTATTTTCTCGGTGGGAGCAAAGCGTTGTTCTGCCGCTGAATATAAGTGTGATTTGTAGGCAATCGGGACTGTCTCACCTTCATTAAATGTCACATAGGTGAAACCGATGGCACCAGCTATTACTCTGATGACCAAATGTGTTTTGTTGTCCCTTGTGTGTAAGCGTTTGCGTGTATGTTTAATTGTCCAGAATTTGCTTGAAAAATCAGGACGTATCAGATCATATAAAGGTTTTATGCGTGTAGCATAATCTGGAATGTAGGTTCTGCCATAATTTAGGAAACCCAATAAAGATTTGAGTTTTTTAATCGTATTCGGGGGTTGTAACTGTGCGCATTTCTCTACGTATTGTGGCGCTACGTTCTTTCCTTCACTTGACAGCTCATATCCCAGAAACAGGATGCTGAGGAAGGCGTTTTTTTAATTTTTTTATTGAATTTGTAGCCAAATTCAGCAAATCCTACAACAATGCATCTTAAATGTAGCAATTCATCATCTGTAAGATAGATATCATCTACAGAGGACAATGCTCCAGGATCAATCTCGTGCAAAATTGCTGTCACACGAGCTGCGAACAGATCTGGGCTGTTCTTCTACCCCTAAGGTAAACAACATAATTTTTTCTGGGAGTCTAGTGCACTGAAACTTGTTAAGTCTCTACTCTCAGGCACTATATTCTGGCAGATGAAACCATTGGAAATATCCAGTGTTATTTTGTATTTTTTACGCACTATGTTGTTCATTAGTGCTGTGATATGTGGGTTTTGTATAGCATAAGTGCATGTATGACTGTTTAAATGTCGGTAGTCTAAGACTATTCTATATGAATTGTCTGATTTAGCTACTGGTACCAATGGATTATTCATTGGGGAGACACAGGGTTCAATTACGCCCTGGTACTCTAATTGTGTGAGTATATCTCTCACAGGTGCTTTTGCTTCATGTTTTATTAGATAATGAGATTGGGGTTGAGGTTCATTTTTTATTGGAATTACATGGCGGGGGATTCCTTATCCCATCCTACGTGATTTCGGTATAACGCAGGTGCCTGTGCAAAAGCCCAATCAATGGCATAGAATTCAGCGAGTCCCTCTGGAACAAGGGGCGAGAAGGAAGGCTTAATGACATCTTCTCCATATGGGCAGGTACGGACAAATTCAGGTGGCCAATCTTGTTCGTCCAACAAAACATTATTTATGTTTACTACACGATCCCAAAAGATCGCGTCTATTATGCGATCAATGTCTCCTTCTAACTGTAGCGTTACTTTATACACCCTATCAGGCGTGGAGACACCCATGTCCGCAGTTTCTACTTGTATGAAGTCATCAGTTGCTTTCACCTCCAGATACTCTAGAAGACTCCAGTGAACTATTGTGACCTCTGCCGCGCTGTCTAGCAGTGCTAGTGCCCACTTCTTGTTCTTCAAGAGGACCCTCTTCCTGAGTGGCATGTCAAACTGCGACTGCTGCCACTTTTTTCTTTTTAAATTGGGGTTTTTATTGGGCCGGTTTCTCTTCCTTTTTAACAGAAACCTCCGATGAGCACTGAGATTCCTGTCTTGGTTTCACGTACTCTGTTCTTCGCTCGGATCGCCACCTCTCTCATTTCTTTTTTCTGATGAGTCCTGATAGGAACGAGATTGGCGTGTATCAGTATATTGATATCTATCAGGTGTTTTTATATTATCTCTATTTCTGAGATTATGGGGGTCATTCTGACCCTGGTGGCCGGTGGGCGCCAGGGCCACCGACCACGGGAGCACCGCCAACAGGCTGGCGGTGCTCCCACGAGCATTCTGACCGCGGCGGTTCAGCCGCGGTCAGAAGCGGAAAGTCAGCGGTCTCCCGCCGACTTTCCGCTGCTCGGGGGAATCCTCCATGGCTGCGGAGCGCGCTCCGCAGCCATGGGGATTCTGACACCCCCTACCGCCATCCTGTTCCTGGCGGGTCTCCCGCCAGGAACAGGATGGCGGTAGGGGGTGCCGCGGGGCCCCTGGGGGCCCCTGCAGTGCCCATGCCCATGGCATGGGCACTGCAGGGGCCCCCGTAAGAGGGCCCTGCAAAGTATTTCAGTGTCTGCCATGCAGACACTGAAATACGCGACGGGTGCAACTGCACCCGTCGCACCCCTGCAACTACGCCGGCTCAATTCTGAGCCGGCGTCCTCGTTGCAGGGGCATTTCCTCTGGGCCGGCGGGCGCTCTTTTGGAGAGCGCCCGCCGGCCCAGAGGAAATGTTAGAATGGCCGCCGCGGTCTTGTGACCGCGGTGCGGTCATTTGGCGGCGGAACCTTGGCGGACGGCCTCTGCCGTCCGCCAAGGTTAGAATCAGGCCCTATATCTTTTCTGCGGGGTCTCCGTACGTGGAGTTTCTCCCCTCTCCTTTTTAGGAGTTTGTTGTTTTTTATCCCAGCGTTTCTTATTACCCTCAGGAGCATGCTTGGGAAAATCTTTATTAGATTTGCCCTGAAATTGTGGTTTAGATGGTCTGGCCCCTAAACTGTCTCCACCAATGCTAGAATAGGTCTCTACGATAATCTTAGGAAGCTCGTGTTCCTGATCCTGTTGCGGAACGTCACAGAGCTGCATACGCACTGCTAGTGCGACTGCTTCCCCTTTAAGGTTACTTAGAATTATTGAGGATACTGTGGCAAAATTGCCCATCAATTGCATCCCCAAATCTAGGGCCGGGGAAGCCCTGTATCCATCTTGAATTTGTTTTAACACCTCCGGTAGATTGGCAAGTGTTGGTGTACCGTGTGCGGTTGTATAGAGTGCGGCAAATACCGTGCCTCATGTATTACAGTTATCCACTGTAGGGACCATCCCAAATGGCAAGCACACCGTTCATATTATATGTTTATCCTGAGGTCCAGTATGGAGAAACACTGCCTCCAGCGCATTTATTTTTTGTGCTAACCAAAACAGAGTTTCCTCTCGTTTGGTGGGTACTTTACCCATGATCGAATGTGCAGTTGCAGGGTTTATATCTGGTGTTACTGCATGTGGGTGTGCTGGATCAGCACGTGCTGGGTTTGTATTTAATGTTTGCATTACGAAATGTACTAATCATCTATATATCGCTGTTAATTCTGTATATAGGCGACGAACCTCAGCTATCGCTAAATTTGCAACTGCAGGATGTGGTGTATAGGAAGCCAATAAAGGCCAGGTAGGACCATCATTACTTAGAGGACCTAAACTTACTGGCAAAATTGAGTGTGGTAGGGCACCATCAAGCCAATTATTATGTTCTTGATAAGATAATTGTATTTCTAAATATGCGTATGCCCTGTATTGTCCAGGTGCATTTGAAATTGTGTAATGATGAAATGTATTTGTGTTCCCATCAACTGCTGGAAATGTGACCCAAGAATAAAAGAGTTCTGTTCTATAAGCTGCGTGGGTATCCACCACAAATGTGACTGGACCCCCCAGGGCCGTTAGACCATTTGCTAATAAATGTGCAGTCAGAGGCTGTCTCATATTAACAGCTATTTGTGTCTGCTGTGGATTCGCCATCATAGATAGACTATATGTTCAGAGAAGGCACACCAAATGGGGTTTTCCCGTTTAAAGTTCAAGCTTGAACAACCTCCAGCCTCAGATAGGATAGCCTATGTGGCTGGGATGGAGATCCTCAGTACCACAGACGTCTCAGTATACGGTATTGAGGTGTTATTGTATATAATGAGACAGAGATACTCCGGAGGACCCGAAAATTAGAGCCTGACCAAACGTTGGCGGCGCCATGTCACATAGGCTCTCATTATTCTAATGAGACTACTGGATTTTGAGCAGCAGAATTGCCCGGGGTGTGGGAGACTAAGTCTAACCCACTGCAGGTGACATCTGATGCTCCAATCCGGGTTTTGCTCCGGCTAACTAGCAGTGCCTCATCTCTACCCAAGGATAGAGATGACTGGGCAGCCGAGTGCATGACATACTTGGCTTCTCAGGGAAGTCGTGGTCACTCAGGTCTCATCCGTTTCTCTCATTTACAATTCAGTCCCATGTATAAATGACAAACAGAAGCAGTATATGTTTCAATAATGAGTTTAATAAAACGAGTGAATCTTAGATAGCAAAGCGTGAGCTGCAATAACCAGGACGACACAACATGGCAGTATTAGAATTGTGACGAGAAGAGAGAAGCATAAAAAGAACAGTATCATATTGTCACTGTAATCAATGGACTAGCTCCTACCTAGGCTATGATAGAGCACAGCATGTTAAGCTCTAATTCTGCCCTTCAGGTTCCCCTGGGAAGACATCAACCCCCATACCTGAGCAAAGGCCTGCGGTCTGTGTTAGCATCTGTAGCAAAGCATTCAGCAATCAGCATACAGTCGTGGTTCCCTGGCTGGAATCTCCCTCTAACGTGTAAGGGACAAGGACGTTTTTTTATAATAACACAGCTGTGTTCTGAGAAAATGACCCTACGTAAAGATGTGTGTTTTCAAGTATGTTGGAGACTAAACTCTTACCACATTCACCGGCAATGTACCGTGCTGTAGCCTTGGAAGAAGCACAGAGTGATCAAGAATGTTTTGTTTGAGAACAGAGTGCTGGCCTAGGCAAAAACAGTTAGATAAATGGAAAACAAAACAGGACCGTAAGAATGGTTATTGTAACAATAATAAGACGAAGCTGAATAAAATATATCTAGGTTAAAGTGCACAGCGGCATAGTGTGTTAAAATGACGTGCATGGAGCTATAACTAAAATGGCTACACAACAGTACAATGTGCTTTTCCTATCCTGGTCGCCTCAATATGGTTCCCTCCTCTCCCCCTGCTCTGCACTCTTCCTATCTCTTGATGGCGGCCTTGTCCCTGATGGGTGGTTCATAATATATCTTAAGCTTAAATTACCAGAAAAATACATAACAGCTGAACATGTGTATGGGCAATTTGAGGAAAGATGTGTTGAATAAAAATATGAAAAATCTAGATGCCACAGGTATCATAGATTATGCTTGTAATTGCATCTAAAAATTTGAAAATATGTATCACTTTTGGAATGCTACACTGTGTGTTTAACAATTATTACACTTGCGCAATTTTGCAGCTAATAAAATGATTAGGTCATGTGGATAGGAAGCCTCAATACGTAAACATACTGAGTGAAAGATTTGTGGCACTCAAACATGAAGCCTGAGTAGTCTGGAACCCCTACAATTAGACCAGTGTATGCCTGTGACAATAAAGAATGGTAGCTAGAGACACCTAATGATTCCACTTAGCAATAATTACAGTTCATAAAGTCATTTTCTAAACTAAATTCTGGCCTTGTAAAATTCTAATTATAAAAAAATCAACTTATTTGGAATACATTCCTCATCCAACCGGTCCGAAAGGATTTGCTAAGATTCCAATACCTTATATTCCAGTAAATTAGGACAAATTTGCCTCTTTGATTCAACTGAATTTGCTTAGATTCAAGCATCACACTATTCAGTTTGTTAGGACAAATTTATTATCCAAATTTGCCAAAACATGTTTTGAAATGGTTTTATACACTATTGAGGACAGGCAGGAATACTGAACAGCAGAAATATCTGCCCCATAATGCAGACTACCATTATATCGAAAATGTAAATTAGTTACATATAGATTTACTATTCTTAACAGCACATCAGTGTACCTTGATGGAATATATACACATATTGTCAAGGTACATAGATGTGAACAAAATATATATCTTCAAGATATGTAAATGTAGAGTTAAAGATAGTAAATCTATACTTACCTATTTATACTTCTTTATCGCTATACTGGTATTCAACATTCTGGAATAGGTACTTTTACAGGACTATTTTTAAAATTAGACACTGTGGCTAAAACACCTTTTCAACTTATGTGTCACTACTTCAAGCTACCTTGATTAATCTTTATACTAAGGCCCATATTTATACTTTTTGACGCACAACTGCGCCAACGCAGTGTGCGTCAAAACTTTTACCGCCGGCTAACGCCATTCCAACGCGCCATGCAAGCGCCTTATAAATGGAATGACGTTAGCCGGCGCTGCGGACTGGTGTGCGTAAAAACAAATGACTCACACCAGGCAGCGCCGGCGTATGGGAAAATGGGGGTTGTGTGTCAAAAAATGGTGCACGTCAGGTCTGAGGCAAAATTCAGGCCTCAAACCGGATTTGCGCCATTTTTTTTGACGCCCAACCTCCATTGACATGACTCCTGTCTTAGCAAAGACAGGAGTCATGCCCCCTTGCCCAATGGCCATGCCCAGGGGACTTATGTCCCCTGGGCATGGTCATTGGGCATAGTGGCATGTAGGGGGGCCCAAATCAGGCCCCCCTATGCCACAAAACAAATCGGAAAAAAATGCTTACCTGAACTTACCTTTACTTCCCTGGGATGGGTCCCTCCATCCTTGGGTGTCCTCCTGGGGTGGGCAAGGGTGGCAGGGGGTGTCCCTGGGGGCAGGGGAGGGCACCTCTGGGCTCCTTCCGAGCCCACAGGTCCCTTAACGCCTGCCCTGACCCAGACGTTAAAAAACGGCGCACATCAGGCTGTGCGCCGTTTTTTAAGGCCCACCCCCTCCTGTGCATCAAAATGACATCAGAGTATAAATAAGGGGCACAGGCCTTAAAGTCATTTTTTGGAAGGGAACGCCTACCTTGCATATAATTAACGCAAGGCTGGTTCCCCCTTCCAAAAAATGACACACATGGTGGGATTTTGACGCCCGCGGGGTCGGACGTCAGAGTATAAATATGGGGCAGGGTTTGCGCCGATTTTGCGTCAAAATGTTTGACGCACATTCGGCGCAAACAGAGTATAAATATGCCCCTAAATGTTTTAAGCAGTTCAACCTCCTCATACTAGAACAAAGTATACAAAATTTCAGTCATCAAGATCCAAATCATGGTATATATTTATCAAACAAAGTATGTTTTTACTGGGAAAGTAAAAGGGAGATAAGACATACTATCCATTCAAACTTTATTGCCTTGCTGATAGAGTTTACTTTTGTAAACAGTTTTTTTTTGCTTGAATCTTTTTTTTGTTTTAGTTTTAAATTCAAGGCTACAGTGCAACACATGATGACATAGAGGACCCATGCATTGCAAGCAGCTTTGTCGTATAACCTCATATCAAGGTGGAGATTCAGCATAACTGGGGTGCAATAATAGTGCAATTACAAAACAACAGTTGACAACTTGGAGTCCCTTTTGAGCTCCCCCCATCTCCCTACAGTCCCAGCATATCTCACATGTCCAACATCCTTTTTCGTCTGCCCATGGGTGCCCGCCCACCCCATCCTCCCCCAAGCAGGCTGATCCCCGCAAGCAGGAACGAAGGTAGTGCACGCGCGCTTCAGCGAGTGTGGCAATCAACCCCTATGTGCAGACATTGCATCCAGTGATCAGCAGTGTATCATTGGCCGCAGGGGTGCCCAGGTTTGTTGGCTGTCCCGCCTCCCTCAATTTATCAAGCATCGCATCCCAGCTAATAGCCAAGGGATATTTCCGAAAGCCCAGGTTGTCCTCCCTACGCAGCGCCACCACCTCTGCCTCCGCCCCTGCCGCAAAGGAGTTCTCCCATGCCGCTAATGTGGGTGAGACTGTGGCTTTCCAAACCCTAGTGATGAGACACTTAGTGATGAGACGCTTAGTGGTCAGGAGACCAAGGTCAAGAAATCTTGTTGAGGCTTTATGCTTCTTGGCCCTGGGGAATAACCCCAGGAGGCAAGCCTCCCATGTAGACAGAAGTGGGCGCGTCATGCAGTCCGACAATCACGCCGTGACACCACACCAGTAGGCACTAAGACAGCGGCAAGTCCAAAGCATATGGAGCAAGTCCGCTCCCACCAGCGTACAACAGGAGCATGCAGCATTTAGCTGCTGATAGTATTTGTTTAGGGTTGCCGGCGTGAGATAGGCTCTGTGAAGATTGTAAAACTGGGTGAGGCAGAACCTAGAGTTACGGGGGATGTTAGTGTGGCTAGACAGCACAGCAGTCCATGTAGCGTCGAAGCAAAGCCCAGTCAAGTCTGCCTCCCACCTGGCATGCAGCACAGCACAACTGTGAGCCGTGTGGGAGTGGAGTGCATCAATGAACCACCTTACTAGGTGACTACCTTGCCCCATCAAGTGCATTTATTGCAGTAGTAGGTGTGTTGATGGTTTGACTGTTATATCCCCCCACTGTCTCGTCAGTGTCGCTATCAAGGAGCTATGCAGCAAGAATTGCCCTGTGGACAGACCTTTCTCTGCCGCCAGAGTGGCAATTGGGATGAGCGTGCTCTCCTCATATAGGTTGCCTAATGTATGGATCTCAGCAGTGCCCCCGGGTCTCAGCTCAGTGCTGCTAGTGTATTGCAAACCACGTAGCGAGCCCAGTAGCGCCATGGCAGGTGCGTAGGGGGCGCTTAGGTGCATGAGGCACAGGTTTCTGCAGTAGCAGCGGTGCACTACGCCCAGCAAGGGCACCACAGGCTGCTTTGATTTTGTAAGGGGGTGGAAAAGGTGTAGAATTTCAGACATTGTCCAGGGTGGTGCTTTAGTCGCTGTGTCTGTCAACTGACCGCCACATAGCCACTGCGCCACCCACTGAATTTGGGAGGCCACATAATATTGTTCCATGTTCGGAACTGCCAGGCCTCCCCTGACCAGGGGCAAGTACATCTTACTCAGTGCTACTCTACAGCAGCCCTTACCCCAAAGGAATTATCTGATTCTACTATCCAGCTCCCAAAATAATTTAGCCTAAACCTAATAGGGTAAATTAGAGAAATGGTAGACAGAGCAGCCGGGGGAAAACTATCATTTTTAGGAGGGCAATTCTGCTATCAACGAGAGAGGCAGGGTTTGCCAGAAAGTCATCTGAGTTCTAATGGACGTCACCACCCACTTAAGGTTGCCATCATCTAGGTCATCTTCCGCGTGAAATACATGGATGCCAAGATAACAGAATGTTCTAGGTTGCCAGGGGGTAGGCACACTGGACAAGCAGAAGCCTAAGTTAGGCATGTCAGGAGCGAAAGGAAAAAGACATGACTTCCCCCAGTTGACCCGCAGTCCAGAAAGTGCGGCAAAGTTTTGTAGGATATCCGCCAATGTCAGATGGCATGTTTTCAATGTCTCTGAAATATAAAAGGAGGCAGATAAAGACACAATGTGGTAGCTATCTCCTAACAGGATGCCCCAGGCTAACCCCCTACGGTGAAGTTCGACCGCCAAGGGTTCCATGGCAAGTGAGAAAAGTAACGGAGAGAGGGGGCATCCCTGTCGCATCCCTCTGCCCACCTCAATGTGGTCAGAGATGTTTACACCAATCTTAACTCTGAGCTGTGGTGGAGTGTATAGCAGTCTCGACAGGTGCACGAAGAGGGGGCCAAGTCTGAAGCACCGGAATGCCTCAAACAGGTAGGGACACTCCAAGGAGTCAAAGGCTTTCTCTAGATCAAACACTAGGCAGCCCGCCCAAGGTCAGTCCTGGATCGAGTGCCTCATGACCCTAAATAGACACCTGATATTCAGGGACATGCAGCAATCTGCCACAAATCCGTTTTGGTCCGAGTGTATCAGTTGGGGCACTAGTGGTGTTCATTGCGTCACCAGAGTTTTGGCCAGAATTTTATAGTCTATATTGAGCATTGGAAGGGATCTATAAGAACCCAGTGTCAGCGGATCATTACCAGGTTTGGGGAGCGATGCCGGCAGGGTCGCGATTCTCAGCACCTCCTCATGAAGGCCAAGGAGGCGAGAGGCGATGGCGGAGGAGAATGTCTTACAGAATTCTGACTGAAGGCCTTTTGAGCCTGGAGTTTTGCATGTAGTTAACTCACGGACACTGTCTTGTATCCTAAGGAGGCACATCCAGTTCTTCATGCTGCTCATCTGTCAAACAGGGAAGAGTGTTCAGGGAAAATAATTCATTGTAGTTAGTTGAGGTAGCTACTGTGGAAAAGCGATATAATGTTGTGTAGTATTGGGTGAATTTGTCATGTATCTCAACTGGGGTATGGAGCGACACGCCAGTCACTGAGCACAGCTCCACCACAAGGCCATGATCCTGCTCCTGGCAGATGAGCCAGGTCATCAGGCTGCCTGACCAGTCAGCCGTGGCGTGTGTGCAGGCCGAATGCACTGCATAGTTAAGACACCTCAACCTTTCCAACAGGGACATGTGCTACACCTGGGCAGATGACCTGTCTGAGGTGGCCGTGAGGTGCCGTATGACCCTTTGTTCATACGATGGCAGGGACCTTTCCACCCGGACCAGGACATGTTCAACGGATCTGCACAGGTTCCATTGTGTGCCCAGACAACGCCCTTGTATAAAGACCTTGAACGCCTCCCACTCAATAAGATTCAATGAGGCGGAACAGGCATTGAGTTTAAAATATTCAGAAACCGCTTTGTCTAATGATGCCCTGAATGTAGCATATTCTAGCAATTCTGCCCGCAATCGCCACGTGGGAATTGTGGCAGGAGATATGTCCCAACCCAGCTGTAGGAATTGTGGGTTATGATCAGAATGAGTGCAGCCTAAGTAATCTGTCCCCAAGACCACAGACTTTAGGTTGGGAGTGCACATAAATCTGTCAAGTCTCACATGAAGCTGAAGTGGGGCCGAGAAGAATGAGTAGACTCTAGCATCCAGATTACGCTGGTGCCAGATATCCAGTAGCCGCCAGTGCTTGAGACATGCTACAGAGCGCCTGCAGAGACCACTGTGTGTGCAGTGGGTAGCTGGGGGAAGAAGCGGTCCATCCGGAGGTCCAGGACTGTTGAAGTCTCCTCCCAACAGCCAGGGGAGGTCACTTTGTCTAGAGAGCGGGCCAGAGAGCCTGCTGTGAAAAGAAGCCTGATCCACATTTGGTGCATAAATGGACCCCAATAATATCATCCTGCCTCGCAATCGCCCACGTACTAACACATAATGTCCCTCAGTATCAATCTCACAGGTGTCAGCCACAAACGGAGTACCCAGGCAAATCCAGATCAGGGCCCCCGTGGCATAGGAAGAGTAGCTGGTGGTGAACAGCTGCCCTCGCCAGCGCCTCTTCAGCTGTGCAGCCTCTAGGTGCATAAGGTGGGCTTCCTGTAAGAGCAGTATTTTAATTAAATGTCTCCTAAAGTATGAGTACATGGAATACCTCTGTGCTGGCGTGTGTATACCGCACACATTCCATGTCACGATGTTGGTAGAGGTCATGCAGTGCAGTGGGTGAACAATGCCTTAGAGGTCAGGACCCAGGGGGTCAGACCAAGCCGGCTGCCAAGCAGGTGCCAGGGGAAGGGGACAAAGGCGAGAGGAACCCGGGCTCCAGTCAAAACCTAACTTGCGCAGTTCAGAACCGACTACTGTCTTAACAATAAAATTGTGAATTAGCATCAGAGCGGAGGGACACCTGGTATCTGCCCAAACTATGTAACTTGCCTGTTGGCGTCACCAGTGTAAGCGGGAAGGACCCACTAACAACAGGCAAAATGTAAAGGAAGGTGGCCGGATGTCAGCTAGGGAGCCCGAGGAGGTGGAGGCCCCAAACATGATGTGGTTGTGGGCTGGGGATGAAGGCGCCGTGCAGCATCCAGCTGCCTGCCAATGTTCCCGTATGACTTGCTCTAGGTTGGGAGGATGGCAGGCATCCGGGAGGGGGGGTACGTGTCGTTTGCAGTTTCTCCATCTGCGTGATTGAGAGTTTTCTCACGTGGCACTCTCCTCTGATGCCTCTTGCTGGCTGCTCAGGCTTGTTGATTCCAACCACTCACAGGCGTCATCCGATGTGCTGAAGAAGTGTGTTTTTCCGTGATGTACTACTCACAACTTAGCGGGGAAGCGAAGGGAGTATGTTAGATGGAGAGCGTGAAGTTTACGTTTCACTGTCAGGAAAGATGCTCGTTGCTTTTGTACAGCAACGGTGTAATCCGGAAACATCATGACTTGCATATTGTCAACCTAAAGTGCTGGGAGCAATCGTACCTCACGCAAAATGCTGTCTCTGTCGCCGAAATGTAGCAGGCGGATAAGGAATGGGCGAGGGCTGTGCACGGTGGCCTGGCACGGAGATTGTTTCGTCTGGAGCGTCCTTCAGCATCCTCTGTGAGGCGTTCCAGTGTTGTCAGTCTACTCAACACATCCTGCATGGAGGTCTCCAAATGAGACGTCCGAGGGGCAATTTCGTCGAGGCAGCTTTCCAGAGAATGGGTCTTGTCTGCTAGTTTGCGGTGGACAGTGCCGAGCAGAGTGAGATCACTAGCCACCTTGTCAATCTTATCCTCCAGTGAGGTTCTGGCCTGATCCAGCGAGGCCCTGATGCATTTCACCGCCTCCAGCACCGCATCTAACTTGTTGCCATCAGTGTTCATGGGTCTGCCCTTGAGTGCTGACTGTTTGGCCCCGTGCCAGAGTGTAGATGGGCCATATCCGCTGATACAGGGTCTTGGCCTTCTAGGCTCATTGAGACACTGAGGGGGTGATTCTGAGTCGGCGGGAGCACCGCCGACAGGCCGGCGGTGCCCCGCAGGGCATTCTGACCGCGGCGGTAAAGCCGCGGTCAGACCGGCAACACTGGCGGGCTCCCGCCAGTGTACAGCTGCCCTGTTGAATCCTCCAAGGCGGCGCAGCTAGCTGCGCCGCCGAGGGGATTCCGACCCCCCCTACCGCCATCCAGTTCCCGGCGGTCCGCCCGCCGGGAACCGGATGGCGGTAGGGGGGGTCGCGGGGCCCCTGGGGGCCCCTGCAGTGCCCATGCCACTGGCATGGGCACTGCAGGGGCCCCCATAAGAGGGCCCCTACAAGTATTTCACTGTCTGCTTGGCAGACAGTGAAATACGCGACGGGTGCAAATGCACCCGTCGCACCTTCCCACTCCGCCGGCTCGATTACAAGCCGGCATCCTCGTGGGAAGGTCGTTTTCCCCTGGGCTGCCGGGCGGCCTTTTGGCGGCCGCCCGCCAGCCCAGGGGAAAACTTGAAATACCCGCTGCGGTCTTTTGACCGCGGCGCGGTATTTTGGAGGGCGGAATTCTGGCGGGCGGCGGAGGCCTCCGCCGCCCGCCAGAATCAGAATCACCCCCTGAGTCTCAGTGACCGCTTGGGCGTGTTGTTAACTGCAAGTTGCGCGGGGGCCCGTTTGCATGCATGGTGAGCAGGTCCCAGCATGCAGCAGCACGAGCAGCTCTCCCCAAAACTATGACAGGATGCAGCCACTCCTTTGTATGTACTCAGGACCAGTCGTTGTGCCAGAGGCGATTATATTGCAAGTTTGCGAGATTCACAAGGGGTCAACCAACACCAGCGCAACAACAGAACAATCAGTTGGTTAGGCACAGTCCACGTGGGACACAAGAAGTGCCAGCCGGGTGGGCCGGCCATCCGGTAATTTCCACGGTCCCGGTAGCTCATATAAGTGAGAACAAGAGTAAGGCCATTGATCAGATGTGCATCAAGACCACGACCTCCAAGAGTTTTTCCAGCTGCCACTGGCCATCAAGACCCCTTCTGTGCCACTGTAGCCCCCACACCTACTTCTCCTCTTTGGGCCCCTCCCATATGCACTCTCAACGCACCCCCCCCGGCGCGGTCAAGTCAACAGCAGAGCCGGGGGGGCATGGGTCAGCAGCACAGCACACATACAAGGCCCCGTCTTCCTCAGCAGCAAACCAGTCATTGGAACAAAAGGTAGGGAGGAGGTAGGTAGGAGCGGGCCCCCTCCCTTGCCAGCTCGACCATTGCATCAATGATGGCCCGCACGTTTTCACCGCTGGCGGAGGCAACACGGGGAGGAATCTGCGCGCTCAGGCCCTTGCACACGATCCTCCGCTCCACGTCGCGCTCCAGCAGAGCCTCACCTCCTCTCAAGCCAGATAGGCACCGGTCGTCACGGTCCCGCCCAGAATCAGGCGTTAAGGCAATGCGGGGCACGTCCAAGTCGCCCTGCCCGCTCTGAGTCACTCCAAGCCTGGCCTCAGCGTTGGGGCTGCAGCGCAAATCCTCACTGCGTAGGCCGCATCAGCACCAACACACTCCTGGTGCATCAATCTGCCCTTCGATCAGTGCAGCCAGTGCCCAGAGAGCTCTGCACCTCACGCCACAGCAGTCCATCTGCCTCCCAATGGCTAACCGGATCACTGGATTGAAGCCCCACCACGGAGCTCCGTTAAATTGCACCCTCCATCATGGTCGGCCCAGCCACGGCCCCGTAAACTGCTTTTTGACCCTTTTGTTGGAACTTTATTCCTGACAAAAATATCATAATTGACACTGTATTTTTAGTTCTCTCTTTATTCCTATATTCTGATTTAAATACAAATATTATATTAGAAACTGCAGGCAATTAATATACTTGGGAAATGTGACATATTAATCTATAAAACATACTGTGTTGCATTTTAAAAGTATTTTTGGGGAGATACCCAAATACTCTTCTTTGAGGTAATATCCTTTAAAAATAAAATCAACATTTCAAAATAAATAAATTAAATGTGAATCACAGAGAGAGACGAATATGAATGTCTTGACTTAGAGGCGTGATCTGGAGTTTAACGGATAAGTCTGTCACAAACGCCTAATTACAAGTGCCATAGGGGAAAATGCAGTTGTAATTAGGTGGACAGGATACCCGTCACATTTGTGATGGAGTAACTCATCTGCCAAACTCTAAATCAGGACCTCGGTTGTTAACTTTTTTTTCCTTTTGATAGAAATTATGCCTGTGAATCATCTATTGACATTTTCAAAATAGAAAATACAAACCCATTTATGAACAATGCAAGCAGTGATTATTCAATAGTGGATCGGAAAGATAATTGGACAATTACATATATCTATAGTGAATCCGGCCTAATAAACAGACCATTGCAGGAGACAATTGACCAAATTGCGGTGTTAACCATTCTCCCCCCTTCCAATTCTCCCCACCGAGTCATGGATTGCTAGCAGTGATATCAGCAGGGTAACAAGGATTCAGCATTTCTTATGGATGGAGTTTCTTCTGCATGCAGCGACTATAATCCCAGTCAGTAACGCAACAATAGCTCCTCCCCTATAAGTCTGGGTCCCTTAGGCTGGCAAGTATTAGTTCCCATGACTGCACAATCTACATTTGTCCAACTTGCCTATGTGCCTCCCTACACAGCATGGCCCCTTCACACTCCGCCCATCTCCAATTCATGCCGCTGGGGAAGCAAGCCCGGCCCCTTGGGGTCCTTCTAGTTTCTAGTGATCTGTCGCTTGGCGAGTATAAGCCCTAGGTCCTGAAACTTACTGGTGACCTTGTTTTTGGATCTGTGGGGAAACCAATGCTGCAGTCAGTGGGCCGGTGTATTGGGGACCGGCTTTTCCGTGATGGCAGCCAGAAGACCAGTGACCTCCGACCAGAATGGGGTCAGAACTGGGCATGACCATATCATGTGTAAGAAGGTGGCACCTACAGTCTTACACCGGGGACACACCGCCTCCGTTGTATCAAAGTATAGATTGATCTTTTCTGGGGTCACATATGCCCTGTGTAAAATACAGAAGCTGATAAGTTTAAATCTCTCATTTCTGGAGACCCTGCGGGATCTCTCCATTGAGACCTCCCATGCCCTTTCCGGTAAAGAGGGACCCCCAGGTTCACCTCCCACTTGCTCCTCAATCCATCAAGGGGCTGGTGCATCTCAGTTTGCAGATAACAATAAAGGCAGGTGATCACCTGGAATGTCCCTGCCGCCTAAAGAACATAGGAACAATAGGGATAGGAGCGGGATTCTGCATCCCCCATTCTCCAATGTCTGCAGATGATCATTGAGGCCACCCCATGAAGCAGGAAATGCTCGACCAGTAAAACAAACTCTTCTCTCAGTATCTCAAAGGAGACCAAAGCGCTGTCTCAAAACAGATCCCCCAGCTTGGTGGTTCCTGCTGCAACCCAGGTTGTCAGTACCCCCCCATCTGTTACCACTCTTTAGCAACAGGATGGTGGTATTGATTAACTCTGAGGAATAGAGGATTCTAATGCCAGATTTTCTCATACTTTTCATCCAGCATTTCTGCAAGGTTTTGTGGGCTTGCATAGATAATCTAGTAGAGCTATTTGTTAGTAGGATCAGTTGAAGCAACGTTTCTTGTGTGGGGTAGATCCATCAATGGGCCCATCCAGACTGCATCTATTTGACATCCATTTAGTCAGCCATTGCAGTTGAGCTGACAGATACTACAACCCAAAGTCCAGGACCCTGAGACACCGGGCGCCGAAGAGCTCCACCCATCGCCAGCTGGATCCCCATATGAAGGCTCTAATAGTGTCTAGATCAGTGAAAGGATTGAGGTATCCACAACAGGAGGGCTCCAAAAAGATACAACAGACGGGGTAAGGCCACCATCGTGAGGAGGGCAACTCTTCTCACCACCAATAGGGGGAGAGTCTGCCAAAAGGCAATTGATGGCTTCAAGTTCTGAATAGCCGTCCCATAATTCCCATCAAACATATCAGTGGTAGAGTGATAGATTTGTACCCAGAGGTATGACAAACAAGGCAACTTTACTTCTTAATCCCGGGGGAAGGGGGCACTCGGGGCCCTGCCTTCTCCAGAAGGGAAAAGCTTAGTCTTGGACCAGTATACCCTTAGTCCAGACAACCCTGAAAATTGTTCAAGTAGAGATCTGACCCCCTGCAAATCCTCGTCCATGTCCCGCAGAAACATATGGAGATCATCAACGTACAGAGCTATCCGCTGGGTTCCAGGGGTTCCACAGCTATGGCAAACAGCAGCGGGGACAACGGGCAGCCCGGCCATGCGCTCCTCTCCACTGTGAAACTCCCTGAGATGTGTTGGCCCGTCCTCACTCTGGCTCTGGTATATAAAAGTTGTGTCCAGGCTATAAAGCCAGGGCCTATTCACATGAGGCCCTTAACATCATATAAAAAGCCCCATTCAAGGCTATCAAATGCCTTCTCAATATCAACCGCAGCTTTGTTCCGATCATATGAATCGTCATCTAGGATGGCCATTAGGTGCCTGATATTAAAGTCAGTGTTGCGATTAGGGATGAAACCCGTTTGATCACTATTGATCAGCTTTGTCATAAAGGGGAGGAGCCATGAGGCCAGAATTCTGCTCAAAATGTTATAATCGATGTTGAGCCTGGATAGCAGGTGATACGGCCCTACTTCCGTAGCCTGCCTCTCCGGCTTTAGCAGGGGGGCAATCAATGCCTCCCGGCTAGTTAAAGGGAGAAACCCCTTTGCATGCGCCTCATTATATAGCTTCACCAACCACGGGGCCGGATCTGCTCCCAAGACCTCAGGCAATGTGATTTTCTCCCCCAGGGTGTTGGCTTCAATAAGATTAAGGTGGGGGACAACCATGGTCCGAAGTACCCTAGCTCATTCTGGTTGATCTAATGGTGGCTGGCTGGTGTAGAGGGACCAGTAAAAAAAGAGCAAAATAACCATTAATAGCTTCTTGTGTCACTAGGGACTCACCATCACTAGTGGTCAATCAGTGGTTAATTCCACTATTGGGGATCCTCGCTGGGCTGGGTTAGCAAGCCATGCTAATAGCTGCCCTGCCCGATCCCTCTCAGCATGTGACTGTTCAGTGTATGCCTTGTAGTCATAGGAGCAGAGCCGCTCTAGGCTCTCCGCAACCTCCTCCAGGGCCTCTGGCAGCCTATGGTCAGGGCCTGGGTAGCCTTGCCTAACTCTTTACAAGGATCGAATTCTGACTTCCGCACTAGTGATCTCCTGGAGAAGAATGGAGTGAATGCCCCTGGCCTCCGAGATACAATGGCCTTGAATCACCACCTTAAATGCCTCCCACTCTGAATGGAAGTGTGAAGCTGATCCTATGTTGTAAGTAAAGTTATTTATTATCCGACGATGTATAGCGTCCCTAAACTAGGGGGACCTAAAGGGCCTCTGGTTTCCGTCTCCAAGTTGGGATTGATGCAATATGTCCATCCTATGCCAGACGAAGCAATACTGGATTATGATCCGATATCGTGCTGGAGAAGTCCTCGATTTCCTCCACTGCAGTATGTGCGTCTGGGGAGCATTATATAACTCATGCATCAGCAAGAAAAAAGAATAGTCCCTTTCCAATGGATGAAGGGTGCGCCCCCAATGTTCACGGCAATTACATAATGCTCTCGCTGCACAATATATAGGCAAGTCCGGCAAGGGGGGATGGGATAGGTCTAGGCATGGGTCCATCATGCAGTTAAAATGTCCCCTATGATCACCTTCTCCACCAGCACATAATAGAGTCAGGAGGTCAGATGATCGAAAAAGGCAGGCTGATTAATGTTAGGGTCATACACATAACTAATGAAAGATCCTGTAAATGTAATTTGCCCACTGCAGCCACATACCTCCCCTCCATGTCTACTTCAGCATATTAGTGTCCCCCTAGCATGTGCTGAACATGTTGTATAAAAGGTCCTCGCCAGCGCCGTTGTAGAGCTGCGCCCTCTTAGCAGTCATGTGCGTCTCTTGTAGAAAAGCAACACTGACTCCCCGTCTCAGCAGATATGTAAACACCTTGCATCACTTTGCCATGGTGTGAATGTCTCCACTCCCAGTTCCCGTAGCTTCCTTGTCACTTCGCCAAATACTGCACGCTGATGTTGTACATCTCTTGAGAAATCAAGGAAAATCCTCACTTTGTGGTTCTCGACAATGAGGTTCTCCTTCTTGCAGGCCTGTCAGAGAAGGGTGTCTCGGTCTCTAAAATGTAGCAGCCTCGCCACTACTAGCCGTGGTGGGGCTCCGGGAGGAAGCGGATAAGATGGACTCTATGCGTGTGCTCCAGTGCAAAGAAGGGGGACAGTCCCTCAGGTGCCACGTCATGACTAAGCCAAGTCTCTAGATAGTGTACCAGCTTGTCCCCCTCAATCCTCTCTGGGAGGCCCACCCGTCAGGCGAGACTCAGTGCTATTCATCAGATTACTGGACTCCGCCACTATGGGAGCTGTCTCCAAGTGTTCCCTCTCCGTCGCAGAGACCCGCTCCACCAGGCGTCGATGGTCATGTAAGAGGCCCAAGTCCGTACTCAGTGCATCAATTTTGAACTCCAGGGGCTCCCTGGAGGCCGCAATAGCTTGCAATACATCTTGAAGAGTAGGAGTGGGGTGCACCAGCCCTGGTCAGAGGGCCCATCTGGCGCAGATCGAGCAGGTATTGAGTCATCTCGCAGCTGGCCTCTCAGTTCTGTGTCTCACTTTTTGGCGTTTTTGACCATGACTATTGCCTATTAAGTGGTTGAAAGTCCAGTTAGCCTCTTCCTACCGCGGTGACTCACTGCAGCAATGGCCTCACTACGGATCCCAGGAGTTTCTGAGGGGCCCAGCCACTCCTTCAAAGGGGAAGACAGTGCAGAGGTCACCCCTGTGCAGACCTCTCAGAGGTTTCAGGTCTTATTGGGCGGTCCTTGCTCTGATGGGGTATTGTCCAATACTGAGGGGAGTAAGCAGAGTCACGTTCCAGATCCAGTGGGGGGTCTGTCGACACCGTTGTTGCTGGTGATCGCCCCTGGGGCCTTCCCCAGACTCAGCTATAGCCCCCACATCCCCCTCCAGACTTCACTGTGTGCATCGTCTGCTCTCTGCCGTTGTGGGGGGGAGGAGCTCTTTCCAACCCGCCCTCCTGATCCCTCTTCAAATTGGGGTCCCTTCCGGTGCGGACCTGGCGATCAAGGGGTATGTCCGTACATCCGGGATCTGTGAAGGTAGGCTGCCCCTGGCTCCTCTCCATGCAAACCCACGTCTCACCAGCAGTGAAGCCTCACAGGCTCTGTGCAATCCAGCAGCTCCTCACCACGCAGTTCCAAGCGCAGCAAGTGGGCCTGTAATAGGTGAGAAGAAGAGTCAACATGGTCCCTGAAGCCCCCCGCCCCTCTGGTTTTTAGCCAAGGAGTGGGGCAATCGCCCGCTCACCACTATTCCCACTTCTCACTGGTAATGAAACGTGAGCAGGCCCAGGCACAGGGGGTCCTCCTGTTTGTCCCTCACTCTGCGAGGGCCAGGGGCAGCCTGCCAATCCCACTTCCCACTGTCTTCCAATGTCACCGCCGTCGGCCTGGCATGTAATTCCCCCCCGGTTCTACTATCAGTCCAAGGGGGGTTTCAGGACAACTTCTTCATTGCACCGATGATCGCAGGTCCGCAGCCTCCCCTCA
The DNA here is from genome assembly GCF_031143425.1 of Pleurodeles waltl. Lineage (NCBI taxonomy): Eukaryota > Metazoa > Chordata > Amphibia > Caudata > Salamandridae > Pleurodeles > Pleurodeles waltl. The sequence continues at coordinate 715,228,432 of NC_090447.1, forward strand.
CAGCTGCAGACCGAAGGCGGCCACAATCTTGCGCACACCGGCCTCCAGGCCTGTTGCCGTGTCACGCTGTTCTCTCCTCTGCCATGCCATGTCATATTTAGGGGGTCAGGGGCCCCGAGAAGTGTCCGCCTGGCTCAGGATGGGGTTGGATGGGGTCCAGCTCTCCGGAGCCAGGCTCCTCCACCTTACACCATTTGCTGCTTGGCCACGCCCCTGTGAATTATCTTACTTAATACTTTAGAAATTAATATCATGCTCTTCCTATACAACATTGCACAGAATTAATCTCATTCAACATGCACATTTAAATACGAAATAGTAATATATCCAAATATTTTCATGCTACTGAAATGTTGCCATGTGTCTGCCAATCTATCATTGACGTATGTATCCTTTTTAAAATGTGCCTTGTAAAATGCCCTTCTACTGACTATCACCAAAATTAATGTTTTCCAGAAATGTGTTTCTGTTTTGCTATCGTTTCCAGGAGTGAAAAGATGCATTTTGACTCGATAAATAGTCTGCACATCGATCCCTTTAAAAAATGTTTACAATATAGTTACATGCTTGCAATGTAGTTTTGCTATGTTTTGATTATTAGTTTCATGTAAATGAATCAGTCAGGCCACAAACAGACAAACCTCCGCGAGAATAGCTCCTAACAACTCAAATACACTCTCTTTCAGTTCTGGGATCAGGCAGGCACACTGCAGATCTGCACAATTATGCATGTCACGAAATGTAGACGCCCCAATTAAGGGTAAAATTATAATAGGTTTATTTGAAAATACAACAATAATTTAAATGAAGCCATCTCTCCATGATACACCTTGAATGAAAAATCAGCTAACGATTTCAGAAAACTAATCACACAAATCTCTATTCTTTCTGCCAGTCAGGCTATTGTGAACACGCAGACATTACTGCTAATGCAAACTAATAAATGAAACATTTCTTGATTAACTAATAGCTTAAATCTAGTTCTATGTGATCAAAAATTATTTCATCGACAGTGTGTTGTGCCTGACACTCCACATACTTTCATTATATGATGGAATACAGTGGGAGTTACATTCTGGGACGGTTGGTACCAGTTTAGCGAGGAGCTGATGGTCACTGTAATAATTGCTCTTACCTGGAAATAAAGAAGTTACTGTAACCGCCTTGCTCATTCTTCTTTTCATTGGCAATGAGAGGGTGCCAAACCCCGCATCACACTGTGGCCGCTAACCTGCCACTTGTTTCTCCACTGTGTCCGCCACGCAGGTTTGGCATCTTTTGCCTCCAGCTGGATCAATACTGGGTTTTGCAAGACCATCAATGATCAGTGAATTGATCCGCTGACACAAGGGGCACTTAGGATTACCCACTCTTACTTTTAGGCTATCTTTAGAACAGAAACTCTACTGCTGACGCAGTGCAGTGCGTCATATCTAGCCGTCATATTAAGGACAAACAACCTTTGTGACATTTGCTATAACAGTATATACTGCCATTTTGAGAGCAGGTGTTTCTCATCCAAGCAACCTATTCACCTTAACTACATATGCATAATACTAACCAGGAAATTGTATTAGATGATGACATTTGGTTAGTTATTTAACACTACAATTTGGGGGCCTATACTACAAAGCTATAATGGGTATATCTCCACCTTTTTTATCAACTCCAAGCAAACCTGCTCTGGAATGGTCACAATGCAAAAAGGCTGTTAAAGCCTATCTTGATGCAATAAATGGCAACATCTTTATAAATAAAAAGAAAATAACTATTGGTGCATAATTTAGGCCCTGGAGGTGGGGCAATTATTAAAACTTTAAAAATGGTTGAAATATGGTAGAAAGTCACCAGGAGAAAGCTGAATAACCTACATATGTTGTAGTTGAGTATGGAACCATACTTCAAGCTCTGGATAAGTATTTCTCTCCATGCAGAAATGTGGTATTGGAGTGCCATAAATGTTTACAGAGGTCTCACCTACGACATGAATCAATAGATAATTTTGTTTCAGCCTTGAGGACCCTGGTCATTACATGCAACTATCAAGACATGCACGATGAGATCATCCGTGAACAGTTAATAGAAGTAGGAAGATTCAAGTACTCCTGATTTCTACTGACAATCTGGATTTGGACACAGCCATAGGCATCACTAGAGCTATAGGGAATTCCAAGGCTTAGTTGCAGGAATTATGTTCCAACACTCCTGATTCTGTACAATGCATTTCAGTAATAAGTTGTCAACAAAAGGACCCAATGAAAGACATAAGCAATATTCCTGAGACTAAAATGCATTCAAAATGTGGTGACAAGCTTGACAATGCTTGGAAGAAAAAAATCATGATGAATTTATAGGTGTGGCACCAAAAATCATGCATCTTTAGCAAAGAATTACCCAGCCGTATCCCAGGTGTCCTTTAAATACAACCAAAAGGGGCACTTTGCAAGAGTATGTTGCATGTCAGAAAAGTTAATAGTGTCCAAGTTAATTGAATGTGGTAGTCATGATGATGACAATGATATAGAGCTCAGTTTAACCATCGTTGGTATATGACAAAGAGATGATAGGAAAAAGTATGATAGGGTGAATTGTGAATATCAGGTAAACTCTTTGGGTCATAGTAGGAGGAAACCCCCAGTTGCAACATCCACCTCAATGGCACAAATATCCCAGTAATGGCTGATTCTGGATCTCCACTCACCCAATAAGGGCTAGAGATGTTTGAAAGATCTCAACCCATGACCTTAAAACCTTCTACTATAAAGATTTTTGCATGTGTTCGGACAAAGATTGAGGTTGAGGATGAATTTGAGACACAACATGTATATGAGAATACAACTACAATGTCCATAGTTTATGTAGCCCAGTATGGATCTAATTTGTTGGGATGAGCTGATCAGGGTGAATTGGACATCATTCTAGATCCTAATCATCCTGATCGGGTTATATCCATGTACCAGTTATATAATGCAAAATCCTTCAATAATCATTGCATTCTGTAGTTTCTTGAGGTATTTGAACCTAAATAAAGGTTGAGTGGGTTCCAGGTTTCAACACAACATCATACCCTAAGATAGTGTCATACGAGTGGTCCACAAAGTTTGCAAGATACCTCTAAGTCTAACAAAATGAGTTACAAAAGGAACTAAGGGCCAGATGTACAAAACTTTTTGCCCGTCGCAAACAACAAATTTAGCTGTTTGCGACGTACAAAAAGCACATCGCAATGCCCAATCCCTGTCTTGCGAGTCGGTAACCTGGTTACCGATTCGCAGAATGGGACTGCGAGTCGCAATTAGGAAGGGGTGTTCCCCTTCCAAATTGCGAGTTGCAGCGCGATGTTGTATTGTTTTGTGACCGCGAATGCGGTCGCAAAATAATCGCAGTTACCACCAGTGTCACACTGGTGGAAACCCATTTGCAAAAGGGAAGGGGTCCCCATGGGACCCCTTCCCCTTTGTGAATGTCATGAAATACATTTTTTCAGAGCAGGCAGTGGTCCTTTGGTCACTGCCTGCTCTGAAAAAATGAAACAGAAACGTTTCATTTTTTAGTTTTGTAATGCATCTCGTTTTCCTTTAAGGAAAACGGGCTGCATTACAAAAAAAAAAAACTGCTTTATTTAAAAGCAGTCACAGACATGGTGGTCTGCTGTCTACAGAAGGCCACCATCCCTGTGAGTGCGGCGAGTCTCAAGAGGGTCGCAAATTGCGAGCCACCTAATTAATATTAATGAGGTGGGCCTTTGCGACACCCTTGCGAGTCACAGATGGTGTCAGGGACACCATCCTGCATTCTGAATTGCGACTCGCAATTCAGAATTTTACTACATTTGGCCCTTAATCACTTAGGTGAACTTGACATTATAGAACCCACTGAAAGATTGGACTGGTTAGACCCCATAGTCCTTGTTTACAAAGGTGATAAATCTTTAAGGCTGTGTGTAGATTTATGCAATCTCAATTTTAAAATTTGGGAGGATCGTCAACCCCTCCCTAATATAAATAAGATGTGTACTCTCTATGGTGTTGTGAATCCTAGTTTGTTTTAATGGGATACAGGAGTCAGCTTAGGCTTTGGCTTGCAGACTCGTGCCCCCATCACCTAGTGACTTTTGCCCTACTTAGCTTACTCTGTTTTAGCACATTTATTTAATTAAGGGGCATATTTATCCTCCGTTTGCGCCGAATTTGCGTCGTTTTTTTCGACGCAAATTCGACGCAAAACTAACTCCATATTTATACTTTGGCGTTAGACGCGTTTAGCGCCAAAGTTCATGGAGTTAGCGTAATTTTTTTGCGTGGACACCTTCCTTGCGTTAATGATATGCAAGGTAGGCGTTCCCGTCTTAAAAAATGACTGCGATGCATATGCGTCGTATTTATACTCCCGGGCAAAAATGACGCCCGGGAGTGGGCGGGACTAAAAAACCCGCATTTGCGCCGGATTTTAGCGCCTGGGTCAGGGCAGGCGTTAAGGGACCTGTGGGCTCAGAATGAGCCCAGAGGTGACCTCCCAAGCCCCCAGGGACACCCCCTGTCACCCTTGCCCACCCCAGGAGGACACCCAAGGATGGAGGGACCCATCCCAGGGAAGAAAAGGTAAGTTGTGGTAAGTATTTTTTTTTTATTTTTTTTTTGTGGCATAGTGGGGCCTGATTTGTGCCCCCCTACATGCCACTATGCCCAATGACCATGCCCAGGGGAAAGAAGTCCCCTGGGCATGGCCATTGGGCAAGGGGGCATGACTCCTGTCTTTGCTAAGACAGGAGTCATGTTAATGGCGTCTGGGCGCCAAAAAAAAATGGCGCAAATCGGGTTAAGACGATTTTTTTGCCTCAGCCTGACTTGCCCCATTTTTGGACGCCCAAACGCCATTTTTCCCTACGCCGGCGCTGCCTGGTGTACGTCGTTTTTTTTCACGCACACCTGGCAGCGCCGGTCGGCTAACGCCGGCTAACGCCATTCAATAAATACGGCGCCCGCATGCCGCTTCAGAATGGCGTTAGCCGGCGCTAATTTTTTTGGCGCAAAACTGCGTTAGCGCAGTTTTGCGTCAAAAAGTATAAATATGGCCCTAAATCTTTTCAGATGGCTGCCTTGTTTTTGGTTAGGCCCATATTTTAGTTTGCGTGCCTCAATATCAGGTGACAAAGATAAACAAACTGTAGGTGTTCACATTGGGTACTTTCCCTTGTCACGCCTTTGAGGGAATTGTTTATATAAATTGCTGTCCCAAGCATGTCTTGTTATCTATTGTTTGGGAAAAGACCTAAGTCAGGGGTCCAAGCAGAACTGTATAAATACTCCTCTCTTAAACAGATAGTCAGAGGGATTCTGATCAGATGCCATCGCTGCCATCGATGCTTCACGTCACCTTGACGCTGACCCAGTCTTCGTGTCCCTACGGAGTGTGAGCTAGAGTCCTCATTCCAAGCTAACGAGGGTTGGGAGCTCTTCTCATGGACATGGCATTGGCAGATTAGGTTTAACATACCCAGCTCTCTTTTAGGGTAGAGGTTAAGCTAATTATGCTAAGTATTAGGACATATCTCACACTTTATGTCATTACATGTTATTGCAAGATGGTGGAGGTCTTTATATTCATAATGACTCTTGTCTTTACCATTCTGTTTCTTTCACTGTTAATTTTCCTAATCATTGCAGCCCATGCAACTTATAGCAGATTGCAGTTTTCTAAATAAAACCTATTTACATTTTACTGCATCTTCTTAATTGTCTGTGTTTGATTGAGATATTGAGTTTATGTGAGAAAAGGGTAATCTCCATTTAACCATGACACTCCCTGAGATGTCACACTCTTGAGTCCATGGGTAAAGACTTCCACAAATCACCTTTTACTGTTTGGGTTTTTGGTGAGGTGCTGCTTGTGAGCCGGTAGGGTTGGGACGACAGTTGCGACTTGTTGTAGGACTGGCATAGTCACCTACAAACATAAGTACTGTCATCCTTAAACCGGCAGTCTTGCCTAGAGTAAGAGTCAAACTACGACAATGGTGGTGTCATCTTTACAACTGTTGATATGTCAGCAGCATATCATCAGATAGTCTTAACTTCATTTTTTATACCACAGGCCGCATTTCGTTACAGGTGAATGCCTTTTGGCCTAGCATCAGCATGTTCAGTTGTTCAAAGACTCATGAGAATAATGTTCTGGGGTTTAGATAGGGTATTGTATTTTCAAGACGGAATTTTGGTATTTGGGAACAATGTGGGAATGCACAATGAGAGGCTGAACAAGATGTTGTTCACATTGAGAGACAAAGAGGACTTGCATTGTGTTTTGGCAAATGCATGGAGGTTAATGGCATGGATTACCCTGGGAATCACATGAGTTGTCATGTAACCAAAAATGAAGATTTTAGATGTTATAGTGGAAGCTACTTCTCCAAAGAGTAAGGAACATTTTAAATCTTTCTTGGGTCTCACTGAGTTCTATACTAAACTTGTACTTCATTTTGCCCATATGACAGGACCACTAATGAATTTGCTAAAAGAAAGAAGTGCATGTGTGTGGAGTGAGAATTACCAGCAAGCTGTAAAAAGAATTAAATCAGACATTGTTGGTGCCCCACAGTTGAAGCCATTCAACATTTGTGATATCAATATTATAGTCACTGATGCCAGGAATAATGGCCTAGGGGTGGTATTGTTGTAAAAGAGGAGTGACGGGAGAAGAGAAGGTCGTTTGCTTCTAAAACACTATGAGGGTCTGAATTGACATAATCCACAATTAAAAAGAGGCATAGTGTTGGGGCGGGCCCCTCAACCCTTCAGAACATTTGTGTGGGATATCCTAATTGTGTTGCGCATAGACCTCAAACCACTTATAGATTTGTTCAGCACAAAAGGTAGGGAAGAGCTATCCACAGGGTGGCTAAGTGGCAGTATCACTTGCAAAATGTAGAATATGTGCCTGGTCAGGGAAACATAGTGGCAAATCATCTATCCAGAATGCCATTGGCTAGCATTGGCGATTAAATTACCATAGGAGAAAGTATGGCATGTGAGATGAGCCAAATTTTGGGAGTACCTGATGGTGCTATTACAGAAGATGCTCTTGAACATGACACCATTTATTCTCAAGTCAAAATTTGGGTGAAGAGTAAATGACCTAGGGTGAAAAATGTACCTTCAGATTTTGTCCCTTGTGCACGTGTTGCATCTCAGGTGACGTGTGTAGAAGTGCAGGTGTGTAGAAATGAACAATTATTTGTACCTATGAGCTTGAGGAACAGGGTTCTCGATTTGGCCCATGAAGGGCACTCGTGCATTCAAACAATGAAATGCAGGGTCAGAGAAGACTTTTAGTAGCCTAGTGTTGAAACATCTGTGTAGTGTTTCATATATGACTATGAGAGTTGTACTATAAGTGATAAGACCCAAGGTACCAAAACATCCCTGGTGGTTCCAGTTGATTTTGACATGTCACCATGGTCCAAATTGGCACTGGATATTTCTGAGCCTTTTAGGAACAAAGGAGAGATCCCTAAGTGTAGTTGATCCTATTCAGTTTTATTGGGACCGAGGAGGTTAGCTTAGCCTTTTGACTTGCAGGCCTGTGCCCCCATCACCTAGTGACTTTTAATCTACTTAGCTGGCTCTCTTTTATCCCATTTATTTTATTATTTATTTTAAGATGGCTGCCATTGTTTACAGTTAGAGAAATATTTTGATTTGTGTTATCAGTGTCACTCTGTGAAGGCATCACTATCAGCGTCATAATCAAGTGATGTACTTAGGTATTCACATCATGTCCCCCTTCTCACTTATATGTGACAGGAACATAATGTACACTTGCCGGGGATTGTTTACATAAGTGCCGCAACAAATATGCCTCCTTAACTATTCTTGGGAACATACCTGTGTCAGGGGTCATGATCTGTGTCAATACACCTCACACAGACAAGGTTATCAGAGGGATTCCTACCCGATGTCATCAATGCCATCTATGATGCACATCACTTTGCTGCAGAATCCAGCCTTCGCGTCACCCCAGAGTCTGACCTAGAGACCTAATTACGAGGTAACGAGGGTTGGAGGGGCACTTCTCATGGACACGGTACTGGCAGTTTAGGTTTATCACACCTAGCTCTCATTAAGTTAGAGATTAGGTTCTCCATGCTACGGTTTTTACATCACATGTTTATTGCAAGATGGTGGGAGTCTTTGTATTCACGACTCTCATCTTCACATTTATGCTTCTTTTATTGTTCATTATCCTAATCATCACAGCTCATGCATTTTACCATAGATTGCAGTCATTTAAAATATATATTGAAAACTTTCCTGCATCTCCTTCATTGCCTGGATGTGACTGACACTTATTGCTAACGGAAGAAAAGGGTCACCTCCGTTCTACCACGACTCTCCTGAGATGTCAAAATCTAGAGTCCATGAGTAAAGGCTGCCAGAAATCACCTTTTACTGTCTGGGTTTTGGTGAGGTACTGCTTGTGAGCCAGGAGGGTTTGGCCGACAGTTGCGATTTGTTATAGGATTGACTGAGTCGCCTACAAACAAAAGTGCTGTCATCCCTAAACCAGCAGTCTCGCCTAGGAGCGACAGTCCAACTACGACATAAGTATTGGTATTGTTAGATACATGTCAGAATGGCTGGGATTGTTTTTGTGAATAATATTGAAAAATATGCTGTAGTAGAATTCTTGCAGAGGGTTTTTAATAGGGAAGGTTATCCCAGCAAGATTGTAACTAACAAAGGCACGGAATTGGTTTCTGAAGAGATCAAAAGATTTTTCAGTGAGTATGGTTTCATTCATACATGGGCCTCGTAGTACCACCATAGAGTAATGGTCTGGTTGAGAGGTTCAACTGAACATGTAAGTACCAGTTAGAATTGGTGTTAGTCAATTAATGGGATTTGAAAGGTTCAGTGGAGAAAATGCAATGGGCTATATGTACAACACCTAATGTATCCACTTGAGTTAGTCCTTTTGTTTTGTTGAAAGTATGTTTTTCTGGATCCAAGTTGAATAGAGATTAGGTGGGTCTTAAAACGGTTTATCCCTCTAGGTTGAGCAAAGTTGAGGATGTCAGGGCAAAGTTACAAACTGGTATCATACTATAAAAGGTTTGTAAGAGGAAGGTGTGTGTAAAAGATGGAAATTGGGCGAGAATAAGGAAACCTGGTCATGTCATGAAGGGTGTGTCGAAATACTCTCCTCCTACATGGGTGGTCCAATTGATATCTCATGCTGTTCATACAACTGTTGGACATGCATGGAAAAAGGACAGGGTGGTGGTGCTTCCCAATGATAAAGTGGACCTGGTACAAAATTGTATGGGTAGCAGTGAAGAGAAAGAAGAGATTGAGACTTTTCGTCTAACTCGATCATCATTATCTTGGCATCTACAGGATCGATTTAAGGATTATATCACTACAAGGGTTTCCTGTGTTAGCTAATTATGCCTTTATGTTTTAAGTTACAATATTGTTTTATAAATCATAGCACCATTGAGTGCCCTGTATTAGTTAATTCTTTCTTTATGTTATATGTTAATTATTCATCTATTTAGTGGTGTTTTAATTCATTATGCAACATAGATCTTAGATTTCTTGCAATAGTTTTATCAAAAAGTTAAAGTGGTGGGGTATGTTGTGTCTAAAACTCCAGATCATTTCATGACTTCATGGAATGCCATGGGAGGTCTAGCCAGGGACCATTAGTACCAGTTTGGTGAAAAGCAGGTGGTTGTTGTAATGATAGCACTTTCCTTGAAAAAAGAAGCTACCACAACTACAGCTCATTCATCCTTCACAGTGGTAAATAAAAACACACTTCTTTGATTCCAGATTATAAAATGCTATACAGCAATATATTCTAATCAGATGATGCTTGACTATCAATAACTACAAATCATACCCAAGCGTAAGATCTGGACTTATTGGTAGAGATGGTGAATTCACCTGTTGTTCAACAACTTTTCAGGGTCACTTTCCCAGGATGATGGTACAAGAAGTGCAAAAGCAATGCAATGAACTGCCTTAGCCTATGTGAAGTGTAAGGCTAACCACCAAATGTCCCACCACAAGGTTACAAATTCCTGCACTCACGCAAGAGTAGAGTCAATGAGTGGAGCTAGAATTTAGTTAGAATGGCATATCAGATGCTGCCCTGTGTCACCACTTCTCTACACTGCTCTCCAAGTTCCTTTTAGGAGGCTTGCCAAGTGACATTTACTGTGTTGGAAAACTTGCAAAGTGTATGGATTTGACAGAAGGCACTGAAAATTAACAATGACCCGTGCTGCCCGACCTGGATGAAGCAGCAAATGTGCAGAATTTGTCTAGACTCCCCAATAGACAATACTGGTGATAGCCCAGAGCTCAAGGCCCATGCAGCAGGTGTCAACATAGGCTCGCACAAGGAAGAAGAGGCCAACAAGGAAATCTCGGAGCCTCCACAGACAAGGTCATAAAAATTAGAAAGTATCACAGATCCTTCCTCAGAATCACACCTCTAAAAGTAGCAATAACAGCCTGAAAACTACTGAAAAATATACACTATTTAAAGGAGGGAACTTGGCTTCTTAGACAAGTTGTGAGATAGACTGTTAAGGCTCGGACAAGGTGTAGAGAGCAGAGTGCATACCCAATAAGAGAGTGGTGGAAAGGGTATTCAGTGAAGGCACCCTGTCACTTTGTTGGTAGCACTGCAAAGTACGAAACTTTTGAAGATTGAAGAAAATATCTCTCCCGCTATAAGATTAACAGGACATCTTAGCCCCTAATAGGTTTTTCTTTATTTATACAAAGGCCAAAGGACCAGCTCAAGGACCATTCAAAAGGCTCTAGTGGACAAAGGCAAGACACACTGGGGGTCATTCTGACCCTGGCGGCCGGTGGCCGCCAGGGCCACCGACCACGGGAGCACCGCCAACAGGCTGGCGGTGCTCCCACGAGCATTCTGACCGCGGCGGTTCAGCCGCGGTCAGAAGCGGCAAGTCGGCGGGCTCCCGCCGACTTACCGCTGCTCGGGGGAATCCTTCATGGCGGCGGAGCGCGCTCCGCCGCCATGAGGATTCTGACCCCCCCTACCGCCATCCTGTTCATGGCGGGAAAGCCGCCATGAACAGGATGGCGGTAGGGGGGGTCGCGGGGCCCCTGGGGGCCCCTGCCGTGCCCATGCCAATGGCATGGGCACGGCAGGGGCCCCCGTAAGAGGGCCCCGCAAAGTATTTCAGTGTCTGCCTTGCAGACACTGAAATACGCGACGGGTGCCACTGCACCCGTCGCACCTTCCCACTCCGCCGGCTCGATTACGAGCCGGCATCCTCGTGGGAAGGGAGTTTTTCCCTGGGCTGGCGGGCGGTCTTTTGGAGACCGCCCGCCAGCCCAGGGAAAAACTCATAATACCCTTTGCGGTCTTCTGACCGCGGAGCGGTATAATGGGGGCGGAATTCTGGCGGGCGGCCTCCGCCGCCCGCCAGAATCAGAATCACCCCCACTGTGCTTAAACATCCCTCAGCTAGTTCCCAACAAGAAAAAGGAGTAGATAATGCCAGAAACACAGTGAATACCTGAAATCTCCAAAGGGGAGAAAGTAGGTAGGGATTAGAAGTAGATGATGATATGCACCTTGCCATTCCTCCAGCGAGAGACAGCATTGTAAAAAGAGTGGATTTCAATGCATTACCTCTTAAGGTGAGTTCAGTATTACTTGATGCACCAGCTGTGTTACTCTCCAGAGTGCCTCAATAAATGTTCTGATAATTATTAGGACCAACACGTTAGATGTTATCCATCATAGGCAGTTGTCTCATGTTTTGTGTCAGTGCTTTAAAAAGCAAACTAAGGTCTGTGGAAAAATCGATCCTTCAAAACATTGACTATGTGACCACATGTCTAGTCGAAGCAAGAGAGGAGGACGCATTAAGTGCTAGCCTGAGAGCCACTGCAAAGACAGGGGAGAGTAGCCTTCCACTGGGTATACTAGAAAATAAACTCGCCTAACAGGTGGAAGTTGTGAACTCACACCTGAGGTTTTTTACCTTTCATTGCATGGAATGCAAAGTTCACAACTGGTTTAATATACAACATAAATGGGTATTGGCAAAGCCAATAGATCTTGTCTTTACAGCGTGTGTGCATGTCTATTGGGTTTGCCAATGTCTATTAGTAAAGCACTGTTTAAAAAAATCAAAATGCAGGAAGAAAATCAAACGTATATCTTAAGGATTCTTCTTTATAAATGGCACTGTACATTTTTCAAATACTTTTTACTCTGAAAACTCTGAACAGAATTTAAAAAGAATAAGCTAGTGTCAGAATTTAAAGGAAAACGCATGACAAGGCCTGATTTACTTTCCACAGGACTCAGAATTTCAACAAATTTGGTTTCTAGCATTAGTCAGTAGGGCAGACAGATGGGCCTCCAAAAGAAGCATTTACTTTTCAAGTCTTGCTAAGTATGCATTCTCCTGCAAAACGCCATCTGAGTGCAGCAGCCAGACTCTCCTCCCACGCCATAAAAGCCATTGTATGTCCTTTGACGGTGCCCTCCTGCAGTACAGTATCTGTAATACTAAAGATAAAACAAAAACAACCTTTAAAGTCCCTTCCTTAGTCTTATCTTGAAAAAAATGCCTGTGCTTTTGTAAATCATATCGAAGAGGGGGGTAGCAACACAGTGAGCGGTGAGGTGGGTATTTGGAGGGGGGGGGGCAGAACTGAGGGAAAAGAGCTAGAAAACACATGTTCTCTAATGGAGTGCTGAATGAAAAAGAAAAAAGTAGTTCCATGGATGTGAACAGTGAAAGGATACAAGTCATCCAATCGAAAGGATAGTAAAGGAGCTATGCTGCAGGAGAGGAACAAACACAAGAAGAGGAAGGTAAGCCGTCAAATAGGAAGCAAGCAAACTAGAGTGCCTAGAAAGCCAACCAATGTTTTCCAATTGGCTGGCACAACATTCACTGTACTTTTTTATATGGTCCACAAGAGGTCTAGCAACAACAGGGAGCTAAAAGCTGTCTTTAGGTGAGCTCTGAAAAGAGAGGAGAAGAAAATGGAAGTGCATTTTCTGAAATTCCATTAGCAGTAAAGTCTTGGAAGACTTATATTTTGTTTAACCCTGCTTTTAAGCTAAAACCGATGCAAAAGAAAATATGCACCTCTGATTGCACATTATCAATTTCAATCGCAAGCACATTCCTCACATTTAGTTTGTCACCAATGAGGAAATAACCTTCAGGGCTTGTTATTGATCACCATGACTAACGGAATGAAGCTTCCCTGTTGAAGCTCTGCAACTCAATACATTTCCCTTAAGCATTCACCCGTGAGAACTAGATGAAAAGCTATGTGAGTTTGGGGACAGATTTTAGAGTGTTGAACTTTCAAAAGCAAAGAGCAACAAGTTACATTTTGACAACTCAGTGGAGCCACGGGTCCCTTGTGAGTTCCACTCAATGTGGGGCGATTAGCAGGGTTTTGTGTGTCCTGATATTTGAAGTCACGCCCAGTAGATTTCCATTGGCCCCTAAAAGTAATGCTCAACCCTACATAGCTGAGAAAACTGACAGGTGTGTTACAAACACTCCAATGACTATACGTATTGGATAGGGATGTTTAGAGAAGCAAGGAACCTGTCAGGAGCATCATACAGGGAATTATAATATAGGGCTCCTTTCTCTGCTTCCCCCTTCTCAAAATCAGGGTGCATCCGGAAGACTTGCAGTAGTTAGGGTTGTTTATCAAAAACTAATCTGGAGCAGTTCATATGGATTAGAATTATTACAGAATCAACATAAGCCAGTCCAAAAAATCTGAATGTAGACTATAACTGTGTTACAAACAGAGATCTGTGGCTCACAGTTTATCAGAATGTTCGAAACGAATAGCACTGCTATCTGCATCTCTAAAGTCTGCTCTCTGCCCTTAATAGGCAAGGCACTTTTTAATAACAATGCCATGAAAAGAAATGTAATCATTGGTCGATGAGATGATATGTTGAACAGAATGTGTAGCATCACATTTTGTGAACTGTAGTACCTGACCATCATAAGTATTACTCATGCACACTGCATAGCTATAACAAACGTATGAAAATATGGGTTTGGAGTACATGAATAAATACAGGCCGATTTTAACAAGTGGTCTATTCTAAATATTTCTTGGAAACAAAATATGCAGTGCATTATAGACTGATACACGTATGTGATAATAAAAAAGTGTGTACAAACAGTACACTGAGAAGAGAGGAATATGTCAGAGGGGAAAGGTTAGGAGAAACTCCCCATCCCAGATAACAAACCACAAAACAGAAACACATGAGAAATTCAAGAAGCTGGAAAGAGCTGATATTGCAAAAAAAGAATGAATCACCTGCATCTTGGGTCTTTCCAACAGTTGTTGACCAAAAACCAAACCAGTCTGGCAAAATCTGCATTTGTGTGGACATGCACAGGTTTAACAAGTAGATCAAAAGAGAATAAAAATCATCCCCACAGTAGATGATCTTGCAACAAAAGAGAACAGATCAAGATGGTTATTCAAGATTGATCTTCAGGTGGATGTGCATGGTGTTTCATTGAAGCAAGTATGCACTCCTGAAGCTGAGCTCTGAGCTCTTTGACTACTTGTCCTCATTAGAAGGAATGGTGACAGATCTCGTGAAAGTTTACAATATTTGAAGAGTCACAGTGAATTTTCAGGACCTCAAAACACAGTACTTGAAGTCCTCAGGTTTCTATGCATGGTTATCTGCTTTGTGTGTATGGACACTTACTGTGTTTGCATCCTTAAAAACTCCACACCGCTGCCTAAGCCACTAAGAGATCATTTAAAGACTGACACTGCTTGGAAATGAAGAGAGGGAGAGGGACTGGTGCTTGCTTTGTAGAAGACAAACAATGCAATTCTAGGACACTCAAACCCTTACCAAATTAGCAATGGATACCAGACTGAGCTGTTCTCTTCCAAAAAGCCAGTGAAGATTTGGTCCCAGACATTACATCAGCTGAGTCCTCACTGTTACAGTATGGGCACACTCGCATTGAAAAGAAGACTATCGATCCAGTGGGGTGCATCCATTTCCATTGTCTACATGTATGTCTAGACATGAACCATTGATTGAACTACTACAAAGGTCATCTTCCAAGAATATTGCAGCTGCAAAAACACACTTTCAACAGAACATACAAACCTGGAGCTGGCAACCCAGACAATTATCTCTCACAGTTTCCAAGACAAACCGCCATCAAAGACACAGCTTAAGCCAACAATACAAAACAATATGTACACATCATAGTATGCAATTGGAGACACGAACCATTGGCACCATGTGTCAAGTTACACACCATCACCTGGGCAGCAAATTCAAGATTCTCTACAAACCACAATTGTGGAGAGTGACTTCCTGAACAGGCACCATTACTTCCTCTCAACAAGGGAAAGAACGTGTGTTCAAAGCATTGCAACATCAAGAAAACCAGTCAGACAGCCAACTCTTATTAGATGGCATTTCATAGCATCCCACAAAGAAGCAACTACAGAAACAACTTTTTCCACGGGTCAGCTCAAATACCTCTCCATCCAAGGCAAGCAAAGGCTGTTTAAAGGAACGCTTCCTGAAACTCAATAGTGCAATATTTTGAGGCCTAGGGTTGGACAGCGTGGATTACACAGGTGCAATTTTGCATTGAAATTTGCACAAATCAGTCAGACCAAAATGCCATTTTTACAGTCAGTCAGTGGAAGTATAGTTCTTCGAAATGGCAATGTAACCAGTATGACGTATGTAATATAACGATTGTTGCAAATGCCGTCTGTGCATTCTATATTATACAGCTACTGAGTTGCTGTTATGAGGCAACATTTGGCAAGGATTGCCTTAGCCACCAGCATCTTGTGCTAGTACACGTCCCTGTTCTGGGTGCAGCAATAATTTTGCTCAGCTCTCTCTTGACCCAGGGCATGAATGGAAGCCATGTAGACATAATAAGAGTTCTTGGAGAATGAATGGTTCAGCTGTTAGAATTCCTCTCTGAAGCAAACATCCTTTCCACTGACACTCGTAGTTATAAAAAATGCACGTATGCCTCACACGTCATCAGCTAGAGCGTGTCTTAAAATAAAAGTGAACGCTGCAGAGGCAACGAAAGGGGACATGGTGTATTTGGATTGAATGTGTTCTCAGGATCCACGACCCAGCGATAACACATATGCGTTTAATTTTAGCTTGTACTCGGTGTAGCGGGATTCGGGGATACCACATGGAATGTAGCGAAACTCCCCTCGGTCAAATAAAATCAGATGAAAAATAAGTATAATACTCACTTTTTCCAGGATTGCACGGGTGGGAGGAAAGGGGGTACTGTTAGTCACAAGCCACCTAACAGAACGTGTTAATTGGAAATAAAACAAAACAATAGAAAAGTCCCAGTTCTCACATTACTTCCAAAAGGCTAATGGGGCGGAGGTTTCACAGTATTACAGTATAATTCACCCTTAAACCTAACCTTTGACTTCACCTTCAAAGACAGGAAAATGGCGCTCGAATGTCAGGGCGGACACATTTTTCCCGTTTGTTTGTTGGTAGTTACCACTGGGCTTATGTTCCTTAACTGGGAAGCATAGATCAAGCGGAGCACGACTCACATGACATTTCATAAGAGCTCGCGTTACTGCACAGCCATTTCCTCGTTGGGCGCTTCTCCATTACACTGCTGATGCATATTCCTTCAGCGACGTCTGCAAAGTTCATTACCTCAACTACCAACGGGCTCGTTGCCTTAATAGACTGCGAAGCAAACTTGGCCTTCAATACAAAACAGTTCTTTTCATTTTTATTTAAGGTACCAAAAAGCTCCATAATACAGTGTTAAATTTGTGCATAATGCACTTTTAAGATTTTTCAATTTTACAGTGCGTGGTTAAATAGCTTGAAAATTGTCTTGATACCTAAACTTGCGAATGCGTTTTGACTTTTTATAGGTATTTATTTTTCTGTGCTTGGTGATTTGAAGGTGCCAATTGAGGCCATTTATGGGCAAAGCCATTAGGTTGGCTTGATTTTCAGTTTCCGAGGCTGGAGTGTATGAGACTTGACAAAATGACATAAAGCTATGAATGTGGTTTCAGATAAATTGTGAAGTGAAGATCTGCAGTAAGTCTGTTGCTTTTAGCCTTGTCTTTATCTCATTATGGTCTGGCTTGATAGCAGGGCTGCCTGCCAGAAAATGATGTGAGCATTACTAGTGAGGGCCTTTTGCTCCACCCACATATTGGGAGTTAGGAGTACATGTTTTGATTTGGAAGAAGTCGTGTGCTCCCACAAAAATGTCCTTGCCCTTCACACAGCTGTGATCATTTTGTTTCTTTATCAAGCTGCCTGAGCTTGAACTTTCATGGTAACACGCATAGCATTGTGATGCTATTAAAGTGTACTATTATTTTTAAATGACCTTTATTAAGTTATGTAAAGAAGCAAACAATATCAATGCCATATGCAGGAACATAAGACAGTTAAGTCAAGTATTCCATCAATAAGATCATATCACCATGTTTACCCCCCTCACCCACTTCCTGTGCAAGGTATTCCATTTAACAGAAATCAGAAACAGTATACATAATAATGACTTCGCGTACCTATCCATCTCTTTAGACGTGCAGTATTAGTTAATTTGTTCAGTGGATACAACCATGTAGGGTTTCTTCAGGTCAGTGAGCATGGATGCCCACGCTTGGAGATCATCTTCCAATTTATCATCATTGCAGACATGTTTCATTTAGACCTCCTCTGCCATGGCCCATTCAGTGATATCTTTCAGCCAGTCTGCATACTCGGGGGGGGGCAGCACTCAACCATTTAATGGCTAGGTGGCATTTTGCTACAGTAAGGCCCAGTAGAACACATTTCATGCTAAGTTTCCTACTAGAGAGGAAGGGGATTAGGCCTAATATCCCTTGTCAAATTTCCAGAGGCTCTATTGAGATTGTTGAGTATCAGCTGCCAGTATGATGAAAGAGCTACACAGTCCCAGATTATGTGTATGAAGTCTGCAGTAAAGTTTCAACACCAGGGACACGTGTCAGAGCGTGTAGGGTAAAAAACGTGTAGGGTCTTGGGATAGTAGTAAGTTTGATAAATAAAGTTATATTGTGTAAGTTTAAACCTAGCATTGAAGATGGCACTGCGGGCCCCCTCATGAGTATGCACCTAGACCTTCCCTGTCAGTGGGCACAGTTGTAATCCCTCCCATTTAGCCTGAATCAGTAGGGGTCTCCTCAGGAGGTCCTCAGGCAATGCCCTATACAGATGTGACACCAAACATCGAACCCTGGCCATCTCATAAATGCTCGACCACTCTCAAAAAACAAGCACCACATCTACGACCTGCTCACAGACACACAACCTGACTTACTATTCATAACTGAATCCTTGTTGGGAGATGACATGGCCCCAGTGTTGCGCGAAGCCGTTCCTCCGGGCTATCAAACCATCACACAAAACCGTATAGGCAAGAGAGGAGGTGGACTAGCTATTATATCAAACAGGCATTGAACCTCAGTAAAACAGACAACATCTCCATACAAGGTTGTGAAGCCCTCCTTACCAGATGCCACCCTACTCCAACTTCCTTCTGTAACTTTCTCCTCCTTTACAGACCTCCATCTAACAACTCCATATTCCCAGATGCTTTTCTAGACACAGTCTCAAACCTTATTACACTATACTCCAACCTATGCATTATTGGGGATCTAAACATTTGGTTTGACAAACGCAATATGCCCCATCCAAAAGCTATCACCACTGGCCTAGTCGCATTGAACCTACATCAGATTGTACACAATCCCTCACACATCGCTGGTCACATCCTAGATGTCATTTTTGCTAAGCCTGAACTAGTTACTATTCATAACATCACGCCAATCACTTGGTCAGACCACCATTTGATAACTTTCCGACATACAACTCCACAAATCAACGCACCCCACAACTACTTACATACATACACCTATCGACCATGGAGCAAACTCAATTTGGATGACTTAGAAACACAACTAACAGCCAACACAGATCTAGGTACAATTAATTCTGTGCCAAACCTTTATGAGTGGCTACAGGAAGCTTTTGATATCCTAATACCACTCAGAAAAACTAAACACAACAAAAGAAAACCAACACCTTGGAGAAACCCAGAACTGAAAAAGATAAAGCAACAAATCAGAAAGTTGCAGCGGACCTGGCTGAAAACAAACAACGGTCAAGACAAACTGCAGCTACACAAACCTAACAGAATATACAAATCATCAATCAAAAAAGCTAAAAAAAGGTACTACTCATGAGAAAATGTACATAAACTTAATCATACACCATAGCTGCTAGGCATCTGTTTATCTTTATTATGTTGCCATGTGCTCGACAAACCTCCTGAACTTTGATGATTGACCTTGTGCTCACAGCCTTGGGCTGCAATCTGCTTATCGCTGTAATTTACTTGTTCTAACCGTAGTTCAGATAATTTTTGTGCTTAATCAGTAACTGCCAGAACAGGTTCGTACAGGTCGTTGCCACCTCCTGCCAGCTGCATCTGTACCTTCTCCCACCACACGTGTATCCCTGAAATATTCTGAAGGCCGCAGAGGACCTTGAATACGCTAGGGGTGGAGTTGTCCTCTGACTAAGCAGTTTTGTATGTAAATAAGGTTGGGTGACCTAGAGTGAAGGGGCAGCCTCCGTAGGATAGTCACTTGACTGTCCTGGGACTCTGTATTAGCTCGAGCTATAATCCATGTAATAAACTTCTCTTTATTCCTCCAGTTGGTGACTCCGCTTGATTTGTGTACTCTCTGCTAAACGGACCCTGAGGACTAGGGTGTCCCTCCACCGCTGGGAAGGAGACCCCGGGTGGGGATTCTATCTTTCCTGATTCCTCAGTTGGCGCCCGAAAAGGGACCCGAGTCAGGCATCCAGGGGACCGACCAGGTGACGGAGGACTCACGATTGGACTTCCAAGGGAGGCGCCCCACACCAGATTCTGAGCTTCGTTCTCTGTCGTGGACCTGCGGATCTCCACTGTGTGTCTTCCAGCCGGCTCAACTTCTCCTGGCGCTGTCTGAATTCGGGTCTCTGTTTTCCGTGAACTACTGGAGTCCCCAACTGTCGGACTATAACAGAAGTGTCAGGTAAGGACGGGAGTTGAAAGATTCCTGTCTAAAAATAGGTCTGTGAGTATTGTACGGTTTCTATCGCTCTTTGCAAAGATCGACATCAGTGGTAAGACTGACCTCAGTTGTCATTTAAGTATATAGGAAGCAAAGGGCATATTTGCCACTCATTTGGTGTATTCAAACCACTGGTGTAAGATTTAAAAAAAAAAAAATACTGGAAGAATGCCAGCGTTCAGTTGTTTTAGGAAATTGTGTTGTTGTTGCAGTACGGACTCCCGCCTGGAGGAAACATGCCCCACTCCTCCGTCCGGGACTCCGAATCATGATATATATGTTAAAATATGGCATAGGTCCGATTATCTGGTCTGATATATGGAGAAAAAGAACCAAAGGTAGTTCTGATTTACAATGGCCTATTCACGGGACATTTGATAAAGATAAATTAGACTATTTACAGGAACGTTTGTTTGTGACAAAAAGTAGACCAGGGATGTTTGATTCACTAGGGACTTGGCAGAAAGAAGCAGACCAAAGACGTAGGAAGGCAGAGAAAGAATTACAGAGACATAAGACCAGGACGGTGACTGAAAAGGTATATGACTCTGACGTAGCTGAACATCAACAGAAAATTTTAGAACATGACCGAAGGCTTCACTTACAAACTGATAAGTGTTACCCTTCCAGAACAGTAGTGGATAAGCCACAAGAGGAAGACCCCCTTTTAAATGATATGTTAGATAAACCCCCGTTATATACTCCACCAATATATCCTACACTACATCCTCAACCTGCACCAGGTGACCCTATTGTACCACCCCCGGTTGGATCTCAGGCGAGTGCTCCGCCACCCACCACCACCCCTCCTGTCACCAGACCTATAGAGGGTACACCCCACCCGACTGTACCCACCTCTTGACTGGCCCCCGTTTGGCCCACCCCTGACTCCTGTTTAGACACTACACATACCCCCCGTCCCATGACCCCACGAAAGCGCACCCTCCGCGGACACTTGTTCTCTAATTCACAAGAAGAAGATGTCATTGAAGAAATGACACGGAGGTGGATGACTAATTGGAATGACTATGGGGTCAGGGACATTGTCCACACTATGAAACAATGGGATAGTTTCGTTCAGTTACATGCAGCTACCCTTATATGCAACATTATAATACAAGAATATGAGGATGATGGTTCCTCAGCTCCCGCGGGACTGGTGGACCTCCGAAAACGCGCCTCTACTGGACTGCCGTTTGGGTCTGGTCTACATGATTATGTTGTTACTCTTCTCGTATATAGGGACCGCCTGTGGACATGTAGCCCTTCTATAAGGGCATCCATGTTTCCCATGAGAGAGGTTCCGCCGGTTTGGCGAGAGCCGGTGATGGATAACGCTGGCCAAGTTATTACCGCAGGGCATTTTCAACAAATGTGGGTACACACCCCATGGAAAAGATCTGAAACATATACCCTAAAAGCCGCCTTACCTGACCCCCGTAAGAATCCTGCAGGATATTATAAAGAACTGCAACAAATTCTTGAATCCTATACTATGACGTTGTCCGATATTGACATGTTAATGGCAGCAGTAGTCCCGCAGGAAGTATGGTCAAAAGTACGGAGGCACAACCATGCTGAACTAGGGGACACGTGGGACCAATTGCAAGCAGCAGAAAGGGACAGGGTTGGGGGAGCGAAACCAGACCCACTTATATTGGCTCTCCCACTGTGTATTTTGGATTTAATGAAGACCATACTTGCACCACACTGGATAAATTGGGATAAATTGGCCGCCTGTAAACAGAAAAAGGACGAGGATGTTTCGGACTTTTAAACAAGGTTTGAGGGTGTCTTTTCTGATTACAGCGGCCAAGACATGACTCCTGGAGGGGTTCCCACAGTACCCCCCGCCCAAATTATTTTGATGCTGCATCCCAGCGTCAATATTTTAATGACGACTATGATGCGTATGAAGGTCAGGGGTCGTCCTTTGACTAGGACAGCCTTCGACAGAGGGGGGTGGGACCAGGTTCTATTCCTGTTAGGCAGAATGGCCCTCACGTTGAGGTACAATTAGACGGTACTCCACATGATTTTTTGGTAGATACTGGGGCCACCAAAAGTTCTGTTAAACAGGAAGAGGTCCAAGGGGTCCCTCTGTCTGGCATTATTAACATCTTTATGGGTTTTTCTGGTGTTCCAGTGGCTAACCCCGTCTCCCAGCCGCTGCATGTTGCTATAGGTCCTTACACCATTAGCTCCCCTCTCATTCTTACTTCGGCCTGTAGTGAGAATTTATTGGGTTTGGACATATTAAAGAAATTGTATGCCACCATTTATTGCTCTCCGGATGGAGTTCATGTCACTTTAGGTCCAAATATTTCGCCGTCACAATTTTTGTCAAAACCACTTCCACCCGAACTTCGAGATTTGCCAGACATTTTATGGGCCACACATAAGGACGATGTTGGATGTCTGGACATACCTCCGTATGTCATACGCTTGAAAGCCAATGCCAAATTACCTCGTCTTCCCCAATACAAATTATCCCAACACATTGAACAACAACTCAAAAATATTGTGACCCAGTTGATTGATTTGGGTGTCATTGAAGAAATGCGTGGTAATGATTGTAACAGTCCTGTTCCTCCTTTTCATAAAAAATTATCTGATGGCACCGCGTCTCCAGGACTCCGATTTGTTATTGATTTACAGGCGGTCAATAAGATTGTAATACCCCAGTTCCCTGTTGTTCCTGACATTACGACATTATTAAGAATGATACCTGCCTCCGCTACTTGGTTCTCTGTTATCGATCTTAAAAATGAATTCTTTAGCAGTCCCATTCATCCAGATAGCAGACACATCTTTGGGTTTTCACTGGGTGATCGCAGTTTCCGGTTCTGTAGCGCTCCACAAGGCTATACTGAATCGCCTAGCATTTTTAGCCAGGCCCTCAAGGGTCAATTAGATACCCTTGTTTTTCCTTGCTCCTCGACGCTGGTTCAATATGTGGATGACCTTTTAATAGCATCCACTTCAGAACAAAATTGAAAAACAGATACTGTAGCCTTATTGATACATCTTGCACACCATCACCATAAGGTCTCCCTCTCCAAATTGCAATATTGTAGACATGAGGTTATATACCTAGGACACCTCCTGTCTAAGGAGGGACGTACGTTGACGGCTGAGAGAATACAAGCTATACGAGATATACCGGTTCCAAGGACACAGAGAGAGGTTAGGGCCTTTATAGGTATTACCTCCTTCTGTCGTCAATGGATTCCTAATTATTCTCTTTTGATAAAACCGTTTTTGCATCTCACCCACAAAGATTGTCCTGAAAAAATTGAATGGAATGACGATTTTCAGTTTGCTGTTGATGACACTCTGCACAGCACCTGCACTGGGTACGCCTGATTATCGTAAAGATTTTCAGTTATATGTGAGCGAGAGAAATGGATGTTCACTATCAGTGTTAACCCAAGAGCATGGTGGCAAACAATGCCCCTGTGCTTATTTTTCGGCCCTACTGGATCCAGTGGCCCGTGCACTCCCGAGCTGTCTACGGGCAGTAGCCGCTGCAGCGGTCGCAGTGTGCCAGTCGGCCGGGATAGTCATGGATTCACCCCTCACCCTGTTGGTCCCACACACTGTTGACGCACTATTAAACAAAACAAAAACACAGCATCTTACTAATGCTCGATTAACTACTTATGAACTGTCACTTTTAGCTAGTCATATAACATTAAAAAGGTGCAACACGCTCAATCCTGACACTTTATTGCAAATTACTGAAAAAACAGAAGATTCTTATGATGACATACATGACTGCATTCTCCGGACGGAGGATGAAACAAAAAGGAGAGTGGACTTACAGGACACTCCACTGAAAGACCCTGATGGCATATTATACGTAGATGGCTCATGCATCAAGCTACCCGATGGCAGTACCTCTGCAGCCTATGCAGTTACAACAGCTACCACTGTAGTTGAAACAGCTAGAATACCACATAACTCTGCTCAGGCCGCAGAATTAATAGCTCTATCACGAGCCTGTGAGTTAAGTAAAGGACTTAATGTGAATGTTTACACGGACAGTCAGTATGCATTTGGCGTAGCACTCAATTTTGGTCGCTTGTGGGCAGAACGAGGATTCCTCACCCCACATGGGACACGCATTCAACATGGGACCCTTATAACTAACTTACTTTCTGCCCTGGCATTGCCCAAAACAATGGCTATCATGAAGTGTAGTGCACACAAAAAGGTGACAGATGAACCTGGACGGGGCAACGCCCTAGCCGATCAGACAGCAAAAGATACAGCGTATGCAAAGACAGGACACATGTATGTGATAGATAGTACAGAGAAGGTTCGTCCCCATGAAATATTTGGGAACACGGTAGAGAGTGTCAGGAAGATACAGGATGAGGCAACTGAACAGGAGAAAAAGGAATGGGAAGAAAGGAAGGCCAAGTTAGATGAAAATACGCTGTGCTGGACAGATCTGTCACAGAGGGAAAGATGGATTTTACCCGATGCATTCGTTCTGCCAGTAGTGACTATGGCCCATGGTTAGTGCGAAAAGCATCTGTGATTTGCTTGATCCGGTTTGGTCTAATAAAAATATCAGAAGAGTAGCTGACCAACTGGTTCAATCCTGCATGATTTGTTTACAACGTAACATAGGGAATGGTGCCTCAGTCCCCGCTGGGCATTTTTCACCACCAACGTATCCCTTTGAAGTATTACAAATGGATTATATTGAGATGGAAAGGTGTAACAACTTGAAATATGTCCTAGTTGTGGTCTGTATGTTTAGTAAGTGGGTAGAAGCTTACCCTACTAAAGATAATACTGCCCTTACTACCGCAAAGGTACTTCTGAAGGAGTTCTTCCCACGGTTTGGGGTCCCAAGGTGTGTCTGGTCAGATAATGGGAGTCATTTTGTAGGGCAGGTGATGAAAAGGGTGTGTGAAGGGTTGGGCCTCCGCCAGAAGTTTCATGCAGCTAACCACCCCCAGTCAGCAGGACTAGTTGAAAAATATAATGGCACACTTAAATTGAAGATGTCAAAGATATGCGCAGAACGCGGTATACGGTGGCCGGACGCGTTGCCCCTGGCTTTAATGTCTGTCAGGATGACGCCTCCCTCTAGATTAGGGTTGTCACCCCATGAGATAGTGATGGGAAGGCCAGCAAATGTCTGGGGGGTCCCCTCGACCTCACAAGTACTCAGAACTAGAACATCCTGTTTTGATGGACTATTTAAATGAACTCACTAATTCTTTGCGTTCTATTCACCAACAGGTGCGTGAAGCACTCCCATCTGTATCCACTGATCCTGGTCACAAGATACTACCTGGCGACTGGGTTCTCACAAAGAATTTCCAGCGGAAAAAGAGTCTCGAACCTCGATGGAAAGGTCCGCGACAGGTACTTCTTGCTACTCGAACAGCAGTTAAAGTCGAGGGAGCTAGGAATTGGATACATGCATCCCACTGTAAGAAAGTACCCCTACTCGTACCCTCTGATGAAATAAAAAGTGGTGACCACCTGACGACTGAGGACCATTTCAGCAACACTACGCGGAGTGATAAAAAACAGAACGACAGTGTGCTGCAGGAGGTTCCCTCAGATTTTGGTCACACTGAACAATTGTTTCCTGACCATACCATACCACAGTCCACAAGATACGATTTCCGCCCACGAAAATAAGAAAATGAACAATGAACTGATTGCTTGTCCCCTGTACTAAGTCTGACGATAGCTGCAGGGCCGTGATTTTGTCTGTCGGGGCGGACCAGAGTGTGTCAATAGGACTGCTGGTATCACCCCACAGTGAAGCAACCACCAGTCACGGGCAGCACTTAGGTCAGACTGACCTGCTAGTGGGACAAGCAATAAAGAGAAATGGGTGTTATACAAGAAGACAAGAGGAAAAAGAAGAAAATAAGTAATTTAAAAAGACTATTAGGCCCACGTATCGCTTGTCTCACCATAACAATACTATTTTTGGTACTTCTGTCCTGCATTGGGTGGGTAATACATGATTCTGATTCAGAGGTCTCACCTACTACGCCACCGCCTTCAGAACACAGCCATGTTTCCTTACCACCCCATGAGGAAGGACGACGTAAGGAATATGAAAACAATACCTTCATATCTATGTTACATCAACATCAGCTGGCTGTAAATAGAACACATTGTTGGATATGTGGCTTGCTACCGAGTTCCGTGTAAAGAAGGTTGCCATATATTTCATTCCCTTTTTCTTTTGATGGCTCCTGCAGCGCCTGGTATGAACTATCAGCCATTTGGGCTACCTCAATGGATGCTACTAATTCCGGGCTATTGGTCACCCACCTATACCGGTTATGCTGGCCCACTGGAAAGAGAGTTTATGGAACAAAGGAAGAAAAGTCAGAATATGCTGACCGACAAAATAGGTCTACTGACATATTTTTTATCTTTTAATACCACACCCCGGATTAGCCGAAGATTTTTTGTAACACAAGTCAAGGCTCCACTTTGTTTTCAGAAAAGTGGTAATAGAAGTGTAGGTGAAAGTAACTGTAATGCTACAGTAATATTGAATGGAACTAATTGGCCTACCATGATACCATCGTAACTCGTATTTTGTTTGTGGTAATAATGCCTACACCTCCTTGGTATCCACCTGGACCAGCACGTGTTACATTGCTTGGTTACTACCACCAACTTAAACAGCTGGCCCTCAACACCACAGGACTCGGAGAGGGGTAATATCGGCAGAAGATACCTCAGCACAAGAAGCATTGGACTACTTTAAAGGAGTCCTTCCATTTTGGGGGCCCATGATGAACAGTAGGGATATCAGACATCTCACACGAGTTGTGGAAGCAACAATAAATGAAACAGCAGGAGCTCTGAGTAACATCACTTCAGAGCTCGCTGCTGACCGCCTTGTTACTCTTCAAAACAGAATGGTTCTTGACATCATCTTGGCGGACCGTGATGGAGTTTGTACTTTGATCGGATCGAGCTGCTGCATTTATATTCCAGACAATGCCCCTTCAGTGTATAAAGCTATTCAAAGGTTGCATACGATAGCTTCCACAATACACCAAGACGAAGGAACATGGTCCTTGACCGACTGGTTTTGGGGCTTGATTTCCCAATGGAGCTGGAAGATACTAATATTCCTTTTTGTGCTCACTGCTGTATTCCTCACCTGTTGTCTTTGTGTACAGTGCCTACCTGCTTTGTGCGGTTGCTGTATGGCATCCCTTGTCCCCTGGCCTGTTCGCCCTCCTCAGCACATGGCTATGCTGTCCCTTGAGCAGGAGATAAAAGACCTTATGTCCATTAACATAGACACTGAATGACATACAAACTTGCCTCACAATGGCAAAAAAAGGGATTGAGAAAATGTACATAAACTTAATCATACACCATAGCTGCTAGGCATCTGTTTATCTTTATTATGTTGCCATGTGCTCGACAAACCTCCTGAACTTTGATGATTGACCTTGTGCTCGCAGCCTTGGGCTGCAATCTGCTTATCGCTGTAATTTACTTGTTCTAACCGTAGTTCCGAGAATTTTTGTGCTTAATCAGTAACTGCCAGAACAGGTTCGTACAGGTCGTTGCCACCTCCTGCCAGCTGCATCTGTACCTTCTCCCACCACACGTGTATCCCTGAAATATTCTGAAGGCCGCAGAGGATCTTGAATAGGCTAGGGGTGGAGTTGTCCTCTGACTAAGCAGTTTTGTGTGTATATAAGGTTGGGTGCCCCAGAGTGAAGGGGCAGCCTCCGTAGGATAGTCACTTGACTGTCCTGGGACTCTGTATTAGCTCGAGCTATAATCCATGTAATAAACTTCTCTTTATTCCTCCAGTTGGTGACTTTTCTTGATTTGTGTACTCTCTGCTAAACGGACCTTGAGGACTAGGGTGTCCCTCCACCGCTGGGAAGGAGATCCCGGGTGGGGATTCTATCTTTCCTGGTTCCTCACTCAGACAGAATTCAAAATGCTCAATCTACAACCAAGGAATTTTTATAAAATTCTCAATGAATTTCGAAAACCTACATGCATGGAAGGAAGTCATTCCACTACTCAAGATTTCGCAAACAAATTGGCAACTCACTACACAACCAAGGCAGACACATTGGACTCCTATTTAAAACAGAAGAAAACCATCAGCACCAACCCCTTTCCTAAAATACCCTCTAAGAATAAACCACCCCAAACTCTACAGTCCTTCAAACAAATATCCCAGGATGAATTTATGGATTTGGTCAAAGCAAGCAGACCTCCTGGTTGCCCTTCTGACCCTTGCCCACCACAAATCTTCAAGAACATTCTTCTATCTACTTCTGCTGCCACACCTGTAAGAATCATCAACAACTCTTTAACTTCAGGAACTTTTCCTGTAGACCTGAAAAAGGCATACATATGACCTTTATTAAAGAAAACAAACCTAGCCCCGTAAGACCCCAACAACTACAGACCAATCACAAATGGACCTTTCCTGGGCAAATTGATAGAAAGAGCAGCTTTCGCCCAGATGTCACAATTCATTGAAGACAATTCTACACTTTCAGACTTCCAAACTGGATTCCGCCCAGGAAGTAGCACTGAATCGGCACTCGTAGCAATATGGGATGATCTTAAAAACACAGTCGACCGAAATGGAGTTGCTGCACTACTTCTCTTGGACCTCTCGGCTGCCTTTGATACGGTTGACCATGACACCCTAATTCAAGGACTCCACGAAGCCCGCATACAAGGGATTGCTCTCGACTGGATTACTTCCTATCTTCCAAAAAGATTGAATATCATCCACTCGCCCCCCTTCTCATCCGAACCCTACCTCACAAAAGCAGGCGTCCCCCAAGGGTCAATCATTTCACCTTTGCTTTTCAACATCTACATGATATCTTTACCAGAATTGATCAATGATTTCCATCTCACATGCTACAACTATGTAGATGACACACAAATACTACTTAAATTAGAATGCCCCAAAAACATTGAAAACTCAGAAATCTTCAGTTGCCTCAGAGCCGTTGATCAGTGGATGACCTGGAGCCATCTCAAACTAAATACCTCCAAAACAGAAATACTCATATGTGGTGACTGGAAAAGTTATGACCCTCTGTGCGTCTGGCCTGACGATCTCGGACCTCCTCCTCAATTATCCAAGGAAGTAAAAAACCTAGGAATCACCATGGATTCCAAGTTAACTATGAATGCCCAAGTGGACAAATGAGCACAAACAAGCTTCATCACCTTGAAGACTTTACGACGCATCTTCCCCCACCTCGGATTTCCCCACAAGGTGCAAGCTACTATCTCGCTTGTACTATCCAAACTGGATTATGCCAATGGCCTCTACCATGGATCATCTCTATCTGTTATGAAAAAACTACAACATATCCAGAATTCCGCAGCCAGACTACTATTACATGTAAAGCCGCAAGCCCACATCTCCCCTGCCTTGAGAGCACTACACTGGTTACCCGTTGCCAGAAGATGCACTTTCAAGCTGCTTTGTAACCCACAAAGCTATACATGGAACAGGACCGCTTTTTATCAGAAACAAAATAATTAAATACATCCAACAAGGAAACCTCCGCTCAAGATTGGCACCCCGCCTTAGAATACCACCATACAAGAAAAATACTATAGGTGGTACATCCTTCTCCGTTCAAGCAGCCAAACTATGGAATTCATTACCCCCAACTATAAGAGCCACAGATAACTTTCTTGTCTTCAGAAAACTACTCAAGAGTTGGCTCTTTCCTTCATAACCACCATATTCAAACAACTATGAATTGCATATGCTTATGTTGATAAATATTTTTTTCAGATTATGTGTATATTTCTAGTTATGTATAGTTTCTATAGAAAATATGTATCTCTACTATGTCATAACAATAAAATACACACACACTCTTTAAACCTGTTTGACTAAGTATATTTTACCCATGGTTCTAATTATGTATTGTATGTGCATATGTGTGTGTATTCATGTGTGTGTATGTATATATATATGTATATATATATATATGTATGTATGTGTATATGTTGTTTCTGTGCTTGGCATGTTCGTGGGTCATTGCATGGCTCCTGGGTGGGTTGTTATACTAGATATCTATGAATTCCTGCTCTCATCTTATCACACTTATCTACCCATCATCATATGTCATGTCTCTATCAAACTATCCTCCATTCTCACTCTGACTCATCCCAAATCCTTTCTTCTACTTTCATCTCCTAAATAACTCTGCCTAAGCTCTTCCCTCCGCTTCCACATCTAACTCACCAAACCACACTCTACTACCTTGACCTCCCACACAACCCTACTAAATTCTCCCGCAATTATCTCACCCTGCTAATATGCTCTCCCTAACCCTTCCACATACTCTTCCCTCCTCCATCCCCGTTTACTCATCCCAAGCCTTTGGGTTGAGTAAATTAAGGAAATACTCCCAATTAACACTTCTGGATTTCTTTCCTCCTCCACCCCTCCATTACTCCAGTCAATCTAACTAACAAACTCTCATATCTGTGGCTCAAATCAACTCATAATAATACTAAAACTGTACTCATTATTTCCCGATACTAATCCATCACTAATTCTTGTTGGGTTCCAGGGTACCGTGCTACTCACCAAAAAGCACTTTGACGCCTCATCAGGGGTAGTAAGCGCTATATAAATATGATTACAATACAATACAATACAATACAATACAATACAATACAATCTCCAGTAAAGTAGTGAGAGTGACAGAGCTGGGCGGGGCTTCAGGGAATGTTTGCCATATCTCTTTCACTGTGGCAGAGAGATTTTGGTATTGCAAGAATTGACCCGCACCTACGTCAAAAGATTCTATTGCATCGAATACGTAATAAAGCGCCCTTCTGGGTAAAGATCCCCCAGCGTGTGACACCTCTGTCTCTCCATTGTTGGATCGACATGGACTTTGCTATTCTGCAGAAAGGCGCAGTATCCAGAGAGGCAAGTCTGGATCAAATGGAGCCCATTGATGAACCGTTCTTACTGCTCCCTCCCAAACCCCGTCACTTGGCATATGAAATAAGGTGTGTCGGGGGGGACCCAAGAGGCACTCATCAATAGTGCTGGGAGTGCTCCATCCACATGAGAGCCCTTACAAAGGGCCCTTTCCCAGCAGTCGTCCGTTTCTAGCCAGGGGACGGCATTTTGTAGTGTGCTGCCATATAATAGAGTTTCATACAAGGGACCTCGATACCCCTTTGGTACCAGGGTCTCTTTAACGTAGAAAGACACACCTGCCTATACTTGTCTGCCCATAATAAGTCAACCATCATGCTGTCAATCATCCTAAAGTATCAATAAGGGATCCTAAAGAGTGTGCCCTGAAAGACATACAAGCATCTGAGGAGCAGTGTAATTTTTGCAATAGCTAGTTTCCCCAAAAGGGAGAGAGGGAAGTCTCTCTAGAAATACACAGAGACTTGTAGTCTCTGAACTACTCTCCTGATACCCAGAAATCTGAAAAGCCTCCTCAGTTGGTCCTAAGAAAATTCCCAAATATCAAATGTCTTTTAGTCCCAAGGAGGCCCTATCGGGGAAAGATAGATGAGGGAAGTTCCCATCAGGGAGCCCTTAGGCTACAGTCAGGCCTTAAAGGGGTTGACTCACAGCCCAGAGCTCTACCCAAACTCCTGCATCACCCGCATGAGTATGGACACAGAGCAAGTTGGCCGATGAAGATTTATTAGGGCATCGTCTGCATAAAGGGAGACCACATGAGTGATCTCCCCTATCGTAATCCCCCACTGGCTCATTGTTTTACAAAGTCTCACTGCCAGAGGTTCTATTGTGAGTGCGAACAGGAGTGGCAAAAGAAGGCAGCCCTGCTCGGTGCCCCTGCATGGATTAAACAAGCCAGAAACCTCCCTACCAGAACGTATATGGGCACAAGGGTTTATATATAGGAGTTGGATCCATTGAATGGTTCTATCCCAATGTGCCGATCTTCCTCAGGACTTGCCATAAGTATGTCCAGCTCAAACATTCAAACACCTGATCGATATCTAAAAAGGCCCAGCCCAAACGCATTTCCCTGTCTTTGCAAGATATGGTATTTGTGAGAGAGCCGTCTCAAATTATGCAACGTATATCTCCCAGGGATAAACCCCGACTGGTCTGTATGTACAAGTGATGAGAGGTGCGGAAGAAGGCGGGCCGTTAGAATACTACTGAGTATCTTAACATCGATATTTAGAAGGGAAATAGGTTTGTACTCTGAGGCTACGGTAGAGTCCTACCCGGGTTTATGAATCATTATTTTTAGAGCTTACCGGAGCGTGGGGGGAAGGCTACCCTTCTAGAGGGCTTCCTCAAAGACCTCTAGGATCTTGTCAGTCAGGGTATCTATATATCTACGATAAAACTCAGCAAGGAGACCATCATTCTCAGGTGTTTTGGCCATCTTTAACATCCGGACGACAGTAAGAATCTCCTCATGTGTAATCAGCTTATCTAGGCTATTACGATTGTATTAAGTAAGGCTGGGGAGTGAAGTTTCCAACAGATAGTCTGTAATGACACACGGTTGGGTTTGTCTCCGGCTAACATAGATGTCACTTAAGTGAGAATGAAAAAACTCATCAATGGCCTGCTGACGCAGATATGTTAATTAGAAATATTGATGAGTGTTTATGCATTTTGATCAACAAGAAAATGGTAGAAATACATAACATAGAAAATTAATGTGCATGTTTGAAAATGTGCCCACGGAAAGTGGTCACCAACATTCACAAATTATACTAAAAATGTCAAAAAATATGTGAACTGTTGAAAATACGTAATAATAATGTAGTAGTATGTCATATTGAGATATATAACATATGTTTTGCATTATAATGTAGAGTTAACTTAGCCAAAGTTGTGGCCTCGTTTGCCAGGCCTCATGCAGAAGCTGAATTACTAGCACAATGTAGAGAAGCCAATGTGCTGAACTGACCCTGAACTGCTTATTGTTTAATAAAATCTGCTCAGCAAAATCCTATGCGCAAACTGACGGACAGGAGATGGGGGAATCATAATTGTAACAAGGACTGTGTAAAATAGACGAGATGTACTTTCCCATGACTCAAACAATGGAGACACTGACTGGAGAAGAACATTTTTGATACCTGACGAGCCGGATGATGAGGACATCGTACAATGAACCAATCAACAGTCTGAGAATCATGAAATACTAGAATCTATAGATTTGGTGTGTTTAATCCATTGGCTGTGTAAATAAACATGTGACTAATTGGCCAATTAGACTTTGGGGGATAATCTGGGTGATTTTGATATAATGCCGTGACAAAGGGAGAAAACTTCAGAACTGATAGAGAGATGTTAGGGTTGATGTTGGAGGAGAGACCTTCGGTATTGAGAAAAAGAGATTTGAGAATCTGTCATTGGGCTCATGCTCTTGAGAGCTTGATGAGATGCTGATCAATTGATGACCTGAAGGCTGACTTTGTTGCTGATCCATATTGTAGATAGGTAGCTATGACAATATGACTGATTGACTTTTTGTGCCTTTTCTTTCTAGGTACCAACTGCACTGTATATAGTTTTACTCCTAGTTAGATGTTTTTCCAAATTCATGTTCTAAACTGTTTTCGCATGAAGTCCCACATGCTAATGCTAATCAGGGTTAGGTAGGGATCCTATTCTGAGATGTTGACATATATGGTGACAATGATTGACAGATTGATTTGCTGAGCTCCGCTACTCATGTTAACATATTCATCATTATTGGCTTATGTTGAGGCATTAGTACTCATGTTTTCTCAATTACTGATTAGATAATGTTATTGGTGGTCACTAATTAATTAATCT
This sequence comes from Pleurodeles waltl, assembly GCF_031143425.1. Taxonomy (NCBI): domain Eukaryota; kingdom Metazoa; phylum Chordata; class Amphibia; order Caudata; family Salamandridae; genus Pleurodeles; species Pleurodeles waltl. The sequence continues at coordinate 715,262,467 of NC_090447.1, forward strand.
TGAATTGATTTGACTAAAGTTTGAATTAACCTCATGACTTAGGGCCTGATTCTGAGCTTGGCGGGCGGCAGGAGCCAAGCGGGAACCGCCAGAAGACCGTACCGCGGTCAAAAGACCGCGGCGGTCATTCTGGGTTTCCCACTGGGCTGGCGGGCGACCGCCAAAAGGCCGCCCGCCAGCCCAGTGGGAAACACCCTTCCACGAGGAAGCCGGCTCCGAATGGAGCCGGCGGAGTGGAAGGGGTGCGACGGGTGCAGTAGCACCCGTCGCGAATTTCAGTGTCTGCAAAGCAGACACTGAAATTCAAAGTGGGGCCCTCTTACGGGGGCCTTACGACACCCCATACCGCCATCCTCTTCCTGGCGGCCGAAACCGCCAGGAACAGGATGGCGGTATGGGGGTCGGAATCCGCATGGCGGCGCAGCAAGCTGCGCCGCCATGGAGGATTCCCCTGGGCAGCGGAAAGTCGGCGGTACACCGCCGACTTTCCGTTTCTGGCCGCGGCTGTACCGCCGCGGTCAGAATGCCCAAAGGAGCACCGCCAGCCTGTTGGCGGTGCTCCCGCGGACCCCGGCCCTGGCGGTTTTTACCGCCAGGGTCGGAATCACCCCCTTAGTATTGTAACTAATAGGGAAATAGAAATTATTAAACGTATAGTGTGTTGTGGTTATTCATGACTAAAGGTCATGGTGTGATTTATTAACTGTTGATTAATGGTTTGCCTATTGGTTATTGGTTTGTGTATTGATTATTGATGCACATTGGTTACACCGTAGCTAGGATACTCCATGCGAATCAAAAGATTCATCGACCTATACGCGTCCTCTCGCAAGTTTACTTACTAAGGACCAGGCGCACTAGCAGGCCCTTTGTGTGCAAATGGGATACCCTACACAATCGTATACAAGCAGGATTAGGGTCCGGGAATTCTCCTGTTTTGGGCCAGCATTGCTCCGGTCTTATCCTTCTATTCATGGAGTGTCCTGTGGTGCCCAGAGAAGGTATGTTTATCTAATTTGTGCTAGTCATCTAAAAGGGTCTTACGGGTCTTGCGCCAGTCCTTCAGGAACTCTGGATGTGAGGGAAGCACACTCTCAATATCGCCTAAATTCTGTTTGTGCTTCTGTATATTTCTTTCAAACTGCTGTCGGACTCCATATGTTGTCTTAAGGCAGACTCCAAGGAGGACGGATTTCATTACCTCCCAATCCATAGCCCTACTGCCTGAGGTGCCCCAATCCTCCTGGAAGTAATGTGTTAGTGTGTCTGTGAATTTAGTTGCAAAGGGAGTGTCTGTAAGTGCCTCCGCACAGAGTCGCCAGAGCAGTATCGCTGGTCTACCGATCATTTTTCCAAACACCAATAGAACAAGTGAGTGGTCGGACAAATATCTAGGCTAGTAGGAAATTCCAGAGACTAGAGGTGCCAAAGTATCAGAAACCAGGCAATAATCCAATCGACTGTAGCTGCTGTCAGTACCTAACTTGCCAGAGGTCACTAAGATGTAATTCACGCATTATGTCATGTAATCCCTCTATTATATGGGGTTGGGTGTACTGTTGGGCTTGAATGCAGTCAAGGTTGCCATCTAGGGCAGAGTTACAATCACCCACCAAAATAATATCGGCCGCTAAATTTGGGGAGGCAGCATGTGCCACAATGGTGTAGAAATCCATAGGTGCATATATATATTAATAAAATAGACCTCTTGTCCATCTAGGGTGCCATTTAGGACTACGTATCGACTCTCCGGGTCCAGGATATGGTTCTGATGGAGAAAGGGCAATGTTTTTCTATTTAGGCAATACGGCAGACATTCCAAGTCATACGTTTAGCAGTGTTGTCTGCCATCTTTAAATCCAAATATGGGTTTGCCATATCCCTAGTCTCCCTTTGGGGCAGTGTTTCTGAGGCAGTGATTTTGTCTGTGATGCACAAGAGCAAGATACCACATCCTGTATCAACAAACCCATTAACCCAAAATAAACACTCAACTCCCCCTACTCCATGGGCAGTGTGCCACATCCACCCACCCAGTGCCATAGCAATGTGGGGATCGCAACCACAGCCCCATTTGCCCAAATAGAAATGCAAACTAGATTAAATCAGAAATAATACTAAATTAAGGTATGATTTGATATGCTAGAGATGTGGACGCAAGAGGGGCTGCGAGGTCAAACACACTCAAGCTCCCTCACTATATCACACAGCTCTCTCCAAGTGTATCCCGTTATTAGAATCTAGGGATGTCAGAGTTAAGGACTCTCTGTAAGCTAAAAAATATAAAGACTGGGTCCAACCCTACCAAAGTAAAACTGCAGGAGCTTTTAGCAGAGTTTGCAAAGGACCACCCCTCTGATGATACTCCTGCAGATGGGGAAGTTAGTGAGCAGGAGGATGAATCCCTCCCTCCTGTCCTAACTAGTGAGAACATGGTCCCTCAAATCCGGTCTCCACAAATATTAGTAAGAGAAACTGGTTCTTCCACAGGGGAGACCAGTAACTCTGGAAGCATTGAGGGCAGCCTCATGAAGATGGCCTCCTGTTAGACAGGATGGCCAAAAGATTGGCTTTGAAGAGACTGCTCCTAGCCATAGAGAGGGAAAGAAAAGAGATGGGTTTAGCTCCCATCTATGGTGGCAGCAACATAACTAGGGTCAGAGAAGACACTGACATCCTAAAAATCCCCAAAGGGATCGTAACAAAATATGAAGATGGTGATGACATCACCAAATGGTTCACAGCTTTTGACGGGGCTTGTGCAGCCAGAAAAGTAAACAGATCTCACTGGGGTGCCCTCCTTTGGGAAATGTTCACTAGAAATTGTAGGTAAAGACTCTTCACACTCTCTGGTAAAGATGCAGAATCCTATGACCTCATGAAGGCTACCCTGATTGAGGGCTTTGGGTTCTTAACTGAGGAGTACAGGATTGGGTTCAGGGGGGCTCAAAAATCCTCGAGCCAGACCTGGGTTGATTTTGTTGACTTCTCAGGCAAAACACTAGATGGTTGGATAACTGGCAATGGTGTAAATGATTATGATGAGCTGTATAACTTGTTTATGAAGGAACACCTGTTAAGTGATTGTTTCAAACTGCATCAGCAACTGGTAGACCTAGGTCCAATTTCTGCCCAAGAATTGGGAAAGAAGGCAGACCATTGGGTCAAGACTAGGGTGACCAAGACTTCCACAGGGGGTGACCAAAAGAAAGGGGTCACAAAGCCTCCCCAGGGGAAGAGTGTTGAGACATCCAAGGGAAAAATTAAAGAGTCTTCTACAGGGCCCCAAAAACCTGCTCAGGACGGTGGGTCCAGAGCCTCTTCACAATCCTCAATTGGGTATAAGGATAAAACCTTTGATCCCAAAAAGGCATGATGTTGCATCTGTACTCTGCATGGGCATTAAACTGGAGACAAGGCCTGTCCCAAGAAAAGTCCCACAATTACTACTCCAGTTAGCACTGGAATAGCCAGTCTCCAAGTGGGATCAACAGTGTGCCCAAAGCAAACCAGGGTTCACACTGAAGCTACATTAGTCTCTGAGGGTGGGGTGGACCTAGCCACACTTGCTGCCTGGCCGTCTTACATGCAAAAATACAGGCAGCAGCTCTTAATCAATGGGACTAGAGTAGAAGCCCTAAGGGATACAGGTGACAGTGTCACTATGGTGACAGACAAACTGATATCCCCAGGACAATACCTGTCTGGACAGACATATCCAGTCACAAACACTGACAATCAGACTAAAGTCCATCCCATGGCAATGGAAACTTTAGAATGGGGAGGGGTCACTGGCCTGAAACAGGTGGTATTCTCTTCTACAATCCAAGTAGAATGTCTGCTAGGAAATGATCTGGAGGTAGAATTCAAAACCCATGCAGCCATGCTGGGTATCCCTGAACTGGTGTGTGTCAAGACAAGGGCACAGTGTAGGGCTCAGGGTAAAAAAGAAGTGTTGGAGTCTGGAATAATGTCCCAACCTTCCAAGAGAAAAGGAAAGAATTCTGGACAACCAGCTTCAACATAGCACAAGAATCAGAACCTCTCTTCCCAGGAAGATGTTCTATCCCCTCAGGGAACTGAGTCCATGGAGCTAGGACCTTACCAGGTTGAGCTCTTGGGCCCAGGGGGACCCTCAAGGGAACAGTTGTGTAAGAGGTAAGAAACTTGTCCCTCTCTTGAAGGCCCAAGACAGCAAGCAGATGAGCAAGAAAAAGGAAATGTCAGTGGAACTCACAGGGTCTACTGGTAAGATGGACTCCTTTACATTGAGGCATGAGATCTCAAACCTGGTGCCACTAGGAGAGTGGTAGTGCCTCAGGAGTTTAGGGAGTTCATTCTGGCCTTAGCCCATGACATTCCCCTTGCTGGGCATTTGGGACAAACCAAGACATGGGAGAGATTAGTCAACCATTTCTACTGGCCCAATATGTCCCAGAAGGTAAAGGAGTTTTGTGCCTCCTGTGCCACCTGTTAAGCGAGAGGTAAGACAGGTGGCCATCCAAAGGCCCCCCCTCATTCTACTTCCAGTGGTGGGGGTCTCCTTTGAAAGAGTGGGAGTGGATATAGTGGGTCCACTTGAACCTCCCACAGCATCAGGGAACCAATACATCCTAGTAGTAGTGGATCATGCTACTAGGTACCCTGAGGCAACTCCCCTTAGGTCCACTACTGCCCCTGCAAAGCAGTGATAAGTATTTTTACCAGAGTGGGATTTCCTAAGGAGGTGGTTTATGAAAGAGGTACCAACTTCATGTCAGCTTACCTGAAACATTTGTGGAATGAGTGTGGAGTGACTTACAAATTCACCACACCATACCATCCACAAACCAATGGCCTTGTTGAGAGATTCAACAAGACATTGAAGGGCATGATCATGGGGCTCCATGAAAAACTCAAAAGGAGATGGGATGTCCTCTTGCCGTGCCTGCCTTTCGCCTACAGAGAGGTGCCACAGAAGGGAGTAGGGTTTTCCCCCTTTGAACTTCTGTTTGGCCATCCTGTTAGGGGACCACTAGCACTTGTAAAAGAAGGCTGGGAGAGACCTCTCCATGAGCCTAAACAAGATGTGGTGGACTGTGTACCAGGCCTATGTTCAAGGGTGGCAGAGTACATGGAAAAGGCAAGCAAAAACCTTGAGGCTAGCCAACAGCTCCAGAATATGTGGTATGGTCAAAAGGCTGCTATGGTTGAGTTTCAGCCAGGGCAGAAAGTCTGGGGTCTGGACCCTGTGGCTCCAAGGGCACTTCAGGACAGATGGAATGGCTCTTACCCAGTTCTTGAGAAAAAGAGTCTAGTCACCAACCTGGTTGACAGAGGTACTAGCAGGACTCCCAAGAGGGTGATCCATGTGAAACGCCTCAAACTCTTTCATGATAGGGCAGCTGTAAACATGTTAATGGTTACAGATGAGGACCAGGAAGCTGAGAGTGAATCTCTCCCTGATCTCCTCTCCACTGACCCTAAAGAGGGCTCAGTAGATGGAGTGATCTCTCAGACACCTTCTCTGGCCAACAGCAGGCTGACTGCAGGCAAGTCCTCCAGCAGTTTGCTGAGCTCTTTTCTCCTATGTACCTATGATGTGGACACAGGAGACAGCATGCCTGTCAAAAACACAATATTTAGACAGTCTGACCAAGTTAAAGAAAGCATCAAAGTGGAAGTCCACAAGATGCTGGAGTTGGGAGTGATTGAGCACTCTGGCAGTCCCTGGGCTAGCACAGTGGTCTTGGTCCCCAAACCTCACACAAAAGATGGCAAGAGAGAGATTAGGTTTTGTGTAGACTACAGAGGGCTCAACTATGTCACCAAGACAGATGCTCACCCCATTCCAAGGGCAGATGATCTAATAGACAAATTAGGTGCTGCCAAATACTTAAGTACCTGACTTAACAGCAGGGTATGGCAAATACAAATGGCACCTGGAACAAAAGAGAAAACAGCATTCTCTACACTTTATGGGCACTACCAGTTTACTCTGATGCCCTTTGGCTTAAAGAATGCCCCTGCCACCTTCCAAAGGTTGATGAATCAAGTCCTTGCTGGCTTGGAGTCCTTTAGTGCAGCTTATCTGGATGATATTGCTGTCTTTAGCTCCAATTGGCAGGATCACCAGGTCCACATGAAGAAGGTTTTGCAGGCCCTGCAAGCAGCAGGCCTATCAAGGCATCTAAATGTCAGATAGGGCAGGGTACTGTTGTTTACTTGGGTCACCTTGTTGGTGGAGGACAAGTTCAGCCACTCCAACCCTAGATCCAGACTATTCTGGACTGGGTACCTCTAAAAACCCATACTCAAGTCAGGGCCTTCCTTGGCTTGACTGGGTACTATAGGAGGTTTGTGAAGGGTTATGGATCAATAGTGACACCCCTCACAGAACTGACCTCCAAGAAAATGCTCAAGAAAGTGAACTGGACTGCGGACTGTCAAAAGGCCTTTGACACCCTGAAGCAAGCAATGTGTACAGCATCAGTTTTTAAAGCTCCAGATTACTCTCAGCAGTTCATTGTGCAGACAGATGCCTCTGAGCATGGTATAGGAGCAGTCCTGTCCCAAACAGATGATGATGGCCTTGACCAGCCTGTTGCTTTTATTAGCAGGAGGTTACTCCCCAGGGAGCAGCGTTGGAGTGCCATTGAGAGGGGGGCCTTTGCTGTGGTCTGGTCCCTTAAGAAGTTGAGACCATACCTTTTTGGTACTCACTTCATAGTTCAAACTGACCACAGACCTCTCAGATGGCTAATGCAAATGAAAGGAGAAAACCCTAAACTGTTGAGGTGGTCCATATCCCTACAGGGAATGGACTTTGTAGTGGAACACAGTCCTGGGATTGCCCATGCCAATGCTGATGGCCTTTCCAGGTTCTTCCACTTAGAAAATGAAGACTCTCTTGGGAAAGGTTAGTCTGATCCTCTTTTGTTTGGGGGTGGGGGGTTGTGTAAGGAAATGCCTCCTTGGCATGGTTACCCCCTGACTTTTTTCCTTTTTTGCAGAAGCCAGTTATGATTTAAAGTGTGGTGGGACCCTGCTAACCAGGCCCCAGCACCAGTGTTCTTTCCCTAAACTGTACATTTGCTTCCACAATTGGCACAGCCCTGGCAGATAAGTCCCTTGTAAATGGTACCCTGGTACCAAGGGCCCTGATGCCAGGGAATGTCTCTAAGGGCTGCAGCATGTCTCATGCCACTCTGGTGACCCCTCATCCAGCACATGTACACTGCCTCACAGCTTGTGTGTGCTGGTGGGGAGAAAATTACTATGTTGACATGGCACTCCCCTCAGAGTGCCAAGCCAACCTCCCATTGCCTGTGGCATAGGTAAGTCACCCCTCTAGCAGGCCTTACAGCCCTAAGGCAGTGTGCATTATACCACAGGTGAGGGCATATGTGCATGAGTACTATGCCCCTACAGTGTCTAAGCAAAACCTTAGATATTGTAAGTGCAGGGTAGCCATAAAGAGTATATGGTCTGGGAGTTTGTCAAACACGAACTCCACAGTTCCATAATGGCTACACTGAAATCTGAGAAGTTTGGTATCAAACTTCTCAGTACAATAAATACACACTGATGCCAGTGTGTGATTTATTGTAAAATACACCCAGAGGACATCTTAGAGATGCCCCCTGAATACCAGTCCGAATCCTAGTGCTAGGCTGACCAGTTTCTGCCAGCCTGCCACAACCAGACGAGTTGCTAGCCACATGGGGAGAGTGCCTTTGTCACTCTGTGGCTAGGAACAATGCTTGTACTGGGTGGAGGTGCTTCTCACCTCCCCCTGCAGGAACTGTAACACCTGGCGGTGAGCCTCAAGGGCTCATGCCTTTTGTTACAGCACCCCAGGGCATCCCAGCTAGTTGAGATGCCCGCCCCTCCGGCCACTGCCCCCACTTTTGGAGGCAAGGCTGGAGAAGATAATGAGAAAAACAAAGAGGAGTCACCCACCAGTCAGAACAGCCCCGAAGGTGTCCTGAGCTGAGGTGACCCCTGCCTTTAGAAATCCTCCATCTTGAGATTGGAGGATTCCCCCAATAGGATTAGGGATGTGCCCCCCTCCCCTCAGGGAGGAGGCACAAAGTGTCGCGCAGGGCCGGCTGCGCGAGCTGAACATTCGGCTTGGGATGCGGCGCGTGACACGGAGACACAGCGCGCCCCCAGCCTACCATGCAGTATACGAGGCCCCAAATTGGGTATGGGGCCTCGTTTCTTCATAGGGCGGCACGCATTCAGGCAGGTCTAACCCTCCTCCACTCACCTCCTATTGTTGTCCTTTTCTTTCTGTCGCCCTCATTTGTGCCTCCCTTTATGTTTTTCCTTCTTTCCCATTATTCCCCTCTCTTCCCAGCATGCTTTGATTCCCTACTCTCTATGGCTCCTTGTCCATTACTTTCTATGTGTTTTTCCCTATCTAATATGGTGTCCTTGCACTTCCTGTTGGTCGCTTCCTGTTTTTAGGTATTAAGGGCTGTGATTCTTTCCCTCCTTGCACCGCAACACTTTCTGTTTGGATGGTGTCTTCGCTCCTTCTTCTTTGTGTCAGATACTGGTTCTCGTCAGTTCCAGTGTTTTACCTGTTCTTTTTTGATCTTGTATTTACTTACTGATTTTGCTCCTGTTCCAGGACATTTCCTTTTTGGAGGTTTTTTTCCCCTATTTGGTTTTTTTTTTCCTCTGGCACTACTTCTGAAGGACACGGCCTTCAGAAGGCTATCGCCTGCAGCTCCGTGGCTACCAGAAAGAGTTGCCCCTACCTGGGCAAAGGCCAAACATTCAGGAACAAGAACCTCGCCAATCGTTCAGTGGACTCCAGGTTAAAGCAGTGCGTAAGTCGTGACAGATTGCAGCGCCAAATACACTTCTACTGGTTTCTCAAATCGTTCCATTTAACAGCTCAGCCCTTTGCCTGTGTGCCCATTTATGTGCCAAGTTCAGTCCTGTCTCACATTTGACTACTTTAAACCTTTTGCGGCAGTCCCATTGGCCTAGTTGTTTTCTCTGACAAAAGCAGTGATTAATTTGTGCTTGTTGCCTACGGTGCGGAGCTCCGGCACTTATTTATGAGGGCCGGCACTTATTTTCCTGCTTCACGCATGTACTGCGAGCAAAAGACACATATGGGAAAGACGGAGGAAGAGAAAAACAAAAAAACGCCACAATGGGAGAAAGCTGCAACAGTGAGCTGAAGGGGCAGGGAGTCACTGTGAATGGATTAAAGAGGCCCAAGATGGCTTCAGGATGACTTTGCCTCAAAATACCGCATTCGCACATTTAATTGCAGCAGCCGTGTGTTTAAGAAGAGGGCTTTGGGCACTGGCACGTTTTTATTTACAAATGAAGCACTGGACAAAAGCAAGTGGGATTTATGCAAGAGACGTGGTGACAGGCAACCCAGTGTGCACAGTCACAATGGCAAGGACAAGGTCACACACCAGCTCTTACTTTATACTCCTGTCCCCGCGAGAGAATGCTCATTTTATTTGGCTGTGGTGCCAGTCCTTGTCCGCAGCGACGTAACGCGAAATGATAAGGCACTAAGGGCCAGATGTAGCAACAAAGCAAATTGCGACTTGCAATTTACGAGTCCCTGCGACTCGCAAATTGCAAGTCGCAATTTGCTATGCTGAAAGGTGTCTCAGACACCTTCTGCAACTCGCAATGGGGTCGCAAAGACCCACCTCATTAATATTAATGAGGTGGGTCGCAGTTTGCGACCCCATTGCGAGTATGGGCACTCACGGGGATGGTGGCCTGCTGGAGTCAGCAGACCACCATGTCCGTGACTGCTTTTTAATAAAGCAGTTTTTTTTTCCATCTGCAGCCCGTTTTCCTTAAAGGAAAACGAGCTGCACTTGGAAAAAAAAACCGAAACCTTTAGTTTCGTTTTTTTTCCATTCACAAAGGGGAAGGGGTCCCATGGGGACCCCTTCCCGTTTGCGACTGGGTTACCATCCACTTCAAGTGGATGGTAACTGCAATTTCATTTGCGACCGCTTTCGCGGTCGCAAATGAAATTGAATAGCATTGCGAGTCGCAAATAGGAAGGGAACACCCCTTCCTATTTGCGAGTCGGTAATGCATTTTGCGAGTCGGATCCGACTCGCAAAATGCATTTCTGCATAGCAGAGGGGCTTTTGCGCAAACACTTTGCTACATCTGGCCCTAGAATCCAATGGGGGGAGGTCTCGAGTCTCACATATCTCACAAATATTACTTGAAATTGGAGTGAATTGGCCCCTTGTAGGCTTGGGGGCGCCCTGGAGGGTTGGGGCCCTGCCTGCACCATAGGCGCTGCATGGGCATTTGTTACCCCCTGCTTGTCTGAGTAACAGGAAGACTGAGCTTCTAACACTGGAGAGGCTGACTCAGACACAAAATCCCTCTCAAAAACACATCATTGGGATTTGCTTGTACCGTATGCCATGAATACACAAAGGGCTAATAGGTCACCCTGCCCAGGTTCAGTTGTTCTAAGTGTCATTCACATGTTGATTAGCCCATGTTAAAGGCTTCGGTCGGTGTAAGTGGTGTAACTGTCATTCATGATGCATGTAGTTTTACCAGTGTATGTGCATTTAATTTGCACAGCAGTCAGACAAGTGAGCATTTCACTGAAGGAGTTGCAGATGAACTTTCCTGCTGTGCGCTGTGCAGAACGGAAACTAAATAGTGTGTTACGATGTTTATAAATCAGGGTCAGTAGTGGACAAGGTGGCCATTTATCAACTCTACCCATTCAGGTGCCTAAAATATGATGACATCGTAATCTTGTACAAATTAAAAACATTTGAATGCCCTATCCTGGAAATATGTACTTGGAACTTATTTCCTGCGTTGAGGATTTTCAGAGTTCACCGAGTACCAGATAATTTGGTCACAGGAGGAGGGTCAAACTGAAAGTCATTTCTCACACTTTCCAATTTCCCCACTGGATTACAACTGTTGTAGGAGTGGTTCTTACAGAGAGGACCAGGGGCTGGCTCCCCTGCCCAGATTCGTAACACAGTGCTTATTACATCATATTAAGGGAAAAGTGGGAAGTCAAGTATGTTAGATAAATGGGTAAAACAAATCCTCTCAATAACATCTGGTGGCGGAGAGGGTGGTGTCTGCCCACCTTAGTGTTTAGACACATTTGACATTATTTTGGTTTGTCAGAGGGAAAATCCAAAACAATGGTAATGAGGTGAGAGAAATGAGAGAAATGAAGAGGTAACATGTCAAAACCAAGCCTTAATACTGATAAAATCCAACTACCTTGCCAAGTTACTTAAACAAAACCACATTTTAGACCATGCAGCAAAAACGCTAAAACTATGCCAGCATAAATAAATGACCGCAAAGTTGTTGAATTGCAAGGGGACTGAAAGTAAAATTCACACTAATCCCTGGCTATTAGATGTAGTTTTCCCTTCAGAATTCAATTTGAGGAAGTAATACAAAATTTTGAACCAGCCTATCAGGGCAATATTTCAGGGCCTTTTCATCACAAGGTCAATTAGGTAGTCCTCCCATCAAAAGTAGCTGTTGTCCCTGGATGTGTAGAAACCATATGCTACTGCGAGCTCACTAAAATGCCATGTATAGCTTTGTAGGGAATGAGTTTCAGGGGATATGAATTTCAAACAATCAAGGCTTCTTCAAGGGAGGCAGGTTGGGGTGGGATAGAATGTCTATATTAGTTTGCAAATTTATCATGTGCAAAACTTGAATGTCCAAACAGTGTTATTCTTTATTAAATAAATACGACTTTTTATTCTCATTAAGCTAATATAGCTAGTCATTTTAATATGTTTTATATTGTTAACATTACCATCTGTCTGCACGTCTTAAGATACTCTGTAGCTTAAATGCATTTTAGACTTATGATTATGAGTGAGGGTTACAGTTGTGAATAATCCAGTGGTGTCAAATCTCAGGGGGTGGGGGTTCAGCGGGAGAAAATTTGAAAAAAAAAATACTTAGACCACCGTCTCCCACCATCTCCTGCTGCCTCGCTCCTGTTCCCTCGATGTGGTGTCCCAGCATTCACTGGGACACCAGCACAGGCTCCACAGCAAGTGTGGCGCTGTGTTAAACACAGCCAGGCTGGAGAAACCTAAGTGTGTATGTGTGTTCGGTCAGTCTGAGACAGCTGGCCAAACACACATGCGCACTTAGGTGCATCCCATTCCTCCTCCCCCTCCTTCCTCTCTTGGTCCTGTCTCTCTCTGCACTGCTGGCTGAGCCAGCAGCAGAAAAATACAATAAAACTATAGTGAAATATTATTTTATTTTTCTACTCATGGCTCAGCCAGGGGGGCGATGCTCCTTTTCCATAGGAAAGGAGCCGTCCCTGGAATAATCCCCAGTCTGTAGCTAGTCACCACACTTGTGTACAAGTGTTAACTCTAGTGCAGCTTGATACTTGAGTCTTTTTCGTAGTGGAGCTGCAGTCCAAACTGCACATGACGACAGGAGGCAGTAAAGGTGGGTGCGTAAGCTGTGCACAGGACAAACGAGTTGTAAAGGGTAACTGCAGGGAAAGCCCACGGACATCGTATGCTTTTTGATCACTTGAAAAGACATTACAAGGGTCATGAGCCTCATACTGTTAGCTTTTGCTTCAAAAAATTATATAGGGTCAACTTTTCAGCACATAGGCCTGGCATGAACATAGACTTCTTGATTAAATGATGGGTGTGCCCAAAGATTAAGGCACTCAAGCCATGCACAGTTGTCAGTCACACATGAAGCTGTGGTGATGCATAGTGCAAACAGATGGGTCTTCTACAGTCAGTAGGCACTAGTTAAGAAGAGATAAGGCAGGGTGCTGGCATATGGGCCTCTCATGATCATCATGGGCTGGTGAAGATGTTGTTGGGCACGTCGCAGGACAAAACACACCGCCTTCAGGGAATGCACACAAAGAAGAATGCCGGTCGTGCTGTGCAACTCCAGTCTCAGTAGGCTTTGCTCCTCCAGCCTCCTCATGGCAAGATGCTCAAATTGAACAAAGCACATTCTGCCTTTCCTGGGCAGAATAAGTCTTCAACAACAAGAGAGTTCCTTCTTAATCCTCATTGTATTATCTTGTGTATGTTCCTCATATTCCCCTAAGTTACTCTTCAGAAATACTAGAATTAACAGATAACCCTTGAACATGCTGGAGGGATCAGCCTATATCCATTCTTGGGAACTGTTGACTCCAGGGCCGGAGTGCGAGCGGTGCGGCTGCACCGGGTCCTGACCTGGATTGGGGGCGTTGACCTCAGGGGGGTGCTGTGTTTAGCAATAACGTACAAAAGTTGCGACTTAAAAGCACCTGCTGAAAAGTTCTTTGTGCGTCCAGCCATCAGGAAGCATTTAAAATGTCAAGATTCCTCTTGGGATTAATGTTCCTGCTAGGGAGAGAGATGGGAAATGTTTATAGCAGCAGCTTTGACTCGCCATAAAGTAGCGTAGAGGATTAATATGCCTGCTGCAGAGAACAGAATTCTATTTTATGTGGATAGCTGAGTAGATTAGTAAAGCCAACCTATACAAGCGCTTTAAAACAAATGTATGTGCATGGGGGTACTGTAGGAGCCTGGCCTGGCTTGTAGTGGGTACCTTAGGTAGTTACACCTTATACCAGGTCCAGTTATCCCTTATTAGTGACATCTAGTAGTGTTCTAGCAGCTTAGGCTGTTAGAGGTTGCTGTAGCAGAGCAGCTTAGGCTGAACTAGGAGATATGCAAAGTTCCTGCAATACCACTATAGTTGCACAGTACTTATACACAATAAAAGACAATACTTAGTGTTACCAAAAATAAAGGTACTTTATTTTAGTGACACAAGGCAAAAAATATCTTAGAGGCAATACTCCTTCTGGAGGTAAGTATTATACACAATATATACACTAGAGACCAAAATCAGGTAAGTAAATAGTCATAGGATAGTGCAAAAAATAGAAAATACCATAGAATGCAATAGGAAGAAATAGGCCTAGGGGCAACACAAACCATATAGTAAGAAAGTGGAATGCGAATCACAAATTCCCCCTAGGCAAGTGTAGTGTGTAGAGGGTCAATGGGAGTGTAGGAAAACCACAAAGGTGAGTAAAATACCCTACCTCAGAGCCCAGGAGTAAAGTACTACGAGTTTCCTCAGGACACACTACAAGTCGTGATTAGAGTTATTGCAAGAACCAAGCAAGACTACAAGCAACAATTGGTGGATTCCTTGACCTGAAGTCCTGTGAAGAGAGGATACCAAGTCCAGAAGTCGGAGAAGATTCCAGATAGGACAGGAGCCCCTGCCAACCTAGAAGATGGTGCAAAAGATGATTCTCCGGTTGGAAGAAGTCTGCAGAAGAGCATCAAAGAAGATGGCTGCAGGTTCCTGTGTGATGAAAAAGATGTTGGATACAAGTGAGTTGCAGCGCTGGATTCGTCCAACAAGCCTTGGTTCAAGCAATGTCGTGGATTGCGTCAAAATGGCACTGCCTGGACCCAGGAGGGACCTAGGGGCCTCAACTCAGACTGAGGAGGCAGAAGGGGCTGCCAACACTGGAGGGAACTCACAGGTGACTAGGCGGCACCCACGGAGGTCCCAGGACACGGGGACAAAGAAGGCGCAAATTGTGGTTGCTGCAGCACTACAAAAGAAGGTTCCATGCCGCCGGGGAACAACTCAGCGAGTTGAGTCTCACAGGATAGAGTGCTGGGGACCTGGGCCAGGCTGTGCACAAAGGATTCTTGCAAATAGTGCACAGAGGCCTCAGGAGGTGAAGATGAAGCAGTGCACAGGGGTACTGTCACAAACGGGGAAGGCAAGCTCTTACCTCCTCCAAATTTAGGACAGCTGGACCTTAGGGCAGTCTGGGTCAAAGGGGCAACCACCTGTATTACAGGGAGCACGCTTGTCGTCAGGAGAGGAGTCTCAGAGAACCAGTCATCATCTTAGAAGGTGCCTGCTGGGGCAGGGAAGTGACTCCACTAGAGATTTCTTTGGTTTCTTCTGGTGCAGGGTGAAGACATGGAGTCCCCAGAGCGTGCACACCTTGGAAACTGTTGCAGTTGCAGTTGCTGGCTGGAGCTGAAGTTGCAGAGTCACAGTAGCCTTTCTGGATACATTGTTGCAGTTACAGCGGTTCCTGGAGCAGTCTGCGGTTGATCCGATGGTCAGAGGATGAAGCAGGAGTTGCAGAGGATTCCTGGTGGAAATTTGCAAGCTGAATCTGAAGGGGAACCCACAGGAGAGACCCTAAATAGCCCTGATAGGGGGATTGGCTACCTAACCACATATGCACCTATCAGGAGAGGTCTCTGACGTCACCTGTTGGCACTGGCCACTCAGAGATCTCCAGAGTGTCCCCACACCTTGGAAAACAAAATGGCTAACACCAGGGACACACTGGAGGAGCTCTGGGCACCACCCCTGGGGTGGTGATGGACAGGGGAGTGGTCACTCCCCTTTCCTCTGTCCAGTTTCGCACAAGAGCAGTGACTAGCAGTCCCTGAACCGGTGTACACTGGCTTAGGCAAGGAGGGCACCATCTGTGCCCTTCAAAGAATTTCCAGAGGCTCTGGGAGGCTACCCCTCCCAAGCCTGTAGCACCTATTTCCAAATGGAGAGGGTTTAACACCCTTCTACCAAAGGAAATGCTTTGTTCTGCCTTCTTGAGACTGAGCTGCTCAGACCCCAGGAAGGCAGACCCTGTCTGTGAGGTGACAGCAGCTATAGCTGCAGTGCAAGCCTCAGACAGCTGGTTTGGCAGTTCTGGGGGTCCATTGTGGAGCCCCCAGGATGCATGGGATTGGCCCCCCAATACCAGATTTGGAATAGGGGGACAATTCCATGATCTTAGACACCTTACATGGCCATATTCAGAGTTACCATTGTGAAGCTACCTATAGGTATTGACCTATATGTAGTGCACGCGTGTAATGGTGTCCTCGCACTCACGAAGTCTGGGGATTTGGCCCTGGACAGCGTGGGGGCACCTTTGCTAGTGCATGGGTGCCCTCACACTTAGTAACTTTGCACCCAGCCTTCAGTAAATGACACACACTCACAAACAGGCCAAAAGTGGGGGTAACCATGCTAGAAGGAGGCTACTTTCTCACAGGGTCTACGGAGAGATGAGGGGCACATTTGCCGGGTGGTATTGAGGGAATCTGAGGAGGTGGTTATGAGGTAAGGGTGCCAAAAAAGACTAGCATAATCTGAAAGTTCTGGTCCTGACATAGAATAAAAAAATGCCTAGCTTTAGCTTCAAGAATTTTCAATTCTATTTAGGACACAGAGGCAAGGATTATCCCACCCTTATGTGATATGCAGTTAAGAAATATGTTTGATATTTATTTCATTTCTGAAGGTATCAAAACTGGTGATGTATATTTGATATCTGTATCTTACTTGATTTCCCTCCCCTTTTATGCAGTCTATATGAGACACTACTGATCTGTTTTTTCTTTATTAAGTTCTGATAACAAGAATGCATAAGGATTTGATGTTTCAGTGACCAGAACAGTTGAACAGTTGCCGGTTGAAGTCCTAGACGAAGATTCTAGGATTCAAGATTTGGTTCTTCTCCAGATTGTTTTGTTTTGTTATGGCAAAGAAAGAGGAAGGACTTAGGATACAAGGACATTTATATGGACGGTTGACCAAGGATTGGACAGATTGGACTACTGGGAATGTTGGGTGATGTAGTTTCTTTGGTTATTTAAACATTTATTGGCTGCTCTGCTCTTTCAGTGAAGAAAGAGAAAGCATAATCCGAAGCCTCCAGTCCTGACATAGAATTGTTTTTGGAATGCAACCGCCTCACTGTTTTTAAGGGGGATTGGCTTTTACTATTGTATTATTTCACTTTTATTAGCAGTCCTATTTGTTACTCTCAGCCCGTTTTTGGCATTTCCAGCCATATTCAGTGCCCTTGCCAATGGTTGGAGCCATCTTGGGTCAGCTTTCTAGTCTTTTTTGCCTACGCTATAGAAAGGTATTTAATGAATCTGACAACGCGTACACGCATCTGCACCTGACTGTTGTGGAAGGTGGTCAGTTGTTTTTGGAAGCAACCACCTCACTATTTTTAAGGGGGTTTTGCTTTTACTATGACACTATTTCACTTTTTGCCGGTGCCAGTGGTGGGAGCTATCTTGGGTCAGCTTTCTAGTCTTTTTTGCCTATGCTATAGATAGGTATTTAATGAATCTGACAACGCGTACACGCATCTGCACCTGACTGTTGTGGAAGGTGGTCAGTTGTTTTTGGAAGCAACCACCTCACTATTTTTAAGGGGGTTTTGCTTTTACTATTACACTATTTCACTTTTTGCCAGTGCCAGTGGTGGGAGCTATCTTGGGTCAGCTTTCTAGTCTTTTGTGCCTAGGCTAGAGATAGGTATTTAATGAACCTGACAACGCGTACATGCATCTTCACCTGACTGTTGCTGAAGGCGGTGAGTTGTTTTTGGAAGCAACCACCTCACTATTTATAAGGGGGATTGGATTTTAATATTGTATTATTTCACTTTGATTGGCTGTCCTATTTGTCAATCTCAGCACGTTTTGGAAACTTCTGGCCGTGTTCAGTGCCAGTGACATTGGTGGGTGCCATCTTGGGTCAGCTTTCTCGTCTTTTTTGCCTAGGCTAAAGAGAGGTATTTAATGAGCCTGACGACATGTACATGCAGCAGATGCTCGCAGCTGGTGCACCGCTGAAGCACCAAAGGCAGGCCCTTCTGCGCCAAGTTTGGGCCAGGGGCCAGAACCCTGGGCAAATGGGGCCTATTAAGTACTCCAAGGGCCAGTTGCTGGACATAAACAAGGGTACGTCCCCCTGTTGTAGCACTTTCTCCCCCAAATTGGCCATGGCTGATGTGCACTGTACACACAGCAACTGGCTAAGTCTGCTCAGATCAGCTTCTTCTGATGTAGATACAGACGTTATTTGTCTTCTGCCTTTACCTTTAGGAAAAATGTTAAGACTTAAATGTGTACTGATAACTACACGCTCCCTTATTAAACATAGATTTGAATTTTGTAATTACATGGAAGAACATTCGCCAGATATTGCATTTTTTAAAGAAACTTGGGCAGTTGTGAGCTCTGACTTGATGAAGGCTCTCCCAGCTGGCTACTCCATTATGAGATTAGACAGAAGTGGCAAATGGGGTGGGGGGCTCACTATAGTTTTTGAGACTTCCTAGAGCTGCTCTGGGAACCATTCTCACTAGGTGGGGGTGAGGCAATGTCTTTTAGGTGTAAAATCTCAGACCATCCTATTTTTATGGTCTGCTCGTGTACAGACCTCTGGGCCCTAAGGCACGCTTTTTGGAAAATCTGGCAGAACGCTTGAACCGTTTATGAGTATCCACATTTCACAATCCTAGGTGATTTAAATTTTCATTGTGACAATCTGACTAGGCTGAACGTGATCGGAAATTTACAAACCAATCTGCCTACATTGGAGGACAAGAACTCTTACTGCCCAAAGCTAATTGATCGGACATTGTACATCACTTCCCAAGAACTGATTGGGATTGTTTGGCGTTCGGACTTTAAGCTTTTTTCTTTGGAAGAATTTCTGTCTCTAATTGGATTAGATTGTTTATGTTAAATGTGTGGCATGTATATGTTGTTACTTAAGGTGTTTGTGATATTTATGTATTTTTTTTGTGTTTGTTTTATAATTATTGCTTCATATTTATTGGTAACGTTTGTATTAAAACTTATAACTGAAACAGTCTATTTTTGGAACCATCACATACTTATGTTATCCCTATCTATCACTGTATAAGTATTTATGATACTCTATGATATTACGTTTGATTCCATGTACACAGTTAGGATCTTAAATTAACTATTTAAAGAGTGCTCCGTTCATTTTTCTGTTACTGACTAGCAATGAGACAAAGTCACTTTTAGATATGTTAAACTGTTTTAATCTCCCTCAACTTGTGAAATTCTTTATCCATAATGGGAGCCATGTCTTGGATGTTATTTTTTTCCAATTTGCCAGGTTTGAGGTTTGATGAGACTGTACCAGTTTCTTGGTCCGATCATAAGGCAGTGAACTTCAGTTTGGAGTTGTCTCATCAGGTTAGTCCACCAAATAAGCTCATATCCTCGGGAAACATTAAAGTCTGGAACAAAATCTGTATTCCATACCTAGTAATTACACTTAATCAGTCTTATTCTCTTGTTTCAAAGGATACTCCACTCACAACAGAAATTTTTGCAGAATGGATCAGAAGGCCAATCACGGATCGTGTCTCTGTAATATCAGCGAGGTACCGTAGGGTAAGACCTTCTGCTCCTTGGTTTTCTCAGGAGCTTAAGAAGCTAGACCGTAATTGTAGGAAACAAGAAAAGCTGTGGAAGGAGTATAATGAGATAGAGAAAGGGAAATATAAAAAGTGTATTCAAGACTATAAACGTCTTATTATTTCTGAAAACAATAATTTTTTTGCCAAGAAAATACTGGCGGCTAAGAACGCTACTAAAGAGCTTTTAAAAACAGTGGAGCTCTTATCTAGTCTTTCATCAAATTCCATCTCTGACTTTGATCAAGGTTTTGTAAACAACTGCCTGTTTTTAAAAAAATTAAGTTGAGGATATCTACGGAAAGCCTAAGGATAACAACACAAAAGTTGACCTGTCCCATTGTGATAAGGGGCGGCCGGCACCATGTTCTCTTGTAAGTATTTCTCTATTTACAGAGGACAGAGTGGGCAAACTCATCAGCCAGACTAAATATGGTGTTCTGTCAGATCCATGTCCTCCAAAAGTTCTGCATGAGATTAAGGAAGCAATTGTACCTCTGCTTACACTGCTATTTAACTCCATTTTGGAGACAGGACCTTTTTCTGTGGCATGAAAGAAAGCATCTACTCTCCCTTTGCTGAGAAAAGCCTTCCTTGGATACTAAAGATGTAAAGAATTATCGTCCCATCTCCCTTCTTCCCCTGGTGGCTAAAGTGTTGGAAAAAAACATGAATGTCACCTTGTCCAAATATGTAGAAGAATATCAAGTGTTAGATTCAGCACAATTCGGTTTTAGGCCCAATCATAGTACAGAATCAGTCTTGGTGATGGTGAATGACCAAGTGAGAAGTATTCTGGATAATGGAGGTAAGGCAGCTTTGATTCTACTAGATTTGTCCGCTGCTTTTGATACCATTGACCATGAGGTCCTTATTGCATGACGGGATTGGAGGATGTGCTTTACAGCTGTTTCGTTCTTTTTCAGAGAGAACAAGTTGTAGCTGTGGGAGAATCCAAAGTCCCCATTGCCAGTAATATAGAAGAGACAGCTCTGAGGTTCATTAACTGTATGAAGGCTATTATAAAATGGATGAGTCTAAATCCTTTGATAATTAACTCATATAGAATGGAG
Source organism: Pleurodeles waltl (assembly GCF_031143425.1). NCBI lineage: Eukaryota > Metazoa > Chordata > Amphibia > Caudata > Salamandridae > Pleurodeles > Pleurodeles waltl. Next base: position 715,282,828 of record NC_090447.1, read on the forward strand.
GTCCTTTTGTTTGGAAAAAATCTACCCTCATGGAACCAGGATCGGTGGCCTCATTCCTTGGGGTCTCCTCCTACTCCAGTACCCACTGTAAACATTCTGGGCAGCCTATTTGATGCAAGTTGGTCTTTTAATGTACAAATAAAAACATTAGTCTTTTCCAGTTTTTATTTGTTGTGTAAAATTAAGAAAATCCTGATGTATATTCCTTCTGAGCTACAGAAAACAGTGGGCCAGGCATTGGTTTTGTCCAGATTGGACTACTGTAATGTCCTGTATCTAGGAGCCCATCAGTATTTCTTAAATAAACTAAATTTCTTCAAAGCCAGACTTTTGAAAAAGATACCCAAATTTCAGTCTGTCGGAAACTTTAAAAGAGTTACACTGGCTGAGAGTGAGAAAAAGAGTTACGTTCAAGACCTTCTGCCTTGTTCATAAATCACTGTATGGAGCTGCCCCAGAATATTTGAAGGAAAATATCTTCTGGTATATTCCTAGTAGATCGTTAAGATCCTCCAATGCCAGAATGGTTAGGCTATGTAAATTTAGGACACATCAAAAAATGAGGGGATTCGGAGGATTAAAAGGTCCAGTGTATACCCTCCAATAACAGTTACTAATAATATAATACACTGTTCCTAAAGAGCATAAAGAGAACAGAGTGAGTACTAGGGGGTCCTATTTAGTAGGAGCAAGAGTCCTCACACACCCAAGTGGATGTCATGCTTCATCATCGGACGAGCTCCTCGTCAGACCGGCGCTGCAATGTCTGACAGGCACCACCCATCGGGGGGCTCTTTGCCGGAGTTCTTTTCGATGATGCCACACTATCCCGCAAGTGAGTAGGGAGAGAGGGAAGGACGAGAGTTCAAAAAGAAAAGAAGGGATAAAATTGGCTCCAAAACCCTCACTAAGAACTATCTCTATTTATGAGGGGGAACAGGCCAAGGTTAAAACAATTACCAGGAGAGTGAAATAGAGGTAATGCTCGACCACTCTCTAACTGTATAGCACACAACGGGGTGGTCAAGAAACTACAAGACCCACCTCAAGATCGGGTTGACATGTTTCGCATCTGAGTGGTCCATAAGGATCCAATGACGCTTCTTCAGGACCTAGTGAAAAAATAACGCTTCTCCAACTACTAACTCAATTGGCTCTTGCCTATAACAACTGACAGTCAAAAAAAGGTTTAGTATCGTCAGTCACTTACATGAGTCCATTATGACCCAGTATGTCGTTCCTATTCGTCACCCTGAAAATGTATGAGAAATATCACGACGTAAATAAAAGCTTCCGCGAAAATGTAGATTTAGTTAGATTTAGTCAAAGGTACATTAAGCTGTGTGGCACACAGTGATAGTGATAAAGGTAACACACCCATGCCAATAGAACAAAAAAATGCGCTTACCCTCCCAAATTGAGACCGGGCTTCATGGGATCACGCGGACCATAGGCCAGGTCCACATAGCACACTACTTGTCATATGGAAAAAGATATAATCAAAGAACAGATATGAATTTCACAAAATCACACTTCAACACCCTTCAGGAAAGCAAAAACAAATCAAAAGGAATTTGCCAACATTTAAAGGAACAAAATATAAGAGAGTTGTTTCCCTTTGTTACACGCACTCTCATCATTATATTATAAGAGTCTCAACTGAAACTGACAATGGCAAACTGCGAGGCAATTATCATAAAAATTATTTTTGCGGGCATCTTACTGGTGGTTATGTCCCTAATAACAGAATTAACAAACTACCTAATTCAGGGAGAAGAAAACCGGAACTGCCTATCCGGTGAATTCATTATCTATGTCAATCGAAATTACTATTGTAAGTTGTCTAGTTACTAGCGGAGAAAAAAGCTAGTACACGAAAATCTTAATAGTACATATCCTGCCGAGTGTGATAAACAACACCTCGGTAAAGCCGACATTCAGATATATCACTGACCGTCACTCAACTGTGTCAACTGACACACGGAACACTTACTTGGTGAGGCCTGGCAGTCGGCACATCCACCTACCCTTGGTCGCGTTCCCGAAATGACAAGGGAAACTCGAACGCGGGAGAAAAAATAATGCCGAACCCGGAAGTCGGTGGTGCCGGCTAAATCGCGCGTTGCTAAGCAACGGACACGAATCCCGGGCAATGCGCTAATCAGTAGTAGAAATAGAAGATGGGCTCATATTGTTATGCTGGCTCAAAACGCGGCGGCCATGATGGAATTATACAACTCAGTTACTACTGGTAAAAGTCAACCTATAGCTAGCAGAGAAAAGTCCATTTAAGTAATCTGATGTAAAATGCGGGATTGCAAAAAGTAGTGGTAAAGCAGAACTGAGAGATCCAGTCCTGGATAATCCTGCATGTAAGTCATATGGTACTGGTCATCGATGCAATGTGATTTGTGTACAGTCATTCTGTTTTAGGCTGAATGTGGGGTCAGGTTGTCTCAGGGCTAGTTATAACACTTGATACTGAGAAATGCTTCATAGATATCCAATGTATTCTTCGGTGAGTGTGAGATCAAGTCGTGACATCACCACTCTTATGTCTAAAAGACCACCATGATGGTTTATCAATATTGGTGCTATGTCAAAGGGAGAAATTAATCCAGGGAATATCATCATTTAAGCCCTTGCGGTGGGTCCCCAGTTTAAATACCCAGCGTTGTTCCAATTCAAAAAGAGACTCTGTACCTCTTTGTGGGCATGTCTGTAGTACAACCCACCACATGTCATCCGGGCTATGCTGTACTTCGATGTAGTGAATACTAAGTTTAGTCGAAGTTCTACCACAACGAATATTACTGCGGTGTTCATTGATTCTTAATTTGACCGCTCTTGTGGTCATCCCCACGTATTGCAAGCCACACGGGCATGTGATCAAATAAACACAATTTCGGGTGTTACAGTTGGTGTGTCTAAGTAGCCGCCAGTGTCCAATTGGTTCTAGCTCCAATGAATCTGTTCGTTTGGTGAGAGAACACACATTGCAATTGCCACATGGGAAATGTCCCGTAACAGGTGGTAATTCCCACAGGGTACCTTTTCTGCTGAACGTAACCCGGGGTCTAGGTCTAGTGTGGATCAGTATGTCTCTTAAATTGGTGGTCCTTCTAAAGGCAAACAGTGGTTTGGAGATGTTCTCACCACCACTGCAAAGGATCTCCCATCTTTTGTTGATGATTTTCTTAACTGTATTAGACAATGGTGTGAAGGTCGTGACACAAGTTAGTTTATTTTCTGAGCACCTAGGTACCGTTTGTAGTAATAGATCTCTGTCACTATATTTAGCTCGCTTGTAAACGGTGTTGACCACTCTCGTGGGATAGTGTTGATCATATAGTTTATGTTTCAATTCAGTAGCTTGTGTGTCAAAAGAATGAGTGTTACTACAATTGCGGTGTAACCGTAAAAACTGGCCAAAAGGCAAGTTATCTCTGAGTGCTTTCAGATGGTAACTGTCGTAAAGTAATAAACTGTTGCGGTCTGTAATTTTTTGGTGTGTGCAGGTCTTCAATGTACCTCTATCGATACTGATCACCAGATCTAAAAAGGTGATCATAGTGGTAGAGACCGAGGAGGTGAAATTCAAAAAAGGATCAAGGTTGTTGACCCACGTCGTAAAGGATGTGACCTCCTTGATGGGACCCTGCCAGATGACCAAAATGTCGTCAATATATCGACGCCATAATTTGATGTTACCAACAAATGGATTAGAGTAAGATAGTATGAATCGTTTTTCGAAATCATACATGTAGAGACATGCTAGGCTAGGAGCAAAAGTACTGCCCATCGACGTCCCTCGAATCTGGTGGAACAACAAGTCTTCGAACTGGAAAAAAAATTCTTTCATGGCTAAATTCGCACAATGCTTAATAAAATGCACCGGGGTAGTTGAGTCAAGTGTGGTTGACAGGAGGGCTGATTCTACTACTGTCAAAGTGGCTTGTTGAGGGATGTTTGTGTATAATGCTTCAACATCCAAGGTGATCAATGCCTGGACGTCACCTTCAGAATTGATAGATTCTATGAGGTTAAGGACATCTTTAGTGTCCCGTAGATATGTGGAAGACTGCTGCACAAGGGGTTGCAAACAATGGTCACAGAATGTGGATAGAGGTTCAAGGATAGATCCTATCCCTGACACAATCGGGCGACCCGGAGGTGGGATTTTCCCTTTGTGAATTTTGGGGGAGACAATAGAAGTATGGTATTCTAGGATTCACAGTGTCCAGAAATTCTGCTTCTTTTTGCGAAATCCATGAGTTACTGCTGGCCTCATTAATCATTCCTCTAATCTCTGCTTGTATTCTAGCTGTTGGATCATGATCAATTCGTGTGTAGTAAGTAGAGTCACCCAAGAGGCGAAGGCATTCTTGTCTATAGTCTGATGAATTCAAAATAACTATGGCGCCGCCCTTGTCTGCTGGCTTGATGGTGATGCTGTTATCATCTGCCAGCCTCTTAAGAGCGTCACTCTCAACTTTAGGTATATTGACAAAGCTCTGTTTTGGTCGCAGTTTATTAAGATCGGTGTTGACTGCCTTTTCAAACGCCAGGATCTCACAGGGTGTTGAAGCTGTGGGGGGCATAAATTTGGACGGTTTTTTAAGGCCTGAATCTGTAGGTGCCGTATCAATAGGTCTGTCTCTGAAGAAAGCCTATAGTCGAATTTTCCTAAAAAACTGTGCTAGTTCACATTGCAGGTGAAACAAATCTTCTTTGAGGGTTGGTATGAACCCCAGACCCTTATTGAGAACCGTCGATTCTTCAGGGGAGAGGGGTCTCGCAGAAAGGTTAACAACTAAGTCTTTGGTGGTTGGTTTTTGCCCTGACTCCGTGTGACCATCTGAGGCTCCTCCTGTGCCCAGTGGACCCTTCTGCCTCTTCCTCGCCTTCTGCCTCTTCCCCTGCCCCTGCCGTTGCCTAAAAAAGGCATGTGTGGTAGCATGGGACGGGGTTGGTAGAACGGAAAGGGTTGCTGCCACCCAATTGGTTGACTAGGGTGATATTGGGGAAAATTGAAGTACGGTTGTGGTCTCTCATCGTCGGTACTCCACCCATCAGATGAAGAGCTGTGGCTATATTTGCGAGGTTTCCTGAGTGATGTTGAAGAGTCATCAGATGAAACAGATTGTGTATTGGCTGAGTAGTCTTCCTTAATATAGGGATAGACTTTTTCTCGACTAAATCTGCTAATATCTTTTTGTAATTTAGTAATTTTTTGTTGGGTTAAGAATTCTTTTGACTCGTTCAGATCAGCATTAATCTCGGCTAATCAGCTCTTAAATGCTGTGATGGAAACTGTGGTTTTCAATGTGTTTTCCATGAGGGTAATCTGTACGGCCATGGATTCTGCTATCCGTTTAGAGGTATTGATGATAAGTACCAACCAATCACGGTGCATTTCCAGGCAATTTGAGCCCAGTCTTTCCTAAAGACCAAGTCTTGTGGGAAAATCCTCGGCATGTTTGGCACAACTAGTCCATTAGGGGCTATGTTGGCTCTCAAATATTCCGTCATGATAGTCCCATGAAGGACCGTTTTTACCAAATCTCGCTTCAGTGCGGACAGTTTATCCCATTCTGCTTTGGTGGGGCCCGAAGGTCCAGCATGGACCAGAAATGGATGGGGTCTGTAGAATTGCTGATACAATATCATCGTCGAAGCTTAGCCCCTGGAAATTATCCATATCGGGGGAGTCTGAAATACACTAATGTATAATCCCACAGCAAAACTGCTGTACTGAACACATCAAAAAATGAGGAGATTCGGAGGATTAAAAGGTCCAGTGTATACCCTCCAATAACAGTTACTAATAATATAATACACTGTTCTTAAAGAGCATAAAGAGAACAGGGTGAGTACTAGGGGGTCCTATTTAGTAGGAGGAAGAGTCCTCACACACCCAAGTGGATGTCATGCTTCATCATCGGACGAGCTCCTCGTCAGACCGGCGCTGCAATGTCTGATGGGCACCACCCATCGGGGGGCTCTTTGCCGGAGTTCTTTTCGATGATGCCACACTATCCCGCAAGTGAGTAGGGAGAGAGGGAAGGAGGAGAGTTCAAAAAGAAAAGAAGGGATAAAATTGGCTCCAAAACCCTCACTAAGAACTATCTTTATTTATGCGGGGTACAGGCCAAGGTTAAAACAATTACCAGGAGAGTGAAATAGAGGTAATGCTCGACCACTCTCTAACTGTATAGCACACAACGGGGTGGTCAAGAAACTACAAGACCCACCTCAAGATCGGGTCGACATGTTTCGCGTCTGAGTGGTCCATAAGGATCCAATGACGCTTCTTCAGGACCTAGTGAAAAAATAACGCTTCTCCAACTACTAACTCAATTGGCTCTTGCCTATAACAACTGACAGTAAAAAAAAGGTTTAGTATCGTCAGTCACTTACATGAGTCCATTATGACCCAGTATGTCGTTCCTATTCGTCACCCTGAAAATGTATGAGAAATATCACGACGTAAATAAAAGCTTCAGACAAATGTAGATTTAGTTAGATTTAGTCAAATGTACATTAAGCTGTGTGGCACACGGTGATAGTGATAAAGGTAACATATCTGTTCTTTGATTATATCTTTTTCCATATGACAAGTAGTGTGCTATGTGGACCTGGCATATGGTCCGCGGGATCCCATGAAGCCCGGTCTCAATTTGGGAGGGTAAGCGCATTTTTTTGTTCTATTGGCATGGGTGTGTTACCTTTATCACTATCACCGTGTGCCACACAGCTTAATGTACATTTGACTAAATCTAACTAAATCTACATTTTTCTGAAGCTTTTATTTACGTCGTGATATTTCTCATACATTTTCAGGGTGACGAATAGGAACGACATACTGGGTCATAATGGACTCATGTAAGTGACTGACGATACTAAACCTTTTTTGACTGTCAGTTGTTATAGGCAAGAGCCAATTGAGTTAGTAGTTGGAGAAGCGTTATTTTTTCACTAGGTCCTGAAGAAGCGTCATTGGATCCTTATGGACCACTCAGACGCGAAACATGTCGACCCGATCTTGAGGTGGGTCTTGTAGTTTCTTGACCACCCCGTTGTGTGCTATACAGTTAGAGAGTGGTCGAGCATTACCTCTATTTCACTCTCCTGGTAATTGTTTGAACCTTGGCCTGTACCCCGCATAAATAAAGATAGTTCTTAGTGAGGGTTTTGGAGCCAATTTTATCCCTTCTTTTCTTTTTGAACTCTCCTCCTTCCCTCTCTCCCTACTCACTTGCGGGATAGTGTGGCATCATCGAAAAGAACTCTGGCAAAGAGCCTCCCGATGGGTGGTGCCCGTCAGACATTGCAGCGCCGGTCTGACGAGGAGCTCGTCCGATGATGAAGCATGACATCCACTTGGGTGTGTGAGGACTCTTGCTCCTACTAAATAGGACCCCCTAGTACTCACCCTGTTCTCTTTATGCTCTTTAGGAACAGTGTATTATATTATTAGTATATGTAAGTTTAGGAGCCCAAGCTTGGGAGGCAGAAGATTTATGTTAATGGTAGCCCAACTTTGGAACAACTTGCTTATGCAGTTGAGAGGCCAAGCTAATCTTCTGGGTTTTAGAAAGGTTCTTAAAACCTGGCTTTTCTCTAGTTCAGCCAGTGGGGTTTGGGGTCTGGTTGTTTTTTCTAGTCTTGCTCCTTCAGATTATATGAGTCAGTAGTAGTTTTCTTTCAACGCCAAGACACCTTTGGGTATTCGTGCGCTCTATAAATAATTATCAATATCAGTATATCATTCGACCTTAACTTCATTTCAACTTTATTTTTTGTTAGAATTTTTTTTAAATAAATGTACATTTTTTAAAATATTTAATCATACATTAAATACCTGTGAAAAGTATTTGGATGTTTCAGGAGTGTAGGCAGGAGTGTGTGTTGAGTGTAAATGCATAGACGCTCATGAGTGAGTGTATTTCATAAGTGAAGAGCAGAAGCGTCATGGAGGGAGGAGTGTATATTATAGATAAATTGTATGTGTGTTTGTATTGTGTGGAGTGTGTTTGTATTAGCATGTTTTATCACATGAAGTGTGCGTATCACACTTCAAGTGAGTGTGTATCGCTGTCAGTGTATTTAGTGAGGAGTATTTATGTTTGCCAGTCCATGTGTCAGGCGTGTGTAGCCCATAAGAGTGTGTGGAGTGAAGAGTGGTGTCTCTAAAGCGTGTAGAATCAGGAGTATGTAGCAAGGAGTGTATGTTAGTGATAACAGTAAGGAGTATGTGTTATCAAGAGTCAGGAGTGTGTTTTATCAATGTATCGAGCAGCTGTATTGTGTGGACTGTTACGTTAGATGTGTGTAGCAAGTGAAGTGTGAATATTGGGAGTCATACAGCCTGTGTATCTATCATGTGTATTGTGCATATTAGTGTGAGTGTATTTCATTCTGAATGCAAGCAGAGTTACAATTCAGAAATGTGTTTGTCTGTGAAGCATGTATATGGAGAAAAAAGTGTGTGTTTGAAAATGTAGCAGGAGAGAGGAGTGTCTGGGTATTTCAGTCTAAGTCATGAGTGTGTGTCTAATAGGTATTGTGCAGTATGTGAATCCATTATATGTTGTTACTGGGAACGCCCTCTCCAGCAGTGTGTGGAAATAGGGACAACGTCCCTGTTGATCCCTTTGTGAGGGGGTACTTTAACAATCAAAGCAAGGTCATCCTGGGGACTGCCATAGTGCATGTGACCATTGGGGTTCATGTTGGTATCATCAGAAGCCCCCTTCACAGTAGTTTTCTATAGATTGTGGGCAGGCAGGGCCACTTTGGCCCTCAGCTCCCTTTTTTTACAGAGTAATTTTCTATTGTAAGTTCATACGGCAATTGGAATATTATAAAATGACAATCAAATAAGTAGATAAATATGAAAAAGGATTGCAAACAAGAAAAAGTATTACTAGAAAAAGGAGTTTTTTATGTATACAAAAAGGAACACAGGAAAAAATAAAAAATAAAAAAAATAGAGAAAAGGAACAAGAAGAAAGAAAAGCCAACATAAGTCTGATTTAACCTTTCAATGTAAAATAGAAGAAGAAACAGTATGTTTTCTATGTTTGTCACATACAAAGTTCCACCATGTAAGATCATTTAGAAAAGACTTGCCAACAAAAAAGCATTACCTTAAACACAAGCGCAATTAAAAGATCTAACAATATAGGTCTGGGAGACACGAAATCAACACTAGGCAATAAAAAAACCTAGGAAAACAGCGTGTAAGGTAAACAGATCATTACACTGAAACATATTTAAATATTTAGATCAAATTAAATTCCAAAAAGCATTAATATGGCAATAGTTATATAACATATGTGTTATATTTAGACAGGACTGGCATAAAGGTGAATTGGAAGGATCCAATTTAGCCACATGTTCTGGTGTAATGACTGAGCTATGATAAATGAAAAAGAGTGACTGGGTAACATGACCAGCTTTAGAAGTTGTAAATCGTTTGAGTCATTATTTATTCCAAATTTTGGGAGAGAAGGAAAGAGATGCCATATTCCAATAATAATTCTAATGAACTCTTGATTCTGGTTAAATTTGAAGAGAGTAAGGTCTTATGAATGAGTACAGCTTTTGGAGTGGTACAATGCACCACATTATCAATTGATATAACTGACACTGATATTCATGAATCAGGTTTCATGCTGTACTTGGAGAAAAAACATTGAAGGGAAGAGAAAGTTAATTTATAGTTGTCTGTAAAGGAGTCAGGCATTTGATATTGTGCTTGTAAATAGTCCATATTGGCAATAGACATATTTCACAAATTGGTGTACATATTTAAACTTTTTTTCCAATGTTTAAAACAGAAAGATCTATTACGTAACTGAAGGCATTTATTATATCAAATGTAGGAATGCAAAAAACACTGTTGGAAAGTACAGTCAATTTTGTTTAATAGTGAGAATATTTTAAAATTGGACTTTCAGAGATAAAAGCACACTCTGACATAATTGGTAACTCTAAATACATTCAACAAAGAACATTTAAAATGAATCCACATTGTTATGGGTTGATCTTGAAAGTCATTGATTAAGGCATACATTTGTCTGACTAGAAAAGAAGAATGGTACAGATTAAAATATGGAAATTAAACACTCTCTTCATGTTTTGTGCATTTGAGCTTAGGTACTGCACTATGTGGAGGTTTATTGTTCCAGAGAAATTTAGCACAATTAGAATCCAGCTGTTTAAAATAATAATTTGGGATCTTAAAAGGTGACAACCAAGTAGCGTTTAGAATATATAAATATAGCAGAGACCAAGTTGTGCTTAATGCTTGTATTTTGGATTTCAACATAACAAAACTATGTTGAAGTGTTTCTTGTACAGCAGGAGAAAACCAAATACCAAGATATTTAATCTTTGAGGAATACCATATAAAATGAATGTTGGCAAACATGTTTTGATACCAGAGAAACTTCACAGGTAAACTCTCAGTTTCATTAAAATTAAGTTTATAACCCAATACACTGGAGTATAAGGACATTTCTTTTAAAAATGGATCCAGAGAAGCTAGATGATTGGTCATATATATTAGAATATGAACGGCAGAGGCAGATAGCTTAACTTCCAGAGAGCCATGTTTGAAGATGGATATAAGTGCATTACAATGGATACATTCCAAGAAAGCGCACATAACAAAGAAGAGAGGGGGGATTCTTTCCTGGAACCTCCATGTAAATCAAAATAGGATGAAAAACAACCATTAACAAAAACACTAGCCCAGGGCCAAGAGTATAATCATTTTATAAAATAAATACATTTTGGCCCAACACCAAACCAATGAAGGGTGGTAAACATACATTTCTAATTAATACGCTCTAAAGCTTTTGCAGCATCCATGGAGGGAGCTGCAAGTGAAGAATTAAATTTTGCAGATAGACAGCCAATATTGGAGAACATTCTAGTGTTATTAAAATCAATTCTTCACTTAATAAAACTAGATTGATTGGGTTTAACAACAAAGGAGACAAGATTGTAGGCGGGAAGCTAGAATCTTAGCAAAGATCTTACACTCATAATAGATAAGGGAAATAGGCCTATAGTTTTTGCAAAATGTTGGATACTTATCTTGCTTGGGAATGATGGTTATCAATATTTCAAAAGATGAGCCACTAGGTCAAACCGAAAAGTTAAAAACGAATAGATTTTAAAAAGTTTTAATATCTTGGGAGCAAAGAATTGAGTCAAAGATGCAATAAGTTCAATAGAAAACCCACGTGGGCCGGGAGCCTTTGCTCTCTTCAGGAAGTTCATTTCATATAAAACATCTTGAAGGATATTATCAGCCTCCATCTCAGCAAATGTGTCTGTAAGAGAAGGTGTGCGAGGGAAATCATTAAATAATTTGTGACGATTAGGTGCAGAAGGGGAGGTATGTTCTCTATATAGAAATGTATAATAAGATTTAAGTGAATTACAAATATCAACATTGGAGATTGATACAGAATCATCAAATTTATTATTTGTGGAACCAATAGCTTTACAGTCTGTTTTAACTTTTTAATAATTAGCAAGCATTTTACCAGCTTTATTCTGACCACCATGAAATTTAGATTTGATTTTAAGCAAAATATTACAGGTATCAACAGTAGCAAACTTAATCAAAATACACCAGAAGCAATCATCCGAGGTCCAACTTGAAATAATAAATACAAAGTAGTAAGGATGCATAGAAGGCAGGTGAAGTCCAATTCCTTTATTGTCATGTGGAATGATCACATTTTCAGAACATAAACTTTCATATTCTCTACATCAGACACATGTTTCGTTACTCTCATTACTTTTTCAAGGCTGTAAAAATACATAAGATACATACAATAAAATACCTACCGAACATCAGGGAAACAGAAATGGCCAAAGTTGCAAATGTCCACCAGTACTGTAATGGTATTCTAATATTAATACCTTCACCTATGTCTCAAAAAAAAAAAAAATGAAAGATGTATGGTAGGAAAAATCAAAAGCAAAATAGTCCTTATCTCCAGTGTCACATGCAACAGAGAATCTTAAAAAAATTATGTTTTTACTATATAAGTGTTTAACACATCAAGACCACATAAATTGTAAGGTCATAAAAACACACCACCTTCAACTGTGTGTGGTTCGATAAGCCCCAAAGAAAATGTTGAAAAGAAAAAGTGATGAAAGTGAAAAATGCAAATACAGAGTAAAAATAGTGGAAACATTTTATTTAATGATCCCCAAGTGAACTAGAGTGCAAAATTAAAAGAATAAGGGGGACCAACCTAATGGGGTCTCCGAGTTAGTCATTAACCGTATCGCGTGGTGGCCTCACCAGTCAGCAGTGTGAATCATACCTAAATGAATAGAAGCATAAGAAAATCAAGTCAAGTCAAAACTCTTTTCTGGCAATTTGCCATAAAAGATCAAAACACAGCAAAAAGGATCATATTCAAATAAAATGTAGTTAAAATATAAATATGTGCAAAAAAGAAAAAATATATAAGTTAAAACAAAGATAAAAAAGAGAAATGTCTTGATTCAGGCTACACTAAGAAAAAAATCATATTATGCAGCATGGCATGATGTAGAAGTGTCTAAGTTCGGACTACAGCAAAAATGGATCATATTACGGGGAGGCTGTCGACCTTGGACAAGTTTGTCAAATATATGTCCCTGCGTATGTTTAGTCTAAAGGATGTAGATAATCTAAATTCATATAGGATTGCATAAAAATTAAAACAAACATTAAAAAATGGTGATTTAAAAATGACTAAGATGAAGAACACTTAGAAAAGTTTGTATAATAGGGGCAGGACGTCCTTGAATGGATTAGCGAAATGCATGTAACAATGTATAGCCCACAAGGAGGCTCTGACCTACTGTTCGGCGCAACATAGTTAGTCGGAATGCACTTTTTCCTTCTTTTCCACATCAAAAATAATAACCTAAAGATGGCGAATACTATTGGTTGGCTTCTATTTGACTACAATATTTTATAAACCTCACTAGGCTGGCCAATTCTCAATTTCCTATAACCGTGAGCTATCCACCTTGCCCTGTACTATTACGAGCTCAGCAGAAAAGAAGGGCATATGTCACTGACTTCGATTCTGCTCCACATGCCAGACAAGCATGTCCCAGGCCTCTTGCGAGAGCCCCCCAATGGGCAGTAAACAAACGTAATGGATGGGTCCCGTGCCTGAAGTAGACGTACAGCTTTCGGGCCTGGGTCGGTTGAATTTAATCTAAGAACTGTTCGCCTTTAAAGGTATCCTTGAACTGCAGGAAAGAATCTGTCCAGGATTCTGGGGTTCACATTTCTCTTCCGATCGGGGGTTGAGGGCAGACAGAGGACATAAAAGGAAAGGCCTTTCCTTTCCTTTAATTTCTGTGTGAACATTTCTGCAGCCCGATTGTGAAGCGATCGGGTTGCAGAAATGCCCACTGGACACGAGGGAGGTTTTTTTGGGATATAGACTATAAGGGGTCGCTCCCCTGGGGGCATTTTTTTAAGGCCTTTTCTGCCCGCCCGGGGGCAGATCGGCCTATTGTAATTAGGCTGATGTGCCCCCGGGGGGCAGAAACCTCTAGAAACTGGGGATAATTTTTTTATTTTATTGTTTACTCGTGGGGAGCAACCCCTTAGGCAAAAGTCACTCCCCTGGGGGGCAAATTTATTTTAGGGCATTTCTGCCCCCCTTTGGGGCAGATTGGCCTATTCTAATTAGGCCGATCTGCCCCCAAGGGGGACAGAAACTACTAGGCACCAGGGATTTTTTTTATTTGTTTACAGATGGGAAGCGACCCCTTAGGCAAGGGTTGCTCCCCTGGGTGGCAATTTTATTTTAGGCCATTTCTGCCTACCTTGGGGGAAGATCAGCCTATTTTTCTCAGGCCAATCTGCTCCTAAGGGGGGCAGAAACCACTAGACACCATGGATTTTTTAAACCAATTTCATGCAAGGGGAGAGACCCCTAAGGCAAGGGTCGCTCCCCAGGGGGCAAATTTATTTTAGGCCATTTCTTCCCTCCATGGGGGTAGATCAGCCTATTTTATCTAGGCTGATCTGCCCCCAAGGGGGCAGAGACCACTAGGCACAAGGGATTTTTAATTTTTTTTTTACAGATGGGAAGTAACCCCTCAGGCAAGGGTCGCTTCCCTGGGGGCAAATCAGTTTTTGGGGGAAGATTGGCCTATTTCTATTAGACCGATCTGCCTCCGGGGGGGGCAGAAACCACTTAGGCGGCAGGGATTGGTGTGTGTGTGTTTTGTTTGGGGGCAGCCCCTTGGGCAAGGGTTGCTCCCCATGGGGTCACATTACTGTTGGCCATTTCTGCCCCCCTTTGGGGCATATTGGCCTTCTTGTGTAAGGCCCATCTGCCCCCTAAGAGGGGCAGAAAGCCCAGCAGAGACCAGGGGAATTTTACAAAAAAAGAAGGTGGAGGTATGGCCATATCCCCACCCCAACTAAATGGGAAAACGTTGTTCTGCCCACCGGTGGCGGATGGGGCAATTATCCCCGATCCACTCCCCGGGGGGAGAGGGCAGAAAGCCTACTAGATGCCAGGAAATAAATAAAAAAATAGTAGACTGGTGGGTACCAACCAGTATAGGCATGGGTATGCACCCAGCCCAACTAAAGGTAGTAACAGTCTTTCAGCTCCCCCCCACACACTAAAAGATGTTATCCCAATGGCAAGAAAGAGGACATTTGATTATTTTGGTCTTTGGTTTTACATTTGGGCCATGATAGCTTGTCTAACTCTCAAAGTCGTCCCACTTGGAATGATGGGGGCTTCACTTCTTGGACTTTGGGACACTACCATGTAGAAACATCTACGAGACCTAGACACATCTGAAAACTAAACATTTGGGTGAGTCCCGGGTGTTGTGCTTCACATGCACCCGCATAATTATTTACCCACATTGCCCTGCCCTGCAAACCTCAACTTTGCTTGAAATCACACATTTTTCCCAAATTTTTGTGATGGAACCTTCCGAAATATGTAGGAATCCACAAAGTTCCTACCGCCCAGTATTGTCGCTTCTATACAGATACAAATTCTGCCCCACTTGTCAGCCTAAAAATGTGTTTTTTTCAAGCTGTCCTTTTGGATCGCTTTGTTTCCCCCTCATTTTCGACATGTTTCTGACTCTTCCCTGTCACAGGTACTTGGCCCACCTGCACAACCGATGTATCATTTCTATTGGGAGACTGAGGGGAATGTTGGGTGGTAGAACATTTGTGCAGGTGTGGTGATCACACACAGAAATTTGATTTTTATTTAGCTAAATTTGAGGTTTGCTGAGGATTCGGGGTAAGAAAACACTGGGGGATACACACAAATAACACCTCTCTGGACTCCCTAGGGTGTCTAGTTTTCAGAAATGTCTGGGTTTAGTAGGTTTCCCTAGATGGCTGCTGAGCCCAGGACCAAAAGCTCAGGAGCCCCTCCACTAAAACAGGTAGTTTTGTATTTGATAATTTTGACATGTCCACTCAGTTTTTTCGGGCATTTCCTGTCGCGGGCACTAAGTCTACCCATACAAGTGAGGTACCATTTTTATCGGGAGACCTGGGGGAACGCTGGGTAGAAGGAAGTTTGTGGCTCCCCTCTGATTCCAGAACTTTTAGGCACGGAAATGTACAGAAAAAGTGATTTATTTTGCAAAATGTCGAGGTTTGTTAAGGATTCTGGGTAACAGAACCTGGTGAGAGTGCCACAAGTTACCCCATACTGGGTTTCCCTTGTTGTCAAGTTTTTAAAAATGCACAGGTTTGCTAGGTTTTCCAAGGTGCTGGCTGAGGCAGAGACCAAAATCCACAGCTAGGTACTTTGTAAAAAACACGTCAGTTGTCAATGTAAAAATGTGATGTGTCCATGTTGTGTTTTGGGTAATTTCCTGTTGTGGGCACTAGGTCTACCCACACAAGTGAGGTACAATTTTTATCGGGAGACTTGGGGGAATTCTGGGTGGAAGGAAATTTGTGGCTCCTCTTATATTCCAGAACTTTGTATCACCGAAATGTGAGGAAAGTGTTTTTTTGTCAAATTTTGAGGTTTGCAAAGGATTCTGGTAACAGAACCTGATGTGAGCCCCACAAGTCACCCCATCCTGGATTCCCATAGGTGTCTAGTTTTAAAAAATGCACAGGTTTGGTAGGATTCCCTACGTGCCGGTTGAGCTAGAGGCCAAAATCCACCGCTAGGCACTTTCCAAAAAACATGTCAGATTTCAATGTTAAAATGTGATGTGTCCATGTTGCGTTCCCTGTTGCGGACATTAGGCCTACCCACACAAGTGAAGCACCATTTTTATCGAGAGACTTGGGGGAACACAGAATATAAGAACAAGTGTTATTGCCCCTTGTCTTTCTCTAAATTTTTTCCTTTCAAATGTAAGACAGTGTGTAAAAGTGACATCTATTTGAGAAATGCCCTGTAATTCACATGCGAGTATGGGGACCCCGGAATTCAGAGATGTGCAAATAACTACTGCTTCTCAACACTTTATCATGTGCCCATTCTGGAAATACAAAGGTTTTCCTGATACCTATTTTTCCCTCTTTACATTTCACCAAATGAATTGCTGTATAACCGGTTTACAATGAAAACCCATTGCAAGGTGCAGCTCATTTATTGGCTCTGGGTACCTAGGGTTCTTGATGAATCTACTAGCCCTATGTATCCCCACAACCAGAAGAGTCCAGCAGACGTAACGGTATATTGCTTTCAAAACTCTGCCATAGCTGGAAAAAGTTATAGAAGAAAACGTGGACAGAAATGGCTCTTTTTTTCACCTCAATTTCAATGTTTTTTAAATTTTAGCTGCTACTTTCTGTAGGAAAACCTTGAAGGATCTACACAAATGACTCCTTGCTGAATCCAGAATTGTATCTATTTTTCAGAAATGTTTAGCTGTCTGGGATCCAGCATTGGTTTCACACCCATTTCTGTCACTAGCTGGAAGGAGGCTGAAAGCACAAAAATAGTAAAAATGGGGTATGTCACAGTAAAATGCCAAAAGTGTGCTGAAAAGTGTGGTTTTCTGATTCAAGTCTGCCTGTTCCTGAAATTTGGGAAGATTGTGATTGTGGCACCGCAAACCCTTTGTTGATGCCATTTTCAGGGGAAGAACCACACGCTTTCTTCTGCAGCCCTTTTTTGGAAAAAATAAAACAACATTTTTGCTGTATTTTGGCTAATTTCTTGGTCTCCTCCAGAGGAACCCACAAACTCTGGGTACCGCTAAAATCCCTGAGATGTTGGTAAAAAAGGATGCAAATTTGGCGTGGGTAGCTTATGTGGACAAAAAGCTTTGAGGGCCTAAGCATGAACTGCCCAAAATAGCCAAAAATGACCTGGCACCTAAGGGGGAAAAGGCTTGGCAGCGAAGGAGTTAATGCTCCTATTAAGCCATGATTTTGAGATGAGTGGAGAAGCTTCCCTGGGATCATCCCATAGCCTTTTGTTCCCCGTCTTCCTCAGGGTTTCTCTAACGTACTTAATCCAGGGAAGATCACTCTACCCCAAAAGACTGAGGGGCATATTTATACTCCGTTTGCGCTGAATGTGCGTCAAAAATTTTGACGCACTTTCAGCGCAAACGTTGCCCCATATTTAAACCCTGACGCCCGATCCGTCGCACCAGGAAAATGGCGCTATGTGCGCCAGTTTTTGGAAGCGGCACCCCGCCCTGCGTTAATGACATGCAGGGTAGGCGTTCCCGTCCAAAAACAGACGCACATAGCGGTGCGTGGTATTTATGCTTCAGGGCAAAAATCACTCCCGCGCGGCAGGCGACGCAAAAAAATGGCGCAAAGCACGAATATCGTGAAATTTTAACGCCTGGGTCAGGGCAGGCGTTAAAATGGGGCAAACACACCTGTACTTAATCAGAACACACAGAACAAACAACAGAGCAGCGGAGCAGCAGAGCAGCAACAGGGAGACATGGAGGTGATTTTTCTTCAACGTGCACGTAGACGCAGAGCCCTGCAGCAACAACAGCAGCCACAACAACAACAGCAGGGACCCCAAAGACAGCGCAGAAGGCAGGAGAGGATATTCCGCCCAAGAACAACCCTGCATGGCCTCAGGGAACGAGACATCATCCAGAGGTACCGGTTGAACTGGCAGGCCATTCAGCAGCTGCTGACAAATATTGAACAGCAATTGGCCCCCACTTTAGTGACTCCACGCACTATCCCAACAGAAACAAAGCTGCTTGCCGTACTTCACATGCTGGCAAGTGGCTCCTTTCAGACAACTGGTGCCCTGGTTGGTGGAATCTCACAACCATCTTTCTCCGCATTCCTGCCTAAAGTACTGGATGCCATCATTGGACTGACACCCCGCCACATCTGCTTCCCTAACACAGTGCAGAAGCAGCAGGAAACTAAACAGGGGTTCTACGCCATCAGTGGCTTTCCGCACGTCCTTGGTGCAATCGACTGCACACACGTACGCCTTGTGCCACCTGCTGCGAGTGAACACCTCTACCGCAACAGGAAGCACACACATTCCATCAACGTGCAGGCCATAGTCGATCACCAAGGACTGATCAGCAACATTGTGGCTAAATATCCTGGGAGTGTACATGACGCATTCATCTTCCGTCACTGCACCATCAACCAACACTTCCAGGATGGACGGTATGGCAATGGACTACTTGTTGGTAAGGACAAAAATCTACTTATATACTCACTGCACAGAAACCCTCTAGGATAAACAACCCATACACCACAATAGCAACACCTAGACAGGAACACACTGAGGTACTCACATCACTAGCCATGTTTCACAAGTCACCATTGAACCTCTCACACATTGGAATTTACTCCACAGCTTAGTGTGAAGACATTCATGACTGTGGTTGCCTAAATGTCACCTTGCAAATTGGAAGTCTCACAATAACCTGTACACTAATACAATGCATAACTTTTAAGGGATGGGATGGCCTGGGTATGTTCAATTGAACGTTTCTAATACCCTTTCATGTTTCAACTCTGCATGGAACTATCATCACACCCCCAGTGAGGACACACGGACACCTGTGTCACAAGTCACAATGCAAGGGAGGGCACACTGTACTTGAGAAACCGATACATCCTGCTGACAAACAGTTAGCCAACAAACACTTGCTCAGCCAAGGGAAAAAAACAATGCTAAAGTTTCCACCAACAACCATAGGTTGTCACATTAGTACACAAAATAGTCACAGACAACACAACACAACTACTTCCATCAAAGATACGTACAACAGTGCCTCCTACATCTAATTGATACCATTCTGTGTTTCTCTTTCAGCTGATCAGGGGTATGGCATCCAGCCTTGGCTAATGACACCATATGGGAACCCAAATACTGCTGCTGAGCGGGCATACAATGACGCCCACAAGAGGACACGCAGCATTGTGGAGCGGACCTTTGGGATCCTAAAGTCAAGGTTCCGCTGCCTTGACATCACTGGCGGAAGCCTACTATACTCCCCAGAGATGGTCTGCAAGATCATACTCACTTGTGCCATATTACACAATATTTGTGTAAAAAGGAACATTCCCCTCCTTGAACCGGACCCAGACATGCCTGAGGATGATGATGAGGAGGATGCTGGCCTGCAACAGGAGGGGGAACAGCCTAACACGGCAGCAGGAGTGCGTAGGCGCCAACAGCTTGTGAACATTTTTTTTACTTAAGTTATTATAATCACTTGTATTCCACACTTGTAAATAAACACAGATAACAAACACCACATCATGCTTTGGCCTATTCATTTCTGACCACCTTTAGTTTGAAATAGTTGAAGATGAATGTCGTCTCATTGATCAAGAATGCCATTAAAATTCATCACACCAAAAATAAACATCACAACTGTATGCACAGAGGGTAGGATGTGACATGATACATTACCATACACAGAGCCCAACAAGAGTACAAATGTGACAATTACACATGCCGGATCCAAACAACTGAAACAGTCTCTCATCCAGCCCAAAATTGGAGATCATTTGAAAGTCACATTACACGTTTCCAGAGACTGGGTGGGACCATCCATGTGTACGTGACCATGTCATCAATGGCTACTCTCAAGTGTGTGATATGAGCAATACACAATAGCTACAACATCAGCTGCCACTAACTCAGGAGGAGACCTTGAAGTTACAGTGACAACATACACCCAGACAGGTGATAGTGGATCCACATTCCAACACACATGTACACATATGTCATACAATCAATCTAATATTTGAAAGTAGACCATCACAGTTGTGTCCCAGTCTGAACCTAGCAGGAAGATTGCAACATGACACTAAACCAGTTTATGCAGAAAGGGACACAGACAACCAAAATATTCTTCTCATTATCACATCGGGAAAGCTGAGAGTCTTGCAAACATAGTCATAGTAAAATGGTATGCAAGTTTGCTCCAATTCATCATTACTGCAAACGTCAAATGGGCTAATGAGATGAATGAATGGTCAACAGTCATTCATACCATATGGCCTTACATTAGCCCGCTGCTGCAGGTTTGCCATGATATAATAAATATACTCCATGGATACAGTAGCTATTCTGGATGGTCAAATCCTGGGGTGCTGGTGGCCTAAGTCCACCTCTACCGCCCCCAAAACATACAAGAATCATGTACTTGTGAACCACACACATGCATAAGGCACATGTGTGGCCTCCGTGTCACAAGTCCTACACAAATCTGAAACACAAAATCATAATGGGACATGCTCAGCCCCATAAAAACTGAAAGTGACTCTCCCACTCCCTGTTAGGAGTACAGATAAAAGCATCACCATCATAAATGTGGACACATTTTGGAGACGGAATACATAATGGTATCCCATCCATCATTTCAAAATAGCCATCAGCAATTACACCAAATATGTCGTCAAATATGGTCAATACATTAGTTAATGTATCCCAAACATTACAGTGTGAATGCCTTCTATACATAAAACAACGGACATGTGTCATATACAAACACATATGTGTATCACATCGCACCGTTTGACCATGACAAATCCCCTTTCCAAAGCTAAAAACATGAAGACATAAGGAAAAATTTGCTCCATATTCGACGCATACAGCATGGCCGTCATAATTTGTTCACGTACGTGTGTGCACACAATGCAGAGTCAAATACAAATGTATCCAAAAGTGTCTTAATATTTTGCCTTCAAAGTATAATTTACATCCACAATATTTTTCACTCCGCATCATGTGCACTACTGTACGTGTAAAAAAAATGACGCCCATGCTGTATGCGTGGTAAAATTGACGCTACATGGACAATATGTTGGTCATCTCATGTACATTATAAAATATTAATAATCATATCATATTTTTTCACTCCGCATCATGTGCACTACTGTACGTGTAAAAAAAATGACGCCCATGCTGTATGCGTGGTAAAATTGACGCTACATGGACAATATGTTGGTCATCTCATGTACATTATAAAATATTAATAATCATATCATATTTTTTCACTCTGCATCATGTGCACTGTAATGCGTCAAAAAAAAATGACGCACAACTGTGTATGTGTGAAGATATGACGCAAAACGGGAAAATAAAAACGGCGGCCATTTTCTGCAGGAAGTGATGTAATAGGATATCCTGTTTACAAAATCTGTACTGGGAGTTAACTTTCACTTTCACTTTGCAGTCTCAGATTTATCTAGACTGTGTGGTTGTGTGAAAGGTGTTGTCCTGTGTTTTACTGCTTTTGTGTCCTGTGTGCCTTGTATTTTGTCTTAGTGTCAATCTATTATTGTTGTATAACATTGTCTTAGTCTGTTTTGTGTTATTTTGTCTATACCTGTGATAGTTTGTATTGTCAGTGGGAGTCTGTTGTGGGTAGCATAGTTTGGGGGGTTATTTGGGCTATTTTTCTCCTTCTTCTTTTTCTTTCACACCTCTACCTTTCCCCATTTCCCACTTTTACTTTCATATTTATTTTGTCCAGCATTAGTCCTCTCAATATGTCAGGTAGGCCTCGCCTGTCCAGGATGGGTGAAGACGAATTGGGGGGGTTCCTATGGCTAGTAAGCCATTTCCTGCCACTAATGCTGGAAGCTGGGGGCCGTGTGATACAGGGGTATCACACAGAGGCGAGGAAAATCCGGTGGGAGAAGGTGCGCCATCACCTGGTCCGGGTCTACGGGAGTCTGAGAAATGTACACCAACTCAAGCACCGCTGGGCAGATCTGGTCACCAGGGAACAGGACCTGCTGGACCACCTGGGACTCCGGATTGGTGGCCATGTTGGTGAGTAAAAATCTATTAAATGGGAATGATAGAAATCTGTGTGTGAACATGTGATGATTGTTAGCCTATCTGCAAAATAAGTAGCTGACTGTGTGTAATGCTAGGGAAACCTAGGCCCATGGTTATACACATAAATCCCCATATTTTGCAACACATGTACACGCAATAACAGCATTAAAATCCAACATCTATTTGTATTTTGCTAAGTCGCCCCCTCTCTGCGTCACAAAATGTTGTAAATGCTGCGCTACCAAGGTATACATATGTGTCCTAATGTGTATTTGTTGCAGAATGTGTATGAAGACCTATGCTACCAGTCCGATGGCTCATTTTTGCAACACATACCAGATGCCTGTAGCTGCATGTAATGTAGTGTTGCATTTGGGTCAGAAAAGCAACACGTGAACTGCTCTATTTGTACTCCACTGGTCATAATGGCCAGTGAGTACGTCATGTAGAAACAACATACCTACATATGCAGACGTCATAGCTAGACAGAAAATTGGAAACACATGATGATGCTATACATGTGTGTTGCCTTCACGTCACATGAAGTTAGTCATGTTGTTCACACATATGTCACATGTGTGTCTGGTTGCTGTGTGTTGAACCTGTCCACATAGCCTGTTTGATTGTGAGTGGTCATGCAGTCCTCATGGAACCAGTTTTTGAATGTCTCTCTGGGATGCACATGCTGAGATGTATGGTTAACATTATTGTTGGGGCATACTAATGGAGGATTAACTTGGACGACACATGACTGTCCTGGCCACTGCATGAGTGTAGTAGGGTGTGACACTGGAGCAGGAGACTCATCCAATGATAATGTTGAATACAAAGTTATCCATGCAGGATGAGCATGTGTGAAAGTCTATCATTACCATGTCATATTCACACAGTGTCATTGTAACAGAAATCATTTGTCCGTTCACCCAGTCTGAGTATAATCTTTGTTTCATGATTTACAGGTGGACCAGCCCCGTACACCGTGGGAGAGGTGGCCCATTTTGACGACCCCGATACCTACAGTGAGTGTCGCCTGAGTGCTATTTACATTGTTTGGTAATGACGCATGATGGATTACTGTGTGTTAAAGAGAATTCATGATTTGATGTGCTGGCCGTCCATTGGCTTTGTTCTTTTAGTGTGATATCAAATTTGAATTATGTTTCTCCAAAGCAATACGTAGTCATCTCTCAGATTGAGGGGCTGTAGCCCATTCAATTAGGCCGGCAATTGGGAATGGTATGACTCATTTTTAATACACTGGTCAATGTTAGACTTGGTCAGGGACTTGCCATCAACTGAGTCTGCATATCAGACTGACAGTCTCCCAGATAGCTTAGGCACATGGCTTTGATGACAAATGCTTCTTCCTAGTTGAGGATGGACTGTGTACACTGTAGGTTGGATCTTACGGGGGCATGTACTTCCACAAGGTGAACTCGAAGTGTGTGTGACTTGAGTGCAATGCCCTAGGTGTTCAGTTGAATCATGTGAATGGGTGTACTACCTCCTCTGTGTGTGTTGTTAAACATGCCTCACTAATAGTATGTTATGTTGGGCTAAGTCATACCAGTTTGACATGTGTGGACCTGGGATGTGACAAGGTTGGGCTGACTACAACGTGTTGCTAGCCCTTCATAGGTGTTGTGTGTGAAGGCACATACTTGTTGAACTTTCTGTACACTCCTGGGTGTGCATTGAACATGGGATTGTTGGTTGTTCTTCCCACACCACCCACAAAGACTGGGATCTTACTGTGAAACAGGGTACCTAGGACTGTAGCAACCAGTATGTTACACGTCCTTAACACCTTTTGTGACTTGAGTTAGTACCTTGGGCCAGAGTGAGAAAAATGTCTACACGTTGCAAATGGCATAAATATATGTGTGGGATTTGCAAACGTCTGTTTCCTATTCCAAAATGTATTTGGTGGTCATGTACATATTAGCAAAATGCTTTTCAAAATTGAAATATTAAAGGGTTTTACCAGACCTACTTGCAAATCACAGTGGTAGGCAATCCCATTTGCAACCGAGTACGTGGTTGCAAAGTGAGTAGCTGTTATCATCCACTTGAAGTGGATGGTAACCAACTTGCTGACTGGAAGGGGTCCTCATTGTAAAGCTTCACCTTTGTGAGTGGACTAAAATAATCCTGCGCAAAACAGCCAGTGGTCTAAGGGACCAATAATTACCGTGAAAATTTCCAAGTTGAATTGTTGTGATTTAAAACTAATTGCAGCTCATTTTCCTTTCCGGTAAACGGCCATACACTTGGGGAAAAATAACTTGCTTAATTTAAAAGCAGTCACGTCTATGGAGTTCTGCTGGTCCCAGCAGGCCTCCATCCCCGTGAGTGCCCATGTTGCTAAGGTGGGGCAACTTGGAACCCACATCATTGATGTTCATGAGGTGGGTTTTAGGGACCCCATAGCGACTCGCAGACGGTGTCAGAGACACCGTTCTGCTTTGCAAATTGCTAGTTGATTTTTCTAAATTCCTACATCTGACCCCTAGTGTGGACATATGATTCTGGGCCAGGGGTTCAATCTTAGCACACAACTAATTCCAAATGCCATTGAGTGAGGAGTGTGAGTGTTATCACATAGAATGACATATGTACTGAAGTCAGTATGCGGAAGAGCTGGTGCCATAATGTCAAATGCCTTAGGTATGATTTGGATGAGTAGTTTAGGGTGATGCCATCCATCATGTAGAGACATGGATATGCTATGTGTTATATGCCCTTAGGTATGCATGATTCACATGTACTTCCTCTGAGCCTTTCCGTGAACTATGTTGTAACAATTGCTGCAAACAATACATTTCTAGTAATGGACAAATGACCCATTGTGGTATTCAATCCACTGTAAATTCAATGCTCAATATTTCCCTTTTCTCTTCACAGCTGCAAACCTGAGTGCCGCAGAGCGCAACAATTTTGAGCGCCGTGCAATGAGGTACAGGCACATCCTGCAGGTGCAGTGTGGGTATCGGAGGATGGCCCGCAGATATAATTCGGATCGGGCCTCCGGGGCGTGGTATGCCACACCACAGGCTCCCCCAACGGTGCCACCTACAACCACCGCCACTACAACCACCAGGTCTGCCCAAGGGGACCCAGCGACGGACCAGGCATCTTCATCAAGACCTGGACCCAGCCGTGTGTTGGGAGCAGGGCTGTCCCGTGGCCACTCCACTCCAGCACCAACATCCACCTCCACCGGCACGCAGACCAGCACTGACCCTCCTATTGACCCTGCAGCCTTCCAGGCATTGTCTATAAAATTGGACAGGTTAATTCGCAAGGTGGACAACCTGACGGAGGACATGGCTGAGGTGAAGAAGAAGGTGCACTCCATCCGGCGCACACTTCTGAGGGCAAATCTTTAGTCATTTTGCCCTCCTGAACTTTTACCCCTCCCCTCTCACCTCTTTCCTTTTTCATACTGTTAGTTGGGTTTGGGGGGTTAGTTATAGGATAAGGATAGGAAATTAGCTTAGTTAGTGTTAGGTAAGAGGGTCCTTATTCTTTCTATCTAATATTTTTGTGTGGGTGGGTGGGTGGGGGGCAATGTTGGGATTCCTGTTTAATAAAAAAAATGTTAAAAAAAGAAAAAAAAGAAAAAAAAAATACAAAAATATATATGTTTGTTTAGGATAGTATAGTATGTGTGTAGGTTAGTAAGTGTTGTCCTGCATGTGTCTTGTCTCTTAATGGTGGGTGGGGGGTTGATGTTTAGATCGTTTCGTTACATGTGTAGAGTAAGTTTAGCTTAGGTTAGTTAGGGACAGTTGTAGGTTAGTAGTAGTCAGGTTAGATTAGTGTAGGTTTACCTTTCCCTTAGTTGCCTCTTTTATTACTACTTTTAAATAAAAAAATTGTTAACCCTTTACCTGATGCGTTAGGTGCTACCTTTTCATGGCCTTGACATCAGTGTAGCAGAAAGTTTAAGTATGACATTTGTGTTCCATGCTCGCTATCCCCAGGCTTATGAGGTTTAACATGCCAGCTACCCGTGTGCTAACTTGGTAATTATCCACCATGTTGGAGAGCCACCATTGGTAGTGTGCATTGATCATCAAGGTTTGGGGTTGGTATGTATCCTACTTCACAAAGAGTGCTTCCAGACTTGTTATTGTAGGTAAATAGATAGGTCGGACAGCATTGTGAAGTTCAGGGAGAGCTTTATAGATGATGATTTGTTCACACTCTTGTCTTGTTGCTGTCATTGCTGACCTACATCATGTGTGTACTGATTCAGCATTAATTTCCTTCATGGAAGTATACGCCGTAAGGGTGATTGATGCTGTGTAATTTGTTTATCATTCCTTTCATTCTACAGCATAATTTCAAATTTTAGTATTGCATGGTGCCTACATTTCTCAGCCACCATTAGTTGTGTAGAATGGCTATAGATGGTGCATCATTCTGTCCAACACAGCATGATTGTGTGTGCTTAGTCCCTTCATCAGTTATTTTCCTCAGTATAGTAAAGCTATGATGCAATCCTGGCCACTGCACAGATGTTTCAGTATACATGAAATCAGGACAGTAGTATAGAGAATCGACATGGTTGCCACACAGCCACTTTGGAGTTATCTACTACACAGTTGAATTTTGAAATGACACAGAGACACAATAGGTGTGCAAGTGATATTTATTTATAGGTGGTGTAGTGCAAAATGTCCATTCACCATGTTTGCTGACTCCTTTCTGGTGCATTATTACATGGTGATCCTACAGAAGGGGTGTGGATGATGCTCCTGACATGCTGGGGTGATGTCACAGACAGTGCAGAGGAACATGAAATGCCAAATGGTAGGAGAGAAACATTCACTGGCAAGGTGGACAAGTCATACAGTGGATTGCCGAACAGTCATTGAGGTTAGTTGTAGTGAGACTGGCATGTGTCAAAACGTAGGACCTTGGTCAGAGTAGGGCATGGTGCAGGGACTAGGGCTTCCGGGTACTCTTGTGTGTGAATGTTATCTGTTCCATGTCTTCTTCTTCTGAGGTGTGTGTTGCCTGGTGTGTCCTTGTTGTTGTTGGTTGTGAAGGGGCAACACACACCTCAGTGTTAGAAGACATGGAGGCAGACATCCCGGGGGCTGATCCCTGTTGAGTAAGGAAGGGCAGTACTGCAGCAAGGAGGGCCTGCTGGTTTTTTAGAATGGCAGCCACATCCCGATGGTAGGCAGCCAGGTCGGCCCTGAGGGGTTCTATGTTGCATTCGTGCACACGTTGAGTGGCTTGCAGTTGGAGTTGTTGTGTCAACTGGATGACAGCTGTGCCAATTTCCTTCAGTGTTTTTGAAATGTCCTCCAAGAGCAAAGTTCTGGCTTGCATTGCAGCTGCCTGATCAGCAGTTGACAACATGCACGAACGCACCCCCTCAAGGCTGGCTGCCATATTTTGCATCCCCACCCGCACCTCCTTTGCCAGCTCCCGCTGGACCCCAACAACAGTTCTTTCGAAGCTGGTGCCAGTGTCGTCAGAGTCCTCAGCTGTGTTGGAGCTGGCAGGTCTTACAATTGGGGTGGTGGGTGGTTCTACTGTGGTGGCTGCTTCTTCTGTGCTCCTCCTTGTGACTGAAGGTGGGGTTTGGAGGCTTTCAAGGACCATGTCAATGGTCTCTTGTGGGAGGTTGATGGTCTCGTCATCCATGTCATCAGGGAACTCATGGACAGGCAGATCAGCAGGAGATCCGTGTTCCTCTGCAATGAAACAGGGTACAATTAGTGTGTCTGTGTTGTGACAATTTTGCAGTAAGATACAAGCCTTTGGATGCCTTAACATTGTACTCTGTGTTTGTCTAGGTATCTGCTGTCCGTCATAGGGCATTGTTGTAGGCCTATGGCCCACCTGTGTGTCACATGTTTGATATGGAGCTATCAGACATGTCTGCCTGATCGCCTCTAGCTGTTGCTTTGTAATTATTTAGGAATAGGCGTTTTTTTCTCCTACTCCTCACTCGGTGTTTCACTATTGTTATGGAGGGACATTTTGTAGGGGGGGCTCTCATTATCCAACATGTGATTCTTGGCTTTCTAGGCAGCAGGATAGCTAATGGTGTGGGGGACTAAGTTTGACCCACCTGTAAATAACTCTGTCACCCAGATATTCAATTTAGCTAAGACTAACTAGCAGTGCCTCTGGTCTCCCACATCAAAGGAATTTTTACACATCCGAGCGCATGACATCTTTGGAACTTCTCAGGGAAGTGGTGGTCACTCAGGTCCTACACATTTCTATCTTTTCCGGTATGTTCCCATACACAAATGACAAAGACAGTATTAGTTTGATATGAAGTTTCATTGTACAACTGACTTGTAGGAATTTAGGTGTGAGCCCCAATTACACAAACAATACACACTGTTAGAATTGAAATAGTCCGCAGGAGAGTAATACATTAGTACACAGCTTTCATGGTGCCTAACAGTTTCTACTCTCCCTCTGCATGTTCTATGTATAGCACAGCATGTTAAGTTTGGAGGTTGCCTGTCAGAATCACAGGGGAGACATCATCCCTCATATCAGAGGAATGGGCTGGGATCTGGTTGTGCATCAGCAGCAAGGCAGGCAGCATCTAGTTGTGATTTTCTGTTTGGAAACTCCCCCATGCGTGTCTTGGGACAAGGAAGTGAATGTAAAAGACATATGTCATGGTGATGACAAAGTTTCCCTACGCAGGAATGCCAAACCTTAACCCCTACCACATCTATCAGCAACGTACCAGACGGTATCCTTGACTGGGGCACAGAGTGAATATGTTCTGGCAAACTCCAGTGCAGAAGTAGGCAAAACAGTGTGATTTGACTAATTAAAAAAACCCTAGGACTGACTATTTGCTACATTAACTGATAGGAAGGGCAATGAGAATCATTTAGTGCAAATTGCTCTGAGGCACTTAGATGTGAGCAAATGAGTATGAGTACAATCTGGGTAAGATGCACAAAGGCCTAAAGCCTGAAGCTAATGCGCAAAGTATACGTTACACTTACAACACTACACTTTGACTGACTGTGGGTGTTGTGACTGCCCTGGCAGCACACTTGCCTCTCAGGCCCTGCTCCATACACTTTTTATTCACATTGCATGCTCTGTACATGTCACGTGGCATTACCTATGCATGTCAATGTTAGGATGTGGTATGGATGTAAACATTCTTGATGTTTTGAGATGATGTTGGGTGATGTGTATTTAATTGGATTGGCCTGTTTATCGTATGAATGTCCTATTTGTTTGTCCGACTTTGCAGGTGTGTTTCAGTGACCAGTTGCCTGTGTCCCCTCCTCAATGTTGTTGTCTGAGCAGTATGACATTAGTGATGTAGCCTTGTTAGCCAGGCACGTGAGGGACCCTGACGTATGCAGCATGTGTGTATCGTTAGTGCTGTGTGGCTCCTATTGCTGTTTACTTAGGCTTATGTATGTGTCAGTTATAGACATTCGGCATTTGAGTGTACTGGTACCTTTGTCTTATTTCTAGGAGTAATTGCAGATGTCATCCTCACCCCCTAATTTAGGTATGTATGTTCCAGGGTGGGGTTCCTGCCATTTGGTACTATAGCTGCACAGAGATGAGAGGTGTTATTGTCAACTGTGGTTGCAGTTAAGTTACAGTTGTTGTATTTGCTACTGCATTACAGGTAGGGACCTAGTTGATGGGGAATAGATTTTGCAATACAAGTGCCTGTATGTGGATTTGAAGTAGTGTCCTTCCCACCTGTCACTGCTTTCCCTTGGCTCTCTTGTTGTGATTACAGGATGTCCCCGTGGGACTGTTGTTGTTGCTGTATTTTGTCATGCCCCCCTGCTGTGCCCCTTTCCCCATGCCACTTCATATATGTGCTGACTTACATGCATTGTGTAGTAGGTATCCCCCCCTGCTTACAGTCCCCATTATTGTATTATGATTCCCCATGCGACTTACCCTGCATGTGCGTAGTGTCGTGGTAGTCTGCGCTGTCCAGTCCTTGAATCCCTGTGACGATCTCCTACGGGATGACGGCTGCGACCATCTCCTCCATGTGGTCCAGGGCCTCCTGTTGTGCTGGACTCCCCCCTCCAGTCTGCATTGCTGCCTTCCTGTTCCTGGCCATTTTCTCTTTGGTCCTACGTTTGCAGTAATGCCAGCGTTTCTTACACTCGGTGACTGTCCGGCGTTCTTCAGCCACACTGTTAATCTTGTCCACAATTTGTTTCCAGATGGCCTCTCTCCTACTGAGTGGCAATTTAGAGGTGATGAAAAGTTGGTGCTGGTGTTCCGTCACCTCTTTCACCAGGATTTCCTGCTCCTCTGCACTGAAGCGACACTTTTTTCTTTTTTTTTTAAATGTCCTGGTTCCTGTATGCTTCCTCCTGGCTGGTTCCTGGTCTGCTCTCATCCTCCTGGGGTCTGTTGGGGCATCTAGGATCCATTTTGGGTCTCCTCTCCTGAAAGGGCAGTTTTCGCGCAAAATTGTGACGCAATAGCGTGAAAAAAAATGGCGTTTTCACGATTGCGCTGTCGTAAATCGACCCACAGTGATGTGCGTCGCATTTACGTTGGTTTCCTTTACGACAGACCGACGCTGTCTGCGTCACGAAATAATGACTCCCACCTGTTGGTTGCGCCGCCGTACGTCAAAGTATAAATTTGACGCCCGCATGGCGCATCCAAATGGCGTTAGACGGCGCAATTTTTTTTGACGCAAAACTGCGTTAGCGCAATTTTGCGTCAAAAAGTATAAATATGGCCCTGAGAATTTCCTCTAGGACATGTCGATATGAATACAGATCAGGAGGAGTAGCCTACACTCTTCTCCAGTACAGGATTGGTTTCGCACAAGCCTCCTCAGAAACTGGGCGGAGCTCCACATCAAGCCTTAGGGTAGGGAGCAGGGTACTAACCAGGAGGCCTAACTGCCTTAAGAACCTGCCTTCTGAAAGCACAAGTGCAGGGGCATTCTTATGACTCCAGAGCTCTGCACCGTAAAGCGATATACCTAATACTTGGCATGTGTAAATATGTTTCACTGGGGAGATTGGTTTGAAGGATGAACCCCGATAGACTTTAATTAGACTCCCTGTGTGCTGCTCCAGCCTGAGTCTACATTTTGACATATGTGCTGCCTAGTCCATTTGTTTAATGAGGGGGAAGACAAGATAGTCAAAGGTGTGAACCGGTTGAAGGGGAACCCCATTCAAGGAGGGATTGTGCTGTGTTGTGCAACAGCTGTTAAAAACTACGTACTTTGTTTTGGCTGCATTGAGCTAATCTACTCTGAATCTACATGGGTAACTTGGAAAGGAAAAGGGTTTCATTGACAAACATTAGTGCCAGCACCTTCAGACTAGCTAACTTAGGGGCGTTATTCACACACATATTCAAACATGAAATAGGTAATTTGGAGAGTATAATCCTGAAAAATGAGATATCCAGACCTCAGCAGCAATACTATTTTTGAGTAGGGCTATGCCCTCATTCCCTGCGGCAACTAAGTTCCAGAATGTGTGATGATCGCTTTCCTTCACAGCATCTAGTAAGGCATCCCACTTTTCTATGTCCC
This sequence comes from Pleurodeles waltl, assembly GCF_031143425.1. Classification (NCBI taxonomy): domain Eukaryota; kingdom Metazoa; phylum Chordata; class Amphibia; order Caudata; family Salamandridae; genus Pleurodeles; species Pleurodeles waltl. The sequence continues at coordinate 715,314,679 of NC_090447.1, forward strand.
AATACTTCTTATCTGTGTTCAGTGCCTCTTTGTGGGCCACCCTCCTAATTTGAATCAGTCTTCGGTCCTGTGACTTCATTGCAGCTATTAAAGCAAGCTTGGTAGATTTGCAAGAACAACCAAACCAAAGATGAACCCCCCTGTTTTGGATTCAGCAAAGAGAAATTGCTTAAGATTTTCAAACTTTTTGTTTGTTAATTTTCCCAGTCTTTGCCAAGTTTGAAGACTGCTCCAAAAACCACTCTAGGCTCAATAGGTCCCCCAGGGAGCACTCCACAAGTGTATATATAGATTCAACATTCTCTTGAGGATGAATCATCGTCCCCCACTTAATACTATGCCTATTGGAGGATAATTAATGCCTATTGTAGAAAGGATTAGTATGGCGCAAAGGGCCCTTGCAAACTAGAGGTTCCATAACAAGAACAGTGGCATTGTGATCACTATTGTGTCTGGACGTTACTGTCACATCAATAATATACAGCCATAACCTAACATCCACCAGAATATAATCATTAAGACTAGTACTTTGGGATCAGTTAAAAGTATGATTCCAGCCCCTGGAAAATCAAATAAAGAATGTCTAATAATGTAAATTAAGACAAGATCATGTCGAGGAATAAGGCTCCTACCATCAAGTAGAATCCAATAACATAGGATCCAATAATTCACTTCATAGGCCTCTATACGTTTAGGTATGATTCGCACTGTTGACTCGTGCGGCCGCCATACAGTTTGGTTAATGACAAACTCGGAAACCCCATTAGTTTGGACTCCCAAACTTTTTAATTTTTTATATTTTTTACTCTACTTTTCTTGGGCATCTTCAAACAACAATTTTCTCCCTTTTTTCATTTTTTTTTTCACTTATTCTTTTCACTATTTTCTTTTGTCTTATGGAACCACACACATGGTTGATGTTGGTGTGTTTCTCATGACCTTTCACTTTATGTGGTCTTGATATGTTAAACACTTATCTACTATACTTTTTTTTAAGCTTCTCTGTTGCATATGACACTGGAGATAAGGACTATTTTGCTTTTTTTAACTACCGCAAATCTTTCAATTTCCTTTTTGAGACTAAGGTGAGTGTATTAATATTAGACTATCATCACAATAATGGTTGATATTTGTTACTTTGGCCAGTTCTGTTTCCCTGTCATTCAGTAGGTATTATACTTTATGTATCTTATGTATTTTTACAGCCTCGAAAAAGTCAAGAGAGTGAGGAAGCACATGTCAGCTGTAGAGGATATGAATGTTTATGATGTGATGAGACATGATAATAAAGGAATTGGATGTTACCTACCTTCTATGCATCCTTACTAATTTGGATTTATGATTTCAAGTTGGACTTCTGGTTTATTTTGATTAATGTATTTCAGTAGATCCCTTGGGGACCACTGGTGTGTATGCCTTGGGTAGTAGGGCATTTAACAACAAGGAACACCTTACGGACAGTATTTCCTCCGTTTTACTTTATCCACTGATATATTTTGTTTTGCTACTTGGAGGTGCAATATCTATACCACTACTACTTGTATACAATAACAGTACCATGCTTTTTGGGGGCTGAATTAGTTTTCATCACTTCATGCAGCATACACAAAGATTTAGTGTTACAATAAGCATGTTCCAGTATCTTGATTTGTTTCAGTAGGATGACATATTGAATTTTTTTTTTTCCTAGCAGAGTTCTTAATGGTGAGGGATTGAAATTAAATTTTAAATGCATACCAACTGTTTGCAACAGAAGTACCATTAGAATTGTTGAAGTGAAAGAATTCTTGTATACACATGTTCGTTTCAGCAATAAATTAATTATCGAATAATAGTGAATTATTAAACCTCAAACTACCAGTTTTGGAATCAATAAAGCAAATGTCTAGAGAAGTCAATATTGGGACATGATTAGACATATAAATGGAGCCAATTTCAGAAGATTTTGGAGTAGAAAGCAATAACTTAGTGACTAAAATATAATAAATTCTGGACATTGTATTATGAATACTAGAAAAAAAAGAATATTCCACTTTTCAGGGATACAAGTCTCCCAAACATCAAATAATGGTCTAGAGGCAATTGCGGATTGGAACGCTTTATGCGATTTATCAGGTTTGAACTTATATTTAGATGCTCTGTCCATAAAAGGATCCACCAATTGGTTACAGTCACTAGCCATAACAACATTACAGGTAGAGATATTAGGGAGTTTTACTCGAATGAATGCCAAAGGTCAAGGATAGATTTAACAGGAGCATAAATATTGAACAGGGTATGGTGTTTGTTATCTAGAATAACATTGACCAACACACATCTGGCATCAGTATCACATTCAGTCGAAACAACTTGTAATTTCAAAGTTTTATGGCAATGAATAGCAACACCACCTTTGCCTTCAAGTGCTGGAGGTTAGAAAACTGGCCAGTCCTATGTCTCTTCAGTTTAACAGATTCAGGGGCGTTACTATGTGTTTCTAGTATAAAAGCAATTGTAGAAATCAGTTTAGATAAGGGCAAGAGTGCCTTTTTCCGTTTAACTGGATGTCCAAAACCACGAACATTCCACAAAACAACGTTAAACATATTAGGTACATGGGGACAAACATACAGGAACAGTAGTGATAAGCTACAAAAAAGGAACAGGAGACAAAGCAATATTAATTATATGTAGAGGATAAAGACCAGAGTAAGAAAATAAATTAAGCAGCACACCAACACTCACATAAAACAGGGAGGAAGAAAGAGGGAGAGTAAGAAAAAATAATATGTAGGGAAATAAAAGAGAGACGAGATCAAGGAGAAACATCAGAATCTGGGCGCAAAACTAAGGAGGATATGTATGAGACATGTCAACACCATGACAACATAGACAGCAGAGCAAAATTAAATAAAATAGAGAAAGAAAGAAAGAAAGAATCATTAGTAGCAAGAAAAATGCAAAGTAGTTTAGAGTTTCTGAGCAATACTATCCATTGCATGTGATATCATGTTCTGGAGAAACAATTTCAATTTAGTAGGATCATCAAAAGGTTTAGTGCTCCCCTTATATGTTACCTTGCATAAGCAGGAATGTAGAATACCATCATGTATATTCAGGTGCCTCATTTGGGGCCTCAGGGTGAGAAATTCCTTACATTGGTGTTGGTTGTATTGAGCGTATCTTGAGATATGGAGATATCATGACCAGACCTGAGCTTTTGGCTTTACCTTCTTTCAAAACATATAGAAGGTCAGTAAGTTTTAAAAAGAGCATAATGATGCCTCAAGGATTGAAGGAGAGAGGGATAAGTTGACTAAGATGATGAGTTTGTTGCAAGTTAAGAGGTTGTGCACTAGGAGGGCCAAGCAGGTCTAGAAGGAATTTCTCCAAGAAACTGAAAAGATCAGGTCCTGAAGAGCCTCGGGCAAACCATACAAGCAAAGATTATTGCGACGATTCATGCTTGCCAAATCTTCTGTGTGAAGTTTGAGTTTTGAAATCTCTAGTTCAAGCAGAGTAATCTTTATAGCAATATCCTGAAGAGCTTCATTGCAACTATCCTGCCCTCTGTTAGAATCCATCTATCTTCCATCTACTGTAATTGTTTATTAGTAGCACTCATGAAAGGTTGCAGATCCCTCACTTCATCAAGAATGATATCTAAAATCATATTACTGGAGGAAGTGATAGGAGAGGAGGGATCATGCTTTGCCCTTTTAAATTTTGCACCAGATGTGGTAGGTTTAGCCATAACGTGTATGTTAGCTGTTTTGACATGAAGCAGCTTGTGAGAAGACCGCTGCACAGATTTTGTTCTGCCCATAGCTATAAGAACAGGGCAAAATTAGAGTCAAGAAACAAAAAGGGCACACTGGAGAATTGTCCAAACAGTAAGCACCACAATATGTGATATGAACATAGGTTGTAATCTAAAATAGAGGCCATGGGAGCAATGCAGACTTCCACAGGAGAATTGAAGAAGAGTACATGCTGAGGCAAGCCATTAAAAAGTAACTCAGGAGCACAGGTAACATGAAAGTAAGGAGACTTGAAATTCCTGGAAGGTAGCTGCATGACTAGAAAATGAAAACAAGCAATGGACTGCACAAAAGGGTGCCCGTTAGTGTGAAGATCAGGAAGTCCATGTTCATCAGAATGCGAGTGTCAGGATTTAAATTTCAAGGGTTCTCGTGCAGAAACATTGCCAGATATAAAGGTAAACCAATAAATGTCCAAAGCGCACTGAGTCATGGCCTTAAAAATAAAGAAAAGTGCTGGGCTGCTACCATCGTGACAGGTGCGCAAGCCACGCCCCCTAGCTCCCTGAGTGCCCAGAAGTTCCTCATGCAAGGTAATCCCTGGTATTACTTTGTCTGTAGTGTGGAATTACACCATAGATAAAGGGAATTTTGAGGACCCTGCCTTTGGTACTGAACAATATCAGAGAGGGAATCCCTTACATTTTCTTTATGAGGTACATCTGAATCCTCTGGCTTACCATTATGCCCCTGACCACGCAGGCAGTTCTAGTGACCACAGCAGTTCTCTTCCAGGCAGACTAACTAGGATCGGGCTGTGGCCTGTGGTGTGAATGGGAAGTAGCACTTTGGTCTACACTCGGGTATTGCAACTTCATAAATGGATTCCTGCTGTGGCGATGGGTGAACGAAGTCCATGTAATCTCTTTCTTTTTACATTTATGATGGTCATGAACATAACAAACTTTAAAAATAAATCTGTAAACTGTAGTAAGAAGAGTGAAGGGTTTAGTGGAAAAAATTGGTTTGGACCCCATCCCTCACCTTATGTAAATCACCACATGTCCTTGCTTTGCATATGAGATTGCCACAGATGTTGCCTAGGTTTATGTGGTGGTGAGCAGCACAACTTAATTCTCCTGCTCCCTGAATGTGCAGCTGTTCCTCTGGCAAAGTAATCCCTGGTACTACTTTGTTTGAGATGGAAAATCACAGCCGATAAAGAGGATCTGAAGAACCCCTCTTGGGTATTGTGCAGTGCAGGAGAGGAAGTCCCTGGTATTCTGTATCTCTGGGGCTGCTTCCACACACCAGCCAAAACAAAGCTGGGGATAACCACTGTGCCTGTGACCATTGGGAGCAATGTCTTGCACAGTCAGTGGTTTTAAGCCTTGGTTAGAAGCAACACTACTTTCATCCCAAGCTCTCTGAATACTCAACCGTTCCTCAGGGAAGATAATCCTGAGTATTACCTTAACTGGGAAGCAGGTCACCCCTCAGATAAAGTGTTCCATTGCCCTTGATCATTGGGTCTATTGTGGTGCCCAAGCAGCCCCTTGCAGAGACAATGGCTTAAGACCATGGGGAAGGCAGTGTCACTTTCACCCTCTGTTCTATAGATGCCCAGCAGTTTCAAAGTCGAGGTAATCCCTGGTATTACCAGCAAAATGTTTTTCCTTATGATTGGGCTGAGTTTCGTGCAGGTACATAGAAGGGAGCCAAATTATTAGAATCCAAAAATTGGATTTTTTTAATGGTGTTAGAGTCAACCTTAACTACAGAGGTGTAACTGCACCTTTGTAATATATATATACTATAAAAACTAAAGGTTAAAGTGAGGTCATAGTTAGGTGAAAATGTTATTGAAAAATACAATTTTAAGCTGAAACAAAATTGTAATTCACCAGTTGCAGTTTGCAAAATTATATGTATGTAACTTGTGCCACCATATTGCACTGCTTATGACTTCTCATATTACATAAGTCACAACATATTCGATGACATAATTGATGACTTCACTAATAACATCATTCAATGAGTGTGACAGTTTGATATATGCTTCTAACACTGAAAGGTATTTAGTGAGGTACATCTTGAATAAATGTTCAATATTTTATGTAATGCTGATAAGTGAAACCTTTTGTACAATGCTTGTTTGCAGAAGGGGCTTACATATGTGGAGTGTGTGGGCTGTCCACGAGGAGTTGTCCACCGGACAAAGGGTATGCGTAGTAGCGTCTTTACCACCTAACATGGTTTGAGAGTCTGTAGGTTATGGGTTCTTTGTGAAGAGCTGTGCGAGTGTGTGGGCTGTCCATGAAGAGTTGTCCGTATGACAATGGCTATGTGTAGGAGGCTGGCCTGGCTTGTAGTGGGTACCAGAGGTACTTACACCTTGTGCCAGGTATCCCTTATTAGTGTAGAAGAGGTGTTTCTAGCAGCTTAGGCTGATAGAAGGTAGCTATGGCAAAGCAACTTAGGCTGAACTAGGAGACATGTAAAGCTCCTACTGTACCACTGGTGTCATATGCACAATCTCATAAGAAAACACAATACACAGAGTTACTAAAAATAAAGGTACTTTCTTTTTATGACAATATTCCAAAAGTATCTCAGTGAGTACCCTCAGTATGAGGATAATGTATATACACAAGATATATGTACACAAACCAAAATTAGGTAAGTAATAGCAAGAAAAGTAATGCAAACAGTGTAGAATTACAATAGATTGCAATAGGAGCACATAGGTATAGGGGCAACACAAACCATGTACTCCAAAAGTGGAATGCGAACCACGAATGGACCCCAAACCTATGTGAGCTTGTAGAGGGTCGCTGGGACTGTAAGAAAACAGTGAGGGTTAGAAAAATAGCCCACCCCAAGACCCTGAACAGTAGGTGTACAGTGCACCTACTACCCCCAGAGAGCATAGAAGTCGTGATAGGGGAATTCTGCAGGAAGAACAAACACCAGCAAAGCAACAACAGTGGATGTCTGGACCTGTGTACCTGTAAGACAAGGGGACCAAGTCCAATAGTCGAGAATGGGCAGGAGCCCAGGAAATGCCACCTGAGGGTGCAAGGAAGCTGCCACCTGTTGGAAGAAGCTTGGAGTTCTGCAAGAAAGAAGAAGACTAGGAACTTCTCCGTTGGAGGATGGATGTCCCACGTCGCGAAGAAGCTTGCAGAGGTGTTCCCACGCAGAAAGACCGCAAACAAGCCTTGCTAGCTGCAAGGGTTGCGGTAAAGGTTTTTGGATGCTGCTGTGGCCCAGGAGGGATCAGGATGTCGCCACTTGGAGGAGGGAACAGAGGGGGTGCCCAGCAACTCAGGGTGCCCTCACAAAAGCAGGCAGCACCCGCAAAAGCACCCAAACAGGCACTTTGAAGGAAAGTGAACCAGAGTCCATGCAAAGTCACAAAAGGGAGACCCACAACGCCAGAGGACAACTCAGAAGGTTGTGCACTGCAGGAAGGAGTGCCGGGGACCCAGGCTTGGCTGTGCATGAAGGAAATCCTGGAAGAGTGCACAGGAGCCGGAGCAGCTGCAAATCACGCGGTACCCAGTGATGCAGTCTAGCGTGGGGAGGCAAGGACTTACCTCCACCAAACTTGGACTGAAGAGTCACTGGACTGTGGGAGTCACTTGGACAGAGTTGCTGAGTTCCATGGACCACGCTCGCCAGGATGAGAGGGGACCCAGAGGACCAGTGATGCAGTCTTTTGGTGCCTGCGTTAGCAGGGGGACGTTTTCGTCGACCCACGGGAGATTTCTTCACAGCTTCTGGTGCAGGGTGAAGGCAGGCTACCCCCAGCGCATGCACCACCTGGAAACAGTCGAGAAAGCTGGCAGGATTAGGCGCTACAATGTTGCTGGTAGTCGTCTTGCTACTTTGTTGCGGTTTTGCAGGCGTCCTGAGCAGTCAGCGGTCAATCCTTTGGTAGAAGGTGAAGAGGGAGATGCAGAGGAACTCTGGTGAGCTCTTGCATTCGTTATCTGAAGAATTCCCCAAAGCAGAGACCCTAAATAGCCAGAAAAGGAGGTTTGGCTACCAAGGAAGGAGGATTGGCTACCAAGAGAGGTAAGAGCCTATCAGAAGGAGCCTCTGACGTCACCTGCTGGCACTGGCCACTCAGAGCAGTCCAGTGTGCCCCCAACACCTCTGTTTCCAAGATGGCAGAGGTCTGGGACACACTGGAGAAGCTCTGGGCACCTCCCCTGGGAGGTGCAGGTCAGGGGAGTGGTCACTCCCCTTTCCTTTGTCCAGTTTCACACCAGAGCAGGGCAGGGGGATCCCTGAACTGGAGTAGACTGGCTTATGCAGAGATGGGCACCAACTGTGCCCATCAAAGCATTTCCAGAGGCTGGGGGAGGCTACTCCTCGCCAGCCTTCACACCTATTTCCAAAGGGAGAGGGTGTAACACCCTCTCTCAGAGGAAATCCTTTGTTCTGCCTTTCTGGGCCAGGGCTGCCTGGACCCCAGGAGGGTAGAAACCTGTCTGAGGGGTTGGCAGCAGCAGCTGCAGTGGAGACCCCGGAAAGGCAGTTTGGCAGTACCCGGGTACTGTGCTAGAGACCCGGGGGATCATGGAATTGTCCCCCCCAATACCAGAATGGTATTGGGGTGATAATTCCATGATCTTAGACATGTTACATGGCCATGTTCGGAGTTACCATTGTGACGCTATACATAGGTGACCTATGTATAGTGCACATGTGTAATGGTGTCCCCACACTCACAAAGTCCGGGGAATTTGCCCTGAACGATGTGGGGGCACTTTGGCTAGTGCCAGGGTGCCCACACACTAAGTAACTTTGCACCCAACCTTCACCAGGTGAAGGTTAGACATAAAGGTGACTTATAAGTTACTTAAGTGCAGTGGTAAATGGCTGTGAAATTACGTGGACGTTATTTCACTCAGGCTGCACTGGCAAGCCTGTGTAAGAATTGTCAGAGCTCCCTATGGGTGGCAAAAGAAATGCTGCAGCCCATAGGGATCTCCTGGAACCCCAATACCCTGGGTACCTCAGTACCATATATTAGGGCATTATATGGGTGTACCAGTATGCCAATGTGAATTTGGTAAATTTTGTAACTAGCCTGTTAGTGACAAATTTGGAAAGCAGAGAGAGCATAACCACTGAGGTTCTGGTTAGCAGAGCCTCAGTGAGACAGTTAGGCATCACACAGGAACACATACAGGGCACATACTTATGTGCACTGGGGCCCTGCCTGGCAGGGTCCCAATAACACATAAACTAAAACAACATATATACAGTGAAATATGGGGGTAACATGCCAGGCAAAATGGTACTTTCCTACACTATGCGTAATAGTGTCTTCACCACCTAACATGGTTTGAGAGCCTGCAGGTTGAGGGGTCTTTATGAAGAGCTGTGCACAGGGCAACGGCTGTGCTTTGTAGAGGCTTGGTCACCTAATGGGACTTGGGTGCTTGGAGAAAGTGGGGTCTGTACGAACAGCTCTCCTAAAGGTGAAGGCTCGACCTAGAAGGACTTTGCCATTTTGTACTTAGTTACATATTTCAAAGGCTGTTCTGGTTGGTAGAGTAAATGAAAGAGCTGTGTGGTGGATGGTGCTATTAATGATGCCATAAATAATGTCATTTGAGGTGTAATGAGTGATGACATGAGTGATGTCATTGAACATGTCATGTCTGATGTAATGTGGGAGGTCATAAGCAGTGCTTGGTGGGGCACAAGTTATAGTTAGCTCCTGAAACTGTAACTGGTGAATTGCAGTGTTTTTAAGTTTAACATTGTTCTTTAACTGGCATTTTCACCTAACTATAACCTCACTTTCACCTTTCATTTTTTCAATGATTTTCTAAGATTTAACGTAAGTAGGATATCATTATCAGACCTAACTATAATACACTTTATTTCAGTGAAATTCTAGGGTTTTTTAGGTAAATTTACACACCTACCTATAACATCACTTTAATCTTTGTTTTTTTTCAGTAACTTCTAGGATTTTGTAATGTAAAATAAATAATACTAACATACATAACTATGCATAGTAGGCCTTTCACCATGTAAGAAGGCTTGAGTGGAGGGAGGGAGCTCTCTGTACTAGTGGCTCCGCCACGTAATTGGGCTCTCCATGAGGGGCAGAGCAGACTGTGAGTAGTAGAGGCTTGCCCAACTAAGGGAGCTTGAGTGCGGGGAGAGAGAAGGCCCTAAGAACAGTCTGCGCACTAAGAGCAAGCTATGCACAGTGGGTGCTTTCCACTAAATAAGCTTGGATCTTATGTCCTATTTTGTCTTTGATTTTTCATGATTCAAGGACCAAGTCCATGAGTCCTGTAATGGTAGCTGCAACATTTTTCTTTCTCTTGTAGCCATTAACTACGTCCTTCGCTCTGACGGGACCCCTGTGGTGCCAACCAATCAGATTTCTTTTTTTTGTCATTTTCTTTCCAGCAGTGACATTATCAATGATGTTATAAAAGATGTTATGATTGCTGTAATATCTGGGGTAATTAGCAGTGCATGGCAAGGGTACAAGTTATAGTTACTTGAAATAACTCTAACAGCTGAATTTCAATGGTTTTGTATGTTTAAAATGTGAGCCTAACTATAACATCCCTATAACATTTGTTTTTTAAGTGAATTTCTATGTTTTTTAAAAATGTAAAGTAATTTTCATTTCTTTACATTAAGTGCACAGCATTTGACCATGCACGCTTGGAGTTGGACCACCCAACCCGCCCCACGTACGGCCTTTGGCCGTACGTGGCAATGGTTGGCGGCAGGACCTGGCTGAAAGCCAGGGCATGTGACCTACCCCATGGCTCTCATGAAGTGCTTTTTTTGCTTGACGGAGATGAGATCATATTTCTGTGCATGAAGAATGTGTCTCCAAAATCAGTGGGAAAAGTGTTCAGGGGACCTTTTAATAAAGTGTGCTTTCTCCTTGTAAAATGGGGGGAAGACATTGCACATCACTAATGTATATGGGGACAGGGCCAAAAGGGTGGGGCTTCTAGGCTATTTTACATACTTGTAGTTTTCAAAAGGAATAACATGTTATTTGGTCTCAGAAGCAGATGACAAGAAAGAACCCACTCGTCACAGTCTCTACATGAGATATTGCACTCAAAAAAAGCAAAGGTCAAGCACCTCCTTCAAGGTTTACAGATAACTTTTCATGATGGAAATGCAGAGAAAATACACTTGCTTTGCTTTGGCTAGGTGCACCAAGTTAGGATGATTAGTACTTTACAGAAGTGGAGCCTCAATTTGGGCACCTGCTTTGTTTTATATGTAAGTGCTTTGCCATTGAGGTTTAATATCTGTGAACTGACCTTTGTGCCAGAATGAATACTACTCTGCATACTGCCCGGGTAAGATTCATTATTTGTTTGCGAGGGGAGCCCTAAGGCCCGTGGTCCCTTTCGATTCCCTGCCTCTTGCTGGAGCCAGCATTGCTCCCACACACAGGGAGCTGATGAAAATGCAGCTCCCTAGGTGTGGGAGCAATACTCTCATCTCTTTCCCTGCCCGCATCTCTGCGAGCAGGGAAAGAGATAAAAACTATGCTCCAGCAAGCAGGATTATTTTGACAGCTCCTGCTTGCTGGAAACAGAGTGTTTGCTTTTGCTTGGTGGGAGCTGACAAAGCTCCCTCTAAGCAAAAGCAACCAGCTACCTCTTGAGGGTGGGTTCCTCCGGAGGTAGCAGGAGCCAGCCCTGGGAGGGGGTGATGGTCCCCAGGGCTATATATGGCTACAGGAGGGCGGCTGGGCTGCCCCCTCCTTTGTTCTGCATGGGCTGGCCCCGGGAAGGTGGTGGTCCTTGGGTTCGTTCCCCCTCCTTCATTTTTTATAAATTATTGGCCCTGAAGAGGTGATGGTCCCAGGGGCTGGGAGGTCTGCCCAGACCCACTCCTTAATATTCAATGTAGCCCAGGGAGGTGGTGTCCCCAGGGGCCCAAGTGGGCCACAGGACTGCCCCATTCCTTATTAATATGTAGGCCCAGGGAGGCGGTGGTCCCTGGGACATTTTAAAGCCCTTGGAGGGGGGGTCCGAAATGCCCTCCTCCTTTTTTTTATAGCTAACTATGTCCCCGGGACATGGCCCACTTGGGGACAAAACTAAAAACAAGTGCGGAAACAGCTCTTGGTTTTTTTTTAATTCACAGCAAATATGCAAATATTTTGAGAATTTCGCTCTGATTTTTAAAAAAAAAACGTTTTTGCCCTGACGGACTTCCAGGGGGAACCCAGCACCAAGCCTAGGGGGTTAGGGTATTCATACCCTGCCCCCTTTTCTTTTTTGTGTTCAGTATTCATGAAGTATTCATGCTTCTAGATATACAAATTTGGATTTCCGGTAATATCTCAAAAACTACTGAACCAATTTACACCAAATAACAAAAAGTGTGATTTCTGGACCAAATGCTACCCTTCTGCCACCTTTGGTGTAGTTCCATCCCGTGGTTCAGGCTGTAGGCATGTCTAAAATCTCCATGAGAATTAACACGGGAAACTCACTTTTTTGATTCCCACTTTTTCTCGGCCCCCGCTTAACGGATCAAACCAAAAACTTTAATGCACAACAAGACCCAGCTTGACAATTTGTTTGGAAAATTTGATGAAGATTCGTCAAACAGTGCCAAAGATAAATCAAGAAAATTCTCTTTCTCTGGAAACTAGGTCCTAACTATAACAACCTACTGGCAACCATCAGTTGGATATATATATATATATATATATATATATATATATATATTAGCAGGATGTTACAGTTAGGAAAGAAAAAATTAAATTTAAAAAATCTTAGACACTCACTAAAAAAAACAAAGGTTACAGGGACGTTATAGTTATGTTCACATTTTACATGCACAAAACCATTGAAATTCAGCAGTTATAGTTACAGATATTCCAAGTAACTATAAGTTGTGCCCTAAGGTACTGGTAACTATAACTCACGCTCCCAGCATGCACAGTTTTCCCATCAATAATTTTACAGCAAATGCTGCTGAGATATTATCAATGATGACATATAAGATATTAGGAGTGTTGTAATATGTGGAATAATTAGAAGTGCATGACGAGGGCGCAGGTTATAGTTACTTTAGAGCATGAATTATAGATCCCACTTTTCTAACTCAGCTGGGCATTTGAGGATGGGGTCCCCACGGACAAAATCGGCCTGGGGACGGGGCCACGTGCACCCCCTCCTGTGTGTATATATATATATATATATATATATATATATATATATATATATATATATATATGCTATGATCTGGCTCACCCCGAGGGAAGGGGGGGAACAAATGAAAAAACAAGTGTAGGGGACTGTGCTTTTCTTTTATTTTCATATTTGTTTGGATTCGCTGATCATCCACAAATTTGCGGCAAAAGTTTCAGGAACCATTTTTTGGGGAACCTGGAGGGGTCTCTGTGTCACCCCACCACCAGGTCTAGGAGTACATGGTATTCCTATACTGCACTCTTCTATTTTCTTTTTACTTATTTCTTGGGACTTAGCTCAGTCCGAGTCCCAAGATGGCTGCCAGCATTTCCTGGTTGAAGTGCTGGCAGCCAATCAGATCTCAGCTTGAGATCTGTTGTTGTCCACGGAGGATTTGCATCACTAGGTATTTATAGTTTTTTTTCTTTAATAGTGCCAAAACTACTGAATGGGTTTACACCAAACCACAAAACAGGGCTCTTTTTGGACCAAGAGGTAGCTTTCTGCCGTATTTAGTGTAATCCCATTTAGCGGTTCGGGCTGTAGTCGTATTCAAAATCCCTATGGTAAACTGCATGGCGCAAACTTGTTTTGGGACCCCCCTTTTTCTCGGCCCCTGCTTCATGGATCACCCCAAAACTTACCAGACAGCAGCTGAAGTTACCAGGCCACTACTGTTGATAACTTTGCGAAGGTTTGTCAAATGGCACCAAAGTTATTAGCAAAACAAAAAATGCTTTGTCTATAGGAATTAGATCCTAATTGTAACTACCCGGAATGATCCAGTAATTGGAGACGTGGTGCCAGATGTGGTAAAGCCAAGTCCATGAGGCAAGAACTTGTAGTCAGTAGTCCAGAGTTAACTAGAGAGAATACATTGTTTACATATAACCTGGATTCAGGAACTGTCACAAGTGTAAGGTTTTCTTTTAGGGATCAACACATCTCAAGTGTCCTTGCCATTAATGGAAACCCCTATATGTATTAACAAGAGCCTGCATAGTAAAACTGAATTTTCAGTCTATGTCCTCAAATGCTTCTGTCCCAAACTCTATGTAAGGAGTACAACTTTAAAAGTTCACCTTTGAATCCTACAACACATTAGAGCAATTAGGAACAGAGTCCATACTTATTCCCTAGCCCGTCACTTTGAGGACTGCCATGGTGGCTGGGAGGGTGAATTGAGGTATTTTGTACTTCATTCAGTAGTCATAAGAGTGCAGGGTAAAAACAGGGAACAGCAGCTGATAAGATTAGAATCCCTGTACATTCTCATGCTCAACATAAAGGCCCCTAGAGGCTTAAATGTAGAGGAAGATTTGCATGTCAATTTTTCGAGATTGACTTTAGGTCACTAGATCCGCACACCAGATTCAGCCATAGGGATATGGTGACACTATTGTATATTGGTCCAAGTTTTTATCAGGTAGTCAGTAAAAGTCTCACATGTATGTATTTATTTTTTGTTCTTTAGTTGGAGGGTTGTGCATAGCAGAAGCACATTGCATGGAAGTGGTTTCACTAGACTTGTATGTTTTTGAGTAAATATTATGCATAAGAAGCAGTTTTGTCAAACAAGTGTGTGTTCTCCCACTTGGGTTGGCAGGCCTAAGGTGGCAAATGTTATGACATATTGTGACCCTGTTTGTCAATTTAATCTATTTACTTTAATTTCATGTATTTCACTTTTGACCTTAAAGAAATGTTATTAGGTTTAATCAAAGAAATGAGAACTGCAATGAATGGTAATTGCACAGTGACATTTCATTTTGTACCCCTCTTGAGTATTTTCTTCTAGGCTGATGGGTCAGGCAACACATCAATGATGTGATACTTTTAGATTATAAATATGGGTGTTTGTCTAAACATGGTGGTTTTGAGAAAGGCAGCATTGGATGGAGTTTCAAATGGTTCATAAGTCTTTTTTTCCCCACGATCATGGAGTCCTGACTCAGTCGCGTCCCCCTGCATGGCCCCCGTGAAACATCATAACAGAGTTGCGAACCCTGGTGCGAAAGCAAAACAAAAATGACACATTCAAACAAACTTTCACACACCCACTGACAGACCTACTGAGACACTTAGACACCCATCTACAGACCCTCACAGACACTTGTACACCCACTCAGAGACCCACTCAGTCATACACCCACTCACAAATCCACTGATTATCATGCATCCACTCACAGATCTGCTCAGACCCTCAGGTACTTACTGACAGACCCACTGAGACCTTCACTCACCCACTCACAGACCCAGACAGACACTCATGTACCCACATACAGACCCACTCAGACACTGATGCACCAACTCACAGACCCACTCAGTCATGCACCCGCTCAGAGCCACTCTGATCATCATGCACCCACTCACAGACCCATTTAAACCCTCACTCACCCACTCACAGACCGACTCAGACCCTCATGTACTCACTGACAGACCCTTTGAGACCCTCACTCACCCACTCATAGACCCACTCAGACATTGATGCACTCACTCACAGATCCACTCAGACACTCATGCACCCACTCACAGCACCCACTCTGACTGACATGCACCCACTCACAAACCCACTCAGACACTTAAACACCCAGCCACAGACCCAGACAGACACTTGTACACGCACTCAGAGACCCATGAGTCATACACCCACTCACAGACCCACTGGCATCCTCATGAGCCACTCACAAACACAGTGACATTATACAGCCACTGAAAGATCCAATCTGACTGTCATACAGTCACTCACAGACCCACTGAGGCACTCATGCACCCTCTCACAGACCCACTGTGACCATTGTGCACCCACTCAGAGACCCACTCAGACACTCATGCACCCACTCACAGACCCACTCACGCACCCATCCACAGACCCAGACAGACACTTGTAAACCCACTCAGAGACCCACTGAGTCACTCATACACCCACTCACAGTCTGCACTGGCACACCCATGCAGACACTCACAGATGCAGTGGCATCATACGGCCACTGAAAGACCCAATCAGACTCTCACACACCCACTCACAGATCCACTCAGACACACATGCACCCACTGACAGACTCATTTACATATAATGATGCACCCACTCACAGACCCACTGAGACCCTCATGCATCCCCTCACATACTCACTCAGAACCCCATGCAGTTTCTTAGAGACCCAATCAGAACCTCATTCACCAAGTCACAGACCCACTCCGACACTAATGTGCCCACTCACAGACCCAGTGAGAAACTCACACCCACTCACAGACCCATGCTGAGAGTCATGCAGCCACTTACAGACCTTCTCACACACTGATGTACCCACTCACAGACCTACTGAAACCCTGATGCAGCCACTCACATCCTCATGCACCCACCCACAGACCCACTCAGACACACACACACACCCACTCACAGACCTGGTCAGACTTTCATTCATCCACTCACAGACCCAGTCAAAATATCAGTAATCCACTCACAGACCCACTCAGAATGTCACACACTGTTCTTAGACCCACTCAAACACTTATACATCAACTTAGAGACTTCATTAGATTTCCACTGAGGTTTTAAGAAATGAATTGTGACATGAAGAGACATGAAAGAGAAACATACGGTGATGTTGTGCATTGAATATGTACTTTTGGTTTGTGAATCCATGACAGTCGCGACTCCAGTTTTAAAAAAAATCAGATTTTCTTTTTCATTTAAAGAGTGTATGGGGTATAGGGTAGCTCTAATAAGAGCCTTTTTTATTTATTGTGTGTATATGTTTTAAACAAATGAGAGTGGATGCAGAGTGTAAAGTTGCTGAGGAAAACTCTGTTGCCTTCTTCAGTGAAGTGCTCACCATCTTGTCTAGCTATGCTATCCATTTGAAACTGAAGGTTATTATTGTAGATGCAGCCCATGCTATGGTCTTTGAGGAATGGTGACAAAAATGTATTAACACGTTTCCTAGATTTGTCAATCTGTTTACAGAATTTATTTCACCACTTCCATTTCTGCCTCTGGCATATGTTAGACTACACAAAGGAAGTGTGAGGGAAAAGGTGCATACATTGAACAATGGTATCCTTCCTTAGGTTTTCTAATCTTATCCCAGTCACTGTGCCCAGGTTATTGCCACCACAGTGCATAATCATGAGGTGAGGTGTTGGCAATCTCTAATGCTTACAACCAATTGGTGTCACTTTAAACCTCTCTGGCCAGCCCAAGTAATATCCACATTAAGCAAACCCAGGTCCCTATCAACGCCACTCTTTCTAGAAGACTCACTAGCCCAAAAAACATAGCTGTGATGTACAATCCACACTCTGAACATTTTGAAGGAAAACAGCTGTTGCACACAGAGAAAGTTGCAGCTGAATGAAGGAGTTCTCAAAATGTGAGGTGGTTAAAATAGAGGGAGCACCTGATTTAAAAAAGCATCTATTTGATTGGATGTTGTAAATATGCTGGTAGATAAAACAGGTTATGGCTAGAAATATTAAGTAATTTGTTGTCTGATTAGTTCTTATTGTTTCTTAAAGAAGTCATCTTATTTTGAATATGATTACATTTTGTAGTAGTCAACCACACTTGCTACATAACATATTAATGCTAGTCTGCTCAAAACAAAAAAAAATCCCATGAACTTTTGTCCTACTGGTACAAAAGAGTGTTCTAGAGGAGGTTGCTATGGTAGCTGTGGAGAAAGAGTGTGGTGGAAGGACAGCTCTTAAAGCAGACATTTATTTTCGATAAAAGTGACGTTATGGTGGACAAGGAACTGAAAATAAATGATTTTTTCCGATTCAATATTATCCCTTAATTTACGATGTAGATGAAACTGTACAAAAAAAAATGTTAAATATATTTTCGAACCCCCGACTGGAGTAGTGACTCCGTCACAACGTTACATGGGGGTCAGTGCAGGGAGGCGTGACGGAGTCACGACCCCAGCAGCAAACAGTAGGAAATTTGACTTTTTACCAAAAATACAAGAAAGGGTTAATAGTCACTAACCATTCAGACGTGGAATAGCATAAATGAAACATGAAACACAGTTTCTGATTTGATAAGTACGACTGTATCACTGAGAACAAGGGTGGACAAGTTGCTTGGAGTAAGAGTGTTGTACCATTCTTATTCTGAGATTTCATTGTTATATAAAAAAAACAGCCAGAGTAATATTGTGATACTATTTTACCTATCAACAGATGCTATTACCAGGTATGTTACAAAAACTATTAGTTTCAAAACAAGTTGTGTTTGGAAATAACAGTGATAGGGTGTTCATGATACAGACAAAACTATATTAGCTGAGCTATAGATAAAGAGGTTTTGAAACTTTTATTCAGATATATAGGAATATACCTAATATTTTAGGAAATGATTAACAGTAGAAGGTTGTAAATGATGTGGTTTACATATAAAGGGTCTAATTTATGAGGCCTGTGGGACAGGGTGGTGCAACAAGTGTCATTTTGTGCTGGTATGTTCCACAGGGAAAGAGGAGAATGTGCTATATGTGCAGGATATCTGTCTGTTCTCTCACACTGTGCTGTCACATAAACTGCTACCTATTGCTAATGCAGGCATCCTTTGTTATGCAGCAAGGCTGCCTGTGTTGTGGGGATGATTGATTTGCTCCAGGGAGGGACACACTGCTGCACAAACAACAATGATAAGAGGTGTTTTTTGTTTGTGTGACTGCTGAAGAATTATATATAGAATAACTTATTGGGTATACACTAATGCATACAGAGTCAGGTTCACTGTGGCACTTATGCACAAAGTAATAGACACAAATACATATTTCTTCTTTAAAAACAACAGTTAGAAGCATAGACTGATAGCTTTGGTAAGAAAGTGAAACAATTAATAAAAATACATGTATGTTGCCTACAATGCTGTTATGTGACTGAATGTATGAAGAGTATATTATGATGATATATAATTGAACAGTGTCTTATCTAAATGTAAATCTGTTGCTATATTGTTTTCTCTCCCAGATATTTTTAGTAAGAAGAAATAATCAAGATGCCAAAAAAAGTCAAACCTAAAGAAAACTAAGGAAACCTACTAAGTACTTGCAACACAGAAAGAAAGGCGGTACATGAGGACCATGCTCAAAGAAAAAGGAGCTGCTGGTAAGAGAAGCAGAAATAAAACTATATGTGGGTAACTTCAAATTGTGAAAAATGATGTTAATAAAAAGGGATGTTTCAAGTCAATGAAGAAGGTACAAAAATCATGTGAAATGCCCAGTAAGAAATTATTAGAGAAACCAGATAGGTTAAACAGAAAACAGCACCAGTTTATGGAAATTAGAGTTAGAATGTTTCTTGCCAGAGTAATTCAGAATCTTCTTAAAAATATGCAAAATAGTGCAAAAGGAGAAGGGATGTACTGAAAGAAAAATAATGTGTTAAGAATGTAGTTGATAAGGCTTTTGCCTTAATGTGGAAGTTTTTTATTTTGATTCTCACTAGAATGAGAACACTGGATAAAACAGTATTAAATATGAACAGATGAAGCCAAAGAAAAAGACTAATTAATAAAAGTAAATTTTGTAAAAACTTCAGTACAGAGCCTTTCTTTAATGAAGAAGTGTATTCACAAGAGAACAGATTAGTGCATGCAGTTTATTCAACTGGTCGATGTTAGGAGGTGAAGGATGGGATTCCTGTTCAAAAAGAAGAGATTTGTTTGTTACAAATGTGGAAGACATGGTAGCTGGAGATATTCAGGGTAGGAATTGACAAGCCCCTGTTTAAAAATTGAACTGCAGGGACATTTATAGTAGTCATCAAGAATCAATTGATTTGTTAAAGAGTTTTGTATTTGACTTTGCGTGCAGAAGTTTGAAAAAAAACTTCAATTTTGCAAGAATTACATCCTTCAAAGTAAGAAAATATAGTAATTTACTACAAGGACATTTACAAGCCTGTTTATCGAAGAAAGTGTGCCAAAGCCCCTTTCATCACTTTAGAATGTTGACAGCTCACCACACAAAAATACAAAGGTTGTTTTGAAGACTTTACTATGTGAAGACTCCAGCATTATGTCTAGGAGAGATGAATAGAGTACTTTTGCATGGGACAGTAGGGGAAGTATAAAAACGCTTATGAGGATGTGGAATTTCACTTTTTTGGCTCTGATGTGGATTGTAAGGAGAATGAGGAATTTATAAGTCCTATTGTTGAGGAACAGAGCACAGGTATTCCTCCTGAGAAATGTGAACAATAGATTATAAAGTTTAAAACAGATTGTTCAGAAAAACCAAACTATGTTGTAGACGCACTAACTACAAAAGTCAAACATGAAATGTAGATGTATTTTCCAAAACTGAAGGGGAAAACAGAGAGAAGTGGAAATATTTTGCTTTTATTTATTTGCAGACCATTTTGACTTGTCCATACAGCAAGTTATATTTAAGTACTGCTGTGAGAAGGAGGAACAGAAAACACCAGCTAGAGCAAAGTATAACAGATAAGAACTTGTGACTATTCCAGAACAACTACAAGAGTTAAATGTATAGGAATCTATATTTATACAAACTATTCATCCATTTCAAGTGATTATACGATTGGAACCAAAATCAGGTAAATTGCACTCAACAGAGTTATTGAAAGACCTTAAAGGAGGATTAGTGTATTTGCCATTAGTTTTTAAAAAGAATGTTGAAACTGTAGGAATAGAGAAAGGCAATAAGGAGCCACCTATTATCCTAGCAAATTGTGTACCAACTAAACATAACACAATGTGGCAAGAGTTAGTTGATGTTAATAAAGTTAAACAAGCAACATTATACTTAGTACAAAATAATGTTTATTATAAAAATGTTGATGTGGAAGCTGATGTAGCAAATGTTGATGATAACTGTTTGCTAGGTAGTGGACAAATAGAACAAGTTAATCCATCCTGATCAGAGAAAATTTATGACCACTACAGCATACATCCATTACATTCCAAAGACGTCATAGGTGATGCTATTGACCTTTTCCAAATTAAGTAGGCTAAAGGAGCTCCTATGAGTGTGTGGGAAAAAAGTTTAGAGGCTCTCTGTTTTTTTCCACTTGTTTCCCACTGGAGTAGGAGATCGGTATGATGACTGGCCCATACAAGTACCAGCAGCTGAATACGATCAACATGAATATATTCAGAGGATCCAAGATTCAGAAGGGTATCCCATATATAGTTTACCTTCTTTTTGAGAGTGACCTGTCTGGTCTTTCGTATGCAGTAAATCACATTCTAAAAACAGGGGTTAATCTTACAAATACGTCTACCAGTGAATTTGTTAACTAACTTCAAGAAAAAGATGACAATTTAGAATACATCTTCATTAATTTAATGGCGTGCCAACGAGGCACCAATGAATATTGGTACCATCTTCATGGAGAACTGAAGTGTATGCTGAGAAACCTGGGACCACCAATGTGGTTTTTGACATTGAGTTGCACAGACTATTCATGGGATGGCCTGACTGAATTCTTAAGAGAAGCAAACTCTAACCTAAAAGATATCAATTTAAAGGCAGCTGGAGAACTATGCTCATTAAATCCTGAAAATGTTTGCAGATATTTCAACGGCAGGTATCAAGCTATGCTTGCATCTATCTGCAACAAAAGCAATCCTCCTCTTGGAGACGTGAGTGATTTATTTTGATGAAAAGAGTACCAGGCAAGTTGAGCTCCTCACATTCCCATGATACTATGGATAAAAGATGCACCCAAATTTGGGCACAAAGTGATGAGTTTGTGTTGTCTTTTATAGAACAGTATGTCACAAGTAGCATACCAAAACAAACTGCTGAAAGAGGTCTCACACAACACTTTTTGCATTTTCAAAGACAGATGTTGGAAGTAATGTTGTTGTACATACAGGTCTAAGGGAAATATTTACTGAAGATGTCGATTTGGATTTCCACGACTTGTAATTTAAAATGGAACAGCTTTTTGGCTTCATTCAGATATACTGTGACACCAAAATCACCCAAAAAACATATAAGTTAAAGAGAACTGAAGATTCCAAATATATTAATGACTACAACCCTATGATTTCAAAAATGTAAAATGATAACATGGACATACAATTTGTTGCAGACAACTCCATTGCCGTGGCTCGGTATGTCACATTGTACATCACAAAGTCTGAAAAAACTGAGATGAAGGAGATGTGGTAGGAGATTTATGCAGAGACACTCTGCAAGAAATTGTATTCCTTCAGCTTGAAAATGCTTTCACATACGGAAATGGGATCCCATGAAGCCTGTGACAAACTGAGTTCTGCAAGTTTCTTTTCAAAATCAAAAGAAATTGTATGAGTAAGTCTTGGTCTAGCTACTAGAACCAGAAAGTACAGACATTGTAAAATCAAATATGTTGGATACAAACTATCCAAGAAGAGGTCCACAGCTAGAAGACAAGTGCCTTTATGAAATTCTTCAAATGTAAAGACACAGAAGTAAGGTAAGTGAAATCATAGAAGAAAGGAAATACGTAGTACGTGGTTGTGACGGATGTTTAGTGAAACATGGAAAAGAAAACCTAACTAACCACCCAAAACGTAGCTTCCAAACATCTGAGAAAAAATAATAATTTTATTTAGCACTTCTTCAACTTTTCAAACCTTGGCATAGTGAATTGTAATTACTTGGGGATTATGACTGCTATGAAGATTGTTTTAATACTGTTAAAGATAGTATTGAGTGTCCCCATGTTCGCAAACTACTTACAGATGTTAAATGATGAGATACAGCAGGAATAAATGATTGCTGCTGAGGATAGTTTTCAAAGTAGCCAAAGTTCTGCATCTTCAAGCAGTATCCTCTTGGAAAACCTATTATTGAAAATGAAGCTGGAGTAGCTATGAATGAAGTGGAAACTGCCATGGAACAAGCTAGACAAACATTTGTAGATCTGGAACAATTAGTTGGACAACTCAATGACGAGCAAAAAGAGATTTATATTGAAGTTAAAGAGAAAATAGAACATGCATTGCTACATGAGAAATGGCTATGCAATTGCTCATTATTCAAACCAATACTACTATATATTAACTGTCAGGCTGGTACTGGAAAAAGCTTTTTCTTCAAAGTTATCTCTAATTATCAACAGAAAACTACAGAATCAAACTTGCTGCCTGTAGTGATAGCACCTACTAGATTAGCTTCACAGAATATCAAGGGAATAATGTTAC
The DNA here is from genome assembly GCF_031143425.1 of Pleurodeles waltl. Lineage (NCBI taxonomy): Eukaryota > Metazoa > Chordata > Amphibia > Caudata > Salamandridae > Pleurodeles > Pleurodeles waltl. The sequence goes on from NC_090447.1 coordinate 715,337,814, forward strand.
ATAGACTAGTAATGCTACCAGTTGAAAATGAAAATAAACTGAAATACTAGAGGTTATCTGGTGAAGCTTGTCATGAGGTGGCAAGAGTATTGAAGAAAATAAAGCTTTAATTATTGATGAGGTGAGCATGGTCTCCAATCTCATGCTTGCCTTTGTTCACCTGAGAATGCAACAGGTACTCAAAACGGAGTAGAACATCTTGTTTGGAGGAAAGCATTTGATTGTTTTTGGAGACCTACTACAGCTAACTCCTGTAAAAGGACAGCCTGTTTTTAAAACTCTTTCACATGAAGAGACTCAAAGCTCATTGGGATGTATTGACAATGTAAATATTTGGCAATATTTTCAATACAATGAACTTATTACAAATATGTGTCAAGCCTCTGACATAGGATATGGAAACATTCTAAAGGACATTAGAGTAGGTGTTCTGATAGAGGAGGGAAGACTTATGTTGGAAAGTTAACTTATCAAGAAACTCTCTTCCTCTAAGAAGATAGCAGTAGAGCTAATGTGTAACTTTTAAATAGAGGAGACACATGTAATTTCTTTGATGTCTACACTTCAAGAATGTGCTGAAGAATTACTAAAACATTTTGGAGATTACTTCTACTGACAAAATGAAACACCAAGGAGTAACTGTCCTGCTGAATGAAAAATTACAAGAAGCATTGGACTCTTTGGAGACATCTGGATCCAGGACTGCTGGACTAGAGAAGTGTTTGCCTGTCTGCAAAAACTGTAGAGTAATTCTAAGATGTAATTTAAATATAAAAGAAGGATTGGTAAATGGTGCAGTGGGTAAAGTTTTGATTTCATAAATCTTTCTAACCGTGTTGAGGTTGAATTTTTAGCCATATAGTTTGATCAGGTTGATGGCATAAAGAAAATAGGACGAGTTGTTGTATGGTTTTTGCTTGTAAAAGATTTGTATATCCGACGAAAACAGTTTCCTCTTTGTCTTACATATGCAGTAACAATCCACAAGTCTCATGGCATAAATGTTGACATTACATTTATTAATATCAGAAGTACAGTTTTAAAGAAGGAATGTCATATGTAGCATTGTCTCGGGTTTGAACATTATATGATTTGTTTTTGATTCATTTTGATGAAAAAAAGCTTAGTGCAGATGCAAATTGTTTGAGAGAGTACAACTGATTAAGAAGTGAATATGCTTGTCATCTAGGACAGTACCCTGTTTATGAAAAGTGTATATTATGCCCTAAGCAGAAACTAACAAAACAATCAAAGAACATTATAGAAAAGACCAAAAAGAAAGCTAAAGAAGAAAGTGTCAAGAAAAAAAAACTGGAAAAGGATGGAGATATTGTAGGTTACCAGTTGGACAACACTACTGGTGTAAACCGCTGTGCTAATGTTGTTCTCAATGTTCTCTTCCATTTACCACGTTGTAAATGCAATCCAAGAAAAACCATTGTACAAAGCACTAAGTAATTGCCTTCAACGCTTATCTTGTGACAGAACTGTAATACATTCTGCTTCATGCATTCCATAACTAGAAGACAAATATAGTGGATCTGTAGTATTTATTCTAAATGCTCAACAAAATTCACAGGAATGGTGATGATTGGCGTTTTAGAAGATGAAGATGTAAATATTGATGACATATTTGGACTGAGTTATACATGGAACCATGAGTGTGAAGATTGATCTTTCACATCTAGAACTAAAATCCAATCTGAGCGATTTCAGTACTTAACCCTGCCAGATTCTAAAACTGTGGCTAATAAAAAAGAGTGACCAAAATATGACTTGTCCAAGCTGCAAATGTATTCTCTACATTGCTTATACAGTGGAGTGTTAAATGCATTATAGCAATGTTTTGGTGATGCAGAGCAGATGGAACAAAAGTGGACACTGAGATTACAAACTTTAAAGCTGGACAGATATCAATTTCTGGTAAAACATACTGTACTTTGGCTATCATTTTCCATAAAGGCCTAAATATTATATCAGGACATTTCTATACTATATATTTAAAGACTTAAACTGGATGGAAGGAGTGCAATTAGAGCAGTCTGCAATTTAAAAAAAACCCTACCTTTTAGACTTCCTAATTCTTAACTAATATTCCTTCAGCCAAAGTTCTAAGTCTGTTTTCTTTAAAAAAAAATTTAGATAAGGTCTTACATGTTGACATATATAGTGCTATTCAGCTTATGAGGGAGCAAGTCTTCAAAAATATATCAATACATGAATTGTGCATAAATGAGATGAAAGGATTTCTTTTATAAAAACATACGTCATTTTTTTCTCTACATGGATTTTCAATTTTCAGGGGTGATGTCAACAAAATTATATCCAAAACGTAAAGGACCTCATTATGACCCTGGCAGATGGGGAGAAGTGGCGGTAAAACCGCCAACAGGCCGGTGAAAAAAAAATTGAATTATGACCATGGCGGTTACCGCCATGGTCATCCGCCACTCCTCCACTCCGACCGCCAGGGCGGTGACGACCGATGGGCTGGAGACTTTGGTCTCTAGCCCAGCAGCCGTCACCATACCGCCGGCAGTATCAGGACCCTGCATACCGCCATGGATTTCGGGTGGTTTGGACCCACCACGAAATCCATGGCGGTCGGCACTATCAGTGCCAGGGAATTCCTTCCCTGGCACTGATAGGGGTCTGACCCACCCCCCTTCCCCACCCCGAGTCCTCCCCCCACACCCCCACACCCCTGCCACCCTCCTAAGGTGAAAGATTGTTTTCCCCACTGTTCAATGATGATTATACAGTACTATGTTTATAGGTGCTAGTATAAAGAAACTGAGAATAGAAAATATGGAAACTGAAATGTTTTAGTAAATTGTGATATACTGCTATAGCATAATAATGTATACTGATTTGTTTTACATCAATATTTGGAGAGATATGTCATCAAAATTGTGAAGATAGCAGACTGGCAGAAAGTATTTGTTTCTGGTACATACTGACACTTGTTTATTCTTAGTCAATATTCTTTATTGGTATAACAGTGTGTTTTCTGGTTTCTGACCTATATAGTGTGTGACACACACTTACTCAGTGTGTCATGTAGGTACTCATATAACTGTACATACATCACTTATACATTCACTCAATCATTTATTCACTCATTCACGCAGATATACTACCACTCAGTCACACATACTCCACCCATACATTCTTTAATTCATCCATATATCAATACTATACCCATTTAGCCATATACCAGTAATGTATTCACTTACTCAGACATAGATGCACTCATGCACCCAGTTACTTAACCATACAGTACCAACTACAAAATCTCACTCACGGATGACATTACTCTTATATCGACTCACTCACCTAAACAACCACTTACGTACCCAATCATTTATGGATACAAACACTGATGCATGCTATCACTCACACATCCAGTCAGTCATGCACCCATTCTCTCACTCAGTGCCTCACTCATCCACCCACTGAGTCATGGATACACCAAGTAATATACCCACTGACACACCTATGTAGTCACGTATGTACCTATTCACTAACAAATACAGGAAGTCATGCATTCTCTCTAAACGATGATCCCACTAATATACCCAGTCACACACCTATTCAACCACTCATACACCTAGTCAGTAACACATACACCACGTATGCACCCTATCACTCTTCCATACATCTACTCATGCACCCACTCACTCACCAATACAACCACTCATGCAACTTATCGGTCATACATACACACCCTCACGCAGCCATTCACTCTGCCATGCAGCCAATCATGCTCATATGCACTTAATAAAACAGACACTGAAGTACCCAGTCACTCATCCATACAGTGACTCCCACATGCATTCACTCATCTACACAAGCACTCACACACCCATGCACTCACCCATACAGCCACTCACATAACCAGTCAGTCAGGCGTAAAGGCATTCATGCACCCTACCACTCACTCATACAGTCAGTTATGTACCGATTCAGTCACCCATACACTCGCACATACCCTTTCACTCACCTATACAGACACTCATGCACCTAGTTACTCACCCAACTCACTCTTGCAATTTAGTTTTAACATGAAAGATGTGGTTCTAAAAAGAACTGTTATTTTGTTTTGTGGGTTTTGTGTGTGTTTGTTGTGCTCTTTTAACTATTTAGATTTTTTTGTGTTTTAGTGGTATTTTCTGAAAAAAAGGAACATTACATGCAACGGCAAGCAAAACAATTTGCATAGTCCGTCAAAGTAGAAAAACTAAAACAATGGCATTTTAACATTCGTGCGCCTTGATTGTTTGCACCAGATTTGGAACAGCTTGGTTGCCAACACTCAAAACTGAACTCCAGAAATATGGCGTGCACCAAATGATGGTCCTGGCTGGTGAGGAGATGCATTGGAATCACCTTCCTTCACCAGCCTCTGTATTTTCGCTCTTGGAAATCAAGTAGAGTGCATCCTGCTAAGATTTTTGAACATGCCCGATGTCCCACAAGAGTATTTCCTCTCACTCCCTATGGACAACACCTTCTCACAAAGAGTGCATGCCACTTTCTGAGCATTTACTTTTTTTCTCCTTTCTTCTTGTGCAGTTCCTCTTCCTCTAAGATGCTGATATCCTCCATGTCCTGCTGCTCTCCTGAAGCTTCTGTATCCAAAAAGAAGAAGAAGGACAAAAAACACCAAATCACAGGGACTAACTCTTGGGTTTGGTAGAGAAGTGTGAAAACACATAGCCACTCCCAAACTAAATTGCAATACATGGGACCTCTCACTATGGAAGATGGAAAGGGTCTCAGCCAAGGATTGGATTAGTTTATGTACCATGCATGGCAAACTGTCAGCAAGGGGTCATACATTCACCTAATTTCCCCTCCTATGTACAGCGTGTCAGTTAAGTTGTATGAGTTGGAGTTCAACCGGTACTATAACTGGAAGCAGTTATTGTTAGCACATGATGTGCTCAATGAAATGAGAAGCCTCAACACACCTTGATCGGTTTATTTACCAGTTAAAGACCTCCAATCTACATATCATTGAAAACATCTCTGTATAGCAATGCAGTGCAAGGTACCAATGCTTGCCAACATGTTTTGGTCACAGAACACGTCATGGTGACATTTAGTGCTACAGATTTCCTAACGCCATTCTCAGCCATTTTTATACTAACACACACTAACATGAAAGAACGTCACTGTAGAAAATACATAAGCAGGTCTGATTTCTACTGGCTACACCTCAGTTCCAAAACAACAAGTGCATCATCAAAATGGCCATCCCAGGCACTCTAACCAGTAGTCCAGGACCCGTTCAGTGCTAATTGAGTATAAGGGAAATCCAGGGAAATCCAGCCTATACAACTACACATTTTTTTCTTATGGCACACACTCTCAAAAGAGCATCATTGCAAGATTTATTGCGGGACCATAGGCACTGTACCAGAGCACATATCCAGAGCATGCTGCTCAGCCACATGCAAACCTTCAGTCAACTCGGACTCGCTCTACAGCCTCGCTCTTCTGCCAGCACAAGACCTCTGCAAATCTCTAGCTTTCTTGGTTCTCCAGAGGTCATGTTCTCTTCTTCAACAGACAGCAGTTGTCCTCAGGATTCATAACTACAAGGATCCTTCTGAATTTGGTCTGGAAACTAATGAATTTGTTTCTGCACAAGACCTCTAAACTTCCAATGACTAAACAGTTGTGAATAGAGTCCTAAGAGTTATTTAAATAGCTCCTTTTATGTTGTCATATGAGTGAAAAGATGTCCTCTCTTAAAACAGGCAAAACTTGGAAAAAATTGACTCAATCTCCACCTTTGGGTTACAGACAAATAAAGCAGAGCTCAGACTGGTCAACTTTCAGCTAACTGGGCACCTGCTGAATCTCAATTTCTCCACGAGAGGCATATGGCTCATTGTTCATGTTAGACAAAGCTATCTCAGTTGCGACTGTGAAATTAATTTCTGCCATCCGGGTCTTAAACAACGCGATTTGTGGGTTATGAACATTAAGATCCTGTGCTCTTGTGTCAATATTCACATTAACATCTACTAGAACCAACTTCTGATTGTATTGAATGACAGTATTCGGGTAGACCACACTCTCCTCTGTCATGCTCCTGTCAGCTCATCACCAGCTTATGAGCTTCTATGACTTCCAACAAATTCATGTCAGTGTTCCTGTACAAACAAATCTCTAGAAACAAGGCACCACAATGTATCTGTGATCTGACCATTGTTTGCCCAAGTGAGTTATAGAGCAGACCCATGATTGCATCCTTCATATTCCATTTCCATCTAATGTCCTAAAACTTCCTTAGGCGGGCAATGGCAGGGAAGACCAGGGAGAGGTTTCATACCTTTGTTACCACTTTAGCTAGGTGCAAAAGGATAACACCGAACACTGCCAATCTGAGCAGAAATGTGTTTGCCTCTGGCCACCAAACTATTGTGTTACCTATTTGCTGCCACACAAATCAAATTTCTTTTTTTTTCAAAACAAATAGTGTCAACGTGTTTCAGCCTTTATTATTTATCGGTCTCATTAGGACCTATGGTTGATAGCTAATTTTCTGATCTTAACATAACATATACAGTATATCCTCGTTATATGCGTAGGGCCAATGTGGCATCTCCAGCAGACCGCTAAAGACAGCGAAATATGTCCGGGGAAAGCAGAAAACAAATTTGCTGCAAGTGAAATGGAGGTGGTATTCATTTAATAGCCACTCTTCATATCAGGGGTCTACAAATCTTAACAGAGTCAGGAACCAAACTATGGTTATTAAATAACTAGGGATATGTGTCTTCCTTATGGCGACCCAAATGGTAGATTATGTTTTTGAAACCATATGTATAACCACTTTTGGACGCTTTGGTCCTAAACATATTGGCTTGATAGGTAATGGAATGCTTTTTGTATATATATATATATATATATATATATATATATATATATATGTATATATATATATATATATATATATACATATATATTTTTTTTTTAGATTGATGTGTATACGTTTGTTTAGATACATGTCTTGTTTTTATTAACAAAAGAGAAGATTAATTGACAATTTAACTCACATTTCAAATATGTTTGGATTAAAAATAAATGTGAAACAAAGTTTATGATTGCTGAGTCTAATAATTTAAAAGAATGTTGAATTAACAATTTGCCTTTACACAAATATGTTGTTGTGTCCGCCAGATTTATGGGTATTTGTTGGGGATCTCCTGTTTAAATTGTTATTCCTATTTCTCCATTTTCTTACTTTGTGGTTCTTGCCCTAGAGATGCAATAATTATGGGGGAACCCCATATTATATTTCTGACCATGACTAGGCTTGTGGCACTTAGCACCAGAATTTCATGGATTGCTAATTCTTGTGAGGTGTTAATTAGTGCTGCAGGTTCTGTTTGGTTTTAGGGGTACACTGCCTGCTTGCATCGCAAAGGTCTTTCAAGAGGTGGCCCTCATTATGGACATTACACTTGATTTACAGGCTTTTGCCAAAACTGTCTCTATGATTACACCCACAGAGTTGGTGGCATTCTGCATTGCTGTCTCTACCACCAGTTACAGTTTTTATTGTTTCTTCTTGCTCTTTTGTGTTTCTGGCAGGTATACGTAGACAGGTAGTCTAGGCAGGTAGTCTGCCATACTCTGTGCTTCAAGATGATACCCCATGATAAAATTATTTTCTTGCAATTAAAGAATCAACTAGTGGGTATGGTGCAGGCCCTTATAACAGGTGTACTAGTGGTGTATCATTGTTTGCAACCTTGGTGGCCATAAAGAGATGTGGAAGTGCCATCACCCCTAGAGAATTTCTCTTGGTTATTTCCGAGTCTGTGAGTAGCCACAATCCACCGAGCTGGCATCCACTATACGCTACATGAAGCAATGGGGCTCCAGACCTTTACTGTGTCATCCACCAGTGTGTTCTTGTTAGTCTGGAAGGATTTATTATGAGGTAATGACACTCCCACTTAATGTTCTTCTTGATGAGTTAATATTACAAGTGATATCAAACACTCTTTGATGAGTGGATGATTGATAATTTTTTTATTTTTAAAGCACGCTGATGTCCATGGACAGGGTTGCGGGTATGGTGCAAAGTCTTATAACAGGGGCACTAATGGTTGGTGAAAATTTGAACATTGACTGGTGTCCATTAAGACAGAGGTGAAAGTGCCAATACCAACAGAGAATTTCTATTGGTTATTATGTGATCAACGGGTAGCGCCTGTCCACTATAACATACATAAAGGAAAGGTCCAAGCCAGCATTTACTATACCATCCAGCAGTGTGTTCTTGTTGGCTTTGAACGCTTTAATTCTGTGGTTACCATACACCTGCTCAATGTTTTTCCTAACAATCTCATAGCCAAGGGACCTCACACATTCACTTTAATTATTAATTAATTCATTGAATACTTTTAAATTTATAGATAATTTATTTTGTAATTTGTTGATCAGCCAGCAGCACCTATCAACAGGGGATGGTGTCCACTATCACCTACATGGAGGAATGGGGTCCAAGCAGGCATTTAGGCCCATATTTATACTCTTTTTGCACCTGATTTGCGTCTTTTTTTAACACAAATTTGGCGCAAACATAACTCCATATTTATACTTTGGCGCTAGACCCGTCCAACGCCAAAGTTATGAAGTTTGAGTAATTGTTTGGACGTGAAAACCTACCTTGTGCTAATGACATGCAAGGTAGGAATTCCTGTGGCAAAAATGACTTTAAGGCATGCGCGTCTTATTTATCCTCTGGCATCAAAATGGCGCACAGGAAGAGGTGGGCCTCAAAACACGGCGCCCAGCCAGATTTGTGCTGTTTTTTAACGCCTGGGTCAGGGCAGGCGTTAAGGGACCTGTCATTTCCATGGTGGGAGGCCATGGAAACAGTCCACAGGTGCCCTTCCCTGCACCCAGGGACACCCCCTGACACATTAGCCCACCCCTGGAGGACACCAATGGTTTTATAGGTAAGTATTAGGTCCCTCTTTACAACCTCGCCGGTCTTTTAAAAAGATCGCTGAGGCTGCAGGAGCCAGAATACTGACAGTGCCGGCGGCATTTCTGGCTCCCTATTATGACTTTTCCGTTGGCCCAGTGGAAAAGTCACATCAACATTGCTGCCGGCTTGTAATAGAGCCGGCGGCAATGCTGATGTGCAGCGGGTGCAGTAGCACCCAATGCGCATTTCAAACGACGGGGCTATGCTTGGGGGCCCCTGCACTGCCCATGCCAAGAGCACCCAAAGTCCTCCTTACTGGCAGCCTTTCCATGGCAGTGTTTACCGCCGTGGCCAGGCTGGCAGTCGAGGACTTATAATCCCCAGGGCAGCGGTGCTTGTACCGCTGCCCTGGGGTTTATGGCCGCCAGGCGAAAGTCTGGCGGTATAGTGAAGGGGCCAGCGGTATGGCTGTGGCTATTGCACCATGGTCATAATAGCTGATGGAACACTGCCAGCCTGTTGGCAGTGTTACCGCCAGCTTACCGCCGGCCGCCAGGGTCGTAATGAGGACCTATATGTTTTATATTTATATCTATATATACAAGAGAGAGATAGAGACAGAGACAGAGTTTTTAGGGTGGGTATTGTTTTTTGGAGGGCAGGGCGTTTTTAGGGTGGGTATGAGTTTTTGGGTGGTAAGAAGTTTTTAGGTGTTTAGGGTAGTTGGGTTTAGGGTGCTAAGGGCATTTTTAGGTTTTAGGGTGGATATGGTGTTTTGGGTGGTAAAAGGTTTTTAGGGTTCTGGTTCAGTATGGTATTTAAGGTGGTAAGGGTATTTTTAGGATTTAGGGGAGTATGGGTTTTTGGGTAGTAAGGACATTTTTATGTTTTAGGGTGAGTGTGGATTTTTGAGTGATAAGGGCATTTTAGGTTTTATTGGTGGGTATGGATTTGAGGGTTGTAAGGGTATTTGTAGGCTACGTATGGGTTTGTAGGTGGTAGGTGCATTTTTAGGTTTTAGGGTGGGTATGGGGTTTTGGGTGGTAAGGGGTTTTTAGGGTTTAGGGTGGGTATGGGATTTAGAGTGGTAAGGGTATTTTAGGGTTTAGGGTGGGTATGGATTATTGGGTGTAAGGGGTTTTTAGGGTTTATGCTGCATATGGGTTTTAAGGTGGTAAGGGTATTTTTAGGGTTTAGGGTGGGTAGGGAATTTTGAGTAGCAATATAAATATATAGCCAAGGAGTTGTGGGCCCTAAGGTGAGGGGAAGCATAATTGTATACTAAAAATCAGTCACGTGTCTAAGAGGCTTTGATAGTCTAGCAATTAGGTGTAGGATGAGCTCAAGTGAATGAGAACAGATGACTTTTCAAAATGTCAGCATGTGAGCAAGTTTCTATTGGAGCAACAGTTTTTGAAAAATCATGCCTTGGTAACGGGCCAGAAATGAGAACATTTGGTTATCATGTTTTCACACTGTCAAGCAAACAAAGCCATTACAAGCTATATGGGGTCAAGGACCATCTCAAATGCAGCATAGACATTAGGAACAACTAGTGCAGCTTTGCCAACTTTGCCTAAGACTAAACCAATGTCATTGATGTGGTAAACTAGCCCAGCCTTTGTCCCACAAGAAGAGTAAAATCCTGAATGAGTGGGGTCCAGAATACAATTGCTTTCAATGGTCTTAATGAGATGGTTATTTACTGTACTTTCAAATATTTTGGCTGTAAAGGGGGTGTGGCCGGGTGATGCAAAGAGGACACGAAGGCAGCGTTTAACAGTTCAGGTGAGGTTTATTTTTAGTGTGAAAAAATAAGAATTCTGTATTGTTTTGTGTCTTATTATTGTGACGGCTGCGGCTCAGGTTCTCCGTTTCTTGTTTCTCTTCTTCCAGGGCTCCCAGGAGGCACATGTGAGGAAACACAAGATAAAAGTACCGGTAAGTAGGATATCCTAAATACAGGTTTTATCTTTTCCTCTTCGTCTTTTTTGTCTTCTTTTTCCCTTTTTTCTGTCTATCTTTTCCGTGCCCTTCTTTATTCTTTGTTCTTTATTACGTGATGGGAGTCTCTCCCTCTCCCTCTCTTGTTCCCCTTTTTCTCTACCGCTGGTAGCCTGTTAGTTTCTTGGAGGTCTTTCTCTCGTTCTCTCTTACTGTCTTTTGTTGGAGTTTCCTTCTTTCGTTTTTGTTCTGCCTTTATTAATTCTCGCTGCCTTTACTGGACCGTTTTTTGTCTGGCTCTGATTCTGGGTCCTTTCTGATCCACCTCTTTCTTTCTTGTATAAGTATTGCCCTTCTTACACCACCCCATCCCCGTATTATAGTGTCTCCTCCCTCCACCACACCCCTTCCTTTCCACAAAAACAAAAACCAACAATGCAAAAAAAAAAAAAAAAAAAGCTATGAAGTCTCACAGCCCAAATACTTCCTACTACTGTCAGGGCTGGGTATTGTCTCCCAACCACCCCCTCTTTCCCCTTTCCCCCGGAGCAACACACACCTGGAGAGGCCACGCTTCTCCTGAAGCGTGGCTGGAATTTGAGTTGGGCGCCTCCCTCGCCGCTGGTGCCGCTCTGGGCTCTCCTGTACTGGGTACGGCGTCCTCCTCAAAATGGGCAGCTCCTGGGCTTGGTTGTCGGTTCCTGGTCATCGTCCTCGCGGCAGTCTCGGTATCCTCCAGCTTCCTGACGTCTGGCGACTTCTTCGAGGCAGGGACATCTTTTATTCGTGAAAGGGCGCGAAGTTGCTGTCCCTGCCCTTTGGAACCCGGAAGTCGAAGGGGATTGGTCGGCGGACCTTCCCCTTCCGGGTCGGAGGCGGCAGAGGCAGTCCGAGCTGCAACCTCCGTTGGGGCCGTCGTGTGCCATGGCCCGTCACATACACTCCCCCTAGTGAGTGGCTGATAGAGCCGCACCGAAGCTGGGTAGCGAGAAAGATAATCAGCATTAACCATGCAGGATCCAGGGGAATGATGAACCTGGAAGGAAAAAGGCTGTAGTGAGAGGAACCATCTGAGAACCTGTGCATTAGTATCTTTATGCTTGGAAAGCCAGGTTAAAGGCGCATGATCCGTCAGTAGCGTGAAGGTTCTCCCAGGCAAATAGTAACATAGTGCTTCGACAGCCCATTTTATTGCCAAACACTCCTTTTCGAGAGTAGGGTAGTGTTGCTCCCGGGGTAACAGTTTACGACTGATGTAGACAATGGGATGTAAAGCCCCATTCCTATCCACCTGCGACAATACAGCCCCCAGTCCCACATCAGAGGCATCAGTCTGCAGTTCGGATGTAGAAAGGGTGGCTATATGGTTTGGGCTTGTTTTCTTTAGTAGGTCCGTAAGGGGCCCTGCTATGGTAGAAAAACAGGGTATGAACCTGCAGTAGTAACCCACCATTCCCAGAAAGGGGTAGTTGTGTAATGGCTTGAATTTTCTCTATTTGTGGTCGCACCTGTCCTTCCCCTAGTATGTAGCCCAAATATTTGATGCAGGTGTTACCTAATTTACATTTCTCCGGGTTTGCCATCAGGTTGGCTTCCCTCAGGGCCTGTATTATGTGGTGTAAGTGCTCAAGATGTTCTTCCCAACTTGCACTATAGACCACTATATCATCCAGATATGCTGCAGCATACCCGTGAAAAGGCCGGAGTATTCTGTCAATGAGTCGCTGGAAAGTGTCAGGAGCCCCATGGAGGCCGAACGGTAGAACCGTAAACTGATAGAGACTTGAAGGAGTGGCAAAAGCAGTTTTTTCCTTGTCTTCAGACCACAGAGGAATCTGCCAGTAGCCCTTTGTCAGGTCGAGGGCAGACATATATCGGGCTTGTCCTAAGCGGTCTAAGAGCTCGTCTATCCAGGGCATCAAGTAAGAGTCAAAATGTGATAATGCGTTGACTTGCCTAAAGTCAATACAGAATCGGGTACTTCCATCTCGTTTTGGGACTAGCACTACCGGGGAACACCATGACTGGCCGAGGGTTCGATTATACCTGCTTTCAACATTGCTTCTACCTCTTGTTCTACTATTAGTCTTTTTGCCTCAGGGATTCTGTATGGTCGTTGACGGGAGATTGTGTCTTTAGTGGTGCGTATAGGGTGTTGAATTAACAGAGTTCGGCCCGGGATTTTGGAAAATACATCAAGACTCGTATTTACTAGAGTTTTGAGTTGCTTTAGTCGAGTTTCCGTAAGGGACGCGTTTTATGGGGTAGGGGTGTTTCGGTTACGGGAGGATCAGGGATTGGGTATATGGGTATGTCTCGTTCTGGCTCTCTAGTGATGTATAGGGTAGGGTGGTCATCAGTCGGTTCATACCATCTCTTGAGAAGGATGATATGGTATATTTGTTCTCGGTCTATTCCCGGTGGTACTTCCAGTTTATAGGTGGTAGGATTGATTTGCTCTATTACCTTATACGGTCCGTACCACCAGGCTAGTAATTTGTTGTCACAGGTGGGTAATAACACCAGCACATTGTCTCCTACTCTCAGACTCCGGGTGTGCTTTTAGGGTCATATTATATTTTCTGCTTGGTTTGGGCATCTCTTAATGCTGTGTGGGATTCTTCCCACAGAGTGTGTAGGTTATCTCTCAGAGCTTTCGTGTATGTGAGGAAGTCTTTAACGTCCTCCTCTGATTCCTCCCAGTGTTCCGCTAACATTTCTAAAAGGGTACAGGGTTGATGTCCGAAGAGTAATTCAAAGGGGCTATGTCCCGTAGAGGATTGGACATGAGTGCGGATGGCATACAGAACAATAGGTAGCTTCTTTTCCCAATTCCGCCCGGACTCAGTGATAACTTTCTGTAGCAGGGTTTTAATGGTTTTATTGTACCGTTCAACTAAACTGTCCGTTCGTGGATGGTACAACGAGGTACGTATCTGTCGGACCCCTAGGGAATAACAAACTTCAGCCATAAGCCGAGACATGAAAGGTGTTCCCTGGTCCGTAATATTTCTTTTGGAAAACCGACGAAGGAAAAAAAAACAATCATGGCCTGGGATATGGTTTTGGTATGCATACTGGAAATGGGGATAGCCTCAGGATATCGGGTCGCGTAGTCAACAAGTACCTGAATATACTGATGTCCTTTCACCGACAGGGTCAGGGGTCCCAGAATATCTAAACCTACTCGGGAGAAGAGTGTGTCTATAATGGGTAAGGGCTGTAGAGGAGCCACCCCATGAGGTGAGGGATTAACGAGTTGACACTTTGGACATTCTTGACAGTGTTTCCTAATGTCCCCGTAAACACCTGGCCAATAAAACCTTTGCAATATAGCTGCCTCAGTTTTTTCTCTTCCTATATGTCCCTCCACATTGTCCCCATGTGCCAAGTGAAGGACCTACTGTCTATGAGTGTGGGGTACTACTAGTTGAGGGGTTCTTCCAGGAGTGTTAGGACTGGTTCTATACAATAAATTATTCTCTATGGCAAAGGTAGGACATACCGCTGTCTCATCCGGTGCTAATGCCTGTTGCCATGTGTTTTTCAAGGTGGGATCCTCTCGTTGGGCTTGTCTGAAGCTTCCTACCGCTGTTAACACTGTTGCTGGGTGGGGAATAGGTTGTACTGAAACAAGGGTGAGATTGGCGTTATAAGACTGCCGTTGTCCCACTTTTGTTTTCGACTAAGTTTGGGTCTCAGGGGTTTCTCTTCTACCTCCGCCGTTACATATGGGGCGTCCTCCCACCAGGTATTGGTTTTATATTCCTGTCTGGCTTTAGCTAACAATGGAATAAAGTCCTCGTAATCCGTGCCAATGGTTAGATCTTCACCCAGGGCAGGAATCACTCCCACTGTGAGTCGTGCCTCTGCTCCTCGCCAACTGAGGGAGACCGTTGCTACCGGGTATGACCGTTAGTCTCCATGGACACAGGTGATCAGGACCTGGGTGTGCGGGTTCCATTGTTCTGGCTTCACCAGGTCCTGTTTTACCACACTTTGGCTGCATCCTGAGTCTATCAAAGCTTTTCTCTCTTGGCCATTAAGATACACAATGATGGTGTATTTCGTTCTCTTGTTACCAGACCATAACACTCGTCCCTTCATCATTCCTATCTCCATTGGTTCATTTGTCTCCTTTTTTAACGGGTAGTATTGGGTGATATGGTCCCATTCTGAACAGTGAAAACATTGGGGCCCAGTTAGGAGGTCTCGAGTGGATGAAGTTGGTGTGGGGTTTGCACGTTCTTCTCCATGAGGAACCATGACCCGTGGATGAGTTTGTTTTACTGGCCCCAGCCGAGGCGCGGTGGAGGTTGTCGGTTTCGAGTGGGCTCCTCTAAAGTCTGGCGCTCTATGGTAAGCACAGGCGAGGTCTACGGCAGTACGGTTGGTTAAGTCAGGGTGTTGTCTGACCCAATTCCGGGTACCTACGGGGAGGGCTTCAAGGTATTGTTCTAGTATAATGGCATCAAACATGTCCTCTTTTGTGGACTCAGTGGGATGCAACCATTTTCCCCCAGCGTGGTGTACCCCATAGTATAAGTTACGTGGATTCTCCTGGGATGTCCATTTTGTCTGACGGAACTTGACCCTATAACTTTCCTGGTCCAACCCCAATACGTTCCAAGATGGCTTTTTTTATTTCATTGTAGGGTGTAACCCCTCCGGGATTTACCGCTTGGTATGCTGCTTGTAGATGACCGGTCAGGAGTGGGGCTATGTACTGTCCACATTTGTTCATAGGCCAATTGGCGGTGCTTGCTACCTGCTAAAAATTTGTAAAGAATGAGTCGGGGTCCTCCTGTTCCTGATATTTCTGAGGCTCGTTGCTCTGAACGTTGGGATGCACTTTAGTGCGTGCGATGGTATCCGTTAGTTTTCCCAAGGCGTTCTCGTGGACCAGTTGGTTATTAGCCATGATGGTGGCCTGGCTTTTCAGGGCTGTTTGTAGGGCTTCCCGCTCTTCCTTGGCCTCCTTCAGTTGTTGTTCCCAAACCAACTGCAGATGCCGCTGCCCTTCAGCCAATTGCGCTATCATGTCCGCAAGTGTGGGCTTTTCCTCCATGTTGCCGTGTTTCGAAATCCAACTTCTGACACCACTTGTGGCCGGGTGATGCAAGGAGGACACGAAGGCAGCGTTTAACAGTTCAGGTGAGGTTTATTTTTAGTGTGCAAAAATAAGAATTCTGTATTGTTTTGTGTCCTATTATTGTGACGGCTGCGGCTCAGGTTCTCCGTTTCTTGTTTCTCTTCTTCCAGGGCTCCCAGGAGGCACATGTGAGGAAACACAAGACAAAAGTACTGGTAAGTAGGATATCCTAAATACAGGTTTTATCTTTCCCCCTTTGTCTTTTTTATCTTCTTTTTCCCTTTTTTCTGTCTATCTTTTCCGTGCCCTTCTTTATCCTTTGTTCTTTATTACGTGATGGGAGTCTCTCCCTCTCTTGTTTCCCTTTTTTCTCTACCGCTGGTAGCCTGTTAGTTTCTTGGAGGTCTTTCTCTCTCGCTCTCTCTTACTGTCTTTTGTTGGAGTTTCCTTCCTTCGTTTTTGTTCTGCCTTTATTAATTCTCGCTGCCTTTATTGGACCGTTTTTTGTCTGGCTCTGATTCTGGGTCCTTTCTGATCCACCTCTTCCCTTCTAGTAAAAGTATTGCCCTTCTTTCACCACCCCCTCCCCGTATTATAGTGTCTCCTCCCTCCACCACACCCCTTCCTTTCCACAAAAACAAAAACCAACAATGCAAAAAGAAAAAAGAAAAAACAAGCAACGAAGTCTCACAGCCCAAATACTTCCTACTACTGTCAGGGCTGGGTATTTTCTCCCAACCACCCCCTCTGTCCCCCTTACCCCGGAGCAACACACACCTGGAGAGGCTACGCTTCTCCTGAAGCGTGGCTGGAATTTGAGTTGGGCGCCTCCCTCGCCGCTGGTGCCGCTCTGGCCTCTCCTGTGCTGGGTCCGGCGTCCTCTTCAAAATCAGCAGCTCCTGGGCTTGGTTGTCGGTTCCTGGTCATCGTCCTCGCAGCGGTCTCGGGATCCTCCAGCTCCCCGACGTCCGACGACTTCTTCGAGGCAGTGACATCTTTTATTCGTGAAAGGGCGCAAAGTTGATGTCCCTGCCCTTTGGAACCTGGAAGTCGAAGGTGATTGGTCGGCGGACCTTCCCCTTCCGGGTCGGAGGCGGCAGAGGCAGTCCGAGCCGCAACCTCCATCGGGGCCGTCGTGTGCCACGGACCGTCACAGGGGGCAAAACAATAGGTCTGAAATTGTCGAGAATAGAAATGTCAAACAATTTCAGACTAGAATTCTGGCTCCTGATGGTGGCCAGCAAATTATTGCATAATTCATTAGGTTAGTAGCTACTGGGAAGTGAAAACGTTTTCACAATGTTCACTGTGCACGAAACAAAAGGGAGACATAAGTAATGCTCGCTATCTTAGATAACATCCAGTTCCAATGCAGATGAGAAGAATGGCACATAGGCAAGGGCCACTGTCCCTGCCATTGCCATTATGGTTGTACAGTTTCATGCCAGTCCTAAGAGAATAATCCTTCTAAAATGTTTGCAGAGATATCTATTTATTTGTGCTATCCCTTTACTCCCTTCCCCCTTGTTACAACCTATTTAGTGATGTTTTCAATCAAAAAAACACAAATGGCCACATAAAAGTCAGATTTCCAAGATTAATTTGTATCTAGGTGCACATATTCCTTGTAGTTCAGTGTATACACTTATTGAATCAGAGAGAGAATACAATTGGCAGAATTGAGATGGAAATGTGGCTAATAGGTTTATAGGGCTGCCATAGTTTCCTGCTTCTTCTCCATTGTTTTTAGATCCCAAAAAAGGGGGTGAGCTGAGACCATGTACAGTACAAGGGCCTCAATAGAACCATAGTGAAGAATCATTACCCCTTGCTATTGATATCTAGTATGTCAATAGATTATCAGCTCTGTTAAGATATATACGATGTCAGATCTGAAAGGGACTTAGGGGGTCATTACAACCCTGGCGGAAGGCGGAGAACCGGCGGTAAGACCGCCAACAGGCTGGCGGTCTTACTCTGTGGAATTATGACCATGGCGGTTACCGCCATGGTCATCTGCCGGTTCTCTGTTCCGCCCGCCAGGGCGGAGACGACCGCCGGGCTGGAGACCTGGGTCTCCAGCCCAGCGACCGTCACTATACCGCCGGCGGTATTTGGACCCGGCTTACCGCCGTGGATTTCCAGCGGTTTGAACCTCCATGAAATCCATGGCGGTAAGCACTATCAGTGCCAGGGAATTCCTGCCCTGGCACTGATAGGAGTCTCCCCCACCCCCCACCCCCACCCCGACTCCCTCCCCTACCTCCCTACCCCCCCACCACCCCTGCCACCCCCCAAAGGTGGCAGGGAACCCCTCCCCACCCCGACCCCCAACATCATTTCACCCATACCCACACGACACGCACGCAGGCACCACCTACATACTTACACACACACACGCCGACAAACATGCCTACATCCACACACACAGTCATACACGCACACCCACATTCAAACATACACGCACACATCCATACAGACATTCACATACACACGACACCCCCGCAGGCATACACGCACTCACACACCCCCTCTACATACACACACGCACAGCCCCATGCACCCACACCACACACAACACCCCCTGACCCCCTCCCCTCACGGGCGATCGACTTACCTGGTCCGACGATCCTCCGGGAGGGGACGGGAGCCATGGGGGCAGCTCCGCCGACACCACACTGCAAACAGAACACCGCCACGGCGAATCACAGGACGTGATTCGCTGAGGGGTGTTCTGTTGGTGTGGCGGTGGAGGTGGAGCAACCTCCACTTCCCCGCCTCCCGCCAGTATGGCTGTTGGCAGCTCTCCGTCCGTAAAAGGACAGAGAGCTGCCAACGGTCATAATAGGCCGAGCGGCAAACCGCCACCAATGGCGGTCTTCTGCACGGCGGTCCCTCGGCGGTCTTCAAAAAAGACCGCTGAGGTCAAAATTGCTAGTGCAAAAGAGTTAATGACTTTGTCATGTGTCGTGCATCAAACTGTTTTTCTTTTTTTTTCAAAAAGAAAAATCCAAAGCAGGATTTTTTTAAATAAAAAATAAAATGCTCCACTCTCCATTGTTCTCTACCTTTGTGAGGGGACTATTTAGTCGTTTTCACTGCCCCTTTCTTTCAGGGTTTTTCGGTGGTGACAGGCAGTGAAAACTGACCTTTAATTCAGCCCATCTAAATTAGGTTGGCAGACTTATAGGTCTGCCTCCGACAGGACTTACTCCACAGGGCCATTGGTGGGGTTTAATCATGGAGGAGACAAAGTAGTCTCCACTGTGATTAAACCAAAGGTCCATCCACATCTAAATTCAATGGGGGCACCATTATGTTGGTAGTAATCATACTCCATCACCATTGCAACAGACTACAGTTACAGTCAACATATAAATCAGGCCCTATGTTTGGATTGTGCAAACACAAGGCCCTACCTTTTTGACTTTGCAATACTCCTTCACAATTTCAGTATCTCATGTTTGAGATATTGAGAAGATTTTTGGACGTCTCTGTACGTGCTCTGTATTGTCTATTTAGAGCATATTTGATCTACTCTGACACCTTGGAAAGTCATATCTCATATGTTAAGGCCATATTGCAGCAATTAAGAGGGCACCACTTTTTTGAGAAGATTGATAGATGTCTTTCCATTACTATGGAGTTTTTGTAATATTATTTTTATCTCCGAGGGCATTAGGTTGAATTAAAAGAAAGTGGCAGCAATTGCCCAAGCTCCCACAGCAAATTCAGTTAAAGCTATTGAGAGTTTTTTGGGGCTTTGGAAAATATTATAAAAGGTTTATTCATCAGTTTTCTAAAATCATAAGACCCATTACGAAGTTACTATGGAAGGGAGTAGTTCATGTTTGGTCAAAAGAATCAGATCATGCATTTTGGTTTTTAAAATAATGCTTTTCTAGTGCTCCAGTTTTTCAACATCCCCATATAGATTACTCTTTTATTGTTGAGACTGCTGCTTCTTATCATGCTGTTGGGTGAGTTTTGTCTCTGAGAAATCCAAACAGCAGTTGGGTTCACGCACTAGCTTACTTTTCTGAGAAATTCTCGTCTGCAATAATTGACAAAGGACCTTTGGCCATTCGGAGAACTTTTGATCACAGAAATGTTTATTTACTGAAATTAGAGCACTTACCCCAGTGTAACTTAGTTCTTGTTTTTCTCTAACTATGGTTTTGTGATAAACTATGGACTAGGTCCTATGAATGTACAGCATATGCTATCTTGCAATAAGATCAGCTGAATGGTAAGAATCAGTTGACAGTGGATCTACTATTAATTCTGTCCCCAAATGTTTTGCATGATTGCCCCACTGATTTAAGTAATGTAGATTTATGTCTGGCTAGGATACGTACAGAAAGACAGTTCACAGATAAACAGGCTTTCCTAAATGAAGAATAAGCAGAAAAAGATGGATGGTTGTATCAATTGAAACAAAAGGCTATTAATTGGCTCCATTATTCAAAGTATTTGGTGGCTGGACTGTAGCAGCAGTAGAGAGATATGTTAGATAATCATTTGATAATCATGATTATTCGTTGATGCTGAAATGTTTATACAAACAAGATCTAAATTCACAGTTCACATAATAAACAAATGTGTTGATTGATGCCCATACCCATTCAAACTTGACCTTGGCATACGGGGTCAATGGTTTTATGGTAGAGTTGCCCAAGAGTCACGGCTGCACAATACTTCTAGTGAATGACAATCATTTAAATAAGATGGGTCATTTAATATAACTAAAGCAATTCACAAAGGCAGCATAGATTGTGACATCATATCCCCCCCCCCCGATTCTTTCACTCAGAGTTTGCTTTAGCACTGGTGGTAGCCCAGTCCCACAAACTTTTTTGGCACATCACCTTCCAATGACCTTGTTCTCTACAGATTACCTTACTATAACCCTGAGACACTTCCCCTTCTCTCTTTATAGCCCCTCTCTCGCATGCATTTAATTTGCTTTGTAGCAATAATCATACCCGGGTATGGTTTCATAGCAGTTTGAATCACGCACACATTATATAGAAACAATGAATCATAAGTGTATAAATCAGTCTACAGGAAATGTTACCTTGGGAAATTGAGATAACAAGGTGTAGGACACATTTCATCTATACTAGCAGGAGGTATATATTAAGAGTACTTGGTCTGGAGAAGCACAAACTAAGGTTTTAATACAAACCACAGTGGTTGGAGTTGGCTTTACTAATAAAAATTTATTTTTGCCAAACCTAACCCTTTTTAGCAACATTAGGGTAATGAAAGACTAAAGAAACAACATACCATTCTAACCTATACCATGCCTGTCAGATTTCACCAGGAATTTTTACATATGTGCTGACAAACATGCACACACCCTCTCCCTCTCTGTTATGAAAGTCTTCAAAAATGTTGGTTATTTCACAAAATATTGTGTTTTTACATGCATGGTACCCCTAAAAAGCCATATTCCTCTCCTTTCCCCCTACTCCTTAAACCCTCTTGTGCACCCTGTTTGTCATATATTAGTATTTTAACATCATATGCCAGCGCCAATGTTGGGAAATCTGAAGCCACCCCCCACCCCCAGTCTTGCTGACTAAGGTGCGCCCATGATAAGTCCACTTCAGCAGTAAATTACTTTGTTTCTGCCAGGACTCTCATTTACTTCGCAGAGTGCCTAGTAGTGCACTGCCATTCCTGTTAGGCCCTCATTTACTATGCACAGTGTCAATGGGTGTTCGCAGAAGGGGGATAAGGGGAGGGTGTGCTTGCCCCACCTGGATTTAGGTGCAGCCTGGTGTGCAGGCTTACAGTGCAGTGTAACACTATGCCACCATAATGTTATGCTACCTCAGGATAGATGAAGTTAACATTATGCCCCCCAACCTAAAAAAGTGTCTGCGGACGCCCATGACAAAGGCAGCCCTGTTCTGTTCCTGCCAGGTCAATTATTTACTAAGCAGAGCAGCCAGAAGCCTCTATTCCCTGGCTAATAGGAGAATGATCATTATATGTGGGGCACTGCTTTTTACTTTCATGAGCAAAAAAGATTGCAGAATTCTAAAGCAGGATACTAAATGAACATGTCAGCTGTTCATCACTTACATCTGAGCTCCCATCTGTGTGGAGTTCTACAAAACTGGTTAGCAACCAATCATCACTGTGCTGCCACACTTAGGCCCATATTTATACTTTATTAGCGCTGCATTTGCGCCGTTTTTTGACGCAAAAATGGCGTAAACTTACAAAATACAATTGTATTTTGCAAGTTTGCGCCGCTTTTGCATCAAAAAATGACACAAATGCGGCGCTAAAAAAGTATAAATATGGGCCTTAGTGCACGTGAAGCCAAGCATAAAGTCCATGACAAACCTAGAGGCTAACATTATGCACATGCTTTATAGCTGGTATTATAAAAACAAAATTATTAGCGTCTAAAACAGCATGATTTTATTGAGTGAACATTTGTCAGGGCAGAAAAAGGTCTTGCACATGATCTAGTACTCAAACTAGGAAAATAGGAAGAATGTGTCTGAAAATTAAAAAGAGATGACTGAAACTATGCAAAGATTATGGGTATGAATTATCAGATCAAGCTTCCAGTGCCGTTCCCGACTTCATTTAGTCCCTCCCTCTCACTGCACACGAGTTGGCCTTCCTGTCGCCTTTCACTTTTCTAACAATCAGGACTATCATGTCACATGGTGAGACACCTCCGTTGCATTCACAAGATAGCATCTCCACCCAGTGGCTTTGTAGTGGGGCAGGGGCCTTAATTTAAACATAGAATTAGGGACCATATCCCACGATTTGGCAGTGAAAAAAACAGCCATTATTAGTGGGCCAAGTGAGCCCCTCCAACTCCTGGACCCTAGTACCACTACACTTGATGCTCTGTGGGGAGCTACATATCTATCCCCACCACTCAATCACTACACAATTGCAGCATTAGATTATGGTATTACTAGTATTCCAAAGAATATTGTCACTATCTGTGGATGTACCAGCAAGTAGTTCCTTTGGCTTTCTCCAGCAGTCCATCACACCAACACTGGATGAGCCAGTTGTTAGTAGCAGTGGCAGCTCGCATTCTGAGGTAGCGAAGGGCAGGCACACACACACAGACACATACTCACAGTCATCAACATGCACACTCACTCCATTCACAAGCACATACACATGCACACACACACAAACACAGATCTACAGTCATACGTGGATGTACACACCCAAACTTTAAAAAAAAACAATTACTGGGTCATGGATGGTCCAGCAGGTGGCGTGAAGAGAAGCAGAAGGCACTGGAAGGAGCTGGATACTTCGGGATGGAAGGGAAAACTGGAAGATCCTGCTGCCTCCTATTGTTGACTGAGCTTGTCATGTGTCAGACACTAAGAAGAGGACCTTCCCTACCTCCTCTCAGAGTCGCATGCTATTACTGAGAGTTACTGTCCCCACCCCACTCTGTGGTGAGGCGAAATGATGGATACTCAACCCTGGGCACTTCAGGGCCCAGGTCTGAGGCTATCAGTGATGCTCTCCCTCATCATGAGAGGGGATCTCACAGCGCTTTGCTGGGCTGAGGAGGTCACACCCAGAGGGGTAAGAAATCATAAGCCTGGCAAAGCTTGTCTCAGGCTGCCAGGCTCCTGTGCATATAGAGCATGCACAGCATCTGGAAGACTGCCTGTCAGGCTGATCTTTGCTCAACTTGACACTCACTCTTCATGGTTTGCAAAAGGATGGGTGGGTAGGGCCCTCCACCCTTATGTCAGGCTGCTGCTGGTTAGTAGAGGTCTTGAAGGAGATAGGTGCCAGCACTGGATGTACGGTATGCATTACCTCGTGTTGTCCCTCCCTATGCAGACTTTCACCAACACTGGAACTACTAAAGAGTAGTTCATTTGGCCTTTTCTAGAAGCCCCTCTGTAACACACAACTAACACTAGATGAACCAGGGTGCAGTATTGAAGGCTGTTTGTGGAGGCCCCAGTGGAGACTGGCATAACCACTAGATGTACCATATGCAGAACCTTATATGGTATCTAGAGGTCTCCCTGGAGACAAACGGCATTGGTTCTGCCACAGTGCAGGGCGGCAAGTATTATTATTAGATCACCCTACAAGCATCAGTGTTCAGTGCTGGATTTAACAGGGTTAAGACATAAACCTTTCTTGACATGATATATCAGACAAGCGTCTCCAAAGGAAACAGTTGAATTGGTAATTATTACAATCGCTTTAGAGTTTATTTTAAGACGGTTTTTGAAATCCCTGTTTTATGTGCTGTTTACTGGGGCGTCAAGCATATAATATTTCATAGGCTTTTTGAGGTTTGCCTGAAATGGTGACGGTGCCATTGTCATCAACCAAAGCTATCTCCTTCTTTACTAACTCGAAACAGCAGCCAATCAAAATACAGAAAAAACAATAACTACATATCCCATGAGGCATAAGCGTGACATCACATGGCCCAATCACCACCCATACCCTTTGTCCATAAATGCTTTGACCTTAAACGTCACTTCCTCTTTCTTTGCTGCTCCGCAGCAGATAAGTGATGTTTTCTTTCTCCTCACTAATTTGTGTGTTTAGAGTCTTTATTAATAGTTATACTGCTTTTAATTAATGCTATCGGGTAGCGACGCGATTCCGCTCGCGCTACCCTGTGTGTTTCCTGCTTGTGCACTTTGTTTACTTTGGCGGCTTCACGCCGACTTCTTCTTTGCCCTGTGGAGCGGGGAGCGGGAGCGTCTACACGTCTGTGTAGTCCCCTTTCCATGGCAACGCTCGCGCTTTGCGCGTGCGTTTCGAGCCGATCTCATCACTTTTGATGAGCCGGCTCGATTCTGCAGACGCGCAGAGCCCTTGCCAACCGTTTTCCCCTGACACCCGATGACTGTTGTTCTCCCTGACGCCCAGTTCAATTTAGAACTTGGGTTGTAAAATATAAAAAAAAAAGGCTTTGCCTAGAGTGTATATATTCAGGCAGCTCCCTCCACATTATATCTGGGCTTCTTGCCTGTCAGGGGCTCACACTCCCCCTGTTTCTCTAATAACAAAAAATCTTTCAACACTCATTATGGCTCAATGGAGTGAAAATGATACTGGGTTTTACCCTGATGATTTGGGCAATCAACTAGAAGTAAACCTAGTTGAAGCCCTTGATAACAGAGTACAACAATCTGTTAATGACGCCCTGGTAAGAGCTTTAGGACCCTTTTCAAGGCAATTATTAGACTACGCCAAATCCCAGGGTTGGCATAATGAACCACAATCCTCTTCTCATGAGAAAAAATCTAAATGCAAAGCAAAAACCAAGAATCTAGAAGGGGTTGAAAACACGATCACTGGAGTACATGCAGATGCATTTAACAAATTGCTTAAAAAGCACTCCAATGAACATAATTATAGTTCCTCAAAAGACCTGGACTCCTCTCAGTCCTCATCTGATTCCAATTCTAACTCCAGCGACTCAGATGCTTCGGAATCCCCTATCCCCAGTAAAAAACCCAGGAAAGAACCTTCCTCATCAAAAACCCTGGATTTCGATCCCACTCAGATCATGCACCCTAGAGCCTCTAACTGGACCCCGTCTCCTGAAGTGGCACAATACGTCCACGACAATGTCAGAAGGAGTTTTGACAAGGAGGTCCGTTCACGCCTTAGAGCTGAATGCCCTAGACCTGATGTAGAAGACAAGGTTACGGACACTCCAGACATCGACCCCACAATGGCCACCTTTATGAGAAAATTTGGCAAAGACCCCAAAAAAGGCTTGGACAGGTCATGGCGGATTTGCCAAGATAAGCTACTAGATGTCACAGGCCCCTTGACTA
This sequence comes from Pleurodeles waltl, assembly GCF_031143425.1. Taxonomy (NCBI): domain Eukaryota; kingdom Metazoa; phylum Chordata; class Amphibia; order Caudata; family Salamandridae; genus Pleurodeles; species Pleurodeles waltl. The sequence continues at coordinate 715,363,633 of NC_090447.1, forward strand.
AAATCCTAGAAATGGCATTCCTTGCCAAAGAGTCGGGTACACCCGTGGATACTGAAGTCTTGATTGGTTGGGCCCAGAGGTCACTTTGCCTTTTGGGCAATGCAAATTGTGCGGTTTCGTCAGAACGACGTAAGTCAATTCTTATGAGAATCGATCCCAAATTAACAGATCTGGCAACTTCAGAAGCTGGCCCATCGGCTGATGGCCTCCTTTTTGGTTCTTCCTTTATAAAGGACCTAGTAAAATTTTGCGCTACTTTCTCTTCCTTAGACAAAGCTCATTTGTCTCTTAAAAAAGTATTCAAAAGAAACCTTTTTGCCAGGGCTGGACGTTTTGGAGGGCGTATGCCCGGCCGAGGATCCTTTCAAGGCTCTCAATATTCCTACCCTAGAGGGAGAAACAACTGGTACTCCGATCAATCGGACGCCACCTTCTACCCCACTCGCAACCGAGGGGGACGCCCCAGATACAGTTGTGGACCCCACAGGGGTCAGCAGGGAGCGATCCAAGAATCCAGTTATTCAGGTGAGCATTATTCCTTATTCTCAATTACGTCTTGGGGGCAGAGTGGGCTTATTCCTAGAAAACTGGAAAAGAATTTCAGGAGACCCCTGGATTCTTCAATTTCTGGTTTTCATCTAGAATTTCTAGGAACTCCAGTTCAAATTTCCCCTCCAACACAAATGTATTTTTCCCTCGCAGACCAGACTTTTATAGACTAAGAGGTACAAGACCTCTTACACAAAGGAGCAGTGAGTTTTTCAACCCCTCATCCATCAGGGTTCCTCAGCCCCATCTTTGTAGTAGACAAAAAGGGAGGAGGTCCCCGTCTGGTTCTAAATCTAAAATAATTCAACTACTGGATATTATACAGACACTTCAAGATGGTGGGTATCCACTTGTTACAAGACATTCTTCTAGAGGGAGGTTGGATGGTACGTCTCGACCTCAAAGACGCTTATCTGTCACTGCCCATCTTTCCCCCTCACAGGAGGTTCCTACAATTCCTCTGGAAGGGGCACTGTCTGGAATTCAATGCACTCCCCTTTGGCCTCTCCTCTGCCCCTTGGTGCTTCACAAAACTATTGAGGCCAGTGATGGAACGGCTGAGATCCAAGGGAGTCAGACTGATAATTTACCTTGACGACATCCTTCTGATGGCTCAGAACCCCCAGACACTCCTGATTCATCTGGAATGGACAATCAACCTTCTGCAGGAATTAAATTTCCTTAGCAATGTGCAGAAGTCATTATTAAATCCCTCCCAGGTGATAGACTTTTTGGGATTCAGGATAGATTCCATCCTCTCCCTTCTGATTCTCCCACCTCAGAAAATTTGAGGCATCGAGAGAGAATTGAGGTCTGCTTTGTCCAACCAGATAATTTCATTGAGGAACATTGCCAGAATAGTAGGCCTTCTGGCTTCTTCGATTCAGGCAATCTTCCCGGCCCGCTTCACTATCGCGCCCTTCAGAGACTCAAGATCAGACACCTACAACAGGGTCTCAGTTACTCAGAAATGATTCTCCTGACCGACGAAGTGAAAGCAGAACTTCATTGGTGGCTCCAACACATGGAAGCTTGGAACGGCAGGGCAATTTTCGGTTCTCTCCCAGAAATAGTGATAGAGTCCGATGCCAGCCGGTGGGGATGGAGAGCCGGATGCGGCTCAATAGTAACTGGAGGTCGTTGGTCGACCTGGGAGCAGTCTCTTCATATCAATTGTCTAGAACTCCTAGCGGGGTCCTTTGCCATCAGGATCCTTTCTCCTCAAAAGACGGACTATTGCATTCTGTTACGAATGGACAACATTTGTGCAGTGCAGTATGTCAACAAACTAGGGGGCACGAAATCCAGGATACTGGCAGAAATTGCCAAGGAATTCTGGCACTATTGCCTCAGCCATCGCCTGACTATCATGGCAGAATATCTCCCAGGAGACCAGAATACAATAGCAGACTGGAACTCCAGGTACCTGACAGACTTCAGCGACTGGAGACTAGATCCGATAATTTTTCTGCAGATATCCAAAGTTTGGGGCTCGTGCGAAGTGGATCTATTTGCATCTCGACTCAATACACAGATACCAAAGTTTTTCAGCTCGCGCCCGGACCCTCTGGCCTTGGCGACCGACGCTTTTCTTCAGGACTGGTCGAAGTTTTGGGGATATGCTTTTCTCCCGTTTCTAATGATCCCCAGAGTACTGTCTCCGATAAGGCGTGAGAAAGCAGAGATCATATTAGTGACTCCATGCTGGAGAGCTCAACCTTGGTTCCTGCTTGCCCTTCAGTTAACCTGCGCTCTACCTCTTCTCCTTCCTCCTTGCCCGAATCTCCTTTTGAACCCGGAGAATCATCAACATCCAATGATCCGTGTGATAGACGGGATCTCAATCCCGTGGAACTGAATGTTGAAATGATTGTTAATTTTCTAGCTGAATTAGCTGGCTCAGGTCTAGCTCATAGAACCGTTAACAACTTTAGATCGGCCATTTCAGCCGGCCATGCTCACCTGGATGGAAAACCTGCGGGTGAACATCCTCTCGTTTGTAAGTTACTTAGGGGTATCCGTCTATCTAATCCTCCACAAACCAAATATTCTGTATTGTGGGATGTCAATATTGTACTGAGATTTTTGGATTCCTGGCCAGACAATAGATTATTATCTTGTAAACAGATTTCAGCTAAACTGACAATGTTATTATGTCTCATCTCTTGCAAGCGCGTATCGGACGTCAAAGCCTTGGACTTAACAGGTAGAGTGTATTCACCTGAAGGGGTTACCTTTAACATTACCAAACAGACAAAGACTAATTGCAGGTCGGTAACTTACCTAGCATTCTCAGACACCAAAAAGCTTTGCGTGGTTCAATGTTTAAGAGAATATGAGCTAGTTACAGAGCAACTTAGACAAGATTCTACTGGTCAGTTACTCATAGCTCTGCAAAAACCTTTCAAACCAGTCTCATCGGCCACCTTGTCTCGATGGGTTAAATGGCTAACGAATGAGGCAGGCATAGATATTAATGTATTTGGAGCTCATTCAGTACGAGGCGCAATGGCGTCCAAGACATATGCTTTAGGTTCTCGCCTAGAGGACATTCTGAAAGCGTCTGATTCATCGTCAGAATCTACATTTAGAAAATTTTATCAGAAACCTGTTTTAGATGTTGCTTCTGTGGTTATTAATCAGCTTTAAACGAGCATAATCGGAGCATCCGGTCCTGAAATAGAATAAAAAAAATTCTAGCTTACGCTTCAAGAATTTTCAATTCTATTAAGGACACGGAGGCGAGGATTATCCCTCCCAAAGAAACAATGTTGTTAATAACAAATGATTGTACTTATTTATTGATTGTATATTATGCATTATTTCTTCCCACCATGAGATATTATGAACATTAAAGCTTTTGCTTCCCTACATTATTACATGATATTGCCTTATGTATATTATTTTTCTTAGGTTCTGATCAGAAGAACTCTTGAGATTTTGGTTTTTCTCCTCTGAGGATATCGTTTATGGATCTGTTCTTCGGTTCATTTAAGAGGCTTGGTTTCCAGCGGAGTTCGGCTCGCGCCAAGACTAGAGTTTGAGAACTTTTGACTTTTTGTCTATTTGTGAAGTTTTGTTTCTCTGAATTACATTATTGCCGGATTTAGCCAAAAAAAGAGGAAGTGACGTTTAAGGTTAAAGCATTTATGGACAAGGGTATGGGTGGTGATTGGGCCATGTGATGTCAGGCTTATGCCTCATGGGATATGTAGTTATTGTTTTTTCTGTATTTTGATTGGCTGCTGTTTCGAGTTAGTAAAGAAGGAGATAGCATAATCCTCGCCTCCGTGTCCTTAATAGAATTGACAATTCTTGAGGCGTAAGCTAGAATTTTTTTTATTTTCACTCAGCAAGATAATTTGTACTTCCTGTTTTCACTTGTCAGCCCACCATGTCTTGTTTTGCGTGGATAATTGAGTATCTGTTGAACGGGGCATGCCTGCAAGAAAAATGCAGAAGTTAAACTTAATAGCTTCGCTAGTTCTTCTATCGTTTAAAGTTTCCAGTTTATGTGAAGAGAAAACATATGTATTTAATTTCGTTTTCTTGATTTCATGGTTTTCAAGGAACACCGCTGGATGCGTACTTGGAAATGTTTGAAAAATTGTTCATTAAATATAACAGTTTGAAAAAAATCTTAGCTACATTCAGAGGCTTACAAAGCCCCTTTAAGGATATGTTAGTAATGTTTTAGAAAGTACAGTTATCAACGAGTTTTGAGTTACAGCACTTGGACTAGCACGGTTCTATAACTCCGATTTTTAGCTGATTGCGCCATCTAGCGAACTTTGCTGGCTATAGCGACTGCGGAAGTTAAATAAAAGTTGATAAAAACTACAGTTTGGGCTTCTGACGCTATTCCTGACGCAATCACCTATAATAATAATAATAATAATAATACAGGATAAGAACAACAACAAACAATTGAGAGACATTCAGGCTGTGGGATGGAGTGTGCTCAAAAGGGTGAGTGAGACATGAATATCGAGTCCGGTTTACCACGGTTCATTGAATGTAGGCTTTTGTGTGAAAACCCAGCAAAGACTGACATTGGACTACAGTCTAACATCAAAACCTTAATCAGTGGTGCCTTCATACACAAGAAAGTTACATTATTTTGTTCCTCAGATGAAGCGTGCAGATTAACACTACCTGTGAATACATTTAGTGGGGCCAGAAATTAGGAGATGGAACACAGAATTTGGAACTGAAAAGTAGAAGCGCGCAGCAAAACACATTTGTCTGAAATGGCACTGCATATAAGAAAATTATTTTCTGCAATTTATTCACCGTTTTGCACGAGGGCGGTAAAACTCCGGGTCAGTGGTGCTTTATAATTACCCAGGACAACTAGGTCCGTATCAGGGTCTCGGATAACAAGTGACTGTGACAATGTATCTATTTGAGATCCCTTTTTATGTTAAATGCTCTTTTATTGATATCCTGAATCTGTGGCGTGGATCCTGCCCACCTGGACCGCCTGTGCTGGACACTATTGCATGGCATTACCTAGTGGTGACTATTCATGGAGCAGCGAGTCTTCAGTGGCTGCGTCAAAAGTAAGTTGCAGGGTTATAGACTGAATAGAGTGTTGGGGTGGGGGGTTTACAGACACAGAGAGGGTCACGGGGTGGTAATCGCTGAGGAATCCAATCACAGCTCTGACGTGTTTGGGGCGACAAGGTGAAACTTTTGCTCAGGCAGTATTAAAGTGGAAGATGTATACATTGTTTTTTTAGCTATGGACATATTTTTCGCCATTACTCCTACGAATTCCCCTTACGCCAGATACACTGAGCTCAAAACATTTTAATTCACTTGCAGTGTCTTTGAGCAAGGCTTTGATATGCAATATAAAATTCTGCTTTGCAAAGCTGTTTCTCAATGGATATTGGCATTTCGAGACGCCCATATTCTAGACATCATTAAAAACAATAAATGACGACCAGTTGTAAAATGTAAAACATAATTGGAATGCACAGAATAGAACACGTCCATCTGTTATTAAATAAAGTGCGAACACGCACATTTGTTTTCCACTCAGTGCAACGTTGTACGTTTTACAGAAGGTATTGTACTCTGGGAGTTAGAAATGCTTTTACTGTGTTTCCATGCAAGAAAAATACTATTTGTTAATGAATAATATTTTCTATAGTATCTGGTTAAAGGGTGAAAGTATATACATTTCTTTCTTAATAAGTGTTGCATTTTCCATGTCATTCCGATCCATGTTCTAGCAATGTGTGTTAAAATAACAAAACCATAATCTAGCACTGTCACATAATGTGCTTCATATTGTTCATTATTTGCTTTCCTTGTTACACAATTTAGTCAACTCTTCTACGTAATGCTGTCCTCCTCTGCTGCATAATTCCAGTGGCCCTTTCTATACCTTATCATGTATTTATGAGCTGCAGGGTTTCATTCCACTTACTAGGAAGAGCCTCGCCCACTCTTTCACACACTCCTCCCTCAACGGTTTGACATAGGCCCCGGTACCGCACCCCCCTCGCGGTGAGAGGAGTCGGGCTTTGCCAACCTGGATGGGAGCCTCCAGCCCCCTCTGCGTCACGAGAGATTAAAACCAACTCGGAGGAGCCTCTGCTGTTTCCCCACACTGAAAGTGAAAAGTGAAATACTTGGAGGTAGAGACGGCTCTTCAGCCAAAAGTGTACGACGGCAGAAAGACTGGTGTGAGAGGGGAAGTGAGAGACGGACACCGAGACAAAGGGATAGAGAGGGAAAGAAGGGACAGAGAGAAGCAGCGAAATATGAGAAGAAGGATGTAACATAGAAAGACGTGTAATAGAGGAGGGTAAGAGAGTAACAACAACTGAAACAGCAGAGGGGGGGAAAAGAAAGAGAGGAGAAAGATATGGGGGGAGAGAAAGAGAGACAGGCATAGAAAGACAGGGGCCTGTGGGTTCGCATATAGTGCTCAGGTCTCTGAGACCTCATGAATGCTGAAGATGGTGGGCAAAAATGGGATGGGCGTGCAATTGGGGCCCCTCAAATTGAGGGCTTCCAGGGATGGAACCTTTGGGTGTCCACACCCGGGCAGCTTTGGGCGAGTGGTGAAGGCCAGGCCCGTGGAGCATTCTGATTGGTTGCTTGCAACAAGTGGGGGGGTGCAATATAACGGTAGATTATAACCGTTATATCGAAGTGCGTCATTCTGACGCTGTGACCAGGTAGCGCAGGGTAGGTACATTTTTGGCTCTCGGTCTCTTTATTTATGTCATGGCAGAAAAGGCATTGGCTGTCAGGGAAGCCCTCAGGGTAATTCGTGAGGCGGGGAGGGATGACCTTATCCGACCAGGTGTGTTGTCTCAAGCCTGGGTTGGATTTGAACTCCCTAGACGCGCTGCGGCTGGGGGGGGTGGCGGCAGTGCTAGCCTGCTCGCCGCCGCAGCAACATGTAAACAGATATACAAATGCTCATTGTCTAGGTGAACAGTAATGAAAAGTATAAAAAGAAACAGCACTCACTATGCCGAACAGCGTTACCAGTGTAGCATCGCCGGATATTGAAGTTAAACGAAGCCGCACTTGCGCACTAGCTTTGTCAGGAGAGAAGCCAGTGAAGGAGGGGCGGGCCTCAGAGGAATGCGAGGCCGAAATGGGTAGTGATCCTCGGCTTACTGTGGCAGCCCCTCCTGTGGAATTAGAGCGGAGCGAAGGAAGGCCTGACAAAATACGTTTGTTGAGCAACGCGGCAACACATGCAGTGCAGAAGAAAAGACCTATTTTTAAGACGTTAATTAAACGCTCTGAAGAAGTAAAGGCAGAGGCAGGTGTAGAAAGGGAATTGCTTCCCATGAGGTCGGTATGGGTGGAGAGCGAGCTGCACAACCATGAAAGAGTGACAGATGATGTCAAAGAAGGGGTTTTTGTAGGGGCAATTAAGAGTGGGTACCCCAAAACAGTAAAAGAATGGGAATTGTATCAAAGAGTGTTAAAGAAGGGCTAGAAGAAAGCCCTAACAGAGCTACCTCACAGTTTGAGGAGGGTAGGCGTTTTGAGGTGGTTGAGCACAACGACGTGTGTAAAGAGAACTTAGAGAGAGGCAAAACAAGGGTCATAGTTCCTGTAAGTTTTGGTGACTTACAGGACGTCGGAGGGAGCATGCTGCATAATGAAAGCAGATGTAACGGGGAACAGCCGGCCAAGTTTGGAGCGACTTGAGAGAACCGGCAGGAAGGGAGGGAGAGGTTCAGAGTAACCATCCGACAGCGTGGGAGCACCAAATGCCTTCATCTGAGGTACAAAAAAAAAGTGTTGACTGGAAGAATTTTGTTGGGGGGGTGGGAGATGGGGAATGTCCAGGAACTAGTTTTGTGGGGAATGATGATATTGAGATATGTGAATTGGACTATGATGAAGAAAGTGAAGATTTGGAAGAAGGGGAGATACCAAACTGGTGTAAAAATGGGGACAGACAAGAATGTTTGGAAAAGAAAGGGGGTGGAGGGGATGCTAAATACTTGTCCAAAGGTTATATTTTTCAGGTTTCTAAGGTGGCAGAGCAATCAGAAATGAGTTGGGGTGTTAAGAAAGCACGAGGGAGGAATGATAGGCTCAGTTTGGCGATGGACACAAGGAATACATTGAATACAGGTGAGACACAATGGTAGTGCAGTTGGGGGGGGAGTGGATTAAAGGATGAGGTTGGGGTCGACATAAACACAATTTCAAATGTTCAACCGATAAAAGTGTACAACCTGGAGTTGTAGTAGAAACAGCGAGTACACAGGTGTCAGGTATAAAGAATAAAGAGGTATCCAAAGACAAGAGTGGGGAGGTAGGCGGGGACCAAACTGGGGAGGATAAGAAAGAAAAAACAGATGAAGAAGTACTAAAGAGCAGAACAGAAGGCTTGAAAAGGTAACCATACATGGGGCTTCTCATGCCTTTGGGAGCACATTTAAGTGTAGGGACAAAGGAGAAGATTTGGAAAGTTGAATTTATGGATGTCTACAAACTTTTACATAGAGAAATACAATTGAAAGAGGGATCTAGGGAAGAGACCTGGGAGTTGGCAAGGAGACCTAGAGTTCCGACAACTATTGAGACATGGATGTCAGCATTTTTGATATTCGCAAGTGTTTATTGCGAAAACGTTCCTGAGAGGGCAGTAGCTCTATTTAAATACATGGACGCAATCAGGAAAGCGAGTATAGAATTTGGAGGTTTTGCCTGGATACACTATGATGAGAAGTTCCGAGCAAGGATGGTTCTATTGCCTGATAAACAATGGGGAGAAGTTGATAATGGGTTATGGGTCCAGTGGATGTATCCACAGAGGCCACTGCCTTCGATGCATACAGCCAGTGGTCTGGCTGTGCAGTCCAGGCCTTTTCTCAGGAAACCCGCCCAGGGGGATACCGTCAGAGAAATACGTGCAGATACAAACATGAATGCTCAAAGTGCGGAGGCAAACATGCAGTTTTGCAATGTTTTGGGGAGCAAGGAGGTTTTAACGTAGGTGGGCAAGGCAGAGGGAGAGCAGGATCCACCAAATTTGGACAGAAATGCTTTTACTCCTATTAAATTGGACATTTTGAGTTATTGGTTAAAATTTTACCCCAACAGAGAAGAGGCAGTGAAGATGGAATGGGGGTTCAGAGAATGTTTTTGGCTAGGTTACCAGGGCCCAAGAACTAGGAGGTTTGCCAATAACCTGAAGTCAGCAAAAGAGCATCACTACGTCATAAAAGAAAAACTGAGCAAGGAAGTCGCGGAGGGCAGAATGGCAGGTCCTTTTCCTTATTGGCCTTTAGAGAGTTTGATGGTATCTCCTTTAGGTGTTGTACCAAAAAAGAGCAAAGGTGAATTCAGGATGATTCATCATCTTTCCTGGCCAGAAGGTTCATCCGTATATGATTACATGGCAAGGGGGGATGCAGCTGTTCAGTTTGCGTCAGTAGACGTGGCCATAGCACTTATGCGAACAGCAGGCCCTAGGGCTGAATTGGCAAAATGTGATGTTAAATCATCTTTTCGTTTGTTGCGGGTACATCCTTTGGATTTTACATTATTGGGAATCCAGTTTGAGAATCAGAGTTATGTGGAAAATGTGCTACCAATGGGTTGTGCTATTTCTTGTAATCTGTTTGAATCTTCCAGTACTTTTTTACAGTGGTGTTCTACTTATTCCACTGGGAGAGAGCTGATTACACACTATTTAGATGATTCTTTGTTGACTGGTGCAAGTGGGGAGTGTGCAATAGCTTTGACAGAGTTTCAAGAAATGGCAGGAGAATTGGGTGTTCCTTTAGCTCCAGGGAAAACAGAAGGCCCAAGTACTTGTTTTATCTACCTTGGTATTGAATTGGATACAGTAAGAATGGAAGCCAGGCTTCCATAGGCCAAAGTTCAGGAGATTATAAAGGTTTTGGAAGAAGCAGTCCAGGCTAACAAGTTGCAGTTGCATCAATTACAACGTTTGCTAGGTCTACTTAATTTTGCATGTAAAGTGGTAAGAGCTGGTAGGTCTTTCTGCAAAAGACTGGGCTTTGCAATGTCTGGAGCTAGTTTGCCACACCACAGAATAAGAATCACAGCCGGTTTAAGAGCGGACTTTGGTGTATAGTTGACTTTTTTCAGAGGTTTTAACGGGAGAAGTATGTGGTTGCCGGACGAAGACTTTGTGTGGCAGTCCAAATTTTTTCAGATGCAGCAGCTGCTAAGGGATTTGGGGTGTTTTGGGAGAGAAGATGGTGTGCGGAGGAGTGGCCGGAAACATGGTTAAAAGAAAAAAGAAGCATTGCCTTCTTTGAGTTTTTTCCTTTGTTAGTAGCCCTAGCAGTGTGGGGGAAAGATCTAGAGAATAAGACAGTTACTTTCAACGTGGATAACAAGAGGTGGTAGATTTGGTTAATGGTCAGAAGGTCAAAGTAAGGATACTCTTAAAAATGCTGCAAAGATTCATGCTGGTTTGTTTGATGTTTAATATTGTATTCCGAGCTAAACATGTGCCAGATGTGACTAATATTATAGCGGACGCATTATCTCGTTCACAGTGGCTGAGATTCTATGGTTTGGCGGCCGGAGCAGATTTACTGAAAACACAGGTTCCAAAGGAGGTATGGGAGCTTGCAAAATGAGGATGCTAAGATTGGTGGAGAAGTCATTAGCGGAGAGCACTTAAAAGGCTTATAGGAGAGCATGGGAGGAGTTCTTGAGAACAGGTGCAGCATCTCGGCCTAGTAATGAGCAAGGCTGGCTATAAAGGAGGGATGATGTGCTATCTTTTATAATGAATAATATTAACAGACACATTTCAGCCACAACTATTGCTGGCAAATTGGCTGGTTTGAGTTTTTATGGCAAGTTTTTCTGAGGATATGAGCCTTCTGCTGGGGAAATGGGTAGGAGACTATTGCAGGGCTGGGCAAAAGAGAAGCAGTCCAATCGCCCAGCCAGGGATCCTATACCCATGAAAGTGTTGGTAAGTTTGTTAAGCATTTTGGGGTGGGTATGTTTTTCACATTTTGAGCAGACTTTGTTCAGGTTATGTATGTCATGGTTGTTTTTTGGCGCATTCAGAGTATCTGAACTGTTGGGGAGGAATCAGGAGGCAGGGCTGAGGGAGGAACATGCCACAGTGTCGGGTGAGTATGTGCGAATATTTCTTGAACAATCTAAGACAGATCAAAAAAAGAAAGGCACAATGGTGTCATTGAAGTGGATTGGAGGTATGGTATGCCCAGTAGATACTTGGTTCAGTTTTAAGGCACTCAGGAGTACTGAGTTTGTTTTTGTTTTTAGCCATCAAGATGGTTCGAGGCTAACTGCTGCGCAAGTGTTGGAGGTCTTGAGGAAAGTGCTTTGTTATATAGGATTGGATCCTTTACGTTTTGGCACGCACTCTTCCTGTATAGAAGCAGCATCTGAAGCAGCAAGATTAGGTTTTTCAATCAGAAATTTGAAGAAACTGGGTCGATAGTCATCTGGTTGCTGTCTTCTTTATATTAGGGATCTTGAGGACGCTTAGTTCGTACAGTATGTATAACAATTTTCTCTCATTTCAAGTTGTGTGGCCAGCCCACATGTCTATTTGGATAGTGAGACATTAATTCGTCAAATGGGCGGCAAAACAAGCGGACATCAGACGGTTCGGAAGGAATCAAGGTTTCAGGATTAATGAAGTTAAAATTTAATTGTGGGCTAGAGGAGGCATGAGATGGGGACAGTTGCTTCCTTACTTATCAAATTTGATATCTGTTATAATCTGTCCTGATGTTCTTATTTTACATTTAGGAGAAAATGATTTAGTACACTCTCAGGTTTAGGCCTGTTGAAAGAGATGAAAAAAGATCTGGACATCATTGGGAGGTCTTGGGCTGGGACGAAAGTGGTAGTGACAGCGCTAGTGCCCAGGAGGGTCTGGAGAGGGGCTGTAAAATACACTGCGGTGGAGAGGGCTAGACAAAAAGTGAACAGGGAAATGTCCCGCTTTTGCAAAGGAAGGAGGTTGGGTTGGTTGGAGCACCATGGCATTAGAAAAGGAAGAATTTCAATTTTATCGACCGAATGGGTTGCATCTTTTGTTTATGGGAACGGAATTATACCTTTTGGAAATGAGAGAAAAATTGGCATGCATATTGGGTATTCAAAGATGGTGTGGGTAACCGAATGGTTGTTTCTGTTTATTCATTTTGAAGTGTCAGCAAAGCATTTTGGCGATGTCTTTTCTGCTTTTGCGGCAGTTCCTTTTTCCCCCCTTTTTCAAGTAAACAGGGGGGTGGTCAGGGAATAACTCCTTGTCAGGGTTTTTCCTGGTGGCGCCGTAAACAGGAAGGAATGGGGTCATTACAGAGTAGGGGTTGGCAGAGGGGACACTGGGGAGCAATGGGGGAGTCACGGGGACGGTCAGGGGAAGAAAGAAAAGGAATGGGGAAGACTGAAGCCTGGAAGACTGCTCTGAAGTTTTGGGTTGTTTGGGGGGGGGTTTAAGGGTGGGGTGTTAGTATTGTTATGTATTAGTGAGGCCATGGTTTATAATTTGTAAAATGTGTTAAAGGTTTCAGAACTGCTTGCCTGTCCAATAAAACAGCCTTTTACTCTCTTGGATTATGGTCTGGCTAATTTACTGTCTTGCCTGATGAGGGCTCCCAGGGATGGCACCCTTGGGTGTCCACCCCCGGGCAGCTTTGGGCGAGTGGTGAAGGCCAGGCCTGTGGAGTATTTTGATTAGTTGCTTGCGAAAAGTGGGTGGTGCAATGTAATGGTAGATTATAACCGTTATATCGAAGTGTGTCATTCTGACACCGTGACCAGGTAGTGTAGGGTAGGTAAATTTTTGGCCCCGCCCTCCCTCCCTCGTTAAAAAGTTTTTTGGGTTCTCGTCCTGTTTTTTGTGTTTTCAGACTTGCAGTTCGGAATCGCTAGTTTGTCGCTGGACAGGTGGCAGTCAAGAGGTGTACAGTAAACAGGAAGGATTGGGGTCATTACAGAGTAGGGGTTGGCAGAGGGGACACCAGGGAGCGATGCACGAGTCACAGGGAAGGTCAGGGGAAGAAAGAAAAGGAATGGGGAAGATTGAAGCTTTGAAGACTACTCTGAAGTTTTGGGTTGTTTGGGGGGGAGGTTTAAGGGTGGGGTGTTAGTATTGTTATGTATTAGTGAGGCCATGGTTTATAATTTGTAAAATGTGTTAAAGGTTTCAGAACTGCTTGCCTGTCCAATAAAGCAGCCTTTTACTCTCTTGGATTATGGTCTGGTTAATTTACTGTCTCGCCCGATGCCCTTCGGGGGAGCAAACATTGTGTTCCACCACTGAGAGGGGTGACAGAAATGCAGGCGCCTGTGGGTTTGCATATCGATAGAGACTGATGAGCTCTGTGAGACCCCAAGAATGTGGGAGGTGTTGGACAAGGATGAGAAGGGCTGCCAGTTAGGGTCGCTCACTGCACGTTATGGGGTGGGGAGACCGAAGGTTTTGAGCACTGCGTCCAGTTACTTAATTCAATGTCACATTCACTCTGTGACAGATTGATTTACTTCCACTCCCTCATTTACCCATGCAGATAATCACCCATTCCACACGTTCATCTACTTTATTATTTTGTTTACTTGCTTAAATGTGTACTCTCTATTTCACAAATGAAATTGTGTCCAGGGAGAAAGAGTTTACAGACAAGGAACGCAGGCCAGAAAGAGTCAGAGAAAGCAACCATCTTTGTTTTCCATAAACCTTACCTATTTTTGTTAACAAAAAGCACACAAGGGGCAGTGCAATTACAAATGTATATGTATAGGTTTTGATGCCTGCTGATTATAGTCTGTGTGCCTCACTCCTGCTCTTCCAGGGCACGGATGCGCATTGGAGGATCCCTGTTTCCAGTGCAGAAGGATGGTCTTAAGGTGCAGCTGAACGGGAATTCCGGAAAAACAAAGAGTTCTGTTCTGCCCTCTACATTATAAAATGTCACACTACCACTATCATAGTTGACATAGACCCCCACGGTTCTGGGGCGGACCGTTGGATTGAGGCGGGTCCCAGGAGGAGGGAAGGTGAGAGCCCAGTAATCCTCGTTGTATCTACCAACCTCCCAATAACCATTCTTGGGTGACCTCATTAACAACCCCCTTCTGTCCACAGACTCGTCGCACACCCCCAAGCTCCAGATCTTCCCATCGCCCACTTCGACTTCCCAGTAATGTCTCCCTGAGGTGAGCTGCTCCATTCCCACCAGAGCGTTCCAAGTATCATATCTCTGGGGGGTTTCCTTTACTTGATGCCACACGTCGCCGAACCTCACACTTTTCCGATCCAAAGACAAGTAGAGCCGTGGATGAGCAGAGTGAGCATCCAGATGAATATCCCCTAGGAAGGAAAGAATGGAAAACTCAGGCCGAATGAATAAAACAACCAAAATACAGCAAAAACATAAGGGAGAACAACCACACCAGCCACCACTAAACCGAGCCTATATACTCTTGAGCACGGTTGCTTCCATGTATGAGGTATAACATGGTTGTTATGCACATACATACTACTACTGGTCACCCTATCAACTAGATTCAACATAACTAAGGGAACAATCATGGGTTGGGAACATAGTTCATATGAAGTAAATTAACGCACTAGAGGGGATGTTGTCCTGGTGCTTTTATATACTTTGTGATCTATCAGTATTACACTGTAGATCAGACTGTTAGATGTATCAGTGTGATTTAAAAAGTGTTTTTCAAATGTCCAGTCCTCTTTCTACTTTCGGTACAAACATGAAGGCCAAAGAGACCTCAGGCGACTGTATTACACTTTGGTTAGAGTAAAGAAAACGTGACTGAAATACATGACTTGTTATATAAACATTTATCAACTTCCAAAGGCGTCGAATTCCTCTCATCCAACATATGTTTATTTTTCTTTTGTCAGTGAACTAAAAGCAGTGGGCATCCATCACCACTCTGAAGTGTCTACCATGTGCTTGGAAATTTGTACTCTGTGAAGGATCATTGATCCTGAACATGTTGATGGACCCATAAAGAGCGACTAAGTACTTGTTAATTAGATTACAGTCAGACCCCCCTTGCAGACCTAGCTGGTGGCCTGATTTCTTGGCTCATGAAAGAGATGGTAAATCTGTGGAAGGAAGAAGAAGGTCCACTCAGTGAGACACCCGCTTCCCAAGGAGTCACCCCTCTGCTATAGCGGCGAGGAGTGAGCCACAGATTCCAGCTTTAGAGGTCGGCACAGGGAGTTCCTGTAATATGAAGAGATCCACTATGAAAAGTGTAAGCGAACCCTGAATCTTTCACCTCTTGCCATTCTCCTATTTCCCCACAATGAGTGATTTCACACCCATGGAAGACAGATGTTCAAAATTATACATTTTTATAAATCTCTAACTCAAATTAGCCCTGAAATAAATACAATTGCTTGAACCGACGCACATATGCACGAAATTCTCAACTGCAACCAAAATGATTTTTAGCCCTAAATGAAACCTACCCTCCAATCTGGTTTCAGAAGCTTTACCAACAGAATTGTGATTTAGGGTCACCATTGCATAAGTTGTATATTCAGGATCCCATTGCTTGCAAACGAGTAAAGCAACATTCACCCTTACATCCTCTGAACTAAGGTCACCATCTGAGATGCTCCTTATCAGGCCCGGTTCTAGCGGGTTGGCCAAGTGGGCCAGGCCCACCCAAACATGACCTTTGGCACTCCCAATAATAGCAAAAGAGGCCACAGAGAAAGTACTTGTTAAGTGGTTCCTCCGTGTTTGCAAATGTGATTTGTTTTGTTTCACTTTTGTTTACTTTAATTATAAGTCATAGGTCAATGAGAAATATCGAGAATACATTTTTTAGTGCATTGTTTTAATAATAGCTGTTTTACTTGTGTACTGATAGGGAGAAAATACCGCCTGAGGCAAAACTCTTGGCATGCCCGTGAAAAGAAAACAGCCCGGTGGCGAGCTTAGCTCATGTCTGAGGCAAGCTGCGGTGGGGAGGTGTGTGTTGGGGAAGAGGAGACAGGGGTTTACCTGCCAATGATGCAGCTGGTGCAGTTACAACCTAGCCCAGGTAGGCTACCTCTAGAATTGGTGAACATTGGGCACACACTGGCCCACCCAAACGCCCCCTTGGCCCATCCAGATATAAACTCCTGGAACTGGGCCTGCTCCTTATACATTGTCATCACTTGGTACATTTAGTCAGTTGCACAAGGTGACGTTTAGCACTCCCACAAAGGAGGATTATATGTGAAGGGATGTACGACTCCTCCCCCAACTGGAGGGCCAGATCACAAAACATTTTTGACGGCATTAATGCATTTCCTTGGTGGTAAGTAGTGTTGCGCTTGGTACAAACATTGTTTGCTACATTACCATGAAAAGTGAGTTGTCATGGTGGTAATATTCAACACACATATTTTCACATATTTAAGAAATTGGGTTGGAGCTGTAGGAGAAAGACAAAACATTCCTACAAAATGCACCAATACACCACACCACATTCAGTGAGAGAAACAGTCAACACAACAGCAACACAATGACACAAGAAAACCATGTAATAACAAAAATACAGCATAATACAAAAGAATAGACAAGCAGAATGCAGCAAAACATCAACACAACACAACAACATTAGCACACAAACACAGATTACTAACACACCTACACAATTACAATGGCAACAACACAACAGCTTAGAAACATAGCAACACAGCAGTAATGAAAATGCAACACAACACAGCACAACAATAATACAACAGCATATAAGCACAACACAATAATATGCATAAGAAATACAACAACACTGAATTAAACAATAAAATGATAGAGGAATTACTTTGTAGCGCATTGTGTTTTGGTGTTGAGTTTATGTTTTATTGTTGTGATGTGTTATCTTGTGCCTTTAATGTGTTGTACTTGAGATGTGTTTTAGTGTGCTTCTCTGGTGTGTCCTTAAAACATGATGTGTTGTGTTTCTGTGTGTTTTTTTTGTGCTGTAGCATTTTAATTTGTGTTATTGTGCTATGATTGTGTTGTATTTTTTCAGTGTGTGGTGTTTTAAATTGGGTTATGCACGGTTGCGTTTTTTAGTTGGATTGTTGTGTGTTGTGGTACATTACTGCATAATTTAGTTGCAAAATAGTTGTGTTCTTATTCTGTTGCTACTGTGTTGTGCTATATCCAATTCTTTGTCTTGTGTCTTGTCATGTTTTTGTTGTATTCTGGTTTTGTGTTCTTATTCTGTACTTTCAGGTAGCTGTTTTTCAGACTCTAACAAAAGCGGCCTGGTTTACCTGAGAAAAGCAACACATTCCAATAGAGTTTAAGTTCACAGCAAAGCAACCATCATCATTATAAAATGTGGCAACATAACATTGCTTCAGGGGCCTTATCACATAAAGCACTGGGTGACACTAGTCTACAAACAGCGCTATGACAACAAAAATCCTCACTTAGGAAACAAGTGGGTCATAAAAAGGTCCAGGGAAGATCAGCATTGGGCTAAACTGCTCTCATATATAAAGCATAATGACAGTGCACAGTTTTGGGCGATGGCCAACAAACTATTGTGTCGAGCCCATGGAGGAATCACCTCTTAAATACCTGAGGAAACCTAGGCAAACTTTCTTGATGACCATTTTAATCAGCAGTTGGCCAGAAGAGCCTTGAGTCAGACCTCCCTCCAGTAACTTCCAATGATACCAATCCCAATGCAGCCAGTCAAGCAGCAGTCCTGCTCCAACCAACAGCAGGCCAACTATTTACTTCTAAATCAATACATACCAAACTAATCAGATGTCAAATAGCAAAGGGCAGAAGAGAAGGGGCTCCAGGCCCAAATGGCATCCTCCCTGTTCTCTTCAAGCAAGGAGCAGAATACTGGGCTGAGACACTGGAACCAGTCTTTTCCCAAATCAGGCTCGAGAGCACACTACCAACCTCATGGAGAGGCTTCATAATCTCACCCATCTTCCAGAGTGTGGATAAGTCCTTGGCATAAAGCTACTGCTTAGTGGCACTCATCGACAATAAGGCTAAATATTTTGCCAGGACACTGCTTGAAGAATTAACAATCTAGGCCTCAAACAAAGCCATAATCCTGCCCAGCCATACTGGGTTTTCTAAGTTGTCGGGTACTACTACTAACACCCTCACCCTATCTCTCCTGATTGATGCAGCAAAAGGCGCTAGGATGCCTGTGCACCTTTACCTCATCAATTGAAGTGCAGCTTTTGACCATGTTGACTGTGACAAACTGTGGCATAGGCTGGCTCACTGGAACATCCCTTAGGCCTAACTAAATATTCTTCTTTTGCTTTACACTTATACTAGGGTCCAGGTCAAGCTAGGCACCAGTACACACTTCTCCAGAAAACACAAACAACTAAGGGGCTGAAGCAGGGATGTGTTCTTGTGCCCACATTGTTTTACCTCTTTAAAGCCTATTATGTGCTGGCAACATGGTCTTGTTGAGCCAGACCCAGGTGGGGTTGGAACGCCTACTCAGCGTTATGCAAGAGTATTTAATTGAAAATGGCCTGACCAATAACTTAAGAAAAACTAAAACTATGACCGTAAGCAGTAATAGGAAAAGAACACTGGTGCTGGCTAAAACACAGATTGATACAGTAGATGAATATAAATACTTGGAGACAATCATTGACAAAAATGGCTCATTTGTCCCCCAGAAACAGGTTATGAAATAGAAAGGCCTGATACTGGCCGTCATGCTCCAAAAATCTCAAAAGGAAATTGGCAGGACCAATATTGACGTCCCTTTTTCGGGTAGCGCAAGCTAAACTACTTCTGATCATCATGTATGGGAGTAAATCACTGAAAGGGAGAGATGCCAAAATACCAGTCACGGCTACCTGACCTGTAAAGGGGTGGGCGGTTAACATTTATTTAAAAAAAAAAAAAAAAAAAAAATTACCTCCTCCGTTGCTGCGCCGCTCCTCTTCCCCTCGTTGTCACTGCAGGCATGCACAGGCTCCCAGCCTGCCCTGCAGCCAATCCTGGCGCTGCTCAAAGCAGCGCCAGGATTGGCTGGGAGCACCCTGGCTGAGTGCTCACAGGCAGACTGGGAGCCTATGCAGGCTCTATCCAGCCCGGCAACACAGTGCCGGACTGGAGAGAGCCTACCGCACATGCACTCTGAGGGGAGTGCTATGTGCACCCCCCTCACTGCCCATCACCTCCATGGCCCACCCCTTTCACCACAAAGGAATAATAAACCTAGCTTACTATCCCTTCATGGTGAAAGGATTGCAGCTTCTGCTGCTGGCGGGGGGGGCATCTGTGGCAGGAGCTGAAGAGCAGGGGCGCCTCGGCTGCCAGAGACTATCTCCAGGAATCTCTGCTAGTCACCAGGGTAAGCCACTCGGCCTTAAAAGAACTGGTCAGGAAAACAATACCTTTTATTTCACTGACTGAAGAGAAGGTCACCTTAGCATGCAGGGCCCATGCCTGGCTACTCTAAAAAAATTAAGAACAACCGCAACTCAACAATATTTTAACACAGGGCACAGAAAAACAGTTAAGGAGAAGTTTCCGAAGTACTGTTTAGGTTTGCTTCCTTCCCTTTTATATCTCCTTCTTTGTAAGCAAAAGAGTACACTGAATGTTTGCTGCTTATGTAGCAATGTCAAAGAAGACATGTCACATCTAATATGCTCTTGCAAGGAGCTATTAGGGAAAGGAGGCAGCTGCCAAGAGCTCCCTTCAACCAAAGGGGAATACACATGCAGAGGCAGGCTGTGAAAGCTTGCTTCACTCCAGGGGACCCACAGCTGAACTGCCAACTGGTTAAATTTCTTATGAAGGTGGAAAAGAAAATGGCTACAGAGGACAGTTTAGCGCCCACCACCTTGAGTACCATCAATTCTCAGAGAAAGCCCCTAGCTGGTCAGGAGCTGGTCGGCAATTTGCCATTGGGCAGCTGCAACTTGAATGTGCATGCTGGTTATGAGTGGTACATATTGTAAGCCACACGTTCTGTCTGTGATTTCATTCTGCCGTAACCCACCGACTAACTCTTCAAGGGGGCATATCAACCAGTTGTGCCTCACTAGTGGCTAATGATCCGATAGCACTTTCAATTTGCACAACATGCACTCTACTTGCACCCTGGAACTCACCTAGCCTGCACCTTTTTGACCTGTTGTTCTTTGGTTGCTACTCTTTAACTCTTTCCTTACAGTATGTGAGGGAGTTGTGTACTGGCACTTTAGAACCCACAGGCGCTGCACTTCACTGATTTGTTTGTACTCTGGCTTCTAGCTATGTCTTCCTAATTTTTTATTGTGGAAAAGGATGGTCAAACAGGTTTGAATCTACCCTGCTTGTACGTTAATGAAGTGCTTGCACTGTAGTCGTCGATTTAGGTTTTATCACAAACATTTTAACACGCCTACAGTTTTTATAAGACCTTGCTCACTTCTTAGTCTACAGTGAAGGTTTTTACATTTTCCTATACCAGCTCACAGCTGGTATAAAACTTTGTTGTAAGATGTCATATCTTCTCAGACCTATTTGTGCACCCTGGTTCTTCTCCCACAATGGGTGTTATGGTTTTCTTTGCTCCTCATCGTTTTACTGTTAATAAGGGCGGTCAACGTGCTAAAATCTAGCTTGCACTTTTTGATCAGTTTGCACATCAGCTGATGAGGTAGATTTTTTGTACTCCTTGTTCACAATCGTTGCACATACAAATACCTGTTGCAAGATGTTACATTCTCTTAAATTGATGATTATTTTTTTATTGCTTGTTGATCTGTATTGCAAAATTTTAAGGAGCAGATTTAAATAAACTTGAAACTTATCACATAAAGGGGGATATTTATAGCCCCCTTGCGCCACCTTGCGGCACATTAATGTAATTATGAGGTTAATGTGGGCCAACGAGGCCTAAACCTCGGTGCCGTATTTACAGGGTGGCGCAATGCATGCATTGCGCCACCCTTTAACCCTTTGCTCTGCATTATACCTGCGCCAGGCATAATGTATGCAAAGGGGGCGTTCCCCCGTTAGGGGAGCTGAAAAAGTGGCATAAGGAAATCTATGAGATTTCCTTGTGCCATTTTTTATGGCACTTGTAACCCCTGCTCAAGAGCAGGCGTTAAAAGGGGGCTTCCATTCTTTAGAATGGAGCCCTTGGTACTCTGCAGGAGTAGTGCCAATATTGTGGCACTACTCATGCAGAGTACATCAATAGCGTCATCTGAAATTACGCTATTGCCTCCTATCCTGCACCATGGTGCACCGTATTTTAAATACGGCGCACTAATAGTGGCAGTAAGGGGGTGCTAAGGGGGGCAGAGAAAGTGGTGCTGCACTCTATGCAGCGCCACTTTCCATACATCCGCCCCAAAGTGCGCACTAAATTTAGACTTGTTTTCACCACAGTTATGAGCTGACTGGTGTCTTTAGCTGAAGAGCAGCAACAGCGCTATTTTAATACCTTTGACAGTGGTAAATTGTTGCTTGCCATGGGAACTTTAAAGTAATGTGCTGCATTTGTTAAAATAGCTAAAGCAAACTAGACATAACACAATAATACATAAAAAGCATCATAACACAATGCTTAAAACAAAAGAGCTCATCACAGCTATGCAGTACAACTGTTGCAGTACAACACAACAAAAAAGTTACGTTGCAATAACACAGTAGATCACAGTAGCATATAAGTAATAAAACACATGACCACCGCAACAAAACACCCGCATCAGAGATGCATAAAGGTTCTGGTCACACAGTACTGCCTCCAGAATTCTGCTTTCATAATAGGGTGGTAAAAGGTGTTTAGAGTAAGGGTCGCCTTAGCTTACAACCAATGTTTGTGATTTGGCCAAAGCTTTTCAACCTAACTCCAAATTTATACTTTGGCGCTAGACTCGTCTCACGCTAAAGGTTTGGAGTTAAAGTCATTTTTTGGTAGTGGGAAAGTATCTTGCGTCAATGAGATGCAGGGTAGGCGTTTCCGGTCAAAAAATGATGCTATGGCCTTAGAGCTATATCTATCCCCCTGTGCTAAAATCAAGCACGGGCGAAGGGGGCCTTAAATAATGGTGCTAAGCTTGCTTAGCGCCATTATTTAACGCCTGGGTCAGGGCAGGCGTTAGGGGACCTGTGGGCCTAATTCCATGATCAGAGACCACGGAATGGACCCACAGGGGCCCTTCCCTAGCCCCAGGGATACCCCCACCCACACCAGAGGGACACCAGGGGATGGGTGGACACCATCCTTTGACGATTAAGGTAAGTACAGGTAGGTATTTTAATTTTTATTAAGAAGTGCCACAGGGGGGCCTAACTTGGGCCCCCTTACATGGCACCGGCCCAATGGCAATGCCCAGGGGGCATATGTCCCTGGACATGGCCATTGGGGTGGTGGGCATGACTCCTGTCTTTCCAAAGACAGGAGTCATGTCCATGCGGGTTGTGCGTCAAAGGATGACACTAGTCTGGTTAGAGGCATTATTTATGCCTCAGCCCATACTAGCGTCATCCTTTGACGCACAGCCTCCTCCTGTTCCTCCTACATCTCCCCTAGCCGGCTAGCATCCTTTTTTATGACGCTAGCCAGGCCTTACCGCCAGCTACTGTCATACCATAAGTATGATGCTCAGCTGGCGTCTTGGGATGGCGCTAGCCGGCGGTATACTTTTTGTTTTGCGTGAAAAAGTATAAATCAGGGCCCAAACAACCCAAAACCATTGCCTGGATCATGCTTTAATTTAGCACTTCACTTGCTTACTTTGTGATCTGAACCAATAGGGCTCATCTCCAGATGAAACAATCTTCATACTGGAGTGCAGTGAGAACATCATGTGTTACAATGGTATGGTAGCTTCAAGACGATTGTCAATAACTGGAAAAAGAATATCCAAGAAAGTAACGTAATAGTTTTCATACAGCAGGTATCGGTCACCATTTATTGTGGCACTTATGTAAAAGTGAATTGGCAGTAGTTAAGGAATAGTCACATTCTGTTATTCCGCTCAAATCTCACCTGGTCATCGCATATCTAAAACCTAATTTCTCATGTGATGGTGGGTGGCCTAAGATTAAACCACTCCTGTTCAAGCTTGAGAAAACAAGGAGTGGACACTCTGAGAGTTACATAAGAAGCCAAAATAGAGTTGATGCTGTGGTTTAGCATGAGTGTCTTCTGATGACAAGGTAAGCCTGTTTTGATAGATCTTGGAGGCAACTTTGGAAGACTGTCACTAAGCACCGGCATATCAGCTCAGACTAAGCCTGATGCATCGAGATATAAGGGCCTTGACTTGTTACATCCGTACAAGGCCTGGGCAAAAATGTAAATTTATGCTGGCGTAAGTCCCTGAATTTTGAGATTTTTTTTGCATGCATTTACTCCATTATGCCCTTGCTTTAATTGGAGTTTGCTCGGGTAAAAAAAGCCTATATTTGTAGCACAGGAACACAGCGATCGGGCAGAAAGTGAGCTGCTCTTCCTTGCTGCATTTGCGTTTTTTTGCAGTTTTTTCTTTAGTAAAAGTAAGTTCTTGCATCAGTTTTGGACACAAGCGCACGCTTCATGATAAAAAATTGCGGTAAATGACCCATTCGTTTTTTGTGTGATTTCCCATAATTTCTCAGAAATTTCATGTAAGTACATAAACGGAAATTATTTGAATTACTTACAGCTAGCTGGAGTAGGCCAGTTGAAATTATGTATAAGGTTAATAAACAGAGGGAGTCATTACAACCCTGGCTGTTTTGGAGGAAGCACCACCAACAGGCTGGCGGTTCTTCCATGGGGGATTACGACCGCGGCGGAAGTGCCGCGGTTGCTCCGCCGGGACCAGCGGTTTCCCGCCACTTTTGTCCCGGCGGATTTAATCCTCAAGGCTGCCCAGGGGATTACGAGTCCCCCTTCCGCCAGCCTTTTCATGGCTGTTTGAACCGCCATGAAAAGGCTGGCGGAAAGAGGAGTCGCTGGGCCCCTGGAAGCCCCGGCACTGCCCATGCCACTGGCATGGGCAGTGCAGGGGCCCCCTGCCACGGCCCCATGGAGCTTTTCACTGTCTGCTATGCAGACAGTGAAAAGCGCAACGGGTGCAACTGCACCTGTCGCACAGCCGCAAAACCGCCGGCTCCATTTGGAGCCGGCTGCCGTGTTGCGGCCCAGTGGGGATCTCATAATGGACCCTGCGGGAGTGCGGCTGCATTGGCGGCAGCCCGGCGGTTCAACCTTGGCGGGCAGGTTGTAATGAGGGCCAGAATGTCCTAGAAACTTCTGGTGTCAAATGTAGAATGGAAGTCCGGGCCGCAATAATCCTGTGCTGCCTTAGTCCCAATTTCCTCAGATCTGTTGTGCTTGGTGCATTTGACAACTCTGAGGACCTGTTTTACATGCCTTGCAAAGTGTCCCTCGTGTGTTGGTAACAGAACGCCCCCAAGGCAGAATAAATAAAACTCTTTTCAACATGGGTGACTATCGTTCCCATGTCCTGGCCATGACCTGACTTGGCATTTCATCAGGATTTGTGAAGGAAAGACCTTTTCAATTGCACCATGGTTGGGGAGTCTCTCTACTGACCTTGATTGAATTTTCTTTACATTTATGACTTATGTTTGTGGCTTCAGTCTTCCATGTATGTGATTTGAACGATGTTTGTGTGTTGCCATTACATTACATTTTCTACCTATCTCCCCCTTTGTAGCCAGGTTGATCTGTTTCTGATTTGAATATAACCACTGTTTAACAATTTTGCTTCTAAGCCCCCCCCCCCCTGTGCTAAGCCTTTTTGGGGGTATTTGGGGTAGTTCGGGCTTAGGCCCCAGACATTTTTGTCCACATAAGCTATCCATGCCAAATTGGTGTCTTTTTTCCCACATCCTGGGGATTATAAATGGAACCAGGGTTTGTGGATTTCCCTGGAGGGGACCGAGAAATTAGCCAAAATACAGTTACATTTAGTTTTTTTTGGGGGGGGGGATGGAAAAAAGTGCTGCAGAAGAAAACATCTGCTTTTTTCCCTGCAAATAGCACCAATGAAGGGGTTGTGGTGCTAAAATCACCATCTTCCAAGCTTCCAGGAACAGTCAGTCTAGAATCAGAAAACCACACTTTTCAACCACAGTTTTGGCATTTTAATGTGACACATCCAATTTTTTATATGTTTTTGCGCTTCCAACCTCTTTCCAGTTAATGACAGAAATAGGTGTGAGACCAATGGCAGATCCCAGAAAGCAATACATTTCTGAAAAGTAGGTAGGATTCTGAATTTAGCAAGGGGTCACTTGTGTAGATCCTTCAAGGTTTTTCTATAGAAAGTAACACTTGAACTAAAAATAAATATTGAAATTGAGCTAAAAAAACGGTCATTTGTGTCTAAGTTTTCATCTGTTACTTTTTCTAAATATGGCAGATTTTCGAAAACAATAAACCGTTATGTCCGCTGGACCCTTGAGGTTGCAGGGATATACAGAGCTTGTAGGTTTTCCATGAACCCAAGCTACTCAGAGCCAGTAACTGAGCTGCACTGTGCAATGGTTTTTCATTGTATACCAGGTATACAGTGATTAATTTTGGTAAAATATCAAGAGTGAAAAATAGATATCAAGGAAAACTATGTATTTCCGAAATGGGTACAAGATATGGAGTTTAGAAGCAGTGGTTATTTGTACATTTCTGAACTTGGGAGTGCCCATTTTAGCATATGAATTAGAGGTCTTTTCTCCTAAGGACTTCTTTCTTACACCCTGTCTTACCTTTGGAAGGTGCAAATACAGAGAAAGACAATTGGTAATAACACTTGTTCTACTATTTTGTGTTCCCCTAAATCTCCCAATAAAAATGGTACTTCACTTTTTTGTGGGTAGGCCTAGTGCCCGCATCAGGAAATGGGCCAAAACGCAACATGGACACAGCACATTTTTCCACCTTAAACTGACACTTTTATTGCCATTTGCTTAGCTGTGGATTTTGTGCACAGGTTCAGCCAGCACCAAACCTGGTCCCTTTAACTGGTCCACACTCCATCCCAGTTGGTCTGAACTTTTCACTTTGTTCCGGTCCTATGTAACCAGATAGCCGTAGTTGGCGCTTTGTGCTTCTAGGCACTATTTTCACTTACCTGTTAAAAACTGCATATCTTCAGTTCTACTGATTGGGCTTTTTCTGTTTTGATCTCAACTTATTAAATTGTACTCTACTTTTTCTAAATTGATGTGGGACATTTCTTGTTCTGTGTTTTCACTTTGTTCATGTTCGAAGTGCTGCATAAATACTTCAAACATTGCCTCAAAGTTAGGCCTGACTGCTCTTGTGCCAAGCTACCAGAGGGCTGAGCACATGTTAATTTGGCATTTGCTTGTGACTTCACCCTGATCGAAATTGTAGTTGTTCCTTACATAGGGTTCCACTCCTCAACTAGTAACCAAGTTTCCAACATGCATCTGCACAAGTAGTTTGAGGAATGGCTGCACTGTTGGAGTCCTTGTTGTGTAATGCTCTTTGTATGTGCTCCAGGCCAGGGGGCATCTCATCTGGATTGATGAAGTAGACATGTGACCAGCTTGAGGGAATGTGTTGGTTAGTCTGTTAATTAATTTGTAACATGTCAATGGGGTCAGTTACACAAGCATGGTGTGTACTTTCCAGGTGTGGGTAGCAGGAGTGATATGAACTTCCTGGTCAGTGCTGTGGTGGACTATGCACAGGGTGCAATAAACGACTGACCACAAATGTCACACCAGCAGAAGCAAAAGGATAAACAGGACAACAGAAGATGTGCCAAAATGTCACAGCCTCAAGATTAAAAGACTAACCGGGACAACATCACAAGGGCCACACGTATGTCAGCTTCAGAGGTAAACGAATAAACAAGAAAAAAATGATACACAACAACAGAAGGGCCACAAATGTCACAGCCTCAGGTTTAAAAGAATAAACAGGACAAGAAAGGAAGGGCCACAAATACCACTGCCTCAGATGCAAAAGAATAAACATGACACAAATGTCACAGGACTAAAGAACAAGGGACACAAATGTCACAGTTTCTAGCAGGACAACAGAAGGAATGCCACAAAGGTCACTGTCACCGGACTAAAAGAATAATCTAGATGCAGGGAGAAAGAGAACAATAGGCAGCCACCAATAGCTAGTTATTTGCCCCATTGGTTTTTGAGCACTTCCCCCTTCTCTCGCTAACACAGACAAACAACAAAGAGGTATCTCTTGCAGTGAAAATGATGGGAGAGATGCAGAGTTAGGTTGGGCTTGGCAGCACTGCAGCACCTTATTATCTGGCAGTTCCTTGTCTTTCGGTCGTACATCTTCTGGGCAAGACTTGGAGTGACTGAGCCCCTGCAGCCTATCCAGACTTTTCATGAATGGTAACAGCAGTGTCCTGCTCATGGTCCAATGCTTTCCCATATTCAAGTGCACATCACTTTGACCAAGTGTGATAGTGAACTAATTCTCTGGGTCAAAGTATATTTTCAGAGTTAGACAGTAGCACACATACCGGCCAATTAGCACTTAAGCAGCTCTCAAAATTTCGGCAGAAATCAACAAAACTCTAAAGTAATTTTTGTTGGACATGTACACTGTTAGAAATGGAGTCTCTAGTTGGCAGTCGGTTTGCCCCCTGTCCAAGTAGGGACCCTCACTCCAGTCAGGATAAGGGAGATACCCACTCAGATAACCCCTGCTCTCCCCCTTGGTAGCTTGGCACAAGCAGTCAGGCTTATCTCAGAAGCAATGTGTAAAGCATTTGCACATAATGCACAGTAATAAATGAAAACACTACAAAGGGACACCACACCAGGTTTAGAAAAATAGCCAATATTTATCTATATAAAACAAGAACAAATACGATAAAAAAAATCCAACATAAAGTAATAAAAATATGCATTCTGCAAGATTTACTTAAAAATACAGTTCCTTGAAGTCAATAGCTCCACCTGGGGCTATCACAGTGTTGTGATCAACAAAACCAACAGTTCAGGCCAGCTGCAGCGTCGCGGGCCAGCTACAGTGTTGGGAAGATCCACAAACAGTACCTTTGGAATTGCTGGGCATTGTGATCCTCGCGGTGAGCTCTGGAGAGCAACGTCACTGGAGTTGCGGTGTCGGTTCCAGAGTCGGTGCAGGAATTGTCGAGCCCTAGAAGTTACACACGTTGCGGATCGAACTCCGGACTGAAGTCAGGAACGCTGGCGTGGATGGCATCGGGCTGCAGTGCGAAGCAGGACTGTGCGACTTGCGGTGCCCACAGATCACGGTGCAGGCAGCGGCTCGGTGACGGCGTCCAGCGGTGTCGGTGAGACCAGGGCTGCGGTGTGAAGAGGGCAGTGCGACATGCGGTGTCACCAGGTCACAGTGCAGGCAGTGGTGTCGTCGTTGCTGAAGCGCTGTCGTCAGTAGGCCCAAGTCGGCAGTGCGGGACAAGAAAGTGCTTCATGACCCTCACAAGCGGTGTCCACAGACCACGGTGCAGGCAGGGATGCCTGGTGATGACAATGGAGTTGATGGTGCTGGCGTCGATGGACCGGGGCTGCGGTGCGGGGTGGGATGGTGTTTTGTGTACCTCACAAGCAATGTCCACAGGCGACGGTGCAGGCATTGGCGCCGGTGTCAGCAGGAGAGTCGGGGATGCCCAGGCTGCGGTGTGAGCAGGTGATGCCGGAGTGCGGGACCAACAGGTAGCGGTGTAAGCAGCGGCTCGGTGAAGTTGTCAGATGATGGCGTCGGTGAGACCAGGGTCGCGTTGCGAAGCGGGGCAGTGTGGCTCCGTGCGATGTCAGCCGGTCACTGTGCAGGGCAGCGGTGTCTTTGACGGTGTCACTGTAGTTTTTCTCCTTGAACAGCACAAAACACACAGTTCCCAGTAAGGTAGGAAGAGGAAACTGAAGTCGTTGATATCCCTGAGATTTCTAACAGGCGGCAAGCTCTACTCCAAGCCCTTGGAGAACTTTCCTAAGCAGGACACACAGCAAAGTTCACCCTTTGCACTCTTTTCAGGCAGAAGCAGCAACTGCAGGCCAGTGTAGCAAAGCAACACAGCAAAGGGACAGTACTCCTCCTCCAGCTCTTCAGCTCTTCTCCTGGGCAGAGGTTTCTCTTGATTCCAGAAAGATTCTAAAAGTCTGAGGTTTTGGGTCTTCTTCTTCTTATACCCCGTTCTACCTTTAAAGTTAGCAAACTTCAAAGCAAAGTCTCAAGTGTTTGCAAGATCCTTTCTTGTCCAGGCCAGACCCCTGACACACACCATGGAGTTGGAGACTGCATTGTGTGAGGGCAGGCACAGTCCTTTCAGGTGCAAGCGACTACTTCTCCCTCCACTCTCGCTCAGATGGCTCATCAAGATATGCAGGCTACACCCCAGCTCCCTTTGTGCCACTGTCTAGAGGAGAGGTGTGAACAGCCCAACTGTCAAACTGACCCAGACAGGAAATCCACAAACAGGCAGAGTCACAGAATGGTTTAAGCAAGAAAATGCCTACTTTCTAATAATGGCATTTTCAAACTCACAATCTAACCAACTTCACTAAAAGACATATTTTTCAATTGTGAGTTCAGAGACCCCAAACTCCATATTTCTATCTGCCCTCAAACGGAATCGGCGCTTTAAAGTTATTTAAAGGCAGCCCCCATGTTAACCTATGAGGGAGATAGGCCTTGCAACAGTGAAACACAAACCAGTACATGTCCCACCTTTTAACTACTCTGCGCCCTGCCCATGGGGCTACCTAGGGCCTATCTTAGGGGTTCCATACATGTACCAAAAGGGAAGGTTTGGGCCTGGCAAGTGGGTACACTTTCCAGGTCAAATTGGCAGTTTAAAACTGCACACACAGACACTGCAGTGGCAGGTCTGAGCCATGTTTTCAGGGCTACTTATGTGGATGGCACAATCAGTGCTGCAGGCCCACTAGTAGCATTTGATTTAGAGGCCCTGGGCACCTCTGGTGCACTTTACTAGGGATTTACCAGTAAATCAAATATGTCAATCATGGATAAACCAATTAGCAGTACAATTTACCTAGGGAACACTTGCACTTTAGCATTGATTAGCAGTGGTAAAGTGTGCAGAGACAATAAACCAGCAAAAACAGACCTGAGAAAATAGGAGGAAGAAGGCTAAAAGTTTGAGGATAACCCTGAAAAAAGGGTCCTTTCCAACATACACCATTTGTAACAAGGCAACCAAAAATAAACACAGTGGCCTGGAATTCATGGTGAAAGCCAACATCTCATAATAGTCACTCAAAATGTATATTCATATCATCCAACTCATAACATAAAATACAGACAGAATCACACAACACATCTGTTTGTTCCAGGTCATAGCAGTGGCAGGAAGTCTTAAATCCTGGCTTGTGGAGTGTTGCAAGATCCCACGTCGAGGATGCATTGTGCAGCAGCGGTTCTAAAGAGCTGCGATGCGGAGTCTGACATTAAGGATGTGTTGCGCAGCAGCGGTTCCAAAGAAACTGTGGAGCAGCTCTACAAAGTCCTGCACTGTTTTTGAGAATACCACCAATGAGGGACTTGCGACATGAACGTCTGCGTTGAGGATGTGTTGCACAGCTGCGGTTCTGAGGAAACTGCAGGCTGTAATGCAAGGTCCTGCGTCGGGGATGACTCGCACTGAGGATGTTCCGAAGCGGCTGCATGGAGATACATCACGTGGGGTTGGTTCAGCTCACAGGACCACAGTTGGACTGGCAGAGGACCTTCTGACCCACTTCCAAGGGTCCAAGACTTGGATGGCACCACTTGGAGGGCAAGACTCACAACAAGTAAAGTCCAGGTGCTGGGTTCAAGATGGTTGGAGCCTTTTCTGTCCCTGAGGCTCTCATCAGGAGGCCAGCCAACTAGCCATTGGAGTCACTCTGTTGGTCCTGGGATCAAGATACAGGTCCAGTCTTTCTCCTTCATGAAGCAGGGCAATAGGGTAGCAGAGTAGCAGTCTTCCTTGTAGAGCAGCATAGAAGTCCTTCGGAATCTCCTATAGGTCCTGAGGTATACTGAAGGGTTGGGTCTGAGGTTCCACTATTTATACCTGGTGCCCACTTTGAAGTAGGAGAGGGTTCTGGAGGTTTACACACACAGAGCTGTTTGGAATTTCCTGCCTCCCTGCCCTGGCCCCAGCTTGTCTGGGGTTACAAAAGACTAGTGTAAGAACCCTTTGTGAGTGTGCTGAGAAGAGCCTTTGTGATGTGCAAGTGTGGTAGGTGACAGCTCCTCCCCCTCACCAAGTCAGAGATGGCCCATTCTTCCAACACCTTTTCCCCCTTTGTCTCACTGTCTGGAGTGATACACAAAGATCAAGTGCCAGCTACATCTAGCCACTTCACCCAGAATACAGGCTGGAGGCAATAAACAGTTGGGACAAGAACATGTCAACTTTCAAAAAGTGGCATTTTTAGAATTATGACCTAAACTCCAACTTTACCATCAAAGGGGGTTTTAAATTGCAATTCTTTACACACAAGTCAGCATTCCTATCTGCTCCCAATTGAAAGTTATCATTTAATGTAATAATTTAACCCAATGTTATCTCATGTGAGAGGCAGGACTTCCAGTAGCGAATAAATAATTTGAGAGTATTTCATTACCAGGACATGTAAAAGTTAAAAGTACATGTCCAACTTTTCAAATACACTGCACTCTACCTTATGGGGTCTACCGTAGATGTGACTTATCTGTATTAAAAAGGAAGATTTAGGCCTGGCAAAAGGTTTGCTTTGCCACGTCGAAATGGTATTTTAAAACTGCAAACAGGCCGCAATGGCAGGCCTCAGGCATGTTTAAAAGACCCACTATTAGCATTTAATTAATAGGCCATGGGCATAGGTAGTACTACTTTACCAGAGACTTACAAGTAAATTAAATATGTTAACTGGGTGTAAGGAAATTCTACCATGTTTAAAGGAGAGAGCGCAAGATGCTAGCACTGGTTAGCAGTGGCAAAGTGTTCATAGTCCTAAAGCCTACAAAAACAAGATTGGCAAAAAATGGAGGAGTAAGGCAAGAAGTTTGGGGGAAAACCACCCTAAGACTGACAGGTCTAAAAGTGCACATCAATAAGAAAAAGAAAGACTGAAAGATCGCTTCACAGTCCATTCTGCAATGCCCAGGAAGCCAGAAAATATTGCTTAATTATCTGCAATGATACTTAGTGGGTGCCATGTTGCAAAGCTAAAGAGAGGATGCTTGCTAAAAAAATCTTGCTGCATTACTATTAACGAAAAGGTGGCTGGATTATACTCCCTGCAACTTGAACAAAGAATCATGGGTACTTGTTTGTCTTCATTTGATTTATTTAGTTATTACTTTGACTTGGATCATTGAATTAAAAAAAGGAGAAATAAAAATAAAGGAAGAAAAGTAACATCAATCCTAATTGGTAGGTGTAAGGAAATGCCTCCTAGGCATGGTTACCCCCTGACCTTTTGCCTTTTGTTGATGCCAGTTATGATTGAAAGTGTGCTGGGACCCTGCTAACCAGGCCCCAGCACCAGTGTTCTTTTCCTAAACTGCACCTTTGTTCCCACAATTGGCACAGCCCTGGCACCCAGAGAAGTCACTTGTAAAAGGTACCCCTGGTACCAAGGGCCCTGATGCAAGGGAAGGTCTCTAAGGGCTGCAGCATGTCTTATGCCACCCTGGGGACCCCTCACTCAGCACATGCACACTGCCTCACAGCTTGTGTGTGCTGGTGGGGAGAAAATGACTAAGTCAACATGGTACTCCCCTCAGAGTGCCATGCCCACCTCACACTGCCTGGGGCATAGGTAAGTCACCCCTCTTGCAGGCCTTACAGCCATAAGGCAGGGTGCACTATACCGCAGGTGAGGGCATATGTGCATGAGCACTATGCCCGTACGGTGTCTAAGCAAAACCTTAGACATTGTAAGTGCAGGGTAGCCATAAAGAGTATATGGTCTGGGAGTCTATCAAATACGAACTCCACATTTCCAAAATGGCTACACTGAAATCTGGGAAGTTTGGTATCAAACTTCTCAGCCCAATAAATACACACTGATGCCAGTGTGGAAGTTATTGTAAAATGCACCAAGAGGGCATCTTAGAGAATACCAGTCCGACTCCTAGTGCTAGGCTGACCAGTTTCTGCCAGACTGCCACAACCAGACGAGTTTCTGGTCACATGGGGAGAGTGCCTTTGTCACTTTGTGGCCAGGAACAAAAGCCTGTACTGGGTGGAGGTGCTTCTCACCTCCCCCTGCAGGAACTGTAACACCTGGTGGTGAGCCTCAAAGGCTCATGCCTTTTGTTACAGCACCGCAGGGCATCCCAGCTAGTGGAGATGCCCACCCCTCCGGCCACTGCCCCCACTTTTGGTGGCAAGGCTGGATGAGATAATGAGAAAAATAAGGAGGAGTCACCCACCAGTCAGGACAGCCCCTAAGGTGTCCTGAGCTGAGGTGACCCCTACCTTTAGAAAGCCTCCATCTTGAGATTGGAGGATTCCCCCAATAGGATTAGGGATGTGCCCCCCTCCCCTCAGGGAGGAGGCACAAATAGGGTATAGCCACCCTCCAGGACAGTAGCCATTGGCTACTGCCCTCCTGACCTAAACACACCCCTAAATCTGGTATTTAGGGGCACCCCTGAACCCAGGAAATCCGATTCCTGCAACCTACAACAAGAAGAAGGACTGCTGACCTGAAAGCCCTGCAGAGACGACAGAGACGACAACTGACTTGGCCCCAGCCCTACCGGCCTGTCTCCAGACTCAAAGAACCTGCACAGCGACGCATCCGACAGGGATCAGCGACCTCTGAAGATTCAGAGGACTGCCCTAAACCCGAAGGACCAAGAAACTCCCGAGAACAGCAGCACTGTTCAAAAACAGCAACAACTTAGCAACTTTCTAGCAACTTTTAAAGACTTCACTCTTCCCGCCGGAAGCGTGAGACTTCACACTCTGCACACGATGCCCCCGGCTGGTGCTCCAGAGAACCAACACTGCAGGGAGGACTCCCAGGCGCCTGCAACCTTGTGAGTAACCTGAGACGATCCCCCTGGACCCCTACAGCGACGCATGCAGAGAGGATCCAGAGGCTCCCCTGACGGCAACTGCCTGGAACAAAGAACCTGCCACCTGGACCAAGCACTGCACCCGCAGCCCCCAGGACCAGAAGGAACCGAACTCCAGTGCAGGAGTGACCATCAGGCGACCCTCTGCCTAGCCCAGTCGTTGGCTGGCCGAGAAGCCCCCCTGTGCCCTGCCTGCACCGCTAGAGTGACCACGGGTCCCTCCATTGGTTCCTATTGAAAACCCGACGCCTGCTAAGCACACTGCACCCTGCTGCCCCTGTGCCGCTGAGGGTGTGTTTTGTGTGCCTACTTGTGTCCCCCGCAGTGCTCTACAAAATCCCCCTGGTCTACCCTCCGAAGAAGCATGTACTTACCTGTTGGCAGACTGGAACCGGAGCACCCCTGTTCTCCATAGGCGCCTATGTGTTTTGGACCCTCCTTTGACCTCTGCACTTGACCGGCCCTGTGTTGCTGGTGCAGTGACATTGGGGTTGCCTTGAACCCCCAACGGTGGGCTGCCTATGCCCAGGAACTTGAACTTGTAAGTGTCTTACTTACCTGAAAAACTAACAAATACCTACCTTCCCCAGGAACTGTTGATTTTTGCAGTGTCCACTTTTAAAATAGCTTATTGCCATTTTAACAAAAACTGTGTATGTTACTGCTCTAATTCAAAGTTCCTTACTTACCTGTGTGGAGTACCTTGCATTTCGTATATTTACTTCAAATCTTGAATCTTGTGGTTCTAAAATAAATTAAGAAAATATATTTTTCTATATGAAAACTACTGGCCTGGAGTTAAGTCTTTGAGTGTGTGTTCTTCATTTATTGCCTGTGTGTGTACAACAAATGCTTAACACTACCCTCTGATAAGCCTACTGCTCAACCACACTACCACAAAATTGAGCATTAGAATTATCTAATTTTGCCACTATCTTACCTCTAAAGGGAACCCTTGGACTCTGTGCACACTGTCTCTTACTTTGAGATAGTTTATACAGAGCCAACTTCCTACAGTAGGCAATAGGCATTACATTTCATAACAAGTTAATAAAAACAAATTATAGTTTCAAGATTGATCTATTTATCAATCATTAACGCTTTCTTGAAGACTTCCCCAAAGTTTCTCAAACTTATGAAAACAAGCATTTGCAATGCAATAGGTTTTGCGCTTGCGAGAGTTAGAGCTATTGGCACTGCTTTGCTGGACTTTCCTTGCCACATAAATTGGACTTGCTCTCACCCTAGCGTCAGCTGGCAGTGATCAATTCCCACTGCTGTGGATCTCCTCCAGCATCTTGGGCTGTTTCCAGGTGGCATCACTCTGCTCTGAGCCCGCAAGGTCTCACATGAGACACAACACAATCATGTGACCTGGAATCTCTACCCAGAAATGACTATTCACTGCACTCCATCAGAAGCCTGGGTGTGTCTCTGGGAACAGCCATGTTAAGTCCAGGCAATGAGCAGCAAACTGATCTTTAAACAACACCCATGAAAATAGAGACCTGAGTGTGCACCCTATGGGAATACAGTTTGAATACAAAAGTTTCCAGCTTCCTCTTGACATCATCATGAAAGCACCATTGCAGGGACAGAGGGGGTGAGCTTAGCATGACAAGTAGTGATAGCTGTTAGTGGTTGGGGGTGGGGGCGATGGCACAGATGGTCACTGAAGCTGAACACTCACCAAAGCACACTCCAGGGAACAAAATCAGGGAAACATAACTGAGAGAAAGACTGAAAGTGCACCTTTGGCCATGTTGGCTGCCGGGCTGGCTGCTCAGAAGTGGTGCTGTGCAAGGTGCCCCTCTCGCATGCCGCCTGCTCTGAGGAACGCCGGGCAAAAAAACAAAAGTAGGTCCAAAACACATGCTGTATCAATGGACAGCATATTTATCGAGTACTTGGTCGCTGCGCTCAGTGAGGAGTATAAACGGGAAAAGGCATGACAAATACATACCACTGGCAAATGGGAAGCAGAAATAAAAGAGCGACAATGGAAACAGCCAGATGAAAAAGATGGGTAGTATGTAAGCCCACACACTATCAACAACCGGTCACTAAGCAACAGCGCAAGCACTGTCTAGTCTCAACCTAAAAAGACCTTGATGGAAATAAAAAAAGTTTTTTTGGGGTCATGATCTTCATTTTCTGTGCTCATCCCCCATGCCGGTGAATGAGAGTCTCTGTTTCTGAGAAAGCTACAAAAAAGCTAAGATTCTTCTTACCAGTTTTATCTTTTGTAGCTACACCACTGATAACCCCCCCCAACATAATTTCCAGCAGATTCTCCAAATATATATATATACTTTTGAACTGCAGCCCTTTATATAGGAATATTCATAAAACATACACATTCAGGTTTCTAACCTTTTGATTATATCTATAAATTAATAACTACGCTCTTCCAAAATGTTATGCAAACCCTCTAGTGTTTGTTTTAAACTTTACAAGAAATACTGAATACGGCATAAGTCTGAATTTATAAGGAGATGGTGTACTTCTTATTTCATGTCATACCAATCTGCCTTCCTCACCCATTTACTCTATGCAAAGCAAAATATTAACTCTAGTTATGCACCCTATTAAACACCCCCTGATACGGAAGGGACCCTTTCTTCTGACTACAGAAGAAGCTCTTTAAAATGAAGGCATCTAAAAAACGATTCAGAACTTTATATTTTGTTCATGTTTCTTTGAAAAAATAAATCCCTCATTTTTTAGTGGTTGATCCATCTCTCACATGTCTTTATCTTGCATTACACCATAACTGATGTAAGATTAGCAGGATGGACGAGGTTATCTCATTTAGGCACACAGCAGGCATCCCCTCTCTCCTTCAGATTAGCTATCCACAGTGTGCATACCTGACATAGTTCTCTTAATATAATGAACGTTCTTTTTTTTTTTTAAACCTTGACCATGGAATATAGCAGCGAAGCCCACTGCCCCATGTTCACCTGTCATATTCTCCACAATATCTGAGAAAACTGGGCTGAGAAAAACATTGAGCTGAGACATCACCATCCATTGCAAAAAAACAAACAGAGCATCCAAATAGTGAAACCTAAATTCTGGGTGAATTCAATCTCCTTTACTGAGAAGGGTGCAGAGCTTCCTTCTGTCTGTATGAGTATGTACACCTGCTGAAAGCCCCTGCTATCCCTGGACGCCTAGGCCAATAGCAAAGCAGAACTTGCTACCTGAAATGGGAATCTGGAGAAACTGGGGGAGACAGTGTTCAAGACAGAGAGATAGAAAGACCAGACTGGAGCACATTCTCCAACACAAAAGTGCCTCTCTCAAGGAATGGCACAACATGGAGTGCATGTTGAAAGAATAGTTAGAGGGTTGAGGCGTAGCTTCATGGGGGGTGTTTGGGTGTTACACCCGCCTAAAAAATGTATTCTGTAGTAAATACTTGGCTACAAGTGCTTTCAGTTGGTTATGGCGAAGTGTCTGTTGGATTTCACCTGGGATTTGTACATGCCCACAATGACAAAAACATTCTCTCTCATCTCTGTTTTGAAGGCTTTGAAATGCTGATTAGTTTGAAAAATGATATTTTAAAGTGCCTCTATCAATCTGCCCTCCTCTCTCTTTACACTTCCCCCACTTAAGCCTACCTCATATTGTTCCACTAATAAAATGTGTTTTAACAAAATATCCCAGTGTGATTGTTGGGAAATCTGCTTTAGAATGACAGAGGAAACCAGTCAAGTACAGTTCACTAGTTGAGAAGGATAGCTTACCATTTTCAGCAGCGGATATGGATTTGACAAGCAATAGCCGACCTGGAATACAGCTGACTGCCCCAGAACACTGCTGACAACACACCAGTATGAATTTAAGAGGTAAATTAAAACAAGGCACACCCAATACAGGACTAGCAAGAGGTAGAGGGACTAAAAGGGAGTTGAGGGAAAAAACCTAGGGTGAAAAAATAACAAAGGTGAGAGACAAAATGCAGGTGTGAACTGATACAGATGCAAAGCCAATGCAATCAATGCCATTTTCTACACGAAGTCGACTAGCCCATGGCAGTCGTAAAAAGACTCTACCAATAATGCCCTAGAAATGACCCAAACCAAGGAAGTGAGTAACTGATTTAAAGTTCTGAAATTTCATACTTTCCACTGTCCTATCTTCCACCTTCTTCATTCTCGAATACTCTTTGTGCTGTGTTTCCATCATGCACCTGAATCCTGCCACCCTTGACCCTTGGGTAGGTCGCTTCCCCGCCGCTGCAGCTCCACCTGCACTCCACCTCTGCGCTTGCCTCTAAGCTGCCAGTTTTTCCCTTGGTGCCTTACATGCTCTCTCTTGCCTTTTTCTCTCCTTGATCTCTCGCTCTCTTTGCCTCTTCTCTCCTTGATCTCTCGCTCTCTTTGCCTCTTCTCTCCTTGATCTCTCACTCTTTTTGCCTTTCTCTCCTTAATCTCTCGCCCTCTTTGCCTCTTCTCTCCTTGATCTCTCGCTCTCTTTGCCTCTTCTCTCCTTGATCTCTTGCTCTTTTTGCCTTTCTCTCCTTAATCTCTCGCCCTCTTTGCCTTTTCTCTCCTTGATCTCTCGCTCTCTTTGCCTCTTCTCTCCTTGATCTCTCGCTCTCTTTGCCTTTCTCTCCTTAATCTCTCACCCTCTTTGCCTTTTCTCTCCTTGATCTCTCGCTCTCTTTGCCTTTTCTCTCCTTGATCTCTCGCTCTCTATGCCTTTTTTCTCCTTTTTTCTTTAGCCCCTGTTGCCTTCCTCGCTTTTGGCCCATTTTCCTCCGGTTGTCTTTCCCTCCTGTTTTCCGCTCTCCCGCCTTCCCGCCCTCCCGCCTCCCGCTTTCCCGCCACTGCCCCTGTGCGCCCCGCCCCCCTGCTCCCATTCGTTGGCCCCCTCCTGCCTCCCGCCTCCCAGCTAACCCCTCCTCCCCCCTTCCCTCTTATGGTGGCCGTGCGCAGCGGGCGCGTCGATGGCGCGCCAAAG
This sequence comes from Pleurodeles waltl, assembly GCF_031143425.1. Classification (NCBI taxonomy): domain Eukaryota; kingdom Metazoa; phylum Chordata; class Amphibia; order Caudata; family Salamandridae; genus Pleurodeles; species Pleurodeles waltl. The sequence goes on from NC_090447.1 coordinate 715,402,675, forward strand.
GCAAGCCCGTCTGCGCCCGTCTGCGCCCGTCCGCACCTGGACCGCGCCCAGTGGCAGAACCCCTGGCCCCCAGTGCTCCCAAACCCCCCAGCTCAGCTACGACGCCGTGTCCCTCCACGCACTTCACCCTGGACGCACCACCACCTGCTTCCAAGCCAGCCACAGACGTACCCAGGGACCCTTCACCTGCCAAACCTGCAAGTATACCTTCCACCGCGACGACAATCCGTCCACCAGCCCACGCCCCAACAACCACCTCAAGTGCATCCTCCTCAACGTACGCTCCGTCCACAGACACGCCATTGAACTATGGGACCTCCTGGACTCTACCGCACCCGACGTCGCCTTCATCACAGAAACCTGGATGAACGCCTCATCGGCTCCCGACATCGCCCTAGCCATACCTCACGGCTACAAAATCGCCAGGAAAGAACGCACCAACCAAACCGGAGGAGGAATCGCCATCATCTACAAAAGCTCCATCAACGTCACCCCCTCCACCGAAGATACCCCCCTCGCCGCCGAACACATGCACTTCCAGATCCACACCGACTCCAGGACCACCCTCAGAGGCACCCTCGTCTACAGGCCCCCTGGCCCACGCGCCCCATTCAGCGAATCCATCACTGACTTCATCACCCTGCACGCCCTAGCCTCGCCTGACTACATCCTCCTAGGGGACCTGAACTTCCACCTGGAGAAGAACAACAACACCAACACTGCCACCTTGCTCGACAACCTTGCCAACCTCGGACTCAAGCAACTGGTGAACACCCCCACCCACACTGCCGGCCACACGCTCGACCCCATCTTCTCCGCCAGCAACCACATAGCCTTCAACTACTCCTCCGAGATACACTGGACCGACCACAGATGTGTACACTTCACCTTCAGACGCAAGACCCACCACCTTCGCACACAACTAATCTCCCGCAGACCCTGGAACAAAATCTCCACAGAACAGCTACTTTCCACTCTCAACCACAACCAACCCGCCATCACCCCCGACGCCAACACCGCAGCCCTCCGCCTCACACAGTGTATCACCAACTGCGCCGACAACCTCGCCCCCCTCAGAAACCTCCCAAGACAGACCGACAGGAAACCCCCTTGGTTCACAGACGCCCTCAAAGAAACCAAGAAAACCTGCTGCACCCTCGAAAAGACCTGGCGCAAAGATCACACCGCAGAGAACATGTTAGCCCTCAAAACCGCCACCCGCAAACACCACCAACTGATCCGCTCCACCAAAAGGGCATCCTTCAAAGAGAGACTGGACAAGAACACCCACAACAGCAAATAACTCTTCAACATCGTCAAAGAGCTCTCCAATCCCAACGCCAGCTCCAACACCATCACGCCCTCACAAGACCTCTGCAACTCCCTCGCCACGTTCTTCCATCGAAAGATCACCGACCTACATGACAGCTTCGGACCCCAAATCCCACCGACCACCACTGAACTCACAGCCCCTACCATCACCCTCAACGCTTGGACCCCATCGGCCCCAAAGAGACAAGAACCACCATGAACACCATCCACTCTGGCGCCCCATCGGACCCATGCCCCCATCACATCTTCAACAAAGCCGACGCCATCATAGCCCCCTATCTCCAGAGCATCATCAACAGCTCGCTCGCCATGGCCACCTTCACCGAGAGCTGGAAACACGCAGAAGTCAACGTGCTCCTGAAGAAACCTACAGCGGACCCCAACGACCTAAAGAATTTCCACCCCATCTCGCTCCTCCCCTTCCCAGCCAAGGTCATCGAGAAAGCCGTCAACAAGCAACTGACCAACTTCCTCGAAGACAACAACCTGTTCGACCCCTCCCAGTCAGGCTTTAGGGCCAACCACAGCACGGAAACCGCCCTCATCGCAGTCACCGACGACATCAGAACCCTGATGGACAATGGTGAAACAACCGCCCTCATCCTCCTTGACCTCTTGGCCACCTTCGACACCGTCTGCCACCGCACCCTAATAGCCTGCCTCCGCTCCACTGGTATCCAAGGACAGGCCCTGAACTGGATCATCTTGTTCCTCTTGGACTGAACACAGAGAGTCTACCTCCTGCCCTTTCGCTCAGAACCCACCGAGATCATCTGCGGCATCCCACAAGGCTCCTCACTCAGCCCCACCCTCTTCAAAATCTACATGAGCCCCCTCGCCAACATTGTCCACAAACACAACATCAACATCATCTCCTAGGCCGACGACACCCAGCAGATGCTCTCCCTCACCAAAGACCCAGCCACCGCCAAAGCCAACCTGCAGGATGGAATGAAAGACGTCGCACAATGGATGAAGCTCAGCCGTCTGAAACTGAACTCTGACAAAACGGAGGTCCTCATCCTCGGTAACTCCCCATCCGCCTGGGACGACTCGTGGTGGCCCACGGCCCTGGGCACCGCACCCACCCCCTCAGACGACGCACGCAACCTTGGATTCATCCTGGACCCCCTTCTCACCATGACCAAGCAAGTCAATGCCGTCTCATCCTCTTGCTTCCTCACCCTTCGAATGCTCCGGAAGATCTTCCGCTGGATCCCCACCGATATAAGAAAGACTGTTACCCACACCCTCGTCACAAGCCGCCTGGACTACGGGAACACTCTATATGCAGGAACCACCGCAAAACTTCAGAAACGTCTTCAGCGCATACAAAACGCCTCTGCACGCCTCATCCTCGACTTACCCCGCCACAACCACATATCTGCCCACCTGAAACACCTGCACTGGCTCCCTGACAACAAAAGGATCACCTTCAGGCTCCTCACCCACGCACACAAAGCTCTCCACAATAAGGGCCCCGAATACCTCAACAGTCACCTTGCCTTTTACACTCTCACCGTCATCTTCACTCTGCCAGCCTCACCCTCGCCACCATCCCTCGCATCCGCAGAACCACCGCCGGAGGCAAATCCTTCTCCTACCTGGCAGCCAAGACATGGAACTCCCTTCCTGTCCACCTCAGGACTACCCAGGACCACCTCGCCTTCAGGAAGCACCTCAAGACCTGGCTCTTTGAGCAGCAGTAACCCCCCCCCCCCTAGCGCCTTGAGACCCTCACGGGTCAGTAGCGCGCTCTATAAATGCTTGATTGATTGATTGATTGCCAACTTCTTGCAACTTTGGGAAATGTATGTTTCTAAATAAAAGATGTAACCAGATTATTCATTCTATTAAAGAATGGTTTTCAGGGTTACAGAGCAAACCCTGGAATAAAAGATTAACACTGGGGTAGGTTTATCATTTATTCAAATGTATTCGGCCAACAACATTAAAGGAAATATGGCACCATGATATACAATCTGTCTCAAGTTTATCTAATAATCTGACCTAATTAAATGTACACATAAAAGACATGTGTGCTTGCACCTAAAACCCTAAGGCCCTCATTACAACCCTGGCGGTCGGTGTTAAAGCAGCGGTAATACCGCCAACAGACCAGTGGTAAAAAAAATGGAATCACGACCATGGCGAAAACCGCCAACATAGACAGCCACTTTAACACTCTGACCGCCACGGCGGTAGAAACAAACACTGCGGCAGTAACCGCCAACAGACAGGCGGAGGACAAAGTACCGCCCACTGTATAACAACAGGCCTAACTGCCACCTTTTCCGAAGCAGAACTAATGCCATCAAAAGCACGGTGGAAATAGTACACAGAAGGTAAACCACTCACCTCTCGACACCCAACGAGGAACCAGGGCACCATGGAGCCCGAGTTACATGTACTGCCCATGCTGGTCTTCCTCCTGCTGTATCAGGAGCAGGACAGACGCCGTCGACAACCACAGTGAGTACTGCACCTACAACACAGGAGAGGAGGGGGAGGGAAAAGAGAGTGACATACACACGCAACACGCTATACCCCCACCCCCACCTTCACCCACAACACCATACACACAAATACATGCAGCAACATCACATATACAACCCCGCCCCCTGGAAGAACACAAGGACAAAAGGAAATAATTGTAACAATTGTAATCATGAAAAATCAGATAGTGAAAGTTCAAAAATCAGTGTATACAAATATGTACACCAACTACACAAGTCCGGATAGTGTACCAATCATTGTCCGTGCACCAGTGGCCCCAAAATGCATGAGCGAAGCCCACACAAGACACCTGACTCGAAACGGAGAGAATACTGCAGGGGCATCAGATCAAAATTAAACAGGCACCTCAGTGTGAGAAAGTAGCCTCTTTCTAGCCTTGTTACCCCCACTTTTGGCCTGTTTGTGAGTGTATGTCAGGGTGTTTTCACTGTCTCACTGGGATCCTGCTAGCCAGGGCCCAGTGCTCATAGTGAAAACCCTATGTTGTCAGTATGTTTGTTATGTGTCACTGGGACCCTGCTAGCCAGGACCCCAGTGCTCATAAGTTAGTGGCCTATGTGTATGTGATCCCTGTGTGATGCCTAACTGTCTCACTGAGGCTCTGCTAACCAGAACCTCAGTGGTTATGCTCTCTCTGCTTTACAAATTGTCACTAACAGGCTAGTGACCAATTTTACCAATTCACATTGGCATACTGGAACACCCTTATAATTCCCTAGTATATGGTACTGAGGTACCCAGGGTATTGGGGTTCCAGGAGATCCCTATGGGCTGCAGCATTTATTTTGCCACCCATAGGGAGCTCTGACAATTCTTACACAGGCCTGCCACTGCAGCCTGAGTGAAATAACGTCTACGTTATTTCACAGCCATTTACCACTGCACTTAAGTAACTTATAAGTCACCTATATGTCTAACCTTCACCTGGTGAAGGTTGGGTGCTAAGTTACTTAGGGGGTCATTCTGACCCTGGCGGTAAAAACCGCCAGGGCCAACGACCGCGGGAGCACCGCCAACAGGCTGGCGGTGCTCCCTTGGGCATTCTGACCGCGGCGGTACAGCCGCGGTCAGAAACCGAAAAACGGCGGTGTACCGCCGGTTTTCCGTTGCCCTGGGGAATCCTCCATGGCGGCGCAGCTTGCTGCGCCGCCATGGGGATTCCGACCCCCATACCATCATCCTGTTCCTGGCGGTTTTGGCCGCCAGGAACAGGATGGCGGTATGGGGTGTCATGGGGCCCCTGGGGGCCCCACCAAGATTTTCAGTGTCTGCCATGCAGACACTGAAAATCGCGACGGGTGCAACTGCACCCGTCGCACCCCTTCCACTCCGCCGGCTCCATTCGGAGCCGGCATCCCCGTGGAAGGGTGTTTCCCGCTGGGCTGGCGGGCGGCCTTCTGGCGGTCGCCCGCCAGCCCAGCTGGAAACCCAGAATACCCGCGGCGGTCTTTTGACCGCGCAGCGGTATTCTGGCGGTTCCCGCAAGGCCGGCGGCTTCCGCCGCCGGCCGGGATCAGAATGACCCCCTTAGTGTGTGGGCACCCTGGCACTAGCCAAGGTGCCCCCACATCGTTCAGGGCAAATTCCCCGGACTGTGTGAGTGCAGGGACACCATTACACGTGTGCACTATACATAGGTCACTACCTATGTATAGTGTCACAATAGTAACTCCGAACATGGCCATGTAACATTTCTAAGATCATGGAATAGTCGCCCCAATGCCATTCTGGCATTGGGGAGACAATTCCATGATCCCCCAAGTCTCTATCACAGACCTGGGTACTGCCAAACTATCTTTCTCGGGGTTTCACTGCAGCTGCTGCTGCTGCCAACCCCTCAGACAGGTTTCTGCCCTCCTGGGGTCCAGCCAGGCTTGGCCCAGGAAGGCAGAACAAAGGACTTCCTCAGAGAGAGGGTGTTACACCCTCTCCCTTTGGAAAACGGTGTCAGGGCTGGGGAGGAGTAGCCTCCCCCAGCCTTTGGAAATGCTTTGATGGGCACAGATGGTGCCCATCTCTGCATAAGCCAGTCTACACCGGTTCAGGGATCCCCAAGCCTTTCTCTGGCGCGAAACTGGACAAAGGAAACGGGAGTGACCACTCCCCTGACCTGCACCTCCCAGGGGAGGTGCCTAAAGCTCCTCCAGTGTGCTCCAGACCTCTGCCATCTTGGAAACAGAGGTGCTGCTGGTAAAGTGGACTGCTCGGAGTGGCCAGTGCCAGCAGGCGACGTCAGAGACTCCTTTTGATAGGCCCTTACCTGTGTTGCTAGCCTATCCTCCTTCCTAGGTAGCCAAACCTCCTTTTCTGGCTATTTAGGGTCTCTGCTTTGGGGAATTCTTTAGATAACGAATGCAAGAGCTTATCAGAGTTCCTCTGCATCTCTCTCTTCACCTTCTGCCAAAGGATCGACCGCTGACTGCTCAGGACGCCTGCAAAAACCGCAACAAAGTAGCAAAGATGACTACTGCAACCTTGTATCGCTGATCCTGCCGCCTTCTCAACTGTTCCCTGGTGGTGCATGCTCTGGGGGTAGCCTGCCTCCTTCTTGCACCAGGAGCTCTGAAGAAATCTCCTGTGGATCGACGGAATCTTCCCCCTGCAACCGCAGGCAACAAAAGACTGCATCACTGGTCCTCTGGGTCCCCTCTCAGCACAACGAGCGTGGTCCCTGGAACTCAGCAACTCTGTCCAAGTGACTCCCACAGTCCAGTGACTCTTCAGTCCAAGTTTGGTGGAGGTAAGTCCTTGCCTCCCCACGCTAGACTGCATTGCTGGGTACCGCGTGATTTGCAGCTGCTCCGGCTCCTGTGCACTCTTCCAGGATTTCCTTCGTGCACAGCCAAGCCTGGGTCCCGACACTCTAACCTGCAGTGCACAACCTCCTGAGTTGTCCTCCGGAGTCGTGGGACTCCCTTTTGTGTCTTCGGGTGTGCTCCGGTTCACTCCTCTTCGTAGTGCCTGTTCCGGCACTTCTGCGGGTGCTGCCTGCTTCTGTGAGGGCTCTCTGACTTGCTGGGAGCCCCTTCTGTCTCCTCATCCAAGTGGCGACATCCTGGTCCCTCCTGGGCCACAGCAGCATCCAAAAACCCTAACCGCAACCCTTGCAGCTAGCAAGGCTTGTTTGTGGTATTTCTGCGTGGGAACACCTTTGCAAGCTTCTTCACAACGTGGGACATCCATCCTCCAAAGGGGAAGTTTCTAGCCCTCTTCGTTCTTGCAGAATCCACAGCTTCTACCATCCGGTGGCAGCTTCTTTGCACCCTCAGCTGGCATTTCCTGGGCATCTGCCCAATCTCGACATTGTCGTGACTCTTGGACTTGGTCCCCTTGTTCCACAGGTACTCTTGTCTGGAAATCCACTTTGGTTGCATTGCTGGTGTTGGTCCTCCTTGCAGAATTCCCCTATCACGACTTCTGTTCTCTCTGGGGAATATAGGTGCACTTTACACCTACTTTTCAGGGTCTTGGGTGGGCTATTTTTCTAACCTTCACTGTTTTCTTACAGCCCCAGCGACCCTCTACAAGCTCACATAGGTTTGGGGTCCATTCGTGGTTCGCATTCCACTTTTGGAGTATATGGTTTGTGTTGCCCCTATACCTATGTGCTCCTATCGCAATTTACTGTAACTTTACATTGCTTGCATTAATTCCTTTTGCTATTACTGCATATTTTTGGTATTGTGTACATATATCTTGTGTATATTTGGCATCCTCATACTGAGGGTACTCACTGAGATACTTTTGGCATATTGTCATAAAAATAAAGTACCTTTATTTTTAGTATATCTGTGTTTTATGTTTCTTATGATATTGTGCATATGACACCAGTGGTATAGTAGGAGCTTTGCATGTCTCCTAGTTCAGCCTAAGCTGCTCTGCTATAGCTACCTTCTATCAGCCTAAGCTGCTAGAAACACCTCTTCTACACTAATAAGGGATAACTGGACCTGGTACAGAGTGTAAGGACCCCTTGGTACCCACTACAAGCCAGGCCAGCCTCCTACACTCGGGGCGAAGGGGGAGCACCTCAGCCGGATGAACGCCACTGCTGCACGAGGGGGCTCCATGCCCATTGCTGTATCCTGGGGAGTGCAAAGCCACAGTCTCTCAAGTCTTTCCAGTGGGTGGTTTGCCCACTGCTCTATCCTGGGAAGTGCAAAGCCACAGTCTCTCAAGTCTTTCTAGTGGATGATTTGCCCACTGCTCTATCCTGGGGAGTGCAAAGCCACAGTCTCTCAAGTGGATAACAGTCTCCACTGGTTCTGGAGAGGGCATTGTGCCCAGAGTGCTTTATCCTGCCAAGGACTGAGGTAGTGGATGTGATTCTCCACTGGTTCTGGAGGGGGCATAGTGCCCAGAGTGCTTCATCCTGCCAAGGACTGAGGTAGTGGATGTGATTCTCCACTGGTTCTGGAGGGGGCATTGTGCCCAGAGTGCTACACATGCAGTGTGGCCGGTCCCATTCCCTCACCTGGGTGTGTGTGCCACGAGATTGCCTAGGGACAGGTAGCATGATACGCCATGGAGGCAGAGACATACCCCACCCTGCTGCTGCTTCGCCTTCCACCTGCAGGTGCAAACAATGATGAGAGTCATGCCTCATGGAAGCTGGCCAGGGTCCAGGAAGTCTCCTCCAGCCTCAGACCGCTGACAACTGGGGATGGTGGCCATGTCAGCGGTGGTGCCACTGTCCGAGCACGTCGCGGGGCTGGTGGCGGTGCTGGCGGCGGTATCTGTGATGGCGGTGCTGGTGCATGTGTCAGCACCTGTTGAGGGACACAGCAGGACGTCTCCTGCAGCCTCGGACGGCTGCCCACTGGGGAAGATGCTGGGGTCTGTTGCTGAGGCTGCAGACTTGCAGGTGGCGGTGCTGGTGGTGATTCTGGTGGTGGTGCTGGTGGCGGTGCAGGCGGTGGTGCTGGTGGTGGGGCAGGTTGCGGTGTTCGCCGCCGAACAGGTTGGTGTAGTCGTTGACAGAAGGGGTGACACTAGTCCCTCAGTCAGTGCCACCATGCCTGTCCTGACCTGCTCTTCTGCTTTTGTCCCTTCCCCACCTTTGATGGTGCCGCAGGTGTCTTGCCACTGTCCCCTTTGGTTTTGGCAGAGCCTTTGGTGGCTGGTAGGTGAGGCTTCTCCCTCCGGGATGTGAGCACCTTCTTCACCTTGGCAGTTGGCGGAATGTTCTTGGCCTCGCAAGGTGGCCCTGATGGGTGGCACACTCGATGACTCTGCAGTTGCTGGCACTACTGTGCCGGGGGATTTGGTGGCTGAGGTGCTGGGCTGGGACCTGGAAAGCCTGGCCCTATGGGAAGGACAGGGGGAGGTGAAGGGAAGAGGTCAAAGTTTGCCAGGAAAAGTTTTTTAGACACACTGGGACGGGAAGATGTAGGGGGTTTGGGAGTGGAGGAAGAGGTAGTGGTTGTAGGAGGTGTACCTTTGCTGAATTTGGGTGAAGGTGCATGGGCCGGAGGCTGTTGTGAGGTGGATGGCTGTTGGGTGGGTGTGTGCCTGCATCTGTGTACTTTGGGAGGAGGGCTCACAGACACACTGGGAGAGGACACTGGGGATGTGTGCATGGTAGTGGGGGTGGTGATTGCACGTGAGCGGTATGTGGTGATGGGAGTGCTGGTGATGGAGGTAGTGGCTGAGGATGTAGTGCATGTTGGTGTGAGTGGAGACAAGACAGGGAGGGAGGAGGAGGACGTGGAGGAGGGAGACACAGTGGAGGCAGTGGATGTTGCTGTGTCTGCATGGGTATGGTGCTTGTGTGAGCGCTTGTGGGATGTGTGGTGCTTATGTTTGCCATGTCCACTCTTGTGTGTTGATGAGTGTGCATGCTGGTCTGATGGTGTGCTTAGGATAGGCTGAGGTAGAGGGGATTGGGTCTGGGTGGAGGAAGTTGGAGGGGGGAGGCTGGACACAGGGACAATGGCTGCCATCAGTGCTGAAGCCAGAGCCTGAAATGCTCTCTGTTGGGCCGCCTGCCCAGAATGAAGGGCCTCCAGGTATGCATTTGTTTGTTGCAAATGCCTCTCAAGACCCTGGATGGCATTAAAAATGGTAGATTGCCCAACAGTGAGGGATCTCAGGAGGTCAATAGCCTCCTCACTGAGGGCAGCAGGGCTGACTGGAGCAGGGCCTGAGGTGCCTGGGGCGAAGGAAATGCCCATCCTCCTGGGTGAGCGGGCACGGGATACACGGTGAGGGGCTGCTGGGAGGGTGGTGCTGGTAGGGGGGGTGGCGGCTGTACCTGTTGATGCAGTGGGCACGGAGGTGCCTGCCACCGCAAGGGAGCTCCCATCAGAGGAGGAGTCGCTGTGGCTGGTGTATGCTCCTGTCCCCATCGTGGAGCTCCCCTCACCCTTCGTCCCACTGGTGGCTTCAGACTCCGTTGCTTCACCCTCAAGGGCCAAGTGGGTTGCAGCTTCCTCCTGCTCTGGTGCCACTGCTCCCCGCCAGATGATGCTATTGCACGCAAGAACAGGGAGACAAAACAAAAAGGGAGGGGAAAGACAGAAGAAACACATGTTCAGTGTATGCAACACCACTACCGTTGGCGGACACAACACACAGGGAGCAGCCCTATGCATTAAGCCATGCACTAACAGTTCCTAGCAAATTCACATGCCCATTGGGGACAAAGCCTAAGCCCAGTTGCTGCACACCTGGAAGTCACAGGAGCATGACTAGGTGTAGATGACTATTACCAGTAGTGTGGTTGGGGTGCCATAGAGCCTGGCTAAAAAGGGACCTTGCCTACCAAGTTCGCCCTGGCCTAGGGGAACCCACAGCCCACCTCTTCCACCCAGACACCTCGTAATGCGCGCAGAGTCAGCTGAATTAGAGTGTGCCCACCCCCTTGTGGCTGATGTGATGCCCTCAAGCGCCCATCCAACTCCGGATAGGCCACCGCCAGGATCTGGTACATCAGGGTGGTCATGGTGTGACGGGCACCCCTTCCACGTTGGGAGGCCATCCCCAGCTGGGCCTCCGCCGTCTTCTTGCTCCAGCGGCGCAGGTCCTCCCATCTTTTACGGCAGTGGGTGCTCCGTCTATGGTAGACCCCCAGGCTCCGGACATCCTTGGCGATGGCACACCAAATACCCTTCTTCTGGTGGGCGCTGACCTAGAGGAAAAGTGAAGTAAAAATGGATGTTTCTAGCCCGTACATTTCATCTCACGCTTTACCAAACACCTCCCACCCTGGCCCAGACATACATACACACAGAATCCTGACATGCTGGCCTGTCCCCCTCCCCAAACTCTTCCATCCACGACACTCTATACACTCACGGACCATCCACCATGCTCACAGTGTATTCACCTGTTTGTCTGGAGGACCGTACAGTTGCGTGTACTGGGGGAGGTCCCCATCCACCAATTTCTCCAACTCCTCCGAAGTGAAGGCAGGGGCGCTTTCCCCAGACACTGTAGCCATTGTCGCTTCCAGACACAGGTCACAGCAGTGTGCAACGCCAGCGCATTTACCTCATTTCCCCTTGTCCCACCTTACAGGTCAGGCAGCCGCCATTTCAGGGGGCCACATGGGATGGGAAAAATACCTATCTAGGCCTGGAATACAGACAGATACCGGCACATTGCGATTAACCTACATTTTAGCAAATAACACATTGTGATACCTAAGTGTTGGATGACCCTCTGCTCGCTGTTCTCCATAGGGCATGTCTGTTGGGGCAGGTGATGAGATGTCGGCATCCTCCGGTGTATAGACCCCTGGTGGACCTATCGACAAAGGAAGAGAGACACATCATTATCACATACAGACTTGATCGTGCAACAATCATGGAACTGTGTGCCCAGTTGGAGGCAGACCTGATTTCAGCTATCCGTCATCCCACAGGAATCCCCACTCTAGTGCATGTTCTGTCTGTACTCCATTTCCTGGCCAGTGGGTCTTTTCAAACAAAAGTGGCCATGGCATCAGGGATGTCCCAGCCAATGTTCTCTAACGTGTTGTCAAGAGTGTTATCTGCCCTGCTGAAACACATGCGCAGCTACATCGTTTTCCCTCAAGTGGAGGATTTGCCCACAGTGAAAGGTGACTTTTATGCCCTGGGACATAACCCCAACATCATTGGTGCCATTGATTGTACACATGTGGCATTCGTCCCCCCCCGCAGGAATGAACAGGTGTACAGAAACCGGAAAAGCTACCATTCGATGAATGTGCAGATGGTGACTTTGTCGGACCAGTACATTTCCCATGTGAATGCCAAGTATCCTGGCTCTGTGCATGACGCTTATATTTTGAGGAATAGCAGCATCCCTTATGTGATGGTGCAAATCCAGAGGCACCAGGTGTGGCCAATAGGTGAGCCCAAGGTCCCAACACAGTTGACATAGGTGTCTGGGTATGGGGTTGTCCCTAAGGGTTAGTGTGTGTCTAACAGTTGTCCCTCGACATTTGCAGGTGACTCTGGTTACCCCAACCTGTCATGGCTACTGACCCCAGTGAGGAATCCCAGGACAAGGGCAGAGGAACGCTACAATGAGGCACATGGGCGAACTAGGAGGATTATAGAATGCACCTTCGGCCTCCTGAAGGCCAGATTCCGGTGCCTCCATCTGACAGGTGGGTCCCTATACTACTCACCGAAGAAGGTGTGCCAGATAATCGTGGCCTGCTGTATGCTGCACAACCTGGCTTTGTGACGCCAGGTGCCTTTTCTGCAGGAGGATGGGCCAGATGGTGGTCTTGTGGCAGCTGTGGAGCCTGTGGACAGTGAAGAAGAGGAGGCAGAAGAAGAAGATGTCGACAACCCAAACAACATCATCATGCAATACTTCCAGTGAGACACACGTAAGAAGATGTAACTGCTTCCCCCATTTCATATTATTGTTGGTGCTAGCATAGGTTTGTCATTTTCACTCAGTGTATGGACCCTGACTTGTTACTTTGCCTTTCCATTTCACAGATCTGGGTCCCACTTTGTGCCCTCTGCTATGTTTACCGCTGGCCTACAGCTGTGTTATATTGGTATGTGAACAAGTACATTGACATTGTTATATTCCAGAGGTTTTGCAATTACACATTAGTGAAAGCACAGACAGACTCCAGATTGTTTTGTGATTCACATGCGTTTATTTCTGTGCAAATAAGTGGAGGGGTGTGTGAAATGGGCTGGGGTGATGGTGGAGAAATGTCCATGGCAGAGTCCAGTCTATTTGTTTCACAGGTGCATTGTCCAATGGGGCATAGGAAGTGGAGCAATGGCAGTTTAAGGTGGACAGGGTGACAAAGTGGGACAGAAGGGTGACATTCAGGGGGGGCTTATTTGCTGGCGGGGGTCTTGGCAATGTTCTCTGTCTTGTTCCTGGATCTCAGGGACCGTTTGCGGGGTGGTTCTCCATCTGCAGGTGGTGAGGTGCTGGTGGCCAGTTGTTCCTGTGGAGGTGCCTCCTGTCCACTAGCGTCGGCCGAGGTGGAGGGCTGTTCATCGTCCAAGCTTGTGTCAGGGGTCCGTTGGTGTGCCACTGTGTCCCTCCTGGTATTGAGGTCTGCCAGCACCCCTGCAATGGTGACCAGGGTGGTGTTGATGGACTTCAAGTCCTCCCTGATCCCCAGGTAGTGTTCCTCCTGCAGCCCCTGGGTCTCCTGAAACTTGGTCAGTACAGTGCCCATGGTCTCCTGGGAATGGTGGTAAGCTCCCATGATGTTGGAGAGTGCCTTGTGGAGAGTGGGTTCCCTGGGCCTGTCCTCCCCCTGTCGCACAGCAGTCCTCCCAGCTTGTGCCTCTGTCCCCTGAACCGTGTGCCCACTGCCACTGCCCCCAGGTCCCTGATCCTCCTGTGCTAGTGGGGTTGCCTGGGTTCCCTGTAGTGGTGGTCACACTGCTGAATGACGTGTCCTGGGGACAGAGGGATGGGCCCGCTGGGTGAGTGCTGTGCTGGTGTTTCCTGAGGGGGGAGGTTCAGTGGTGGTTTGTGACTGTGTCAGGGGAACCGACTGTCCAGAGGTCCCTGATGGGCCGGGCTGGTCATCTTGATCCAGGCGTGCAGAGCTGCTGTCGTCACTGTGGGCCTCTTCTTTGGGGGGACTGGATATGTTTGGCACCTCCTGTCTGGTGACGTTGGGAATGGGTCCTTTTGGGGTGTGAATTTATAGTTATTGTATCTGTGTGTGCCATCTTGTGCAATGGGTGAGTTACCCTCTACTCCTGTGCTTGCATTATTGTTGTGGCCCTTGTGTGATGGGTGATTTTGGGGCATGAGTGAGTCTCTCTACTGGACATGCTTTGGTGATGGGTGTCCATGCATTGGTGTTACATGCAGGGCTTGATTTTGGGATGTGTGGGTTCTGTTAGTGGGGTATCTGTGGGTTGTTGGGGTGATGGGTGTGAGGGTGAGGGTGGGAGTATGTGAAGGCATGGAGGTGGGGTGGGGGGATATGGTAAATAAGATATGACTTACCAGAGTCCAGCCCTCCTACTCCTGCGAGGCCCTCAGGATGCATGATCGGCAAGACTTGCTCCTCCCATGTTGTTAGTTGTGGGGGAGGAGGTGGGGGTCCACCGCCAGTCCTCTTTACAGCAATCTGGTGTCTGGATACCATGGAACGTACCTTCCCCCGAAGGTCGTTCCACGTCTTTCTGATGTCATCCTGCGTTCTTGGATGCTGTCCCACTGAGTTGACCCTGTCGACAATTCTCCGCAATAGCCCCATCTTCATTGCAATGGAGGTCTGCTGCAACTTTGATCCGAATAGCTGTGGCTCTACCCGGATGATTTCCTCCACCATGACCCTGAGCTCCTCCTCAGAGAACCTGGGGTGTCTTTGAGGTGCCATGATGTGGTGTAGGTGATGTGTGAGGTGGTGTCTGTTGTGAAGTGTGAGGGGATGTGTTGGTGTGTGTTGTTTGAGGTGCGTGGATGTTGTATGAGTTATGGTGTTCTGTGTCTGTGGATGCTGGTGTTGTGTTAGGTAGTCTCTCTCCCTGGCCTTCTTTCAGAATTTTGGTTGTAAGGGTTTGTGGGTGATGTGGGTATGTGCTTTATATTGGATTGGGTGTGTGGGTGTGGTGTGTGTATGAGTGTCAGGTGTGTGTATTTTGAATAGTCCAATGTGGTTGTGTTTTGTAAATGTGTGTGTATTTTGAGCGTGACGGTGTGTACCGCCAATGGAATACCGCGGTTGAAAGACCGGCGTGTTGATTCGTGGGTCGTGATACTGTGGGCGTGTTCCTGTTGGCGTGACGGTGTAGTTTTGGTATCGCCAGTTTATCACTGACCTTTGGTGTGGCGGAATTGTGTGGGTGTCTGTATTGTGGCGGATTCCAAGCTGTGAGTCGTAATACCTGTAGCGGCACTCCGCTGCCGCAACGGTATGTTGGTGGTCTTCTGCACGGCGGAAAGCGGGATTTACTGACAGGGTTGTACTGAGGGCCTAAATGCCTAACAGGACCAGTTGTTACAATTTTTTGAAATGCACATTCTAACTCTTCTATTCTGCCCTTCACTAAGGAACGGTTCATTTTTATTTAATCAATCTTATAACCATGTAATTTAGAAAAATAACCTATTTTCAAGAATGCTCTGACAAGCCTAGGAGTATTTGAAGCAAAAAAACACAACATCTGCACCTAACAATATTTTAGCAGCTCCTGTGATAATCGAGTTCTGTGTTATCACCTCATCGTCAGTTATATATCTGGGTGAGGGTTCAATAAAAACTGCAAGTAAAAAAGGAGAGCGAACACCCTAAAGGAGTACCTTGTCCCATAAAGATTGTTCATATTGTTTCACTGTTCAAAATAAATTCAGTATGTGAGCCCTGAAAAATGGCTGATATTGACCTATATGAAAATGAGAAGACCACATACAACCTGCAACACCTTTCAAAGATATTTCTTGATGACCTGGACAAAACCCTTTTCTGTGTCCAAGATCCTGATTTAGGTCTTGATGGAGGGAATACTCTGTCACATATGTAACAGATACCCTGTCTGCCTTATTACGATCTCCATAGAATATCATGGGATTGTAATAAGGTGGACGGGATATCCCTCAAGTTTGTGACAGAGTATTCCTCTCTGCCAAGACCTAAATGAGGTCCTTAAACACCAATAGCTAAAGGGTTGTTATAGTTTTCTGTAAAATCTATTGCTTTCTGTGTTATTTGATACAAGATGGTATTACTATTCATGGACTTAAAGTTGTTTAATTAGGTTTTACTAAGGAGTGTACTACAGTTGCTGATCTGTTGGGATGCATTTTCATCATTTCCTTATAATCAGCATTCAATAATATAACCAGGTATAATCAGGTGTTATGATCCGCATAGTTCCGCATTTTTACATAGTTTAAGGAATTTTACTAACTTCCCTTTCCTGAATAATGGAATAGATCTTATTCATTCAGTATACTGTCAGACTCATACATTAGCCTAAAATTTGGAGCTATATTGTCTGTGAACATTTTATATAGTTCACTTGGTAGCCCATATTACCCTAGTGTGTTTGCATTTGGTAAAGCCTTAATTGTGGTATGAATTTCTTCAGGCATACATGTTTTTATTATTATTTTTTTATTATTTTTTGTTAAACTCCCCTTCCCACCTTTCCTAAATAAATCCTCCTGTGCTACTTTTAATCAGTCTATATAATCTTGGTGGTTTTTAAAAATATTTCCCCTATTTTTCCTATGTGCTAACTACTTCTCAAACCAATTCCGTTATACTTTTTATCTGATTTGCAATGGTCCTGGATTTCACCTTCCAAGCAAGGAATCTGCCAAACTTAAAGTTCGTCTCAAAAGCCGTTTGGTAAACTGAGAGTTTATGATTTCATTTTTGCTTCAATAATCCTTAATCTCCTCCTCGAAATTATTTAGATACAGAATTGTTCCAGTGGGAGGGCCTCAAGGTATTGAATTCTGAATCTACCCCAACTCCATTGACCTTTCATTTAAATATATCATCTTTCCTGGCACACCCGCTTATAAAATACAGGTACCTGCTAAATATCGCTTAAGGGCATCCAATACTATGACTTTTCTTGTGAATCCTTCTTTTAAGTTAAAAAATCATGGATACAGAATTGAGATTCTGCCCTCACCAACCTGTCTTGCAATACTGTTAAATATGCTTGCCAAATAGGTTTCTTAGAAAGATCTATTTCAGAATGTAAATTGATAAACATGGGTGAATGGTCTGGGAAAACAGCAGGAATAATTTCAGTTTCTGTACAGCTGAGTGGAATATATTAAAATGTAATTGAAATTCTTGCCTCACTAGTGTATTTTCTACTAAGATGTGTAAATCCTTTTTCTTGAAGTTAATACTGCCTCCAGATATCTATATAACCATAATTCTGTTGAAACTGAACAATTGCCTCTTTTATGAAGCCCCATTTTTACCCATAGGTTTTCTGCCCATTTCTTAAAGAGAGACTTTGAAAATGTGGCTTTTTATCAAAGACAAGAGGAACCCTTCCAATTCCAGTAATAATTCTCAGTATCAGGGGCACTGGAAAGGAATGATGGCAGTTTAGACAAAGTTCACAAAATGTTGGGTACAGAGCTGCTCAAGATCACACACACAGGAAGTCAGAACAGGAAATGGATCCAGTGGGGGAAGCTCTATATTATAAAACAAGAAAGTTAAAGCTTAGAATGAACAGGCACTCAAGGGCAATTCAGATTCCTGAATAACTAACACACAAGATGGATAAGAAATTCATATAACAACATTAACAACCAAAAGGAATGTGGAGTAAAGCACTCTGGAGCTCCACATGGTAAGACTGACGCTCAGTAGGTTTCTCACCCAGAAATAGTGTTACAGATACTGACTGAAAATACACACATATATTATTTACAAGAATGGATAGGGTCTGTGGAGCTGATACCTATGGTGATGTCATAAAAGCAACATTAGGACAATTCTCCAGCTGGACAAGAAAGACCAACTAGCTTGTGAGCTGTGCACACAAATCTTGGCAATCAAACAGGAACACATAAGGTGGTAACAACAAGGGTAGAGAATTAAAATACACAATCATGATAGACAAGAGACAAGCAAGGAGGAGTGCTTATCCAGGAAGAAGGGAAAACAAAGAGCACACTTGGCAGAAAGCAAGTATCAAACCACATGAGGAAACTGGAAGCTAAGACAGCAGGAACTGGAAGGTAACAAACTTGAAACTGGAACTAAGGTAAATGGAAAAGGCAGGGACTGAGGAAAGGGCAAATAGATAACATTGGAGTTTTTAGTGAGGACAGATTGCTACCTCAAAACCTGACATGGATCTAGAATGAATGGAAAATTCAGAATAGAGTTCAAAAGCCTAGAAGTCAGCTATGCATACAGTTGAAGGTCTGGAAACGTATTTAAACACTGGAAAATTCCACTGGTATGCCCCCTGGTGGGCACAAGAGTACAGGGAGCAAATTGTGACATTCATGAGCATACATATCATTAATAATCTAGCCAAAAGAGTTAGCTATGTAAAAATGCTCCCCCACTTCCTAATAACAAAATGGTCAGTCTTCCTAACTGATCTCCGTTTCCTCTTCTATTACCAGGACCAGTTTTTCCTTATCATATAGCTACCTATTGCACTGTCACAGTCGCTTTAGAGAGGGGCCAGTCTGAATCCTTTAATATTTTCTAAAAGTCCCTTATTGGCCCCTTACTAAATGAGTCTCTTATAGCAGAATTATTCCTACTTTTTTTTCTGACATGGAAATACACATGGTACACTACCTGAGGGCTGTCAGATCATTTGCCTTTATCAATGATATTTTAATATCTGGTTACGCATACATTTATCCTTAAACATTTGCGTATTACAACTATACTATTATTCCAGGTTCCTTTTTTTACGAGACATTGTCCCCTTTTTCCATTCATTTTCATCTCCCACCTTTTTGATTGCACCTTCAAACTCCACCAGTTCTATCAAATCTATATCCTTTGAGAGTTTGTCATAAATGTAACATCTGTATCTTGTACGTCATACAAATAGACAAAGAACACATAATTCTTTTTGAAGTTTGGTGATTTCTCTTAGAAATTCTTGGCCCTTAAATCCCTCCTCCTAAATCTAAAATAGCACCTTATGTTTGGCTTGCTGTTTCATTTGGTATTGAAACCTGACAGCTTTGTACACAGGGATGAGGATCATCATCAGTTTCCCCCTTTGTACAGTTTCAAATAATACATCTGGGATTTTCCCTGATCCACCATTTCTGACTTTATCAAAACTTGTTCTTTGGTCCTTACACCCATGAAATATGCAACAGTTGTAAATATGGACCATCTTTTTTTGGTATTTGAATAGGAACTCTTATTGCCCTGGTGATTGTTAGATCTTGGGGCAGTTCTTAGGAAGCCCAAACAAAAGTAGCTCTTATTAAATTAACAAGCAGTGCTCCCATTGAAGACCCTTCTTCCTTCCCTTCAGGGGTTACTACAAATAGAAAGTCAGATCTTCTTCTGTTAGCTTTCAGATCTTAAATTTTGCATCACAATTTTTTTAAAGACTTGTCTCCTCTCTGCTTTCTGGAGTGGCAGTGATTTTCCACGCATTCTAGCTTTCTTTAGGGTAAGAGCTGTCTAAAAACTGTTCCATGTAGAGGCTCATACCTTCTAGTTTATTTTTAATTTCTGGGGTTCATTTTTAAACATTACTGGGTCATACTGGCTTCTCTTACCTCATCAAGAAAATTCTGTAGGGAGTTACTTTCGACTTAAGTACTGAGAGGGGACTGTGATATACACTTCTCATCTTGGTCTGAAAATGTTGTATCCTTTGAGCTTCCTCCAGCTCACCTCTGCTTGCGGGCAAATATTTTTCTCTGAATTGGGTACCATTCTATGAGTTGTCATCAAGACAGAATCAAAGGGGATCTGGTAGAAGTCGTTGAGTTAAATGTTTCTACCATGGGCCACACAGATAGAAAACGGGGTGGCTCTAGGAGAGTCTGGGTTTGTTGACCTCCAGGAATTCAAAAATGGGCATGGATGGCCCACACTGTATGTGGTTGAGTCTGCCAATTTAGAGGAACCTGAAGATGGTGGTCCCTTGGAATTTAGTTATAAGACTTTTTCTACTCATCTCAGCAGTGTACTCAGTGGGATCAGAAGGTGGAGAGGGCACTGATCACCATCCAGCCTTTGGGTCTCTAGCCTCTAAATGTACGAGGCCTTGCTGGATCTGGAGTTATACCAATACCAAGTCAACAAGCACATGGTAGCATAACGCAGACTGGTGCACACAAAAAATGGTAAGTCTACCCTCAAGTAGCAACATGTTGGTTTCCTGCTGCATAGCACAACAAGATACAAACAGGCTGGATGAAGCCTATATTGTTTAAAAACAGTGGCTAATCATGGCCGATAGAAGGAAAAAGAGGGTCACCAGAGTTATTAAAATATTGAATATATAAAAAATAATCCACAGACTACAAACTCATTTTCTAATTTCACCTCTCCTCTCCAGGAGTGTTGGGTAGGGAATGTCAGCTGCATGGTGTAAAGTGATAGCTTCACTGTGTGTCCAATTGTAAATATTTGTTATCCTGGTTCTTGATTTAGGCTGTAGCCTCACCTTAATCCGGCATCTGCGCAGAAACATAGGCCTGTCCCTTGACATGAGTGAGGTCATGGATCTGTCCTGTAACACAGCAGGCCACTTAAAATGTGAAAACAACAAGTGATGGACGGAATGCTGAACATTGTCAAACATTCACCCCCAGTACAGTGATCTGGGCTGCCCATGCCCACTTCAAATGTGCTCTCATTGAATAGACAGTAGACTGCTGATCCTCTCATGGGTTTAGCACATAAATCCATAGTGGTAACCAGTCTTTTATATCTGTGTTTCTGGAGTGCGGGAGTGGAGGCGTCCTGGCCCACTTGTTTAAAGTTCCACTTCTATGAGCTTACTGAACTCCTAGTGCTAGCGTTCCAAATGTATGTTGTGTGTAGGTGTGAATGTAGCCTGCGTGGTACTTGCATGGTGTGTTTAATTGAGTCAGAATAATGGAGCTATTTGTGTTAATGAGTCACAGTAAGCCATTTTGGATACCCCTTGCCTGATCTTTTGCACAAATTGGAGGTGTAGTTGTTTTCCCAGAGAGTCAAAGTGTATTGCTGAAAGGAGAAGACCAAGACACTGAAGAAGTGGAAGAGGAGACAAGACTCCTTCAGATATTTGATTAGGCCTTTTGTTGAGTAAGGAGCTACTGTTTAGTCTTCCTGAAGCACTATATTTGGTAGAGGCTGGTGTAAAGTATGGGACTGCAGATTGCATTGACATGGTGATAGTGACACTTTGATGAGGCCCAGTCGTTTGTCTTTCTCTGATCACACATTTCAGTGGCTAGAAGGTAGCCAAGTGCAGAAGGCTACACACTACTTTGTGTCTCTGTTGGGGGAGCTCCAGGCTGGAGACTACCCTGATGTAAGAAACTTCACTCTACACAAAAGCAGTGTCTGGAGAGCAACCTAGCAAGGACACATGAAAGGGGAATCACCCAAACTAGTTCTGAAAGTACAGACAGATATCTTGTATTGACTGACCCCTGCACTGATACACTTTTGTTACAGATCCAAGTTCTCTATGACCAAGGAAGGTAGTCCATCCAAATTACTTAGAGGACTGCTGTGCATGAGCTGGTGTCTGCTGGACATCAGTTTCCTAGAAGTGAGGGGAACTTCAACTGTGTCTACTCCTTGGTGGAAGAACTGTTTATCTGACCTGAAGCACCCAGAAGTCAGTTTGCCTGTTGAGAGGGGAAAAGAGCTTGCCAGTCCTACTATAGGAATAACCATTCAGGAGAAGCAAAGTGTGGTATGTCCCTGTTGCTTTTGGAGCCTGCCAGAAGAGGAGGGCAGCAGAGAGTGATCTATGTACCCCAGTGTTGCACTCAACAGAGTCTTCACCCGCAGTTCCTGGTGAGAACCGTGATGGAGTGATTTGAAGCTCAGTTGAGGCTGTGATCTGAGTTGGCATGACTGGTACTGCCATTGTGCTGGGAGAAAAATGGCATGTACCTGGCCACTTCTCCCAGAAGAAATCATGGCTTGGCCTTAGCCACCATACCAAAGCAATCAAGGTTTGACCTTAGCAACTTGTCCAGGAGAAATTGTAGCCCGAACTGAGGC
The DNA here is from genome assembly GCF_031143425.1 of Pleurodeles waltl. Taxonomy (NCBI): domain Eukaryota; kingdom Metazoa; phylum Chordata; class Amphibia; order Caudata; family Salamandridae; genus Pleurodeles; species Pleurodeles waltl. Next base: position 715,424,654 of record NC_090447.1, read on the forward strand.
GTCTTGCACAAGAGAAGTAAGGTGGATGTGCTAAGATTTGCCTGTGCATGGTCCTTAAGAGTGGACTGTGTGTGTCCGCACAGCCATGATGGTCTCAGCCTGAAAGTGGCTGCACTAAGCACTAACCCCAGAGCACCTGCCCACCTGTGCTGTGTGAGCCAGACTTCTACTTGGACCAATGTCCCTGCCTGCAAGGCTGTCGCCTACAACCATCAGAGACAATAAGAAGCCATTTCAAAGAAGAAACATCTACCTAGCAGGTGCCCGCAGCTATAGAAGAGGCTCTGTGGACCTGCCAGTTCTTGAGTTTCCCCAGAAGCGGGAGAGAAGATGTGCAGAGATGAAGCTGGGTGGCTTCCCAATTGGATAGAGTCCACCAAGTACTAAGCAACTAAGCCTCACCCTGTGAGAACTGTATATATAAACTGTGAAAGACTGAGAAATTTTCTATAGAGAGGAATTAACTGCTCCCCAGTACATGACTCGTAGTCTGACCTCTAAACCCACTGATATCTGTAGTCCCTTTGACTGTAAGTCTTTCATAACCACCTCCAGTGGCTTTTTCCTGGCCAGGGTCTCCAAGCAAAGGCCAGGAAACAAAATAACTGAACCTCCCTCCATTTCACATTCTCTTTTTTAGGAAGAAGCCTGATGTACTTTATCACTACAGTCAGATGAATATAGCACTCCCAAAACTGATCCTCCAGCAGAAGTCCTGTAACAAATGTTCACAGAAAGTAGATGATAGGATCTCAAAAGCATCTGCTCTTCTAACCCCTTTAGCAAGATCAACAGTGCGCATGACATTTTACCTATCTCAGCAAGAAGGAAATCAGTCAGAACTGAGGATGGAATACCAAGATTCCAAAAATATGTGTTCCTCTACATATTTGTGAAATACCTCAGCCTTCTAAAAGAAAGCCTCATCATACTGTTGATAAAAATGCTTTTAAAGGTGAGCATCCCCTCCAATGGGTCTTGTGTCTTCTGCTCTCTGTGCCTAATGCATGAATTTCAGAAGTCCATTCTGACATGTCCTTCTGTACCTCAGCAATACACGTTGGCAGGCCTTCTGCCTTGGCTTTTGTTGTGTGGACCACTTTCATTACAATGGCAATTCACTCAGTAAGAAGAACATGCCCGTGGCACTCAGGTATGTGGTTTAAAGAGTCATTCTTTTTGTTGGTCTCTTTTGTCAGCCATGTTTCTTAATAGAAGAAAGGAGCAAGAGATGGTAGATTGTCAGAGATTCCAAAATGTATTCTTAACAGAAGTGTAAGTTTTAAAAAGTGAGTATATTACACATAAGTGGAACAATTTCAGGATTCACAATGTTTAAGGGCCATTAATCTGTGCTAGAGGAAATTCCATCTTTAATGACTTGTAGATGGTGGAACCGATGAAGTAAGGCCTCTGTTTCTCTGTTTCTCTGTCCATTGATCTAACAACCAAGCCACCAGGAAGCAAGCCCAGCTTGTGTTAGACTATGACATATCCATGGAAAACACTGAAGACCTATTACCTGACACCCATGTGCTCCAGTGCTGCAAATTCCATAGGCAGAACACCAATCCCAGATGTCATCAGGTTCACAACCGCTTGCCACCTGAAGATGACTGCCTACCTGCACTCACTGCTGTTAATATCGAGGGGTAGACACAACAGTGCTGTAGTTTTCTCCAAAGGAACAACATCCAATCTTAATAAGAACTAATGTTGCACTCTTGTTTTGCGTACTAAGAAGTCAACTTATAGGGCCATAAGGTTGTCCTATCTGGCCAAGCAGTGGGCACAAGAGAGAATGGATTAGCAAGGAACTACGGCCATCTTGAGTCCCAGCCTGTCACACCTTCCAGTTGTGATGATCTTCCTTTGAGAAGAACGCAGAAGAGTAGGTTTCTCTTATCATTCATGTAGAGTACCAAGGCCTGAACCTCAAACTGTGCATGCTTCTTAATGATAAAAGGTTTTGTTTTTCTTATTCTCCTTAGCTGATATTGGGCCTCCTTCACAGTGGTTTAGATGTGATCATCCAGATGTAGTCCATTATCAAAAATGAAGACCACAGATTAGTAGATGCTATACATAGATGAAGCCAGCTATGAATCACTGACTTGCCTTCGGAGAGTGGAAGCAGCAAATATTCTGGCTTTTTGGGGTTGAAAATGAGAAAATGTTGAGGCATCTAGTCTTTGATTTCACTCCTGACAACTAACAAGAAAGGATTTAGAAGAGTTAATTCTGGAATAGAGCTGTATACCATATTGGTGGTAATCAATACCAAGCTCATTTAGGAGATCTTTCAGGTACTACATCTATTAGTGTTATATGAACTACAGCATTGCAAATATTGCCCCATTGTGGTATGCTGTATGGTGTGGGGTTCTGAGGGAAGCTTTGAGTGTCCATATGAATTCCCATTTTCCTTCTTTATAGATACAATGTAAATTAAACCATTTTATCCAAGAGTCTTTAGTACCCAGCTACGTTTGCATGGTGTCAAGGACTGGCTTAGATTTCCTTGTCGAGATTGATGCCTTGGTGCTCCAAAGCTGAAGTTAGAAGAAATCCACCTCTTTAGGGCCACCATCACTTAGTTCCTTGAGTGCCACTACAAATGAGGCAAAGCTCCTCAGAGAGGGTCATTTGTGATTTGGAACGAAATGAAGGTGATGAGTATAGTGATTGGGTTTCTGAGGTAAAATTAGAAGAGCCAGACACTCTGGCCATGTGAACTCCACACCCAGGAGGTTTTCTGAAATCCATCAGGAAAGATCCATCATTGGTTCAGTTGTGGACTGTGGCTGATAGACTGAAATATGTGGATGCTCAGGGTGATAGAATAGGCTTTTTACATTGAGCCTACAGAACCATCTCTGACAGGACCCCGTTGTAGGTTAGTAGTTTCCTACACCTACCAACCAGAGATACTTAGATTTGCGTAAAAAGGTATAGCGCCGGCTAGCGCCATTCCTGGACGCTAGTCAGGCGTCATATTTAAGCTATGATGCTAGCCGGCGCTAAGGCCCAGTTAGCGTCATAACTTTTGATGCTAACTGGGTAGGGCAGGAGTAGGGAAAACTGGAGGTTGTGTGGGAAAGAATGGCGCTAATCAGGTTAGAGTAAAAAAAATGACTCTAACCTGACTAGCGTCTTTTTTTTGATGCACAACCCCCATGGACATGACTCCTGTCCTAGTAAGGACAGGAGTCATGCCCCCCCAGCCCAGTGGCCATGTAATGGGGCCCAAGTTAGGCCCTCCTGTGGCACTTTAGAAACAAATTAAAAGAAACTTACCTGTACTTACCTGGGATGGGTCCCCCATCCTTAGGTGTCCTCCCGGTGTGGGTACGGTGGGTGGGGGTGTCCCTGGGGACAGAGAAAGGCACCTGTGAGCTGTTTCCATGGTCTCTGACCATGGAAATGAGCCCACAGGTCCCCTAACCCCTGCCCTGACTCAGGCATTAAATAATGACGCTAAGCAGGCTTAGTGCCATTATTTAAGGCCCTCCTCCTCCTATGCGTAATTTTTGCACAGGAGGATAAATAAGGCGCTAGGGCATTTGAGTCATGTTTTGCCAGGGAACCCCTACCTTGCATCTCATTGATGCAAGGTAGGTTTTCACAGTAAAAAAATTACGCTGACTCCATAACTTTGGCACTAGATGGGTCTCGCGCCAAAGTATAAATATGGAGTTAGGTTTGAGTTGAATTAGCATAAAACAAATGATGCTAATTAGACGCAAACAGAGTATAATTAAGGGCCTTAGGGCAAGATGTAGGAAACACTTTGCGAGTCGCAAACGGCAAAATATGCCGTTTGCGACTCGCAAATGCGTGTTTCCTATGCAGAAATGCATTTTGCGAGTCGTTACCGACTCGCAAAATGCATTTCCGAATCGCAAATAGGAAGGGGTGTTCCCTTCCTATTTGCGAGTCGCAGTGGTATGCAACTCCATTTGCGACCGCGTACGCGGTCGCAAATGGAGTCGCAGTTACCATCCACTTCAAGTGGATGGTAACCCACTCGCAAATTGGAAGGGGTCCCCATGGGACCCCTTCCAGTTTGAGACTGGACCCCAAAACATTTTTTCAGGGCAGGGAGTGGTCCAAGGGACCACTCCCTGCCCTGAAAAAACCGAAACAAAAGGTTTCGGATTTTTTTGAAATGCAGCTCGTTTTCCCTTAGGGAAAACGGGCTACATTTAAAAAAAAAAAAAAACTGCTTTATTTAAAAGCAGGTCGCTAACATGGAGGTCTGCTGACGTCAGCAGGCCTCCATGTTAGCGAGTGCCTATACTCGCAATGGGGCCGCAATTTGCGACCCACCTCATGAATATTCATGAGGTGGGTCATTGCGACCCCATTGCGAGTTGCAGTCGGTGTCTGAGACACCGTACTGCATAGCAATTTGCGACTTGCAAATTGCGAGTCGCAGGGACTCGCAATTTGCAAGTCGCAAATTTCTTTTTTGCTACATCTGGCCCATTGTCTCTAGTAGCCTGAGCAGAGAAGGTTGTTGTCCCTCTGTAAAAGCGTGGGTGCCCACCTCCCCCTACATTCTGACAAAGATGGTATCCTATGGTTTCAGTACAAAAAAGAATCAGCATTATGGACATAACTGGCATTTTCTCTTAATACTTGCTCAAGGCCCCCTGTCACCGTTTCGGTGTATGTGCACACAATATATTTGTATTTTTTGTTATTTGTTTACTTATTTTCTAAACATGATTTTTATTATTTTACTCATAACAAAACAACAGATTTGTCTATTCTTGTGAGGCCACAATACACATTAAATATTTGAGATTGCCCTGGAGTATCTCCTCTACTATGCGCCTAATTTCACTGGCGTAGTACTGAGGGAGCTGATACCACACTCAGTAAATACTGATTCTGCTGGGTGCAATATTATCTCAGAATTTTGAATTCTATTCCTTTGAGAGGGAAAATGCATTAATATTGCATATGTTCAATCATTCCAAGATACAAACATCACTGCGCACTACTTAAAATCAGTGAGTATGGGGCCTTTTTACAAGCAAAGTGGGATTAATTAAAAGTTGATTAACATGGAAAACCTGCCAACACCAGCTTTTAAACTGAACATCCTTGTATCACACATCTATTTCATTGTTTTGCTGAGTTTTGTAAAATTTTACAAAATAATTCAGACATTTTTGGGCTCATTTACCATTGAGTGGTATTGGAAAATCCTCAGATTCCCGGAAGAAGTCCTAAATTCTCAGGTGAATCCACCGGTCAAATTTCCCTATGCCATATAGTCTTTATGGAATTTGGAAGGTTATGTTCTCCTCTAGGTTTAGCACATTCTTAAGAAGTGGCAATACTTTTCAGTACTTTCTGACTATTAATTAGTCAGCAAATTAGATTCCAATAAAAGAACAATAATACGTACTTAAAAATCGACGATTAATTCTCCACTCTAAAAATTAAAGACAGAAAAAAAGGTTCAGTAGATCATCTAGGTAATTGCAAACTGGAATTATGTGAATTTGGATATGCATTTATCATAAAACTTACTCAATTCTGTGGGAAGTGCATCTGTAAAGAAAAAAGATAAATGTTATAGATGTTTGGCATTGTTAACTGATTTTAGAATTGTGAGGAAATGTGGCAAATTGTATGGTATGCTGTTATGACCTCACCATGTAATACGCTCACCCAACTTGGCTAAAGTCAGGCTCATTTGTTAAACCTTAGCTTAATCCTTAGTAGGTGTGGCTTCAAGCGCCCAGGCATAAACAAAGGAATTAGTGTAAAGCATTTAGAAGTATGAAAAAACAACATAAGAAAGTTAAGCACAATCACAAAAAATTGGAGACCAATTTCTAAAAATAGATTATATTTGTATGAAGTTTTGGACATCAAAACAAACAAAACCCACTGGAGTGTTCTGGAGATATAGATTTTTAAGTAAGATTGAAATCTCAGCTTTTAACTCCATAACATGAACAAGAATTGGTAACTGCAAAGTTTAGAAAATTTGTAAAACATTTAAAGCATTGTGTTTGACTAGTGCGGCCTGCACTGGGAGACCAAGCCTAACATGGGGGATGTCAGAGAGGCAAATAAGGAGTCAAAACGCAGTTACCTTGGCACCAGAGCAATCTCAAAGCAGTTGGTGTAGCCTCTCTTGCCAGGTACAGGGAACAGCAGAGCTGTCTTTCTTTGGTCCTCTCTCCAGTCCAGATGTGATCTGAAAGCTGGGTTGTTGGGGTGCCATATTTATGCCCAGAAAGAGCTCTCAAGGGAGGTAGTGGATACAAGCCAATAGTCTAATAGGACCCTCCATGCCTGATGATGACTTCCTGCTATGTATTGAATCTAGCTATCCCAGAGTGCACTATTCTGCCCACTTCCAATATTGCAGGACTTCTCTTTTGGTGTGTAGAGCTTGGTAGCCCACTCAAGGCTACGTGTGAGCTACACCCCTCAGAAAAAAAGGTTTGGCAAATGGTCCCCTCTCTGCCCCCGATGCCAACCCATCTACCAAAACAAAAAATCTGCCCCTCTCGTGTGTATTCACCATTTTGTCTTTCAAAGACGGCTTCCCCTTTGAAGCTTGCCTTCTGGGCTCACACTCTGTGTGGCTTACTGCTAGGAAGAGCAGACACTTGTTCCATTTCAGGCCTCTACTGTTCCCGCTCCTGGGAGTCATTCACACTTATGCCCAGAAGGGCAGAGTGCTGTCTTGTGGCCAGCATCCCCCGGTGGTGGTTCCCCCAGTGGATTTATCTGTGCCTACCAGGGTTCTGGGTCTATGAGGCAAGCTCCCCCCGAGTGGGGCACACAGCATACATCGAGTGGGCCTCCTGCACTGAGACACAAGAGCTGCCCTCCTCTTGTGCACTGATGACCCCTTAATCCGAGTGGGCTGTCCAGTCTGTATTGATAGCACCCCTTCCGCTTGCTGCAAAGGAGTTTGGAGGGGAACAACATCATGGGGCACAATAAAGCAACTACAGAAAGTACAGCAAACACGCACCCATGGACCCCTGGGGGAGAGCCAGGTGCAGCGCTGCAGCAGCAACCTGGCCCCCTGGATAAGCTGGACTTGATCCTGAATACTGTGACTTCTACTGGGGAAGTTTTAAAGGGTAAAATTGACACTCTCTATTGACTTGGGCATGCTCTGAGATGAGCACTGTAAACCAACAGACAAGATGAAAAATAACTCAGAGTCTAAAGAAAGTGGGCCCTGCTGTTAAGGGACTGCAGGCTAGGATGGCTGACCTCCAGTGAAGAGCGGAGCTTTTGTATCGGCGAGCAGAAGATGGAGAGGAGTGCAGTTGACGCAATTACATGTGGTTTGTTGGTCTACCTAGGAGGGTGGAAGGAACAGACATGTTGGGCCTCCTGAAGGCATGGCTGAGGAAGGAGGTTGCCCCTGAGTGGCTGTCCCAGTTCTTTTCCCTGGAAAGGGTGTACAGGGCACCCTCAATGCCGCTGCCACCACTGGGAACGCCTCATTGACTTGACGTGGCCTGGCTGTTCTATTACCAGGACAGTGGCTTGATACTCTGGAAAGCCTGAGAATCGCGTAGCTTCCACATTGACCAGACATCCGTAGTAATATTCCTGGACTATGCTCTGCTGGTTCGGCAACAATGCTCCTCTTTTGTTGACATGAAAGTGGTGCTAAGAGAGGCTAAGCAAAGCATCCAGAGGCAATGATATTCTCTGTAGACATATGGAAGGCATTCAACACATTGAAGCAGCGATACTTGTAGACCGTCATCTGCAGGATGGCCTTGAGGGAGGGATGAAATAGATGGGTTGGGCTGCTTTACATGTGTGTGCATGGGAAGTGTATTTCTGAGGCATTTGGGATCCATCAGGCACACAACAGAGTTGTCTTCCTCCCCCTTGCTCTTTGTGCGGCTATAGTTTGCTGCAGGAGGGGGTCATGGGAGAAGGATCCCATTCAATGAAAGGGAACATGTAGTTTCACTCTATGCAAATACCATGCTCATGTAGTTGAGAGATGCGAGCTTGAGTATCACATGGAGTGTCTCCTGTTTGGAGAACTTTGGCCAACTTTCAGGCCTGCAGACAAATTGGTGAAAGTCTTGTGGTTTTCCTATATCTCCGATGTTGGCAGAGCCCCCAGAGGTGATATTGGCTATTGGACTTAAGTGGAAGCCTAGATTATAGAAATATTTGAGCCTAGAGTCCTCAAATATTTGGGTGGAGAGGTAGTGTATGTCACCCAGACAGAGACATCAGAGAGGGCAATCTGGGGAAAAGCGCTCCATGCTTTCTGAAGTAATGTCACATTTTGGAGGACACTGAGGATCCCAATTATGGCTCGTATAGCACTGACTAAAATGGTCTGCTGCCTAAGGTGCTCTACTATAACCTAACTGTCTGGATACCAAAGGCGTGGCTTCTGTTCATCAATGGGAGCTGATATGGGATGGTCAGGGTACCGTGTGTCCTTTTGCACTCTTCAGAGACCCACTGCGACAGGTGGCCTTGGGGTCCCCGACTTTGAGCTTTATTATCATGCAGCACAGCTGCAATGGATTGCTTACTTGCTAGTGGGGTTTAATTTGGCGGAACTGGGGGATTATGGGACTAGACGCAGAGAGGGGGCATTACTGACCATGATGTTGGAGGTTAAGCTGACTCCCTCCTGCCAGATGCGGCTTCTATGTATAGCTCTCTAGTGTTGGGGTGGGGCTGGCCGCAGAGTGGGACCTACTCTACCTTACGCCCGTTGATCCCACTAATAGGGATCCCAACGTATAGGGGTGAATACTTTACCGCCCAAAGACTCTGCCTGAATGGAAGCAGGCATGGAGATGTTGGGAGACTGTTATGCTGAAGGCTCTTTTCCCACAACTGAGGTACTAGAGAATAAGGCCCTCATTATGACATTGGCAGTGAATCCCACTTACCTCCACGCTGACTGCCACCAACTTACCGCTGACATGGCGGATATCCATTCACCATTATTATGACACACACACACCAATCCATCAGTATACAGCCACAGACACAAATCTGCCACACCAAAGGTCAGTGATAAACTAAACTGGCAGTATCAAAGTCCATACCGTTACACCAACAGAACAACGCCCATCACATTATGACCCACGAATCACCACAGTGGACATTCAATGACGGTAAACCATTGGCAGCACATACCGCAGAGCTCAGAATGAACACCCACATACAAAACACCACCACATTGGACAATCCAAACAACACACACCTGACACCCATACACACAGTACACCCACACACCCACGCCACTATAAAACACATACCCACATTACCGACAACCCTTTACCATTCCAAACCATTGCAAGCAGAGAGACATCAAGACCACAGACACAACTAGAGCCACACACTATTCACACCTATACACCACTCACGCACCCCACATCACACACCCCAACACACCCTCACCTACACATCTCACACAACACCCATGGCACCACAAAGACACCCCCGTTTCACAGAGGAGGAGCTAGGGGTATGGTGGAGGAAATTATCAGGGTAGAGCCACAGTTCTTTGGAGCACAGGTGCAGCAGATATCGATAGCTAGGAAGATGGAGCTATGGTGGAGAATCGTGGACAGGGTCAATGCAGTGGGACAGCACCCAAGAACTAGGGATCACATCAGGAAGAGGTGGAACGACCTACGGGGAAGGTACGTTCCATTGCAGCAAGACACCAGCTCGCTGTACAGAGGACAGGCGGTGGACCCTTACCTGCTCCCCCACAACTAACAGCATGGAAGGAGCAAGTCTTGCCAATCCTGCATCCTGAGGGCCTGGCCGGAGTAGGAGGACTGGACTCCGGTAAGTCAACTCTCTACTACTATCACCCCCCTACCTGCATGCCATCACATACCCCCACCCTCACTCCCATCACTCCACCACTTCCCACACACCCTACCATAACATCTCACTCATACCAATGCCAGGCCCTGCATGCTCTACCAATGCATGGACCCCACTCACAGCCCTGCATGGGCACTCATCACAAAAGCATGCACACTATAGAGAACTAATCATCCCACCATACAGCAACGTACACAAGTGAAAGCTGCCAGGGCAAATACCACCAAAGAGGGCAAGCCACGGATGCACAATATGTCAGACACAGAAACCATAACACATCATTTACATCCACACAAGTACCCCAGCCAATGTCAGCGGAGAGGAGGTGCCAGCAATATCCAGTCCCCCAACAGAAGAGGCCCACAGTGATAACAGCAACTCTGGGCTTCAGGATCTGGATGACCTACCTGGTCCATCAGGGACCTCTGGACAGCCGGTTACACAGGCCCAGTCACAAACCACCACAGAGCCTCCCCCATCAGGAAACACCACCACAGCACCCACCCAGTGTACCCACACCTCTGTTCCCAGGACACGTCAATCAGCAGTGTGTCCACCTCTACATGGTCACCAGGCCACACTTCATACCCAAGACAATCAGGAACCTTGGGTCAGTGGCAGTGGGCACACGGTTCAGGGGACAGAGGCACAGGCCAACAGGGAAACTGGGAGGAGTGCTGTGCGCCAGGGGGAGGACAGGCCCAGGCAACCAACTCTCCAGGAGGCACTTGCAGAGATCCTGGGAGCCTATTAACATTCCCAGGACACGATGGGCCAGATCCTGGACAATGTGCAGGATAACAGGCGGCTGCAGGAGGGACAGTACCAGGGGATCATGGAGGACTTGCAGGCCATCAACAACACCCTGATCTCCATAGCAGGGGTGCTGGCAGACATGGCCAATATAATGAGTGAGGCAGTCACACAACAGCTGGCCCCTGCCACTAGCCAGACATCTGAACGGCCTTCCACCTCTGCTACCGCTAGTGGCCAGGATGCCCCGCCACAGGACTCACAGGCCACTAGAACCCCTCACCCTGCAGAAGGAGAACCATCCTGCAAACATTCCCTTTGATCCAGACAGAAGCCAGAGACACTTGCCAAGACCCCCGCCAGGAAATTAGACTCTCCTGATTGTCACCCTTGTGTCCCACTCAGTCATCCTGTCCACCTTGAACTGCCATTGCTCCCCTTCCTATGTCCATCCCCTTGGGCAATGCACTTGTGCTACAAACAGACAGGAACAATACCCTGGACTTTCCTCCATCATCACACCATCCCATTGCACTTGACCCCTGTATATTTTAACACTTCAATAAACATCCTTTGAAAAAAAAGAAGTATGTCATGGATATCAATTATGTATTCACTGAAACAGGTACGAACATTGCATATTAACTGTACAGAAAATGAGCATAGATTCATGGCCTCTAGCTGGCTGCAGTGATTACACCAGGAGTATATGTGAGGTCACCAACATCTGCAAAAGGAATTGCCAGAGGGAACAGTAAGTGGGCATAGAGGTGGGAAATATCAGCATGCCAGTGCCACAGAAATTCAAACAAATGTCATTGAAATGTGAAGTAACACTGTCCTACCTGTATGTCATTGGAAGTATTGTCTGATCACAGATGTTCTGTTGTCCTCATCCTCATCCTCTGCCTCCTCATCCTTACTGTCCACAGGGTCCTCTGCTGGCACACGGGCATCTCCAGCCTCCTCCTACTGCAGGAATGGTACATGGTGTCTAAGGGCCAGGTTATGCAACATGCAGCATGCCACCACTATCTGGCAGACCTTCTTTGGTGAGTGGCACAGGGATCCACCTGTCAGATGGAGGCACCACAATCTGGCCTTCAGGAGGGCAAAGGTCCTTTCAATTATCCTTCTGGTTCGCCCATGGGCCTCATTATAACATGCTTCTGCCCTTGTTCTGGCATTTCTCACAGGGATCAGCAGCCATGAGAGGCTGGGGTAAGCTGAGTCACCTGAAATATTGAGGGACAACATTTAGCCACACACTATCCCATATGACCCACACCATACCCATACACCAACATCTTCTCGGTGGGAACCAGGGCTCACCTATTAGCCACACCCTGTGCCTCTGTAGTTGGCCCATCACATTTGGGATGCTGCTATTCCTTAGGACAAAGGCATCATGCACTGACACAGGATACTTAGCATTGACGTGGGAGATGTACTGGTCCGCCAAGCACACCATCTGTACATTCATAGAGTGGAAACTCTTCCGATTTCTGAAACACCTGTTCATTCTGGTGGGGGGGACAAATGCAATATGTGTTCCATCAATCGCCCCAATTATGTTGGGGGTATGTCCCATTGCATAGAACTCGGCCTTCACTGTGGCCAAATTTTCAACCTGGGGGAAAACAATGTAGCGGCACATGTGTTTGATCAGGGCAGACAATACTCTTGTCAGCACTATTAACAACACTGAATGTGACATTCCTGCTGCCAAGCCCACTGTCAGTTGGAAAGAACCAGTTGCCAGGAAATGGAGCACTGATGGGACTTGCACAAGAGGGGGGATCCCAGTGGGGTGACGGATAGCAGATATCAGGTCAGGCTCCAATTGGGCACACAGCTCTGTGATTGTGGCCCTGTCAAGTCTATAGGTGAGGATAATGTGCCTGTCCTCCTGTGTTGCCAAGTCCACCAGGGGTCTGTACATGGGGTTATGTCTCCATCTCCTATTCATCCGCAGCAGTAGGAATCTAAGGGACAAAAGAGTGAGGAGCCAGTCACAAACTGAACAATGGAGCTACAATATAACTTTGAATCCTGTTAACTTGTAATGGGTCAGTGTGATTTGTCCAGTATGTCCTACTATCACCAGTGAAGCAGAAATTTTCCAGGGCCTGCCCCCCCCTGAAATGGCGTCCGCCTGTCCTGTGTGGAGGGACAGGTGGAAGTGAGGTTATTCTGCTGACGTTGTGCGCTGTTGCGGGTGGCGGTCGGGAACCGCTGTGCAACTCCTCATTGGTTATAATTGGGCCCAATGGGGTACAGTGGCCAATGGTGATCTACGCCGGGGGTGACGGTATGCACTGCGGCGGACTTGACCACCATTTTCTATCTGATTCCTCACTTGCTACCTGACCTTCCACAGGAGAGGACCTACACTGCATGTGCTGCTGTGACCTGTGTCTGGAACCTACCATGGCCCGTGTGACCGGGGAAAGGGCCCCAGCTTTCACTTCGTAAGAGGTGGAGAGACTGGTGGATGGGGTCCTACCCCAGTATGGACTGCGGTATGGGCCTCCAAACCAACAGGTGAGTATACTGTGGGCACGATGCATGGGGCATGAATGCATGGAATGGTGTGTGTGAAGGCTTCATGTAAGGGGGTGGGTGGATGTCCTCTGGGCCTCGTATAGGTTGTGTGCTGGGCTATGTGTGTGCCAATGCTGATGGAAACTGGTATGGTGGGCCATAGGTGTAACTGGCTGGACTGTTTGTCTAAATCTATTTTCCTGTGTGTATTACCTCTGCAGGTCAGCGCCCATCAAAAGAAGGATATATGGCATGCCTTTGCCAAGGAGGTGTGGACGCTGGGGGTCTATGGCAGGCGGAGCACCCACTGTCAGAAACAGTGGGAGGACCTGAGATGTGGGCAGGGAAGACGGCGTAGGCCCAGCTGGGGATGGCCTCCCAACGAGGAAGGGGTGCCCGTCGAACCCTGACCCTCCTCATGGCCCGCATAGTGGTGGTGGCCTATCCAGAGCTGGTTAGGTGCTTGAGGGCATCACAGCAGCCACTAGGGGGTGAGTACAGAGCCCATCATTACAACTTACGCATGGTAGGGTGGTATCCGGGTGGGGGATGTGTGTCAGTGGGTGCTCCTAGGCCAAGCCTGACATTACAGCGTAGGTCCCTTGGTGGCTAGAGTTCACAAGGGAAAACCTTGCTACCTAGCTCGTAGGCATCGACTACTGGTCACGGCTGCGTGGGTCCCAGGTGTTCTGCATTTGGCGGTGTGTGCCCCTCTCCATGCCTTGGCTGCTAACTATTTCTCTGATAGTGCTATGGCATATTGCGTAGGCCTGTTCCCTGTGTGTGAGGGTGCTGTGTACGCCAATGGTGGTGTTGGTACAGCCACTGACCAAGTGTATCCTTTGTCTCTTCCCCCCCTTTTTGTTTTGTCATGCTGTCCTTATGTGCATTTGCATCATCTGGCGGAGGAGCGGAGGCACCAGCGACGGAGGGAGCTGCATCCCACAGGACCCAGGAGGCAGAGTCCACCAACGGTGAGGGCACCAGTGGGATGGAGGGTGAGGGGAGCACCACGGCGGAGACTGGGGGGGACAGTTCTGACACAGATACCTCCTCCGATGGAAGCTCCCTGGTGGTGGCGGACACTTCTGTGACCACCCCAGCTACAGGTACAGCCGCAGTGGTGGCTGGTGACTGAAAGCAGTGGTGGGGCACAAATACAAGACGGAATTGCACCTTGTGAGTGAGCCTCACTACCCACGTATTTCCATTCACCTACTCACCCACTGCCTTTGGTCACCTACCCATTTACTCATCCACATTGTCATCCACTGCCATTCACACAACTCTTATACACAGATACCCACATTTTCTCAGCCACTCAGTCCAGCCCTGCAAACACTTATTCAAACAAACACACATTGCCTCACCCATCCAGTATCCAGCAGTTTCACTGATAAAAGGTACACGTTTATTTGAGCTGCAGAATACATGTTTAATATGACATAGCACGTCATTAGTCTGCAGAAGAAATAAAACGAGCATAACTAGCCATGATAAATTACTGGAACCATTACGGCCTTTGAGAGACGAAATCACCTACAGAGGCAGTGAAGGGGGAAGAGAGCTGAGAGAACAGATTTTCTTCTTATTGTCTGTAAAAAAGATAGAGTTCCAACTTACTTGTGTGCAGGGTTGTCTTTGGCATATTTATGACTTGCGGTCTTCAGGACACACTCCTGTCTCCCAGAGAGCCCTTGATGGAGTTATTTATTGTATTTATTCCATTTCTCTGCCACAGACTGCTTGTAATGCAGGAAAAGGGGATTTTCTTTGCAAAATGCCACATTCTTTTAATAAAATGTGACCTCTGGTACGTAGACCCTTCTGATCACACCCCACCATTTGAGTAAATAGGAAAGGGTGGATAATAATATTGGAGTGACATGAAGTTTTCAGAAACCCAGGCTGAACAAAAAACGCTCCAGGCTGTTTACTATCAGGGCTTCTGGTGAAGGAGGAGATAAGCCAGGGACGTCACTGCATTCTGAGAAAATGTAAGGGCTTTGCGTGGGCAAGCCCTGTCAGCCCTACTGTGCAGCTTTCAGCCACATACTGACGCAGGCGCAGTGGGGCTTTTCAAAGTGCACAACTTTCACTCGGAAAATGTTGTGCAGAAAATGTTTTACTTTCATCATGTAATTAAATATATGCTTCACTAGAGAGGCCTGAAAAGGCTAGGGGCGCAGCCCCTTAGCCCTTGAACACCAGCCGCCCCGTACAGCCGCCACCCCCGTATCAGCACCGCCCTCCCAGAAGCCCCTCATCGTGCCGGCTCACCCAGGAGGGTGGGCATCTTCTTCACCCCAGGCACCTCAGGCCCTGCGCCGGTTAGCCCTGCTGCCCTGAGGGCACCATGGTTGACTGCCCTACAGAGATTGATTCAGGCTACGGCCTCCTCTCTAATGGCAGCCATTGTCACTGTTTCTACCCTCCCCCCTCCAACTTCCACTGCCCAGTCCCATTCTCCTCAACCCCAACCCAACCCAACCCAAGCACACAGGCACATGAGCATACACACAAGACAACACCCAAGAGTGTCACAGGCAAACACCACCACCACACTTCATCCCACAGGCACTCATACAAATACCATCCAGTTGAAGACACACCATCATCCACAATATCCACTGTCTCCTCCCCCTCCACCACCTCCCACCCAGTTCCATCCACACTCACACCTGCATGCATTACATCATCATCCACTACCAGCATCACCACACCAAGCAGAACACACATCTCACTGGCAGACACCTCGACAATAACCATGCACACGTCCCCTGTGTCCTCTCTCACTGTGTATGTCCCCCCTCCTAAAGTACACAAACGCAATCACTCAGACACCCAACAGCCATCCACCTCACAACAGAATACATCCCATGCCCCTGCATCCAAAAGCAGCAGACAGACACCTCCAACAGCCACTCCCTCATTCTCCACTCCCATTCCTTCTCCCTCTTCCCTACCCAATGTCCCTAAAAAACTGTTCCTATCCACCACTGACCTCTTCCCTACCCCTCACCCCCGTCCTGCACGTATGGGCAGGGTAGGACGAACCCAGCCAAGCACCTCAGCCACACAGTGCACGGGCCCAGTCGTCACCACACCCACTCATGGTGGAAAAGGATCCAGGCCACATGTCCTCAAGGTGAAGGAGCCTGGACCAGGCAGCCTCAAGGGAAAGGATCCTGCCCCAGCTGCCAGGAAGACCAAGGAGCCTGCAAAAGCAGACAAGAAGGGAAAGGAGCCTGCCCCATCTGCCAGGAAGACCAAGGAGCCTGCACCAGCAGGAAAGAATACCAAGGAGCCTGGAGCAGGAACTGTGACGGAGCCCCCACCACCAACCATGGTTGTGCAGGGGATGGGCAGGAGCCTCCCCCCACCAGCAGCACCACCACCACTGTGGAGCCGTCACTGCTAACGGATTATATGTAATCCTGCCTCCATGGGCTGCTGTGCGGCCTATTCCCCCCAAAGCCAGTGGGTAGGACACCCACTGTGAGACTGTGACGTTGCACTCCCCAGGATCAAGCACAGGGCATGTGGCCCCCTCCAGAACCAGTGGTTAAGACACCCACATGCCCATCACTGCCCAGGATCAAGCACAGAGCATGTTGCCCCCTCCAGAACCAGTGGGTAAGACATCCACCTGAGAGACTGTGGCCCATCACTCCCGAGGACCAAGCACAGGGCATGTTGCCCCCCCACAAGCACTGGGGAAGACACCCACTTGAGAGACTGTGGCCTTGCTCTCCCCAGGATCAAGCACAGAGCATGTAGCCCCCTCCAGAACCAGTGGTCTTATAACATCTCCCGGCTGAGGTACCCCCCGTCCCCCTGAGGTGCCTGCCTATTTACCAACTGATGCCCCTGCAGTGTTCTCTTCATGTTGAAGCAGGTGACATGTGTGGCCGTGGACTTTGGCCTGTGGCCATGTGGCCTATGAACATTGTGGACTGGGCTGTGTCCCTTTTTCTGTACATATTTATATATCTATTATCTTGCCTAACTTATTTTTTTATACTGTGTTAATCTTATTACATTCACTTTTGCAAAATTGTTTTGTCCTTGCATTATTCAGCAGAGTTGCAGGGTAAAATTGTTTTTATAATGCAGCTGGTTGTGTGTATGGTGTGTGTGTGTAGGGTGTGTGTTGTGCGTGTGTGTGTGTCACTGTCGTTTTCCTCCCCCCTCCCTTGTGTGCTGGGCGGCTGTACTCACCGTCGTCGTCTTTGCTGGCGTTGGTGTTCGTGGTGGAGCAGAACGTAGAAGATCAACGGGAAGACATGCAGTTCTGGTTCCATGGTGGTGTGGTTGTACCCTGTGTCTCCAGTGTTGAGTCCTTTCCCTTCTGAGCTCTGTTTCTGCCAGGCTTTTGATGTTGTTGGTACTACCCCAGAAAAGGTGGTGGTTTGCTGGGTCATAATATGGTGGGTGGAACACTGAATTCCGCCTGGCTATAGGCGGCTACCGCTGTGGTGGCTGTTGTTTCCTCGGGCGGGCGGTGTGGTACATTGGCTGTCTTTCGGAGATCTTTCTGCCATGGTCATAATTTGGCGGTAGTGACCGCCAGCCTGTTGGCAGTATTACCGCCACTTTATCACCGACCTCCAGGGTCGTAATGAGGGCCTGAGAGTGGCGTACCATGTGCTCAGTTTTTACATGCAGGGCACTAATGCTGACACTAGGCCAGCTATATGGAACACTGAAGCCAGAAACCACTGTTCATGGCTGGCTGCAGACATTACTAATGGTTGGGTGTGGGAGTCATCTGATTTCCTGGCTTTACAAAACTGCTCTGTTCATAAACACTGATGATCTGCCCTCTCTGCATCATAGGTGGGAAACCTTGCTTGGCAGGACATTCGCTAGAAAGGAAGGGGTCTAAACCTTAGAATTCTCTTACACATAAACCTGCAACACGCAGTTCAAATTCACACAATTCAATTATCTCTATTGTACAAATCTAACGCACATAGATTGCATATTATGTTACACACTGCAATCTTGGGCTGTCTCTGATGCTCCCTGGTTGATGCAGACTGTTTCCATATGGTGTAGACCTGCCCGATCATTAAGCGGTTCTGGAGGCAGGGCACAGGGCCTTGGAGCAGACCGTAGGTCATTAACAACTCTAGGTAGCCATTTTATGCCTGCTGGGATTATATCAAAGGTAACCACCTGCTACTATTAGAGCAATACGGTTAAGAGCCCCCCTCGGGGAGCCCGTTAGACATTGCAGCACCGGCCTAACAAGGAGCTCTCCCAATGATGAAGCTAGTCATCCAGTGTGATGCTTGAGGGTTCTCGCTCCTGTTGAATTAGGTCTCTCTTCTATCTTTTTCTTATCGATTGGAACAGTGTACCTTTATTTTCTTTGGAATTTGTATTGGGAGACTGTACACTGGACCATTAACCTCCCGGTCCCTCTCTTTGTTCCTTATATAAAAGAAGACTGGAGAAAAAGCAGCCAAT
This sequence comes from Pleurodeles waltl, assembly GCF_031143425.1. Taxonomy (NCBI): domain Eukaryota; kingdom Metazoa; phylum Chordata; class Amphibia; order Caudata; family Salamandridae; genus Pleurodeles; species Pleurodeles waltl. Next base: position 715,443,302 of record NC_090447.1, read on the forward strand.
AGGTTCTTTGACTTGGCCCTGGGAATTGCCTGCAGAGATATTGCATGCCATAGGAAGTCTCCTAAGGGGGCCCCACACAGTCGATGGTGAAAAGAGGTGGAGACCTGGGTCTCAGCAGAGGGAGTAGCACTGCACGCAGAGGAATATTGGGGGGTCCACAGGTGACATCTTGATAACTTGTGGGCAGAAGTGGTAGCCAGTTTCCTTGACTGCGAGGTAGGCCGGGACAGTGGCCTGTCATAGGCATGACCCCTTTTTGGCGTGTGGGGAGGCCCCTACAGGGGTCCTCCCCAGGTCCCTCACCGAACCCCCCCCCCCCCATCTTGGGTACCAGCCCATCCCTGCAAAGCATAGAACTAAGGTAGAGTTCAATGATCTTCCAGTTGGCTAGGCAATCAACTCAAGGGGGATATCAACTGAGCAACTGTTTGGGATACTAGTTATAATGTATGTTTGTTTCTCTTTACTTGGTGAGAGCTGTCAACATGACAGAAGGTATGTCAATAAGGATTAAGGCAGAAATAGTAGATAATTGAGCATGCTAACAGTGTTGAGTCATAAGCAGTATCCCAATAAACAGCACCAGAGGGGAATAGAGGTGCTGCATCTTCCATAATTGAATTCCTACCTGTTTCCTAACAGTGTATAAGCCATTTCACTGATTATATGGTCTTGGATTGGCACCACTAACGAATAAATGTCAAAAACTGATAACAAATGTTTTTTAAAAACACAAGCTCCTGGCTGGCCTCGAAATTTTTGTTTCCTTTATCATGTGTTCAGCCATTCTAGAGTGAATATAAAGTACACACTATCTTGTTTGGGCTCTTTGGGGATCTCTTCTAACCCTCTGTTACTGAACTTAAGAGACCCTTCACAGAATGTCCAATGAGTAGCTCAAAGGAATTGAAGACTACTCCTTTCTGTTGGACCTCCCTGTAGGCAAACAACACACAAGGCAGGGGAACATCTAATCTTCTTCTGAGTTTTTCCGGACAACTCATGATCATGCCCTTCGTGGTCTTCTTGAACCTTTCCACAAGACACTTCCCTAGGGGATGGTATGGAGTAGTGAACTTATAGATCACACGACAGTCATCACACATTGCTTTTAGATAGGTTGACATGAAGTTAGTACTCCTTTCTGGTATGACCTCTTTAGGTAGCCCAACCATAGTAAAGATTCCAGGGGTGGCTTTTGCCACTGCAGGAGCAGTAACTGCCCTAATTGGAATAGCTTGTGGGTATATGGTGACATGGTCAACTACCGCCAAGATAAATTTGTTTCCAGATAGATGCAGGATGTGGCTCTAGGGGACCACCAATGCCAATCCCTACCCTCTCAAAGGAAGTCCCCATCACAAGCAGAGGTGTGAGGAGTGTATTTGGCTTGCCCCCTGTCTTGCCACTGGCTTGACACGTGAAATGGGAATGACAGAACTCCTTCACCTTTTCAGGCATTTGAGGCCAATAGAAATGCTTAACCGAACCTTTCAATGTTTGGTATGCCCAGGATTTCCAGCTAAGGGCATGTCAATGGCCAGATTATGGCGAAAAACTCTGTATAGGTAAGGGACCACCAATCTCCTGGCTGCCCCTGGTTTGGGGTACCTTGTCTCACTATAAAGGATTCCCTCCTCCCAGAATACCTTATAGGCACCACTGACATCTCCTTGTTCTTGCCTGATGACTAGCTGCCTCAGGCCTTCAATGGTGGGACAAGTCCTTTTCCTCTGGCTCACTTCACCAGAGAGTATTTAGTCTGGGGAAACTAGCTTGGTCATCATCAGGATTATACTGACACCCGTATCCCTCAGAGGACTGTGCTTCATACCTATTGATTTTTCTGGAGACTATTTGGGAGATTCTTTATTTTTAACCATGCCCTCTCTTTCCCCAGAAGGGGGCCTGTCCCTCTTTTTTAGAGCAAATACCATTTGACTACTTGTACATTGGTGAGTATCCACTTATCAGGCCATTTTGCCTAGCTCTCTAAGACTAAATAGTTTGGAATCCACTAAATTGTGGTGTAACTTCTTAGAGAGCAAATTAATTAACCACTCTGTTTTTATCAAGCCCCTGGGTGACTTCACAGAAGCATCTGCAAAGTCCACCCATGTCTGTGTTATCCCCTTGTGTCTGTTCCTAAATATGTGTTTCTATTCTTCAGGAATAAGACCAAACAGTTCAATGAGTGCCTCCTTCATGGGCTAAGATCCAGCTACTTCATCTTCCAGTGTCAGGAGCCTATCCTTTTCCACTGTTGGGACCAGTTTCACAAAATGGACCCCCAGTGTCATGCACCTACACCTCAGATCCTTAGAGCCCTCTCAATGTCGAGACGGGGCCACTCACCTGAAAAGCAGGGTGTCTGCAGGGGCGATGGTATGCCTCCCTATTTCCTGGAACACCTGTCGGCACTTCCTGGTGGACACAGAAACCCCAGCAGGTGTCCCAAAAGGAAAGGGGGAGTGGAAGAGAAAGAGACAAAACACTGCCACATCTTGCCGGTCCAGCTAGGCACCCTGTATCTTCAGGGGGCAGGTCATTGTTGACAGAGTGATAATAGAGTTAGTGCACTCAACTTCCTTGAAACTGAATCTCTCTTTCTGATATGGGCACGGGAGCGGTAGAAGAACACCGGGATGCTCCTGCACTTTTCTTGAATAATAATAATTGTTGGCACAATTACTAACACTGCATTACCAAAAAACAAACTGAGTACCATAACAATAAGTACTGCGACACTAGGGCTGGCTTCACAGAGATTCACTGTTGCACACTACAATTAGAACAGTGGTTGCACTTATCATGCACAAGAAAGACAAACAAGGGCATTCATTATATCACATATAACTTTCCTGCATGCATAGGGTTAAACTAAAAGGAACAATAACAATCCAAGAAATACAAATGTCCACTCTGGGTTTAAACAGTTAGGGTGGCACAGTTTGATTTGGTTTCGCTGAGTGTGTGAAAAACCCTTCAAAAGCAAATTCCTCAAACCTGAAACACAATCATGAATGACACAATTTAAATCCAAGAGTTATGCTATTAGAGAAAGAAACGTCACGTAAATGCTCTTTTAAAATTGCACTTTCACTTTTTGTAGTACTTGAGCTCAAGCAGATTTCCTGAAACACATTTAGGCAAGTAACTACAATAATAATGTAGAATGTTCAGAAATGCATTTGTCTCTTCCAGATAAGCACTCTGCCAAAATTCGAGGTCTGAAATGCACCAGTTGTTCTAGGAAAGCACGGCGCTCAAAGAACAAATTCCCTGGAGAATACTAGTCACTTAGCTGCAGTCTTTTCCGGAGTGCTGGAGGAATGCCTGGTGTCAGCTGATACAGGAACAGAGATAATAATTGCCTCAAAAGTCCTGAATACGAGGATAACAGCAGGGGCTGGACTGCCAAATCAGATGCTGAGATCAGGAAACAAAACAAAGCCAAGCAGGGAGGCATGCTTCACTCTGCTATTTATAGCCAATCAGGAAAGCAGTTGAGTTTCCACACGTGGATGAGTCACCACACCCAATTAGAAGCACATGTCTACACCACACCCAATTAGAAGCACATGTCTACACCTGCACACATTAGCAAACAAGCATTGGTAAAACAAGCGTTGATAAAACCAATTGTGTAACATAGCACATTATGTTTACTTAGAAAAATGAAGGTTTAACCAAGAACAGAGATATGATTTAACCCTAATCCCTGGGGATGCTGACAGATAACGCAGGAGGCACCTTGGGGATTCCTGACACTCAAAGGATTTTAGCAATTTGTCAATGACACCCCGTCTACATATTTAGGAACAAAGCATTTAGGCAACCAGGGATCATAGGCAGCCCTTCCAATTACCTCTGGTTCATTGCTGCCATCATCTTCTTCAGGCTTGATGCCCAGCTTGGTCCTTCTTTCTGCCAGTTTCTTCTCCTGCAGGTCAAGGAGACTTATCTGGGCCTCCATGTTTTTGAGCCCCCTCTCTGAAGTGGAGCTCTTCTCACTTTCAGATGTGGAGGGCCCTTCTTGGATGAATAGTATGTGTCAGGCTGTCATTGTTCCAGTCATCCTCATCCTCTATGATTCCTCTGCCATCATCCTCATCTCCATAGTCAGGAGTGATCTAATTTTCCATTTGGGCCTGTGCTCTCCTACCTTCAACCCAAACTTTGAGGGCCTCCTTTTTGACAGTGATGCCCAAACTTATTTTCCTGTTCTTGCACAGCAAACTCAGGTCATTTATCCTCAATGTGGACAGGGTGGCCAAGTCAATTTCCATATTCTCCAAATATATTTAATAACTTTACAAACGTTTATCAAACCTTTCTCAAACTTGTGGGAACTTTTCTAAAAGTTGGCAAACTCCAGGAAAACAGTGCATTGGATAATCGGATCTTGGCAAAACTTTTAAAACTTCTTCTTAAGAGTTGACATGGTGGATTCTTTGGTGGTTACTACTCATCAACTGTCTGGTATAGTTAAACACAAGTTCTGCATACCACTGTTAGGCACCAATGTGAGAAAACGTGGTTTATTATATGATGTGGTTGTGTGACCTTACTGCGTAATACACTCTCATTACCAACTTGGGTCCAGTCACGCTCGTTTGTTAAACCTTAGCTCAACCCTTGGTAGCTGTAGATTTGAGAGGTCAGGCTTAACAAAGGAACTAGTGTAAAGCATTTATAAGTACCAAAATAACAGAATAAGATAGTCATGCACCACAAAAATAAATCTGACACCAATTTATAAAAACAGATTATATTTTATTTTTAATTTTTAGGCACCAAAATGAACAAAATCCACTGAAGGGTCATGGAGCTATAGATTTTTAAGTAAAACGTAAATTTCAGATTTTACTCCAAAACGCAAACAATCATTGGTAACTGTGAAGTTTGAGAACTTTGTAAAACTTTTAAAGAGTTGTGTTTGACTAATTTGCCCCATGCTGGGTGACCAAATCCAACATATGGGGAGTTAAGGGGATCAAAGCAAGGGGTCAACGCAGTTTCAACTCCAGCTCCAGGTTACATGGGTGAATCACTGTAGACTTCAGTGGAGTGGTTCTAAAGCAAGGGATACAGGATGCTGAAGATGCAGAGGATGATGTGTGGTCAACGGAGGTCTTCCTAAGGCTACTCCTCGGTCGAAGTGGGGCGAATTTGGCCAAAGGGGTCGATGTCTCTCAAAGTCCTCTTTGGTCCAGCAAAAGTCCAGTTGCCACCAGACTACTGGTATCTGGTTACAGCGAAACAAGAAGTTCCCCTGAATGTGTCTGTCTTGGGTGACCAACTTCACTCTGAGGGCTTTCCTGGGACCAGCTGACTCAGGTGCAACTTTTGAGCTTTGTGACTTGGTCATCTGGGCTGCACATTGGCAGTCAGTGGTGCTTAGAAGATTGTGGCAAATGACTGACCAGAATAATCATCTTCAGCTTTTGTGGCCTGGTGCTGTAACAGGAAGTCAGCCAACTGACTCTTGGAGTTCACATCTTCTGTCTGGGGCTCAGGAGTTACTTTTTCATGAGCCAGGCACCACAGGCACAGTCCTCTCTTTGCTAGCCCAAGTATCAGCAAGTGCAGTCCAGAGTTGGTGCAGAATCTCTTGCAAGGTCCAAGGACCAGCAAGTTAGTCCTTCTCTGGTCCTCTCTCCAGTCCAGGTGTGATATGAGAGCTGGGTTGCCAGGAGTGCCATATTTATTCCCAGAAAGTGTACTCAGGTGAAGAAGCCATTACAAGCCAAAGAGCTACTAGAAACCTCCACCCCTGATGATGACTTCCTGCAATGTGTCACATCTAGCTTCCCAGAACGCACTATTCTTCCCACTTCCAAGACAGTAAGACCCCTCCGTTGGTGTGTAGAGCTTGTTAGCCCACCCTAGAGGTGTGGCTACCTGTGAGCTAAATGTCTGTCGAAACAGCAATTTGGCAACTCTCTGTCCACAACACCAACTTGTCTGTCTGAATAAAGAGCAGGCACTCCCATTTATGTCCATCATTTGCCCTGCAAAGGAACCTTGCTCTTTGAAGCTCACTTTTTGGACTCACATCCTTTGTTGCTTCCTGCCAGGTAGAGGTCACACCTCTTCCAGATGCAGGTCTCTATTGTTTCCACTCCTGGAAGTCATTCAAACTTCTCCCCAGAAGGGTAGAAGGCTGCCTTGTGGCCAGCATCTGTGAATGGCCACTTGAAAACTAGGGAAACAGAGTAGCAACTTTCCAAAACTTGAATTTCTTAAAAAGTTACATTAAGTTTGACTTGGGCATCAAGTCAGGTTTATGTTTCAGATCTCTTTTATTTTATAGTACAAGACAGCAAAAACACAACATTACAACCTACTTTCAGTGGCTGGCGGGGAACTGCAATCACCTCAAATGGGTAAAGGGGAGAGATGGGGAAGGGAGGGAAGAACACTAATAATGATCATCATTCCTATGTAGAGTCCATTGGGCAGGTTGACAGTTGAACAAAACAGTTTGGGGATAACTCTCTGTTGCCTCATCTGTCGAGCACCTCTATGGTTCATCAATATCAGAAGTAGGCAGTCGTAGAATACGTAGGTACAGCAGGCGTGTTAGTTCCCTAAACTCCTCCGACAGGTATTGGATACACGGACCCCACATTTTATCAAAAAGGGGCAGCGGGCCTGCCGCCACCTCTGTCAGCTTTTCCATCCCAATTATATTTTATAGCTTGTGTAACCAGTCAGTGTGTTTGGGGATTACATCGGAGCCCCAGTGTGAGAGTAACAATTGCTCAGCCTCCCTTAAGGCTAATGTGATATCACTGCCTTTAAGGGAACAAAGATGGCATGTTTGCGGGTTTGGGAGTCCCAGTAACACATAACTAGGGAATCTTGGTATGGCGGTGTAGTATATTTCACCTGCAGCCTGTAGGACAGTTTCCCAAAAAGAATTAATTTTGAGGCAGTGCCACAGTATGTGAGTGAGTGTGCCATCCTGACCACAGTTACACCAAGACTTACTGTCACTATGTGTTTTCCACTGAGCAACCCTCCCTGGTGTGTACCCATAGTGGGCTATCTTTAGGAACATCTCTTTAGTAGTCATATTCCCGGCGGGGAACCATGCCCGATGTAGGATATCACGCCACTCCCTATCCATAAATGAGCGACCACACTCCAACTCCCATCTACGCCTGGCTGACGTTTGAGGCAGCATGGGGGGGTAATTAGAAAGGTGTATGTGTCGGACAAAAGTCGCTTATCGGATGTACACGTAAGCAGCCATCTTTCAAATGGCTTAAGGTGTCTGCTCGCTTGCGGTCGTATGCATGGGAATGTCACCCAATGGCGGGCCGCTAAGTATTGCCAGTATGCTGTGTCTGGAAGACCGTAACCCTCCTGCAGTTGGGCAAAGTTCATGATCCCATTCGCATCAAAGAGGTCACCAATTCTTTTACAATTGGCTTCACAATAGACTACAAACTATGTTTTGCTCTGTGCCGGGGGGAAATCTGGGTTTCGAATAGGTAGGGTCTGCGAGGAGATAAGGCTAGTTAGTCCCTTCTTCACTTGAACTCTATCCCAGGACCTTAATTTGGCTCTCAAAATGAGGGAGATGTAGACACCCGGCGGATGGTGTTTCTTTGGCAACCAGGGAATCTTCCAAATATGTACTCCGGCCATGGCTTGGTCAATAAAACACCAATGTTTCTCGGTGTATCCCCGTGTCCATTCTACCAGGTAGCGTAGTTGAGCCGCATGGTAGTAACTCAGCAGGTGTGGGATTCCCAGTCGCCCCTTCAGCCTGAGTCAGATATGCTTGGGCCTTCCCCATTCTGGCTTTCTTGCCAACCCATATATAGTCCCAAATATGTGCTTGTAGTTTGTCTAGTACATTAGGGAGCGGTTGCAGGGACAGAGTCAGCATGATATAGAGCACTTTTGGCAGGAGCGTCATCTTAACTGCGGCCAGTCGTCCCAACAAGGATAGGCTGTATGCCTTCCACCCAGCTAAGTCTACCCAGGTGGTCTGCAAAATCACATCATAGTTGTACTCTATCGTATCCTCCAGTGTGGGGAGGATCTGCAGCCCCAAATATTTAATCCCATGTGTAGCCCAGGAGAAAGGTAGGGAGGCCTTCAAGGGAGCCCTAGCCGCCTCCGCTATGGTAAAATTCAGAATGGATGATTTGTGTTGATTAGTTTTGAAGCCAGAGACTTCGCTAAAGGCTGCCAACTCTTCCATTACCTCCGGAAGGGAAGTCTGTGGGTGGGACAGATGAAGAAGCATGTCATCCACATATAGGGCCAGTTTATGTGTTCTACCACCCATCGGAATGCCTGTTGTGCAGGGATGTTGTTGTATGCATTCAGCAAAGGGTTCCATATATAAAGCAAACAGTAAGGGCGACAGGGGGAGACCTGTCGGGTGCCCCAAGAGATAGGGAATTGCTGGGAGAGGGTTTGGTTCACACTCACCACAGCTCTGGGCGCATCATAGTTACAAGGGATCCAGTTACATAACCTAGGACCCAAGTCACAATGCCCCAAGACTGCACAAAGGTAAGGCCAGTGTACTCGGTCGAAGGCTTTCTACGCATCAATAGAAAGAAATAGGGCCGGCAATTGTGAACGATGAATCTTGTCCAACAAACAGCAGAGACACTTTGGGCCTAATTTATACTTTTTAGCGACTCATTTGCGTCATTTGTTTACGCAAAAGCGGCGCAAGCTTACAAAATATAATGGAATTTTGTAAGTTTCACGCCAAAAATACCGCAAATACAGCGCTAAAAAGTATAAATCAGGCCCTTAGTGTTATTAGCACACATTTTTTCAGGAATTAACCTGGTCTGGTCTAGGTCCACTAAGTGCTGCATGTGAGGGCCCAGCATACCTGTGAAAATGTTAGCGTCTACATTGAGCAAAGTGATGGTGGATATGAGTGGTACAACCGTGGATCTTTCTCAGACTTGGGTATGACCGTTATAGTGCCCAATTGCATTGTGGGAGGGAGAGAACTAGCAGCGCCCAGGGTGTTATACAGCCTAGCCAGTATGGGAGCCAACTGGGTTCCAAAAGCCCTGTAGAACTCCGCCCCATAGCCGTCTGCCCCGGTGCCTCCCCCACTTGGAGGCGTTGGATGGCCAAGAGTAATTCAGTAGGGCTAATGTCCCTTTCTAAATATGCACTAGTCACCAGTAGAATCTGGGGTAGAGGAACACAGTCCAGGTAAGCCCCCACACCATCGAGGTGAAGTTCACCGGTGGCGTAAATGGAAGCGTAGAACTCTTTGAATTGCCTGAGGATTAGGTTGTCCCGCAGTATCAGGGTGCCATCAGGCATCCTCAGCTCCACTACCCTTCTCTTCACCGCCTGAGATTGAAGGCGATGGGCTAGCAGGTGACCAGCCTTATTTCCCCCACATAGTACTTCTGTTTTGTCCGGAGTAAGGTGTATTCCGCCTTATCCATGTCTAGTGCTTGTAGCTGTTTCTGGGTCGTATTCAAGAGCCTCCTGGTTGCCATCGACCCCATTAGCCTGTGTGAAACCTCCAGGCATCAGATTGTATCCTCTAGCTGGTGTCATTTATTGCATCAGATTGTTGTAAATCTCACAGCTATAGCTATAAATTGACCTCTAAGAACCACCTTAAGTGCCCCCCACAATGTGGCAATATTGGTCACTGAGGTGTCGTTTATGAGTAAGTAACTGTCTATTGTGTCTCAACTTTTGGCTAAGGTATCGTCATATGTGAAAGATTTAGTGGTGAAACGCCACGGTTGCGTATTCAATTGGGAAGCAGGGAGGGCAAGATGCATGGTGAAAGGAGAGAAGTCAGAAATGGAGGCCGCCCCGATCTCAGCGCAGGTGACTGCAGTGGTAATACCTGGCGTAGTGAGAAAAAGGTCTATACGAGCGTACGTTTGGTGGACGGCCAAAAAGAAATGTGTAGGTTCCGTCTATGGGGTAACGTAGTTGCCAGATGTCAGTCAAACCTGCCTCACATAGCCATTATCGGAAGCCCCTTGAAAAGGCTCCTGACTGACCATGTCGCTGGGCAGATCTATCTGTTTGAAAGTCTAGAACTATGTTAAAGTCAACCCACTATAATGATGTCTATGTTTGTTGTAACAAGGACTCTCACTATGGCAGCTTTAAGAAAGCTTTCTTGATGGTCATTGGGGCAATATATGTTTGCTACTGGTATCGTGCGATAGTGATGTACATGGAGAGAAGTCTCCCAGGTATCGCCGCTTGTACGCCTACCATCTTCCCTGGGAAATGAGTGGCCAGCAAAATCGCCACCCCTGCCAGCCTTCCCTGTCCCGGTGAATGGTACTGACGGTCAAACCATCTTGACTGTAATTGTTTCCAGTCCACTCTCAAGAAATGAGATTCCTGCTATAAGCAAATGTCACATTTCATTTCCCTGAGTAGTGAGAGAAGAGCCAACCTCTTCACAGGAGCATTAACCCCCCCTTATGTTAAGGCTAAGTATGTGTACCATCGAGGAGGTGTATAGAAAGTACTAGGTCTTGTCCCAATTGTCTGGCCGTAGGCCATATGGCCCCAACAACAATACCCATGTGTATCTTCGGTACGGACAATACTCCCATTGTGGTCACCATCAGGGAAATAAGAGTAACAGGTATAAACATATAACCAACGATTAACAGAGTTCCCCGCCTAGGAATAGAAACAAACACTTCTGCCGGGTACACTTCGTCACCATGACCCGATCAACATCCACTATCCTGGGGTAGTGGAACTCCGCCAGTACATTGCCGCCGACCACAGCCTGCCTTCAATGCACAGCCACCCCTGAAGACAGCCCTCGCCGGGACCCCTCTGCTACACTGCCCAACACACAATCAACACTTCACAAATGTTGGACAGAACAGCCCTAGTGCTCTGTCAGCTTCTGATGCACTGTCTAAGTTCTGCAGACTTCTAAGTAGGGCAGCCCTCTCTTTTTTTCTCTCAAGGTTCATAGGTTTGTTTGCTTTCTATCTGCGTGATCGGGCTTCGCATAGACCCTCATCAGCACAGGGCTGTTGGTCCTGTTCCTGCAACATCAGGTCTCCCATCTGCAGCCACAAATCAGGTATCGCCTTGGCATCTTCCAGTGTGCAGATGCTTCGTGTTTCATTCTGCCAGACAAATTGTAGACAAAAAGGATGGCCCCATTTATACCTAATTCCTTTCTCTCTGAGGGCGTCCGTCACGGGTCGAAGGGCTCTGTGGTGCTGCAAGGTCCTGAAAGAGGCCAAGTTATGCCCTTCAAACTCGACTGTAGTTTGGTCACGAGGTGCCAACAGTATAGCCTCTCTCTGTCGATAGTAATGCAAGCAGGTGAGTATGCCTTGAGCCTATCCTAGGGAGTGAGCATGCTGGCCGACTGGCTCGGTGCGTTCAATCAAGTACAATGTCCTAGTCTTTCAGGGACGGTGCAACATGGCGAAAAAGGCGGATAACAAATTACTCAGGGCTCCCAGACACTGCCCTCAGCGGGGCCCCTTTAATGAGGATATTTGATTGCCTCTACCTATTTTCCAAGTCTTCCAGTTGGTACTGCAATTCCAGATTTTTATCTTGTAGGGCGACAAGTTCCCTCCTGTGGCTACCCAGTTCTTCACGGGCGTCATGCGTCCGTTCCGGCGAGTCCATTCGGTGTCCCAGGTCTCCGACCTCTTGCCTAAGTTCCTTAACTTCTGTCGCTATTTCCTGCTTAACACTGAAGAGTTGCTCCTGGAACACCTTTGTTATTGGAGCATTGTTACTCTCTGAAGGGCCCAGCCCTGTTATTGCGCCCCCTTCCACAACTCGATTTGTAGTGGGATATGGCTTTTTAGAAGAGGTCTTTGCGGAGAGGTCCTTAAGAGGGCCTGCCTTCTTGGAGTGCCTCTGTGAGGCCATGGTAGCGGGGGGAAATGGACTCCGAGGAGGGACCCCAATGCGACCAGATTGCAACAGCCAATTGGCTTAATCCATTGTAGCACCACCGGGCAATCAATTAGCCCCCCCCAGACTCTGCTTGCCCCACTGCTTGCTCCACTGCCACACCTCCAAGCATCAATTTGAGTCCATTGGTGGGGGTCCCCTGCCATCCATAGAAAAGCTGAGAGCAGGCTGGGATCTCCTCCGCACACTTATATGTGGGCTCTGTTATATCATTGCACTTTTAAGGGTCAAAGCCATGGCGCTGAGCTCTTGTTAGCAAGCCTCAGTGTACTCCCAGAGTTGAAAAACCAACAGCATAGGTTCACAACTTTGGGGGTGATCAAGCAGAGGCTTTTCTTTACAAGAACGGACCTCAGTCTTTGCATTAGTTCACTATTATCAAGGCTGATAAGGTCTTGTACGCCAGTAGGTGGCCTATACCTGTCACTACCATAATGAATGGAAGCGGGTGAACTTTAAAGCAGATGAGACACAAATTTCCCGACTGCTATTACATCATAAAAGTGAGAAATTGGGCAATAGAAAAAATGTGTTTTACAGCTGTTTCTGAGGGTCATTCAGAACATATTTCAATGCTTCAAGGGCATGAAGAGAGGTCCTTATCTGACTGAGAAGAGTTTGGATTTGTGTCTTTCCCTATCACACAAATAATTTCAAAGTAACTGGGCCAAACAGTATTTCATTAAGGCACAATGTTCCAAGTAATTGGCTATAAATGCCATAGGGGTTGGCCTCATTTAAACATTCCGTTTCCCTTCACTTCTACAATGTCCGGCATCGGTGGTAGGTTATACTGCCCTTACAAACTCAATTAACTGTAACTGTTAATAAGGCTCGAAGGAAAAGATAATACGTGAAAGAGGATTGATCCAACAAATGCTCTCACTTAATCTGCTCATGAACCTTTAGCAAATATTCCAGCGTCGTAGAATTATGTCATTCTGCGCAGCTGTTGCTAAATCAGTGTTTCAAATGAGAGCTTTAGGCACCGGCGCGTTTTTATTTACAAATTAAGCTCTGTGTCAAATTAAAGACCAACAAAAGTGGATTTAAAATTCACCCACCACTATTTCTTGCTGACTTTCTGGCGATGGGGACAGCTATCAAATCGAGTGTACTTTATATTCTACTGGTGCAGACAACCACAGATGTTGGACATTTCGAGGACTACGAGGAGCTTTAACGTAGGGGCCCTAGTTTGTTAAATTATGCAGTGTTTTCAAGGTTATGTGTCGTCTTGCTTGTTTTGAAGTACTTGGCACTGATTACGTCCTTTTGATTAGTTTACTTTGGTCCTTCTCGCGCGCGAAGGGGAAGAATAATATTATTTTTCAGCTAATTTTCTACTGACTTTTATCATTAAAATGCTGAAAATATACATCTTGACATGCTGCTACCCGGGTCACAAGAAGAGAAAAGTACTCTCGTGCACCATCGAAATTATACAACAACACCAGCAGTAATTCTCTGCAAATTAACATTATGACTACTCAAAATCTTGCAATATGTTATGACGGATCTACATCTTCTGCCACAGTGACAGTGGAAAGTGTGCTGTATTTTTCGTTGCCAAAGCACAGGTTGTCTCTTCCTCAATGTGGCAGTCTCGATCACAGGACGACCTAATTTCGGGGGAGAGACAATCCTTGGTGGAAATTCAGTAAATCACCATAAACGTCAACCACCCAAAGTGCACCTAATGCACTCTCGTAGTGGGGGAAGTTTGCAGCACTGGTACAACTCGGTCTCCTCAAATCCTGGATGGTGCTTTTCCAAATGTTAGGGACACAATTCTGAACTTTTTGTAAAAGTCTGCCACCCTTTCCCTGGAAGTGGTCCAATGCGCCAACACTGCCAAACGTCGTGGTGTGTTCACACTGTAGCTGAGGAGGCTGAACTGCCACTATCATTCACAGTGAGGACCTCATCTTTACAATCCTGATGGCGGAGACACAGATGTTTTAGCTGATAGGACAGTCTCTAAAACGGGTAGCTCAAAATCCACAGGCAAGACTGAATAATCCTTTATTTCTTGGCGGATCGCTTGTTACCGCTGTCTTCTAAACCGGGATCCACTTGCATGAGGTGTTTTCTAAGAGAGACTGGGTGGCTCTTCTGAGAACCCGTACACTTTCAAGCGGCCTTTGCTGACATAGTGTGTCAGAATAGCTACCAAATAGCCCCGTGTTATGTGCAATACCCTTAACTAGTTCTGGACGTGTACCTAATATCACTGAATTCTAGAACTTTTAGTTCAGTTTAGGCCATTGAGTTTGTAGATGTACAAATATTAGCGAAAAAAGGACTGTTGGCCAAAATGTGAGGACTTGCTAAGTTGCACTTCTTTCCTTGGGTCAGACCAGGAGCTACGAGAGAGGACCTGTTGGGGCAGGCACTAAAACTGGGTCTCCAACTCCCCTGCTGCTGGAGTTCTGACCAGAAGTTCATCTACTTGAGTGCACATTTCCAGGGGGCTCCAGGTCTCTTAAAAACCCAGTGAGGTGGTAGGTCAGTCTGGTGAGGTGACACGCCGAGAGAAGGGACTTTACTCCATTGGAATGGGCAGCATTTGACAGTGTATGAGGGCTTTTCAACAGGTGCAGAGGGGTCCCTTTTTTGGCTGGTCAGGGATAGAGGGTGGTGGTGAGTGGACTGCACTTCTGGCACCCACACTGCTATGGGGTCCATCCCCAGCTTCTGTAAGGAGAGACAGTGCTTAGGGGGTGATGGCGTAAGAAAATACACTGCCACGCATCCTCTATTGCTGTGAGCGAGGGAGGTGTTCCAGGGATGCTAGTGCTGCAGGAACCCCTGATTCTTCAATTCCTATGGGCACCTAAGAAGGATGTTCTTTCATAGCAGTATCACAGCAGTGCTGCTTCAGGCAGTTCTCAAACCTGCACCCCCGACGAGGAACAGAACCTGTCCTAAGGCTAAAATATTGCCTTTGAATCGTGTGCAGCTCCTACTTACTCCCCCACCAATGAAGAGTTGGTCATCGCTTTAAATCATACTACAGTTTTAGCACTTCAGTACACTGCACAATGACCTCTGACATTACAACAGTCACACTGATATCAGAGTCACTGATGTGGATTCACCATAGTGCAGGAGTAGCGGAACATTACCCCACCCTGATGATCACGATTGCTGATCATGAACACTTTGACTGCACCATGATGGCTTCATCCCCCATTATCCTTCATTAACCACCTGATTCCTGCTGAGTGGTCAAGGGATGGGCAGGCATGGAAACCAAAGAAGTAAACACCTGAACATCTATATTAGCTGGTACCCATAATTGACGTCTATGGCAGTGACCGATGTTTAATTTGTGCTTGAATAAAGTTATACTGAATTTCTCAGATGAAGACGCTGAATGCTGGACTCTCCATACTCCATAGTACTTCATAGTCCATGAGGGACAAACTTTCCACTCTGCGAAAAGTAGTTCTGAGACTCGATGGATTGCCTATGGATTCCTTAAAATCAAGTTTAAAGGACTGCGCTTATGAGAAATATTCCAGCTAAGGAGTCTTTAAGTCTCAGTCCACCACTGGGTGGGAGTTATTATCCCTCCCCCTGCTCCTAAAATCGCAAATGACGAAGGGATGCTGGCCACTGGGAAAGCAGCACAAACGGCTGACGCGCAACCCAAAATCATGGACATCACAACAACAACTGGACCTGCAGGGTGGCTCGATTTACAGCATAAAGTTACTGTCCACATTCTAGGAGACAATGAAGATAATTACATGATCATTTCTAAAGAATGTATAGTTCTGCTATAAAGCAGGGCAGCACAATCCAAAATTCACAGTCAATCACCTGAGGGCAGATTTGCCATGTCAGAACCAGTGGTTGCAGTGGACCAACCCATCGCCCGATAATGTATGCTTCACTGGGCAAACACAAAATGTGAATGAGAGTTGAACAGACCAATGTCTAAAGAAGGCAGACCAAAAACCCCTCTATGTATGCATGCATTTTTTATTCATTCATTTTTTGGATTACATGAGGCTAGCGAAACAACTAAAGCTGTCTCTAAACCAGGCCTAAGGATGAAATCTGGTAATTTAAGGAAAATTAAACATTGTATTTTTTTAGCAAATCGCAAAATGTTGTTAGGTCCGGGAGAAAATAAGATTATTTATTGAAAAGTAAAAATTGACATTTTGGGACAAAATAAAGTATTTACAAAGTATTTTAATATAATATTTGACTGACAATTTGGTTACAATTCTTGCATATGTTATGGACATCATTTCTGAGGTCACAGAAGGATCTTGCCTGCTGCGATGGCGTTATTTTTTAACAACTAACGTGACGAAATGCAATGAGTTCTAAGGTGATGAACCCTTCTACTGGAGGGATAGCTCTGCAGTCTAATGATGGAGATTTTAAACTTTTCATTACCCAGCTTCTAAACAGATTCTGAGTTGTCCCTTATGGCATATTATTTTCTGGGAAGGAGTTAGAAAGGGAAATTGAAATGAAGATAAGTTTGAAGTGAAGGAAGGGGGTCATGTTGACCTGGATAGCTGAATACGGTGTGCCTGCGGCTGCTCACCTAAAAATCTGCACTCACTTAAGATGCAGGCCAGTGGCTCCTGTGCGAATGCAAACATTACCGCAATAGATTGCACCCACACTGGTCTCTCTGTGACCAGTCTCAGATTTTGACCTGGGCCTTGGGACTCCTCCACAGTATTGTGATCCATCTTTTGATAACAGTTGTAGGAGAACAATTAGCACAAGGGAAAGGAAAGCAAGAGGGCTGTGACCAAGTGTTGGCAGGAGGCCCAGGAAAAACAACAAGTGTTGGTCACGGTAAGGATTGCGTCGTATGTATGAGTCGTAAGGCAAAGTCTTCAAAAGCAACAGAGGAGAAATAGAATATGGAAGACACAAATACAAAACACTGAGGAGAGGTCTATGAGGAATCACTAACAGGAGGCAAAAGAAACGAGGACAACATAGGACGAGTAAAACAAAAGGTGCAAAAGGAGGTGCTTGTGTGGGAGGAAAAGTAAAAAAATTGTCAGTAAAAGGGTATTGGAGGTCATGGAGCATAAACCAATGGTAGGCGAGCAGGCAATGGGACTAAGAAGAGTAGATGAAAGACGTTAAACACCCAAATTGTAGGTACTCTAGTAATGACTTACTGTGTTGTTGACATAACTCCTACTAAAATACTTGGGCGATTCAAATTAACTCGAAACATCATCCATTGCTCGAAATCAGATTACCATTGATAGCAGTAACACCAGTAGTACCATCAATAACAACTATACAAGTAGATTTCCCCTGTATGTGACAAAATATTTCTTGCAGTTTTTAGAGCGAATGTATGTTCAGTGGTTATGGGTCAGAACAAGCTCTTCACTTGCAGCTGCGATAACTATTCCAAGTTAATGACGACCTTTTGTATTCTGGGCAGGTTAGTAGGCATACTAACTCTGGTAATCCCAAGCATGTGCGCCTTATGTCAAGATTATGGACGAAACTAATTGAGATATTCAATAGATGAGCCTAGCTGCACAAAAACATGTTTTAGATTAGTTTACCTGCCCACGTTGATATATTCTGGTGCAAGATGGAATGTCTGCGAGAAAGGTCCTCCACTTTCTTAACTACTTCAGAAGACAACAGCTGTGGAACCTCCTCTGTTGCTACCATATTGTCGCACCTGGGAATGAGATATCTGTTACTTAAACCAACATTAAACCAAAGAAGAAGTCGAAACCAGTAAACGTGACAGAAGAAGCAGTAGACATCACAGGGAGTGAGGGATGGGAATTGGACATAGGTGTAGGGAAAATGAGACAAAAGACAGAGTTCTGGAAAAGGAAGACTGACTGAGATTGGAAGCCTATCATCTGAAACAACAGAGAGAACCAAGATTTTTCTAGGTGGTTGAGGATGTGACAGGAGACAACACTGGTAGATCCGGTGAACGAATCAAAGATCTTCTGTAGTGATGTTTATTCACTGTGAAATAATTCGGAGGCATTTTAGAACCTTATGGAATGAAAAAAAAGTTTGTCCGTTACAAAGAGATGAGTGTCTTGTTACAGATTTGTGTTTTAACAAGAATGTCCACGCAGTTGTATCCCATTAAAATGTGATCAGACATCCTTACCTGCTTAAAATGTCCTTCACATCCTAGAAAGAGAAAGAGACAGACAACTCAGATCAATGTTCTCACCATAGATGGGAACACAAAACTAGCATGAACTTAAGTGTTTATGTTGGTGTGACCAATTAGGTTGTATGGAGAACATAGTCCATAAATGTCAGCAGATAACCGGATGTTTGATTGTCTACAAACAATGTAGTTACAAAGTGTTGACTCTCTTTTTCCCTAATTGCCTTGCCTGCCCTCCTTGGTTGTCCCAGTTATCCCCGCTAAATTCTAGCTGACTCTCCTCTCTTTCCCCCTCCAAGTATGTGGGGACAGAGTAAGTAACTGTTTCCTACTAGCCTCGGTATTGGATTGATTCTGGCATATGCCTGTGTGTGTGTTTGTTCATTTATTTAGGTGTTTGTATGTGTAAATATGTATTACAGTACCTAGATTGTAGTTGAATAAAAGGGTGACTGGTCGATAATATGCAGTGAACGTTTTCTAGTGAAAATGTCAAGATCCTGACCAAAAACTGGTTTTGAGATTGACTAGTTGGGTGTCTCTCTCTTGTTTTTATCAACACCTAAATCACATTTTGATTTGCTCCATTTCAGAATTTGCTAACCGTTTATGTGCAGCATCTCAAGGGCGCTGGAAGTAGGGATCCAGGGGGTGCTTCAGCACCCCCTAAATAACCATACTGGAGTTCAGAATGTGAATGAGCAATAAAAATGTCTTTCAATTGTGTTTTTATCTTGTCACATTTGCCATGCACCCAAAGATAGAGGTCGAATGACAGCCTATGCCTTCTAGCAAATAGCTGCTTATTCTGTTAACATAAGGATTGTTGTTTGGTTTTCTTCCTTTAACTGTAAATTTACAAGATTTTTTAAAGTGATCTATAGGACAGTCTTGTAGGGAATACTAGGAGGGTGAAAGAAAAGTCTGTAGGATGTCCATTTTAACACAAATCAACATTTAAATACCTGCAGAGAACGTGTACGAATATGTCAAAATATATCAGTCTTAAGGACATCGCAAATAAAGTACATTTCTGGTCATTTTGAAGTATGATGAAAACACAGATTTTAGTAGGAGCAAAAAAAATCAAGAAACTTTACTTAGTGATGCACAAATTTTAATTATTTGCAGAAAGAAAATGTCCACGTTATTGTTTGTGGCCTGTAAAGTTTTATCAGTAAACCCACAGGTCTGTGCAGATTTAGTGACAAGGTCAATAGAAACTGTGCAGACTCTAAAAGACAGTGTACTCCTATACTATGCTTTAGTAATATACCTGCAGCTGTGTGCTCCAGAATTCCCCGCCGTGTACATACCACATCCTACGACTCTCCTGCTCCATGGGTGTGGCACATTTGCTGCACCTGTTCCTTGTGTGACAATTACATTTTTCACAATCCATATGACTTCAGTAGTGCAACATTGATGGCAGCACCCCTTCTCTGAAAAGTGCTCCAGCTCCTCTGCATCATCTCTATTTTTAATAGTAGATTGTTTAACTGGCCTGATTTCTAAAATGACTTGTAATGTGCTGCCTCTTCTTGAAGTTGAACACACCACTTTGACTGGCATTGTGGAATGCTACTTTGGATCACGATAAATAATGATTGTTTACTTTGGTGTCACACAAAGGGCAACCAGCGTGCTTTAGGTGGAATGGACGAGGGGAGGGGTTCTTTAAGAGGGCATGGCCTAAAAAGCATAACTAAGAACCTTTTATAAGGGGCATGGCCCATCTAACTAAGTGCATGTCCTAAGAATTCTGGTCTTGAAAAATTAATAAATAAAGACTTACTCAACACTGAATAAACGGAAACTCCAGACAACAAGATATTTAACAGTTTATATGGAACCATTATCCCAGCCATAAGAAATTAACTGAATAAATTAAGGTAAGTAATCTGCATGCTGGCAGTAGGCCTCACTCACAGCAGCAAGATTGCAGGCTAAGACAATAACTGGTGTTACCACAATGATGTGGAACCCAGGGGGACCGTAGCAGAACTTTCAGAATATTACCAAGGCATCACTATCAGCAACGCAAGTTAAGGAGGTGCCTGCAGTGGAAATTATTATCTTTCTTTTTCAGAGAAACAAAGCTTACCTCTATCCCACAGAGCTCATATTCATGTCTCAAAATATATAAAGGAGCATACCATAACATAAGTCCTCCAAAAGCACTTTGGCACCTTGTCAGGGGTATGAAGCTCTGTATAAATGTAATCAAAGCAATGCAAACCATGAGTGAAAGAGAGTGGCAATGGGTGTACTGACAAGGAGTGATACCTGAGGGCAAGTTACAGTAGCACTCATACATTCTTTTTGCTCTTAATTACAGTCACCTCAGTTGATTAAGAATTTACTATAGAAAACAATGTGTAACCCCAAGCCATTGATGCCTGAGCTATATGTTTTTTGTGAGAGTTGAAAGGTTGTACTACTGTTGCAATACAGTATCTTTTCTGCATGGGAGGGAACCTGGTACAATGGCTGCCTTCTGTAAGTGTAGGAAACACCTTTTGCTACCATCATGCTGTGTCTATTGTGTGAAGGATGGAAGCTTGTACTACAGCTGCCTGAGTTATGCCTCTTCTGTAAGGGAGGAAAGGCCGCTTTGCTGCTAATCAATGTATGTCTGTTCTGCGAGGAAGGTTAACTTTCATTGGTGCTTCCAAGCTTTGTACGTGTTCTCTAAGGGTGAGATGCTAGCACTACGGCTGCCTGAGGCATTTCTTCTGTGAAAGAGGAAAGCTTATACTGCTGCTGCCTGAGATGGATCAGTTCTGTGAGAGAGGTAAATAGAGCATTGATGCTGCCCGATTTGTACCTGTTGTGTGTGAGAGGATTGCTTTCAAGGGTTCTCCCCAGTTTCTGTACCAGTTCTGTGATGAGGGAAGTTTGCACTACTACTGCCGTGATGTAGCTGTTAAGTATGGAAGGTGAGCCTGCATTGCTGCTGCCTGGTATGTACCTGTTGTGCAATAGAGATCAGCATGTTTGTATTGTAACTTTTCTGTCAGTGACAGGTGGCTCATGATTTTGGACAGCGGAGCTCCGCCCTTTCGAATATAAAAGCCATGTGGATGGAAAATGAAAAAAAACAATTACCATCCACATTTCCTTTAGGACACAGTGCCTTCTAGTCTGATGTGATGCTTGTAGTTCACTCCCATGGACGTCAGGCAGGCAGTCAGTCTTCCTCAGCACATGCGCTAGTGTGCCAGTACAATGGTTTTGGTTGCACCGTGATTTTTAAGCAGCCTATGGGCTGAGAATACGCCAGTCCTTGCTTGCAATACTTGGAGGTCCTCAGAGACCACCCACTGATGACGTGAATTAGTGTCATATTTCGAAACAGCCCCTGACTTGTTCAATATCAACCCTCCAAAGGCCTTGTGTAAAAAGCCTAAGCTTCAATCCTCTTCTTCTTCTGTTGGTTTCTCCTCTCCCAGCACATGGAATGATGGAAGACAGGAAGTGAACCTTTAACCCTTAAGAGAGAGGGGGAGGTTGGGCTACCATACATCCTCCCAAGTCACAAATTCACTATCACATCAGGGATGGTAGCTCATAAGCATTATAGACTGTCAACTCAAGTAGGTAAACAGATCTGTATCCCAAGTAGGGGTATAACAGGACTCCTACCCTAGCTGGACTTGAGGGACTTCAGTCTGCTGGCCTTTGCCCCACCATGGCTAGCATCCCAGCACTGGAACCATTCACAGTAACTGGCAACCCCCCCACACAGGCCGCTCATTGGGAAATGTGGGTGGAGCTCCTAAAGACCTACTTTGAGGCCTTGGATGTGAGAGATGAGAAACAACCCTTACTGCTGTATCTAGGAGGAGCAGACATCCACAAAATCGCCAAGTCAGTGGCAGAAGCAACCAGCACATATATGACACGCTGAAGTGCTCAATTACCGCACACTTCAAATCCTATGCTAACCCAGACTACGAGCAGTTCCTGTTGTGACAGGCCTGCCAAAGGGCCGAGAAGACGTGGATGTCTTCTACTCAAGATTAAGGAAGGTGGCCAGCACCTGCACTCTGCCAGATGAAGAGGACAAAATCAGGGCTCAGTTTATCCAAGGGTGAGCATCGTCAAAACTCCGTGAGTACATTCTACAGGAACCTAATATGTGCATGAGGGACATCCTCACCTAACGGCGCTCAAAGGAGCTTTCCAAAGCAAGGGCTGCACATATGGAGCAGGCGCCAACCACCCAGATAAAGTCAGAGCCCGTCAATGCAGTACTCATGGAAGCCACCAAGCACAAGACTGACCGCACCCGGCCAAAACCAAGAGACAAACTCTGCAAGAGGTGTGGAGGCACCCTGCCACACCCCAGTGGTTGCCCAGCCAGAGGGAAGGCATGCAGTGCATGTGGCAACCTGAACCATTTCTCAAAAGTCTGCCGCTCCTCGCAAAGGGGTGCCTCAACCACAACAAAGAAGACAGTCAAAGCAGTAACAGCTTTGCCCACCACCTCATCGGACAGCGACATGGACGACGACTCAGAGCAGTCCACGTAGTGAGGGCAGTCGACAAGGGAGAAGTCCACAGCAGTCGACTGCCCACATCCCAAGTAATGGTCGCCGGACACCAAATTCCAGCACTGATAGATACAGGAACCTCGATCAATCTCATGGCCACTGAGGTGTACTATAGCCTACAAAACCCACCACCACTCAAACCCACAAAAGTACAATTGTACACCTTCAGAAACACCCAGCCACTACGGATTGCAGTAGTCTTCACAACAGGTATTGCGCAGAGAGGCACAACACTCACAGCCAAGATATATGTGTCGCAAGAAGGGTCATGGTTCCTGCTCAATTGCCACGCAGCACAGGACCTGGGACTAGTGCACTTTGAGTTCAGCATCCATGCAAGCTGCCTGGAAAGTCATCACCAAAGAATTCGGAACACTCTTCAGTGGCATTGGGTGCCTAAAGAGCCCACCCCTCAAACTAGACATCGACGAGTCCATGAGACCGAACACCCGCAGGCACCGACGAGTGGCTTTCCAACTGCGGCCGAAGGTGGTGCGGGAGCTACAACTCCTAGAGCAAGCAGGCATCATTGAGAGAGTATCGGGCCCCATCCCCTGGGTGTCCCTGATAGTCATTGCAAAGAAGCCCAAGCAGCCAGACACCGTTCGCATCTGCGTGGAAATGCGTCTGCCTAACCAAGTCATCAAGCGGGAGAGACATCTAACCCCGACGATATCTGACATCGTTGGGGAACTCTCCGGCTCGAAGTGGTTCTCCAAGATGGACCTCCGATCTGGTTATCACCAGCTTGTGCTGCACCTTGGCTCCTGTCCCATAACCACCTTCTTCACACACACAGGCCTCTGGAGATACACCCGCCTGAACTTCAGCATCTCCAGCGCAGCCAAGGTAATCCAGGTATCCAAGGTATTCCAGCACACCATCAAACTGTCCTGCAGGTGCTCCCAGGGGTCGTAAATATGAGCGACGACATTCTGTTGTATGCCCCCACTTTGGAGGACCAGATGGCACACCTACAAGACGTGTTTGTAAGGTTGCGCAAACATAGGCTGACCCTACACCTTGAGAAATGCGAATTTCCTGAAGTGGGACATTTGCTTTTTTGGGTACAAGTTCTCAGACCAAGGCATCGACCCAGACCCTGCAAAAGTGAAAGATATTCAAGAGGCCCCCACCCCGACCTCAGTCTTTGGGGTCACAAGCTTCCTGGGCATGGTCACATACTGTGGGCATTTCATGAGGAACTTGTCGGACGTGACCGTCCCACTACGGAATCTGACCAAAACCGACCATCCCTGGGTGTGGGGCAGCGAGCAGGGAGCTGCCTTAGAGAATACGAAAAACACTCTCTCGGCTGACACCACCCTAGCGTACTTTGACCCCCCCAAGATGAGTCCCAACTAGCCGTTGATGCCAGCTCCACTGGCCTGGGTGCGGTTCTGGCCCAGAAACAGGACTGTGGAGTATGGGCTCCCATTGCGTTGGCCAGTTGAACACTGACACCTACGGAGCAGCGTAACTCCCAAATAGAACATAAGGACATCGCCATCCACTGGGGGTGTCAACACTTTCACATCTATTTGTACAGCAAGGAATTCACCGTGGTGACGACCAAAAACCACTCCTTCCCCTCTTCAAAGGGTTGTTGTACAAGCCGCCCCTACAAATCGAAAAATGGATACTACAAGAATTTGATTTCAATGTGGTACCAGCCAGGCACCCGGAATCCTGCGGATTTCCTATCACGCCATGCACGCCCTGCAAACCCCCAAGAGGGTGAAGGGGCTCGCGAAACAGAAGAGTACGTCAAGTTGGTGGTGGAACGAACCAGACCGCTACCAATACCTCTTGCAGAAGTGATGAAGGCCACTAGTCAAGATGACTGTTTACAGATGGCTGTGGAGGCCATTCGATCTGGTGAATGGTGCCCTTTACAACACCTTGCAACGTTCTGTACCACAGAGGCCAAAGCCACCCTACAGGCCCTATTTCAGGTCCAAGGATGGATGTCTACTATGAAGTTCCCCCCTTGTGATGCCTACCTGCCTAAGATAACAGGTGGTCCTATTAGCGCATGGCGCCCACCGGGCAGGGCAAGGTCTGGTTCCCTGGGCTAGACCAAAAAGTGGAGGTAAAAGGGGTGTATCGCCTGTCAAGCAAGTGTTGCGCCAGACCCCCCAACACCAGTCATCACCGAAGATGCTCCCCAAATTCCCTTGGCAGAGGGTCAGCGCCGATTTTGGGAGCCTACCTGATGGGTCCTACATGCTAATAGTGGTGGACGACTACTCCTGGTACCCCGAGGTGGAGCTTGTGCCAACTAGGTCAGCATCCGTGGTCATCCCAAAGAGCGAGAAAATGATGGCCACCCACGGCCTATTTGACAAGATCCGCATGGACAACGGGCCCCCCTTTAACAGCTGGGTGTGGTCCAATGCCTTGATGTCCAGGGACACCAAACACTGTCGGATCACGCCCGTGTGACCCCAGGCAAATGGAGAAGTGGAGAGATTCATCAAAACACTGTCAAAGACTATTCACATCACCATAGCCGAGTCACAGTACATTGAGAGTGCTTTCTACACTTTTCTTTGTGAGTACTGAGTCATACCCCACGCCTCCACGAGAGTCGCCCCAAGCCAGCTGTGCTTTGGGAGAGTGGTAACTGACGTCATCCCTCAGCACCCTCTATGGAACACCCAGTTGGTTTCTCCGAACCGGTCAATGGTACGGAGGTCACGCAACAATGACTAGGCATCACCGAGACGCAGGGCCCAGCATACCTCAATCCGTGTTGGGGACAGGGTACTTGTCAGAGATTGCCACCCCAGAGGGAAGTTCCGGCTGCCCTTCGAAGCTGAGCCATGGACAGTAACCGCCATAAAAGGGACCATGACAACAGCGAGGAGAGGGAAGAACATGTCACGAGGAATGTGTCCCAGTTCAAGAGACTCTCTTTCCCTTTCCTTTCCAGCGAGGTAGGAGATAACCCTCCGAGCGATGGTTTTCAGAGCAACCCTAAAGGAGCTGCCCTCTCACAGGAACCCTGGACAGGTGCATGCTCGGGGCAGGCGCAACATCGGGACTGCTGATGCCGTCAGACCACGCATCCGCTGCCACTTTTGGAGGGCGCTTGGGCCGCCTGGGACAGATTGACCGAGAGTGAAGCCCACCCGACGCCATCCGGGAGGTGGAGAGGTGGGAGATACCATCTGAGGTCCAACCCAGACCCCTCCAGGATGTATGCTGACTTTATGACAGACTAAAGCAGATCCCACTCATGGTGTAGTTTGTACCTTATCTTGATTATGTTCTAATTCTGTTGTGTCTCTCTTGTGAGTTTTTGTTTATTTTAGGTTATTCCTGTTTTGGGGAGGAGTGTAGTGTTCTCAGATGACCAGGAGAGCACACCTGGTAGGCCCTGGAGAAGGGGAGTTCAGTATCACGCCTCCTCCCAATGAGTGTTTAATGGTGGAGGTGCAGTGACATAGAAGGAGGGTATATTATGTAGTGAAAACCCAGGAGCGGGGAGGTTTTTGGATAACAAGTCTGAAGTGGGAAGTAATAAAGAGGTGTGAGCCGTATCACCCCATCACTGCTTCTGGGTCCTCAATTATACCCACCGTCGACTCTACACCACGGACCCCAGGCACCAGAGACACAGGAGCCCCAAGTAAGAAGAAAGACTGCATTGAGGCTGATAACAATAGTAACATATTCTGTGCATTGCAATAAAGCAAACACCAGAAAGAACACATTCATATTGTCATCAGCCTTAATGTGGGTGCAGTTTGCTTTGGGTGCATGACTAGGAAGGACGTTGGCAACATTGTTCATACACCCAAAGCGAACAGCACATTTTTAATACCTCCCATCATCTGGGGTATGTCCACGTGTGGCATTTCCATGTTTTTGGTGCACCTAGGAATGACATTGTTATGCCAATTGTCTGATCTTGGCTAAAGTGTCAGAACCGGTCGAATGTGTCAGACATGCAAGACCCACCACTTTATAGCTATGTCTTGGTCTTTTCACTTTCTTGTGATTCTCCTCACTCCAGAGAGAAAGGCACAGAGACACAAAGGCCCTGATTTATACTTTTTGGGGCAAAACTGCACTAACGCAGTTTTGCACCAAAAAGTTTAGCACCGGCTTGCACCATTGCTGTGCACCAGCCGGGCACCATATTTACGGAATGGTGCGAGCCGGTGCAAAGGGTAGGCTAGTGCAAAAAATAATGATGTTAGTCTGGTGGGGCTGGCGGTAGGGAAGAAGGAGGTTTTGCAACAAAAAATGACGTTAGGCAGGTTAGAGTAAAAAAAATTACTCTAACCTGCCTAGAGACATTTTCTGATGCAAAACCATCCATACCACATGACTCCTGTCTTTGAAAAGACATGAGTCATGCCCATCACCCCACTGGCCAGCACAGGGGACCAGGGTCCCCTGGGCATGGCCATTGCACCCTGTGCCATGTATTGGGGCCCATTTCAGGGCCCCTATGGCCCTTTAAAAATAAAATAAAATACTTACCTGTACTTACCTGGGATGGGGTCCCCCATCCTCTGCTGTCCCTCTGGTGTGGGTGGGGGGGTGCTGGGGCCTGGGGAGGGCACCTGCAGGCTTATTACAAGGTGTTCCACCATGGAAATAGGCCCACAGGTCCCCTAACGCCTGCCCTGACCCAGGTTTTGCACCATTTTTTGACCCCCCTCCCTCCCGTGCACCATTTTTGCATGGGAGTATAAATATGGCGTTAAGGCCATAGAGTCATTTTTTGCACTGGAACGCCTACCTTGCATCTCATTAAGGCAAGGTAGGTTTCCACGTCCAAAAAATTATTTTAACTCCATAAATTTGGCGCTAGAGCTGTATAAATATGGAGTTAGTTTTGCACCGAATTAGAGTAAACAAAAATGACGCTAATTCAATGCAAACAGAGTATAAATATGCCCCGAAATGTCAAATATTGCAAATTGTTCTATTTATTATATTTTTGCAAAATGTGTGGCTTGTAAACATTAACTTTTCATTGAAACATTTTGAATCTGATAAAGTTAATGAGCCTATTAAAAAAAGGAAAACTACAGTTCTCAGAATGCATAATAATGTTAAATGAGAAATCAGCACTAAGTCATCCATTTCACGTCAAAAGGGAGTAACTCATTACTAATAGCATGAAAACGTTTTACAAAAAGCTAAAGTACAATAACAATAATTTTCTTGTGCTCAGGTGGGTGAAAAGCAGAGTAGGCTCTGCAAAGATATTATCCTGTGACCTAAAAAATATGGACTAGTTTAGAAAGCAGTGGCTCAAAGAACTGACGACCTAACTAATCATAAATTGATGTCATTGCACTAAATCTCAAAGAAAACACCGCCAGCTCAAATTTTAGCGAAGCACTATGAATTTCAACTAATCTTCATGAAGCAGAGACTCAGATATCGAGAAGTAGAAATGCAATACAGCAAAAAAGTCGAGGAAAATGACTTCATTTCTACTTAAAATGCATGCCAATAGACCTGATTCATATGGGAGTCTCCCGATTTTTGAAGCACAAAATGGCTTTATTTTGCCTGCATCCCGCCTGAAATTGCATCTTCTTCAATAGAAGCCAATGGGAAAATAAATCCTCCCGATTATTTTGTTTAAAGTCTCCCCATTATCTCTTCTTAAATGTGGCATGTTTGTAAAAGTAACTGATTTGATTTTAATCGACTGCCACAAGCCAGGTGTTTTGCTTCTCTTCTGCATTGTCTTTCCTCCCCCCATGCCCCGGCACTGTCCCATATTATGTCTTCTGTGTTCTCCTTTTCCCTTTGCTGGCTTCAGTGACAGCTGTCCGTTTTCTTGGAAGATTGTAATCTCTTGTGCTCGGTGCTTCTCGTGTCTCCATCATATTATTGTTTCGTTTTGCTCCACCTCACTACAGTGCCTCTTGTGGCTCTCTCCTTCTCTCCCTTCCTCCTTGCTCCAGCATCTTTCGAAAAGACACACTGTACAGATATTGAACTAATACATTGTCTGTTAGCTAGTATTTTTTTTGCCTACCTCACTCCAACGTGTGTCCCACTCTTTCTCCTTCATGTAGCTGTTCTGTCTTCAAATCTCTCCAAGTAGACTCGCCTTCTACTCTCCCTTCTCCCTGGCACCCTCCTCTTTCTGCTATTTATGTTTTCCCCATCTCCAGGTGTCTCTGTCTCTTCCTTCTACTTCATCTCAATTCGGTGTTCTTGTATTCAAAAAATGTATTTTCTCCTTTCCTCAGAATTATCTTTTTCGTGTCCCCGGTGTACTCTTCTTTTTGTCTCGACTGAGGGACACTCAGAAATCCCCAGGCTGCTGACAGGGGATCCTGCCTTTTACACACCGTGTCCTGTCTCTGGAAAGGAGGGGCTTGGTAAGAGTGGGGAGTGGGGAGAATCATGAGAAGAGATAACAAGCATTTGCAATGCGTCTCGCATTTACTCGAGTTAAAGCTATTAGCGTTGTAAACTCCTAACCAGACTTTTTTTGCCATATAAACTGGAAATGAAAAGTAAAATAGTTTCACATTAGCGAGCGGACGGCCGCCATGACATAGCAAACACACAAAAGGAAACAGCAGTTCGCTCGCAGTGAAACTTATGGGCAAAAGTGCAATTATCCATGTGACCGGCAAAAGTGCAAATATCCATGTAACAGGGTTGATGTCATGCAAAGCGCTCTACCAATGTCCAGCGAGATTGCCCTGCCTGTGAAATAAAGAGAAAAAATAGTGCAGAAACTATACGGAAAACATGGAGCCTCGTATGTTTTCTGTAGTTGGCCGGTGCGCTTGAGGCGGGCTAAACACAGGAAAAAGGCAAGGCGTATGCATGCCTTTCACTAATTAAATCAAGCTAATTTTAAAAGGCAAGCCCACTAACCAACCATAGGCACGGTTAAAAGCCCAAAGAGAGATTACACCAGGGACAGAGCGCTTTGCGCTCCACCCTAAAAATCAAGCATGGCTCTATTACTAACAAGGCTAGCAACACAAAACCACAAATCTTGTGGCTTACCACATCACAATGTGTTAGCACAACCAAATATTCAGCGCAACAAGATGAATCTGACTGCTGAACATAATAAAACTCACTAAAAAACTCCCAGCAAGCAATGTAATAGGCCATGTTAGAAATGGGGTCTTTGGTTGGCATTCAGGTTACCCCCTGTCCAAGCAAGGACCCTCACTCTAGTCAGGGTAAGTCACACACAATCCAAATTATCCTGTGCCCACCCTCTGGTAGCTTGGCACTGAGCAGTCAGGCTTAACTTAGAAGGCAATGTGTAAAATATTTGTGCAATAAATCATACAATAACACAATATAGCACCACAAAAATACACAACAGAGTGTTTAGAAAAACATATAATATTTATCTGGATATTTGCAGGTCAAAACGATCAAAGATGTAATAAGTAAATGTAGAGATATCACTGAAAAGTGATATAAAGTGTCTTAAGTCTTTTTAAAGCAAACAAAGGGGGTCATTCTGACCCTGGCGGCCGGTGACCGCCAGGGTCACCGACCACGGGAGCACCGCCAACAGGCTGGCGGTGCTCCCTCGAGCATTCTGACCGCGGCGGTTCAGCCGCGGTCAGAAGCGGAAAGTCGGCGGTCTCCCGCCGACTTTCCGCAGCTCGGGGGAATCCTCCATGACGGCGGAGCGCGCTCCGCCGCCATGGGGATTCAGACACCCCCTACCGCCATCCTGTTCATGTCGGGAAACCCGCCATGAACAGGATGGCGGTAGGGGGTGCCGCGGGGCCCCTGGGGGCCCCTGCAGTGCCCATGCCAATGGCATGGGCACTGCAGGGGCCCCCGTAAGAGGGCCCCGCAAAGTATTTCAGTGTCTGCTATGCAGACACTGAAATACGTGACGGGTGCCACTGCACCCGTCGCACCTTCCCACTACGCCGGCTCAATTCTGAGCCGGCGTCCTCGTGGGAAGGTTGATTTGCCCTGGGCCTTTTGGCGGCCGCCCGCCAGCCCAGGGCAAATCTCAGAATCACTGCAGCGGTCTTTCGACCGCGGTGCGGTGTTCTGACGGGGTTACTTTGGCGGGCGGCCTCCGCCGCCCGCCAAAGTAAGAATGAGCCCCCAAGTCTCTTTTAGCACAAAGTACCTGGTTCGCGTGAAAAAATCTCTGCAATGGGCCTCAGAGGAGGAGAAGCGTGGAAACAAATGAGGTGTGCGTCAATTTCTCGGGCTGCACACTGTGATGCGTTGTTTAGTTTCTACGCAGGGACGGCTGTGCGTCGATTTCCGGTGCTCGGTCGTGGATCCTCTTCAGGTTGCAGAGTTTTCCGACGCCCCAGGGTCTGTGCATGGAATCCTGGGCTTGTAGAGCGAAGCCACAAGCTCTGCGTCGTTCCGGTTTGCCGTGCGGTTAATTTTTCACCACAGGGCAGGCTGTGCGTCGTTTTTGGCAAGCTGTGCATCGAATTTGCGCCACACAAGGAGTCCAGTTGCAGAGAGAAGTCTTTATGGTCCTGAGACTTCAGGGAACGGGAGGCAAGCTCTATCCAAGCCCTTAGAGAGCACTTCTTCACCACAGCCAGGGAGCAGCTAGGCAGCAGGGAAACAGCAAGGCAGCAGTCCTTCACAGAAAGTAGTCAGGTGAGTCCTTTGGGCAGCCAGGCAGTTCTTCCTGGCAGGATGCAGGTTCTGGTTACAAGTTTCTTCTCCAGGAAGTGTCTGAGTTGGAAGGGGCAGAGGCCCTGTTTATATACCCAAATGTGCCTTTGAAGTGGGGGAGACTTCAAAGAGTGGCTTAGAAGTGCACCAGGTCCCCTTTCAGTTCAATCCTGTCTGCCAGGATCCCAATAGGGGGTGTAGCAGTCCTTTGTGTGAGAGCAGGCCCTCCACCCTCCCAGCCCAGGAAGACCCATTGAAAATGCAGATGTATGCAAGTGAGGCTGAGTATCCTGTGTCTGAGGTGTGTCTGAGTGACTGCACAAGGAGCTGTCAACTAAACCCAGCCAGACGTGGATTGTAAGGCACAGAAAGATTTAAGAGCAGAGAAATGCTCACTTTCTAAAAGTGACATTTCTAAAATAGTAATATTAAATCCAACTTCACCAGTCAGCAGGATTTTATATCACCATTCTGGCCATACTAAATATGACCTTCCTACTCCTTTCAGATCAGCAGCTACCACTCAAACAATATATGAGGGCAGCCTCAATGTTAGCCTACGAAGGGAGCAGGCCTCACAGCAGTGTAAAAACGAATTTGGGAGTTTTACACTACCAGGACATGTAAACTACATAGGTACATGTCCTGCCTTTTGCCTACACAGCACCCTGCCCTACGGGTTACCTAGAGCATACCTTAGGGGTGTCTTATATGTAGAGAAAGGGGAGTTTTAGGCTTGGCAAGTACTTTTAAATGCCAAGTCGAATTGGCAGTGAAACTGCACACAGCGGCCTTGCAATGGCAGGCCTGAGACAAGGTTAAGGGGCTACTTAAGTGGGTGGCACAACCAGTGCTGCAGGCCCACTAGTAGCATTTAATCTACAGGCCCTGGGCACATATAGTGCACAGTATTAGGGATTTATAAGTAAATTAAATAGTCCAATTGGGTATGATCCAATGTTACCATGTTTAAGGGGAGAGAGCATGTGCACATTAACACTGGTTAGCAGTGGTAAAGTGCACAGAGTCTAAAAAACAGCAAAAACAGTGTCCAAAAAGTGGAGGGAGGCAGTCAAAACGTTAGGGGTGACCACCCTAAGGCTGTCAGGTCTAACAGGCCACAATCATATTCCAATTTATACCTACCAGAAAAACTGTAATCCGTGTACTAAAAGGAAAAAAGTTCAGCCGCCTGTGTGCAGCAACAAAGTTGGAATCCTGAAATCAATAAACGCATTGTGTTCTTTCATCCTGTATAGTATCTGTATGTGTAAAACATAGCAGACCACAAACTGCCAAGCAAGTGATACACTGACAGGTATGAAATAATGCTACATTTATATTTGGCAGCGCTAGCATTTTCCAATCATATTGTGCAGTGCCCCGAGTAAGCACATAAAACACATCAGTGCCCAAACAAAACAAAGAGTGCAGTCACTTGTCCTGATCTCAATAACATTAAAGAGTAACTAATAGGAATACAAAATAGAGTGTACAACACTCCTGCACCGTATTCTGAGATAAGCAATAATATTACACTCCTCAGATACCACTGTTCAAAATCACACATACAAAGTGTAACACACTATATACAATGATGTGTCATTGTCCGCATCATACTCTGACCACACTCAGAGACATATGTAAGATATAAATCTAAAGGAAAAGTCACAGGTAACTGTACAGAGCCACCTGAGCTCTCCACTACTTTGGTGCAAATTGTGGGAATGGGGGCAGGGCCCGGATGCAAAGTGTTAAATAGAGGTGGCACTGTCGACCCTGGCATTCACCGCATTACAGAGCAGCATGTTGTGTGTGTCTTTGTTTTCCTGCGACTCTGCACTACAGGTCGCACCACAATAACAACAATTCATGAGAGGTAGAATATTCCCACCAAATTTTTATGATCCACCTCACAAAGCACAGAAAATCTATGCTGTACTCAGGGCTGTGTTAACACGCTATAACTCATAGAAAATAAAATACTTAACAAAACATAAAGAAAAAATATATGCCTTGATATTAGTAACATCACAAATCCACGTACGTACAAGACAATATGTCATATACTGTACGGTTCCCTTGTCCGGAGACTAAAAGGTTAACTAGCAAACACTTATAGCGGTATTAATCATATTGCCTCACCTCAAATTCTTGGAGTGTGAAAACAAGAATACTCTAACTTCCGCGTGCACGATCGGTGTGTACGATCAGCGTCATGCTGGTATCCCTATTTATTCCATGTTACCATTTCATCGACTAAAGTCAGACTAAAATAACTCAAGAATAAAATGAGCCAACGGCCGCCATTAGCGCAAAGCAAACACACAACAGGAAACAAGTTCGCTTGCAGTGAAACTTATCGGCAAAAGTGCAATTATCCATGTAACTGGCAAAAGTACAATTATCGATATAACCAAGTCGACGTCATGCACAGCGCTCGACTACTGCCCAGCAAGATCGTGCTGCCTATGAACTAAAGAGAAAAAGTAATCCAGAAACCACACTGAAAACATGGAGCCTCGTATGTTTTCAGTAGTTGGCCGGTGCGATTGAGGCGGACTAAATACCGGAAAAGGCATGACGTATGCATGCCTTTCACTAATGAAACCAAGCAAATTGTAAAAGGCAAGCCAACGAACCAGCCAAACTGATGAACAGGACATAGGCATGGTTACAAGCCCGTAGAGAGATAACAACAACAGGGACGGAGTACTTTGCACTTGACCCTTAAAAACAAACTCTACAAGGGGAGGGGTACATCCAATGCAAGTTAAGCTGCATTGGGTGTGAAGGGACAGTGCTGCAATGAATGTCGAGCAATTAATAACTTTGTCCCTTAGGATGGCTTGCTTTGCTCACTCATGTGCAAACATGTGTTGATTGGTCTTACATCCCACCACTTTTAAATTCTGCTGCTCAGGTAGGAATGCTTTAACTTATTTTTAACTGTTCTGTTCCTGTTCTGAGTCTGTGTTGAAAACATACATTTCTCCTCTTGCTTCTACCATATATCTTGCACATAGTCTTGTTCTAGTAAAAGCTTGCACTGCTGCTGTCCACGCTGCATAAAGTTGTGGGTTAGTGAAGCTCAATATAAATCATTTTACTGTACACAAGTCAAACGATTGACTTTACCAATGTTTCTTGCTGAATTCAGTATATCACAAGACACAGTGAACTCACACATGCATGAATAGTCTGCTTTTGGTTTTCCATGTGAAACAAGCTGTCAGTTTTCAGTTTCGACAAGGTCACTTTGTAAAATTGTAATATTTACCTAGCTTCTAAGGTGCTCTGTGTCATGTGTGATCCCTTCACCCAACCCTGTTTTAAGCTAACTTCATTTAGCATGCTTGAATTTTTGAGACCATAATGGTAGTGTTCAGATGAAAATTGTAGAGCCCAGAGTTCAACATGCTCTCGGCAGAAAAAAAAGGACTGACTGATGGTATCACACATGCCACAGAGCTACTCTGCAGTAATGTGAGAAGCCAATAAACTGAAGTTTCTGATTTTCTGCCTTTTCTCCCTTCAACTCCAACTATAATTCGTACACTTCTCATGGCTAATTTTATTTTTCCATTGTGGTTAAAAATCAGAAACAGCATATGATAACTGTCACTGACAGCCTCCACTACTGCCCCTTTCTTTAGTTGTACCTGATGCACTAGTGTGCCTTGGCCCATGCTCTAAAAGGGCTCTTATTTTTAGAGGATCTCAGATATAGCTCCACTTGCAACCCCTATCCCTCCTTAGGTTAAGGTGACGAAGCAGCAACAGCTGAACATATCCGAAGTCACAGGGGAAAAGACATACGATGGCCAATCCTACTGATCTGGCTTTTCTGTGCTAGTGCATACAGATGTAGGCAGGCACAAATCTGCAAAGACTGTAGGGAATATTTAAGGAAAGTGACGCTGCACCTAGTGCAGTGGCACTTTCTTTGCGCCTCTTAGCACCCCCCTACTGCCACCATGTGTGCGCTGTGTCTAAGATACGGTGCACCATGATGCAGGGTAGGGGGCAGTAACGTCATTTCTATTGATGCTATTGATGTACTCAAAATATTGGCGCTACTCCTGCAGAGTACATAGGGGCCCCTTATAAATGACGGAAACCCCCTTTTAACACCTGCTAAGAGCAGGCGTTAAAAGTGCTGTAAAAACTGACGCAAGGAAATCTCATAGATTTCCTTGCACCATTTATTTGGCTCCCATAACGGGGGAACACCCCCTGTGCATACATTATACCTGGCATAGGCATAAAGTAGCGCAAAGGGTTACAAAGTGGTGCAATGCATGCATTGCACCTCTTTGTTCATATGGAGCAAGGATTTTGGCCTCGTTGGGCCACATTCGCATTAAAAACATTGACGCTAATGTGGCGTAAGGTGGCGTTAAGGGCTTATAAATATGACCCTGTATGTAATGTGTAACTGTATAACTTGCTGCATGGCACCACAAACTTGGGAAATTTAAACAGGAAGCAGCCTAAGAAGTACAGAAAAAGACAGGATGCAATAAAATGAGGCACAAATAGATATGGCACATTTGTGTATGTCTTTGTTTACATACAATAGCACAATGAAGCCAGACCTATGTGCTTTGCCAATGTTTTTTGAAGTGAGGTGCTCTACGTGCAAAGGGGATACCAAAACAGAGGTACTATGCTACATGTGACATAGAATTCAAATTCTACCCTTGAAAGGGGACATGGCTTAGCAGGCTGGTTAAGACTGTTTCTATAGGAGTAGGATGAAGTTTAGTTTGCCTATAGTTGGTCGTGTGTGAAGTGGCATTATGATAAGGAAGAAATTGAATAGTATGGGGTTATTACCACTGGCTAAAAATAATTCAAGTATGCCACTCTTTTTTGTCAGTGGTTACAGCAGTGTTAGCTGCTGTTGTCCCTCCTTTGTTGATACGTGGTGCAGTTGTTGTCAAAGCTGTAATGTTAGTTGTTCTTTCTGCTGTGATTGCCGCTGCAGAGGCAAATGTAGCTATTGCTGATGTCCCTGCCATGGTTAAGATTGTGGTAAATTGAGTTGCTCCTGACTTATGAGCAGCTATTTTTGATCATGTTGCCCCTGACTTGGTGGTAGTTTAGTCACTGCAATATTCCCTCCAGTGCTTGCAACACTGTTTGCTGCTCTAGTCCCTCCTGTGCTGGCAGCTGCTGCTCCCCTTGACAGCTGTAGTGGCTGGTGTTGTCCATCTTGAGGTGGAGAGTGTGGTCTTTGCTGTAGTTACAATCGTAGTTCTTACTAGTATGATTCTTGTATGTGGGAATATTGTGGCTGTTAATAATGTCCTACAAGAATATCACAGCTAAAGTATTGACCAAGATATTGAGATGGTAAATATCTGTAGATAAGAATAGATTTACTATTCTTAGCTTCACATTTACATACCTTGACAATATACATTTTGTCAAGGTACGTAAATGTGGAGTTAAGTATAGTTATCACTTTCTTACCTGTAAATACTTATCTTTATGATATTTTGGCGACTGTATTTTTTAAGGATAATATTAAATCCATGATATTCTGGTGTCATACTGCTGTAATGGCAGCTGTAGAGACAATTATGATTCTTGTGGTTGAAGCTGGGGTGGAAGCTAAATGTGACAGATGCAGTCCCTGCTCTGACTGCAACCATTGAGTAATTGTTGATGCTAGTGTAGTAGAGGCTGTGGTCGAAGGTGGTCTAACTAGAGTTGTGACTCTTTTGTATTGCTGATGTGTTCCCTACTGTGTTTGTAACTGTTGTGGCTGCTGTTGCAGTGCCAGTGATTGATGCTTTGAATCCAGCTTTGGGCACTTCCCTAGTCATTCTTATGGTGGCTACTGTTGTCATTACAGCGATAATTGTTGTGATCCCTGCTGTGTTTGTAGCAGCTGTTCCTGCTGTGGTAGTGCCAGATGTGACATCTGTGGTGTCATCTTTGAGGCTGCTGTGGTCCTTGTTTTCAGGACATTTATTGTCACTGCGTTCAATCAATCAATCAATCAAGCATTTGTAAAGCACACTACTCACCCGCTAGGGCCTCAAGGCGCTGAGGGGGGTGGGAGGGAACTGCTGCTGCTCGAATAACCAAGTCTTGAGGCGTTTCCTGAAGGTAAGGAAGTCCTGGGTCTGTCATATGTGGGTGGGGAGGGTGTTCCAGGTCTTGGCGGCGAGGTGGGAAAAGGATCTGCCACCAGCTGTAGTTCGATGGATGCGAGGGACGGCGGCGAGGGCAAGGTTGGTGGAGCGGAGTTGGCAAGTGGGAGCGTGGAAGAAGAGTCGCTCATTGAGGGAGGCAGGGCCGTGTTGTGAAGACCTTTGTGGGCGTGGATGAGGAGTTTGAAGGTGATCCTCTTGGTGACGGGAAGCCAGTGTAGGTCTCTGAGGTGGGCAGGATGAGGTGTGGTTGTGGCGTGGGATATTGAGGATGAGGCGTGCGGAGGCATTCTGTATACGTTGTAGTTTCTTCTGGAGTTTGGCAGTGGTTCCTGCATAGAGCGCGTTGCCGTAGTCCAGTCTGCTGCTGACGAGGGCGTGGGTGATCGTCCTTCTTCTTTCAATGGGGATCCATCTGAAGATCTTGCAAAGCATGCGGAGGGTGTTGAAGCAGGAAGATGAAACGGTGTTGACTTGATGAGTCATGGTGAGCGATGAGTCTAGGATGAAGCCTAGATTGTGTGCGTGGGCAGTGGGTATAGGTGCTGTTCCTATGGCGGCTGGCCACCAGGAGTCGTCACATGCGGAGCGGTTGGAGCCGAGGATGAGGATCTCTGTCTTGTCCGAGGTGAGTTTGAGGCGGCTCTTATCCATCCAGTTGGCGATGGCATGTAGTCTGTCGTCGAGGTTGGTTTTGGTGGTGGCAGGGTCCTTGGTGAGTGAGAGGATCAGTTGGGTGTCGCTGGCGTAGGAGACTATGTTGAGTTTGTGGGATCGAACGGTGTTGGCGAGTGGTGCCATGTAAATGTTGAAAAGAGTTGGGCTGAGAGAAGACCCTTGGGGGACGCCACAGATGGTC
Source organism: Pleurodeles waltl (assembly GCF_031143425.1). Taxonomy (NCBI): domain Eukaryota; kingdom Metazoa; phylum Chordata; class Amphibia; order Caudata; family Salamandridae; genus Pleurodeles; species Pleurodeles waltl. The sequence continues at coordinate 715,481,591 of NC_090447.1, forward strand.
TTGGTGGCTTCCGACAGGAAGGGAGGGAGGCAGACTCTCTGAGTTCTGCTGGAGAGGAAGTATTTGATGCAGTCCAGGGCCCTGTGGTGGATCCCTGCGTCTTAGAGGCAAGTGCATAGGGTGTGGTGGCAGACGGTGTCAAAAGCAGCTGTCAGGTCTAGGAGGATGAGGGTCGCGGTTTTGCCTTTGTCGAGCATGGTCCTGATGTCGTCGGTTGCGGCAATGAGGGCGACCTTGGTGCTGTGATTCCTACGGAATCCGGATTGGGAGATGTCCAGAATGTTGTTGTCCTCCAGGAAGTGGGTCAGTTGACCGTTGACGATCTTCTCGATGACCTTCGTCGAAAAGGGAAGAAGGGAGATGGGTCAGTAATTCTTGAGGTCTTTGGGGTCTGCTTTGGGTTTCTTTAGCAGGGCGTTGACTTCGGCGTGCTTCTAGCTCTCCAGGAAGGTGGCGGTCTCGAACGAGCTGTTGATGGTCATGCGGAGCTGGGGGCGATGATGGGGCTCGCTTTGTTGAAGACATGGTGGGGGCAGGGGTCGAAGGGAGTTCCAGAGTGGATGGTGCTCATGGTTTTTGCGGTGTCCTTGTCGTTGATGTGGGTCCAGGAGAGCAAGAGGTTGGTGCGGTTGGGTGGGTTGAGGTTGAGGTTGGTGTCGTTGTGGTGGGTGAGGAGTTGAAACTGTTGTGGATTTCTGTGATCTTGCGATGGAAGAAAGCGGCGAGGGAGTCGCAGAGGTCTTGCGATGGAGGGGGGTTGATGGAGCATGCCCTGGGGTTGGCGAGTTCCTTGACAATGTTGAAGAGCTCTTTGCTGTCGTGGGTGTTGTTGTCAATGCAATCTTTGTAGAAGGATCTTTTGGTGGTCCGGAAGAGCTGGTGGTGCTTGCGGATGGCTGTCTTGAGGGCTGCGTGGTTGCTCTCTGTTGGTTCGCGGCGCCACCTCTTCTTGATTTTCCGGCACTCCTGCTTTGAGGTCTGAAGGTCGGCAGTGAACCAGATGGCTTTGGTGCTAGTGAGTTTGTTGGAGGATTTCCTGAGCGGGGCAAGGGTGTTAGCGCAGTCGTCTAACCAGTGACTGAGGTTGAGGGCAGCTGTGTTGGGGTCAGTGGTGCTGGGTGGCGGGGCCTGGGCGAGGATGAAGATCAGTGTCAACACCAGGACAGTGCGCGCTCTACGGGCGACTAGAATGCAAAGACCCAACACTCTCAAGATAATGTAATTTATGCATTGTGCTGATATGTTATTGTTTAACCTTTTGCATTGCAGAATTCAATCCTGAGGACACACTCTTAAGGTGCTTATAAATACTGTTCATTTGCAATGTATTGCTGCAGGCTTACAGAGTGAGGCAGGGTATGGTCCCTTTACAGGGCCTTCTAGAAGCTTTCTCTGCAGCATGCCTGGGTGTGGTTGTGGGCTGGGCCAAGACTCTATAAAAGGGAGCCAGCCCAGCTCCACGTGCTCACTATTCAGAGGTCCCAGTACAGAGTAGCAGCAACTTCCTGAAAACCTGTTCCGGTGGCCTACTTTGATCCTCCAGGCCTCTGCCCTTCATGCTACTTTGGTGATCCTTAAACAGGGCGGTAAGACGGTGGTTGGGCTAGGCCCCCAAACCTGTTATCGAGTGCGGTCAAGTTCTTGGGCCTAATCTTGCATGACAAAACAACTTTATTCTTGTGCTTGTAAATGTGCGCTTGGTCGTTTTGTGGCATTTGCATGGCGACATTCGAATCGTCAGGACTCGCGATTCTTTGTTGGTGCGTTAACTCTTGATATTCATTGTGCGCTACCATTTTATGGCATTTGCAGGGTGGCGTTCGAATCGGCAAGACGCGCAATTCTTTTCTTGTGTGTTACCTCTTGAAATTCATTGTGTGCTACCATTTTATGGCATTTACAAGGTAGCGTTCAAATCGGCAAGAGGCGCGATTCTTTTCTTGTGTGTTAATTCATGTTACTCATTGTGCACTACCATTTCTTGGCAGTTTCATGGTGGCATTTGAATCGGCAAGATGCGCGATTCTTTCATCGAGCTTAATTAATGTTATTCATTGTGCGCTACCATTTCTCAGCAGTTTCATGGTGGCATTCGAATCGGCAAGACACGCAATTCTTTCCTCGAGCTTAATTCATGTTATTCATTGTGCGCTACCATTCCTTGACAGTTACATGGTGGCATTCGAATCGGCAAGACGTGCAATTCGTTTTCTTGTGCTTTATCCCGTGATATTCATTGTGCGCTACTATTCCTTGGCAGTTACATGGTGGTATTCGAATCGGCAATACGGGCGATTAATTTCCTGAGTGTAATTCATGTTACTCATTATACGCTACCATTTTAAGGCATTTGCTTGGTAGCTTTCAAGTTGGCAAGTCGCGTGATTTATTCCTTGAGTCTAATTTTTATTATTCATGGTGCACAATCATTCTATGGTATTTACTATTAATGTAAAAATCTGCAAAGTGCGCGATTCATGTTCTGGCAACTTGAGAGAACAAAAAGCCAGAGTTCTAGATGTAATGTTATGTGTTCTTAATATGCTTCTCAAACACGATTCATATGATGCTTTAGAAATCATTCAGATTGTTTCCTAATCCTCATTGCAAAGGATAATACTTGAATCTGAAAATTGCATTTAACCTTTCTTGATTCCCTCACAGATATCCAGTCATCTTGAAGCTTAGTCATTTTAAGTTTATGCTTACGTTGTTCATGTTTTCAGAATGACAATGGTTAGAGTCATAGCCTAGTACTGATCCATATGATGTAATTTTGATATTGTGTGTTTTAACCTATTTGCTTCCTACAGGTCTCCTTCCCAGCTGTTCCCTTCCTAATCCCCTTTTCCCCACTTGGACTCTCTTAGACTCTGTGATCATTCTAATCAGAGTATTGGAGCTGTCTTTTGGTGGAAGTGTTGGGAACGTGCACGAACCCCGAGGATCTGGTGACTATGACAGAATAGTGAGCCCACAAATTATTATCCTCCTGGTTTGTGTATGTTCTCAGCATGGCCACACTGGATGAGCTAGTCAAGGCTATTACCCAGCTCCAGGCAGAGGTGGTATCATCAAAAGATTTGGCAGCTAGCCTAGCTGAGAGAGTGATTCAGTTACAGGATAAAATAGAGAAGAAGGAACAAAGTCCGACAGGTGTGTCTTGGTCAGGTACTTCTTCTCTGAATTCTGGAGGGAATCCGACAAACATATCTCTCAATGTTCCTTCATCCATTCCTTTAGCTCACCCAGAACATTTCTCAAGTGACCCCTTGAAAGCGCAATCTTTCCTGGTTCAAGTGGAACTTCATTTCACCTGCAGACCACATACTTTCCCTGATACCCAGTCCAAAGAAGCTTTCTTGTTTTCATATCTGTCTGGAGATGCAGCTACCTGGGCTATTCCTCTTGTGCGTAAAAATAGTCCCCTGTTGTGCAACTGGAGAAATTTTGTTTGTGAATTTGAGAACGTTTTCAATCGTAGAACTGTAACACAGTCAGCAGATCGTGAATTATTAGACTTATGCCAAGGGAATCAGGACTTAGGCCCTAATTCTAACCTTGGCGGACGGCGGAGGCCGTCCGCCAAGGTACCGCCGTCAGAACACCGCACCGCGGTCGAAAGACCGCTGCGGTGATTCTGACATTTGCCCTGGGCTGGCAGGCGGCCGCCAAAAGGCCGCCCGCCAGCCCAGGGCAAATCAACCTTCCCACTAGGATGCCGGCTCAGAATTGAGCCGGCGGAGTGGGAAGGTGCGACGGGTGCAGTTGCACCCGTCGCGTATTTCAGTGTCTGCTAGGCAGACACTGAAATACTTTGTGGGGCCCTCTTACGGGGCCCCGCGGCACCCCCTACCGCCATCCTGTTCCTGGCGGGCGAACCGCCAGGAACAGGATGGCGGTAGGGGGTGTCAGAATCCCCCATGGCGGCGCAGCAAGCTGCGCCGCCATGGGGGATTCTAAGGGCAGCGGTAAACCGGCGGGAGACCGCCGGTTTACCCTTTCTGGCCGCGGCTGAACCGCCGCGGTCAGAATGCCCTGCGGGGCACCGCCGGCCTGTCGGCGGTGCTCCCGCCGACCCTGGCCCCGGCGGTCTTAGACCGCCGGGGTCAGAATGACCCCCTTAGTATCATATTTAGCCAACTTTAATTGCCTGGTCGCTGAGAAATCCTGGCCTGAAGAAAAACAAGCGGCTTTGTTTTACAGGGGACTCAAAGAGGAGTTAAAAGATATATTAGGGCAAATCGACCTGCAGACTGTCAAGAATGAATAAACCTTGTCCTGAGGCTTGCTCATCGTTTAACTGAACGAAAAGGAACACGTAAAAAGATTGAAAAACATTCTTGGCTTGTTCATGATAACAGAGACTCAAGAACTCCAAGAGAAAAAAAGCCGAAACCGATGGAAATTGGAACCATCAGGAGACCTTTGACCAAAGAAAAAAAGGACCTACGCAGAGAAAATGGTCAGTGTCTCTATTGTGGGCGGAAAGGTCATTTCGCCAAAGATTGTCCAATCAAAAGAAAGAGCAAGCGAGGCCAAGTTCAGAAGGTTGTAGCCAATGCATCAGTTGAGTCAGAAAATCTAAAGCACCCAAGTTGCAGAGAAGGGTTGCTCTTGGTGTCACCGTGGACCCTTCACAATCCAGACATCTCAAACTAGGAATAAGAGTTCTGGTTAAGAAAAATACCTATTTCAAGAAGACTCTAGTCAATTCTGGGGCTACCGGGAACTTTGTTGACGCCCAGTTGGTTCGTGCATGGGGAATCCCATGTATTGAAAAGAAGACCCCAGAAATCATCCAGGCAGTCGATGGAAAACTCTTGACTGGAGGTCCGGTAACTCTTCAGACTGTCCCCTTGTCAGTGATTTGTGAAGATAAAAGTCAAAGAAAGAAACATAAAGAGAAACTTATCCTTGACGTGATTCATGCTCCCCAGTATGGGATTATCCTTGGCCTGCCATGGTTAACTCATCACAATCCAGAGATTAATTGGGCAGAACGAAAGGTTGTGTTCTCATCTCCGCTATGTAAAGAGCAATGTCTTCAAAAGGTTCAAGTATCAAACATTTGCAACTCTTCCATAGCTACTGCAGCGGAGAAAAAAGTTCAGTTGCCCAAACAGAATTCATCTCACGAAGATGTATTTGATGAGAAAGAAGCAGAGAACTTACCTCCTCATAGATTTTATGACTGTCAAATTGATCTAATCCCAGGTGCGATACTTCCCAACTGTCGTGTGTATGCCCTGTCAGAACATGAAAATCAACACTTACGAAAATACCTAGATCAATTCTTGGATAATGGTTTCATTTGCCCCTCTAAGTCTCCCGCAGCTTCTCCTTTGATTTTAGTTCCGAAGGCGAATGGAGAACTTCGAACTTGTATCGACTATAGGGGTTTGAACAAAGTCACCATCAAGAATAAATACCCTTTGCCTCTAATTCCGGTCTTGCTGGAACAAGTAAAGAAAGCAAAAATCTACACGAAGCTTGACCTTCGAGGTGCTTATCATTTGGTCAGAATGAGAGAGGGTCACGAATGGAAAACAGCGTTCAAGACGAGATATGGCCTGTTTGAATACACCGTCGTGCTTTTTGGTCTGTGTAATGCCCTGGCAGCATTTCAATTTTCCTTGAATGACGTTCTTAGAGAGTACCTCGACATATTTGCCATAGTTTAATCGATTACATTTTGATCTACTCAGATAATGAAAATGAACATGTCCAACATGTCAAGAAAATTCTTGCTGCCCTTCGAAAGCAACATTTATATTGCAAACTATCCAATTGTGAGTTTCATGTTACCACAGTTGAGTTTTTAGGGGTTATCTTTACCCCTCAAGGTATGGTGATGGCAGAAAAGAAAGTAAAAGCTGTATCTGATTGGCCCACCCCAAAAACTGTTTGTGATGTACAATGTTTCCTGGGGTTTTCAAACTTTTACCGGAGGTTCATAAATCATTTCTCCCAGACAGTGGCTCCAATCACTAAGTTATTAAGAAAGAAAGATAAATTTGTATGGTCTCCAGAGGCTGAGCAAGCCTTTTCAGCTTTGGAAGAAGCTTTCTCCACTGCACCAGTCTTCACTCATCCTGACGCGGATCAACCCTTTATAGTGGAAGCTGATGCTTCAGATGTGGCAATGGGAGCAGTCTTGTCGCAACGAAACAAGGACACTGGTCAACTTCATCCTGTAGCTTACATGTCTCGGAAGTTGAATGAAGCAGAACAGAACTATGCCATTACTGAAAAAGAACTTCTGGCGATTCGTGACGCCTTTAAAGAATGGAGACTTTGGGGGTCATTCTGACCTCGGCGGTAAAAGGCGCTTACCGCCGGTCAGAAGACCGTCATTATACCGCCGCGGCAGCGGTAAACCGCCACGGTCATTCTGACCCACAACTGGCAATCCGCCAAAAACCCGACATCCACGGAAGGCCGCCTCATCAGCGGTCAGCGATAAACTGGAGATGACCAAACCTCCACCGTCACGCCAACACAAACACGCCCATGCCATTACGACCCACGAATCCACGTGGCGGTCTTTCAACTGCGGTATTCCATTGGCGGTACACACCGCCGCGGTCAAAATACACACACCCATACAAAACACAGCCACATTGGACAATTCGAAATACACACACCTGATACACATACAAACAACACTCCCACACACCCAGTACAATATACAACACACACCCACAAACCCCTACAAATCGAAATTCTGAGAGAAGGCACAATACACAGAGAGAGAGCACAGGGAACGCAAACCACAACACACACAGGAATCCAACATCATCACCCACACCACATCTACGCACACATCACCACACACCACCACTCACATCACCACAAACACCACCCCACACCTCATCCACACCACCCCATGGCACCCCAAAGACACCCCAGGTTCTCGGACCAAGAACTCAGGGTCATGGTGGAGGAGATAATCAGGGTAGAGCCCCAGCTCTTCGGCACACAGGTGCAGCACACCACAATAGCCAGGAAGGCGGAGCTATGGCAAAGGATCGCCAACAGGGTCAACGCTGTGGGACAGCATCCCAGAAATCGGGAAGACATCCGAAAGCGCTGGAACAACCTACGGGGGAAGGTGCGCTCAATGGTGTCAAGACACAACATCGCTGTGCAGAAGACTGGCAGCGGACCCCCACCCAGTCCACCCGAATTCACAGCATGGGAGCAAGAGGTCTTTAACATCCTGCATCCTGACGGCCTCGCTGGAGTAGCCGGAGGAATGGACTCTGGTAAGTCGAATCTCAACTACTTCACCCCCCCACCCCCCCCAACCACCAGCATGAAAACCCACACCCCCACCCTCACCCCCAACCCCCCAGCACACATCCTCCCTGCCAATGTCTCACCAGCACAACCCACCCAACCCAACACCAATCCCTGAATGCCAACACAAACCATGGACACCCATCACCTAAGCATGAGCACTGCACATACCCATCCCCCCCCCACAAACCACCCTCACAACTCCTACCACAAGGGACTGCCAGCACTGGGGGACAAGGGCACCCAGAAATCGCACGCCATGGCACACACAGAAGCAATAACTATACACTTTTACCCCTGCAGGGCCCGAAAGCCAACACACCGGCCAGGAGGGTCCAGATTTGTCCATCCCACCCCCAGAACAGGCCCCCAGTGATGACAGCAGCTCTGTCGACCTAGAACCTGATGACCAGCCCGGACCATCGGGGACCTCTGGACAGTCGGTTCCCCACACACAGACACAGGCCACAGCAGACCTACCCCCCTCTGGGAACACCAGCACAGCACCCACCCAGCGGGCCCATGCCTCTGTCTCCAGGACAGGTCAAGCAGCGGTGTGTCTACCAGTACAGGGCACCCAGGGTAACCCACAACCCCAACAACAACAGGGACCTGGGGGCAGTGGTAGTGGGCACACCGTCCAGGGGACAGAGGCCCGGGGAAACAGGGGAACTGGGAGGGCTGCTGTGCGACAGGGGGGGGACAGGCCCAGGGAACCCACTCTCCAAGAGGCCCTAACCACCATCATGGGAGCATACCACCACTCCCAGGAGACGATGGTGACGGTACTGGCCAGGTTCCAGGAGATCCAGGCACAGCAGGAGGAACAGTACATGGGGTTCAGAGACGAACTCAGGAACATCGGGTCCGCAATGGGGACCATCGTCCTGGCCCTCAACCAGATAGTCACCACATTGCGGGACCATGTGGCACCACAAAGGGCCCCTGTCACTAGCCAGGACCACGAACAGCCTACCACTTCCGCCGGCGCTAGTGGACAGGAGGCCCCCACACAACGACAGGCCACCAGAACCCCACCTCCTGCTGAAGAATAACCACCCCGCAAGCAACCTGAGATCACACAAGAAGACAGAGTAGGATGCCAAGACCCCCACCAGCATAAGATACGCCCTGATGTCATCCCACTGTCCCACATTTTCACCCTGTCCAACCTTAAACAGCCCCTGCTCCATCCTTCCACAGGCATCTGGACAATGCACCTGTGAGACTGAGAACTGGACTCTGCCATGGACATTACTCCACCCCCACCCATCACCGTTTTACTATCATGGACCTATATGTAGCACTTAAAATAAATCACTCATTGCACTTTAAAAAACAGGAGTCTGCTTGTATTCTTAACAAATGTATTACACATAACGGTGCAATAATGTTCAGTTACATTGTGATGACAACATACCAATGTCAATAAGCTTTAGTCCATGGGCAAACAAAGCAGAAGTCACGCAGTGGGTCATACAGCTCTGAAAAGGGAAGGGAAAGTCAAACATCAGTTAATAGGAACTGGGGGGAAACACAGACAGTAGAGATGCAGGAGGCCAGAAGTAAATGTAAAAGGTCGTGGGTGATTCTTACCTGTGTGCTACTGAAAATACTGTTGTATAACTGTGTCCCTGTTGTCCGTGTCGTCCCCGTCGACTTCCTCCTCTTCACTCTCCACAGGATCCACAGCTGCTACAACACCACCATCTGGAGCATCCTCCTGCAGGAAAGGCACCTGGCGTCGCAATGCCAGATTGTGAAGCATGCAGCAGGCCACGATGATATGGCACACCTTCTTTGGTGAGTACATTAGGGATCCACCTGTCATATGCAGGCACATAAACCTGGCCTTCAGGACCCCAAAGGTCCTTTCTATAATCCTCCTAGTTCGCCCGTGGGCCTCATTGTACCGTTCCTCTGCCCTGGTCTGGGGATTCCTCACTGGGGTCAATAGCCAAGGCAGGTTGGGGTAACCAGAGTCACCTATTAGCCACACACGGTGTCTCTGTAGCTGTTCCATCACATACGGGATGCTGCTATTTCGCATGATGTACGCGTCATGCACTGACCCAGGGAACTTGGCATTCACATGGGAGATGTACTGGTCAGCCAAACAGACCACCTGGACATTCATCGAATGGTAATTTTTTCGATTTCTGTACACCTGCTCATTGTCTTTTGGGGGGACTAAAGCCACATGGGTCCCATCAATGACACCAATGATGTTGGGGATATGTCCAAGGGCATAGAAATCACCCTTCACAGTGGCCAAATCACCCTCCTCAGGGAAAACAATGTAGCTCCTCATGTATTTCATCAGGGCATACAACACTCTGGACAAAACCTTAGAAAACATAGGCTGAGACATCCCAGATGACATGGACACTGTTGTCTGAAAAGACCCACTTGCCAAAAAATGGAGTACTGACAGAACCTGCACCAGAGGGGGAATTCCTGTGGGTTGGCGGATGGGGGACATCAGGTCTGGCTCCAGCTGGGCACACAGTTCATGTATAGTGGCTTGGTCAAGTCGGTATCGAAGTATAATGTGTCGTTCTTCCATTGTCGACAGGTCCACCAGCGGTCGGTACACGGGAGGATTCATCCTTCTCCTCGCAAGTCCCAGCGGACGGTGCCTAGGAAGGACAACATGGAGTACAGAGTCAAGCAACCCACAGGTATGTTCACACAGCTTGCAAAGTACACGAATCGCTATGCATAGAAAGGCTTGTATGAGTGGCAATGCAAGGCCTAGGCCTGTGTGATGCAGTAGAAATTAAGCCATGTGGGCCCTTGAAATGGCGGCTGCCTGACCTGAGAAGTGTGACAATGGGATGTGAGGTCAACACGCTGGAGTGGCACACCTTGGCGGTAGGCGGTCGAAGACCGCAGTACGAAGGCGCATTGGTTAACATTGAACCCTATGGGTTTCAGTAGCCAATGATGATGTGCGCCGGCGGTCGCGGTACGCACCGCCGCGGCACACACCGCCGCGGTCGTGACCGCCATTTTCTAGCTGCCTAATCACTCGAGACCTGATCATCCACAGGAGAGGACCTATACTGCAAGTGCTGCTGTGACCTCGGTCTGGAAGAGACAATGGCTGCTGCGACTGGGGAAAGGGCCCCTGCCTTCACTTCAGAAGAGTTGGAGAAACTTGTGGATGGGGTCCTGCCCCAGAATGCCTACTCTACGGTCCTCCAGACCAACAGGTAAGTACACTGGGTGCACGTTGAATGGGCTATGGCTGGGTTGTGTATGGTGGATGTAAGATGGTGGGGAGGGGAGCGAATGAGGAGTGCAAGGCACGACAGATGAGAGCATGTGCCACATGGCAAGGCTGGGGAGGGGGGGCCAATCACATCTAACATGCAGAAAAATGATGATATTTCCTTTCCCACCCTGTACATGTCAAATAGGTCAGCGCCCATCAGAAAGTCGACATTTGGTGTGCCATCGCCAAGGAAGTCCGGGTCCTGGGGGTCCACAACAGACGGGGCACCCACTGCCGAAAGAGGTGGGAGGACATCCGCCGCGGGACCAGGAAGACCGCTGAGTCACTGCTGGGGATGGCCTCCCAACGTAGGAGGGGTGCCAGCCGCCAATTGACCCCCCTGATGTCCCGGATCCTGGCGGTGGCCTACCCCGATTTGGATGGGCGCGTGAGGACATCACAGCAGACACAAGGGGGTGAGTATCAGCACATTCTGCTATCTTTGCGCGCAGTGGAGGTGTCTGGGTGGGGGAGGAGGGCTGTGGGTGACATTAGGCCAGGGCGCTTTCTGTAGTGTAGTCCCCTCCGTTAGGCATGGCCCTGTGCCCCCGCCCCCCACCTCTGTAGAGTGCCAAGTACAACAATCCATGGTCCAGCTTCACCCATGTGTGCATTTGTTGTCCATAGACCTGTAGGCCTAGTCACAAGTACTGAGTAGTGAACCCCGATTGCGCGGCGTAGTGCAGGAGCCTCCTGTGTCTGTCCTCTCCGACAACGGTGTTGACAATGCTTGCACTCAACCTATCTTTATTTCTCCCCCCACCCTTTTTCTTTATCTTCTTGTGCATGTGTGCATTAGCATCATCAGGCGGAGGAGAATTGCCATCGGAGCACGAGGGAGCTGCGACTCACATGGCCCCGATGGGCCATGCTACAGACACCGAGGTCACCAGTGATACGGAGGGCGAGGGGAGCACCACAACGGGGACCCGTGGTGACACCAGCGACACCGACACGTCCTCGGAAGGGAGCTCCCTATCGGTGGCGGCAACATCCGTGCCCCCCGCCTACACAGGTACAGCCGCCACCCAGCGCACCAGCTCCGCCCTCCCAGCAGCCCCTCAGCCTTCGCTCCGTGCCCGCTCGCCCAAGAAGGCGGGCATCTCCTTCGCCCCAGGCACCTCAGGCCCTGCCCCAGTTACCCCTGCTGCCCTCAGTGAGGAGGTCATTGACCTCCTACAGAGCATCATTGTTGGGCAGTCTACCCTTTTGAATGCCGTCCAGGGGGTAGAGAGGGAGGTGCATCGGAGCAATGCATACCTGGAGGGCATTCATTTGGGTCAGGCTGCCCATCAACGATCGTTCAATTCTCTGGCCTCAGCACTGACGGCAGCCATTGTCCCTGTTTCCAGCCTCCCTCTTCTAATTGCCTCCACCCAGTCCCAGTCTCCTGTTCCTCTGCCTATCCCATCCACACCATCAGACCAGCCTGCACACACCTCAACACCCAAGGGCAGCTCATCCAGACATAAGCACCACAGATCCCACAAGCATTCACCCAAGCAACATCCAGATGCAGACATGGCAACAGTCACTACCACCTCTGTGTCCCCCTCCTCCTCGTCTCCCTCCTCCCTCCCTGTGACGTCTCCACTCACACCTGCATGCACACCACCATCAGCCAGTACTTCCATCACCAGCACACCCTCCAGTACAGTCCGCACACGTGCAGTCACCACCCCCACTGTCATTTACACGTCCCCTGTGTCCTCTCCCACTGTGTCTGTCACCCCCTCTTCCAAAACACACAAACGCAGGCAGCCACCCACCCAACAGCCAACCACCTCACGACAGCCTCCGTCACAAGCACCTGCACCCAAAGACAGCACACCTGACTCTCCTACAACCACATCCTCTTCCTCCACTCCCATACCCACTGCACCTACCCTTCCCATTGCTCCTAAAAAACTTTTCCTCTCCAAAGTTAACCTCTTTGCACCACCTGACCCACCCCCTCCATCTGGTAAGAGTCCGAAGAGCACCTCAGCCACCACCAGCCCTGCATCAAGTCTGACCATTGTGCACGGGTTTTGGAGTCCACCCTTTCCCAGCACAGATACATCGGCCAGCAGCAAGGGGACAGCCAGCCCCCCCCCTGGAAAGAGAACCCAGAAAACCAAGGGCCGCCGTGAGAAGGCTGACACGGCTGCCCCCAAGGAGCAAAGTCGTGGGCCGTCACCTGCCACAACATCAAGGGGAGGCAAGGGCCAGAGAGCCTCATCGAAGGAGGGCAAGGGCAGCAGGGCGGAGAAGTCAGTCAGCAGGGGCGCGGACCAGGAGGGCCCCACCAGCCCCATCCCGGGTGTGACCGAGGACACCCACGGGCCCAGGACTCCGTCACAGGAGGGTCCAGCAACTGCACGGTCAGAGGGCGACTAAGCAGGGAGTCCTGGCCAGGTCTGGCTCCCTTGATAGACAAGACAGGCACTGCTGAACAGGGCCCCGCCGTGTAGAAAGGCACCGCTGAACAGGGCCCGCCGCGTAGAAAGGCACCGCTGAACAGGGCCCGCCGTGAAGAAAGGCACCGCTGAACAGGGCCCCGCCGTGTAGAAAGGCACCGCTGAACAGGGCCCTGCCGTGAAGAAAGGCACAGCTGAACAGGGCCCCGCCGTGTAGAAAGGCACCGCTGAACAGGGCCCCGCCGTGAAGAAAGGCACCGCTCCGCTGGGCCCTTCCTGTCAAGCCCCGCTCCGCTGGGCCCTTCCTGTCAAGCACCACTCCGCTGGGCACTTCCTGTCAAGCACCGCTCCGCTGGGCCCTTCATCTCAAGCACCGCTCCGCTGGGCCCTTCCTGTCAAGCACCGCTCCGCTGGGCCCTTCCTGTCAAGCACCGCTCCGCTGGGCCCTTCATCTCAAGCACCGCTCCGCTGGGCCCCGCCGTCTCAAGCACCCCTCCGCTGGGCCCTTCCTGTCAAGCCCCGCTCCGCTGGGCCCTTCCTGTCAAGCACCGCTCTGCTGGGCCCCGCCGTCTCAAGCACCGCTCCGCTGGGCCCTTCCTGTCAAGCACCGCTCCGCTGGGCCCCGCCGTCTCAAGCACCGCTCTGCTGGGCCCTTCCTGTCAAGCACCGCTCCGCTGGGCCCCGCCGTCTCAAGCACCGCTGGCCCATTGACAGTGCCGGTTCTGTGTCGAGCTAGTGTTCACGCTGCACTCTGGGCACCCTGCCTCCTCCATAACCAGTGGAGTCTGTAATCCACCTGATGGACTGTGGCTTTGCACTCCCCAGGATGGCACAGTGGGCAACCCACCCACTGTAGAGACTTGAGAGACTGTGGCTTTGCACTCCCCAGGATGTTCCAGTGGGCAACCCACCCACTGTAGAGACTTGAGAGACTGTGGCTTTGCACTCCCCAGGATGGTACAGTGGGCAACCCACCCACTGTAGAGACTTGAGAGACTGTGGCTTTGCACTCCCCAGGATGTTCCAGTGGGCAACCCACCCACTGTAGAAACTTGAGAGACTGTGGCTTTGCACTCCCCAGGATGGTACAGTGGGCAACCCACCCACTGTAGAGACTTGAGAGACTGTGGCTTTGCACTCCCCAGGATGGCACAGTGGGCATGGTGGCCCCTTCGTGGTTCTGGCGTCGTGGACTCATGTGGCTGAGGTGCCCCCCCTTCCCTTCCCCCTGAGGTGCCTGTCGTTTTGTCATCTGATGCCCCAGCAGTGTTCTCTCCAACGGACTCAGGTCTCCTGTGTGGGCTTTGCCCATGTGTTTGGTGGACATTGGCCCACGGACTGTGGATATTCGAAAAACTGAGCTGGACTTATTGACTTTGTACATAGCTTTCGCACTGTTCATTATTTATGCTTTGATATTTCATTTCGTAAATTTTCCATGACTTCAATGAACCTAATTTTTACATAAATTTAACTTAACATTTTTATTATGTCTTTGCGTTTTTCAGGGGGGTTTAGGGGGTGTCACTCAGTTGTTGCTCTGCATTGGTGTGTTGATGGTTGGGGGGGGCGTATGTGTGTGCCCGTAACCTTTCGTCCTCCCCCCTCCCCTGTGTCGTAGGTGCAGTACTCACCGTTGTCTTCTGCGCCGGAGTTCGTACTCGTGGTAGATGAGCAGGTAGACAATAGCTGGTAGGATGTTTAATTCGGGCTCCATGCTGTCCTCCGTCCTCGTGGAGTGCGTAGAGGTGAGCGTTTTCCCGTTCGTAGTCTGTTTCCGCCGTGTTTTTATCGGCGGTGCTCCCGCCCCGGAAAAGGTGGCGGATTGGTGAGTTGTGATAGTGTGGGCGGTACATTGTCTGCTGCCTGCCTGTTGGCGGTGACCGCCTCGCTGTTTGCCTGTCCCTCCGTGGCGGTCGGAGTGTTAAAGTGGCGGGCTGTGTTGGCGGTTCCCGCCAGGGTCAGAATTCCATTTTTTGGACCGCCAGACTGTTGGCGGGTTGGCCGCCGCTTTAACACCGACCGCCAGGGTTGGAATCACCCCCATAATTTGTTGGGTGCCAAATACACCGTCAGTGTATATACTGATCATCGCAATCTTCAGTTCATGAGTTCTGCCAGACTTTTGACTCCTCGGCAATTACGCTGGATGCTGTTTTTTGCAGAGTTTGATTTTGTGGTGACCTTCCGGCCTGGTAAAGATAATCGCAAAGCTGACGCCTTGTCCCGCCAAGAGTCTACCACGTTGCCTGCAGTTCAAACCTCCAGAGCTATCATCGCTCCTGACAAGGTCCTGTGTATCATAAAAAACGAAGATTTCTTTGAAGACATCCGCAATTCATTCACTGTAGAAAAATGGCAGACGTGGGCCCAAGCAGATTCCAAAAGGTCAATCAAGCAAGGACTACCATTTCATGCCGCTTGTTTGTTTGTGCCCACTACCAAACTTTGCAAGATAGTGTTTCATTGGTTGCATGTTATACCTACGGCAGGTCACCCAGGTACTCCTACAACTCTTGAATTAATCCAACACTATTTTTGGTGGCCTACCCTAACAAAAGATGTAAAAACATTGGTAAATAACTGCGAAGTCTGTGCTCGCACTAAAACAAGTCATTCAAAACCGAAAGTGTTGTTACACCCGCTCCCAACCCCAAGTCGTCCGTGGGAGCACATTTCTTTAGACTTTATTACTGGTCTGCCAGTGGTTCAACAGCATTCAGTAATTCTGGTGGTAGCAGATAGTCTCACGAAATATGGACATTTCATTGCCTGTAAGAAGTTGCCCACCTCTAGTGAACTGGCAACTATCTTACTGAATAGAGTGGTTCATTATCATGGACTACCAAAAGTGATCCTCTCCGATCGGGGGTCGCAATTTGCCTCCAACTTCTGGAAGACATGGTGTAAAACACTTCAAGTGACATCTACACTATCTACTAGCCACCATCCTCAAACAGATGGCCATACGGAGAGACTAAATCAGACTTTGAAGCAATACCTAAGTGCTTACGCTGAAAAAGCACTCCATTCTTGGACTTCAATGCTCTGGTTAGCTGAGTTAGCCTAAAACAACTCCTTCCACACTTCTACTGGCGTCCCACCCTTCTTTGGTTTGTTTGGCTATCATCCTGACACCTTGCCCATCACAATCCCTCAAGAAAGTTCTCTTAATCCAGCTGTGTCAGAGACCATTCAACATTTGCATCAAACCCAGAAACTGATTCAACAGCATTTAGAAAAAGCCAAACAAAATTACAAAAAGCATTATGACAAGCAACATTGTGAAGGACCACAGTATCAACCAGGTGATAAAGTGTGGCTTTCCACAAAAAACATACACTTCAAGAAGAAGCACATGTTCAACCCCAAATTCATACAGTGTAGGTCCTTACACTATTCTTCAACAAATCAATCCTGTGACCTATAAACTGCAATTGCCACAATCCTTACGGATTCATCCAGTGTTCCACACTTCCCTCTTGAAAAGGGCAGTCCAGAAGGTCCGCCCTCATCCAGCTCCTGTTCTAGTACAGGGAGAAGAAGAATACGAAGTTAAAAAAGTGTTGGATTCTAAACTGAGAGGGCGTAACCTATGGTACTTAATCTCATGGAAAGGTTATGGCCCTGAAAGTAACTCATGGGTTTCCGCATCTGATGTTCATGCTCCAGTACTTGTGAGACGCTTTCATCGTCTCAAGCCAGACAAACCAGGCCCTAGAGCGCGTCTGGGAGAGGGGAGTACTGTCAACACCAGGACAGTGTGCACTCTACGGGCGACTAGAAGGCAAAGACCCAACACTCTCAAGATAATGTAATTTATGCATTGTGCTGATATGTTATTGTTTAACCTTTTGCATTGCAGAATTCAATCCTGAGGACTCATTCTTAAGGTGCTTATAAATACTGTTCATTTGTAATGTATTGCTACAGGTTTTCAGAGAAAGGCAGGGTATGGTCCCTTTCCAGGGCCTTCTAGAAGCTTTCCCTGTAGCATGCCTTGGTGTGGTTGTGGGCTGGGCCAAGACTCTATAAAAGGGAGCGAGCCCAGCTCCATGTGCTCACTATTCAGAGGTCCTGGTACAGAGCAGCAGTAACTTCCTGAGCTCCTGTTCCGGTGGCCTACTTTGATCCTCTAGGCCTCTGCCCTTCATGCTACTTTGGTGATCCTTAAGCAGGGCAGTAAGATGGTGGTTGGGCTGGGCCCCTGGCCCCGTTATCGAGTGCGCTCAAGTTCTTGGGCCTAATCTTGCATGACAAAACAACTTTATTCTTGTGCTTGTAAACGAGCGCTTGGTCGTTTTGTGGCATTTGCATGCCGACATTCGAATCGGCAGGACACGCGATTCTTTGTTGGTGCGTCAACTCTTGATATTCATTGTGCGCTACCATTTTATGGCAATTGCAGGGTGGCCTTCGAATCGGCAAGACACGCAATTCTTTTCTTGTGTGTTAACACTTGAAATTCATTGTGCGCTACCATTTTATGGCATTTACAAGGTAGCGTTCGAATCAGCAAGACGCGCAATTCTTTTCTTGTGTGTTAATTCATGTTACTCATTGTGCGCTACCATTTCTTGGCAGTTTCATGGTGGCATTCGAATCGGCAAGACGCGCAATTCTTTCCTCAAGCTTAATTCATGGTATTCATTGTGCGCTACCATTTCTTGGCAGTTTCATGGTGGCATTCGAATCGGCAAGACGCGCGATTCTTTCCTCAAGCTTAATTCATGTTATTCATTGTGCGCTACCATTTCTTGACAGTTACATGGTGGCATTCGAATCGGCAAGGTGCGCAATTCTTTCCTCGTGCTTAATTCATGTTATTTATTAAGCGCTACTATTCCTTGACAGTTACATGGTGGCCCTTGAATCGGCAAGATGTGCGATTCATTTTCTTGTGCTTTAACCCTTGATATTCATTGTGTGGTACCATTCCTTGGCAGTTACATGGTGGTATTCAAATCGGCAAGACGCGCGATTCATTTCCTGAGTGTAATTCATGTTACTCATTATACGCTACCATTTTAAGGCATTTAATTGGTGGCTTTCGAGTTGGCAAGTCGCGTGATTTATTCCTTGAGTCTAATTCGTATTAATTATCGTGCACAATCATTCTATGGTATTTACTATTAATGTAAAAATCTGCAAAGTGCGCAAATCATGTTCTGGCAACTTGAGAGAACAAAAAGCCAGAGTTCTAGATGTAATGTTATGTGTTCTTAATATGCTTCTCAAACACGAATTTTATGATGCTTTAGAAATCATTCAGATTGTTTCGTAATCCTCATTGCAAAGGATAATACTTGAATCTGAAAATTGCATTTAATGTTTCTTGATTCCCTCACAGGTATCCAGTCATCTTGAAGCTTAGTCATTTTAAGTTTATGCTTAGGTTGTTCATGTTTTCAGAATGACAATGGTTAGAGTCATAGCCTAGTACTGATTCATATGATGTAATTTTGATATTGTGTGTTTTAACCTGTTTGCTTCCTACAGGTCTCCTTCCCAGCTGTTCCCTTCCTAATCCCCTTTTCCCCACTTGGACTCTCTTAGACTCTGTGATCATTCTAATCAGAGTATTGGAGCTGTCTTGTGGTGGAAGTATTGGGAACGTGCACAAACCCCGAGGATCTGGTGACTCTGACAATCAGTTGGTCTTCCGAGATCTTGTTCCAGTTCCGGCAGGGGATCTGTTGAGGGCGGTGGTGAGTGGCGGGATTCTGGAAGGTGAAGTGGACGCAGCGGTGGTCGGTCCAGTGGAGTTCGGTGGTATGGCTGAAGGTGATGTGGCTGCTGGTGGAGAAGACGGGGTTGAGTGTGTGGCTGGCAGAGTGGGTGGGCATCGTGACCAGTTGTTTGAGACCGAGGTTGGTGAGGTTGTCGATCAGAGCAGTGTAGTTGCTGTCGTTGGCGTTCTCAAGGTGAAAATTCAAGTCACTGAGGAGAATGTAGTCTGTGGAGGCCAGGGCCTGGGTGCAGATCATGTCGGCGATGGAGTGGCTGAATTGAGGTTGGGACTTTGGTTCCTGTGGCTGTGGCATTTGTTGTCATCCAGGCTATAGTAATAATCATGATCAATGCTCTTGTCACCAGTTTGGTGGCCACTGTTATTGCTGTCCATGTCATGGTGGAAAGTGTGGTCTTTGCAGTCTGTGCACTTTATTTAGTTGCTGTATCTGTGGTTACTTCTATTGTGTCCATCGTTATTCTTGCTGTTGGCCTTGTATAATAGCAGATGCGGTTGTTGCTTTTGTGGGAGCTGTTGTTATTATTATTGTCCCTGCCATGGTGGCAGCTCATTTGGTTACTGCTGTTGTCGCTGCAGCATGCAGTCACTGCACAGTGACAGTGGTAATAGCTATTTTAGGTCCTGTTAGGATCATGTCAGCAGAACAAGGAGCACTTCGGGTAGCAAGGGTGTCAAGGAAGTTCCAGAGAGCGATAGTAGAGAGGGACTACTTTTCAGCCCCCGACCAATGCAAAAGCTGCAACTTCTCAAATCAATACTGAAATAATTCCTCTGTAGACTACCTTTTTGCCAGCTTCCGTTTTTTTGTTTTTTTCTAGAATGGGGTTCATTGCCAAAAGACTCCAAACCAAAGGCTTGGGACAAATTATGAGTAGTTGATAGATAAGTCATGGTGTGTTAGAGAAATTTAGGGCCATATATACGAACACATTTTCCCATTGACACAGAATGGGAAAAACTCTTTGCTACATCTGGCCCTTATTGCTCTGCTATTTTATTGCATCATTTCCTTAGTGCCTGAGATTACTTGCAGCTGTAGTGATTATTGTATGACTCTTGAGGAAATTATGTGATCAATGTGGACAAAACTGCTCCATGAAGCATGAGCTTGTATGATTAAGTGTGGTCTAAGGGATGTGTCTGAGATTTCAGTAAATAAACTGAGCTGTAGCTCTGTTGTCTGAATTTGTAAGCTGCGTCTAACCGAAGAGATAACTCTGCGGCTTGAAGTTGTAAAAATGGTCATTTGTCCAACCAATTCAACATCATACAAACTTTGGAATGACTGTGACCACGGCATACCTGAAATGTATGTAAAATGCACACCAGGTGTCATTTTCTGCCTGTATTGTCTTCCCTGTTCCAGGAACCTCCAACTGTCAGCCTCAGCATGGAGGCCACCCTAAAACTTAATACCCTCCAGATGGTCAAAAGTCTGGAACCTTCTCGCAAACTCTATTCACAAAAAATTCATCAACGCACACACTGGTCATCTACACTATTTACAGTTATGCAAGCATCCTTCAAATCCAGCTTTATCTGTCACAAATTCCATGCCAATCATGTCATGTGTGATTACACAATACCTCATTGTGGAACAGACACATGGATGGTGGATGTGCCACCATAGTGTCATAACTTGACCTTTGTTTGGAGGGCTGTTTCGCTTTCACTAATGACCGACCTGACAAAAATCTCTGGAATGCATTTCTCAGTTCAAAGAAGACATTTATTATTACTTCACCACGAGGTTTCTAAAAAATGAGATTAGTTGGTCGAAAGCAAGTAAAAGCTGAATTTTAGATACCCATCTCAGGACACAAACAACCGTTAGCCAGCTCTTCCTGGTAGACGTTTCAGTCTTTTCTGTGTAGATGTATCTGAGGTGAAAGGTTATGAGATCTATATGTTAATCCACTTCTATTGCTTTAAAGTGATTGCTTTGATCATTCAAATCTGATTTGCTGATAATGTTTTTTTTTGTGCTGATGTTTTTTTTTTTTTTTTTTTAAACAAGAGATATGTGAAACAAAAATTCATTGGTCATAGGGTGGAATGTGATGCTATTAATTGTGTTTGAACAATGACTTTGTGTTTCACAACTGCGCATATTAGTTGCTTAATGTTCACCAGTAGCACATTATATGTTTTGTTCAGTTTAGCCGCCTATTGGCTTTGACATGGCATTAGCCATTACTTTCTGTATTCAGTTTAGCCGCCTATTGGCTTTGACATTGCATTAGCCATTACATTCTGTATTCTGCCTATTGGCTTTGACATGCTGTATTCAGTTTAGCTGCCTATTGGCTTTGACATGATATTAGACACTACATTCTGTATTCAGTGTAGCTGCCTATTGGCTTTGACATGATATTAGACATTACACTCTGTATTCAGCTTAGCTGCCTATTGGCTTTGACATGATATTTGACATTACATTTTGTATTCAGCTCAGCTGCCTATTGGCTTTGACATGATATTAGACATTACATTTGATATTTAGGTTAGCTGCCTATTGCCTTTAACGTGGAGTTAGACATTGCAGTTGAGAATTCAAGCTGTATTTTTCCAAGGTATGTTTTTCCACAACATGGACCAAGCTGTTTTCATCATACCAGACTAGACCTGATAAGAGAGAGTACATTTGGTGTTTTCCTTTCTGCTCAGGCTTGGGAAGAGGAGAAGTCCAGGAGATCTGGCCAGTCTCCAAAGGCTTGCGTAGTTTTCCCAAGTCTGAGAGGAGGGGGCACGCTTTTGTAAGGGTGACTCGGGGCTTCAGAGATTTCAATTCAAATCTGCTTGACTTCAGGCTGGAACTAGGCGCCAGTTGCCAGTCTCCCGTTTGGGTAGATAATCTCTTTCTCGCAGTTGACCGGAGTCATCAACTTGCAGACCCCAGAAAGATGAAGCTGAGTATGTAGGCAATGCCGCCTTGCTCAAACGGTGAAGTATTTGATTTCATACGCTTTGCATTAAATATATCCTGCTGTGTACATTGCAACTGAGAAGTACTGTGATATATTTTGTTTTCATTGCTGCGACTACTTTTACTCTTTTGAACGTGTGCTTGAAATCTATTAGTTCGTCTCTCAAGAACTTGTGGGTGGGGAAGAATTAACAACAATAAAGGAGTTCTTTGAACTCAGAAGTGCATTCCAGAGATGTTCTGTAAGCTCTGATACGAGATAAGTAGGAAGGCAGAACAGTGAGGCTAAAGTGGAGCTAGGGGTAATATGCATCTAAAAATGTTTTTGTTTCCTTACTATCTTCTTTTTCTTTTTAATTTTATCTTGTTTTAATTTTTTTTATTCAGGAAAGGAAAACCCAATCGAGGTACGTGGGGGGGGAAAGGCTCTCTACTCTGTGTGTAACCACATGCTTCTGAAAGAAGAAAGGTATATCGAAACATGACATAAACCTGAACACAGAAATACAATTTCTCTCCCTCTCATCACTTCCTCACACTCGCAACATAAACTTCTCTAATTATACATTTAAAAAATAATATGCAGCAATACATTTGGAAAACACATGTTATTAGTAATAGCCAACCATCATTGTATAGTCAAGTGTATAATCAATGCATCATGTCCTTCTCTTATAGTGTAAGTGTAACACAGGACATACATTCAGAATTGACATTGTAGATCTACTGATAGCATTATATTAATATTTTGTTACTGTCCCTGTATCTGAAGTCCCATCACTGAGGCATTTAATATAGCCTTAGAACCCTCCGTAGCGGGCTCTACCGGCTATTAAAGGCCCGCTCCCGAGTTAAATGCCCGAGCCGAAGGCGAGGGCATTTAACCAGGGAAAGGGCCTTTAATAGCCGGTAGAGCCCGCTACTGAGGGTTCTAAGGCTATTAGAACATTCTGCCACTCAGGGCAGAATGTTCTCTTAAAAAAAACAAATTGCTCACGGAGCCCGAGGGGATTAGAATCCCCTCGGGCTCCGTGAGGCTTTGTTGACAGCTGCTGCTGTGAACAAAGCCCATTGGAATGTTGGCGCTGCGGGCTTTTACCGGCCAGTAAAAGCCCGCAGCACTCCATTGTTTTCAATGGAGCTGCCAACTTCCAATGTTCTAATAAGTATGAACAAATAGATGCTATTGGACAGCCCTTCTAATCACATATACTAGTACACTCTAAAACGGAAATCAGCACTCAAAAAATAAATAACAATGACACCCAGTAACAGCGGAATATTCACACAAACTATTTCACCAAACAAATGGTAATCCAAAGGTCAGGAGAAAACACATATTACACCTGTACACAGCCAGTATTTTTCTTTTTTTGGACCGCAGCATTGTATCCTATTATTCTCCTTCAACACACAGAATGCTGGAGGGGTTGGGACCTTGCAGGCATCACCGCCATCAGAAGTCACTTCCCCTTTCTCGTACAAGTGTGATGTCGTGAAATGCAGATGTTCCTTTAAGATAAAATATGGGCATGGGACACACACCAGTCTTTACTGGGTGCCCACAATCTGTAGTTGTCTTTTGGTTGTCTCTTCTGGTACCCTTTCTCGTATGTATTTGATCATCTTTTCTCTTGCTACCTCCACCCCTTCTCCTGGTGCCCCCCCCTTTACCTCTCTTTGGTTCTTCTGTTGGCCATTCTACCACCTTTTTGCAATCCTCCCATAGATCTTGTGGTATTATTATACTGAATAACATGTTCAAATCCTTCCAAAACATCTCTCCCATCGCCACTATTCTGTTCAACTCTGTGTATCATTTGTGTGGGTCTTCGCGCAATTTTGGATAATCTTTGGTGAAGGCAAACAAGTCAGCCCGATTCCATGGTACATAAACATATGTTGGGATATGGCCCTCCTCTCCTATAGGGGGTGAGGGCACCTCTCTCTGAGGCATTTGGGTTACTTTATCTGCTCTTTTCTCTAGGTCCTTTAGCACCTGCACTGTCTGTAACCCTTCTAACAATTTCTTCCAATTTTGTCATTTTAGTATGGCATATTCCAATCTTTCATACACTTTGTCATCACTCCAGCATTTCAATTCCTCCCCTGTAAAGCTCAGCTGGGAGGTGTCCCACCTGTATTCTACGGGCAGGGGGTCCATATTGTTTGTATGTTGTGTATATTTGTTATGCACTCCTGGTCCCTGAACCATTAGTTCTGCGTGTGCTAAGGCCAGTAATTCTTCCCCATATGCCCTCGTAGTGTCCCTTTTTAAATTTGCCACCTTTTTCGTACCATCAATGAGGTCTGTGAGTAAGGCGTGACACTTTGTGCTATCAGATTTCAGAAAAGTATTCTTTCTTTGTGCTGGGGGAGTTATTCGGTGTGATATACGGTGACCCTCCCTGCAACTGGCTTCCGGATATGCTGCCCCTTCTTTTTCCTAGTAAACTTTCCTCATGAGGCGAGTTCATAAGATCAATGTTGTACTACGTATTGCGAGTGAAAACACATATCTCCCATATGATCTTATGTAGCTCTGGTATCCCTCTGAAACTGTCTCCTGAGGTATCCCCAAATTGCTGCTTCCAATGTGTTTTCAATAAATTTGGCTTTTTCTTTTTCTGTGCTAATTCTACGAGTAACTTTTCACTCTCTTTATCTAATTTTAGTGCGATATGTGCCACTTCCTCTTTCACCTCCCGCAGCATCTTCTGGTCTGTTAACTCTTTCAGATCCACTTTTTTTTGTTCCTCTTTTACTAAGCCCTGCAGCCCTAAGGGCTGCAGCCTTCTGAGCTGAGGATAGCTCCGGAGGCTGTGCCCCTGCTGCTGATTTCACACTTTGCACCATCCCCTCAGACCTTGTTTTATTTCCCCCTAGTCTTCCCATTATGAGGTCCTCTATGAGTGGATCCTCTTCTTCCTCCTCCAGCATTCCCTGCACCTTGTCTTCCTGTGGTGGTGCACCTACCACAGGAACACATGGGAATGTCCTCACCACCTCAAGCGTTTTATCTCTCCACTCCTCTTGCTTGTCACTCCTCTTTCTCGCAATATAACATCCATCCTTCAATTCTAATAATTCCTTGTATACTTTATCCTTTACATAATCTGTCATTCTGAGTTCTCGCAAACAATAATTCCAAGAATAGAAAGCGTCCCATTCTAATACCCTTATCTTGCGTCCTTTCAGGGTCAGCATCTGACTTAAATATGAAATTTTATTCATGTCATAGGTGCCATTCTTCGGAAACTGTAAATCAGGTCTTTTGGCTGTCAATATATGCCATTTGTCTAGAAACAGTAATGCGTGTAGGCCTTGTTTAATAGCTACTTGGTATGCAGGACTGTCTTTTGGAGGAGTGGGTTGATGCGCGTCTAAATTGTTTTTATTAAGAGGGTTCCCCATGGCTAACTCTCCCTTAACTGGCTCAATACAAGACAATTACTCTCACATCAGGGAACACAGGGGTGTCGGCAGGTTTCACCCACCGCTCATACCCAATGACACATCAGGGGATAAACAGGGGACTCTTTATCCACTCAGATAATTACTGCCAACCGCTTTTAGTATTAGTGAAGCCGAAAACCTTCAACCATTTATGCCACAATGCACACAATCGTGTTCACCTAAAGTGTGCACACGTTGGAAAGGGTAAAGTGCCAAAGGTGCTAGTGACAGCGACCACCGGCATCCTTACGGCTTAGAAAAGTTGACAGAAAGTCAGGAGAGAAAGGTAAGAATACCACACACTTGCTATCCTGCCCTAAGGCAGGGAGCAGCTGTATGGCATTGGAACCCGGACCAGATCCGTGGCCGGTGACACACAGGTAAAGCAATAGCGGTGAACAACCCATGCACTCACATATAACAAGAAAACAAAAGACAGAGGGACACAACAAAACTTTGCCCTGACAGATAGCAATGGTCCCACCCCTTGTACCGGTGTATGGTGAGTGCAGGGTGGTGATAGTGCACTGTTGTGGGGTAGTCACTTAGTTCTCCTGGGTCCTGGTATCCTAGCAGTCAATTTTCATAAATGTCTATATACCCCTTGTAATCTATGTCAACCAGGAACCCACCCTCCAAATGCCTCCTACTGTCACAGTCCTCTCTCCTGTCTTTTAAAGTGCAAATGCATGCATTCAAATAAAACATCACACCACATCACACCACTCATTTCAACCCATGCATTCATAAATCAAAGGCACTTTCATCCATACACACCGCAATTATTTCACCATATGTTTTTGTTTTTGTGTATCATACCCAAATATTTCGACTCCAAAATGCAATAAACATAGAACACAGACTGCAATATGGCGAGGAACAGATCAGAAAACATGAAAGAGCCCGGAACCTCCTGCCTGCTCCACTGGAATGGAAAACCACCACTCCCCAACACCTGGGCACCACATGCCCCTTAGCACTGGGGTGGTCACCTACCACCCCCCTCTGACCAGAGTATCCTGGGCACCACCTGCCCCTTAGCACTGGGGTGGGCACCTACCACCCCCCTCCGGCCAGAGTATCCTTCTCCAGCCCCGCCGGCTGGAGATACTACTGTTTCGCGAAGCAGTGATCACACAGCGCCTCCCGCTGTGTTCCGAGACAACACCACTAGCTGCCTCACTTACATAACCTCTTCTTGAAGTAATAACAATCTACAATAAATACGGGAAACCTAATCTATTTATGCAGTCACAACGAAGGAAGGAAGTAAATGGTGCAGCAAGACAGAAACTGTGATATGAATGCAAAATGTCAGCAGGCGGTAAAGAGCTATAGGCCACCATCTGCAAATCCGCACGAGGTAGAGTAGAGGTGCCCGTAATGTGGGGAGAAGTAACATTGGCATGCCAGCGCAGACAAATAAAAAGCATTATCATGAAGAAGAGCAGGCTAAGGGGAACGGTATATATAAAAATTAACCACAAGTCCATAAGTAAACCTATGAAGCAGAAATATCAACGAAACACTCCACACCCCCCTGTTTCGTAAAAAAATCAACAGATACCGCTAGAGAGAGTGCAGTCGGAGAAGGATCACAGAAGCAACAGATACTCACGACAGCCCCAGGAAGCTGCCACCCCCCTGCTGCACAGTGGCAGGTGCCGGGTTGAAGAAAGCTATCTGAAGGACGAGCGCCGCATTTCCACCAAATGTAGAAGCTGAATTATAGATACCCATCTCGGGATACAAACAACCGTTAACCAGCTCTTCCTGGTAGACAAAAAGGTTTATTTAGAAACAACGAATACATGTACATGGAAACTGAGCAGCATAAATGTAGCTCGACAGTCTGAATAAGGAAGTAATACATGGTCTTTTCTAATATCAAACCACAAACAGAATCGAGCATTTCATTGGTCCTTGACATTGACGTATGATCATTTTTTCACTATTGCCAAAGGTGCTACAGTCAATTCTTCATAACGCACCATATATAGTAAATTGAAGCACAGACAAGGAAGTTACCTAATATGTCCTACCTGTCTAATATCGCTTGATACATCTTATGACAGAACTGAGAACAGCATGTACACAAATGGTATCTTCAAGAAGGAAGACTGCTTCAGCTAGCATGCAATGAAAATGATATTTCATGGTGGCTGTTCTAATGGCAAGCCTTGCAATATAGTGCGTTTCTGGCAATATCAGAAACATATCAGTGAGCATAGCTTGTGTTAGTTGTACATTGTCCCACAGAGATAGGCCCAATTGTCATTGTGTATCACAGGGCCCATAAGGCCCAAATTGGTGAAGAACCAAAATGCGATTCCTCAAGCACATGTTTAAAAATAGTCACAGCAATGAAAGGAAAATATATCAAAATGATTCTCAACTGCAATGTACACAGCAAATATATGTGATTACATTATAGCATAATGTAAAGCAAAGAATAAAGTAAAAATTCATCACTGTAGGGCCTGCCAAGCTCTTCATCTTTCTCATGCCAGCAAGAAGATGACCCCGTTCAACTGCGAGAAAGAGATATCCACCCTCACGGGACATGTGTGTGTGTCAAGCATTCAACGTCTAATCCTGACCAAGGTCTTGGAAATTCCCTCGCTACTGAGCAGGGTCACCTTTTTATATCTTTAAAGAACGGAAAGGGCTTTCTGGAAAAAAAAACCCTTGCATGAAAATTAAATATTCAAACATGCTGGCTACTGTAGGTCAGAGTTGGAAGAAAAATGTTGAAAACTGGCCAAATTCTCAAGGCTCTCCTCCCAAGGCCGCACTGTTCCCTGCACTGAAAAGAAAAATGTACTTTCTTATCACGCTGACTAACTGTTCGTGTTTGGTGAGAAAGAAATACGAACAACAAGCTCAGTTTACCATGTGGAAAACACAGCTCAACTGCAATGTCTCAACTGCAATGTCTAACTCCACGATAAAGTCAATAGGCAGCTAAAATGAATACAAAATGTAATCTGCAACTGGTGAATACTGATCAATTAAAATGCAAAGTGGTGCAACACAAAGTCAGTGGTGAAATATACCTATTGTACTACAAGGGCCTTCTACAGTTTTTTGTTTCTTGTTAAAAGAATCACATTCCCTTCCATTAACAGTGTATTCTCTGCATGTTGTTGCACCCATTGGACACAGAGGGACTTCATCAAATACCCAGGGAGAGAGGGAACCCTCACAATCTCATCTTCCTTATCACTCACTGTGACTGATGCAATCCCAAGAGGCAATGCTTGGGTGACTTACTAGAAACAGTCACACTTCTCAGAAAGGGCATGGGAGGATAGTTCTCCTCCAGTTAAGGTGTGGGGCTCCTCCCTCAAATTTCTTCTGCAATCAAGCTGTCACACCTGTGGCCTCCCAGGAGGTTCCTTGAACAAACATTCAAGTGTTACAGGGGACATTGCAGGTAGTCTTCTAGGTTAGGTGATGTTAGAGATTGGGTTTTTTGTTGGCAGTCAGGTTACCCCCCTGTCCAAGCAAGGACCCTCACTCTAGTCAGGGTAAGTCACACACAATCCAAATTATCCTGTGCCCACCCTCTGGTAGCTTGGAACTGAGCAGTCAGGCTTAACTTAGAAGGCAATGTGTAAAGTATTTCTGAAATACATCATACAATGACACCATATAGCACCACAAAAATACACCACTCAGTGTTTAGAAAAATATATAACATTTATCTGGATAAATACAGGTCAAAACGATTAAAGGTGCAATAAGTAAATGATGAAATATCACTGAGAAGTGATATCAAGTGTCTTAAGTCTTTAAAAAGCAAAACAAAGTCTCTTTCAAGCACAAAGTACCTGGTTTGCTTGAAACATCTCCGCAAAGAACTGCAGAGGAGGAGATGCGTGAAAAACAAAGGGGTGTGCAGCGATTTCTTGGGCTGCACACGCCAATGCGTCATTTAGTATACACGCAGGGACGGCTGTGCGTCGATTTTCAGGCACACAGTGGTGGCTCCTCGTCGGGTTGCGGGGTTTTCAGATGCCCTGGGGACGATGCATGGATTTTCAGCACTGGCGGGACGAAGTCACATAAGCTGCATCGATCTGGTAGGCATTGCGTCAAATTTTCTACCGCACATCAGGCGCTGCTTCGATTCCTCTCTGGAAGTCGGGCTGCATTGTTCTGGCTCAGCTGTGCGTCAATCCGGTGAGGTCGTACGTCGAATTTCCAGTTGCTACGCTGGCGCTTCGTCGATCTTCTCGTTGCGAAGTCGGGCTGCGTCGTTCCGGTTCGACGTGCGGTGAAATTTTCACTGCGGTGCCGGCTGTGCATTGTTTCTGGCAGGCTGTGCGTCATATTTTGCCACACAAGGAGTCCTTCTTGTAGAGATGAAGTCTTTTTGGTCCTGAGACTTCAGGGAACAGGAGGCAAGCTCTATCCATGCCCTTGGAGAGCACTTCTTCACCACAGCCAGAGAGCAGCAAGGCAGTAGGGCAACAGCAAGGCAGCAGTCCTTCACAAAAAGCAGACAGGTGAGTCCTTTGAGCAGACAGGCAGGTCTTCTTGGCAGGATGCAGATTCTGGTTCAGATTCTCTTCTCCAGGAAGTGTCTGGTGGGTAGGGGCAGAGGCCCTGTTTAAATACCCAAATGTGCCTTTGAAGTGGGGGAGACTTCAAAGAGTGGCTCAGAAGTGCACAAGGTCCCCTTTCAGTTCAACCCTGTCTGCCAGGGTCCCAGTAGGGGGTGTGACAGTCCTTTGTGTTGGTGCAGGCTACTGTCATTTGACATGCAAGTGTCAGTCCATCCACCCTCCCAGCCCAGGAAGACCCATTCAAACTGCAGATGTATGCAAGTGAGGCTGAGTATCCTGTGTTTGGGGTGTGTCTGAGTGAATGTACAAGGGAGCTGTCAACTAAACCCAGCCAGATGTGGATTGTAAGGCACAGAAGGATTTAAGTGCAGAGAAATGCTCACTTTCTAAAAGTGGCATTTCTAAAATAGTAACATTAAATCCAACTTCACCAGTCAGCAGGATTTTGTATCACCATTCTAGCCATACTAAATATGACCATACAACTCCTTTCAGATCAGCAGCTACCACTCAAACAATATATGAGGGCAGCCCCAATGTTAGCCTATGAAGGAAGCAGGCCTCACAGCAGTGTAAAAGCAAATTTAGGAGTTCTACACTACCAGGACATGTAAACTACACAGGTACAGGTCCTGCCTTTTGCCTACACAGCACCCTGCCCTATGGGTTACCTAGGGCATACCTCAGGGGTGGCTCATGTAGAAAAAGGGGAGTTTAAGGCTCGGCAAGTACTTTCAAATGGCAAGTGGAAGTGGCAGTGAAACTGCACACAGGCCTTGCAATGGCAGGCCTGAGGCATGGTTAAGGGGCTACTTATGTGGGTGGCACAATCAGTGCTGCAGGCCACTAGTAGCATTTAATCTACAGGCCCTGGCACATGTAGTGCACTTTACTGGGGACTTATGAGTAGATTAAATAAGACAATTGGGTGTGAACCAATGTTATCATGTTTGAAGGGAGATAGCATATGCACATTAGCACTGGGTAGCAGTGGTAAAGTGCTCAGAGTCCAAAACCAGCAAAAACAGTGTCCACAAAGTGGAGAGAGGCAGGCAAAACGTTTGGGGTGACCACCCTAAGGCTGTCAGGTTTAACAGGTGGTTACAGTACTGCCAGGTTCCAAGGGCTTCTTACTCTTAGGTGGCTAGCTAGATGCAGGCAAATGTTATGGTTTAAAAGGTGGCTCGCTGTTCACCTGCCACTGACTGTGGCAGTACCATGTTTCTGGAACATTTATCCTGAATTGCCCAGACTGTGGCAGTAGGAAGGTGGCATAGACTTTCTAATTACAGTCTGGCAGAGGAATGCCAGCCATTGTCGTGTGCTTCTCATCTTTGTAATGAGCCCCATGCCTGGGTCACACAGGAGGTCACCTCCTACTGCCACCTCAGAGGAGAGCTGTTGAACAGCTGGTGGTCTGCCCCTTATGCAGTGCCTGATCACCTCCGTTGTGGCTGATGGGGTAATCAAGCCCCGAGATGATCCATCTCTGCGTCAACAGGCTCTCCACTCTCCTCTGCCTCTTCTGGCCCAGTCCTCATGTGTCAGGAACAGATCATAGTGGCGGACCATACTCTTGTGGTGGATGCTCTGTATTCAAAGGGGTCGCAAGGTGAAAAGGCTGTGTACAGTGTAGGTTTTGTCAGCATGCTTCAAACTGATGAATGCTTCGCATTTGAGGTGCTGATACGCCAGTTTGTTGGACGTGCACCTAGACTGCACAAAACTGCACACGTTTAAGCACCTTCTTGGCAAGGGTCACATCTTGTTGTGATTCGTGACAGAGGCCTACGTACAGCCACATGAGCTATGTCAAGTATGCAGAAATATTTACATTTACATTTGTTTGC
Source organism: Pleurodeles waltl (assembly GCF_031143425.1). NCBI lineage: Eukaryota > Metazoa > Chordata > Amphibia > Caudata > Salamandridae > Pleurodeles > Pleurodeles waltl. Next base: position 715,513,124 of record NC_090447.1, read on the forward strand.
CATATCCGAAGCATTATGAATTGGGTGTTCTGTAACAGAATCGTATACTTTATTCAATAAAGTTTCTATAACGTGGCGTTCGACGTATCTCCCCTTAATAATTGCCCTTCTAAAAAGCTGTTTAATTGGACCTTCTCTCTTGGGACTTTGAACTTGAATGATTGATGATACATGATTAGTGCTGCAATTAAAGAAACGTTTACACCCTCGTATGATTTTGAAGGCCTGATAAAAAGGAACTTTATAACTGTGAAACGTGTTGGCTGTGATGGCATGAAATATTAAATGAACATCCATGTTAATAGACATTTGATTCAATAAAGCGTTCAAAGATTGTACAATTTAGTTGCTTGCGTTTTGGCTTAAGGGTGCTAATCTACCATTCTTTATTGTGTTTTCATTCCACACTTAAAACAATAACGTAAAATACTTTAGTTGATGGGACTCTCTGGTCAATTAGGGTTACAGGCTTAGTCGTGTGCGTGAAGGCCAGGCCGTTGGAAAAAATGTTTTTCTTTCCTTTCACATGCCCTGATTTTCAGTGAAAATCGACTAAACACAGAAGAAGGCATATTTCCATGTGTTCCAGTGCAGGATTAGTAAACACGTTTTATCAGAGGATGCGGTGTGCAAAAGTTGCATTTATTTTCCCTCATTTCTTCATCGTCTGGATTTTCTATGTTGGTTAGCACTGTCAATTAAGCTGTTCAATGCCCCACTGTCAAGGCAACATTGTAGTCCTTCTTCTGTGTTTGTGAAATGTCCCGGTTTCTGTTCAAAATCCGTTCATCCTAAATACCCTATTTAATAGGCATTAATGATATTTCCTTTTTCAGTCTGGAGTATTCCGAGCAGGGTACAGTTGCAGTAACCATGATCCAATGTGCATGGGTGTATTGCAGCAGAGAGAACGTATATATCAACAGAGGCTGTCCCAAGAACTTTGATAAAATATTTAACAAACTTTACTTAAGCATAACCACTTGCTTGGTGAAAAATATTTTATTTCATTGACTTATTGCATAGATTCTTACCTCTCATGGGAACCTATAATTACTAGATTAATATGTTTTATTTCTGAACCGTTCTCCACCGCCTCGAACTACGGAGGGCACGCTGCACCAAGTTGCAAATTAACTTCATCCCCTTCTTATTGTTGTTAGTGACATATGGTGTATAGAGTTAGGAAATAACATATAATACAACAAAATGTGAAAAAAAAAAGTTTTTAGAATGCCAGAATGGGTGGATTTCATGTACCTCTCATCACAGAGGGTTGATCTCAGTTCCAGTAGCGTGTTGGACATCCGTCATGTTTACTCATAAATTACCCATTTAACAATCAACACCCCCCCCACCCCACCCCCAATCGTGGTTTCAGGCACCTCCAAAACGACTCTGCCTCAAACATTGTCTGCTTTGTGTCTGAGGCCCAAACAGTGTGCAGTGTTCAGTCCAGTTCTCTGTGACAGTGGTGCTGCAGGTCAAGGTTGCTCCCTTGCAGACTGTACACACTACATGGGTTGTAAGCCCTTGAGCTGTTAATGCATAGGTACAGCGCAGAGAGGCAGGGTGGGTCTATCCATGAGCTACAAAGACTCAGCATTGCTCCCAGAGATGACAAGAGCGCATCGCACACTCCATGAACTGCCACTTTTGAGCGCCGTGAAGTACCTCGGCGTGCTTTTCATAGCAGTCTCTGTCTACTTCAGTGCCAGGAACTTGCAGCATAGCACCTTGATGCCGACCGTATGCCCTTGGCCCACCAAAGCAGAAAAAAAGTACAGAACAGTGAGCATACAATTTGCAATATGTACAATATTGTAAGGACAGGTTACCACTTGAAAATACTGCATCTAGATTCCCCCATGCCTCCGAGGGCAGCTACAAATGCTACTGCACATGGGTTCAAACATGCGCTGAATGCTCATTTCAGTTTTCAGATCACAATCTCAATAGTGTGTTAAAATATTGTAGCGACCTTGGTTCCTCCCCGCTTCTCATGTAATAAGGACCACAGGACACAGCACAGATCCATGTTCCAGTAAGAAATGACCCGGGGTTCTGCAGCCTGTAACATAAAACTGCAGTGGGAGGAGAGCCCGGTGCATGGGGGCGTGCAGATCAAGATGTCCCCAGCATACAGTCCCAAATATCCCAGAAGCCAACAATGTCCCTCCTCCTGGTGTTTTTCCATTCCAGGAACTAGTCAGTAAACTGTGGCTTCAAACACCCCAGACACAAAATGCTCGGGCAAACTCTTTATTGAATGAATGAATGAATGCTGTTGGTGCAATCAATTGCCCCCCTCATTGCCAGAAAACATGAGATGTGGAGGTTGAAAGCAGGGTTAGTACTTGTTTCCTTTGGTTCTTCTTTTTCAGGCTCACAGGTTGACAAAAGAAATTTCTAGCATTCGCGTTAAGAATTTTTCAATTCTATTAAGGACACGGAGGAGAGGATTATGCTTCTCGTTCCATGCTTTATTTTAACAGCAGCCAATGAAAACAAAAAACTACATATCCCAATATATATGTCACTTGCTAACCATAGAGAAGGAAGCCTATAAAGTGTTGCATCACACCCAGCCACTCCTCGTTCTTTGTCCAAATTCGCAAGAGAAAAAGTCAAAGTCTTAACATGAAACTTGTAAACGCAATCCTGAAAAAAGGAAGATCTGGAATCCAGCTTGACCGGAAACTTGAACGGTGCCAGAACGGACCGAAATTACTTCTCATCATTCCCTAGGAAAAAAGAAAATTTCAGGCCATAAAAGCTGAACATCATAAAATGATACTTATATCTAATACCAAATAGGGTGGGTTAGCACTGAAAAACAGTAAACTTGTACATGAACTTCATAGTAATAATATGTACCACAAGATAACATATACAACAGTGCGGTGGGATAATCCTCACCTCTGTGTCCTTAATAGAATTGAAAAATTCTTAACGTGAATGCTAGAATTTTTTTAATTCTATGTCAGGACCGGAGGCTCAGATTATGCTTGTTCAAAGCTGATTCACAACCACCGATGCAATATCTACAATAGGTTTACAATGGAAAGTTTGAAAAGTCGAAGGAGAAGACCAGTCCGCTGCCCTTAGAATGTCCTCTAAACGAGAACCAAAAGCAAAAGGCTTTGAAGCCATATCTCCTCTGGAAGAATGAGCACCAAATCTAGAAACATCAATGCCTGCTTCATTCAGTAACCATTGCATCCATCTAGCAAGGGTGGCTGAAGAAACAGGATGATAAGGCTTAACCAATGAAATGAGTAATTGACACCCCATCTCAGAACGAAACTCTTCTGTACTCACCTCGTAAACTCTAAGGCACTGCACAACACATAGTTTGGGGTTGTCCACAAAACAGGGATAAGAAATGACTTCAGATTGCATTTAGTTCTACGCGAAATAGAAAAAGTAACCCCTTCAGGGGAAAGAAATCTCCCAGCCAAATCCAGAGCCCTAACATCTGAAACTCTCTTACATGAAATTAAACATAACAACATCGTGAGTTTAGCTGAAAGTTGTTTCCTAGACAAAAATCTATTGGAAGGCCATGATTCTAAAAAACGAAGAACAATGTTCACATCCCAAAGGGAAGAATAGCGAGGCGAGGAGGATTAGCCAATCTGATACCTCTCATTAATTTACAAACAATGGGAGACTCCCCAATGGGTTTACCCTCCACTGGTAAATGCCCTGCTGAAATAGCAGACCGATAATTATTAATAGTGCGGTAAGCTAGACCTGATGCCGCTAAAGAAGATAGAAAATTTAGGACCAGACAGCAATCTGCTGAAGAAGGATCCGCACCCCTAGAACTACACCAAGAACTTCATTGCTTCCAAGCCGAAGCGTATCTCTTGTGAGTACTGGAGGACCAGGAACCTGCAATGAACTCGGAAGACTCTTGGGAAAGTCCTGGGATACTCCATCTTTCCCTGAAAGACGCCAAGCCACCGGGGATAGCTGACCCGACACGATCAATGGATGGAAAAGACCCAGAGGGTCCTGGAGAAGATTCTCCCGGAAGGGAAGTAGGATCGGATGATTGCAACTCAACTCCATTGCCAACGGAAACCAATGAGGAGTCACCAGAACCAACTCCGCTTGCTGACATCTGATCTGAGCCAGTACCCTTGGTATCATTAAGAAGGGGGAAAGGCGTAACTCGGTTCTTGAGACCAGTCCTGAAGAAAGGCATCTGTCTTCAATGCTTCCGGATCTGGTCTCCAACTGAAAAAACATTTGATCTGCCGATTGAGGCGAGACGCAAATAGGTCTATCGAAAAGGGACCCCACCGAGCAGACAGTGCCCGAAAAACTATGAGGTGTAACCTCCAATCGCTGAAGTCTCTCAGGTGATGCGAATTCCAGTCCACCACCATGTTGCTGGCCCCTGGAAGGTACTTCGCGATGACTGAAATCCTGTGCTGAAGGCAAAAATGCAAAAACTCCTTGGCTATCTCCGCCAAAATGCGGGAACGAGTTCCCCCCAACTTGTTGACATATCTCACCGCCGAGATATTGTCCATGCGAAGGAGAACACAACAGTTCGCCCTGAGAGGAGAGAGACTCTTGATCGCAAATGAGCCGGCTAGGAGCTCCAAACAATTGATGTGGAGGTTCAGCTCTGTGTTGGACCATCTGCCTCCCGTGGACACTGACCCGCAAGGGGATCCCCAGCCCCAACAACTGGCGTCGGACTCTATCACTACATCCGGGTAAGAACTGAAAATAGCTCTGCCTTTCTAGGCTTCCATATGTTCCAACCACCAATTCATCTCTGCACGAGATTCCTCTGAGAGGAGAACCTGATCCACATAACTGAGGCCTCTCTGAAGATGGGAGATCTTTAAACGTTGAAGGGCTTGGTAATGTAACGGGCCCGGAAAAATCGCTTTAATCGAAGAAGAAAGCAGGCCCACCATTCGGGCAATCGCCCTCAATGATACAGTCTGTTCGGATAATAGAGATCTCAACTCTCTCTTTATCGAATTAATCTTCCCGGGGGGAAGAACCAATTGAGATTGTATTGAGTCTATCCGGAACCCCAGAAAATCTATCTGTTGAGAGGGAATCAGAACGGACTTCTGGGCATTCATTATAAAACCCAGACTCTGAAGCAGAGACACTGTGCATTCCAGATGAGAAAGCAGCAGGTCTTGATTCTGGGCCAGGATCAGAATATTGTCTAGATAAATTATTAGCCGAACCCCTTGGGAACGAAGGAATTCCACTACTGGACGCATTACCTTCGTGAAACACCAGGGGGCAGAAGACAGACCAAAGGGGAGAACCTTGAATTCGTAATAATCGGTCTCCCATTGGAATTGGAGAAATCTCCGATGAGGAGGAAAAGTAGGAATGGTTAGGTAAGCATCCTTTAAATCTAAACGGACCATCCAGTCTCTCTCTTGGAGAACGTCTCTCAACAAATGGATGCCCTCCATTTTGAAATGACGATATAGTAAAAAACCGTTGAAGTCTTTTAAGTTTAGAACCAGGTGAGCCCCGCCTCCTTTTTTGTCCACTAGAAACACTGGACTGACAAAACCAGAAAGGTGAAGTGGTACCTTGACGATGGCACCCTTCTTTACCAGAGACGATATTTCTGCGGAAATGAGACTGTGTTCTTGATGGGAAAAATATGCTGGCCTGGGTGGGCACCACTGAACCGGGGACTCGTAAAATTCTAGCTTGAACCCCTGCACGGTCTCTAAGACCCAAGCATCCGAAGATATCAGGCGCCAAGATTCCAGAAATCTCTGAGTTCTGCCCCCCAATATTACATCTGAACTTACAACCAAGCTCACCTGTGCCTCCCGACTCCTGGGAGAAAGATTGATGGATCTCCCCCTGCGGAATCTGCCCTGACCAGATCTTGGTCTTGATGGGTAGAAGGTAGAAGAGGAGGAGTTGTACTCCTGAAAGCCTCCTCTTCCTTGCTGGTAGTAACCACTGTGAGAGCCTTGTTGGCTGAAGCAGCCGAAGGCACGCCCTCTGTAGCGGCTGGCCCCTCTAAAAAGTGGACGCAGCACTCTTCTGATGGAACCTTGTGCCTTGTCCAGACTGGCGCAAGTAGAAACAAATTTAGAAAGCTCTTTCATAAAGGGAGATCCAAAAAGCAAACCCTGGCCCACGGGGCCTGATTCAGAGGTAGCAAGGTCTGCCAATTTGGGGTCCAACTTCATCAACACTGATCTGCGACGTTCAGAAGATATGGCGCAGTTGGCATTGCCTAGAAAGCAAAGTGTTCTCTGAGCCCAACCCACTAGAATGTCAGGGTTGATAGGCTCACCTGACTCCTTGGCCTGAAAAGCCAACTCTAAAATCTTTGTTAATGGACCGGATACGTCCAACAGCTTATCCTGACATCCACGCCAGGCACGATCTATAACCTTCTTTGGGTCTTTTGGAGATTTCTTGAGAAAAGTAACCAGAGCAGGGTCTAATTTGGGAGTCTCAGTAACTTTAGAGGGAAAATCCGGTCTGGGGCATTCAGACCTCAGCCTAGAGCGGACCTCCTTATCGAAACTGTGTCTAATGTGGGATTCCACATAATCCGCCACTTCAGGGGGTGGTAACCAAAGCGAAGACCTGGGGTGCACAAAGTCTTCCGGCTCGAATGTCAGAACCTTAGGGATAGGCACTTCCTGATGACGAACCTTCTTCTTGCGCTTGCGGAGGGGACCATCACCCTGCTCAGAGGATTGCTCAGAAGAAGAAGAAGATGGCTCACTTACAGCTTTCTTCTGTGATCCCGAAGTATAATCATGATCTCTTGCCATATTTCTGATAAGGGATTCAAAGTCCGCAGCATGCGGGTTGGTACTCTGCTTAGAAGCCTGGGTGTTCGCTGGAAGGGGAGGTTCCCCAATGGGTTGGGCGCCCGACGGAGCTACCCGGCCCTGCTGTTCCATGGCTTGAGCTAAAGCTTGATTGACAGTATGACGCACTCCTGCGTCAAGAGCATATACTAAGTCTTGATCAAAGGAACCGGCCGGTTCATCCAGATAGTACAAATCTTAGTCTTCAGAGCCAGCCGCACTGTAATACAGCAGATGGGCTCCAAAGGAGCAGTATCAATAGTTGTAAAAACAGGGCAGAAAAAACAAAATATTGTTGTTTAGGACGTGGAGGGAGCTGCCCTGTAATGAGAAAAAACACACCCTTAGAGCAGGCCCAGCCTGAATAATGATTTATTGCAACCCCAGTGTACAGGCACCGAGGTGTGGAAGGGGAGCTGAGCCAGTTAAATCTCCTATTTAAAGTAACAACGCTCTATCCATGAGCGTGTAGTCAAGGAAATGTCTTGAAATCCTGGGAGAAAAACGCTCCAGAAGAAACGAGCGTGTAATTAGGTCAAATGCTTGAGATTTGGAATCCTTCCAAGTTACTCCGACACGAGTGCTTGTGAAATGTGCCCCCCAGGCAAAGCAACACCAAACTCGGCCCAGCACAAACACGCTCGGGACACAAGCGCTAATAGTCCAGCCCCTTGGGGCAGAGTAAACGCTCCTGCGGCTCTGCTAATAAGCGGAGAAAAGCGATGCCCAGGGGGCAAAACAATCCTCGCTCCGGAGCCTGGACAGAGAAGCGCAATAAAGGAGCTGCGCAGACTCTGAAAAAGACGCGGCTCACGCAGAGCGCGTTAAATATATATATAATAAAATACTATTTACCGCCAATAAAGAGAGGACTGCGCGGAGATGGGCGAGTCCTTGCTCCCCTGCTCCCAACTCCACGAGTGAAAACGAACAAAGCGTTTGTTTTTAGGGAGGGAAAACACCACTCCCAGACACACATAAATTAACACACCGCATGTGAGAATAAAGAAAAATCACTTAGCTGGCTGCGAAGCAGCAAAGAAAGAGGACTGGCTGGGTGTGATGCAACACTTTATAGGCTACCTTCCCTATGGTTAGTACGTGACATATCATATATTGGGATATGTAGTTTTTTGTTTTCCATGGTTTTCATTGGCTGCTGTTAAAATAAAGCATGGAAAGAGCAGCATAATCTGAGACTCCGGTCCTGACATAGAATTCGTGACACATCCCTACAATGCGGGCATACTGTAATAACGCTCATGCATGTTATCATTTGGTGGACGAAAGACACACAAACATCAGATTCCTTGAGAGAATTCACTTCAAAGATTCATGCTTCATGAAAAGACAGTATATTGTATTGTATTGTATTGTAATCGTATTTATATAGCGCTTACTACCCCTGACGAGGCGTCAAAGCGCTTTTCGATGAGTAGCACGCTACTCCGGAACCCAACAAGAATTAGTGATGGTAGAGTATCATTTAATAATGAGTACAGTTTTAGTATTATTATGAGTTAATTTGAGCCGCGGATATGAGAGTTTGTTAGTTAGATTGACTGGAGTAATGGAGGGGTGGAGGAGGAAAGAAATCCAGAAGTGTTAATTGGGAGTATATCCTTCATTTACTCAATCCAAAGGCTTGGGATGAATAAAGGGGGGCGGAGGGGGGAAGAGTATTTGGAAGGGTTAGGGAGAGCATAGTAGCAGGGTGAGATGAATGCAGGAGAATTTAGTAGGGTTGTGTGGGAGGTCACAGAGGTAGAGTGAGGTTTGGTGAGTTAGATGTGGAGGTGGAGGGAAGAGCTTAGGCAGAGATATTTAGGAGATGAAAGTGGTCGAAGGGATTTGGGATGAGTCAGAGTGAGAATGGAGGATAGTTTGATAGAGACATGACATAAGAGTGATGAAAAATGAGAGCAGAAATTCATAGATATCTAGTATAACAACCCAAAAACCAGGAGCCATGCAATGATCCACAAACATGCCAAGCACAGAAACAACATATACACATACATACACATATATATATATATATATATATATATATATATATATATTTATACACACACACATGAATACACACACATATGCACATACAATACATAATTAGAATCATGGGTAAAAAATACTTAGTCAGACAGGTTTAAAAGAGTGTGTGTGTATTTTATTGTTATGACAGTAGCAATACATATTTCTCAAAGAAACTATAAATAAATAGAAATATACATATAATCTGAAAAAATATTTATCCACATAGGCATATGCAGTTCATAGTTGTTTGAAAAAGGTGGTTATGAAGGAAAGAGCCAACTCTTGAGTAGTTTTCTGAAAACAAGAAAGTTATCTGTGGCTCTTATAGTTGGGGGTAATGAATTCCATAGTTTGGCTGCTTGGGCGGAGAAGGATGTACCACCTACAGTCTTTTTCTTGTATGGTGGTGTTCTAAGGCGGGGTGCCAGTCTTGAGCGGAGGGTTCTTTGTTGGATGTATTTGGTAATTTTCTTTCTGATAAAAAGCGGTCCTGTTCCATGTATAGCTTTGTGGGTGATACAAAGCAGTTTGAAAGTGCATCTTCTGGCAACGGGTAACCAGTGTAGTGCTCTCAAGGCAGGGGAGATGTGGGCTTGCGGCTTTATATGTAGTAGTAGCCTGGCTGCGGAATTCAGGATACATTGTAGTTTTTTCATAACAGATAGAGATGATCCATGGTAGAGGCTATTGGCATAATCCAGTTTGGACAATACAAGTGAGATAGTAGCTTGCACCTTGTGTGGCAATCCGAGGTGGGGGAAGATGCGTCATAAAGTCTTTAAGGTGATGAAACTTGTGCATGCTAATTTGTCTACTTGGGCATTCATAGTTAGCTTGGAATCCATGGTGATTCCTAGGTTTTTCACTTCCTTGGATAATTGAGGAGGTGGTCCGAGATCTTCAGGCCAGACGCACAGAGGGTCATAATTTTTCCAGTCACCACATATGAGTTTTTCTGTTTTGGAGGTATTTAGTTTGAGATGCCTCCAGGTCATCCACTGATCAACGGCTCTGAGGCAACTGAAGATTTGTGAGTTTTCAATGTTTTTGGGGTCTTCTAATTGAAGTAGTATTTGTGTTGTGTGTCATCTGCATAGTTTTAGCATGTGAGATGGAAATCATTGATCAGTTCTGGTAAAGATATCATGTAGATGTTAAAAAGCAAAGGTGAGATGATTGACCCTCGGGGGACCCCTGTTTTTGTGAGGTAGGGTTCGGACAAGAAGGGGGGCGAGTGGATGATATTCGCTCTTTTTTGGAGATAGGAAGTAATCCAAGCGCGAGCAATCCCTTGTATGCCGGCTTCGTGGAGTCTTTGAGTTAGGGTGTGTAGGAAGTTGGCTCTGTATGTGCTATTTCAAAGTAAGGAATAGCATGCACAGAGTCCAAGGGTTCCCCTTAGAGGTAAGATAGTGGCAAAAAGAGATAATACTAATGCTCTATTTTGTGGTAGTGTGGTCGAGCAGTAGGCTTATCAAAGGAGTAGTGTTAAGCATTTGTTGTACATACACACAGGCAATAAATGAGGAACACACAGTCAGAGACAAATCCAGCCAATAGGTTTTGTTATAGAAAAATATATTTTCTTAGTTTATTTTATATGCTCCACCACGAGTCAGAGTCTTCCTTGCTTAGCCTCAAGGACGTAACTGTCGGGCAAACACTCACTGGTGGAACCATTCCACAAATTCCATAACCCCTTGCACCGAAAAAACCTGCCACGGTGCTACGGGATCTAAGCAACACACACGTACACTGAGGTGGATGGATCTGTATGATTAGAGCTCAGTTTAGTTGGACACCTTCAAGGCAAAACATATCAAAGTGATCCAGAAGAAGTATTATGTGTTCACTTAACGGAGGAAGAGGACTTACGGATAGTCATTCCTATTTTATAGCATAGAAGTGTGAGGTTAAGTCACTCAGTTAGACAGAAAACAGGAGTTTTATAAAGGAGTCTTTCCTGGGGTGGTCCAGGGTAGTGTAAAAGAGTTTCCTGAAGAGACTTTGCCTTGTGTATTTCTGAAGTTTTTTTGGTTTTCATTTTTTTAATTCAACAGGATATATAAGGAAGAATGCAAAAAAGCATTATAAGGATCGCAGTAATAATGCCTTCCAACAAATGATAAATCGTAGCAGCAATAGATAACATTAAAGTGAACAAGAGCAAAAATTGCTTCACAAAGTGTGATTTCCATCTTGAAGTGTGCAAATAATTGCTAAATAAAGTGCAGGTTCAGGTATCAAAAACGAGCACTAAGAGCATTGTGGAAAAAATATTAATACAAAAAACGGTCCATAAACCAGCTAGATACATTAAAGACTGGTAAAAAAATACAATGACCAAAGCGATGATACTAGACATGACATTGGAAAACAATTCTCATTGACCAGTGGTGCATCATTGAGTGATGATAATGCAATGAGCAACAGAGAAAGCATTATTAAACCTTCAAATAGTGAGTTAATGCTAGAAAGTGCCATACCACTCCTTTAAATAATAGATCCAGAAAAAAAGGATGTAGAATCTAAAGTGCCAATCGTGCTATGAAAAAAAAAACGTATGAGGGAATATGCATACTTAACTCATAGTAATAATTAAAACCCCTGTATCTCAAACATCAATAAGAAACCTATGCAGGTGGTACAAAATAGCGCTGATTAAGATAGCGGAAAGGTTCCCCAGGTTGCCTCAAACCTCGGAAGAACCCACTTGACATATGCTTCTTCGAAAGCTTGAGTCCTGATCATCTTAATAAACCATTGATGGTACGACAGGGCGGTGGCTGTCTAACAGCACCTCAGAACCAGCAAACGAGCTACTACAGTAGTTTCGAAATAAAATACTGTTGATGTTCACGTAAGTGGTACACCTCATGCGATGAGCCAAACAGTACCAGCATTGGCACGGAAGAAATCATGGTTCGAGTACTTGTGACAAATTTCATAGAAATCCCCTCATCGGTTGCATTACACCTAAAACTTTGGTCGGGTGAGATGAAAACATCCTGTGCACCATGTATAGTGTGCAATATGCTAGCCATCTTGATACAAATGCCATTCTTTTGAAATTTGCCGCTCTTAATGATCTATGTCCTCACTTGCCTAGGTGCTGACACTCTTCACTATTAAACCTGCAATTGGTTTTGTGTGAAACTTTTTGCAACAGCTCCGGTAGTAGTGCCTTATTGCCCGCAACAGAGGGTATCAATTCCCCACTACCAAGAGCTTGGTTACATTTACATGTTGAACTAGCAGGCGAGTGTCTTCCTTCATTACCAAATAAGTAATTTTAAGAAGGCTAATGATTTGATTCAAATTGAGAAATAATGATGAGTTCTGACTGCCAAATTGCTAGGTTCTTAAACCCCATGGAATCAAATATCAGCCATTAAAAATATCCCTCAATTTCTCGAATTCCAACGGTATCCATGCCAGTAGGGTTCCTCAGGATAAAGCCAACCTCCAGATCTCACAAACTTGTAATGGGGTATAGGCATGGCATACAGAGACACCTCATGGTTTGAAAAAACCTGGATAAGTGGTGTTATGGCACATATTTATACTTTTTTTTGCACGCATTTGCATCATTGACGCAAAAGTGGCACAAACATACAAAATATAAATGTATTTTGTAAGTTTGCGCTGCTTTTGCTTCAAAAAGTGACGCAAATGTGGCGCAAAAAAGTATAAATATGGGCCTTAGTACTTTGTTTTCTTGGGAAGCTTTGCAGTTCGCAAAATAACCGGCAGTCTATTTCACTTTTCCTAATAATAAGATTTAGCAAAAACTTGTTGTAAACCGAGGATGCTGCTATCTAAATGAACCATAGAATCAACTAATACGTCCTCATAGTATGTCTGAAAATGCGGCAGCGATAACCCCCGCCGGGTTGTATCAAGTTTTAGGATAGTCATTTTTACTCTGTGCTGCTTGTTGGACCATATAAAACTTCTAATGGTAGTATCTAATTCTTTAAAGTAACCACTGGGAATTTTTAGGGGGAGGATCAAAAAAAGAAACAAGGAGAAGATAGGCACTTCAACTAATGCGACCCTACCGATCAGGGACAAAGGTAAACTCACTAGCAGCTTTCTTGCCTTAATGACCATTGAACCATAATTTAACTGAAATAGTTGAGAAAAATTACTCCTAAAAATAGATTCCTAACTATCTAATAAGGTATTGAGGAATCATCTGTAAGTAGGCAGGCAACTCAGAACATAATGAATTAAACAATAGGAGCTCTGGTTTCACCTGGTTTACCTTTTAATTCCCTATTTGCTCAAAACCAGTTATTTCATCAATAGCATTCTGAGGCCCATATTTATACTTTTTAGCGCTGCATTTGCATCATTTTTTGACGTAAAAGTGGGACAAACTTGCAAAATACAATTGTATTTTGTAAGTTTGCACCGTTTTTGCGTCAAAAAGCGGCGCAAATGAGGCACTAAAAAAGTATAAATATGGGCCTGAATGTTTGCACTATCTGCCCTCAAATATAAAATCATATCATCAGCGAACAATTTGATTTTCATCTTCCCACCTTCAGGTGGCAAAATATATGGATTGTTGTGAATCCTAACCACTAGGGGCTCAATGAAAAAGGTTAAAATAAAGCATGGATAGAGGTCCTCCTTGGCGAGTACCATGATTTATCTTTACTACCCCAGCCTCCTTTGTATTGATGATAACCTTGGCTTCTGCCCTGTTATAGACCTTCTTAAGCATACTTAGAACTAGGTTTGGGAATCTAAATTTAATCAAAATGTAAAACAGCGCTTTCCAATTAACAGGGTCGAATGCCTTTTCTGCATTTTTAAAATGATTTCTTGGTACTGTACAAGGGAAAAGTGAAGGGCTGAGGCAAAAGAGGTATATTCCACTCAGTGCCATTTCTTGCTCTCCCACACACACATGCACACACACACACATGCGCGCGCACACACACACACAGGAAACAGATGGAGATACAGGATGCCACATTGACCCACAAGTTATAGTTATGCGAGTAGACCTACCAGAGGGGTAGTGTAAGCCTATGTGTCCTATTGATGTTGAACTCATTACATTCCCTTCTTTAAGTGAACTGATTAAGAAGTGAGCTACCAAGGGCTCCCAATATGGGATGCTTGTGTTTGCACATGGCAGAACATCAGGACAGGGATTTCAGAAAGAAAGTATGGAAAAGCCCCTGTACTCACTGAACCGCAAGGATGGGGCCATACGTGGTGAATAGCAGATGTATTTATCTTAATGTTCTCCTCTGAGTACTCTGCTCTGTGTCACCAGCCCACTTCATCCTCAAGGATGGTTAGTGGGTATCAGGCCACATTAAGGTATCATCATATAGAAGCCCAGTATAGATTGTATTCGAATCCATCCTACTCCTGGAATTATCTTCTTACCATGTCCAAGCCTGTGGGGTCACCTTCCAAGCCGGCCTAGGGTGCTCCTGCAGGGTGATGAGCCCTGTCTCTCTAAGATGCAACTACACACTCCAGCACTCCTGGACTCTCTTTTCAGATGACTCACACTCCATAAAAGTCCTATCCAAAGCAAGCACCAAAGCTGCCCAGTCAACTACCAGGCCAGTAGCTAAGGCACAATGGTCAAATTAGCAGCCAGGCCCAGACCATGAAGATCAAACTCATCCTTCGCCCATTGTTAGAATATCCATTTGCTGTCCCGTTCTTATTAGTCCATGTACTGGACTGCTACAGAAGGAGGTCAATAGGAGCATTCATCCTGTTCATACTGATTTCCTTCAGATATGGTATTGCTACTGTAAACACTTAGTTGCACTGAATAAAAGAACCCCTACAAATAGATCAACCCTTGTTGCGTTCATCACAGGAAATATGCATGTGGAGAGCACAGAACTACATATCTGTATGTTTTTTTTTCTAATAAGTTTGGCAGCATTTGACGAATCTTCACAAAACTTTCCGAACAAAAAATGTATCCTCCTCAGCTCCTTCCTGGAAAACGTTGGGGGTGTTCTGCCAAATGGGGGCCAAACAAAAAGAAGGGAACCTAGCTTCAATTTCCCCATACAATTTCCATGAGTAATTTTAGACAGAGCTACAGCCAGAACAGCTGTACAGAATTGCACCGCATTTGGCAAATAGCTAGATCTTTACCCAGAAAGCTAGATCTTTACAAACAACACTAGGGCGGTGATTCTAACCGCGGCGGGCGGTGGTCGCCGCCCGCCATGCGGTTACCGCCAAATGACCGCACCGCGGTCACAAGACCGCGGCGGCCATTCTGGCTTTCCCGCTGTGCTGGCGGGCGACCGCCAAAAGGCCGCCCGCCAGCACAGCGGGAAAGACCCAGCAACGATGAAGCCGGCTCCGAATGGAGCCGGCGGAGTTGCTGGAGTGCGACGGGTGCAGTAGCACCCGTCGCGAATTTCAGTGTCTGCTAGGCAGACACTGAAATTCTTTTTGGGGCCCTCTTACGGGGGCCCCTGCAGTGCCCATGCCATTGGCCCATGCCATTGGCATGGGCACTGCAGGGGCCCCCAGGGGCCCCGCGGCACCCCCTACCGCCATCCTGTTCCGATGGCGGTAGGGGGTGTCAGAATCCCCATGGCGGCAGAGCGCGCTCCGCCGCCATGGAGGATTCTCAAGGGCAGCGGAAAGTCGGCGGTACACCGCCGACTTTCAGTTTCTGGCCGCGGCTGAACCGCCGCAGTCAGAATGCCCAGCGGTGCACCGCCAGCCTCTTGGCGGTGCTACCGCGGTCATTCGCCCTGGCGGTTTTTACCACCAGGGTTAGAATGACCCCCTAGATCTTTACACAGTAAGCTTGCCTTTTGTCATCTGATCCAAATCCATTCAGCAGTTTTGGATAAATTAAGGTTTACAATTTATAGATATATTGATAGCTAGGATGAAAGAAAGGTGGAAAAAAGTAACTTATCTGATTTAGCAACTCATGTTTGATAACACTATAGACACCTTCATATTTAAATAGTTACCTGTAGTAATGCCACAGGTGACTGTTGACACTTCCTCTCTATGTCCTGGATCAGGGCAGTGCGTTGGAGATGTTGCTCATTCTTCCCCTGTATCTCCTGTGTGATGTTCTCCACTTCCTCATCCATCCTTTTGAGGAGCGTTGTTTTCTCCTTTTGCACCATTGCTATCAGCCCGTTGAAGTCTAACACAATTTTCTGATTCCTGATTGTTTCCTTGAAAAAAAAAAATCAAAGCATGAAAATGCACCACAAAATCTCACAAGTGTGTTACAAGGCAGTGTATATGAGAAATACACACAATCAGATGACAAGCTGTGTGCATGATAAATAGCACACTAAGTTCAGTCATGTACAAACATTAGTGATATTATACATGATGTAATGTGATATTATGTGAGGGGAATAATGTGCAAGGTTATAAAGATGTATTTTTAGAAGCCACGGTTATCTCTCAACTGTAACCCACTCACTGCCTGGTTATTTTCAAACTCCTGTGGTAGATACATTCTGCCTTGATAGTGCACTGCTCCTAACATTTTATTTATATATATATATATATATATATATATATATATATATATATACATATATATAAAACCTAGTGGTGGTTGCCACTAGGTAGTTATAGTTAGGACGTAATTTTTATATAGAAAGCACTTTTTTACTTCCCTATATCTTTAGTGCCGCTTTATGAATCTTCACGAAACTTTCTAAAAAGAATTGCCAGTCCCGTCAGCTGCTGCCTGAAATATTTTGGGGTGATCCATCTAAGGGGGGGAGGGGGTAGAGAAAAATGGGAGGTCCCAAAACATGTTTTTCCTACTCATCTTTCCATAGCGAATTTGAACAGCGATAGTGCAAAAACTACTGGATGGAATTACACCAAATTTGTCAGGAAGGTAGGTCCTGGTCCAGAAAGAGTGCTTTTTGTTTTGGTGTAATTCTGTTCAGTAGTTTTATTGTAATTAACTGGAGAACAAATTTGTATATATAGGGACGCAGATCCTCCTCAGATCCTTATCGGATCCTCCTCGGATCTTCAGCGGATTCGGAGGAAAAGCAAAGTCCTGATTGGCTGTCAGAAAAGTTGCGCCCGACATTTTGTTTCTCGCATTGCCTGGGAGGGGTGGCTGTGTAAAAACATATAAGAGGTCAGAATACAGGTATCCTGATCCCATAGGACACATGGAAGAGTCCCCTAGGGACCCCTCATTGGCAAAAAATTGGCCTTTTATTTCGGACGATCCTTGGATTCCAGATCCTCCTCAGATTCTCCTTGGATCCTTGAGAAAAGCAAGGCCCTTATTGGCTTGCCACAACCTGACACAAATATTAATGTGTGCGTTAAAAAAACATAGAAATTCACTGAAAAAATATAACTGATTCCCTAAGGTAACTGTAACTCGCGCCCCTGCCATGCACAGTTTGTTTCTGCAATAACAATAATTTGGAGTAATTTGGGATAATTAGCAGTGTATGGCAAGGGTGTGAGCTATAGTTACTTGAAAGAACTCCAACTATAACTACTGAACTTCTATGCTTTTGTACGAGTAAATTCAGAACCTAGCTATAACGTCCCTCGCCATGCACTGCTAATTAACCCACAAAATACAGCACTCATGACATCTTTGATAACATAATTGATAATATCAGTGTAATATTTGCAGTGACATTTTTGATGAAAAAAGTGTGCATGGCGAGGGTGTGAGTTATAGTTACCTTAGGTCATTAGTTATAGTTATTTGAGATACCTCTAACTATAACAGGTGAATTTCTATGGTTTTGTACAGTTAAAATATGAGCCTAACTATAACCTCCCTGTAACCTTTGGTTTTTTAAGTGAATTTCCATGTTTTTTCAAATTCTATTTTCTAACAATAACGTCCCTGTAACCTATGTTTTTTCAGGGAATATTTATGTTTTTTTTAACGTATAGTAATTCTTATTACTATACGTTTATCCTACCACCGCCGAGCACAACTAATGGCCGTGCATAGCGGCGGTTGGCCACAGAGCCTGGCCTGCGGCCAGATCCAGAGCCCAACCCCCTATAAGCACCCAACTTTGCACCATCCATGGCCTTCTCCCTTGAACAATAGAGGTTGCCTCCTAACTGCCCAACCCGATGATGTGC
The DNA here is from genome assembly GCF_031143425.1 of Pleurodeles waltl. NCBI lineage: Eukaryota > Metazoa > Chordata > Amphibia > Caudata > Salamandridae > Pleurodeles > Pleurodeles waltl. The sequence continues at coordinate 715,531,120 of NC_090447.1, forward strand.
ACAGCCCTTTGCGCATGCACTGCATAAGTTCCCCCTGGCCTCTCTGGGTGTGAGAATAGGTGTGAGAGGCTGTACCTAGGGGTAAGAGTGGCTGTCAGAGTGTCTGTCTGGGTTTGAGAGTGCATACATTATTGTATTAGTGGGTGTGTCAGTATGTGCGCAGGTCTGTGAGTGGGTGCATCAGGGTGTCAGTGTGTCTGTGAGTGGGTGTGTGACCGTCTGAGTGGGTGTGTGAGTAGGTGCACAAATGTCTGAGTGGGTATGAGTGGGTGCATGAGGGCCTGACTGGGGCTGTGAATGAGTGCATGAGGGTCAGAGTGGGTCTGTGAGTGGGTACATGAGTGTCTGAGTGGGACTGTGAGTGGGAGCGTAAGTGTCTGAGTGGGTGTGTGAGTTGGAGAATTGATTGAAAGAAAAACAGAGAGAAAGAAAGTGAGAGGGAGAGAAATAGAGTTCTTATTATAAAAAAGGTTGGAAACTCCTGGTCTGCAATCATGTATCAACCGATTTTTCAGTGAATTCCTGTGTTTTTTAATCATATTGTAAATTGTGCATATGCCCAACCTTCCATGGGCAACCTGCACACAACCTCCCATAAATGGCCAACTCCTCCACTGTGCACAGCCTTCGACTGTGGGCATGGGGTACTGACTGCAAGTCCTGGCCTCTGGCCAGGCCCTTCACCAACCTCTGAGGGGTGGCCAAACCACCCCTGTGCATTGTCTTTAACTGTGCACAACAGGTGGTTAATTGCAAGGCCTGACCTCCCATGGGTAGTCAACCATCTCAGGTGTATGGTCTTTGGCCTTCATAATAGCTATTGTCCTCAAAGTCTGGTCTATGACTACACCCATAAATTCTTTTCTATTTTGTGGAACCGTAGATCCGGGGTGGACCTTTGATAACTCGCAGGAGAACCTTGCTGGGTCCTGTGGATCCATCTGCTCAATCCACGGTACCTCTGGCAAAAAATACTTTTTTCAAATGTCAACTCAGAGAGGGTCTCTTTGGGACCACCCCCACCCACATGGGCCTGAGACTGCCTCCTAATATGTTCCTTGTCACTTTTTTCACATACAGCAACTGTGGGTGCCTTGACAGATATGCTTTGTGTCCAGCATCTGGGAAACTGTTATATCCATTATCAGTTGATTGTTAATAGAAAACACTGTCACAATCATTGGATGATGTAATCAGTGATTACATTTAACATGTCATGAGTAATGTAATATGAGAGATCATAAGCAGTGTAAAACAGTAGCACAAGTTATAGTTAGTTCACTTTAACCTTTGTTTTTTTCATTATCTTTCTGTTTGTTTTATCATATTCTAAGTTGAACATATCCCCAATTCGCTAGAACAACCTGCGGACAATTCCCTATGGGAATTGTGCCCAACCCCAAGCAGGCAGTCAATGTGATAAAAAAAATATTTTTTACACTTTACCTTAAGGCAAAGACTCTTTGGGACCTTCCTGCCTACCCCCACAGCCACCTGGGTGCAGAAGGTGTGCTCCCTCCTCCCTTATGTGCCCGCACTCACTTTTTTCTACTACCCTGGGACCACGTCAATGAGTTCTTTAATGGTGGCCACATCATTTTCTTCAATGTTGCAGCCAGCCAATCAAATTGTTTCAGTACCGTGGGTCTTCCTATGGATCTACAGTACCAAAATAACTGATTGGAGATAAAGCTTCCATGGCCAATCAGTAGCAACTTTTTTTAAATGTAGGTACTGCAAGAGTCCCGCTACGTCTCACGTTTTCTGAGGGTTAAGCCCTTCATGCCCAACCGGAAATGTTCTTTAAATGTTAAATGTACTAGGTTAAACCTTTTTATGATTACACAATGGCAGTCACCACTCTGAATTATAGTTAAGTCAGACTCTCCATAGAAAGAGCGTTTTTTTGTTTTGCTAATAACTTTGGCTCAGTTTGACAAATCTTCACAAACATTTCTAAAAAACATTTTCATCGGCCCGAGCTCCGCCCTGGAAAGTTTCTGCCTGTTCCATCAAGTGCGAGCTGAGAAAAAGTTGGGGTCCCAAAATGCAATTTCCTAATGCAGTTTCCATGGAGCATTTTAAACAAAGATACAGCTAAAACAGTTGAAAGGAATTACACCAAATTTGGCAGAAAGCTAGATCTTTACACAGAAAGTGTGTTTTTTCTGATCTGGTGTAAATCACTTCTGTAATTTTGAAGAAACTAAGGTTCAAATTGTATAGATATATTGGCAGTTAGGTGTAGATTAAAAAACTGAAAGCCTTCTGCTTGGCTTAGGGAAATTTAGTTTGGAGCAAGCACTTCGGTTGACTGGCTGAAACATGAACAGAAATGTTGTCTTGCCATTAAAGGACTCACAGACTAGGTCCCCTTTTTGGATACCTCGACCCCCCCCCCCCCCTCACAGTTGTGTAGCAGGACCATCTCTGGGGACAGAATTTCAGAAAATAATTTTTTCGGGTCTTCATAATCCTGGTAGAATCCCTCAGGGTTCCCTCCCTCTCCAAGCACTGCTTATGACCTCACATATTACATCACTCATGACATGACATGTTCTATGACATCATAATAACATCACTGTTGACATTTGAAATGCCAAAATTTATGACATCACTGTGCATGGCAGGGGTGCAAGTTATGGTTAGTTTAGTAAACTATATCTGGTGAATTTCAGTGGTTTTTAAAGTTTAAAATGTAAACTTCTTAAGTGACATTTTTACCAGTCCGTAACGAAACATTAAACTTAGTTTTTTTTTACATGAAATATGTACGAGCTAACAAGGCAGTCTAGAGATTGACTTTAGTCTTTTTTGTATTTCTGTTGTGCACACTATTACCCAACAACATTAACACAACGTTAACTAAGCTTTTCGTCTGTGAAATATGTACATAAATCCACAAAAATGCAATGAATTATAATTAAATGTGAAAAAATAGGAACAAATTAAGCTAGGAGAATTCTGTTTTCTTGAAACTTATGGCATGTGTTACTGTAAGGATGTTACTTGTGTGGCCTCCAACATCCTTGGATCGTCATCTCTTAAAACACTGTCTTTCCTTTAAAATGATGACCTTTGAGATCAAACTGAATCTTCGTATGATAAATAAAGCCCTCATTTAGTCTTAGGAGGTCATTACAACATTGGCGGTAAAAGCCGCATACCGCCGTGCAGAAGACCACCAACACACCGCTGCGGCCGCGGAATTCCGCCACAGCTATTATGACCCACATCCCGAAATCCGACAAAATTCAGACACCCACACAAGTCCGCCACACCAAAGGTCAGTGATAAACTGGCGAAAACAAATCCTCCACTGTCACGCCAACAGAAATACGCCCATGCTATCACGACACACGAATCCACGCGGCGGTCTTTCAACTGCGGTATTCCATTGGCGGTACACACCGCCGCGCTCAAAATACACACACATCTCCAAAACACCACCACATTGGACAATTCGAAATACACACACCTGATACACATACACACACCACTCCCACACACCCAATACAATATAAAACACACACCCACATCACGCACAAACCCCTACGACCAAAGAAATCGAAAGAAGGCCAGAGAGAGACACCACCATCCACAAACTAGCAGCCACAGGCACACAACACCATCACCCACACTACTTCCACGCACAAAACACCACACACCACTACATATCACCACACTTATCACCACATACACCACCCCACACATCACCTACACCACCCCATGGCACGGCAAAGACACCCCAGGTTCTCGGAGGAGGAGCTCAGGGTCATGGTGGAGGAAATCGTCCGGGTAGAGCCACAGCTATTTGGATCACAGGTGCAGCACACCTCCATAGCTAGGAAGATGAAGCTATGGCAAAGAATAGTCGACAGGGTCAATGCAGTGGGACAGCACCCAAGAAATAGGGACGACATCAGGAAGAGGTGGAACGACCTACAGGGGAAGGTGCATTCCGTGGTCTCCAGACACAACATTGCGGAACAGCGGACTGGCGGCGGACCCCCACCTCCTCCCCCACAACTAACAACATGGGAGGAGCAGGTCTTGACTATTCTGCATCCTGAGGGCCTCGCAGGAGTCGGTGGAGGAATGGACTCTAGTAAGTCAAATCTTAACTATCATATCCCCCACCCTACCTGCATGCTATCACAGACCCCCACCCTCGCCCCCTCCCCTATCACTCCAACTCCTCACTAATGTACTAATAACACAAACCACACATCCCAACCCCAAGCCCTGCATGACACAACAAAGCATGGACACCCATCACTAAAGCATGCCCACTGCACATACCCATAACACCCCCCTCAACCATCACCACACAAGCCCCCACACAGGAGTGCTAGCACTGGGGTACACGGTCACCCACCCATTGCACCATGACACACACAGATGCAATAATCATGCTTTTACACCCCTGCAGGACCACTACCCTACGTCACCAGACAGGAGGGTCCAGACATCTCCACCCCACCCACAGAAGAGGCCCACAGTGATGACAGCAGCTCTGTCCTACTGGATCCAGATGACCAGCCCGGACCATTGTGGGCCTCGGGACAGTCGGTTCCCCACACCCAGTCACAGGCCACCACAGAGCTTCCACCCTCTGGTAACACCAGCACAGCACCCACCCAGCGGGCCCATAACTCTGTCCCCAGGACACGTCAATCAGCTGTGTGTCCACCACTACAGGGAACCCAGGATAACCCACCACCCCAACAACAACAGGGACCTGGGGGCAGTGGTAGTGGGCACACGGTCCAGGGGACGGAGGCCCAGGAACACAGGGGAACTGGGAGGGCTGCTGTGCGACAGGGGGTGGAAAGGCCTAGGGAACCCACTCTCCACAAGGCCCTCTCCTCCATCATGGGAGCATAACACCACTCCCAGGAGACAATGGCAACGGTCCTGGCCAAGTTTCAGGAGACCCAGCGCATGCAGGGGGAACAGTATTTGGGGTTCAGGGAGGAACTCAGAACCATCAGCACCTCCCTGGGCACCATCGTAGAGGTGCTGAAGGAGATACGTAACACCCGGAGGGACACTGTGGCACTCCAGGGGGCCCCTGACACTAGCATGGATGAAGAACTGCCCACCACCTCCGCCGGTGCTGGTGGACAGGAGGCACCGCCACAGGACCACCACACCAGCACCCCACCCCCTGCAGACGGAGAACCACCCCACAAACAGCCTTGAGATCCAGGAACAAGACAGAGCCCGATGCCAAGACCCCAGCCAAGAAATGAGACCACCCTGATTGTCATCCCACTGTCCCACTTTGTAACCCTGTCCATATTGGAACTGCCCCAGCTCCACTTCCTATGCCCATATGGGCAATGCACCTGTGAGACTAATAGACTGGACTCTGCCATGGACATTCCTCCACCATCACCCCTGACCATTTTACAACCCCCCTCCAATATTGAGCACTTAAATAAACACCCTTGAAGCACAAAACAGTCTGAAGTCAGTCTGTGATTTCGAAAATGTGTATTAGCAATGACAGTGACAAAGGTGGTCATTACAACCCTGGCGGACGGTGTTAAAGCTGCGGTAATACCGGAAACAGGCCGGCGGACATAAAAGGGAATTACGACCCTGGCGGAAACCGCCAACTAAGACAGCCACTTTAACACACCGCCCGCCACGGCGGTACAGACAAACAGCGCGGCGGACACCGCCAACAGAAAGGCGGGAGACAATGTACCGCCCACACTATCACAACACACCAATCCGCCACCTTTTCCGGGGCGGATTCACCGTGGATAAAAACACGGCGGAAACAGCTTTTGCTATGGGAAAACGCTCACCTCAACACATCCCACGAGGAACGAGGACACCATGGAGCCGGAACTACAAATACTCCCTGCCCTTGCATTCCTGCTCATCTACGACCAACAGCGAAGTAGGCGCAGAAGATACCGGTGAGTACTGCACCTATGACACGGGGGAGGCAAAAGTTAGGGGGACACCCACCAAACACCCCCACCCCCACCCTCGCATATCACAACATACACACCAATGCAGTCACAAAAATCACCGTAACAACCCACAATCCCCCCGGAAGAATGCAAAGACAAAGTGAATTGCGGTCAAACTTTGTATTGTGCCAATATACTACTCATACAAACATATACTGATATATATCACGAAATCTGTCAAAAATAAATATACAATACAAGAAGTAGTGCAGATATGTACACAACAATGTCCGTGCACAAACAGTCCAAAAATGCATGGGCGAGGCCCACAATAGATACCTGACCAAAATCCGAGAGAACACTGCCGGGGCATCAGATAGAAACAGTACAGGCACCTCAGGGGGGAGGGAAGGGGGGGCACCTCAGCCAGATGAATGCGAAGCCAGATCCACAATGTGGCTACATGCCCATGTATGCCATCCTGGGGAGTGCAAAGCCACAGGCTCTCAAGTCTCTACAGTGGGTGGGTTGCCCACTGTGCCATCCTGGGGAGTGCAAAGCCACAGTCTCTCAAGTCTCTACAGTGGTTGGTTTGCCCACTGTGCCATCCTGGGGAGTGCAAAGCCACAGTCTCTCAAGTCTCACAAGTGGGTGGGTTGCCCACTGTTCAATCCTGGGGAGTACAAAGCCACAGTCTCTCAAGTCTCTACAGTGGGTGGGTTGCCCACTGTGCCATCCTGGGGAGTGCAAAGCCACAGTCTCTCAAGTCTCTACAGTGGGTGGGTTGCCCACTGTGCCATCCTGAGGAGTGCAAAGACACATCTTCGCAAGTAGATGCAGTTCTCTACTGGTACTGGGTGGGACTGGTGCCCAGACTGGATGAGTCTCCCCATGAAAGTACATGTCCTGTCACTGTCCCAGCTGCCCATGGGAGAACGATGCATGATGTGCCGGACAATTCATACCCACACGGTCTTTCCCCTGTTCAGCGGTCTTCACCATGGCGGTCTTTGGCCTGTTCAGCGGTGCTTTGCCATGGCAGTCTTTGGCCTGTTCAGCGGTGCTTTGCCATGGCGGTCTTTGCCCTGTTCAGCGGTCTTCACCATGGCAGTCTTTGGCCTGTTCAGCGGTCTTCACCATGGCGGTCTTTGCCCTGTTCAGCGGTCTTCACCATGGCGGTCTTTGCCCTGTTCAGCTGTCTTCACCATGGCAGTCTTTGGCCTGTTCAGCGGTGCTTTGCCATGGTGGTCTTTGCCCTGTTCAGCGGTCTTCACCATGGCGGTCTTTGCCCTGTTCAGCGGTCTTCACCATGGCAGTCTTTGGCCTGTTCAGCGGTGCTTTGCCATGGCGGTTCTGGTACGGACATTGGTGTGTGGCATGACGAACTCCACACTGGACATTGGTGGGTGGCATGACGATCTCCACACTGGACATTGGTGTGTGGCATGACGAACTCCACACTGGACGTTGGTGTGTGGCTTGACGTTCCATCATTGCCCAGCGGGGCTGTGGGATCCTGGACCCTCCTGGGCTGTGAATCCGGCAGTGGTCTCTGGACCAGTAACAATACTTGAGCCCTCCTGGGCTGTGACTCTGGCGGTGGCGGTGGTCTCTGGACCAGTAACGATACTTGAGCCCTCATGGGCTGTGACTCCGGCGGTGGTCTCTGGACCAGTGACGATACTTGGGCCCTCCTGGGCTATGACTCTGGCGGTGGTCTCTGGACCAGTGACGAGATTTGGGCCCTCCTGGGCTATGACTTTGGCGGTGGTCTCTGGACCAGTGACGAGACTTGGGCCCTCCTGGGCTATGACTCTGGCGGTGGTCTCTGGAACAGTGACAAGACTTGGGCCCTCCTGGGCTATGATTCTGGCGGTGGTCTCCTGACCAGTGATGATACTTGGGCCCTCCTGGGCTATGACTCTGGCGGTGGTCTCCTGACCAGTGACGAGACTTGGGCCCTCCTGGGCTGTGACTCTGCCGGTGGTCTCTGGACCAGTAACGACGGTGCTGGCAGTTGTGTCAGGACCGCCGGAAATGATGGCGCACTTCTACGCCGTGACACTCACAACAGGTTGGGGAGACTTCCTCGGGACCTTCCCCACCTTCTTTGGAGTTACAGATGACTCACCAATCGCCTTGGATCACATTTCACTTTTTGTCCAACCAGGAGTCTTGACACGGTCCCGTCGTCCACTCTCCAATTTCAGAGCCTTTACAGGGGGTGGGCTGACAGTGCCTTGGCTCCGGGTCCTACTGCCTGCCCTGGTGGACGGGGCACTCCAAAAACCTGTAACACGCACCACTGGTACTGGAGGCTTTTTGGCTGAGGCGCTACGACGGGACTGATGAATTGGAGGGGGGGTGGGGGCAAAAAGGTCAATTTGACATAGAGACAGTTTCTGAAGTACACTGGGATGGGTAGCTGGAGGGGCTCTGGGAGTGGAGGAAGAGGAGGTGGTTGTAGGAGGTGTCACTTTAGGTGTTTTGGGTGCAGGTGCAGGTACTGGAGGCTGTCGTGAGGTGGATGGATGTTGGGTGAGTGATTGCCGGCGTTTGTGTACTTTGGGAGGGGGCGTCACAGACACACTGGGAGAGGACACAGGGGACGTGTAAATGGCAGTGGAGGTGGTGAGTGCAGGTGAGCGGCTTGTGGTGCTGGGTGTCCTGGTGCGAGTCCTAGTGCCTGTAGATGTGGTGCATGCAGGTGTGTTGTGTGTAGACGACACTGGGAGGGAGGAGGGAGAAGAGGAGGAGGGGGACACAGTGGAGACAGTGGATGTTGCTGTATCTGTATGGGTCTGATGCTTGTGTGAGTGCCTGTGGTGTGTGTGGTGCCTATGTTTGCTTGAGCTACTTGTGTGTGGTGACTTGTGTGCATGCTGGTCTGTAGGTGTGCTTGGGATGGGCTGGGGTACAGGGGACTGGGTCTGGGTGGAGGAAGTTGGAGGGGGGAGGCTGGACACAGGGACAATGGCTGCCATCAGTGCTGAGGCCAGAGATTGCAGGGTTCGCTGAAGGACAGCCTGACCAGAATGAATGCCTTCCAGGAATGCATTACCATGTTTCAACTCTCGTTCTACACCCTGGATGGCATTCACAATGGTAGACTGCCCAACAGTGAGTGACCTGAGGAGGTCAATGGCCTCCTCACTGAGGGCAGCAGGGGTGACTGGGGCAGGGCCTGAGGTGCCTGGGGCGAAGGTGATGCCCACCCTCCTGGGTGAGCGGGCACGGGGCGAACGCTGAGGGGCTGCTGGGAGGGCGGTGCTGGTAGGGGAGGTGGCGCTGTACCTGTAGAAGTGGGGCGCACAGATGGTGCCGCCACCACAGGGGAGCTCCCATCGGCGGACGAGTCCATGTCGCTGGTTGGTGATCCTGTGGCCGAGGTGAAGCTCCCCTCGCCCTCCGTCCCACTGGTGAATTCAGAGTCTGTGGTGTGGCCCTCCATGGCCATGTGGGATGCAGCTCCCTCGTGCTCCGGTGCCACTGTACCTCCGCCTGTTGATGCTGATGTACAGAAGGACAGGGAGAGCAGAAAAAGGGGGGAGACAGAAGAAAGAGAGTTTTAGTGCATGGCATACCGCTACCGTTGGCGGACAAGACAGACGCAACAGCCCCATGCATTACGCCGTGCTCCTGCCCTCTGCACATGCTATTTCTGGGATATGGCCTACATGGCAATGGTAGAAATCTGCCCACATGGATGGCAAAGGGGCAACTATACATCAATTTGGCTTTTTTTTTAGCTGGGGTAGAGTGCCACATGGCCTACATAACGGAGGGGCCTTGCCTACCTAACTCGCCCTGGCCTAGGGACACCCACAGCCCACCACCCCCACCCAGACAGCTCCACTGCACGCAAAGTCCATAGGATGAGGTTGTACTCACCCCCTTGTGTCTGCTGTGATGTCCTTAAGCGCCCATTCAACTCCGGGTGGGCCACCGCCAGGATCCGGAACATCAGGGGGGTCATGGTGCGACGGGCACCCCTCCCACGTTGGGAGGTCATCCCCAGCTGAGCCTCCGCCGTCTTCTTGCAGCAGCGGCGAATGTCCTCCCATCTCTTCCGGCAGTGGGTGCCCCGTCTCTGGTGGGCCCCCAGGGTTTGGACTTCCTTGGCGATGGCATGCTAAATGTCCCTCTTCTGGTGGGTGCTGACCTACATGACATGCACAAGGAAAGAGGAACAGTCATTACCTACTGCACCGTCAATGTGAGTGCCCCCCTCCCAACTCTGTCCATGTGGCCCATTCATCCCCATGCATTTCTGTTGTAAGAACTCTGCCCCCTTCCCTCTCCCACCCAGCCCTCTCCACCCAGGCCTAGCCCATACAACGTGCTCCCTGTGTACTAACCTGTTGGTCTGGAGGACCATAGAGTAGCGTATACTGGGGGAGGACCCCGTCCACAAGTTTCTCCAACTCCTGTGCAGTGAAGGCAGGGGCCCTTTCCCCAGACGCAGCAGCCATTGTCGCTTCCAGACCGAGGTCACAGCAGCACTAGCAGCGTAGTTCCTCTCCTGTCGAAGCTCAGGTATCTAGTGATTGAAGAGATAGAAAATGGTGGTGACGTCTGCGGCGGTGCGCATCATCACCGCCAGCGCACCTGTTCATTGGCTCCTGGGACCCATAGGGTCCAATGTTAACCAATGCAGCATTGCGCCGCGCTCTACGACCGCCTACCGCGACGGTGTCCAACGCCAGCGCAGTTACCCCACAATTCCATTGTCCCAGTTTAGAGGTCAGGCAGCCGCCATTTCAGGGGCCCACATGGCTTCACTTACTACTGCGTCACACATACCGAGGCCTACACTCAAAACCTTTCCTGGATGGGTTAATTGTCTGTTGTAGTCTTGTGTGTGACTGTGGGTACATACCTGGAGGAATGCTGACAGTTTCTTCGCTGTTGTCCTTTTTAGGCACCGTCAGTTGGGACATATTGGAAGATGGCGGAATCCGCCGGTGTACCGACCGCTGGTGGACCTGTTGACAATGGAAGAGCGACATTTGATCGTGACCTACCGGTTTGACCGTGCCACAATCCAGGAACTATGTACCCAGTTGGAGCCAGACCTGATGTCACTAATCCGCCATCTAACTGGAATCCCCCCTGACGTGCAGGTGCTGTCAGTGCTCCATTTCCTTGCAAGTGGCACTTTTCAGACAACAGCGGCCATGGCATCAGGGATGTCCCAGCCTATGTTTTCCAACGTCTTGTCCAGAGTGTTGTCTGCCCTGCTGAAACACGTAAGGAGATACATCATTTTCCCTGAGGTGGGGGATTTGCCTACAGTGAAAGGTGACTTCTATGCCCTTGGACATATCCCCAACGTCATAGGTGCCATTGATGGGACCCATGTAGCTCTGGTCCCCCCCGCAGGAATGAACAGGTGTACAGGAACAGGAAGAGTTATCATTCGATGAATGTCCAGATGGTCTGTTTGGCAGACCAGTACATCTCGCTGGTAAATGCAATGTTCCCTGGCTCAGTGCATGATGCCTACATCCTGCGGAATAGCAGCATCCCTGATATGATGGGTGAACTCCAGAGGCACCGTGTATGGCTATTGGGGGACTCTGGTTATCCCAACCTGTCATGGCTACTGACCCCAGTGAGGAATCCCAGGACCAGGGCAGAGGAACGGTACAATGAGGCCCATGGGCGGACTAGGAAGGTGATCGAGCTGACCTTCGGCCTCCTGAAGGTCAGGTTCAGGTGCCTCCATATGACAGGTGGGTCCCTATTCTAGTCACCGAAGAAGGTGTGCGACATCATCATCGCCTGCTCCATAACTTGGCATTGCGACGCCAGGTGCCTTTTCTGCAGGAGGATGATCCAGATGACGGTGTTGTTGCAGCGGGTGAGCCTGTGGACAGTGATGAGGATGAAGCTGATGAAGATGAAAACGACAACAGGGAGTCAGTCATACAGCAATATTTTCAGTGAGACACAGGTGAGTACATTTTTATGTTTCACATAATATTACATTTCACACGTCTACCTCTATCCTGTACCTACATTTCACTCCCTATTTGTTAACTGAGTTGTCCCCTTCCATTTCAGTTTCAGTAATGTGGTAACCTACGTGTCAACAGCTTGCACCCTTGAAAGGCTTGTGATGTGTGACATTGGTTTGTTGGCCTTCCAATGGGTAACCTTTTTTAACACTGTAATTGACAATACAAAGTTCACAATCATTGACTGACTCCAATATTATTAAGGTTTCAAGGGTGTTTATTTAAGTGCATAAAAATGTAGGGGGGTTGTGAAATGGGGATAGGTCATGGTGGAAGAATGTCCATGGCAGAGTCCAGTCTATTAGTCTCACAGGTACATTGCACATCTGGCCATTGAAAGTGGAGCTGGGGCTGTTCCAATGTGGACAGGGTAACAAAGTGGGACAGTGGGGGGACAATCAGGGTAGTTTTATTTCCTGGCGGGGGTCTTGCCATCTTGCTCTTTCCTGTTCCTGGATCTCAGGGACCGCTTTCGTGGTGGTTCTCCATCTGCAGGGGGTGGGGTGCTGGTGTGTTGGTCCTGTGGCGGGGCGTCCTGTCCACTAGCGCCGGCGGAGGTGGTGGGCAGTTCGTCGTCCTGGCTAGTGTCAGGGGCCCCTTGGAGTGCCACGGTGTCCTCAAGGTCTTTTGAATGTCCGTCAGCACCCCTACGATGGTGCCTAGGGCGGAGCCTATGGTCCTGAGCTCCTCCCTGAACCCCAAATACTGCTCCTCCTGCAGACGCAGGGTCTCCTGCAACTTGTCCAGGACCGTTGCCATCGTCTCCTGGGAGTGGTGGTATGCTCCCATGATGGAGGAGAGGGCCTCGTTGAGAGTAGGCTCCCTTGGCCTGTCCTCCCTCTGTCGCACAGCAGCCCTCCCAGTTCCCCCTATGTTCCTGTGCCTCCGTCCCCTGGACCGTGTGCCCACTACCACTGCCCCCAGGTCCCTGTTGTTGTTGGGGTGTTGGGTTAGCCTGGGTGCCCTGTAGTGGTGGACACACCGCTGATTGACCTGTCCTGGGTAGGGAGGTATGGGCCCGCTGGGTGAGTGCTGTGCTGGTGTTACCAGAGGGTGGAAGTTCAGTGTTGGGCTGTGGCTGGGCTAGGGGAACCGACTGTCCTGAGGCCCACGATGGTCCGGGCTGGTCATCAAGATCCAGTAGGGCAGAGCTGCTGTCGTCACTGTGGGCCTCTTCTTGGGGTGGAGTGGTGTTGTCTGGACCCTCTGGTGTGGTGACGTTCCTTCGGGTTCCTGCGGGGGTATAAGTACATGATTATTGCATGTGTGTGTTTCATGGTGTGCAATTTTTGGGTGTGCGTGTACCCCAGTGCTAGCATTCCTGTGTGGGAGCTTGTGTGGTGATGGTTGGGGGGTGTTCTGGGTCTGTGCAGTGGGCATGCTTTAGTGATGGGTATCCATGCTTAGTTGTGTCATGCAGGTCTTGGGGTTGGGATGGGTGGTTGGTGTTATGGGTAGATTAGTGAGGAGTTAGGGTGATAGGGGAGGGTGTGAGGGTGGGGGTGTGTGATATCATGCAGGTAGGGTGGGGGATATGATAGTGAAGATTTGACTTACCAGTGTCTGTTCCTCCAACGACTCCTCCGAGGCCCTCTGGATGCAAGATGGACAAGACTTGCTCCTCCCATGTTGTTAGTTGTGGGGGAGGAGGTGGGGGTCCGCCGCCAGTCTGCTGTACCGCGATGTGGTGCCTGGAGACTGTGGAACTCACCTTCCCCCGTAGGTCATTCCACCTCTTCCTGATGTCCTCCCTATTTCTTGGGTGCTGTCCCACAGCGTTGACCCTGTCGACTATTCTTTGCCATAGCTCCATCTTCCTGGCTATGGATGTGTACTGTACCTGTGAGCCAAATAGCTGTGGCTCTACCCTGATGATTTCCTCTACCATGACCCTGAGCTCCTCCTCTGAGAAGCGGGGGTGTCTTTGGCGTGACTTGGGGTGGTGTGTGTGATGTGTGGGGTGGTGTATGTGTTGATGAGTGTGGTGAGTGTAGTGGTATGTGGTGTTTTGTGCGTGGATGTTGTGTGGGTGATGGTGTAGTGTGCCTCTGTGTGATGGTGTTCTCTATTCTGTGCTGTCTCTCTCTGGCCTTCGTCTCTAGTTTGTGGTCGTAGGGGTTTGTGGGTGATGTGGGTGTGTGTTTTATATTGTGTTGGGTGTGTGGGAGTGGTGTTTGTATGTGTATCAGGTGTGTGTATTTGGATTTGTCCAATGTGGCGGTGTTTTGGAGCTGTGTGTGTATTTTGAGCGCGACGATGTGTACCGCCAATGGAATACCGCGGTTGAAAGACCGCCGCGTGGATTCGTGGGTCGTAATAGCATGGGCGTGTTTCTGTTGGCGTGGAGGTGGAGGATTTGTTTCTGCATATTTATCGCTGACCTTTGGTGTGGCGGTATTGTTTGGGTGTCTGAATTTCGGCGGATTCCGTAATGTGTGTCATAATAGCTGTGGCGGTCTCCCGCCGCGGTGTATTGGCGGTCTTCTGCACAGCGGAAAGCGGCTTTTACCGCCAATGTTGTAATGACCCCCCAAAATGCGTTCTCAAATGTAATGTCAACATACCTATGTCACACATCTCAAGTCCATGAGGAATCTAAGCAGATGACAGATGTTGGAAACCACACCTGTGAAACCGTAATGGAAATGTACAACTCAGTTACCATATACCGGTTGAAATCGACAGACAGGATAGACGTAGAAGTGTGAAAGTACTTGTAGTAGGCAGGAATGTGTCCTCACCTGTGTGTCACTGGAAATATTGCTGGATAACTGAGTCCCTGTTGTCAATGTCTTCTTCCTCTGCTTCCTCCTCATCACTGTCCACAGGCTCCACAGCTGCCACAACACCGTCATCTGGACCATCCTCCTGCAGAAAAGGCACCTGTCGTCGCAAAGCTAAGTTGTGAAGCATACAGCAGGCCACGATGATCTGGCACACCTTCTTTGGTGAGTAGAATAGGGATCCACCTGTCATATGCAGGCACCTGAACCTGGCCTTCAGGAGGCCGAAGGTGCGTTCGATCACCCTCCTAGTCCGCCCATGGGCCTCATTGTAGCGTTCCTCAGCCCTGGTCCTGGGATTCCTACCTGGGGTCAGTAGCCATGACAGGTTGGGGTAACCAGAGTCCCCTAATAGCCACACACGTGCCTCTGGAGTTGACCCATCACATAAGGGATGCTGCTATTCCGCAGGAT
Source organism: Pleurodeles waltl (assembly GCF_031143425.1). NCBI lineage: Eukaryota > Metazoa > Chordata > Amphibia > Caudata > Salamandridae > Pleurodeles > Pleurodeles waltl. The sequence goes on from NC_090447.1 coordinate 715,546,267, forward strand.
GTAGGCGTCATGCACAGAGCCAGGGAACATAGCATTTACCTGGGAGATGTACTCGTCTGCCAAACATACCATCTGTACATTCATCGAATGATAACTCTTCCGGTTCCTGTACACCCGTTCACTCCTGTGGGGGGAGGACCAGAGATACATGGGTCCCATCAATGGCACCTATGATGTTGGGGATATGTCCAAGGGCATAGAAGTCACCTTTAACTGTAGGCAAATCCTCCACCTGAGGGAAAACGACGTAGCTCCGCATGTGTTTCAGCAGGGCAGACAACACTCTGGACAACACGTTGGAAAACATAGGCTGGGACATCCCTGATGCTATGGCCACTGTTGTTTGAAATGACCCACTTGCCAGGAAATGGAGCACTGATAGCACCTGCACTTGAGGGGGGATCCCTGTGGGATGGCGGATTGCTGACATCAGGTATGGCTCCAACTGGGCAAACAGTTCCTGGATTGTGGTACGGTCAAACCTATAGGTGATGATCAAATGTCGCTCCACCATTGTCGACAGGTCCACCAGCGGTCGGTTCACCGGAGGATTCCACCATCTCCTCACATGTCCCAGCGGACGGTGCCTATGAAGGACAACAGCGACCACAGAGTCAAACAACTCAGAGGTATGTACCCACAGTCTACACAGAACACCATTCATACACAGAATCTGGCCTATATTTGTGTTGTGCGACAAGGCCTAGGTCTGTGTGAGCAGTTGTGAATTAGGCCATGTGGGCCCCTGAAATGGCAGCTGCCTGACCTCTAAAGTGGGACAATGGGATGTGAGTTAACTGCGCTGGCGTTGTACACCTTAGCGGTAGGCAATGCTGCATTGGTTAACATTGGACCCTATGGGTCCCAGGAGGCAATGACGATGTACGCCGGCGGTGATGGTACGCACTTCCGCGGATGTGACCGCCGTGGACATGACCGACATTTTCTATCTGTTCAATCACTCGATACCTGATCTTCGACAGGAGAGGACCTACACTGCAAGTGCTGCTGTGACCTCGTTCTGGAAGAGACAATGGCACTTGCGTCTGGGGAAAGGGCCCCCGCCTTCACTGCAGAGGTGTTGGAGAAGCTCGTGGACGGGGTCCTCCCCAGTACACGCTACTCTACGGTCCTCCAGACCAACAGGTAAGTACACAGGGAGCACGTTGTATGGGCTATGCCTGTGTGGAGAGGGCTGGTTGTAAGAAGGAAGGGGGCACAGTTTTGCGTGCATGAAGGACTGTGAATGCATCTGCCACATGGCAAGGGTAGGGATGTGGACCACTCACTTCGACGGTGCAGTAGTTAATGACTTCTCTTCTTCCCCTGTACATGTCATGTAGGTCAGCGCCCACCAGAAGAAGGATATTTGGCGTGCCATTGCCAAGGACGTCCAGACCCTGGGGGTCCACCACAGACGGAGCACCCACTGCCGTAAAAGATGGGAGGACATTCGCCGCTGGAGCAAGAAGACGGCGGAGGCTCAGCTGGGGATGGCGTCCCAACGTGGGAGGGGTGCCCCTGGAACCATGACCCCCCTGATGTTCCGGATCCTGACGGTGGCCTACCCTGAGTTGGATGGGCGCTTGAGGGCATCACAGCAGACACAAGGGGGTGAGTACAACATCATTCAGCAGACTTTGCGTGCAGTGAAGGTGTCTGGGTGGGGGAGAAGGGCTGTGGGTTTCCCTAGGCCAGGGCGAGTTCCGTAGGCTAGGCCCCTCCGTAATGCAGGCCATGTGGCACCCCACCCCACCTCTGTAGAGTGCCAAGTACAGGTATACATGCCCCTGTGTCATCTATGTGTGCAGATGTCGACCATAGCCATGTAGGACATATCCCAGGAATTGCATCTGTAGAGTCCAACAGCGCGACGTAGTGCAGGGGGCTGCTGTGTTTGTATTGTCCGCCAACGGTAGCGGTAAGCCATGCACTCAACCTGTCTTTCTTCTGTGGTCCCCCCCCTTTTTGTGGTCTCCCTGTTCTTGTGTGCATCAGCATCATCAGGCGGAGGTACAGTGGCACCGGAGCACGAGGGAGCTGCATCCCACATGGCCATGGAGGCCCACACCACGGACTCGGAATACACCAGTGGGACGGAGGGCGAGGGGAGCTTCACGGCGGTCACAGAATCTGCAACCAGCGACACGGACTCGTCCTCCGATGAGAGCTCCCTTGTGGTGGCGGCAACGTCTGTGCCCCCCACTTCTACAGGTACAGCCGCCACCCCCCCTACCAGTACCGCCCTCCCAGCAGCCCCTCAGCCTTCGCCCCGTGCCCGCTCACCCAGGAGGGTGGGCATCACCTTCGCCCCAGGCACCTCAGGCCCTGCCCCTATCACCTCTGCTGCCCTCAGTGAGGAGGCCATTGACCTCCTCAGGTCCCTCACTGTTGGGCAGTCTACCATTTTGAATGCCATCCAGGGTGTAGAAAGGGAATTGCAACACACAGATGCATTCCTGGAGGGCATTCATTCTGGTCAGGATGCCCTTCATCGAACCCTGCAAACTCTGGCCTCAGCACTGATGGCAGCCATTGTCCCTGTGTCTAGCCTCCCCCCTCCAACTTCCTCCATCCAGACCCAATCCCCTGTAAGCCAGCCTATCCCAAGCACACCATCAGACCAGCCTGCACACACCTTACCACACAAGGGAAGCTCAGGCAAACATAAGCGCCACACATCCCAAAGGCACTCACGCAAGCATCACACACATACAGACACACCAACATCCACTGCCTCCACTGTGTCCCCCTCCTCGTCATCTCCCTTCTCCCTCCCAGTCTCGTCTACACTCTCACCTGCATGCACTACCACCACAGCCACTGCGTCCCGCACCAGCACACCCACCACCACACCCCGCTCACGTGCAGTCACCACCACCACTCCCATTTACACGTCCCCTGTGTCCTCTCCCAGTGTGTCTGTGATGCCCCTTCCGAAGATACACAAACGCAGTCACACACCAACCCAACAGCTATCCCCCTCACCACAGCCTCCAGTGCATGCACCTTCACCCAAAGTCACCAAACGTACACCTCCTCCTACAACCACTACCTCTTCCTCCACTCCCAAACCCCCTCCAGCTACCTGTCCCAGTGTTCCTAAGAAACTTTTCCTGGCCAAGCTTGACCTCTTCCCCTCTCCCCCCCTCCAACTCATAGGTCCCGTACTAGCACCTCAGCCAGAAAATCTCCGGGACCAGTGGTGCCTGTTACAGGTATGTGGAGTGCACCGGCCACCAGGCCAGCCAGTGTGGCACGGAGCCACAGCACAGCCAGTCCCCCCCCCTGTGAAGCACCAGAGGTTGGACAGTGCCCGGTGGGAGAAGGGGAAGACTCCAGGCAGCAAAGCCGCTCACAAGGGTCCAGGGGGGAGTGTGGACTCAGCTGTGACTCCTCCCAAGGTGGGGAAGGGGCAGAAGAAATCTCCAAAGTCTGGGAGGAGCAGCACGGCGGAGAGGACCGCCTTCATCCCCGCTGCCCAGGAGGCCACCGCCAGCCCAATCGTCACTGGCTAGGAGGCCACCGCCAGAGTCACTGCCCAGGAGGCCAGCCCAATCGTCACTGGACAGGAGGCCACCACCTGAGTCACTGCCCAGGAGGCCAGCTCAATCGTCACTGGCCAGGAGGCCACCGCCAGAGTCACTGCCCAGGAGTCCAGCCCAATCGTCACTGGCCAGGAGGCCACCGCCAGAGTCACTGCCCAGGGGGCCAGCCCAATCGTCACTGGCCAGGAGGCCACCACCAGAGTCACTGCCCAGGAGGCCAGCACAATCGTCACTGGCCAGGAGGGCCCCGCAAGCCACAGCCCAGCTGACCCATGAGGGACCGCCAGCCACAGGCCTGCTGGGCAATGAAGGACCGCCATGACAAGCACCGCTGAACAGGGCAAGCACAGCTGAACAGGGCAAAGATCGCAATGCCAAGCACCGCTGAACAGGGCAAGCAACGCTGAACAGGTCAGAAACTGCCAACTCAAGCACCGCTGAACAGGGCAGAGATAGCCATGGCAAGCACCGCTGAACAGGGCAAGCAACGCTGAACAGGTCAGAAACTGCCAACTCAAGCACCGCTGAACAGGGCAAAGACCGCCATGGCAAGCACCGCTGAACAGGGCAAGCACCGCTGAACAGGGCAAGTACCGCTGAACAGGGCAAAGACCGCCATGGCAAGCACCGCTGAATAGGGCAAGCAACGCTGAACAGGTCAGAAACTGCCAACTCAAGCACCGCTGAACAGGGCAAAGACCGCCATGGCAAGCACCGCTGAACAGGGCAAGCACCGCTGAACAGGGTAAAGACCGCCATGGCAAGCACCACTGAACAGGGCAAAGACCGCCAACTCAAGCACCGCTAGCCCATGAGCGGCAGGGGCAGTGACGCAACTGGAACCGTCACGGGGTGAGTGATGCACTCTGGGAACCAGTCCCCCTCCAGAACCAGTGGAGGCATGCATCCACTCCGTCTGTCCTGCACAGGATGAAGCACTCTGGGCACCAGTCCCCCTCCAGAACCAGTGGAGACATGCATCCACTCCATCTGTCCTGCACAGGATGAAGCACTCTGGGCACCAGTCCCCCTCCAGAACCAGTGGAGACATGCATCAACTTGAGAGACTGTGGCTTTGCACTCCCCAGGATGGTACAGTGGGCAACCCACCCACTGTAGAGACTTGAGAGACTGTGGCTTTGCGCTCCCCAGGATGGTACAGTGGGCAACCCATCCACTGTAGAGACTTGAGAGACTGTGGATTTGCACTCCCCAGGATGGTACAGTGGGCAAACCACCCACTGTAGAGACTTGGGAGACTGTGGCTTTGCACTCCCCAGGATGGTACAGTGGGCCAACCACCCACTGTAGAGACTTGAGAGACTGTGGCTTTGCACTCCCCAGGATGGTACAGTGGGCAACCCACCCACTGTAGAGACTTGAGAGACTGTGGCTTTGCACTCCCCAGGATGGTACAGTGGGCAAACCACCCACTGTAGAGACTTGAGAGACTGTGGCTTTGCACTCCCCAGGATGGTACAGTGGGCAACCCACCCACTTGTGAGACTTGAGAGACTGTGGCTTTGCACTCCCCAGGATACATCAATGGACATGGAGCCCCCTCGTGGATCTGGCGTGGTGCACTCATCCGGCTGAGGTGCCCCCCCTTCCCTTCCCCCTGAGGTGCCTGTTGTATTTCTATTTGATGCCCCTGCAGTGTTCTCTCCATTTTGATCAGGTATCTAGTGTGGCCCTCGCCCATGCATTTTGGGCCCAGTGGTCCACGGACATTGAATGGTGCATTACCTGCACTACTTATCGTGGTGTATATTTTGTTTAATGTGTATATGTATATATGTATATATTTGCTTCCTGTATTTTGATATATTACAATGGTTCAACTCATTTCCTTTGGTCTTTGCATTCTTCCGGGGAGGGTTGGGGGTTGTTACTGTAATGTTTGGATATGCATTGGTGTGTGTGTTGTAGTTGGTGAGGGTCGGGGTGGGGGTTGGGATGTTGGTTGTGTGTGTCCCTGTGTTTTTTCCTCCCCCTCCCCTATGTCGTAGGTGCAGTGCTCACCATTGTCTTCGCCGCCGGCGTTGATGATCCTCGTATAGGAGCAGGAAGACTATCGCTTGCAGAATATGGAGTTCCGGCTCCATGGTGTCGTCGTTCCTCGTGGAGTGTGTAGAGGTGAGCGTTTTCCCTTTGAAATGGCTGTTTACGCCGTGTTTTTGTCCACGGTGAATCCGCCCCGGAAAAGGTGGCGGATTGGTAGGTTGTGATACTGTGGGCGGTACATTGTCCTCCGCCTGTCTGTTGGCGGTGACCGCTGCTCTGTTTGTGTGTACCGCCGTGGCGGTCGGAGTGTTAAAGTGGCTATCTTTGTTGGCGGTTTTCGCCACTGTCATAATTCCAATTTTTTTACCGCCGGCCTGTGGCGGTCTTACCGCCGCTTTAACACCTTCCGCCATGGTTCTAATGACCACCTTAGTCCAGATTAGGGAGCTGCTTAGGTTAATTCACCAAACGATTTGTTTAACACTCCGACAAATAAGATATGTGCTGTGCATTTTAGTTACCTCTTTCGCAATTTAGACATATTTTTAAGTATGATTTTTAACACTGTGGGGGTCATTCTGACCTTGGCGGACGGCGGAGGCCGTCCGCCAAGGTACCGCCGTCAGAACACCGCGGCGGTGATTCTGACATTTGCCCTGTGCTGGCGGGCGGCCGCCAAAAGACCGCCCGCCAGCACAGGGCAAATCAACCTTCCCACCAGGATGCCGGCTCAGAATTGGGGAGGTGGGAAGGTGCGACGGGTGCAGTTGCACCCGCCGCGTATTTCAGTGTCTGCTGGGCAGACACTGAAATACTTTTTGGGGCCCTCTTATGGGGGCCCCTGCCGTGCCCATGCCATTGGCATGGGCACGGCAGGGGCCCCCAGGGGCCCCGCGGCACCCCCTACCGCCATCCTGTTCATGGCGGGAGAGCCGCCATGAACAGGATGGCGGTAGGGGGTGTCAGAATCCCCATGGCGGCGGAGCGCGCTCCTCCGCCATGGAGGATTCTGACGGGCAGCGGAAAGTCGGCGGTACACCGCCGACTTTCCGTTTCTGGCCGCGGCTGAACCGCCGCGGTCAGAATGCCCAGCGGTGCACCGCCAGCCTGTTGGCGGTGCTACCGCCGACCTCCGCCATGGCGGTAATTACCGCCATGGTCAGAATGACCCCATGTATGTTTTCAATTTAACTTTGCAACACACAAGCTCAAAATTACTGTTATCAAGAAATGTTTGAGTATGAAACCGTAAACAAACAAGGACACAAAATCAACGAAAAGCACAAATTATCAAAGTAATACATTTGAAAACTGCGCTTCTATTTCATGCAAGCCAAGAACACATAAACCTATAGAGGAAAAGTGTAAAATCCTTAATGAACCGTACTGTGTGGTGCCCATATGCAAATACTGGTAATGTTTTCACATGATATGCGCTCCGAGAGAGGTGCAGAAACTGTGTGTGCAGCTTCAAATTGACATACAGTAAAAAGCGACATGCATGGGCTGATTTTTTAAAATTAAAAATGCAAGAAATAAAAGCAGATGCAAAGACTTTTATGAGCCTCCTTGCTGACTGACCGTCGAACCATGGCGCCAGATGTATCAAGCTATTGTGCATTCACAAACAGCGCGAATCGCAAAATTCGTCTGTTTGCGGATGCAAAAATGCCTTTCAAGATGTATGAAAGGCATTCACTGTATAATTTTAAGGAATCGCAAAAATAGCAATTCCTTAAAATTGTGACCCCATTTAGCGAATCGCAAATTGCGATTCTCTAAATGGGAAATCGCAAATAGGGAATTCCTATTTGCGATTTCCTATGCACATGTATCAAGCATTTCCTAAATGCGATAGGGCATTTAGGAAATGCAATTACCACCAAATCCAATTTGGTGGTAAGCATGTGCAATTTTAAAAAATGCATTATAAATGCATGTTTAAAAATGACATGTAGCGCACATGTGCCCCTAGGGCATGTGTGTGCTTCACATGTCCTCAAATATTTATTTGGGGTGCATTAGAGGGGGCCTTAGGCCCCCAGCACCCTGGGGTTTGCATTACCTAATTTGCGAACTCCTAACTGGAATTCGCAAATTGGGAAATGCAAACCTTTCACACCTGTGGGCCTGCAGGCCCATAGGGATGAATGGAGTTGCATTCGCTAATTGTGATTCGGTAATAGTGATTGCGAATTTTAAGAAATCGCTATTACCGTATCACAAATTTCATACATCCCATTTTGCATTTCTTAAATAGTGATTTCTTAAAATTTGCTATTTAATAAATGCAAAATGGATCTTTGATGCATGTGGCCCCATAAATCTTCAATGGAAAATGTAAGGCAGTACATCACCAGAATATAGGAGTCGTATGTTCCAGTTGCAGGCAAACAAATATACAGAACTTTAATTGGCAATTGAAATCCTTTATTTCTTTTGAGTGCAGGTGAGCCTCTGAAATTATGTATCTATATTAAGCCCTATATGAAAACAAAGTTTTCCATATGTAAATAAAACTTAGCACTCTGCTGCTAGCCTCTAATGAGAAAGTCCCTGTGATTTGCTTTATTACCTGGGTTAAATTTTCTATAGTTCAATCAACTTTAAAGAACACTAAGAAAGAAATCTTGCAGACTACAAGGACTGCAAGACGTCAACTGGTTATAAAAAAATCTACAAATAAAGTTATAATTTTTCAGTCTGGTTGACAGTACAGCTGTGTTTGACCTTATGTGATCAACAGAACAAGAGCTTTAAGACATACTCATATGAAAAGGGTGTTGGCTTCACCCACATGTCGGTTTTCTTGAAATTAGTATCTGATTGGCAGATGTGTGCTTCTACTGTGAAAGGGTCTTGTATTGCTGGTTTTGCCTTGTTCAAAGACTACCCTTAACACAGCAGGATTGAGTTGGTTATCGTGATAAGCCAGTGATAAGGCTGAAGGCCTGGTCTGTTTATTATGAAAAGGTATGACAAAGATAGTAGTCTTGACATGTTTATTATGAAACACATAGATTTAAAGACATTAGGAATGAATGAGTTGATTATTATTACTCTGTGTCAAAGCCTGTCTACAGGTATTGTATTAGATGGAATCTCACAGATTACTGCAGTAGGCAATGGTTTTTGTGTTGGACACCTGCTCTGGCAAACCCTGGGGGTTACGGATTTGCACTTTGACAATCATTTTAACACTTCTTAAATGAGAATGTACACTGTTTTGTGAACTCTAACTACATATTTGCAATTTTATGATTGTGTGGCCAGTGGTTACTTTTTGGTAAAGCTGAAGCACAACACACTAGGCTTGAGTTGGCTTTGGTCCAATAGATCTGATCTGTTTTATGAAAAGTTATGACAAAGGACACAGGTCTAACATTTTTATTGTGAAAACCATATGTTATGGTTAGTGGACATTCATGGGTGCATTGTTACTACACTGTTTGAAAGCCTGCAGATAGGTACTGTGTTAGATGGAACCTGAAACACTGCTGTAGTGGACAAGGAATTCCATGTTGGACACCCCCTCTGTCAAACCCATATATGCCCTTTGACACTCCTTGTTAACTCCTCCTAGTTGAGGTGGTCTATTGTTTTATCACCTGTAATTTTATAAATATTTATAATATTCTACTGGTATTCTTGATGGTTGCTTTGTAGGCAAGCATATGCTCATTATAGTAGGCCTGAGTTGGTTATGGTGGCAAGCCAATGATCAAAGCTATAGGCCTGATTGTGTCATTGAAAAAGTTAAGTCAGATGTTATAGGTCTTCTTTATTTATTATGAAAAGCTAAGGCAAAGGCAGTAGACCTCACTTATGTATTTTAAAAAGTATAGGCTAAAGCCTTTAGACGTTTAACCGGTTCTGTGCCTTGGACGAGATGATCTCGTCCAAGGCTACAGTTCCCCTGTGCCTTGGACGAGATCATCTCGTCCATGGCACAGGGGAACTTGGGGGCGCGCTAGCGTGCCCCCCGTGCACCCCCCTTCCCCCCCAAAGTCGGGATGGAAGGGGAAGACCTTCCCCTTCCATCCCCGACCCCCCCCACCCCCCCCTGTGACGTCAGCGCGTGAGCGCGCGCTGATTTGTCACAGGGGCCTCCCTAGTCGCGCTGGAAGCTCTGCTTCCAGCGCGATTGAAAAAGAAATGCTAAAGCATTTCTTTTTCAATCACTTGGGAGGCCCGGAGGGGCTTCAAAGGGAAGGAAAAGTATTTCCTTCCCTTTGAAGTCCCTCCGAGGGTTTCAAAAGCCGGATTGCTTGCAATCCGGCTTTTGAAACCCCACTAGACATCAGGGATTTTTTTTATTTTATTGAAACTGACAAAAGGGAGCGACCCCTTGGGCAAGGGTCGCTCCCAGGGGGGGCATTTTTTTGAGAAGGCCTTTTCTGCCCCCAGGGGGGGCAGAAACCTCTAGGCACCAGGGACCATTTTTTTTTTTTTATGTTTCATTTCTTTTTTTTTTGGTGGGGAGCGACCCCTTAGGCAAGGGTCGCTCCCCTTGGGGGAAAATTATATTTTGGCCATTTCTGCCCCCCTTGGGGGCAGATTGGCCTATTTTGATGAGGCCAATCTGCCCCCAAGGGGGGTAGAAACCACTAGACACCAGGGAATTTTTTCTTTGCGTGAATTTCACGCAAAGGGAGCGACCCCTTAGGCAAGGGTCGCTCCCTGGGGGGGAGGGCAATTTATTTTAGGCCATTTCTGCCCCCCCTGGGGGCAGATCGGCCTATTATTAGGCCGATCTGCCCCCAGGGGGGGCAGAAACCTCTAGGCGCCAGGGCAAATTGTTTTTTTGTGTTTTTTTTTTTTGTTGTTTCTTTTTTTAGAGATGGGGAGCGACCCATCAGGCAAGGGTCGCTCCCCTGGGGGGCAAATTGTATTTAGACCATTTATGCCCCCCTGGGGGCAGATTGGCCGATTTTAGGTCAATCTGCCCCCAAGGGGGCAGAAACCACTAGGCACCGGGGATTTGTTTTGTGGCGCCAATGTCACGCAGGGGGAGCGACCCCGTAGGCAAGGGTCGCTCCCGGTGGGGTGGGGGTTGGGGGGGGCAAATTTATTTTAGGCCATTTCTGGCCCCCCGGGGGCAGATCGGCCTAATATAAGGCTGATCTGCCCCCGGGGGAGGGGGCAGAAACCTCTAGGCGCCAGGGCAATTTTGTTTTTGTTTGTTTTTTTAGAGATGGGGAGCGACCCATCAGGCAAGGGTCGCTCCCCTTGGGGGGCAAATTGTATTTAGGCCATTTCTGCCCCCCTGGGGGCAGATTGGCCGATTTTAGGTCAATCTGCCCCCAAGGGGGCAGAAACCACTAGGCACCGGGGATTTGTTTTTTGGCGTCAATGTCACGCAGGGGGAGCGACCCCGTAGGCAAGGGTCGCTCCCGGGGGGGGGAGGGGGGGCTGGGGGGGGACAAATTTATTTTAGGCCATTTCTGCCCCCCCTGGGGGCAGATCGGCCTATTATTAAGCCGAACTGCCCCCAGGGGGGGGCAGAACCCTCAGGGCACCAGGGCAAATTTTTTTGTTGTGTTTTTTTTTTTGTTTGTTTGTTTTTTTCGAGATGGGGAGCGACCCATCAGGCAAGGGTCGCTCCCCTGGGGGGCAAATTGTATTTAGGCCATTTCTGCCCCCCTTGGGGGCAGATTAGCCGATATTAGGTCAATCTGCCCCCAAGGGGGCAGAAACCACTAGGCAACGGGGATTTGTTTTTTGGCGCCAATGTCACGCAGGGGGAGCGACCCCGTAGGCAAGGGTCGCTCCCGGGGGGGGGTGGGGGCTGGGGGGGGGGGAAATTTATTTTAGGCCATTTCTGCCCCCCCTGGGGGCAGATCGGCCTATTATTAGGCCGAACTGCCCCCAGGGGGGGCAGAACCCTCTAGGCACCAGGGCAAATTTTTTTGTTGTGTTTTTTTTTTTGTTTGTTTGTTTTTCTCGAGATGGGGAGCGTCCCATCAGGCAAGGGTCGCTCCCCTGGGGGGGCAAATTGTATTTAGGCCATTTCTGACCCCCTTGGGGGCAGATTGGCAGATTTTAGGTCAATCTGCCCCCAAGGGGGCAGAAACCACTAGGCACCTGGGATTTGATTTTTGGCGCCAATGTCACGCAGGGGGAGCGACCCCGTAGGCAAGGGTCGCTCCCGGGGGGGGGGGGCTGGGGGGGCAAATTTATTTTAGGCCATTTCTATTATTAGGCCGAACTGCCCACAGGGGGGGGCAGAACCCTCAGGGCACCAGGGCAAATTTTTTTGTTGTGTTTTTTTTTTGTTTGTTTGTTTTTCTCGAGATGGGGAGCGACCCATCAGGCAAGGGTCGCTCCCCTGGGGGGCAAATTGTATTTAGGCCATTTCTGCCCCCCTTGGTGGCAGATTGGCAGATTTTAGGTCAATCTGCCCCCAAGGGGGCAGAAACCACTAGGCACCTGGGATTTGTTTTTTGGCGCCAATGTCACGCAGGGGGAGCGACCCCTTAGGCAAGGGTCACTCCGGGGGGGGGCGGGGGCTGGGGGGGCAAATTTATTTTAGGGCATTTCTGCCCCCCCCCCTCCCGGGGCCGGCTGAGCTAGAGGCCAAACTCCACAGGTAGGCACTTTGCAAAAAACACCTCTGTTGTCTGTGAAAAAATATGTTCTGTCCAAGTTGTGTTTTGGGCCATTTCCTTTCGTGGGCGCTAGGCCTACCCACAGAAGTGAGGTACCATTTTTATTGAGAGACTTAGGGGAACGCTGGGTGGAAGGAAATTTGTGGCTCCTCTCAGATTCCAGAACTTTCTGCCACAGAAATGTGAGGAACATGTGTTTTTTTAGCCACATTTTGAGGTTTGCAAAAGATTCTGGGTAACAGAACCTGGTCCGAGCCCCGCAAGTCACCCCATCTTGGATTCCCCTAGGTCTCTAGTTTTCAGAAATGCACAGGTTTGGTAGGTTTCCCTAGGTGCCGGGTGAGCTACAGGCCAAAATCCACAGGTAGGCACTGTTTTCTTTCAAAAAATGGGATGTGTCCACGTTGCGTTTTGGGGCGTTTCCTGTTGCAGGCGCTAGGCCTACCCACGCAAGTGAGGTATCATTTTTATCGGGAGACTTGGGGGGAACGCTGGGTGGAAGGAAATTTGTAGCTCCTCTCAGATTCCAGAACTTTCTGCCACAGAAATGTGAGGAACATGTGTTTTTTTAGCCAAATTTTGAGGTTTGCAAAGGATTCTGGGTAACAGAACCTGGTCCGAGCCCCGCAAGTCACCCCTCCTTGGATTCCCCAGGTCTCTAGTTTTCAGAAATGCAAGGTTTGGTAGGTTTCCCTAGGTGCCGGCTGAGCTAGAGGCCAAAATCTACAGGTAGGCACTTCGCAAAAAACACCTCTGTTTTTTTCCAAAATTTAGGATGTGTCCACGTTGCGCTTTGGGGTGTTTCCTTTCGCCAGCGCTAGGCCTACCCACGCAAGTGAGGTATCATTTTTATCGGGAGACTTGGGGGAACACTGGGTGGAAGGAAATTTGTAGCTCCTCTCAGATTCCAGAACTTTCTGCCACAGAAATGTGAGGAACATATGTTTTTTTAGCCAAATTTTGAGGTTTGCAAAGGATTCTGGGTAACAGAACCTGGTCCGAGCCCCGCAAGTCACCCCTCCTTGGATTTCCCTAGGTCTCTAGTTTTCAGAAATGCACAGGTTTGTTAGGTTTCCCTAGGTGCCGGCTGAGCTAGAGGCCAAAATCTACAGGTAGGCACTTCGCAAAAAACACCTCTGTTTTCTCCCAAAATTTAGGATGTGTCCACGTTGCGCTTTGGGGTGTTTCCTGTCGCCGGCGCTAGGCCTACCCACGCAAGTGAGGTATCATTTTTATCGGGAGACTTGGGGGAACGCTGGGTGGAAGGAAATTTGTAGCTCCTCTCAGATTCCAGAACTTTCTGCCACAGAAATGTGAGGAACATGTGTTTTTTTGGCCAAATTTTGAGGTTTGCAAAGGATTCTGGGTAACAGAACCTGGTCCGAGCCCCGCAAGTCACCCCTCCTTGGATTCCCCTAGGTCTCTAGTTTTCAGAAATGCACAGGTTTGGTAGGTTTCCCTAGGTGCCGGCTGAGCTGGAGGCCAAAATCTACAGGTAGGCACTTCGCAAAAAAAACACCTCTGTTTTTTTCCAAAATTTAGGATGTGTCCACGTTGCGCTTTGGGGTGTTTCCTGTCGCCGGCGCTAGGCCTACCCACGCAAGTGAGGTATCATTTTTATCGGGAGACTTGGGGGAACGCTGGGTGGAAGGAAATTTGTAGCTCCTCTCAGATTCCAGAACTTTCTGCCACAGAAATGTGAGGAACATGTGTTTTTTTAGCCAAATTTTGAGGTTTGCAAAGGATTCTGGGTAACAGAACCTGGTCCGAGCCCCGCAAGTCACCCCTCCTTGGATTCCCCTAGGTCTCTAGTTTTCAGTAATGCACAGGTTTGGTAGGTTTCCCTAGGTGCCGGCTGAGCTAGAGGCCAAAATCTACAGGTAGGCACTTCGCAAAAAACACCTCTGTTTTTTTCCAAAATTTAGGATGTGTCCAAGTTGCGCTTTGGGGTGTTTCCTGTCGCCAGCGCTAGGCCTACTCACGCAAGTGAGGTATCATTTTTATCGGGAGACTTGGGGGAACGCTGGGTGGAAGGAAATTTGTAGCTCCTCTCAGATTCCAGAACTTTCTGCCACAAAAATGTGAGGGACATGTGTTTTTTTAGCCAAATTTTGAGGTTTGCAAAGGATTCTGGGTAACAGAACCTGGTCCGAGCCCCGCAAGTCACCCCTCCTTGGATTCCCCTAGGTCTCTAGTTTTCAGAAATGCACAGGTTTGGTAGGTTTCCCTAGGTGCCGGCTGAGCTAGAGGCCAAAATCTACAGGTAGGCACTTTGCAAAAAACACCTCTGTTTTTTTCCAAAATTTAGGATGTGTCCACGTTGCGCTTTGGGGCGTTTCCTGTCGCGGGCGCTAGGCCTACCCTCGCAAGTGAGGTATCATTTTTATCGGGAGACTTAGGGGAACGCTGGGTGGAAGGAAATTTGTAGCTCCTCTCAGATTCCAGAACTTTCTGCCACAGAAATGTGGGGAACATGTGTTTTTTTAGCCAAATTTTGAGGTTTGCAAAGGATTCTGGGTAACAGAACCTGGGCCGAGCCACGCAAGTCACCCCTCCTTGGATTCCCGTAGGTCTCTAGTTTTCAGAAATGCACAGGTTTGGTAGGTTTCCCTAGGTGCCGGCTGAGCTAGAGGCCAAAATCTACAGGTAGGCACTTCGCAAAAAACACCTCTGTTTTCTCCCAAAATTTAGGATGTGTCCACGTTGCGCTTTGGGGGGTTTCCTGTCGCCGGCGCTAGGCCTACCCACGCAAGTGAGGTATCATTTTTATCGGGAGACTTGAGGGAACGCTGGGTGGAAGGAAATTCGTAGCTCCTCTCAGATTCCAGAACTTTCTGCCACAGAAATGTGAGGAACATGTGTTTTTTTAGCCAAATTTTGAGGTTTGCAAAGGATTCTGGGTAACAGAACCTGGTCCGAGCCCCACAAGTCACCCCTCCTTGGATTCCCCTAGGTCTCTAGTTTTCAGAAATGCACAGGTTTGGTAGGTTTCCCTAGGTGCCGGCTGAGCTAGAGGCCAAAATCTACAGGTAGGCACTTTGCAAAAAACACCTCTGTTTTTTTCCAAAATTTAGGATGTGTCCACGTTGCGCTTTGGGGCGTTTCCTGTCGCGGGCGCTAGGCCTACCCTCGCAAGTGAGGTATCATTTTTATCGGGAGACTTAGGGGAACGCTGGGTGGAAGGAAATTTGTAGCTCCTCTCAGATTCAAGAACTTTCTGCCACAGAAATGTGGGGAACATGTGTTTTTTTAGCCAAATTTTGAGGTTTGCAAAGGATTCTGGGTAACAGAACCTGGGCCGAGCCACGCAAGTCACCCCTCCTTGGATTCCCGTAGGTCTCTAGTTTTCAGAAATGCACAGGTTTGGTAGGTTTCCCTAGGTGCCGGCTGAGCTAGAGGCCAAAATCTACAGGTAGGCACTTCGCAAAAAACACCTCTGTTTTCTCCCAAAATTTAGGATGTGTCCACGTTGCGCTTTGGGGGGTTTCCTGTCGCCGGCGCTAGGCCTACCCACGCAAGTGAGGTATCATTTTTATCGGGAGACTTGAGGGAACGCTGGGTGGAAGGAAATTCGTAGCTCCTCTCAGATTCCAGAACTTTCTGCCACAGAAATGTGAGGAACATGTGTTTTTTTAGCCAAATTTTGAGGTTTGCAAAGGATTCTGGGTAACAGAACCTGGTCCGAGCCCCACAAGTCACCCCTCCTTGGATTCCCCTAGGTCTCTAGTTTTCAGAAATGCACAGGTTTGGTAGGTTTCCCTAGGTGCCGGCTGAGCTAGAGGCCAAAATCTACAGGTAGGCACTTCGCAAAAAACACCTCTGTTTTCTCCCAAAATTTAGGATGTGTCCACGTTGCGCTTTGGGGTGTTTCCTGTCGCCGGCGCTAGGCCTACCCACGCAAGTGAGGTATCATTTTTATCGGGAGACTTGGGGGAACGCTGGGTGGAAGGAAATTTGTAGCTCCTCTCAGATTCCAGAACTTATTGCCACAGAAATGTGAGGAACATGTGTTTTTTTAGCCAAATTTTGAGGTTTGCAAAGGATTCTGGGTAACAGAACCTGGTCCGAGCCCCACAAGTCACCCCTCCTTGGATTCCCCTAGGTCTCTAGTTTTCAGAAATGCACAGGTTTGGTAGGTTTCCCTAGGTGCCGGCTGAGCTAGAGGCCAAAATCTACAGGTAGGCACTTCGCAAAAAACACCTCTGTTTTCTCCCAAAATTTAGGATGTGTCCACGTTGCGCTTTGGGGTGTTTCCTGTCGCCGGCGCTAGGCCTACCCACGCAAGTGAGGTATCATTTTTATCGGGAGACTTGGGGGAACGCTGGGTGGAAGGAAATTTGTAGCTCCTCTCAGATTCCAGAACTTATTGCCACAGAAATGTGAGGAACATGTGTTTTTTTAGCCAAATTTTGAGGTTTGCAAAGGATTCTGGGTAACAGAACCTGGTCCGAGCCCCACAAGTCACCCCTCCTTGGATTCCCCTAGGTCTCTAGTTTTCAGAAATGCACAGGTTTGGTAGGTTTCCCTAGGTGCCGGCTGAGCTAGAGGCCAAAATCTACAGGTAGGCACTTCGCAAAAAACACCTCTGTTTTCTCCCAAAATTTAGGATGTGTCCACGTTGCGCTTTGGGGTGTTTCCTGTCGCCGGCGCTAGGCCTACCCACGCAAGTGAGGTATCATTTTTATCGGGAGACTTGGGGGAACGCTGGGTGGAAGGAAATTTGTAGCTCCTCTCAGATTCCAGAACTTTCTGCCACAGAAATGTGAGGAACATGTTTTTTTTTTGCCAAATTTTGAGGTTTGCAAAGGATTCTGGGTAACAGAACCTGGTCCGAGCCCCGCAAGTCACCCCTCCTTGGATTCCCCTAGGTCTCTAGTTTTCAGAAATGCACAGGTTTGGTAGGTTTCCCTAGGTGCCGGCTGAGCTGGAGGCCAAAATCTACAGGTAGGCACTTCGCAAAAAAAACACCTCTGTTTTTTTCCAAAATTTAGGATGTGTCCACGTTGCGCTTTGGGGTGTTTCCTGTCGCCGGCGCTAGGCCTACCCACGCAAGTGAGGTATCATTTTTATCGGGAGACTTGGGGGAACGCTGGGTGGAAGGAAATTTGTAGCTCCTCTCAGATTCCAGAACTTTCTGCCACAGAAATGTGAGGAACATGTGTTTTTTTAGCCAAATTTTGAGGTTTGCAAAGGATTCTGGGTAACAGAACCTGGTCCGAGCCCCGCAAGTCACCCCTCCTTGGATTCCCCTAGGTCTCTAGTTTTCAGTAATGCACAGGTTTGGTAGGTTTCCCTAGGTGCCGGCTGAGCTAGAGGCCAAAATCTACAGGTAGGCACTTCGCAAAAAACACCTCTGTTTTTTTCCAAAATTTAGGATGTGTCCACGTTGCGCTTTGGGGTGTTTCCTGTCGCCAGCGCTAGGCCTACCCACGCAAGTGAGGTATCATTTTTGTCGGGAGACTTGGGGGAACGCTGGGTGGAAGGAAATTTGTAGCTCCTCTCAGATTCCAGAACTTTCTGCCACAAAAATGTGAGGGACATGTGTTTTTTTAGCCAAATTTTGAGGTTTACAAAGGATTCTGGGTAACAGAACCTGGTCCGAGCCCCGCAAGTCACCCCTCCTTGGATTCCCCTAGGTCTCTAGTTTTCAGAAATGCACAGGTTAGGTAGGTTTCCCTAGGTGCCGGCTGAGCTAGAGGCCAAAATCTACAGGTAGGCACTTCGCAAAAAACACCTCTGTTTTTTTCCAAAATTTAGGATGTGTCCACGTTGCGCTTTGGGGTGTTTCCTGTCGCCAGCGCTAGGCCTACCCACGCAAGTGAGGTATCATTTTTATCGGGAGACTTGGGGGAACGCTGGGTGGAAGGAAATTTGTAGCTCCTCTCAGATTCCAGAACTTTCTGCCACAGAAATGTGAGGAACATATGTTTTTTTAGCCAAATTTTGAGGTTTGCAAAGGATTCTGGGTAACAGAACCTGGTCCGAGCCCCGCAAGTCACCCCTCCTTGGATTTCCCTAGGTCTCTAGTTTTCAGAAATGCACAGGTTTGTTAGGTTTCCCTAGGTGCCGGCTGAGCTAGAGGCCAAAATCTACAGGTAGGCACTTCGAAAAAAACACCTCTGTTTTCTCCCAAAATTTAGGATGTGTCCACGTTGCGCTTTGGGGTGTTTCCTGTCGCCGGCGCTAGGCCTACCCACGCAAGTGAGGTATCATTTTTATCGGGAGACTTGGGGGAACGCTGGGTGGAAGGAAATTTGTAGCTCCTCTCAGATTCCAGAACTTTCTGCCACAGAAATGTGAGGAACATGTGTTTTTTTGGCCAAATTTTGAGGTTTGCAAAGGATTCTGGGTAACAGAACCTGGTCCGAGCCCCGCAAGTCACCCCTCCTTGGATTCCCCTAGGTCTCTAGTTTTCAGAAATGCACAGGTTTGGTAGGTTTCCCTAGGTGCCGGCTGAGCTGGAGGCCAAAATCTACAGGTAGGCACTTCGCAAAAAAACCACCTCTGTTTTTTTCCAAAATTTAGGATGTGTCCACGTTGCGCTTTGGGGTGTTTCCTGTCGCCGGCGCTAGGCCTACCCACGCAAGTGAGGTATCATTTTTATCGGGAGACTTGGGGGAACGCTGGGTGGAAGGAAATTTGTAGCTCCTCTCAGATTCCAGAACTTTCTGCCACAGAAATGTGAGGGACATGTGTTTTTTTAGCCAAATTTTGAGGTTTGCAAAGGATTCTGGGTAACAGAACCTGGTCCGAGCCCCGCAAGTCACCCCTCCTTGGATTCCCCTAGGACTCTAGTTTTCAGAAATGCACAGGTTTGGTAGGTTTCCCTAGGTGCCGGCTGAGCTAGAGGCCAAAATCTACAGGTAGGCACTTTGCAAAAAACACCTCTGTTTTTTTCCAAAATTTAGGATGTGTCCACGTTGCGCTTTGGGGCGTTTCCTGTCGCGGGCGCTAGGCCTACCCTCGCAAGTGAGGTATCATTTTTATCGGGAGACTTAGGGGAACGCTGGGTGGAAGGAAATTTGTAGCTCCTCTCAGATTCCAGAACTTTCTGCCACAGAAATGTGGGGAACATGTGTTTTTTTAGCCAAATTTTGAGGTTTGCAAAGGATTCTGGGTAACAGAACCTGGGCCGAGCCACGCAAGTCACCCCTCCTTGGATTCCCGTAGGTCTCTAGTTTTCAGAAATGCACAGGTTTGGTAGGTTTCCCTAGGTGCCGGCTGAGCTGGAGGCCAAAATCTACAGGTAGGCACTTCGCAAAAAACACCTCTGTTTTCTCCCAAAATTTAGGATGTGTCCATGTTGCGCTTTGGGGTGTTTCCTGTCGCCGGCGCTAGGCCTACCCACGCAAGTGAGGTATCATTTTTATCGGGAGACTTGGGGGAACGCTGGGTGGAAGGAAATTTGTAGCTCCTCTCAGATTCCAGAACTTTCTGCCACAGAAATGTGAGGAACATGTTTTTTTTTTGCCAAATTTTGAGGTTTGCAAAGGATTCTGGGTAACAGAACCTGGTCCGAGCCCCGCAAGTCACCCCTCCTTGGATTCCCCTAGGTCTCTAGTTTTCAGAAATGCACAGGTTTGGTAGGTTTCCCTAGGTGCCGGCTGAGCTGGAGGCCAAAATCTACAGGTAGGCACTTCGCAAAAAAAACACCTCTGTTTTTTTCCAAAATTTAGGATGTGTCCACGTTGCGCTTTGGGGTGTTTCCTGTCGCCGGCGCTAGGCCTACCCACGCAAGTGAGGTATCATTTTTATCGGGAGACTTGGGGGAACGCTGGGTGGAAGGAAATTTGTAGCTCCTCTCAGATTCCAGAACTTTCTGCCACAGAAATGTGAGGAACATGTGTTTTTTTAGCCAAATTTTGAGGTTTGCAAAGGATTCTGGGTAACAGAACCTGGTCCGAGCCCCGCAAGTCACCCCTCCTTGGATTCCCCTAGGTCTCTAGTTTTCAGTAATGCACAGGTTTGGTAGGTTTCCCTAGGTGCCGGCTGAGCTAGAGGCCAAAATCTACAGGTAGGCACTTCGCAAAAAACACCTCTGTTTTTTTCCAAAATTTAGGATGTGTCCACGTTGCGCTTTGGGGTGTTTCCTGTCGCCAGCGCTAGGCCTACCCACGCAAGTGAGGTATCATTTTTATCGGGAGACTTGGGGGAACGCTGGGTGGAAGGAAATTTGTAGCTCCTCTCAGATTCCAGAACTTTCTGCCACAAAAATGTGAGGGACATGTGTTTTTTTAGCCAAATTTTGAGGTTTACAAAGGATTCTGGGTAACAGAACCTGGTCCGAGCCCCGCAAGTCACCCCTCCTTGGATTCCCCTAGGTCTCTAGTTTTCAGAAATGCACAGGTTAGGTAGGTTTCCCTAGGTGCCGGCTGAGCTAGAGGCCAAAATCTACAGGTAGGCACTTCGCAAAAAACACCTCTGTTTTTTTCCAAAATTTAGGATGTGTCCACGTTGCGCTTTGGGGTGTTTCCTGTCGCCAGCGCTAGGCCTACCCACGCAAGTGAGGTATCATTTTTATCGGGAGACTTGGGGGAACGCTGGGTGGAAGGAAATTTGTAGCTCCTCTCAGATTCCAGAACTTTCTGCCACAGAAATGTGAGGAACATATGTTTTTTTAGCCAAATTTTGAGGTTTGCAAAGGATTCTGGGTA
Source organism: Pleurodeles waltl (assembly GCF_031143425.1). NCBI lineage: Eukaryota > Metazoa > Chordata > Amphibia > Caudata > Salamandridae > Pleurodeles > Pleurodeles waltl. The sequence continues at coordinate 715,567,081 of NC_090447.1, forward strand.
ACAGAACCTGGTCCGAGCCCCGCAAGTCACCCCTCCTTGGATTTCCCTAGGTCTCTAGTTTTCAGAAATGCACAGGTTTGTTAGGTTTCCCTAGGTGCCGGCTGAGCTAGAGGCCAAAATCTACAGGTAGGCACTTCGCAAAAAACACCTCTGTTTTCTCCCAAAATTTAGGATGTGTCCACGTTGCGCTTTGGGGTGTTTCCTGTCGCCGGCGCTAGGCCTACCCACGCAAGTGAGGTATCATTTTTATCGGGAGACTTGGGGGAACGCTGGGTGGAAGGAAATTTGTAGCTCTTCTCAGATTCCAGAACTTTCTGCCACAGAAATGTGAGGAACATGTGTTTTTTTGGCCAAATTTTGAGGTTTGCAAAGGATTCTGGGTAACAGAACCTGGTCCGAGCCCCGCAAGTCACCCCTCCTTGGATTCCCCTAGGTCTCTAGTTTTCAGAAATGCACAGGTTTGGTAGGTTTCCCTAGGTGCCGGCTGAGCTGGAGGCCAAAATCTACAGGTAGGCACTTCGCAAAAAAACCACCTCTGTTTTTTTCCAAAATTTAGGATGTGTCCACGTTGCGCTTTGGGGCGTTTCCTGTCGCGGGCGCTAGGCCTACCCACGCAAGTGAGGTATCATTTTTATCGGGAGACTTGAGGGAACGCTGGGTGGAAGGAAATTCGTAGCTCCTCTCAGATTCCAGAACTTTCTGCCACAGAAATGTGAGGAACATGTGTTTTTTTAGCCAAATTTTGAGGTTTGCAAAGGATTCTGGGTAACAGAACCTGGTCCGAGCCCCACAAGTCACCCCTCCTTGGATTCCCCTAGGTCTCTAGTTTTCAGAAATGCACAGGTTTGGTAGGTTTCCCTAGGTGCCGGCTGAGCTAGAGGCCAAAATCTACAGGTAGGCACTTCGCAAAAAACACCTCTGTTTTCTCCCAAAATTTAGGATGTGTCCACGTTGCGCTTTGGGGTGTTTCCTGTCGCCGGCGCTAGGCCTACCCACGCAAGTGAGGTATCATTTTTATCGGGAGACTTGGGGGAACGCTGGGTGGAAGGAAATTTGTAGCTCCTCTCAGATTCCAGAACTTATTGCCACAGAAATGTGAGGAACATGTGTTTTTTTAGCCAAATTTTGAGGTTTGCAAAGGATTCTGGGTAACAGAACCTGGTCCGAGCCCCACAAGTCACCCCTCCTTGGATTCCCCTAGGTCTCTAGTTTTCAGAAATGCACAGGTTTGGTAGGTTTCCCTAGGTGCCGGCTGAGCTAGAGGCCAAAATCTACAGGTAGGCACTTCGCAAAAAACACCTCTGTTTTCTCCCAAAATTTAGGATGTGTCCACGTTGCGCTTTGGGGTGTTTCCTGTCGCCGGCGCTAGGCCTACCCACGCAAGTGAGGTATCATTTTTATCGGGAGACTTGGGGGAACGCTGGGTGGAAGGAAATTTGTAGCTCCTCTCAGATTCCAGAACTTATTGCCACAGAAATGTGAGGAACATGTGTTTTTTTAGCCAAATTTTGAGGTTTGCAAAGGATTCTGGGTAACAGAACCTGGTCCGAGCCCCTCAAGTCACCCCTCCTTGGATTCCCCTAGGTCTCTAGTTTTCAGAAATGCACAGGTTTGGTAGGTTTCCCTAGGTGCGGGCTGAGCTAGAGGCCAAAATCTACAGGTAGGCACTTCGCAAAAAACACCTCTGTTTTCTCCCAAAATTTAGGATGTGTCCACGTTGCGCTTTGGGGTGTTTCCTGTCGCCGGCGCTAGGCCTACCCACGCAAGTGAGGTATCATTTTTATCGGGAGACTTGGGGGAACGCTGGGTGGAAGGAAATTTGTAGCTCCTCTCAGATTCCAGAACTTTCTGCCACAGAAATGTGAGGAACATGTTTTTTTTTTGCCAAATTTTGAGGTTTGCAAAGGATTCTGGGTAACAGAACCTGGTCCGAGCCCCGCAAGTCACCCCTCCTTGGATTCCCCTAGGTCTCTAGTTTTCAGAAATGCACAGGTTTGGTAGGTTTCCCTAGGTGCCGGCTGAGCTGGAGGCCAAAATCTACAGGTAGGCACTTCGCAAAAAAAACACCTCTGTTTTTTTCCAAAATTTAGGATGTGTCCACGTTGCGCTTTGGGGTGTTTCCTGTCGCCGGCGCTAGGCCTACCCACGCAAGTGAGGTATCATTTTTATCGGGAGACTTGGGGGAACGCTGGGTGGAAGGAAATTTGTAGCTCCTCTCAGATTCCAGAACTTTCTGCCACAGAAATGTGAGGAACATGTGTTTTTTTAGCCAAATTTTGAGGTTTGCAAAGGATTCTGGGTAACAGAACCTGGTCCTAGCCCCGCAAGTCACCCCTCCTTGGATTCCCCTAGGTCTCTAGTTTTCAGTAATGCACAGGTTTGGTAGGTTTCCCTAGGTGCCGGCTGAGCTAGAGGCCAAAATCTACAGGTAGGCACTTCGCAAAAAACACCTCTGTTTTTTTCCAAAATTTAGGATGTGTCCACGTTGCGCTTTGGGGTGTTTCCTGTCGCCAGCGCTAGGCCTACCCACGCAAGTGAGGTATCATTTTTATCGGGAGACTTGGGGGAACGCTGGGTGGAAGGAAATTTGTAGCTCCTCTCAGATTCCAGAACTTTCTGCCACAAAAATGTGAGGGACATGTGTTTTTTTAGCCAAATTTTGAGGTTTACAAAGGATTCTGGGTAACAGAACCTGGTCCGAGCCCCGCAAGTCACCCCTCCTTGGATTCCCCTAGGTCTCTAGTTTTCAGAAATGCACAGGTTAGGTAGGTTTCCCTAGGTGCCGGCTGAGCTAGAGGCCAACATCTACAGGTAGGCACTTCGCAAAAAACACCTCTGTTTTTTTCCAAAATTTAGGATGTGTCCACGTTGCGCTTTGGGGTGTTTCCTGTCGCCAGCGCTAGGCCTACCCACGCAAGTGAGGTATCATTTTTATCGGGAGACTTGGGGGAACGCTGGGTGGAAGGAAATTTGTAGCTCCTCTCAGATTCCAGAACTTTCTGCCACAGAAATGTGAGGAACATATGTTTTTTTAGCCAAATTTTGAGGTTTGCAAAGGATTCTGGGTAACAGAACCTGGTCCGAGCCCCGCAAGTCACCCCTCCTTGGATTTCCCTAGGTCTCTAGTTTTCAGAAATGCACAGGTTTGTTAGGTTTCCCTAGGTGCCGGCTGAGCTAGAGGCCAAAATCTACAGGTAGGCACTTCGCAAAAAACACCTCTGTTTTCTCCCAAAATTTAGGATGTGTCCACGTTGCGCTTTGGGGTGTTTCCTGTCGCCGGCGCTAGGCCTACCCACGCAAGTGAGGTATCATTTTTATCGGGAGACTTGGGGGAACGCTGGGTGGAAGGAAATTTGTAGCTCCTCTCAGATTCCAGAACTTTCTGCCACAGAAATGTGAGGAACATGTGTTTTTTTGGCCAAATTTTGAGGTTTGCAAAGGATTCTGGGTAACAGAACCTGGTCCGAGCCCCGCAAGTCACCCCTCCTTGGATTCCCCTAGGTCTCTAGTTTTCAGAAATGCACAGGTTTGGTAGGTTTCCCTAGGTGCCGGCTGAGCTGGAGGCCAAAATCTACAGGTAGGCACTTCGCAAAAAAACCACCTCTGTTTTTTCCAAAATTTCGGATGTGTCCACGTTGCGCTTTGGGGTGTTTCCTGTCGCCGGCGCTAGGCCTACCCACGCAAGTGAGGTATCATTTTTATCGGGAGACTTGGGGGAACGCTGGGTGGAAGGAAATTTGTAGCTCCTCTCAGATTCCAGAACTTTCTGCCACAGAAATGTGAGGAACATGTGTTTTTTTAGCCAAATTTTGAGGTTTGCAAAGGATTCTGGGTAACAGAACCTGGTCCGAGCCCCGCAAGTCACCCCTCCTTGGATTCCCCTAGGTCTCTAGTTTTCAGTAATGCACAGGTTTGGTAGGTTTCCCTAGGTGCCGGCTGAGCTAGAGGCCAAAATCTACAGGTAGGCACTTCGCAAAAAACACCTCTGTTTTTTTCCAAAATTTAGGATGTGTCCACGTTGCGCTTTGGGGTGTTTCCTGTCGCCAGCGCTAGGCCTACCCACGCAAGTGAGGTATCATTTTTATCGGGAGACTTGGGGGAACGCTGGGTGGAAGGAAATTTGTAGCTCCTCTCAGATTCCAGAACTTTCTGCCACAAAAATGTGAGGGACATGTGTTTTTTTAGCCAAATTTTGAGGTTTCCAAAGGATTCTAGGTAACAGAACCTGGTCCGAGCCCCGCAAGTCACCCCTCCTTGGATTCCCCTAGGTCTCTAGTTTTCAGAAATGCACAGGTTTGGTAGGTTTCCCTAGGTGCCGGCTGAGCTAGAGGCCAAAATCTACAGGTAGGCACTTCGCAAAAAACACCTCTGTTTTCTCCCAAAATTTAGGATGTGTCCACGTTGCGCTTTGGGGTGTTTCCTGTCGCCGGCGCTAGGCCTACCCACGCAAGTGAGGTATCATTTTTATCGGGAGACTTGGGGGAACGCTGGGTGGAAGGAAATTTGTAGCTCCTCTCAGATTCCAGAACTTTCTGCCACAGAAATGTGAGGAACATGTGTTTTTTTAGCCAAATTTTGAGGTTTGCAAAGGATTCTGGGTAACAGAACCTGGTCCGAGCCCCGCAAGTCACCCCTCCTTGGATTCCCCTAGGTCTCTAGTTTTCAGAAATGCACAGGTTTGGTAGGTTTCCCTAGGTGCCGGCTGAGCTGGAGGCCAAAATCTACAGGTAGGCACTTCGCAAAAAAAACACCTCTGTTTTTTTCCAAAATTTAGGATGTGTCCACGTTGCGCTTTGGGGTGTTTCCTGTCGCTGGCGCTAGGCCTACCCACGCAAGTGAGGTATCATTTTTATCAGGAGACTTGGGGGAACGCTGGGTGGAAGGAAATTTGTAGCTCCTCTCAGATTCCAGAACTTTCTGCCACAGAAATGTGAGGAACATGTGTTTTTTTAGCCAAATTTTGAGGTTTGCAAAGGATTCTGGGTAACAGAACCTGGTCCGAGCCCCGCAAGTCACCCCTCCTTGGATTCCCCTAGGTCTCTAGTTTTCAGTAATGCACAGGTTTGGTAGGTTTCCCTAGGTGCCGGCTGAGCTAGAGGCCAAAATCTACAGGTAGGCACTTCGCAAAAAACACCTCTGTTTTTTTCCAAAATTTAGGATGTGTCCACGTTGCGCTTTGGGGTGTTTCCTGTCGCCAGCGCTAGGCCTACCCACGCAAGTGAGGTATCATTTTTATCGGGAGACTTGGGGGAATGCTGGGTGGAAGGAAATTTGTAGCTCCTCTCAGATTCCAGAACTTTCTGCCACAAAAATTTGAGGGACATGTGTTTTTTTAGCCAAATTTTGAGGTTTACAAAGGATTCTGGGTAACAGAACCTGGTCCGAGCCCCGCAAGTCACCCCTCCTTGGATTCCCCTAGGTCTCTAGTTTTCAGAAATGCACAGGTTAGGTAGGTTTCCCTAGGTGCCGGCTGAGCTAGAGGCCAAAATCTACAGGTAGGCACTTCGCAAAAAACACCTCTGTTTTTTTCCAAAATTTAGGATGTGTCCACGTTGCGCTTTGGGGCGTTTCCTGTCGCGGGCGCTAGGCCTACCCACGCAAGTGAGGTATCATTTTTATCGGGAGACTTGGGGGAACGCTGGGTGGAAGGAAATTTGTAGCTCCTCTCAGATTCCAGAACTTTCTGCCACAGAAATGTGAGGAACATGTGTTTTTTTTGCCACATTTTGAGGTTTGCAAAGGATTCTGGGTAACAGAACCTGGTCCGAGCCCCGCAAGTCACCCCTCCTTGGATTCCCGTAGGTCTCTAGTTTTCAGAAATGCACAGGTTTGGTAGGTTTCCCTAGGTGCCGGCTGAGCTAGAGGCCAAAATCTACAGGTAGGCACTTCGCAAAAAACACCTCTGTTTTCTCCCAAAATTTAGGATGTGTCCACGTTGCGCTTTGGGGGGTTTCCTGTCGCCGGCGCTAGGCCTACCCACGCAAGTGAGGTATCATTTTTATCGGGAGACTTGAGGGAACGCTGGGTGGAAGGAAATTCGTAGCTCCTCTCAGATTCCAGAACTTTCTGCCACAGAAATGTGAGGAACATGTGTTTTTTTAGCCAAATTTTGAGGTTTGCAAAGGATTCTGGGTAACAGAACCTGGTCCGAGCCCCACAAGTCACCCCTCCTTGGATTCCCCTAGGTCTCTAGTTTTCAGAAATGCACAGGTTTGGTAGGTTTCCCTAGGTGCCGGCTGAGCTAGAGGCCAAAATCTACAGGTAGGCACTTTGCAAAAAACACCTCTGTTTTTTTCCAAAATTTAGGATGTGTCCACGTTGCGCTTTGGGGCGTTTCCTGTCGCGGGCGCTAGGCCTACCCTCGCAAGTGAGGTATCATTTTTATCGGGAGACTTAGGGGAACGCTGGGTGGAAGGAAATTTGTAGCTCCTCTCAGATTCAAGAACTTTCTGCCACAGAAATGTGGGGAACATGTGTTTTTTTAGCCAAATTTTGAGGTTTGCAAAGGATTCTGGGTAACAGAACCTGGGCCGAGCCACGCAAGTCACCCCTCCTTGGATTCCCGTAGGTCTCTAGTTTTCAGAAATGCACAGGTTTGGTAGGTTTCCCTAGGTGCCGGCTGAGCTAGAGGCCAAAATCTACAGGTAGGCACTTCGCAAAAAACACCTCTGTTTTCTCCCAAAATTTAGGATGTGTCCACGTTGCGCTTTGGGGGGTTTCCTGTCGCCGGCGCTAGGCCTACCCACGCAAGTGAGGTATCATTTTTATCGGGAGACTTGAGGGAACGCTGGGTGGAAGGAAATTCGTAGCTCCTCTCAGATTCCAGAACTTTCTGCCACAGAAATGTGAGGAACATGTGTTTTTTTAGCCAAATTTTGAGGTTTGCAAAGGATTCTGGGTAACAGAACCTGGTCCGAGCCCCACAAGTCACCCCTCCTTGGATTCCCCTAGGTCTCTAGTTTTCAGAAATGCACAGGTTTGGTAGGTTTCCCTAGGTGCCGGCTGAGCTAGAGGCCAAAATCTACAGGTAGGCACTTCGCAAAAAACACCTCTGTTTTCTCCCAAAATTTAGGATGTGTCCACGTTGCGCTTTGGGGTGTTTCCTGTCGCCGGCGCTAGGCCTACCCACGCAAGTGAGGTATCATTTTTATCGGGAGACTTGGGGGAACGCTGGGTGGAAGGAAATTTGTAGCTCCTCTCAGATTCCAGAACTTATTGCCACAGAAATGTGAGGAACATGTGTTTTTTTAGCCAAATTTTGAGGTTTGCAAAGGATTCTGGGTAACAGAACCTGGTCCGAGCCCCACAAGTCACCCCTCCTTGGATTCCCCTAGGTCTCTAGTTTTCAGAAATGCACAGGTTTGGTAGGTTTCCCTAGGTGCCGGCTGAGCTAGAGGCCAAAATCTACAGGTAGGCACTTCGCAAAAAACACCTCTGTTTTCTCCCAAAATTTAGGATGTGTCCACGTTGCGCTTTGGGGTGTTTCCTGTCGCCGGCGCTAGGCCTACCCACGCAAGTGAGGTATCATTTTTATCGGGAGACTTGGGGGAACGCTGGGTGGAAGGAAATTTGTAGCTCCTCTCAGATTCCAGAACTTATTGCCACAGAAATGTGAGGAACATGTGTTTTTTTAGCCAAATTTTGAGGTTTGCAAAGGATTCTGGGTAACAGAACCTGGTCCGAGCCCCACAAGTCACCCCTCCTTGGATTCCCCTAGGTCTCTAGTTTTCAGAAATGCACAGGTTTGGTAGGTTTCCCTAGGTGCCGGCTGAGCTAGAGGCCAAAATCTACAGGTAGGCACTTCGCAAAAAACACCTCTGTTTTCTCCCAAAATTTAGGATGTGTCCACGTTGCGCTTTGGGGTGTTTCCTGTCGCCGGCGCTAGGCCTACCCACGCAAGTGAGGTATCATTTTTATCGGGAGACTTGGGGGAACGCTGGGTGGAAGGAAATTTGTAGCTCCTCTCAGATTCCAGAACTTTCTGCCACAGAAATGTGAGGAACATGTTTTTTTTTTGCCAAATTTTGAGGTTTGCAAAGGATTCTGGGTAACAGAACCTGGTCCGAGCCCCGCAAGTCACCCCTCCTTGGATTCCCCTAGGTCTCTAGTTTTCAGAAATGCACAGGTTTGGTAGGTTTCCCTAGGTGCCGGCTGAGCTGGAGGCCAAAATCTACAGGTAGGCACTTCGCAAAAAAAACACCTCTGTTTTTTTCCAAAATTTAGGATGTGTCCATGTTGCGCTTTGGGGTGTTTCCTGTCGCCGGCGCTAGGCCTACCCACGCAAGTGAGGTATCATTTTTATCGGGAGACTTGGGGGAACGCTGGGTGGAAGGAAATTTGTAGCTCCTCTCAGATTCCAGAACTTTCTGCCACAGAAATGTGAGGAACATGTTTTTTTTTTGCCAAATTTTGAGGTTTGCAAAGGATTCTGGGTAACAGAACCTGGTCCGAGCCCCGCAAGTCACCCCTCCTTGGATTCCCCTAGGTCTCTAGTTTTCAGTAATGCACAGGTTTGGTAGGTTTCCCTAGGTGCCGGCTGAGCTAGAGGCCAAAATCTACAGGTAGGCACTTCGCAAAAAACACCTCTGTTTTTTTCCAAAATTTAGGATGTGTCCACGTTGCGCTTTGGGGTGTTTCCTGTCGCCAGCGCTAGGCCTACCCACGCAAGTGAGGTATCATTTTTGTCGGGAGACTTGGGGGAACGCTGGGTGGAAGGAAATTTGTAGCTCCTCTCAGATTCCAGAACTTTCTGCCACAAAAATGTGAGGGACATGTGTTTTTTTAGCCAAATTTTGAGGTTTACAAAGGATTCTGGGTAACAGAACCTGGTCCGAGCCCCGCAAGTCACCCCTCCTTGGATTCCCCTAGGTCTCTAGTTTTCAGAAATGCACAGGTTAGGTAGGTTTCCCTAGGTGCCGGCTGAGCTAGAGGCCAAAATCTACAGGTAGGCACTTCGCAAAAAACACCTCTGTTTTTTTCCAAAATTTAGGATGTGTCCACGTTGCGCTTTGGGGTGTTTCCTGTCGCCAGCGCTAGGCCTACCCACGCAAGTGAGGTATCATTTTTATCGGGAGACTTGGGGGAACGCTGGGTGGAAGGAAATTTGTAGCTCCTCTCAGATTCCAGAACTTTCTGCCACAGAAATGTGAGGAACATATGTTTTTTTAGCCAAATTTTGAGGTTTGCAAAGGATTCTGGGTAACAGAACCTGGTCCGAGCCCCGCAAGTCACCCCTCCTTGGATTTCCCTAGGTCTCTAGTTTTCAGAAATGCACAGGTTTGTTAGGTTTCCCTAGGTGCCGGCTGAGCTAGAGGCCAAAATCTACAGGTAGGCACTTCGAAAAAAACACCTCTGTTTTCTCCCAAAATTTAGGATGTGTCCACGTTGCGCTTTGGGGTGTTTCCTGTCGCCGGCGCTAGGCCTACCCACGCAAGTGAGGTATCATTTTTATCGGGAGACTTGGGGGAACGCTGGGTGGAAGGAAATTTGTAGCTCCTCTCAGATTCCAGAACTTTCTGCCACAGAAATGTGAGGAACATGTGTTTTTTTGGCCAAATTTTGAGGTTTGCAAAGGATTCTGGGTAACAGAACCTGGTCCGAGCCCCGCAAGTCACCCCTCCTTGGATTCCCCTAGGTCTCTAGTTTTCAGAAATGCACAGGTTTGGTAGGTTTCCCTAGGTGCCGGCTGAGCTGGAGGCCAAAATCTACAGGTAGGCACTTCGCAAAAAAACCACCTCTGTTTTTTTCCAAAATTTAGGATGTGTCCACGTTGCGCTTTGGGGTGTTTCCTGTCGCCGGCGCTAGGCCTACCCACGCAAGTGAGGTATCATTTTTATCGGGAGACTTGGGGGAACGCTGGGTGGAAGGAAATTTGTAGCTCCTCTCAGATTCCAGAACTTTCTGCCACAGAAATGTGAGGGACATGTGTTTTTTTAGCCAAATTTTGAGGTTTGCAAAGGATTCTGGGTAACAGAACCTGGTCCGAGCCCCGCAAGTCACCCCTCCTTGGATTCCCCTAGGACTCTAGTTTTCAGAAATGCACAGGTTTGGTAGGTTTCCCTAGGTGCCGGCTGAGCTGGAGGCCAAAATCTACAGGTAGGCACTTCGCAAAAAACACCTCTGTTTTCTCCCAAAATTTAGGATGTGTCCATGTTGCGCTTTGGGGTGTTTCCTGTCGCCGGCGCTAGGCCTACCCACGCAAGTGAGGTATCATTTTTATCGGGAGACTTGGGGGAACGCTGGGTGGAAGGAAATTTGTAGCTCCTCTCAGATTCCAGAACTTTCTGCCACAGAAATGTGAGGAACATGTTTTTTTTTTGCCAAATTTTGAGGTTTGCAAAGGATTCTGGGTAACAGAACCTGGTCCGAGCCCCGCAAGTCACCCCTCCTTGGATTCCCCTAGGTCTCTAGTTTTCAGAAATGCACAGGTTTGGTAGGTTTCCCTAGGTGCCGGCTGAGCTGGAGGCCAAAATCTACAGGTAGGCACTTCGCAAAAAAAACACCTCTGTTTTTTTCCAAAATTTAGGATGTGTCCACGTTGCGCTTTGGGGTGTTTCCTGTCGCCGGCGCTAGGCCTACCCACGCAAGTGAGGTATCATTTTTATCGGGAGACTTGGGGGAACGCTGGGTGGAAGGAAATTTGTAGCTCCTCTCAGATTCCAGAACTTTCTGCCACAGAAATGTGAGGAACATGTGTTTTTTTAGCCAAATTTTGAGGTTTGCAAAGGATTCTGGGTAACAGAACCTGGTCCGAGCCCCGCAAGTCACCCCTCCTTGGATTCCCCTAGGTCTCTAGTTTTCAGTAATGCACAGGTTTGGTAGGTTTCCCTAGGTGCCGGCTGAGCTAGAGGCCAAAATCTACAGGTAGGCACTTCGCAAAAAACACCTCTGTTTTTTTCCAAAATTTAGGATGTGTCCACGTTGCGCTTTGGGGTGTTTCCTGTCGCCAGCGCTAGGCCTACCCACGCAAGTGAGGTATCATTTTTATCGGGAGACTTGGGGGAACGCTGGGTGGAAGGAAATTTGTAGCTCCTCTCAGATTCCAGAACTTTCTGCCACAAAAATGTGAGGGACATGTGTTTTTTTAGCCAAATTTTGAGGTTTACAAAGGATTCTGGGTAACAGAACCTGGTCCGAGCCCCGCAAGTCACCCCTCCTTGGATTCCCCTAGGTCTCTAGTTTTCAGAAATGCACAGGTTAGGTAGGTTTCCCTAGGTGCCGGCTGAGCTAGAGGCCAAAATCTACAGGTAGGCACTTCGCAAAAAACACCTCTGTTTTTTTCCAAAATTTAGGATGTGTCCACGTTGCGCTTTGGGGTGTTTCCTGTCGCCAGCGCTAGGCCTACCCACGCAAGTGAGGTATCATTTTTATCGGGAGACTTGGGGGAACGCTGGGTGGAAGGAAATTTGTAGCTCCTCTCAGATTCCAGAACTTTCTGCCACAGAAATGTGAGGAACATATGTTTTTTTAGCCAAATTTTGAGGTTTGCAAAGGATTCTGGGTAACAGAACCTGGTCCGAGCCCCGCAAGTCACCCCTCCTTGGATTTCCCTAGGTCTCTAGTTTTCAGAAATGCACAGGTTTGTTAGGTTTCCCTAGGTGCCGGCTGAGCTAGAGGCCAAAATCTACAGGTAGGCACTTCGCAAAAAACACCTCTGTTTTCTCCCAAAATTTAGGATGTGTCCACGTTGCGCTTTGGGGTGTTTCCTGTCGCCGGCGCTAGGCCTACCCACGCAAGTGAGGTATCATTTTTATCGGGAGACTTGGGGGAACGCTGGGTGGAAGGAAATTTGTAGCTCTTCTCAGATTCCAGAACTTTCTGCCACAGAAATGTGAGGAACATGTGTTTTTTTGGCCAAATTTTGAGGTTTGCAAAGGATTCTGGGTAACAGAACCTGGTCCGAGCCCCGCAAGTCACCCCTCCTTGGATTCCCCTAGGTCTCTAGTTTTCAAAAATGCACAGGTTTGGTAGGTTTCCCTAGGTGCCGGCTGAGCTGGAGGCCAAAATCTACAGGTAGGCACTTCGCAAAAAAACCACCTCTGTTTTTTTCCAAAATTTAGGATGTGTCCACGTTGCGCTTTGGGGCGTTTCCTGTCGCGGGCGCTAGGCCTACCCACGCAAGTGAGGTATCATTTTTATCGGGAGACTTGAGGGAACGCTGGGTGGAAGGAAATTCGTAGCTCCTCTCAGATTCCAGAACTTTCTGCCACAGAAATGTGAGGAACATGTGTTTTTTTAGCCAAATTTTGAGGTTTGCAAAGGATTCTGGGTAACAGAACCTGGTCCGAGCCCCACAAGTCACCCCTCCTTGGATTCCCCTAGGTCTCTAGTTTTCAGAAATGCACAGGTTTGGTAGGTTTCCCTAGGTGCCGGCTGAGCTAGAGGCCAAAATCTACAGGTAGGCACTTCGCAAAAAACACCTCTGTTTTCTCCCAAAATTTAGGATGTGTCCACGTTGCGCTTTGGGGTGTTTCCTGTCGCCGGCGCTAGGCCTACCCACGCAAGTGAGGTATCATTTTTATCGGGAGACTTGGGGGAACGCTGGGTGGAAGGAAATTTGTAGCTCCTCTCAGATTCCAGAACTTATTGCCACAGAAATGTGAGGAACATGTGTTTTTTTAGCCAAATTTTGAGGTTTGCAAAGGATTCTGGGTAACAGAACCTGGTCCGAGCCCCACAAGTCACCCCTCCTTGGATTCCCCTAGGTCTCTAGTTTTCAGAAATGCACAGGTTTGGTAGGTTTCCCTAGGTGCCGGCTGAGCTAGAGGCCAAAATCTACAGGTAGGCACTTCGCAAAAAACACCTCTGTTTTCTCCCAAAATTTAGGATGTGTCCACGTTGCGCTTTGGGGTGTTTCCTGTCGCCGGCGCTAGGCCTACCCACGCAAGTGAGGTATCATTTTTATCGGGAGACTTGGGGGAACGCTGGGTGGAAGGAAATTTGTAGCTCCTCTCAGATTCCAGAACTTATTGCCACAGAAATGTGAGGAACATGTGTTTTTTTAGCCAAATTTTGAGGTTTGCAAAGGATTCTGGGTAACAGAACCTGGTCCGAGCCCCTCAAGTCACCCCTCCTTGGATTCCCCTAGGTCTCTAGTTTTCAGAAATGCACAGGTTTGGTAGGTTTCCCTAGGTGCCGGCTGAGCTAGAGGCCAAAATCTACAGGTAGGCACTTCGCAAAAAACACCTCTGTTTTCTCCCAAAATTTAGGATGTGTCCACGTTGCGCTTTGGGGTGTTTCCTGTCGCCGGCGCTAGGCCTACCCACGCAAGTGAGGTATCATTTTTATCGGGAGACTTGGGGGAACGCTGGGTGGAAGGAAATTTGTAGCTCCTCTCAGATTCCAGAACTTTCTGCCACAGAAATGTGAGGAACATGTTTTTTTTTTGCCAAATTTTGAGGTTTGCAAAGGATTCTGGGTAACAGAACCTGGTCCGAGCCCCGCAAGTCACCCCTCCTTGGATTCCCCTAGGTCTCTAGTTTTCAGAAATGCACAGGTTTGGTAGGTTTCCCTAGGTGCCGGCTGAGCTGGAGGCCAAAATCTACAGGTAGGCACTTCGCAAAAAAAACACCTCTGTTTTTTTCCAAAATTTAGGATGTGTCCACGTTGCGCTTTGGGGTGTTTCCTGTCGCCGGCGCTAGGCCTACCCACGCAAGTGAGGTATCATTTTTATCGGGAGACTTGGGGGAACGCTGGGTGGAAGGAAATTTGTAGCTCCTCTCAGATTCCAGAACTTTCTGCCACAGAAATGTGAGGAACATGTGTTTTTTTAGCCAAATTTTGAGGTTTGCAAAGGATTCTGGGTAACAGAACCTGGTCCTAGCCCCGCAAGTCACCCCTCCTTGGATTCCCCTAGGTCTCTAGTTTTCAGTAATGCACAGGTTTGGTAGGTTTCCCTAGGTGCCGGCTGAGCTAGAGGCCAAAATCTACAGGTAGGCACTTCGCAAAAAACACCTCTGTTTTTTTCCAAAATTTAGGATGTGTCCACGTTGCGCTTTGGGGTGTTTCCTGTCGCCAGCGCTAGGCCTACCCACGCAAGTGAGGTATCATTTTTATCGGGAGACTTGGGGGAACGCTGGGTGGAAGGAAATTTGTAGCTCCTCTCAGATTCCAGAACTTTCTGCCACAAAAATGTGAGGGACATGTGTTTTTTTAGCCAAATTTTGAGGTTTACAAAGGATTCTGGGTAACAGAACCTGGTCCGAGCCCCGCAAGTCACCCCTCCTTGGATTCCCCTAGGTCTCTAGTTTTCAGAAATGCACAGGTTAGGTAGGTTTCCCTAGGTGCCGGCTGAGCTAGAGGCCAACATCTACAGGTAGGCACTTCGCAAAAAACACCTCTGTTTTTTTCCAAAATTTAGGATGTGTCCACGTTGCGCTTTGGGGTGTTTCCTGTCGCCAGCGCTAGGCCTACCCACGCAAGTGAGGTATCATTTTTATCGGGAGACTTGGGGGAACGCTGGGTGGAAGGAAATTTGTAGCTCCTCTCAGATTCCAGAACTTTCTGCCACAGAAATGTGAGGAACATATGTTTTTTTAGCCAAATTTTGAGGTTTGCAAAGGATTCTGGGTAACAGAACCTGGTCCGAGCCCCGCAAGTCACCCCTCCTTGGATTTCCCTAGGTCTCTAGTTTTCAGAAATGCACAGGTTTGTTAGGTTTCCCTAGGTGCCGGCTGAGCTAGAGGCCAAAATCTACAGGTAGGCACTTCGCAAAAAACACCTCTGTTTTCTCCCAAAATTTAGGATGTGTCCACGTTGCGCTTTGGGGTGTTTCCTGTCGCCGGCGCTAGGCCTACCCACGCAAGTGAGGTATCATTTTTATCGGGAGACTTGGGGGAACGCTGGGTGGAAGGAAATTTGTAGCTCCTCTCAGATTCCAGAACTTTCTGCCACAGAAATGTGAGGAACATGTGTTTTTTTGGCCAAATTTTGAGGTTTGCAAAGGATTCTGGGTAACAGAACCTGGTCCGAGCCCCGCAAGTCACCCCTCCTTGGATTCCCCTAGGTCTCTAGTTTTCAGAAATGCACAGGTTTGGTAGGTTTCCCTAGGTGCCGGCTGAGCTGGAGGCCAAAATCTACAGGTAGGCACTTCGCAAAAAAACCACCTCTGTTTTTTCCAAAATTTCGGATGTGTCCACGTTGCGCTTTGGGGTGTTTCCTGTCGCCGGCGCTAGGCCTACCCACGCAAGTGAGGTATCATTTTTATCGGGAGACTTGGGGGAACGCTGGGTGGAAGGAAATTTGTAGCTCCTCTCAGATTCCAGAACTTTCTGCCACAGAAATGTGAGGAACATGTGTTTTTTTAGCCAAATTTTGAGGTTTGCAAAGGATTCTGGGTAACAGAACCTGGTCCGAGCCCCGCAAGTCACCCCTCCTTGGATTCCCCTAGGTCTCTAGTTTTCAGTAATGCACAGGTTTGGTAGGTTTCCCTAGGTGCCGGCTGAGCTAGAGGCCAAAATCTACAGGTAGGCACTTCGCAAAAAACACCTCTGTTTTTTTCCAAAATTTAGGATGTGTCCACGTTGCGCTTTGGGGTGTTTCCTGTCGCCAGCGCTAGGCCTACCCACGCAAGTGAGGTATCATTTTTATCGGGAGACTTGGGGGAACGCTGGGTGGAAGGAAATTTGTAGCTCCTCTCAGATTCCAGAACTTTCTGCCACAAAAATGTGAGGGACATGTGTTTTTTTAGCCAAATTTTGAGGTTTCCAAAGGATTCTAGGTAACAGAACCTGGTCCGAGCCCCGCAAGTCACCCCTCCTTGGATTCCCCTAGGTCTCTAGTTTTCAGAAATGCACAGGTTTGGTAGGTTTCCCTAGGTGCCGGCTGAGCTAGAGGCCAAAATCTACAGGTAGGCACTTCGCAAAAAACACCTCTGTTTTCTCCCAAAATTTAGGATGTGTCCACGTTGCGCTTTGGGGTGTTTCCTGTCGCCGGCGCTAGGCCTACCCACGCAAGTGAGGTATCATTTTTATCGGGAGACTTGGGGGAACGCTGGGTGGAAGGAAATTTGTAGCTCCTCTCAGATTCCAGAACTTTCTGCCACAGAAATGTGAGGAACATGTGTTTTTTTAGCCAAATTTTGAGGTTTGCAAAGGATTCTGGGTAACAGAACCTGGTCCGAGCCCCGCAAGTCACCCCTCCTTGGATTCCCCTAGGTCTCTAGTTTTCAGAAATGCACAGGTTTGGTAGGTTTCCCTAGGTGCCGGCTGAGCTGGAGGCCAAAATCTACAGGTAGGCACTTCGCAAAAAAAACACCTCTGTTTTTTTCCAAAATTTAGGATGTGTCCACGTTGCGCTTTGGGGTGTTTCCTGTCGCTGGCGCTAGGCCTACCCACGCAAGTGAGGTATCATTTTTATCAGGAGACTTGGGGGAACGCTGGGTGGAAGGAAATTTGTAGCTCCTCTCAGATTCCAGAACTTTCTGCCACAGAAATGTGAGGAACATGTGTTTTTTTAGCCAAATTTTGAGGTTTGCAAAGGATTCTGGGTAACAGAACCTGGTCCGAGCCCCGCAAGTCACCCCTCCTTGGATTCCCCTAGGTCTCTAGTTTTCAGTAATGCACAGGTTTGGTAGGTTTCCCTAGGTGCCGGCTGAGCTAGAGGCCAAAATCTACAGGTAGGCACTTCGCAAAAAACACCTCTGTTTTTTTCCAAAATTTAGGATGTGTCCACGTTGCGCTTTGGGGTGTTTCCTGTCGCCAGCGCTAGGCCTACCCACGCAAGTGAGGTATCATTTTTATCGGGAGACTTGGGGGAACGCTGGGTGGAAGGAAATTTGTAGCTCCTCTCAGATTCCAGAACTTTCTGCCACAAAAATTTGAGGGACATGTGTTTTTTTAGCCAAATTTTGAGGTTTACAAAGGATTCTGGGTAACAGAACCTGGTCCGAGCCCCGCAAGTCACCCCTCCTTGGATTCCCCTAGGTCTCTAGTTTTCAGAAATGCACAGGTTAGGTAGGTTTCCCTAGGTGCCGGCTGAGCTAGAGGCCAAAATCTACAGGTAGGCACTTCGCAAAAAACACCTCTGTTTTTTTCCAAAATTTAGGATGTGTCCACGTTGCGCTTTGGGGCGTTTCCTGTCGCGGGCGCTAGGCCTACCCACGCAAGTGAGGTATCATTTTTATCGGGAGACTTGGGGGAACGCTGGGTGGAAGGAAATTTGTAGCTCCTCTCAGATTCCAGAACTTTCTGCCACAGAAATGTGAGGAACATGTGTTTTTTTTGCCACATTTTGAGGTTTGCAAAGGATTCTGGGTAACAGAACCTGGTCCGAGCCCCGCAAGTCACCCCTCCTTGGATTCCCGTAGGTCTCTAGTTTCAGAAATGCACAGGTTTGGTAGGTTTCCCTAGGTGCTGGCTGAGCTAGAGGCCAAAATCTACAGGTAGGCACTTCGCAAAAAACACCTCTGTTTTTTCCCAAAATTTAGGATGTGTCCACGTTGCGCTTTGGGGTGTTTCCTGTCGCCGGCGCTAGGCCTACCCACGCAAGTGAGGTATCATTTTTATCGGGAGACTTGGGGGAACGCTGGGTGGAAGGAAATTTGTAGCTCCTCTCAGATTCCAGAACTTATTGCCACAGAAATGTGAGGAACATGTGTTTTTTTAGCCAAATTTTGAGGTTTGCAAAGGATTCTGGGTAACAGAACCTGGTCCGAGCCCCACAAGTCACCCCTCCTTGGATTCCCCTAGGTCTCTAGTTTTCAGAAATGCACAGGTTTGGTAGGTTTCCCTAGGTGCCGGCTGAGCTAGAGGCCAAAATCTACAGGTAGGCACTTCGCAAAAAACACCTCTGTTTTCTCCCAAAATTTAGGATGTGTCCACGTTGCGCTTTGGGGTGTTTCCTGTCGCCGGCGCTAGGCCTACCCACGCAAGTGAGGTATCATTTTTATCGGGAGACTTGGGGGAACGCTGGGTGGAAGGAAATTTGTAGCTCCTCTCAGATTCCAGAACTTTCTGCCACAGAAATGTTAAGAACATGTGTTTTTTTAGCCAAATTTTGAGGTTTGCAAAGGATTCTGGGTAACAGAACCTGGTCCGAGCCCCGCAAGTCACCCCTCCTTGGATTCCCCTAGGTCTCTAGTTTTCAGAAATGCACAGGTTTGGTAGGTTTCCCTAGGTGCCGGCTGAGCTAGAGGCCAAAATCTATAGGTAGGCACTTCGCAAAAAACACCTCTGTTTTTTTCCAAAATTTAGGATGTGTCCACGTTGCGCTTTGGGGCGTTTCCTGTCGCGGGCGCTAGGCCTACCCACACAAGTGAGGTATCATTTTTATCGGGAGACTAGGGGGAACATAGATTAGCAAAACAAGTGCTATTGCCCCTTGTCTTTCTCTACATTTTTTCCTTCCAAATATAGGAGAGTGTGTAAAAAAGACATCTATTTGAGAAATTCCCTTTAATTCACATGCTTGTATGGTCACCCCGGAATTCAGAGATGTGCAAATAACCACTGCTCCTCAGCACCTTATCTTGTGCCCTTTTTGGAAATGCAAAGGTTTTCTTGATAGCAATTTTTTACTCTTTATATTTCAGCAAATGAATTGCTGTATACCCGGTATAGAATGAAAACGCACTGCAGGGTGCAGCTCATTTATTGGCTCTGGGTTCCTCGGGTTCTTGATGAACCTACAAGCCCTATATATCCCCGCAACCAGAGGAGTCCAGTAGACGTAACAGTATATTGCTTTCCATAATCTGACATTGCAGGGAAAAGTTACAGAGTAAAACGTAGAGAAAAATTTATGTTTTTTTCACCTCAATTTGAATATTTTTCTTTTTCAGCTGTTATTTTCTGTAGGAAACCCTTGTAGGATCTACACAAACGACCCCTTGCTGAATTCAGAATTTTGTCTACTTTTCAGAAATGGTTAGGTTTCTGGGATCCAGCATTGGTTTCATGCCCATTCCTGTCACTGACTGGAAGGAGGCTGAAAGCACAAAAAATTGCAAAAATGGGGTATGCCCCAGTAAAATGCCAAAATTGTGTTGAAAAATTGGGTTTTCTGATTCAAGTCTGCCTGTTCCTGAAAGCTAGGAAGCTGCTGAGTTTAGCACTGCAAACCCTTTGTTGATGCCATTTTTAGGGGGAAATCCACAAGCCTTCTTCTGCAGCCACTTTTTCAATTTTTTTTGAAAAAAACGAAATTTTCACTGTATTTTGGCCAATTTCTTGGCCTCCTTCAAGGGAACCCACAAAGTCTGGGTACCTCTAGAATCCCTAGGATGTTGGAAAAAAAGGACGCAAATTTGGCTTGGTTAGCTTATGTGGACAAAAAGTTATGAGGGCCTAAGCGCGAACTGCCCCAAATAGGCAAAAAAAGGCCTGGCACAGGAGGGGGAAAAGGCCTGGCAGCGAAGGGGTTAATGGTGGTTTGTTATTGTACTGTGTAAAAGCCTAAATACAGGTATTGTGTTATCTGGAGTCCCAAAGATTTCTGTAGTAGGCAAGGGTTTTCTTATTAGTCACCCAGTGTAACAATCCCTGGGGTAGAAGGTTTTCAGTTAAATAATGTTTGTTACCCTTCCTTATAGGTTGTATAATTATTTGCAAGCTCTACTTTTGGTTAAATTTGCAATGTTTTGATGGTATGCCTAACGATTGCCTTGTTGGGAAGATCAAGCGTGATACAGTAGGACTGAGTTTGTCATGGTGACAAGCCAATGATAAAGGCCATAGGCATGATTGTTTCACATGAAAAGTTATGCTGATGCCATACATCTGATCTGTTTATTATGAAACATTGTGACAAAGGTAGTAGGCCTAACGCATTATGTGAAAACACAGTAAATTCAATACACCTTTGAAGTTGGATTGTTATTATGCCTATAGATATTTGTTACATAGGATCTCACAAATCACTTTAGTAGGTAAGGATTTTGGGGTTGGCCATCCTATATACAAATCTTGGAGGTATATGTTTCTTATTATGATAATCTTTGCCAGCTTCTCATAGGAAGAACTTTCGGATTTAATTCTCTGAGAGGTACCAAAATCAAAGCAGTTGTACAAAGTATATACATATATACCTACACATACATTCATACACATACAGAGTGGGTCTTTAGGTTAGGTCAGTGGTCTTCTGCCCCAGACAGCATACAGCATAGGGTAATAGGTCAGTTCAGTTCACTCACTGGTTCTCTTGCACTGTGAATAACCACATTTCTTTCTGATCACACATGCACATCTGCCTGAAAATGAGTGTGCTTCAATTCCAGGAATGGTGGGCCAGCCCTACAATTTTCAAGCCTCCTTTTAGACGCCCCTTTTAATTTCTTTCCTATTTATTTGTGTTTTGGGGAGCACATCCTAGAGATCCCCAGGAAGTGCAATGGGGCACATGCTTGCCTCTTCAGCTGCAGTTCGTGGCATCCCATTTGGCCACAGCTTCTAAAATGGACAGCCATCTTGGAATGCAGTGACCATAGTGTATCACTGTTTTACACTTACTTACAAGATGGCTACTATGTATAGAACCATTATGCCAGTCACCTTGAATCTGCACAGCATTTAAACACATGCACAATACTATTCCAAAATATCCACCCAGTGTTTCCTTAGCGATCATTGGCGATTTGCATCTTACATAGTGTATCATTGATTTACTTCTCTTAGGTGGTGAATGGATTGCTTCTAAACTTGCCAACCATGATGGAGCTTTAATACAATGGTGCACTACGTCGGTACGATTCAAAGATTTCTGTCTGCTGATATATAAAAAAACAATTTTTATTACAAGAGTATGCTTGCCATGTTTAGGCAGTAGCACTTTTTATTTTTTCTACTTTTATTCTTTTAATGTATCTTACATATGTTTTTGAGTTTGTGTGTTTATTTTATTGTGAATCGATAAGTGGGCAAATGCAAGAATGAGTCCTTGGCTGAATGAATTAATGCATGGATGCATGTGTGATTGACAAGGTAAATATGTGAATATATGACTTATTGAGTGCCTAGGTTCACAAGTCACTTCAGAGGTAGTTTAAGTTATGAGGCAGATTATTGCCAATGGAAAAACCTGTTGTTTAATTGTGGTTGAAGGGCTACGTAGGCCGCCCACTTTATCAAGTACACTTAAATATGATTTTGTAGTTACATCCCTACAGAAGTGAGTGAGGTAATGAGGTGTAAGATTCCCCATATCAAACATCTTAAGAAGTAGAGAAGAAAGGATGGGAGAAAGGTGCAGTGAGATGCAGTTTGAAGCTTGGAATAAGACACTAGCTGACCTAACCAAAGGAAACAAATGGAAGAGCTAAGTTAACAGGCCTGTAGCATTCTCAGGGCTGGACCAAGTACAACCAAACTAGACCAAACATGTCCAAGTAGGATGTGCTAGCTAGGCAAGATTCCAGGAAGTGGTAAGTTTTAAATTCAGCCTAGGAAATTATAATGTACATTCTGGAAAGAAACTTCATTTGAAGTTACTTCTGATGTTTTGTTGGAGATTAGCTGGGGAAGCCAAGAGCAGACACTTAAACAAATCTTTATATGTTTCTAAAACCTTTTGTCAGTGACATCAGATTGCAGTCTTATGTGGTAAACAAAAGGTTTTCACATGGGCTTTGATTTGGAAATCATATATGATAAATGCAAACTTCCCTGTTGTTTGAGAAAAACTGAGGCTTTTGTCAGCCTGTTTTGCACTAGAGTGATTAAATACACAAATTTAAAAAATAAGAATGCATTAAGTAGTATGATGTCATGCCCCTTTCTGAAAACACAGAGATGTTAAATGTAAAAACTACTAAACAAAATCAACCTTCTTTATCTATCTAATGTGGCGTGTTGATTTTCTACAAAGGGGTTTAATTTTAGGTTTAACTTTCCTTATCATTGGTTGGCTCCAATCTCACTCTTGCTTCCTAGTGGTCAGTGCTGCCTCTTTCTCCTCATCTCCGGCTTCCTCCTTGGCCTCAGTGTTCACCTTGCCATGGAGCATGGACCAAGTATAGCTTCCTGTGGCTAGTGTCCTTCCCCCATCATCCTCCTTCTTGTTGCTTGTTTTTATCAGCTAGTTAGAGTAGCATCCATTGGGATTGCTGAGAATCTAAATATGTTGGCTCTTGCCCACGGAGTGCTTTTGAGAAGCAGACAGTATAATATTATGTGAGGCACATGAGAGGTGAATACAGAAAAGATGAGCAATAGCCGGAGATGTGAAATAAGGATAGTGTTGTCTTGTAGGTTAACATCACACTAAGGGCAAAATGTCTTTCGGTCGCAGGGCTCACAGGGTTTATGAGAGTTGTACTTTTAGAAAGAGGCAAAACAAGTATACTATAATGCTGCTTTGTGTAAGTACCAAACACCATCAAAGCATTAACAAAGACTTCAGAACATATATGAGGCAGAGCTGGATTCAACAGCTGTAAAGGCAAATCTTGTACAAAATGCAATAACGCACCCAGTGCCTAAATCAATCCTACAGAGCGAGAAAACAAATCTTATCCAAACTGAGCCAAAGCCTCACAGTAACCTGAATTGTTATAAATCGGGGTTTTTCCAATGCCAATGTGAAGCAATGTATAAAAAAGAGTTATTTCAAAACAACATTGAGGAGCCTGTGCAGTACTGATATGTGCCTGCCTGTAGTGGTACTTTGACAGCAGTGCATGCTGAAACAACATGCAATGCATCTAACCTTGTTTACCACATGGAGGACATGTTAGGGTACACGTGAAGCTGTAGCAAATGATTTTCAATAAAAAACATTCTTTGTAAATAAAATAGAGATATACTTTTATCTTGTGGGAAACTAGTCATCTTAAAACAATGCACAGGTAGACGTACAAATATCACGTTCATTTTACACTTGGGAGTTCAGCAGCACATTTCACTCATGCGCCACAACTCTCATGCAACAGTGACATCATCACTTGCAGTCCACTAAGGAGTGTCACAACTCATGTCTGAAAGACATTAAGACACCCCCTAATAAGAACAAGCAGATGTAACTAATTGGACCACAGTGCTCTTTAACAATGCGACATTGCACGTGTGCGTGTATGCTCTTTCACACATATCCTTGCACATTTCCAATTATCTGTCTACACGTAGGTTATATATAAAACCCCTTACCCAAACAACTTTAGCAACACACACTGATATTAATTATACCAATAAGGCTATGTCTGCGTGTTAACTGGGAGAGTGAGATAGAGATGGAGGAGTTGTATCCTTATAGATGTGCATATTAAGTCATACCAGACCAGTGCATCAATCTCAGTCTGTGCCCTACACCAATGTACATTTCATCCATCTTTGTAGTGAGGCATTCTTGTTGAGAAGTGACCATTACTGCATCAACTGAGTAGTAAGGAAGAAAATGTCATGTTAGGTTGAAGCCTTCTAGAAAGCATAGCTGTTTGATTGCTAAAGATGTCTTGGGGGCATTCTGAAAGCTGACCTAAGAATGTATTCCATCCATTGCTTACCATTGCCTTTGTGGTTTGTAAATCATGTTTGCTTGCTTTCTGTTATCTTGCTTTCTTTGTTTTAGGCTGTCCAGCATGTCTTTGTCACTTTGTGTAAACATGCTTTTAAATTTGGTTCTTATCTTGTCAAGTTTGCTGCCCAAAGAAAGACATAGACCAAATGTCCGGCTCTGTCTTCCAAGGTAGCTTGGTACTTGCTTTTCTTTCTCTGAGTTCAACGTGAGGGGACGTATCTGACAATATAGGGGTGTGAAAGGAAAAGCCTTTTTCTAGCACACAACAAACTTTAAATGTGTGTAAATGAAATGTACCAATATTTCAGAATATGTCAGAAGTAGGAAAGCATAAATGAAACACAATCTTTGTAATTCTGAAGTGTGGTGGAAATAAATATTTTAACACAATCAAAACAAATCAGTACACTAAGTGATGCCATTTCCAAACATTATCATTAATGCGCTGTATAGTTATCAGTAAAACTGTATGCCTGTACAAATGTAATATTAATTTCAATTGAAAATGTGTTGTCTGTAATGGCAGTGCCCTAACATAACAAACATATGCCACTCTACCCTACTCCACTCTACAAAACACTACTCCACTTTATGCCACTCCACTCTACGCCACTCTTTGCCATGCTACTCCTTTCTATTCCACTCTACTTTGCTCCATGCCGCTCTACTCCACGCTATGCTACTCTACTCTTCTCCGCTTTATGCCACTCCACTCTAAGCCACTCCATTCCACTCTATGCCACTTCACTCAATGACAACCTACTTTACGATACTCCACTCTATGACACACTACTCTACTCCACTCTATGACACTAGTCTTCTCCCGTCTATGACACTCACTGTACTTCACTTCACTCAACGACACTCTGCTTTACCGTATGCCACTCAATTCTACGCCACTATAGGCCACTCTACTCCACTCCACTTTACAACACTCAACTCTATCCCACTCCACTCTGCTCCACTCCACTCTACAATACCTTATGACACTCTACACCACTCTACACCACTTCATGCCACTTTACCCCACTCCACTCTACTCCACTCTATGCCACTCTATGTCACTCCACTCTGCACCACCCTATGCCACGCTACTCTACCCCACTCTGTGCCCCTCTACTTCCCTCTACGCTGCTCTACTCCACTCTATGCTACTCTACTCTGCTTCAAAGTATGCCACTCCACTCTAAGCCACTTCATTCCACTCTATGCCATTCCATGCCACTCCACTCAATGACAACCTACTCTGCGATACTCCACTCTATGACACACTACTCTACTCCACTCTACAACACTTCTCTTCTTTACTCTATGACACTCCAGTGTACTTCACTTCACTCTACCACACTCTGCTTCAAACTATGCCACTCCATTCTACGCCACTCTAGACCACTCTACCCCACTCCACTCTACGACACTCCACTGTATCTCACTCAGCTCTGCTCCACTCCACTCTACAACACCCCTATGACACTCTACTCCACTCTAAACCACTCCATGCCTCTTTATGCCACTCCACTCTACTCCACGCCACTCTAGATCACTCCACTTTATGCCACTCCTCTCCACTCTGCGACACCTCACTCTACAACAATCTACGCTCCTCCACTCTATGACATTCCACTACACTACACTCTACGACACCCTGCTCTACTCAACACCACACTACTCTAGGTCACTCTATGTCACTCTACTCCTTCATGCCACTCCACTCTATGCAACTGTACTCCACTATACTCCTCTCTACGGCACTCTTTGACACTGTACTCTGTGACACTCTACACCACTCAACTCTACTCCATGACACTCTCTGACTCTCCATTCTGTGACTCTCCACTCTATGACACTCCACTCTATGATAATCTATGACACTCTACTCCACTCTACGCCACTCTGCTACACTCTATGGCACTCTAATCGACCTTACACCACTCTTCTCTACTTTAGGCTACTCTACTCCACTCTATACAACTCAACTTCATGCCATTCCACTCTAATCTACACCACTCTACTCTACTCCACTCTACTCCACTCCATGGCACTCTATGACTGCCCACTCTACAGCCCTTACTGTATGACCCACTACTCTATGACCTTCTACTCCATGACACTCCACTATATGCCACTCCACATCATGGTACTCCACTAATCAAGACTCTACTCCACTCTATGCCCATCCAGTGTATGCCATTCCACTCTAAGCCCCTCCACTCCATTCAATGTCACTCCATAACACTCTACTCCACTTTACTGAAATCTATGCAACTCCCTCTGTGCAAATACCATACCACTTTTCTCCACTCTATGCCACTCCACTCTACTCTCTCCACTCTAGACTACTGCACTTTACATTGCTCCATGTCAACCCACTCTACATGACTCCAATCTACCCCACTCCATTCTACACCATTCTACTCCACAACACTTCATGACACTCCACAACACTCTACTCTACTCCATGATACTCCACTCTACTCCATAATACTCCATTCTACGGCACTCCACAACACTCCATGATACTCCTCTCCACTCTATGCCTCTCCACAGCCTTCCACTCCACAAAACTCCATGACACTCTATGCCACTCTAAGACAGTCTACTCCACTTAATGACCTCCACGCTACTCTCTTCTAATCCACTAACTTTTAGCCACGCTGATCACCAGCTATGTTTATGTACAACACGGATAATACACATTGGCATAGCCAATAACTTTTGCAAAGGTGAGGCCTATTGACTTTGCTAACACTTGTTTCTATCTACACTCACTCCTCAGCCTCTGTAGCCATCTGAGAAGGGTCACCTTAGAGTCACTGCACACACAGGAGCACTGGATACACTGGCTATGTACTTATTTGAATGGGTAACAGCTGTTGCCTGTGCCTTTAATGGCACCTACTGACATACTCCTTTGTAGGAGATCAGGTGTGAGTTTTGGGGACATATGTAGCATGACCCGGGTTGGGTGTACCTGCATAGTCTTACCCTGTTCAATGTCAAAAAACCTTAAATCAGGCTTTCACAGGAGAAAGGGTGCAAACCTTGCCATCAATCCAGGGAACATGGGAACAAAATTATATATGGAGGGAAAAAAACAGGAAGACGGGCCCAGTCTCATTCCTCTATGGCAGGGGACATCTCACAATGCATAAGTGCCACTGCAAAAAGCGCCATTGCTCTTTGTTTTTATTTACTTTAAACCATGTTGGTCAGAAGCCTGTGCTGCTGTGCAGCATGTCTTAAAAAACACTAACAAAGCCAAATACGTCTCCCATAGGCAAAAATGATTGGCTTTCCCTGAGCTTGTTCCCTTTGCTAGAGATTCAAATGAATAGCTTCTCACATGATAAAGCTAACTACATTTATTTGCTTACTTAGATTGCAAAAAGGGTGTCAAACAATGTCATATATACATAGCAGTTCTGGCAATTGCCTTTGCATGCTGTGTTATGAACATTCTAGTTACATTCATCTATCTAATAGAGTGATATGAAGTTGTGCAACCATCATGAGCTAAGTGGTTTTACTTCACAACATTAAAGGACCTGGTTTTGTAGGGAACCTCCCACTTAAGCAGCTTAAGCGGGGGCTGACACTGGGAGCAGTGGGTTGGTATCCCACTAATTATCTATTTATGGGCCTTCTCTTTCTACAGATCTAGCAAATAGTGCTCACATAAAGTCATGTTAGGCAATAAAGGACAGAGAGGTATGGGAGGTGGGCAGAAATGCACAACAAACAAAAGAGAGAAGGAAAAAATTATAATAATCACGAAAATAGTGGAAACACAGAGTAAAACAGAACAAGCACTGGCAAAACCAATAAGTCTCCCATGTTGGCGAGCTATTGTCTTTGGCAATAGGGTGGGGGTGGGTGGTTGGGCAGGGGTGGCAGCGTGTGGGGGAGTTGAATGGAAGAAGATGTGGAAGCAACAACACGCAAAATACATCAGAGACTCTACTTTATAACACAAGACATATTTAAAGAAACAATCCACCCTTCTTTAGGAACTTTCATGGAGCAATGCACAGTTTTGCCTGATTATACAATGACAGTCTTTCCAGACCCACAACAGAGGTCAGACCTGGAAGTTTGTGCGTGTAACACAAGCAATATTTGAAATTTGTTTAAGGGAGATCGAAACAGCTTGAGAAGCAGCAACGCTCAGGAAGCAGTCCTTATCACTACAGCCTTGTGGGATGTATGAGTCCACTTACATAGCCAAGGTGCTCAATCTAATTTTTAAAATAAATAGTACCTGAATAACAGCACAAGCAGAGAATGGCTAGTGGAAGGACACTGATTAAAGTTAATTAATCAGTATTTCTTGGTCCGTGCACCACTAAAAGAAAAGGAATGACGCATTACAAGCACTGCTCAATCAGAAGTGAGCAAAGAAGAGTGACAATGGTGTAAAGAAATGGTAAACAAAGGGTAAGTTCCTAGCCCATTATAGAGCATGAGTCTCACAAGCAAGAGAGCACCTGTAATGTGCTATTGTGGCCTGTGACATACACTTCTGGACACAGCATCAGTTTGGGGGTCCGGTCTCTTCTGTGGATCCTAGGGAAGCATAGGGCCTGACCCATGTCCCTGCATACTGGGAGAGTCCAGGAACAGTGAAAATTGTTCCTGGAGGTGAAGCAGAAATCGCGTGCTAAGAACCTGGAGTATATGCTACTTTATCCTTCCAAACTTACAGTCCTGTCTAATGGGAAGGCATGCTTCAAAAAGGAGGCGGTCTGGGACTGGTTGGAGATGTGGGAAAGGTTCTGTCCCAGAGCTTGGGTGTAAGGGGCCGCTCTGGGGTGATACTGCATCATGGTACCTGGAGGGGTCTCTCCAGAAGGGACCAATCTGGAGGATAGGATCAGTTTTGCACAGGGTCAAAATATAGGGCAACGGAACCATGCAGGTGTCTTAGTCGGAAGCCTAACAGTTGACTGAGTCAGGTCTGCCTGAGCATATCTTCGATACTCTTGTGCCAGACACTCAGTCTACCCATGGCAACTTAGCCCCAAAAACTAATTTCAGTGCAGAGTAATGCTTCCTTGTGTAGAGCAGACCACTGCCTTGGCTACTGAGCTTGCTCCTCATCAATGTTTGTTGGGGAAGGTTGTTCATCCCAAGTAGGTAGGATGGCATATTGCTTCTTGCAGTTGGTCTTGGTGTTGGCTATGAGGTGGGCTGCCATCACCTTGATGGAAGTAAAGGCTCCCACAGCAGACCCGTGGGTTTGAGATGTTTCGGAGTGGTCATTCGCTGAGGAACTGCATCTCCAATGTACATGAATGGATGCTAAAAAGCAAGCAGATCTGGAGATCTGGGGGGCTCTCAGCAACAGATTTCTGGACAATGAGGGAAGCATGCCAGATGATTACTCTACTGATAGTGACACATCTCTATCTTCTGGCGAGGGTCCAGTGTACACTGGATAAAGTGTATTAGCAATATGTTACAACCTTCTCAATGAAAGTTCTGCTACTACTACTACTATGTACTGCATTATATCTGTATTCGTAAATCTGGTGTGTATAGGACAAGATTGCTATAGATAGTTCAATGCGACCCATTGTTGACAATGTTTATTTTGTACTTGTTATTGGTGAAAAGATAAATAATGTTTTTTAAACAAATGATGCAGGCTTGCAAGTTTTGTTTCTTGATTAGGCATGATAGTGAAAAAGCACTGTAGATAGATGGTTTATGATCAAAATGGCTCACTTACAGAAACAAGTGAACCTGATTGCTTTGTAAGAAGATTCATCACAATATATATATTAAATCACCAATCGTATTGAGAGTGCGTAGTGAGAGACTGATGAAGGGGTGGATGCCAGTGGAGAGTTGAGTTGCGTGAGTGATAAGAACCTAGGGAATGGTGGGAGTTTCCAACTGACAGAAGGGCACGAATTGACCTAGTTACTGTCTGGTATTATTCATTTTCGTTAGTCCATTAGTCCTCGTCACAATCATTTACTTATGAGGTGGGATGACTAAACACATAAATGACTGTCACGCGGTATTCAGGACGTAGAGATAACGCCTGACTCTAGACACCAAAATACTCACAGACCTTAACAAATGTCACACCACCTCCTCCACATCCTTGGAGGAGAAGGAAACTGACACTTTTGTGATTTCTAGCCCTGGTATTTTCTACTCCAATGTAAAAATGTAATAGACAAAAAATGTGACTTACTTCCATATGTGCCCATTCACGCTGTATCGTTGATGTTTCCGTCTTTATAGCCTCCAGTTCCGATTTTGTTTTCAGTAGCTGAATCTGTGGAGTTTTATGAAAATACAAACACCATTTATTTGTCAGGAGCTGTTTTTTAAATATCTGATTTAGATGAGAAGCAGGAGAAAAGCTTTGTAGTCCGACAATGAGAGAGGGCTATTTCTTCTCTAGTTCACTGACTGAGTGATAACAGCCACAAAGGGGTGTTTTTATAGTCCACCTTAAATGGCGACCAGCAGTCCCTGTGACATTGCTTCACCTAGATGATTCCTCTTATAACAGTAAAATGCACTTAGATTTATCATCCTGGCTACGACTATCAGCAGGACCATCAGAAAAAGGCACAGGGACTTGTCAGCGCGAAAACCAGTCTTCTCATATCCTTACCAATGTGCACCGACGGCTCGGAGTGGTGTAGTCCCCATTCAGACTTTTGCGCGCCCCAATTGGACCCACCTCTAACTCAAATAGTCTCAATTCAGCCATAGAGGTGTGATATTCTCAGTAACATTGGCAGACATAGGTCACGATTTTAGAAGTTTAGATAACGAGTTAAGCAAAATACATGACATAATCATGGTTAGCAATAAAGAAAAAAGATCACAAGTACATAGAACTTATTAAAGTTCAATGTAAAATCCAGCATGTATTCTCCTTACAAAGTGGGGAATGGTGTTCATAGTTGCAGAGGAAAAGTGGACCCTTTTATGGGACTTCAGACAAAGCATTTCGTACATTACTAAGCAGGTACATGATTCTCAGGATATACACCAATGAAGAACAAGCAAGAAGAAACATTTTACTACAGAACACACTCAAGGATTCTCTCATAGTACTATTACATTGAGTACAGTCGCTCTCACATTTTATTCAGCCACTATAATTAAGACATTGTATAAACAATGGTAAGTCTCCGGGAACACTCACCATCTTCTAGTGAAAGTTTGCAATTCTTTATTTAGAACCGAGAAATAACAACAAGCATGTGGTGTGGTTCAGCATCACTTCAAGATGAAAGACAATACATCTTCAATTAGATTATCACAAGTTTGATTTCAAGTGGTTTCGAAGCATAAAGATAAACCAACGTTCACAGAGTCCAGTCCCTACATGGTGGGCCCTGATGGAATGTTGTTATGCTATTTTAATCTTTATCTTTTAATTTCAGTAGTCAGCCTACACATGTTTCATTCTTAATAGCATCCAGACTTTTTCAAGGCTGAAATAGTATGTGTGCATACCGCTACTTAAAGAAAAGTGTTTTCACATTATTTCATCCATCAGAACAACTTAAGAAAATTCTATAGCTACATACGTCTGCCACCATAAAGAGAATCTGCCATAAACCAATTCTACGCACTTCGTGGTAAGTACAACATTATAAGTCTAAAAGACCAAAACGTCTAAATGCAATAATAAAGGTAAACAGCAAGTGCCAAAGAGCTATAGTTAAGGGAACACCTCCTACGGTGGTCATTACATGTCAACTCTATATGCTATAAGGTTGACCCTCATACGTAGAAATGACAAAAAATACCTGTGCATTGTGCACACAACACATCTCCGTTTGCAAAAAAAACACTGATGAAGATGTGAGCTCATCTGAGTCAGGTTAGAGAATAATCTAGTTAAGTACCAAAACTTAGATTTTAGGGAGGGAGAATATATGAAATGCCTAGAGTCACATCCTTTTCAGCCAAGTGCAGAGGCCAGAATTCAAACATCTTTTTAAAATAAGCAGTTTAGCCCCTAGGTCCCACCTAATCCCAACTATATACAGTAGTTGTTAGGACAGTATTGATCTTAGGTGTCACGCAGTGTGCTATTTTTCCAGACACAATCCACTGCATGTCTCCACTGCCAGACTATTTCCTCCTCTCTCCGATCGAAATGATTCCTTTGTTAATAAGCCAGTATGGTGGAGGCTGTTTAGTTTGAAACACCTATCAGCAACTGGACTTTCTTCTAAACATCTCAGGTGTCAACATCTCAGGTTGTCATTGCTCTGAGCAAATGGCAGCCTTAGTGTCTATTAAAAGCATTGCATCTCTAGCAGGCGGATATGCTTACATTAAATAAAATAATGATTATTGTTATATGAGTATCCTATAATGAGACTCTAAAGTCATTAACCTGTCATACCTCAAACACTCTCTAACACTTAAATTCACTAGACCTGCACTATAGAAATTTAAACGAAAGTTTTTAAATAAGGGTGTATTAAGTTACTCATGTGCGATCTTTATCATGCCTAGGTGTCTGCAATTTGTCACACCGACTTCACTGGTGAAATTATGTTTACAAAAAGAACACATGATTCATGGGCGGGATGCAAGAGTTTAGAATTATGGCATGCCCTTAAAGTCACGATTAGGGCCCACTTGCAATTTCCTTGCAGCTAATGAACCATGTACCTTCACACAGGAGTCCCTGCTCTCACTCTGGCTACCCAGGTTACCAGAAATCCAAGTCAACACCACCCAGGTATTTATTGTTGGATGAGGGGGAGACTGCCACAGCAACTAGATCCTTCCTATAGTCAAGAGGGTGTGACAAGGCTGACTTTAGGCCTATTCAGGGCTATCAGGCTCACCGACCAACAAGAGGCATTATTACATAATCTAGGAGTAGGTTCTACAACACGAGGACCGTTCCCCAGTTTCTGCAGCTCTGACAAGTCTTTTTAAAAGCTGTAGCAGGTCCTGTGCACTGCCCTGAGGCCCTAGGCTCTGAACACCGATAATTGATGTTCTAAGTTGCCTAGTATACATTTCTGCAGGCCGAGGGAGGCTTCCCTTTCTTGGAATTGGCGTAAAGCTCTGACACGTCTAGGTTCATACTCTGGTCTGGCCCTGATTGCAGATCCCCGGGCCTGTGGTGTCACAAAGTGCCCAGGACTGGGCACCGCAGGGCGACAGAGGGTTCCCTAGCTCTTCTAGAATAAAAGCTTCGACTTGTCATAGTCAAAGCACCAGCAGAAATGGGGTGCAATCACCTGAATCAGTTAGCTTCCTTGTTGTGTCGCAAAGTGCTTAGAATGGCATTCCATGGGACTGGGGAGGGCTCCTCTTCTAGGACAGGGTGGAAAGCACTGACAGGTCCTAGCCAGAGCTCCAGTAGACATGGAGTTCATTCGACTGGTCCTGCGTCCTGGTGTCACATAATGCTTAGGATGAGATTCCAAAGGGTCGAAGAGGGTTCTCCTTCTATGGGGGCAAAACTTTGACAGGTCCCAATCATAGCTCCAGGAGGCTTGGGGTGCTGTATACCTTAGCATGGACACCATTCACCAGACTGTAGTGTCCCAAAGTGCCCTGTATGTCACTTCCACAGACCAGAGGAAGGGTTTGCCAGTCCTCAGTAAAGGATGAAAGCTATGATCAGCCTTGATCAAAGCTCCAGTAGGCCTGAGGTGTGTGCTCTATTTGCAAACCCATGGTATCACACAGTGCTCAGCATGAGGCTCCACGGGCCCAGGTAGGGCTCCTCATATCTGGTGTGGTTGAAAACTCTGATCAGGTCCCATTTAGAACACTGTGAGGCCATGTCTGCTGTTTGAGGGCAAGGATCCTTGGCTTATGTACCATCTGTTGGCCCTGGGTGGCTCTTGTGCCCACCGCTGCCTTCCAGAAGCCCAGGAGGGACTTCTCTGGGGCAAAACGCTTCCCAGGGTCTCACCCCCAAGAACAGGAGCTTTAGCCAGTGATCTGGGGTGTTCCTCCATGCCCATCCTGCCTCCTTAGTAAACTGCTCTGGAATTCACAATGAGAGTTGATGTGAAGCTTCTGTCCCTGGCAGGGTTCCAACAGATTGAATATGTTTGCTCATACATCTCCCTCTTTCAGCCAGTGTTTACAGACTACCAGAAAGATCCAAACAAGGAAGGATGAGGTGCCTAAGACATTTTTCTCTGGTAAGTTTCAGTGGGTGGTATGAGGGTCTCTAAAATCTTCCTATCCAGACACCCAGGTTTCGGCCAGTTTCCAACCCTGCTCTTTGGATAGTCTGTTGGCCTTGAAATGGGCCTGTCTCCCCATAGTTCATGAAGGGATGCCAAATAAACATCCTGGGTAGTACAGCCTGCTTAGGGACAGTCTACCCAGCACCATACTCTGATCAAATGGATATACTTACTCCATTTATGGATGAACTGCTTGGTCAGCCTCAGCTATTGTTTCAAGCCATTTCCACCCCGCCTGGAACCATCCGACTTGAGGGTGTAACGAGTGAAGGCGGAGCAGCCTGGAAGCTTTACCACCCCCCATTAATCCAAACAGCATGGAGAGCGTTTGGTGGCATTTTCAGAACTGGCATGATATACAAATGCAGGCTACTGTTTAGCTATGTGGTTCGCTAATGACGGCCACTTTTATTTGGCACCTGGGTCTATTTTGGACCCAGTTTGACATTGCTTCAGACACTGGCCAGCACCACCTTCCCTACCCTGGCTAAGGTACCAAATGTCTGGGGAGAAGCCTTATACATTTCCATACGACTAAGTTAAATACGTCCCAGGGAGAGGTTGTTGAAACCCCCTGGGATGCTTGGGTCCTAGTCCTAAAGGCCAGCACTCCAGCCACTGACCAGAGCCACTTTCCCTTCCCGTGGCAGGTTTTTACCAGACCAGAGACAAGGTTTGGGTTGCTCTGTGCCATCAAGCTCAAAAAGGTCACAGGGAAAGGTTGGTGAAGCTCACATGGATGTATGGGCCTGATCTTCCTGGCCAGGGCATAAGATTACCACCTTAGCCACCTTCCCTACTGAAGGGAGAAGTTTCGCCAGCCAATGAGGATTGCAAAATGTAAAGGCATCTACCTTAAAGCTTGTCAACTTTGAAATCATGTTTTGCCCAAAGCATCACCAGTGATGTCTGCACTACTTACCATTCATTCCTAATGCAAATTTGGCCAATGACCAAGTAGAAGCATGGCAACTCTGAGTCCCTCCAAGGAACAACACATTATTTTTGTATAAAAATGTCATTATCAAAGCAGGACTACACATTTTGCACACCTTTAGTTTTATGTTTAAATACATTTTTATTCAGATTTAACAGTATGAGATATAATGACAATTTAGTAGCGTCCCAAGAACCCCCTCAGCCCCCAGAACCACCTTGATTGCATTTTCTGCACTTGGATTCTCAATCCCTATGCTGTAATACAGGATGTGGGTCGCACTGATCCTCCCCCACCTAGATAGCTACCCTAAGAGTCTGATGAAGTCCTATTACTTTGACCACAGAGGCCCATGTGGGAGTCATCCAATATATGTAGCTCATGTAATCTTTTAGGACATCTTAGTTCCCGGACATCTTTGGCCAGGTAGCAACCAATGGCCTTTTTCTTTCACCTGGGCTTTGCTATTTCCTCCATGCTCATTATCTACCATACGTTACCCATTCACGCAATGTCTGTGGGGATTGTAGTTGACCCCCCAGGTGGAAAGTATTGACTGTTTTACTGCTAACTGTAAATGAGATATGATTTTCCTTTTTCCACCATACAAGAGGTAACGCTCAGTCGATGGGCTGCCCAGAAGAATCACCTCTGGACATTTAGCTATGGTAGGAGCATATAACTTCAGCTATGGTATCAAACATACCCCTACAGAAATTCTTCCCCATCCTCAAACATGTTTCTTATGGTTTTTCAACCTCTTTTCACCAGCTACATAAACAATACCTATCCTTCTTGGGGAAGAAGTCCATGATACCACCACAGTGGCATTAAAGGGGGGGTGGAAGAAATTTGTAGGAGGCTAGCCTGGTTTGTAGTGAGTACCAAGGGGTACTTACACTCTGCACCAGGTCCAGGTATCCCTTATTAGTGTAGAAGAGGTGTCTATCAGCTTAGGCTGATAGAAAAGGGTAGCTTAGCAGAGCAGCTTAGGCTGAACTAGGAGACATGCAAAGCTCCCACTATACCACTGGTGTCATATGCACAATATCATAAGAAAACACAATACACAGATATACTAAAAATTAAGGTACTTTATTTTTATGACAATATGCCAAAAGTATCTCAGTGAGTACCCTTAGTATGAGGATAGCAAATATACACAAGATATATGTACACAATGCCAAAAATATGCAGTAATAGCAAAAGGAAGTAATGCAAGCAATGTACAGTCACAATAGATTGCAATGAGAGCACATAGGTAGAGGGGCAACACAAACCATATACTCCAAAAGTGGAATGCGAACCACGAATGGACCCCAAACCTATGTGAGCTTGTAGAGGGTCGCTGGGACTGTAAGAAAACAGTGAGGGTTAGAAAAATAGCCCACCCCAAGACCCTGAAAAGTAGGTGTAAAGTGCACCTAAGTTCCCCAGAGAGCACAGAAGTCGTGATAGGGGAATTCTGCAAGGAAGACCAACACCAGCAATGCAACAACAATGGATTTCCGGACAAGAGTACCTGGGGAACAAGGGGACCAAGTCCAAGAGTCGCAACAAAGTCGAGATTGGGCAGATGCCCAGGAAATGCCAGCTGAGGGTGCAAAGAAGCTGCCACCAGATGGTAGAAGCTGTGGATTCTGCAAGAACGAAGAGGACTAGGAGCTTCTCCTTTGGAGAATGGATGTCCCACATCGTGAAGAAGCTTGCAGAGGTGTTCCCACGCAGAAAGACTGCAAACAAGCCTTGCTAGCTGCAAGGGTCGTGGTTAGGGTTTTTGGATGCTGCTGTGGCCCAGGAGGGACCAGGATGTCGCCAATTGCGTGAGGAGACAGAGGGTGCACCCAGCAAGACAAGTAGCCCTCACAGAAGCAGGCAGCCCCAGCAGAAGTACCAGAACAGGCACTACAAAGAAGAGTGAACCAGAGCTCACCCGAAGTCACAAAAGAAGATCCCACGACACCTGAGGACAACTCAGGAGGTTGTTCACTGCAGGTTAGAGTGTCGGGGACCCAGGCTTGGCTGTGCACAAAGGAAATCCTGGAAGAGTGCACAGGAGCCGGAGCAGCTGCAAATCACGCAGTACCCAGCAATGCAGTCTAGCGTGGTGAGGCAAGGACTTACCCCCACCAAATTTGGACTGAAGAGTCACTGGACTGTGGGAGTCACTTGGACAGAGTTGCTGAGTTCCAGGGACCACGCTCGTCGTGCTGAGAGGCGACCCAGAGGACCGGTGATGCAGTCTTTTGTTGCCTGCGGTTGCAGGGGGAAGATTCCGTCGACCCACTGGAGATTTCTTCGGAGCTTCTAGTGCAGAGAGGAGGCAGACTACCCCCACAGCATGCACCACCAGGAAAACAGTCGAGAAGGCGGCCGGATCAGCGATACAAGGTTGCAGTAGTCGTCTTTGCTACTTTGTTGCGGTTTTGCAGGCGTCCAGAGCAGTCAGCGGTCGATTCCTTGGCCGAAGGTGAAGAGAGAGATGCAGAGGAACTCTGATGAGCTCTTGCATTCGTTATCTAAAGAATTCCCCAAAGCAGAGACCCTAAATAGCCAGAAAAGGCAGTTTGGCTACTTAGGCAGGAGAATAGGCTAACAACACAGGTAAGAGCCTATCAGAAGGAGTCTCTGACGTCACCTGCTGGCACTGGTCACTCAGAGCAGTCCAGTGTGCCAGCAGCACCTCTGTTTCCAAGATGGCAGAGGGCTGAAGCACACTGGAGGGGCTCTGGGCACCTCCCCTGGGAGGTGCAAGTCAGGGGAGTGGTCACTCCCCTTTCCTTTGTCCAGTTCCGCGCCAGAGCAGGGCTGGGGGATCCCTGAACCGGTGTAGACTGGCTTATGTAGAGATGGGCACCATCTGTGCCCATCAAAGCATTTCCAGAGGCTGGGGGAGGCTACTCCTCCCCAGCCCTGACACCTTTTTTCCAAAGGGAGAGGGTGTAACACCCTCTCTCTGAGGAAGTCCTCTGTTCTGCCTTCCTGGGCCAAGCCTGGCTGGACCCCAGGAGGGCAGAAACCTGTCTGAGGGGTTGGCAGCAGCAGCAGCTGCAGTGAAACCCCGGGAAAGGTAGTTTGGCAGTACTGTCTGTGCTAGAGACTCGGTGGATCATGGAATTGTCTCCCCAATGCCATTCTGGCATTGGGGTGACAATTCCATGATCTTAGACATGTTACATGGCCATGTTCGGAGTTACCATTGTGACGCTATACATAGGTAGTGACCTATGTATAGTGCACACGTGTAATGGTATCCACGCACTCACAAAGTCCGGGGAATTTGCACTGAACGATGTGGGGGCACCTTGGCTAGTGCCAGGGTGCCCACACACTAAGTAACTTAGCACCCAACCTTTACCAGGTAAAGGTTAGACATATAGGTGACTTATAAGTTACTTAAGTGCAGTGGTAAATAGCTGTGAAATAACGTGGACGTTATTTCACTCAGGCTGCAGTGACAGGCCTGTGTAAGAATTGTCAGAGCTCCCTATGGGTGGCAAAAGAAATGCTGCAGCCCATAGGGATCTCCTGGAACCCCAATTCCCTGGGTACCTCAGTACCATATACTAGGGAATTATAAGGGTGTTCCAGTATGCCAATGTGAATTGGTGAAATTGGTCACTAGCCTGTTAGTGACAATTTGGAAAGCAAAGAGAGAGCATAACCACTGAGGCTCTGGTTAGCAGAGCCTCAGTGAGACAGTTAGTCATCACACAGGGAACACATACAGGGCACACGTATGAGCACTGGGGCCCTGGCTGGCAGGGTCCCAGTGACACATACAACTACAACAACATATATACAGTGAAATATGGGGGTAATATGCCAGGCAAGATGGTACTTTCCTACACAGCCCCCCCCCAAACGAAGGACAATGACTAGCCATGACCTGATGAGTCTTCATTGTCTAAGTGGAAATATCTGGAGAGTCCATCTGCATTGGAGTGGGTACTCCCAGGTCTATGTTCCACTGTATAGTTCATTCCCTGTAGAGATATGGACCACCTCAACAATTTAGGGTTTTCACCTTTCATTTGTTTTAGCCAAAGTAGAGGTTTGTGATCTGTCTGAACAATGAAGTGAGTGCCAAACAGGTATGGCCTCAACTTCTTCAGTGCCCAGACCACAGCAAAGGCCTCCCTCTCTATGGCAGACCAACGCTTTTCTCTAGGGGTCAACTTTCTGCTGATAAAAGCAACAGGTTGAAACTGGTCCTCAGAATTGAGTTGTGATAAGACTGCCCTACTCCTAATTCAGATGCATCAGTCAGAACAATGAATTTCTTGGAGTAACATGGGCTTTTTAGGACAGGTGCAGAGCACATTGCGTGTTTCACCTCCTCAAAAGCTTTCTGACAGCTAGCTGTCCATAATACCTTTTTAGGCATTTTCTTAGATGTGAGGTCATTAAGAGGGGCTGCTATGGAGCCATAGTTCTTTATGAACCTCCTGTAATACCCAGTGAGGCCTAAGAAGGCTCTCACCTGGGTCTGAGTTGTAGGGGGAACCCAATCTATGATAGTTTGGATTTTCCCCTGAAGTGGTGCAATCTGTTCTCCACCTACTAGGTGTCCCAGATAAACCACTTTCCCCTGCCCTATCTGGCACTTTGAAACCTTGATAGTGAGGCCTGCCTTTTGCAGGGTCTCCAAAACTTTCCACAGGTGGACCAGGTGATCATCCCAGGTGGAGCTAAAGACAGCTATATCATCTAGATATGCTGCACTAAAAGCCTCCAACCCTTGCAGGACTGTATTCACCAACCTCTGAAAAGTGGCAGGTGCATTTTTCAAACCAAAGGGCATTACTGTGAATTGGTAGTGCCCTCCAATAGTCGAAAATGCAGTTTTTGCTTTAGCATCCTCTGATAATTTGATCTGCCAATACCCTGCAGTCAAATCAAATGTGCTTAGATACTTGGCAGATGCCAGTGTATCTATGAGCTCATCTGCCCTGGGTATAGGGTGAGCATCAGTTTTAGTTACCTGGTTGAGACCTCTGTAATCTACACAAAACCTAATTTCCTTTTTCCCACCTTTAGAGTGAGGCTTTGGTACAAGTACCACAGGAGAGGCCCATGGACTTTCAGAGTGCTCAACCACTCCCAGTTCAAGCATTTTCTGAACCTCTTGTTTTATGTGGTCCCTGACATGGTCAGGCTGCCTATGGATCTTACTTTTGACAGGCATGCTGTCTCCAGTATCTATAGTGTGCTCACACCAAGAAGTGGTGCCTGGCACAGTAGAAAAGAGTTCAGAAAACTGACCCAGGAGATTTATGCAGTGGTCTTTCTGCTCAGCAGTAAGACAATCTGCTAAAACTACACCTTCCACTAGAGCGTCTTGTTCTGTGAAAGAGAAGAGATCAGGGACAGGGTCACTCTCTTCTTCCTGTCCTTCATCTGTTGCCATGAGCAGGGTGAGATCAGCCCTGTCATAGTAGGGTTTTAGGCGATTCACATGGAGTACCCTAAGGGGACTCCTGGCAGTGCCCAAGTCAACCAAGTAGGTGACTTCTCCCTTCTTTTCAATGATAATGTGGGGTCCACTCCATTTGTCTTGGAGTGCTCTTGGGGCCACAGGCTCCAAGACCCACACTTTCTGCCCTGGTTGGTACTGAATCAGAACAGCCTTCTGGTCATGTCATTGCTTTTGGAGCTCTTGGCTGGCCTGAAGGTTTTTACTGGCCTTTTTCATATACTCAGCCATTCTGGATCTTAGGCCAAGTACATAGTCCACTATGTCTTGCTTAGGAGCTTTTAAAGGTTGTTCCCAACCCTCCTTTACAAGTGTTAGAGGACCTCTTACAGGATGCCCAAATAGGAGTTCAGAGGGGCTGAAGCCCACTCCTTTCTGGGGTACCTCCCTGTAAGCAAAAAGGCGGCAAGGTAACAGGACATCCCATCTCCTCCTGAGTTTTTCAGGGAGTCCCATTATCATTCCTTTGAGAGTTTTGTTAAACCTCTCAACCAGTCCATTTGTTTGTGGATGATAAGGCGTGGTGAATTTGTATGTTACATCACATTCCTTCCACATGGCCTTTAAGTATGCAGACATGAAGTTGCTACCCCTGTCTGATACCACCTCGTTTGGGAAACCCACCCTGGAAAAGATTCCCAGGAGGGCCTTTGCCACTGCAGGAGCTGTAGTGGTCCTTAGAGGAATTGCTTCAGGATATCTTGTGGCATGGTCCACTACCACCAAGATAAACGCATTGCCTGAAGCAGTAGGAGGGTCAAGGGGGCCAACTATGTCAACCCCTACCCTTTCAAAGGGAACCCCAACCACAGGTAGTGGAATAAGGGGAGCCTTTGGGGTGCCACCTGTTTTGCCACTGGCTTGACAGGTGACACAGGACTTACAAAATTCTTTTGTGTCCTCTGACATTCTAGGCCAATGAAACAGGGGGACAAGCCTATCCCATGTTTTCATCTGCCCTAAATGTCCAGCCAAGGGAATGTCGTGGGCTAGAGTTAGGAGGAACTCTCTGTATTGCAGGGGAATAACCAATCTCCTGGCAGCTCCAGGTTTTGGGTCCCTTGCCTCTGTATACAAGAGATTGACCTCCCAGTAAACTCTGTGAGAGTCACTGACATCCCCATTTTTGCTGTTTGACAGCTTGCTGTCTTAGATCGTCTAGTGTGGGACAGGTCTGCTGTGCTACACTCAGCTCCTCCCTGGCAGGCCCCCCTCCACCCAAAAGCTCAGCAGTGTCTGCTTCCAGCTCCTCTGGTGAAGGTTCTGCACAGGGGGGGAATTCTTCTTCCTCAGAAGTTGAATCATCGGTAGAGGGAGGGATAGTAGGTAGTGATTTACCTTTACTAACCCTAGCTTTAGGGAGCACTTGGTCTATTGTTCCAGGATCCATGTCACCCTGTCCTTTTTGCTTTTTGGCCTGAGCCCTAGTCAAAGCAAAAATATGCCCAGGAATGCCCAGCATTGCTGCATGAGCCTCCAACTCCACTTCTGCCCAAGCTGATGTCTCTAAATCGTTCCCTAGTAGACAGTCTACAGGTAAATCTGAGGCAACCACAACTTTCTTTGGACCAGTAACCCCCCCAGTTGAGATTTACAGCAGCCATGGGGTGGCTAAGAGTGTTGTTATGAGCATCAGTCACTTGGTACTGGTGACCAAGTAGGTGTTGTTCAGGGTGGACCAGTTTCTCTATTACCATGGTAACACTGGCACCTTTGTCCCTGTAGGCCTGAACCTCAACACCATTTATTTGGGGAAGTTGCTTGTACTTATCATTATTAAGGGGACAAGCAACCAAGGTGGCCAAATCAATGGCACCTTCAGAGACTAACACAGCCTCTGTGGTCTCCCTAACAAGACCAACCCCAACTAAATTACCAAAAATGAGCCCAGCTACTCCCTTGGATTGGCTATTAGTAGGTTTGCTCCCACCACCACTGCTATTACTAGGGGCACTAGGTGTAGCAGTAGGGGTTGTGGTAGTGGGAGGCTTGGTGCTTTTCTTTGGACAACTGGCATCAGTTGTCCAATGGCCTTTTACTTTACATAAATAGCACCATGGTTTCTTTACTTGATTAGAAGAGGATTTGGACCCACCACCCCCACCAGAGTGTTTTTGTGGGCCTGATGAAGACTCATTTTTAGATGTGTCCCCACCCTGGTCTTAAGACTTACCATCCTTCTTCTTGCGATCCTTGTCACTCCCTGTATGAACGTTTCTGTTCACTCTTGTTCTGACCCATTTGTCTGCCTTCTTTCCCAATTCTTGGGGAGAGGTCAGATCTGAGTCCACTAGATATTGGTGTAACAAATCAGACACACAGTTATTCAGAATATGCTCTCTCAGGATCAAGTTATACAGGCTTTCATAGTCAGAAACTTTACTGCCATGTAACCACCCCTCCAAGGCCTTCCCTGAATGGTCAACAAAGTCTACCCAGTCTTGTGAAGGCTCCTTTTTGGTTTCTCTGAACTTAATCCTGTATTGTTCAGTGGTTAAGCCATAACCATCCAGGAGTGCATTCTTTAAAACTGTAAAATTATTGGCATCACTTTCCTTCACAGTAAGGAGCCTATCCCTACCCTTTCTACTGAAAGATAGCCATAGGATAGCAGCCCACTGCCTTTGAGGGACCCCCTCTACAACACAGGCCCTCTCAAGTGCACCAAACCACTTGTTAATGTCATCCCCCTCCTTATAAGGGGGAACTATCTTGTGCAGATTCCTAGAATCATGCTCTTTCACAGGATTACTATCTGTAATACTGCTGCTGCCACCATGGGGTCCAAACCCCAACCTCTGCCTTTCTTTTTCTAAGTCTAAAGTTTCCCTGTCTAGAGCCAGCTGTTGCTGTTTAAGCTTCAGCCTGGTCTCTTCCACTCTCAATCTATTGAGCTCCCTTTATAACATTCTGTCATCAGGGTAGGTGGGTTGGGCATGCTTAGACACAGAAGAATGGT
The DNA here is from genome assembly GCF_031143425.1 of Pleurodeles waltl. NCBI lineage: Eukaryota > Metazoa > Chordata > Amphibia > Caudata > Salamandridae > Pleurodeles > Pleurodeles waltl. Next base: position 715,610,106 of record NC_090447.1, read on the forward strand.
GTGAATGAACAGAGGGAGACCTGTCCCTAATAGTTGGCACTCTAACAACGTGGCCTGCAGGAGTGAAACCCCTACTGTGATGAGAGCTCACATTAGTACCAGTGATGCTAGGTGGCCTGCTAAGGGGCAGGTTGGGAAGAATACTACCTAACATTTTTACTGGGGCTACCCCAGAATCAGAGTGTGAACCATCTGCTAATTTCTCACCTGATGTGCCACCTAAGGCCTTATCATTTTCAATGAGCATATTAATCAACAATTCTCTAGAGGGATTCTTCCCTACCCCTAAACCTCTATCAATGCAGAGACTCCTTGCACCTTTCCAGCTAAGGTGGTCATAAGCAGTGCTGGCCAGATCAAGAGTTTGACCTGTACCAGACATGATAGAAAAAGGTTTAAGGGACAGAAAAAGAAAGAAAAAGTTTCAGAACTTTTTAAGGAAACAGAAAAAAAACTTTTTCAACTTTTAAGAAACTTTTTTAAAGTTTAGAGGTACTTTTCAGCACTTAGCAATAGAGTAAGAGAAGAAAAGCAAAAAATTTTGGTTAGGTGTACATACACTGAAGTTGTTTTGTATATTTTTCTCTTATGAAAAGTACAAAATGACAAAGTGGTAAGTAGTTGCAAGTACTTATCCCACCGCTGCCACCAATGTAGGAGGCTGGCCTGGTTTGTAGTGAGTACCAAGGGGTACTCACACTCTGCACCAGGTCCAGGTGTCCCTTATTAGTGTAGAAGAGGTGTCTAGCAGCTTAGGCTGATAGAAAAGGGTAGCTTAGCAGAGCAGCTTAGGCTGAACTAGGAGACATGCAAAGCTCCTACTATACCACTGGTGTCATATGCACAATATCATAAGAAAACACAATACACAGGTATACTAAAAATAAAGGTACTTTATTTTTATGACAATATGCCAAAAGTATCTCAGTGAGTACCCTCAGTATGATGATAGCAAATATACACACGATATATGTACACAATACCAAAAATATGCAGTAATAGCAAAAGGAAGTAATGCAAGCAATGTACAGTCACAATAGATTGCAATGAGAGTACATAGGTATAGGGGCAACACAAACCATATACTCCAAAAGTGGAATGCGAAGCATGAATGGACCCCAAACCTATGTGAGCTTGTAGAGGGTCGCTGGGACTGTAAGAAAACAGTGAGGGTTAGAAAAATAGCCCACCCCAAGACCCTGAAAACTAGGTGTAAAGTGCACCTAAGTTCCCCAGAGAGCACAGAAGTCGTGATAGGGGAATTCTGCAAGGAAGACCAACACCAGCAATGCAACAACAATGGATTTCTGGACGAGTGTACCTGTGGAACAAGGGGACCAAGTCCAAGAGTCGCGACAAAGTCGAGATTGGGCAGATGCCCAGGAAATGCCAGCTGAGGGTGCAAAGAAGCTGCCACCGGATGGTAGAAGCTGTGGATTCTGCAAGAACGAAGAGGACTAGGAACTTCCCCTTTGGAGGATGGATGTCCCATGTCGTGAAGAAGCTTGCAGAGGTGTTCCCACGCAGAAAGACCACAAACAAGCCTTGCTAGCTGCAAGGGTCACCATTAGGGTTTTTGGATGTTGCTGTGGCCCAGGAGGGACCAGGATGTCGCCAATTGCATGAGGAGACAGAGGGGGCACCCAGCAAGACAAGTAGCCCTCACAGAAGCAGGCAGCACCAGCAGAAGTGCCGGAACAGGCACTACAGAGAGGAGTGAACCGGAGCTCACCCGAAGTCACAAAAGAAGATCCCACGACGCCGGAGGACACCTCAGGAGGTTGTGCACTGCAGGTTAGAGTGTCGGGGACCCAGGCTTGGCTGTGCACAAAGGAAATCCTGGAAGAGTGCACAGGAGCCGGAGCAGCAGCAAATGACGTGGTACCCAGCAATGCAGTCTAGCGTGGTGAGGCAAGGACTTACCTCCACCAAACTTGGACTGAAAAGTCACTGGACTGTGGGAGTCACTTGGACAGAGTTGCTGAGTTCCAGGGACCACGCTCGTTGTGCTGAGAGGGGACCCAAGGGACCGGTGATGCAGTCTTTCGTTGCCTGCGGTTGCAGGGGGAAAATTCCGTCGACCCACGGGAGATTTCTTCGGAGCTTCTAGTGCAGAGAGGAGGCAGACTACCCCCACAGCATGCACCACCAGGAAAACAGGCGAGAAGGCAGCTGGATCAGCGATACAAGGTTGCAGTAGTCGTCTTTGCTACTTTGTTGCGGTTTTGCAGGCGTCCAGAGCAGTCAGCGGTCGATTCCTTGGCAGAAGGTGATGAGAGAGATGCAGAGGAACTCTGATGAGATCTTGCATTCGGTATTTAAAGAATTCCCCAAAGCAAAGACCCTAAATAGCCAGAAAAGGAGGTTTGGCTACTTAGAAAGGAGGGTAGGCTAGCAACACAGGTAAGAGCCTATCAGAAGGAGTCTCTGACGTCACCTGCTGGCACTGGCCACTCAGAGCAGTCCAGTGTGCCAGCAGCACCTCTGTTTCCAAGATGGCAGAGGGCTGGAGCACACTGGAGGGGCTCTGGGCACCTCCCCTGGGAGGTGCAGGTCAGGGGAGTGGTCACTCCCCTTTACTTTGTCCAGTTTCGCGCCAGAGCAGGGCTGGGGGATCCCTGAACCGGTGTAGACTGGCTTATGCAGAGATGGGCACCATCTGTGCCCATCAAAGCATTTCCAGAGGCTGGGGGAGGCTACTCCTCCCCAGCCCTGACACCTTTTTCCAAAGGGAGAGGATGTAACACCCTCTCTCTGAGGAAGTCCTCTGTTCTGCCTTCCTGGGCCAAGCCTGGCTGGACCCCAGGAGGGTAGAAACCTGTCTGAGGGGTTGGCAGCACCAGCAGCTGCAGTGAAACCCCGGGAAAGGTAGTTTGGCAGTACCCGGGCCTGTGCTAGAGACTCGGGTGATCATGGAATTGTCTCCCCAATGCCAGAATGGCATTGGGGTGACAATTCCATGATCTTAGACATGTTACATGGCCATGTTCGGAGTTACCATTGTGACGCTATACATAGGTAGTGACCTATGTATAGTGCACGCGTGTAATGGTGTCCCCGCACTCACAAAGTCCCTGAACGATGTGGGGCACCTTGGCTAGTGCCAGGGTGCCCACACACTAAGTAACTTAGCACCCAACCTTTACCAGGTAAAGGTTAGACATATAGGTGACTTATACGTTACTTAAGTGCAGTGGTAAATGGCTGTGAAATAACGTGGACATTATTTCACTCAGGCTGCAGTGGCAGGCCTGTGTAAGAATTGTCAGAGCTCCCTATGGGTGGCAAAAGAAATGCTGCAGCCCATAGGGATCTCCTGGAACCCCAATACCCTGGGTACCTCAGTACCATATACTAGGGAATTATAAGGGTGTTCCAGTATGCCAATGTGAATTGGTGAAATTGGTCACTAGCCTGTTAGTGACAATTTGGAAAGCAAAGAGAGAGCATAACCACTGAGGCTCTAGTTAGCAGAGCTTCAGTGAGACAGTTAGTCATCACACAGGGAACACATACAGGGCACACTTATGAGCACTGGGGCCCTGGCTGGCAGGGTCCCAGTGACACATACAACTAAAACAACATATATACAGTGAAATATGGGGTAACATGCCAGGCAAGATGGTACTTTCCTACACTATTCTGTCCCATATTCATAGTGTTGCTCTTGTTATTGGGGAGATATAAAACTTGGGGTCCAACTGTGAACTGGGGAATCCAAGGAGTCTCCCACAGGGGTCCACCACTCAAGGTGTGGTCAAGTATACACTAGCCTTTGTCTGTTTCATTCCTGGTCCACTTGACCAGGTATTGAAGATGGTCAGCCTAGTAATATTTTATTGGATTGGGAGCTCCCAGCACCCCTGCACAGTGCAAGCCATGCATTGCCACCTGTTGATACTTTCTGTTTCACCTAGCAAAATGTATTCCATGTAACAGTGCTGCAAGCACTTAACTGACTCTTTTTTAATGTGCAATGGCATTGGCTGAAACAAATACAAAATTTGGGGGAAGATTGACATCTTTACAGCAGCTATGGACCAAAAGCATGAGAAAAGCTTCAGTCTCCAGCTTCATATCTTTGCTTCCACTGCCCTTTTTAACTTCCGTAGCTTTGCCTCCTAAGTACTAATGAGGGAGCTCCCCTATTGAAGACCCAGGTATGTCGTGGTAGAAGAGGACCACAGCAGTGGGAATGTAGATTGTAAAAGTTTAAGTGAGCTTTTCAGAGTTGAAATATTCAGCCATTCAGATTTTCTCTAATTTATTCTGAAACCAAAACTATTCTGATACTCTCTGAGTTACATGAGGGGGTGGGTGGGAAATGATCAGGTCAACCAACAAGAGTAATATGTCATCAGCGAACATAGAAAGTTGAAATACATCTCCCCAAATTGCATTCCTTTAATATTGCCATTGAAAATAATGTGCCTAGCCAGTGGCTATTGCTTCAGAGCACAGAAGAGGGGCAAGAGTGGGACACTTCTGTCTAGTTCCCTGATTAATATGCACCCACTGCAATACCCAGGGTCCACCGTCACCCAGTACCTAAACCTACCTAAACCTGCCACTCAAACCAATTTCCTTCAGGGCGTTGTTCATAACATCACAGTATCTTGTCAAAAGATTTGGAATGCCCTTAGTAATTCTCTGCACTCTGGCCCATCTGGCTTTCCTACAAACAGAAAATCATCCAGGTAGTGCAGCTTTCCACCCCCTGGGAGTTGCTTATGTAAAGTCCACTCCAGGAAGCTGCTAAATTGCTCAAAGTAGGCGCATGAAAATGAGCACCCTATGGGCAGTGCTTTGTCAAAATTTGTGTCCCCTTCACATTTGAAACCCAGGAGGCTATAGCTTTCTGAATGAACCATGAGTAGTCTGAAAGCAGACTCAATGACCGCTTTCGCCATCAAATCTCCTCACCCTATTGAGTGCACTATCTCTACTGAGTCCTCTGTTGACGCGTACTCCCCTGTGCAGTCTTCAGGGGCTATTCCATCACTCACTAACTCCCCTTCTGGGAACAAAAGGCTGGTGGATGAGCCTAAACTGGCCCAGCTCCTTCTTCGGAACTAAGCAAAGGGGTAAGGTGACCAGGCCTAAGGGACTACAGTCCTTTAAGGGGCATTCCACCCTCCCCAGCTCCTTTTCTTTGTTCATTTTTCTCCCGACTATCTCTGGGTGATCGCTAGCCAAGCAGCGTTCCTTATTTCCTGGCTATGGACTCTCCCTTTGGATGGGATTCTAAATCCTTGCTCAAAACCTTCACACAGTAATTTAGTGTCCTCTTTTTTATCATGCTTGTTGGCTAGTTGTCCTAGTCTGTATGTATTTATGGGGGACCTATCCAAGTCTACCTCTCCCCCTACCCAGGCTTTGCGCTTGTTAGGTTTATTTCTTCTTCTCCTTGTCCCTCTTGTGGCTCACTTCCCTGCTTTTCTTGTACTCTGCTACTGGGTCCCGCCGCCCTACGTATGTAGCACACATGCCTGAATTTTCATGCTGCTCCCCAGGCACACTTGTCTTTGTGGCATTTAAAACATATGGATGATGCGCCTCTCCCTGTATGTGTTCCCTTCCAGCTTGTGTAGTGTGGCTGCTTGTAATAGGGCTTCTGCTTCTAATGTTTCCCTTTCTGATAGTTCCAGTGAAAGGTCTGCTTGATATTCCCAGAACAGCTCTTGGCCTCCCTTGCTAGCATCATCTCATGCATGTACCCTGCCCCATCTTCCTCATCCGATTCCATGTCTGGGTGAGCCTGCATTTTAAGCCTGAAACTTTTATCAGAATCCAGCCATGTGTCCCCAACAAACTGCCTCTGTGCCTCATGTATCTTTGACTCGTATAGCCATGGGTCTTTTGTGCAGTGCAGGAATTTCCACACAATGATACAGACCATGATCCTAAAGACATCTAGCCGGTTGTCAAAGCTCTTCACCTTTCCTATCCTATTTCTCCCTCTTGTTTTTCTTCTTATTTATTATCCACTGTTGTCAGGTCTAGGCCCTCTACTTTTTATCTCCAGGCGTGAGAATATGTAGATGAGTTATGTGCACGAAAAGTGCTCTTTGACTGCCAGTGGTATCATGCTGGCTAAACCATGGGCCCTGGTAACCATAGAAGGCCTCCCCAGACTGCTTCTTTTGTATGCCTCTGGTGCATCCCTCCTGTGGTTGAGCTGATCTGCCTCTGCCCTTACCCCCAGGTTCTGTTCCCCATACCTGTGTGGGCAGTACATCTGCGCTTGCTGTTGCTGGCTCATCTGCAACCCTCTCTGGTGATGGGCACCCCCCACTTAGCACCTCAGCATGTGACAATGGAGCCCTATTGCTTGGGGAGTCTGTGTTGACTCTGGACTTTGGGTGCTTCCACCCCGCTCCCATCTGACGTACCTATACCCCCTTTGCTTGCGAACAGCAATGGCACAAATGATTTTAAGTATTCTTGCACTGTCCCGCTGATTTGCTCACCATTATTCACCTTTGCCCGCTGGCTGGGTGCTGGTGCCCCCATTGCTGTCACAGGATCTCCTGCGTTCTTCTTTTCCCCTCTCTAGCTGCTTCTGTTTGAATTGCGTTGCTGCTTCCTGGGTTCTTCTGCCTCATCTTTCTCTTCCTTGGTTATCTGGGTATCACCATTGTCGCTGGGTGCTTCATGTGCTGGCCAAGCACTCACTCTTTTTCCCCTGATTTGTCTTAGGAGCCACTCTTTGCTATACGTTGCTGCTGCCACCCTTGCTGCCTTCAGTATCTCATCCAGGTCGGACTGTTGGCTGGTGCCCTGGCCCTCTATGTTCATGCTCCGGTGCCAAAGCTTTCTAACTTCACTGGCAGCTTGGTTGCTTCGCACCAGTTGTCTTTCCCTGGCTGCTCGCTGCTTAGTGTTCCACAGCTGGGTCACATCGTCTGGATTCTTGCTGGATTCTGCTGCTTCAGTGGGGGCTGCCTGCCCTCTCCCGACCTACGATGGTTCTTTTAGTGTCGTGGGTTTGCTGTGCTGCCCTCCTTCGCTCGATCCTAGACTGCGGTGGTGCCTCCTGCATGGATGGTGTCTTTGCTCCCTCAACAGCTGCTGGCCTTTTCTCCTGTGCTGCAGCGATGGCTGGGCACTCTTCGCCACCCCTCAGGCTGCAGGGTGGAAGCCGGGCTCTCCTGGGCTGCGGCGACAGCTGGACACTCTTCACCACCCCCCAGGGCTGCGAGGTGAAAGCCAGGCTCTCCTGTGTCTCGGGGAAGCAGTTGGACACTAAAAGGTAAGGCTTCTCTGGATTGGCAGCTATTCCTGGGTCCACGGCGGAGAGAGCAGGGCCTTGCTCCAGCTTCTTGGGCTGCGGTGGTGACTGCGTGAAGACTGCTGGGGACCTTCTTTCCTGGTTGTTGGGTACCTTCCAAGTTTCTCCTCATCTCCCGGTACGTAGCTCTTGAGTCTTATGAATCATTGCCAGGCCACCCTGCTGAAAGTAGGGGTCCCAGCCATGGCAGCCCTTTTCATGCCCCTACGGCCCCTCTGAGTGTAAAAGGGTCAATTGAAACCTGAACATGGCCTACTATTGGCCACCTGTGGTAGCACACTTTTTTGTCCGTTTGGAGCTCCTGGCCTCCCCCAATTGCCTACCTCCAGGCAACAGGGGGGAGGCAGGGGTGCCACTTCCTGTTGCCACCTTTCGCACACCCTTTCCTATTTTCGGCATGCCTTCTCCTGGGCCTTAGTGGAGTTTCTGCTCCAGCTCCTTTAGCCCCCTGCAGGTGCAGGCCTTCACCCTAAAACATCATCGGAGCATCAGGCTTTCAAGGCATCCCATGCCATGGCGGCCGTAACTTCTGCAATATTAATCTTTACTTTGTTGGCCTTAATGCTTTGGGATATGTTAGCAATGAAAACTAGATCTTTCAACGAGCCTGCTACCCACTACAAGGTTTGCTGCTGCCAGGCAGCAAGTACAGTGTCAGAGCTGACATCGAAAAATTAAGTTCAGCAGTTGCCTCATTTATGGAGCGACAGTGGGCTCAGGGTCATATTTTTAATTTCCTATTCCTGCCGCAGCCAGCCTGGACCACCAGGAATTGCTGCTGCCAGAACAAAATGAAAGGACAAGGAGTGTCATCCATGACCTCCTCGGCATGTGCTGCCTTGTCCTGCTCCTTGGGGGTCGCCGAGGGCTGTGAGTCTCTGACAGCACAGGGCATGGCTCTGAAGTCAGCGGGTCCCACGCCATGTCTTCTTCACCGTGATTTCAATCTACAGCTCAGCTGCTGATTGGATGCATATTCTACAGTCTGCAGAGAAGAGCATCAGAATCACTGGAAGCTGTCTCCAGCACACCACTGCACTAGTTTGAGCAGCTGTCTGCAGTGAGAGCAACTCCACAGACTGCAGCTACAGTGACCAGGCCAAGCAGCAGGAGGTACTATTTTCCAAGCACTGTCATTGACTCCGTTGGTAAGTGAAAGAGAACATGTTGTTTAATGTTCCTACTGGAGAGAAATCAGAGTTTTGGCTATTGCAAGTATTGACCCACCAATAGTGTGCAGGGTTAATGTGCCTGCTGCAAAGAATGTGTATCATGCATATCACAGAAACTAATGTTGCTAAAAGGAGTTAGTATGGGTACAAATGCATTCTTCTTAGTAAAGGCAACCCCAATCACTGTGGTATATTTTAACTCCTGAGTTTGTGCTTCTCCAGACCAAATGCTCTTAAACTATAATACCTACTAGTATCGGTGACACCTGAGTCCTACATCTTGTAATCTTTGTTTTATGTAACATTTCCTAGACTGATTTACAAATTTATGATTCATTGTCTCTGTGTAATGTGTCTGTGATGTAAAGTGCTCTCACACCTTTTACTGGTATTAGCAGTACTATAAAACAAATGAAATGTTTGTGACATAGGGACTATGGAGAGATGAGGGGCACTATTGAAAAGTCATGAGGGTGCCAAAAAAGATTGTTGGACCGGGTGCCATCTGCTGTTCCTGAGAGAGTGAGCAAGCAATGTCTGTGACTGTGCTGTTTGAGTATGATAGTTTAGTCAAGTTGGGAAGGTGTTGTAATTGGTCTTGACTGTATGGAAATTGACTTTAATAGTGCATTGCTTATTTTATGATGCAAATGACCATTTGTGGTGGTATTTGTTTTATCTAACTGTATGTGTGTTTGCATATGTGCACAAAACATTAATGAAGTACTGACTCTGAAAGACGTGTTTATTCTTTAATATCACGGATACACAATTGTTTTACTGTACGATCAGCTTACAAGGGCACTAGGTTAGCCTTCTTCCATCTCAGGTGCTTTGTAGCAGTTTCAAGATCTTCTTCCAGTTTCTGTTGCTGATGTGGGTGTAATTTCTGATATTTATCTGTTTCCATGGAGTTCATTGCTTGATTTTACTCACCAAAAAGTATCATTTTAAGTGCCACATATTTGGTCACTGAATGTCACTCATAAGTGTACTAAAACCATGGAAATGACACATATGCAGTCTGAAGACCTGCCAGCTATGCATAAGGTACCCCTCTAGTAGTAGACACTTAGCAAGTAGATGACTGGATCAATGGAAAGTTCTTGTTTCTAGAGTTAAAAGCATAGACGTCCATTCACCAAAATGCCAGGAGTAGCGGAAATGACATCATAAGACATGTAACCCCTGCCTGATGTCACAGGAAGTGACATCACAAGTAATTTGACCTGGTGACATAACAGGAGGTGACCATCTACCCTTTGACCCACCCTGATGATATCACAGGAAGTGACATCACAAGTAATTTGACCTGACAACATCACAGGAAGTGACATTATGTGATCTTTGGACCCCATGAAATCAAAGGAAGCGACATTGCATGACCTTTGGCTTGGTGCTCTCACTAACGTTTGGTTACTTACATTACAGACAGAGGCTGGAAAATCTCTACTTATACAAAAGAAGTAACCTATAAACATCAGGGTAGAAAGACTGGGAAAAAACATAGCTTTCTTACCTGTACCATGTAGCTTGCATGCAGCTCTGAGGTGACAGTTCATAGCTCACTGTGCTAGATTACAAATGTAACTAATGGAGTGCACATTAACAGCAAACTCTCTATTACAAAAGCAGCAACCCACTGAGTTATCCTCATAAAATATTATTCTTTGATATGCATGGTACATGTTCTTTGCAGCAGGCATATTACCCCTCTGTGCTACCTTAGATAAATGAAAGCTGCCAGAAAACTGCTGAATATACCACTGCAACAAAATGACCCTCACTAAAAAAAAACTGTCCCCCCCCCCACCCTTCCAGCTTCCCGGGGAAACGCCAGCTCATCGCCTGAAGCCCGGTACAGGCTTTACGGCCTTGGTGGTGTTCAAAACAGACAATGTCTTGTTGACCAGTCCACCAGCACTGTACATCAAAAATGATTTCATAAGTTATATTCAAATAAAGACCACGTGTACAGCGCAAACCTGGAGAAGAAGCCTTGGCAGCTCCCGTTCACATACATTTAAATACATTTAAATACTTCTACTCCTAACCATTTTTGAAGCATTTAGGGCAGGATAAAATGTCCAAAACTACAAAGTCTGCTAATCTGGCTAATTTGTACCTCCACCCCGACTAATGAATGCATCAACGTCCGTGGCGGGTTACTCTTCATTCATTCAGTAATTTGTTCATGCATTCATGCATTCATTCATGTGTTCATTAGCTATAGATAACAGCACCCACCGGCCTCTTCTGGACTATTCTACACAAGTAACTATGGAATGACCAGGGCACCAATGACACTTGTGTCTTGGGAAGCAGTTAGAATGCTCGAATTCAGGCCCGTCCTAGACAAAGCTGGGGTAGGGCACCAACAGCAGCTGTAGAAGTTGTTTTAATATCCTTCCCTTACAACAGACACCAAGTGCAGTGCCTCCCGCCAGCACCAAGATGTTTTAGGGTCATTTTCCTCCCCATGATTTTTTAATGGTACTTTTATTTACTAGGTGTTGGATAATGGGTTATTGGTAAGGGCAGGTGGTACCTACACTTAGCAATAGGTCACTAACCTCCACTAAGGTCCAGTTAGGTCTCAGTAAATTAACCCCAGCTCAACCCTTGGTAGCTTGGCAATGAGCGTCAAGGCTTAAGACAGAGTGTAAAGCATTCAAATATCACAAAACAGTATTTAAATAAAACACAGGAAACAGTTTAAAAATCCAAAACCAATTTATACAAATAGATTATATTTTTATCTTTAAAATGAGACCAAAACGAATAAAATCGGATAAGGGGAACCGGAGATATGAATTTTTAAAGAATGATTATTTTTTTAGCGCCTAGAAACAAAAAGCGCCAATCGGGTCATCTGGTTGCACCTCGACCGGGTCAAAGTCAAAGTTTAAGGCCGACCGCAATGGAGCCCTGCTCGGCTACAGGCCGCGGGAGGCCTCGGTTAAAAGTTTACCTTCACACTTAGTTTTTTTTTCCAAGATTTTCTTTAGCGGGACGAACCTGCCAGTCCAATCCGACCTCCTGGGGCCCTTCTCCGGATACGCGATGCTGGAATCCTCGGTGGAGATTTTTACCTTCGGACTTTTTTCGAGGTGAAAATCCTTCGACTGGGGTAAACCTGGATCTTGATCCGACGTCCATGGAGCCCTCCTTGGATACGCTGGCTGTGAGGTCCCGGTCAACTTTTTACCTTCGGACTTAGTCTCTTTTTCGGAGATTTTCTTCACCGGGACGAACCAGCAAATCAGGCCGGGTCGCGGTTGAGGCAAGCCGGCTAGAGTTGCCGCGGTGGGTCGGTTCCTCTATGGAGCTTTATTTCAAAAGTTCTCCAAACTTCTCCAAACTTCTGGGGCTTCTCCCAGATGTCCTTTTAAGGTTCTTTTTTGAGGTCCACAGCTCACCCCAAGGGTCCAGAAGTTCTGAGATGGTCCTTGGGGGGTGCGGACTACAACTCCCAGAATGCACCTGGCGCAAACTCCTTTTTGGCCACTGGACCGTGGTCAGCTGGTCGCTTTCTTCAGGAGTTGGTGCAGGGGACTCTGGTTAGCAATTTTTCACCTGTAGCAAACAGGGAGTCCCTCCTTGAACCAGTTGAAGCCAGGCAAAGTCCTTCTTGTGGTGAAGCCCAAGTGTGCAACTGGTGCAGTCCTTCTGAGTGCAGGTTCAAGGTGCAGGCCAGGGGTCCAGCAGGGCAGTCCTTCTTCTTCTGTTGTTCTTCCTTGTTGGATGTGGTAGGGAACTGAGGTGTGGGTGCAGGTCTGCCAGTTTTATCCTTGCTCCTGGGTGAAAAGCAAGGGGGTCCTGGTTCTCCAATCAGGTGCAGGGTCCTTCCCCCTGTGATGACCACTTCCTGGGAAGTGTGGCAAAAATCAATCCCAGGAGGCAACATTCTCTAAAAATCCATCATGGCTGAATCTGATTTTTGGAGGTTACATCTGGCTGAGCCCACCCACTGGTGTGGCTAAAAATCATAAACACACCCCTCTCCTGCCCTCTCCTAATCTAATCAAGGGGGCACCTAGTTGTCTGGGGTTGCAGGATGTGGGGGTGTTGCTGGTTGCTCCAGATGTCTGCCTTTGAAGACCAGTTTGGCAGCCGTCCCCCTTCCTGCCTCACCATCTGCTGAGGGGAGATTCCCTCCCACAGGCACATTCCTTTGTGTAAAGCCAGGCCACTTCACACCTCATCAAGGCATCTTGGCCAAGCTACTAGAGGCTGGCCAATCAGAGCACAGCAGCAAAAACAATGCAGGGCTGAAATGGGCAACTTTTCAGGTAAAGGTTAAAACTCTTTACCTGAACAAGTTATATTAAATCCCACAACTGGAAGTTGTGGGATTTAATACAACAATTCATTTGATACCACATTCTTGGTATGCATCATTTAAGGAGACTTTAAAAATTAAAATCAAGTCTCCCCATTCTAGCCTATGAAGGCCATTTACTACAATGAGGGAAAAACAAATTTGGCTGTTTTTACCTCACCAGGGCTTATAAAACTATTTTTATAAAGTCCCTGCTTATAGTTACATGGCACCCAGCCCTAGGGGCACATAGGGCACACCTTAGGGGTGACTTATATGTAAAAATAAGGTAGTTTAAGACTTTGGAACTACTTTTAATTCCAAAGTCGAATTTGCATATAACTTTAATTTAAAAGCAGCCAGCAAGGCAGGCCTGCCTTTAAAATGACACTGGGCATCTCAGCAGTGCACCTATGGGTGCACTACCTATGCTGTGGTCCCTAACCCTACATGCCCTACCATATACTAGGGACTTATAGGTAGGTTAACTTAGCCAATTATAATGAGCCTAATTTGCATATCCATTTTACACAGAGCACTGGCCCTGGGACTGGTAAGCAGTGCCCAGGACACAGCCAAGAGTCAGTAACCACCAGTACCTGTCCAAAAAGTGTGGGGGTGACCAGGGCAAAAAGGAGGACTTTCCTACACTAGGACACATGTCCACGCATATGGACTTAAAAGTGTTCCCTTAAAGAAAATCACATGAACTATTTAGTGCTTTGATTAGCGTGGTACGGTAGAGCTTTCTTTCTCCGCATGAGATAATCATGTTTGCAGTTATAAGACATTTGTTTTAAGAATGGCACTCAAGGCTGCAGTCAGTGCTGTATGGGTCTAAGATCCCCCACTTCAGAGATTTTAAAATGCACTCCCAGAATTGGGGCAAGAGGGGTACCTGTGGCCACACTGTCCAGGCCCCAGGGGCTAGCGGTGTGAGCAGTGAACTTAAGCCTTCATTCGATACATTTCTGCCATCCTGAGAGATCTATTTATATCCATCAGCCTTGACCCATTGACAATTAGAACTGCGGGAGGCGTGGTCTGGCCGCCGATCCGAATGGCTGCCTGAGCAGAGAGCTCCACACGCCGGATCGGTGACCTTGAAGGGGTGTTGTTTCCCACCAGGAGCCCTCTCGCTCACCTGGGGGCCTCTGCAGACCCGATAGCCTCGGGACGCTCGGAGCCATCCGGTTCACAATGAAGGAAACAGCCGCTGGAATGACGCGACCGGACTTTGGCCTAACGTGGCGTGCTAAGTCACGGCCTCGATTTTCACTTTGGGCGGAGGGTCCTGGCGGTAAACTGGGCAGCGGGGAACGCTTTTCCCCGTGCAAGTAAGGAGACAGCCTGAGATTGGCTTCCTCAGCCAGGAACTGGACATATTGGAGGGGGGAGGCAAGGGATGCCCTCCCCGACATAACACATTGAGGAGCGCAGCGGACTGGATGAGAGCCCCGCAAGTGCCCTGAGGTAAAGCAGACGGCCGCGACTGAGTACACCCGACAGCACGTATTTTCTACAGACCCACCCGAGTTTCTGGGACCTTTGGCGACTTGGCTGCAGAGATCCTCCCTGGTCTATAGGAGGGGTGAGCGCATGGTATGGGCACGGGAGGAAGCAAGACTGTTGTTCTGAGTGTTTCGGGCAGAGGCAGGTGCCAGATCCAAGGGGCCCTACAGGAGGGGCCCACTACTGAGAGGGGATTGGCACTTCTGGCAGAGTGTTGGGAAGGGTAGGGCCCACCTACCTGCCTACAGTGGAGCAGCGATTGGGATCCCGGGCAGTCATACCCCCCTGGAATTTCACAGCAACGGCACCAACCGGCCACCCTCTGCCCTCCCACCCCCATCCGGACATGGTAATTTGAACCGGGCTCAGGACTAGCATAGTCTGCCCCCAAGTACTGGTGCGAGGGGCCCACCAGCTATCAGCTCGTTTGATGACAGAGAGGAGAACTGAACTTTCTGTTCAGAAACATGCTAGCAGCTGCAAGCCTCTAAAGCCACGTGTAGGAAGTTGGCTCTGTATGTACTATTTCAAAGTAAGAAATAGCATGCACAGAGTCCAAGGGTTCCCCTTAGAGGTAAGATAGTGGCAAAAAGAGATAATTCTAATGCTCTATTTTGTGGTAGTGTGGTTGAGCAGTAGGCTTATCAGAGGGTAGTGTTAAGCATTTGTTATACACACACAGGCATTAAATGAGAAACACACACTCAGAGACAATTCCAGGCCAATAGGTTTTTGTATAGAAAAATATATTTTCTCAGTTTATTTTAAGAACCACAGATTCAAGATTTACAAACAATACTTTACATGAAAGGTACTTCACTTAGGAACTTTAGGGACTTTGAATTAGCAAAATAGCATATACAGTTTTCACACAAATGACATGTAGCTATTTTAAAACTAGACAGTGCAATTTTCAACAGTTCCTGGCCGAGTTAAGTGTTTGTTAGATTTGCAGGTAAGTAAACCACCTACAGGGTTCAAAGTTGGGCCCAAGGTAGCCCACCGTTGGGGGTTCAGGGCAACCCCAAAGTTACCACACCAGCAGCTCAGGGCCGGTCAGGTGCAGAGGTCAAAGTGGTGCCCAAAACGCATAGGATTCAATGGAGAAGGGGGTGCCCTGGTTCCAGTCTGGCAGCAGCCCGCGTCTTCGGAGGGCAGACCAGGGGGGTTTTGTAGGGCACCGGAGGGGACACAAGTCAGCACAAAAAGTACACCCTCAGCAGCACGGGGGAGGCCGGGTGCAGTGTGCAAACAGGCGTCGGGTTCGCAATAGGTTTCAATGGGAGACCAAGGGGTCTCTTCAGCGATGCAGGCAGGCAAGGGGGGGAGCTCCTCAGGGTAGCCACCACCTGGGCAAGGGAGAGGGCCACCTGGGGGTCGCTCCTGCACTGGAGGTCGGATCCTTCAGGTCCCGGGGGATGCGGGTGCAGTGTCTTTACCAGGTGTCGGGTCTTTGAAGCAGGCAGTCGCGGTTAGGGGGAGCCTCGGGATTCCCTCTGCAGGCGTCGCTGTGGGGGTCAACTCTGGCTTCTCACGGTCTCGCAGTTGCCAGGGAGTCCTCCCTGTGGTGTTTGTTCTCCACAAGTCGAGCCGGGGGCATCGGGTGCAGAGTGCAAAGTCTCACGTTCCGGCGGGAAAAGTGTGTTGTTTCAAAGTTGCTTCTTTGTTGCAAAGTTGCAGTCTTTGGGGAACAGAGCCGCTGTCCTCTGGAGTTCCTGGTCCTTCTAGATGCAGGGTAGTCCTCTGAGTCTTCAGAGGTTGCTGGAACCTGTGGAACGCGTCACTGGAGCAGTGTCTTTAGAAGTGGGGAGACAGGCCGGTAGAGTTGGTACCAAAGCAGTTGGTGTCTCTGATCCTATTGGGGGAATCCTCCATCTGCAAGATGGAGGGTTTCGAAAAGTCAGAGTCACCTCAGCTCAGGACACCTTAGGGGCTGTCCTGACTGGCCAGTGACTCCTCCTTGTTTTTCTCATTATCTCCTCCAGCCTTGTGGCCAAAAGTGGGTCCGTGGCCGGAGGGGGCGGGCAACTCCACTAGCTGGAGTGCCCTGGGGTGCTGTTACAAAGGGGGTGAGCCTTTGAGGCTCACCGCCAGGTGTTACAGTTCCTGCAGGGGGAGGTGAGAAGCACCTCCACCCAGTACAGGCTTTGTTACTAGCCACAGAGTGACAAAGGCAATCTCCCCATGTGGCCAGCAACATGTCTGGTGTGTGGCAGGCTGCTAAAACTAGTCAGCCCACACTTGTAGTCGGTTAAGGTTTCAGGGGGCACCTCTAAGGTGCCCTCTGGGGTGTATGTTACAATAAAATGTACCCTGGCATCAGTGTGCATTTATTGTGCTGAGAAGTTTGATACCAAACTTCACAGTTTTCAGTGTAGCCATTATGGTGCTGTGGAGTTCGTGCATGACAGACTCCCAGACCATATACTCTTATGGCTACCCTGCACTTACAATGTCTAAGGTTTTGCTTAGACACTGTAGGGGCATAGTGTTCCTGCACTTATGCCCTCACCTATGGGATAGTGCACCCTGCCTTAGGGCTGTAAGGCCGCTAGAGGGGTGACTGATCTATACCTGTAGGCAGTGTGAGGTTGGCATGGCACCCTGAGGGGAGTGCCATGTTGACTTAGTCTTTTTATCCCCACTAGCACACACAATCTGGCAAGCAGTGTGGCTGTGCTGAGTGAGGGGTCCCCACGGTGACATAAGACATGCTGCAGCCCTTAGAGACCTTCCCTGGCATCAGGGTCCTTGGTACCAGGGGTACCAGTTACAAGGGACTTACCTGGATGCCAGGGTGTGCCAATTGTGGAAACAAAGGTACAGGTTAGGGAAAGAACACTGGTGCTGGGGCCTGGTTAGCAGGCCTCAGCACACTTTCAAATCATATCTTAGCATCAGCAAAGGCAAAATGTCAGGGGGTAACCATGCCAAGGAGGCATTTCCTTACACCACGTGTGACATTTTTCTTTGGGCCCAGTTCACTTTCTTGCTCCCCCATGGATGCTCCAGTATCAGAGGTCCCAGCAGCAATACAGACATCATTGCTCTCGCAATAGGAACAAGATCCCGGGGCCACGACTACACTTGGTAATTATTTCCCAGGACCTCTTCCCCCCACAGGGCAATGCCAAGTGGGAAGCCTCCCAGCAAACACTCCCACCCCCACGGTGCAATGCCAAATGGGAAGCCTCCCAGCAAACACTCCTGCCAACTACTGTTTTCCGAGGCTATTGCACAACCGAAAACCATGGCAGCGCAGACGGACCCTTCTGGTCCTGCGACCCCACCAGCTGACCCCCACACAATGGAGGCAACGGAACGTATACTGCAGGAGATCACAGCAGTGGGGCGACGGTTGAAGGCAATGGACTCGACCTGACTGTGGCCTTTACCTCCATATGGGCTGACATCGCCGGATTTCGGGAGACAGTGACTGACCTAGATCAACGCCTCATGAATGTGGAAGCCCATGTCACAACATTGCCCGACCATGAGGCAGAGTTACGGTTTCTAAATGCGAAGGTCACAGACTTGGAGGACAGGAGTCGCAGAGACAATGTTCGCGTTTTTGGCATTCTGGAAGACAAAGAGGGTCCTGACATCAAAACCTTTCTCAAGCATCTTCTGCCTGAGCTCACTGGCCTAGACATCTCCCGTCCTTGGAGTACAAAAGGGCCCATAGAATTGGCCCTCTGAACAAAGCGATCTCTAGTAAACCCCGTCCCATTATTGCATGTTTTCTGCATCACGAACAGGCTTGACAAATCATTGGATGTTAAGTCTGGTCTGTTTGAACCTGCTCAAATGAGGATCACTTATAATGGCAAATCTAGGGACTTCACTGAACCTGCGGATCTCAGCTCTTTCCTGGACGGCCTAGCTCAACACCCCATGGATTTCGCCACAGCACATCCGGAGCCCGATGTCTCCACTTCTGGCGATCCCCCCTCCATATCTGTTTCTCCCTCCCTGCCACAGCCTCATCCTTCAGCCCCGCAGAAGAGGGGTAGAGTTTCTGACCGCTGGCTCAAATCACAGGAGGGCCGGGACCATGTTCTTCAAGTGGTGATTGACCACACTCAGGACTAGGGTAGAGACAAATCACGCTCTCCCCTGAAGCCAGTACTTGAGGACATCTCGTAATGTTGGGCTTCATTGCGTTCAGCGGGCCTCTCGCTCTACAATCAGCAACAGGCGCTTCCTTATCGGACAGCTAAGTGTCATATCAGACTATCTTTCTCGTTGTCTTTCTCCTCGGTTTGAGGGAAACGGGGTCAAACCCAGTGTTATGTCCCTGAGTTTGTGTTTGTGTTATTGCTGATACTATCCACCCCTACCTCTGGGCATGTACATGGACAGTTTTAATATAGACCCTCTATTGCTATGGGGGTCGATTCATGGTTGGAAATCAGAGCAGCAGTAGGTCCCAGCGATTTATTTGAATATTCTCCTATATGCTACACGTCACAGTATATGCAGATCCGCTTACTCATCGTTAGCACTTTTTATACTGTACAGTACCTGCTATGTATAACTTGCGACCTGCCTCTATATGAGGGATATGATTTCACCTCCAGACATCACCAATTTATTTTTTTGTGATTTATACCCCTGTGCCCCCTTTCCCATCTACTTGGTGGGTTAGCAGCCACAGTATGTCTCCACGAAACATAGCCTCAGGGGAACCCTGGCCTACTATACACCTCAGACTCCTGTGAGGTTTGCATTTCTCCCCCTCCTATGCCACTCACCTTTCGCTCGCCATGCAAGAGGAATGCTTGGATGGCACTAGCCGTGAGGTCTTAGCACCCAATCCGCATTATCCTTCCATTATTCTATCCCTCAAGGGCACATCATTTGCTGAGCGATCATTGTAATCTTTTGTAACCTTTGTACTCTTTCATTCACAGTTCTGGCGCCCGGACTCGCCTCCCCTTAGTATTCTCAATAGTGACGACCACCGACACGCCTGTCATGACCCCCGAGATATATGTCGGTGGTGATGCCTGCTTGGATGTGTTATAGTACGGTATTTAGCCTCTCTTTTGGCTTTGATGGGCGCTGACCCTCGATCACCTGTCTTGGTTGTTGGCAATGCTGTTATCCTCCTCCTCTTCCGATATTGCTCTGTGTCACATCTCACCTTCCCAAGCTTTCTGTTGTCTTTTACCCTACGCACTGTACAGCGCTATCTGTGGCAGAGGGCTTCCTGGTGGTCCAACTGGGCCAAATACATACTTTCTCTTCCCCTCTCACCTCCCCTGGTGCGCGACCGGCGCGCGGGCCTTACAGGTTCCGACCCGCAGTTTAACAGGGCTTTCAGTGGCGAATTATCGCCTCGCTCACTGGAGTTTTCATTTCTTTCTTCTTCTCTTACACTCATTTCATTCTATTCTTCTTGCGCCTCTCACATACACTCCCTCTTTCTTTTGCACCTACACACTTCTTTCATCTCACTTGGTGATCTCTATCCCTTTCTTTGTCTCTTTTGTGTTTCTTCCTTTCCTTTCCTTTTTCTTTTGCCTGTTTGTTTCCTTTCTGCTTCCTGACCGAGGGTTTCCACTATACTATCCGTTTCTACCCATCTGTTCCCTTCCAGAACTCAAGTGCTCTGAGCTCTGCTGTCTCCAACTTATCCCTTTCAGTAATTGTATCACTGCACACACCACCTCCCACCCCCTTCGTTTCAGACTCTACTGCACTCTATGATGGGGTCGGAGACTCTGCTCACGGTCCTCTCTTGGAACGTAAACGGTATGACGAACTACGTCAAGTGGCAGAAAGTTCTATCTTATCTTGCATCTAAAAGAGCTGATATTGCCTTATTGCAGGAAACGCACCTCTCATTATCAGAATTTGTGAAACTCAGCAGAGATCGGGTGGGCAAGGTGCTTTTCAGCAGAGCACCATCCGTGTATGGTGAAGCGCAGGGTTCGGGGTGGCGATACTCATTTGTCGATCCTTACAGTTCAGGCTACTTAAGATGTGGTGCGATCCAGAGGGGCTCTACGTTCTTGCCAAGCTTACCCTGGACTCTTCCACAATTTGTATTGGTACTATTTATGCTCCCACGGGCTCCAAACAATCTTTTTTCCTTTCTCTTAAACGATTATTGACAGAGATTGGCGCCTCCAAATACCTGCTGGCTGGGGACTGGAATCTGGTACAGGATGCCATCCTAGATCATTCCAGTGGTCCTGATGTAGGCAATAAATCTGACCGGGCTCTCCTAGGAGACGTTCTGTTAGATCATGGTTTGCTGGACCATTGGCGCCTCTCTCATCCATCTGAACAAGAATACACCTTTGTTTCCATGGCTCATGGGACTCAATCCCGCCTAGACTACTTTCTTGTTACTCACCGGTTGTTGCAGATGATTCGCTCAGCTGAAATTCTACCAGCCGCATTGTCTGACCATTCTCCAGTGTTATTGGCTCTGGAGCTGGTACTGACCTCTCCCGGGCAGAAGCCCTGGCGTCTCCAAACCGCCAGATATCGAACCCCGAAGGGAAAGGAACAACTTAAATCCCACATCGCCACCTATCTTCAGAACAATAAAGGCTCTGTCTCTTCCCCCCAGCTGCTTTGGGCAGCGGCGAAGGCTACGATTAGAGGTCAGCTTATGTGGGACATGGCCATTTCTAATGCCCAAAGACGCGAACAACAGATAAAACTGAAAGATTGCATTGCCCAGGCCACCCGTGAATACACACTAACCCCCTCTCTGCACACCCGTACCCACCTGGAACTAGCCAAAATGGAACTCAACTCCCTCTACACTCCACAGGCGGAATATGCCCTACAGCGATTGAGAGGTCACCACTACGTGCATGGGGAGAAGGTGGGACGCTTGTTAGCTGCTCAGCTCCATCAGAGGGATGCTGCATTAGCTATTCCGGCTTTGCACTGTGCCGATGGCACGCTTATTACACACCCTCAGGCAATTGCAGATGAGTTTGGTCGTTTTTACCAAACCCTGTACACTTCAGAAATAACTGAAGACACTGATTGTTTGGACACCTTTTTTGAGAGGGCGAATATACCTTGCCTTTCTGACGAGGGCAGAACACTCCTAGAGGGTGACATTAGCAAAGAGATACAGCAGGCAATAGCCAACCTCCCATAACATAAGGCGCCTGGCGAGGACGGGTATGCAACGGAATTTTATAAATGGACGGGGGCAGATAGCGTAGATGCCTTATACGAGGCCTTTCGGGGGGCTGATCAGACGGGCTCTTTACGTCCTCTCTCCAACAAGGCCTCCATCACAGTTCTTCCCAAGCCGGGTAAAGATCCTCTTCTATGTGGTAGTTATCATCCCATATCCCTACTTAATGGAGATATCAAGATACTGGCAGCGATCTTGGCATCCCGCCTCAAGAAGGTAATTCCCTCCCTGATTCATAACACCCAAGTCGGTTTTGTACCTGGGTGCTCATCGAGGAACCACCTTTGTACGCTACTCCATGCCTTCTGGATGACTTGGGACTTGCGGGAGGAATCTCTTGCCCTTTCACTGGATGCCAAAAAGGCGTTTGACCGGATAGAGTGGGGGTACCTATTTGAAACGTTAAAATGTTTCGGTCAAGGGATTAGCTTCATTGATAGAGTGCGTTTGCTGTATGACTCCCCGACAGCCCAGGTTAACTGCAGTGGGTTCCTCTCAGACACCTTCTCTGTCAACAGAGGGACATGTCAGGGTTGCCCTTTATCTCCGCTACTATTTCTACTGGCTGTTGAACTCTTAGCGGCAAATATTATTTGTGGTTCCAATCTTATTTCCAGAATATCGGTCCCTGGTGGCTACTCCACCATTTATTTATATGCCGATGATATTCTGCTCACCTTCACTGACCTACCTACTTCACTACCAGTTCTAAGAGCTATTCCATCAGAGTTTGAACTTCTTTCGGGCTATCGGATCAACTGGGACAAGAGTGAGGCGTTACCGCTATCCCCAGTAACAGTAAGCGCGTCAGTCCAGGGATTATCAGTCAACTGGAAAGAGTCCCATCTTCACTATCTGGGCATTGACATTAACAGAGATCTAGGCAAAATGGTGGCTGACAACCTGGTCCCACTGTTAGGCAGTATGAAACGGGAGTTTGAGAAATGAACACACCTGGGTCTCTCTGTGTGGGGCAGGGTGCAGGCGGTACGAATGGTGACCTTACTGCGTTTTTTATATGTCCTGGGCATGCTTCCTTTACGAATACCTCTGCCTCTCCTCCGTGAGGTACACCGTCGTGCTCGGGCCTTTGTCTGGGGGACTATGCGCCCACGACCACCTACAGCAGCTTTACTCACCAGACGCGAGTTTGGGGGGCTGGATCCCCCTCGGTAGAACACTACACTCTGGCATTACATCTCTCGCAGATGGTCTTTCTACTCCCGGGAGTATGGGACTCCCCGCTTTGGGTGGAAGTGGAACTGACGCTTTCACGTTCCACATCTAGACTCCAGGTGCTCTATAATGCAGAAACGATGCCCCATTATACCACCAAACCTATGATTAGAGCTGTGCAGAACTCATGGCGGCAGGCACCCCGCCTAATGAAAGTGGATCCCCAAACAGGGCACCAATATGTGCACCAATATGGGGCAATAAAGGTTTTCTGATTGGGGGGAAGACTATTTTCTGGGAGGAATGGCGCTAGAGAGGTCTCCTGATGGTGGATCAGCTTATAACGGAGGGCAGATTAAAGTTGTTTGCGGAACTCAGGGAGGAATTCGATCTTCCGGTACATCACTCGTGGCGCTGTATACAGCTCAGACACTGCTTGGAGAGACACATAGGGAACTCCACGTGGCGGCTACCCCAATCCCTGATACTTCAGTATCTGGAGACCTGGGGTTGCTTGAGGGGCACTGTATCAGGACTGCAGGCATTGATGAATCAACACCTCTTCTCTCTCCCCCTCCTCATCTCCCTTAAAAGTAAGTGGCAGGTTGAATACGAATTGGAGGATTGGGCAGACTTCATTGAGGCCAGAGACCGTGGAGCACGGGGGCCCACTTGAAATTCAGCCTTTTTAAGACATAACATGAGTGGTACTGGACCCCCCAGAAACTGCGTTCTGCAGGGTTGTTGTCTCATGCCTCCTGCTGGAGATGCCCTCACGCTTGCTGTGATCTGCCACATATTCTACACGATAGCCCAGTCATTCAGCCTTTTTGGCGATCAGTAGGAGATACCCTTAGAGATGTCTTACCCTTACCGACTTCCCTCACCCCTTCCCTTTTACTGCTGCATGATACCAGAGACTTGTACGATATCTCTCGACCTCAACTTCGTTTGCTGCATACTGCATTGGCCACAGCTAAGGTATGTATCCTGAGGCACTGGTGCGCTACAACAGCCCCCTCCTACGGGGAATGGATCACTGCAATGTACCAAGCTGCCTCCCATGAACGACTCATATACTATTTACAAGATAAAACAGATGTGTTCCTACAAACGTGGTCAACCTTTCTCTCAGAGCCAGTGAGCTGACTTCCAACTGCAGAGGTCACAATGTAAGCGATTAAGCAGGGCCACACATGCGCGGCCATTCTAATGCCACACTTCAACAAGGTATTGCTCCCTTGCGCATTGTATTGGCTTCAGTAGCGTGCAAGTTGTATGTATGTATATGTATGTACTTTCTCCAGTTCTCCACTCAGCCCTTTTAAGAATCCACTGACCACCTACCCTCCTATATCTATTTCTCCCTTCCTCCACCTCTCCACTTCCTACGAGACTTTACTTTATTTTATTCTATTTTACTCTATTCTATTCTACTCTTCCCATTTGTATTACTCCCGCCAGCCCTCCTTGACTGTATTCTTTGACTTCCACTTCTCTCATCTCTAATCTCTCATCCGTCCTACTCACTCCACCCCTTGATCACTATCACTACTACCATCACTGTCACTATCATCCTCTTCATCTACACTACTTCTAACTTATTTCCACTTTTTCCTTTCCTCTCGCTTTCATTGTCACTCTCTCTTCTCCGTATCACTTCTGTTTTCACCACTTTTCTTAATAATCCCGTCCTCCCTCCTCCGTTTCTCCCCCTCCATGCTCCCTTTTGAGCTCTCCCTTCCCCTCTCTATGGCCTGGGTTTCATCCATCGCTGCAGACTGCTCTGACCGCATTTTTTCACCAGTGATTCGTATCCTACGTTCGGAGGGGCCTACATGGAGGGTCGCCTAACTGTAATTAATTATCCCTGTGCAACATCTTCGTGCTCCCCATCCTACCGTTTTTAACCTAGTCGTTGGGTAGTGGAGCTTTGAGACACCTGGAGGAGAGGTGACTAGGAATGGCATGTCTGTGCACTTCTTTAAATCCTCTCTACTTTATTTCGCAATGGGGGGTCAAAGAGAACGGAGAAGGAGTATTGTATTGTACTATACTGTATAATATATTATCTTGTAGTGTGGTTTTATTGTGTTATGGTATTATTGTCTTATTGCATCGCCGTATTGCACTGCTACGCTCTGGTTCTATAGTATTATGATTATTCTATTCTATTCACTTCAGATATTGTAGCGCCTTAGACTACTATAGAGAGCGCTCAGATTTTCTTAGATGTTATTAAATGCCACTGTGATTTTCTTTTTCTCTTTCTGAATATGCTCGATATCTTCAACAATACCATGTCGGAATTTACGGTGTAAGATGCAGTTTAATCATACAGATCTGGTATATGTTATTTGTACAATATTGTTCCTATGACAAATAAAAAATTACAACACAAAAAAAACCTGCATACTCATGGAGACGTGGCTGCCCTACTGATGGCAGAAGCTGAGCCACCACTCAACCTCTGACCTCTAATATCAGTTAATTGTGAGGCTTTGTAACATGGTAAAATACACTGAAGCGATTTTTTTTTCGAACCGTCCAGCTCCCTGGTAATCCTGCAGATGTGTACCAATGTTGTCCAGGGGATCACTCAACTGGACAGAGGAAACCCCACAAATTATACCACTATGCAAAGCCCCATCATGTGGCGTACGGCTGTGTTGCTACGACTCGCATGGTGGTAAGACACATTTTTTCACAAAGAGAGCTAAAATGTACGACATGTCAAACTGCCACTGTCCAGGGATTAATGCAAACCACACAATACCGCCAGACTGCGCTCATCTACCTCTGTGTCTCCGGAAATGTGTGCATTTATTTCTGTGTGTCCCAGCATGTTGCGTTCCTATGATTTATTTCATGTGTGCACTTTGGTGCACGTATTTATGCGCAGGTGAGTGGGAGTGAATAAATAAACGTGTGATCGTGTCTGTGCACGTATCTTATTTTGTACTATGTGTGTTACTACACAGGCGTGTTTGCGTGCCTTTCCATTACTGTTGGATCCCATCACCGGCGACACACTCATGTCACTGCAGATGTGGTCATGTCTCTGGGTCCACTCAGCTCCAGGTGCTAGTATTTCATCTGCAATTGTCTTAGCACACAAGTGGAGCAACATACTGCAGAAGATCGTGGAACTAGGGTCCCCCAATAGAAACTAGGCACGCGCTTAGACCAGTCGATATTTGTAATGAACAAACAAACACTGACACTGTATACATAAGTAAAGTATGAGACTACTTTTAGACGCAAAAGTGGCGCAAATTTACAAGATACAGTTGTATTTTGTAAGTTTCTGCCGTTTTGCGTCAGAAAGCGGCGCAAACGTGGTGCTAAAAAAGTATAAATATGGGCCAAAGTGTGGCACGCACCGAAACGAGAAGCCAGGCACAAGGGCACAGAGCAACATTTCTTACCTGAAAGTAGGAGCACCAGAATCCCAGGGTACAGGATTAAGAGCCTCTTGTTTTGTTCCCGGAAGGGGAGATGCTGGCAATCTGACAAAGCATCAAATCAAGGACTGCCTGCGCCGGCCGGCCGGGTTGCCACAGGAACAAGTGGTGGCATCATGGGCTATACCGAGTACAGTCTGTATGATTGCTGTACACGCAACATGTCGTTTGAATGCATATGGAAGCGCATCTGTTTGTACCTGTTTCTGTTTAATGAAATTATCAATAAAAACATCAATAAAAAATGAGGTCCCTTCACAGCAAGATTTATCTCCAGTTAGGAGAGTGTGTTGAAAATCCTGTTTCGTCAAAGTAATTTTTATGACAACCTTAGCTGTCTAGTAAACTTTAGCTGCCTAATAAAGGTCATGTAAAAGTCACGTAAAATACATGTAGAGGGGCCTTGCGTCTTCTGCCATAATGTTGTCTTGGTACTGAATGACAAATCTTGGCCTAATGATCTTAGTTCTTAGTATAATGTGAACATCCTTGGCATTATGGCATAATGCTGCCCACCTGTAAAACAATGCTGCCCTTATCAAAATGGTAGTCATTCTTGGCATACTGTGCCCAGCCACAGGACCATGGTGCAAACTTCTAGTATTATGCGGAGTTGGGCAAAGTGATCCAAGATATGATGGTATCTACTTCTAGCATCATGGTGCCACTGGCATTATGGTAGCACTTTTTGTCTGGGTGTCTATTTGCAGGCATTCATAGTTACACACAACAAAACTGTGGATAGTCGGTTTTAATATTATTCAATTGGTTAAGTAACATCTTATTTATGCAAGCCATGCCCCAGGGCTATTAAACATTTCAAAGAAGTCCCTTTCATCCGCCCCTCTGTTCACCTTAACTTACCTAAGCATTCATGCATGCTCTAACTAATTCTGTAGTCTGCAAACACCCATTCATTCATTCAAGAAAGCATCTATCCATGCACCCACTCTGACCAATTCATCATTTCCGCATCGAACATCGTTCAATCCAGTCAGTCATGCTCTAAACAATCCATCTATTCTTTACTCCTTTGATTCATTGTCGCGTTCACTTGCTTACCCATTCACACAACCAAAGACATAAACTCGCTATTCCACGAAGAACGGTTTGCACTTAAAAAAACAGCAGGTACTATTGATTTTGCCACCACTGTTTATAAATACGACAAATCTTTGTGACAGTAAGGGTGAGAAGAATTTTATTACCCAAATCATTGAGCACTGAGGATGGCGCCTCTTCCCTAGCTGACCCTAATCATTTATGGATCACTGATCTCTTTACTTTGGTGGAGTCCTGAGTGCAGCTGAAAGCCAAAAAATATTGCTCCTGGAACAGATGTCATATTTGCTGACTTGCATAGGTCTTATGTCCTGACATGGATCCTAACAATAGCTGTGGTTATGAATAGAATAATTTTAACTAGGAATGCCCCATTTGTTTAAATATGCAGAAGTTATTCCTACCAAAATGAAGGTGACAGTAGTTAACAGGGAAACTTCAGGCCATCTCCTTAATAAGCATTTTTGCAAACTTTTTAGAAAAGGTCATTCTTACTTAGC
This sequence comes from Pleurodeles waltl, assembly GCF_031143425.1. Classification (NCBI taxonomy): domain Eukaryota; kingdom Metazoa; phylum Chordata; class Amphibia; order Caudata; family Salamandridae; genus Pleurodeles; species Pleurodeles waltl. The sequence goes on from NC_090447.1 coordinate 715,637,775, forward strand.
AGCAGATTAGGCTGCTCAATAATCAGGTAGGTCGTCTCTCTGGTATGAGCAGGATTTAGGGAGTACGTCCGGACAGCAGAGCAGTGCCTCGGGTCTCTCTTACATGTTTTTGAACCTCTTTTTTGTCATCGTAATAAAAATGTTAATGTATGGCTATGCTTAGCAACAATTTATTAGGTTGATTTTTTCTATTTCTATCCCCCAGATATTGTGGTATGCTTTCACTCCTTTGAGGACAAAGAGGAGATCATGACATCAGTGCACAAACTTGGGGCAATCTCTTATGGTAGACTTGACAGCCTTAGGGTGGTCTCCCCCCCAACATTTGCCTACCTCCTCCATTTTTCTGACCCCTTTTTCACTGGTATAAGGACTCTGTGCACTTTACCACTGCAAACCAGTGATGAAGTGCTTGGGTTCTCTCCCCTAAACATGGTAATATTGGCCCCAATCGGCATATTCATTTTCTTATAAGTCCCTAGTAAAGTGCACTACATGTGCCCAGTGCCTGTAAATCATATGCTACTTGTGGGCCTACAGCACTGATTGTGCCACCCACTTAATTCTTAATTAGTCCTTTGACCATGTCTCAGGCTTGTCACTGCAGAGCCTGTGTGGGCCGATTTACAATGCAATGTCGACATGGCAAAATAATCCTTTTGCCAGACTCAAACCTTCCCTTTTTATGCTTGGCAGACTCCGCAGCAGGGCGACCGAGAGCCACCACATAGAGCAGCCGAGCAGACGGGGAGGCCAAGACAGAGGAGACCACTCCTGGTCCGGAGGCGGCAGCCGATCTCAACCAGGGTATGAGGGCCTTTCCCAAAGGCTCTGGACAGAGAGGGGGGTGCTAATGACACTCAAGTATCCCCCAAAAAGTAAAACTGAGTGGGAATGCCTCCCTACATTGGGCAGGCCCTGGGAGTCCAGCTGGGTCAGGTCCGAGGAGGAGCGCAGAGTAATAGGGTCACGTCACTCTGAGACCCCCTGGGTAAGCCATTATGCATGTGAAATGGGAGCCTCTGGACAAGTGGCCGGCCCACACTGCATACCCCTGAGTGCGGTCACATTCAGCAGGTAGAGTATGGAGTGCTAGAGGAAAGCTGAGGCCTAGTGACTAAGAACAAAGATGGGGGAAGTGAGACACGGTCATCTCACGGCCCAAAACCCAGAATGACTAGAGAGACCAAGTGTCCACTTCAACCTATGGCCGGGGCCTCTACCAGAGACAGAGTCTTCCAAAGTGGCCTTGGGAGAATCAGGGGAGGAGGCGTGGCCCAAGCAAGGCAAAATGGCACATGACAATGGAACGCACGGCCCAAATGTAACTGCTGGAGCACAGTCAGGGATGCAAATTTAGAGGCACAGGTGAATCAGATCTTGGCCTCGATCAGAGATAGAAAAAAAAGAGAGATACAGTGAGCTCGACATAGGTCTGTTTTGTGCAAGCAGGATGCTGGCAGGAAGGGTGCCAGAGGCCAATGGATCAATAGGCCAGATCACACATGTAGTTCCATATAATACCACCAAACTGCAGCACTTGCAGACGGAAATAAAGACCCTAATGGCCAGGCTGGACAATGTGTATGGCCAGTCCAAGTGTAACAACGTGCATCTGATTAGTGTTCCAGAGAAAGCTGAGGGCCCAAGTGCAGAGCTGCTTGTTGAATAATGGCTTCTATCAACTGTGTTGGGAAGACAGGCATCAAGTCTCTACACAGTGGAGCGCCCTCAGGCTCGGGGTAGTACAAGCAAGTCTGATAACAGTTACACTGCTTAAATTAAGGGACCCTGACCACATTCTGCAAGCAGTGCAGTCTCATGGGCCCTGGACAATTGAGGGCAACCCAGTGAACATCTACCCGGACAATATAAATGCTGCCCAGTGGCAGAAAGAGACCTTCCTACCAGTAAAAATACACCTCCGCAATTGTAACCTGAAATACACCCTGCTCTTCCCTGCTTACCTGAGGGTGTCCACACAAGATGAGCTGCACTTTTTTGCTGTAGTGGCCCAGGTTTGGAATTGGCTGAAGACCAAAGGCTATCCAATCCCATAACCATGGGTCTGATCTTAGCCAATAGGCTGGCAAGAACAGAACCCACATCTCTGTGCAAGACGGAGAGTAGGAACAAGATCAGGTGCTTATGGAGAGGGTGAGAGTGGTGCTGAAGATACTAAACGAGCACTCATTAATGGTAGGTAACAGATGGTCTGCCCTACAGGGAGGCTCCAAATGCAAAAAGAACAGATGATGAACGGAATGCATAACAAATCAAACATTCACCCCCAATCACAGATCTGGGTTTAATCCATCATTTATTTTGCTTTCCATGTCATTCCAGTTTGGAACCAGCTATATGCAAATCAGTATTAACCCTGCTCCCCATGGGAACATTCCAGTCCATACTGCCCAAATCCCTCGAGGGTGGCTCATCAGAGACAGAGGAGAATACATTGCTGGTGGTCATCCCAATGACTGCTAATCTAAAAAACAATGTCTGGGCAAATAAAACATTCCCAGGACCTCTTCCCCCCACAGGGCAATGCCAAGTGGGAAGCCTCCCAGCAAACACTCCCACCCCCACGGTGCAATGCCAAATGGGAAGCCTCCCAGCAAACACTCCTGCCAACTACTGTTTTCCGAGGCTATTGCGCAACCGAAAACCATGGCAGCGCAGACGGACCCTTCTGGTCCTGCGACCCCACCAGCTGACCCCCACACAATGGAGGCAACGGAACGTATACTGCAGGAGATCACAGCAGTGGGGCGACGGTTGAAGGCAATGGACTCGACCTGACTGTGGCCTTTACCTCCATATGGGCTGACATCGCCGGCTTTCGGGAGACAGTGACTGACCTAGATCAACGCCTCATGAATGTGGAAGCCCATGTCACAACATTGCCCGACCATGAGGCAGAGTTACGGTCTCTATATGCGAAGGTCACAGACTTGGAGGACAGGAGTCGCAGAGACAATGTTCGCGTTTTTGGCATTCTGGAAGACAAAGAGGGTCCTGACATCAAAACCTTTCTCAAGCATCTTCTGCCTGAGCTCACTGGCCTAGACATCTCACCGTCCTTGGAGTACAAAAGGGCCCATAGAATTGGCCCTCTGAACAAAGCGATCTCTAGCAAACCCCGTCCCATTATTGCATGTTTTCTGCATCACGAACAGGCTTGACAAATCATTGGATGTTAAGTCTGGTCTTTTTGAACCTGCTCAAATGAGGATCACTTATAATGGCAAATCTAGGGACTTCACTGAACCTGCGGATCTCAGCTCTTTCCTGGACGGCCTAGCTCAACACCCCATGGATTTCGCCACAGCACATCCGGAGCCCGATGTCTCCACTTCTGGCGATCCCCCCTCCATATCTGTTTCTCCCTACCTGCCACAGCCTCATCCTTCAGCCCCGCAGAAGAGAGGTAGAGTTTCTGACCGCTGGCTCAAATCACAGGAGGGCCGGGACCATGTTCTTCAAGTGGTGATTGACCACACTCAGGACTAGGGTAGAGACAAATCACGCTCTCCCCTGAAGCCAGTACTTGAGGACATCTCGTAATGTTGGGCTTCATTGCGTTCAGCGGGCCTCTCGCTCTACAATCAGCAACAGGCGCTTCCTTATCGGACAGCTAAGTGTCATATCAGACTATCTTTCTCGTTGTCTTTCTCCTCGGTTTGAGGGGGCAAACGGGGTCAAGCCCAGTGTTATGTCCCTGAGTTTGTGTTTGTGTTATTGCTGATACTATCCACCCCTACCTCTGGGCATGTACATGGACAGTTTTAATATAGACCCTCTATTGCTATGGGGGTCGATTCATGGTTGGAAATCAGAGCAGCAGTAGGTCCCAGCGATTTATTTGAATATTCTCCTATATGCTACACGTCACAGTATATGCAGATCCGCTTACTCATCGTTAGCACTTTTTATACTGTACAGTACCTGCTATGTATAACTTGCGACCTGCCTCTAGATGAGGGATATGATTTCACCTCCAGACATCACCAATTTATTTTTTTGTGATTTATACCCCTGTGCCCCCTTTCCCATCTACTTGGTGGGTTAGCAGCCACAGTATGTCTCCACGAAACATAGCCTCAGGGGAACCCTGGCCTACTATACACCTCAGACTCCTGTGAGGTTTGCATTTCTCCCCTTCCAATGCCACTCACCTTTCGCTCGCCATGCAAGAGGAATGCTTGGATGGCACCAGCCGTGAGGTCTTAGCACCCAATCCGCATTATCCTTCCATTATTCTATCCCTCAAGGGCACATCATTTGCTTAGCGATCATTGTAATCTTTTGTAACCTTTGTACTCTTTCATTCACAGTTCTGGCGCCCGGACTCGCCTCCCCTTAGTATTCTCAATAGTGACGACCACCGACACGCCTGTCATGACCCCCGAGATATATGTCGGTGGTGATGCCGGCTTGGATGTGTTATAGTACGGTATTTAGCCTCTGTTTTGGCTTTGATGGGCGCTGACCCTCGATCACCTGTCTTGGTTGTTGGCAATGCTGTTATCCTCCTCCTCTTCCGATATTGCTCTGTGTCACATCTCACCTTCCCAAGCTTTCTGTTGTCTTTTACCCTACGCACTGTACAGCGCTATCTGTGGCAGAGGGCTTCCTGGTGGTCCAACTGGGCCAAATACATACTTTCTCTTCCCCTCTCACCTCCCCTGGTGCGCGACCGGCGCGCGGGCCTTACAGGTTCCGACCCGCAGTTTAACAGGGCTTTCAGTGGCGAATTATCGCCTCGCTCACTGGAGTTTTCATTTCTTTCTTCTTCTCTTACACTCATTTCATTCTATTCTTCTTGCGCCTCTCACATACACTCCCTCTTTCTTTTGCACCTACACACTTCTTTCATCTCACTTGGTGATCTCTATCCCTTTCTTTGTCTCTTTTGTGTTTCTTCCTTTCCTTTCCTTTTTCTTTTGCCTGTTTGTTTCCTTTCTGCTTCCTGACCGAGGGTTTCCACTATACTATCCGTTTCTACCCATCTGTTCCCTTCCAGAACTCAAGTGCTCTGAGCTCTGCTGTCTCCAACTAATCCCTTTCAGTAATTGTATCACTGCACACACCACCTCCCACCCCCTTCGTTTCAGACTCTACTGCACTCTATGATGGGGTCGGTGACTCTGCTCACTGTCCTCTCTTGGAACGTAAACGGTATGACGAACTACGTCAAGTGGCAGAAAGTTCTATCTTATCTTGCATCTAAAAGAGCTGATATTGCCTTATTGCAGGAAACGCACCTCTCATTATCAGAATTTGTGAAACTCAGCAGAGATCGTGTGGGCAAGGTGCTTTTCAGCGGAGCACCATCCGTGTATGGTGAAGCGCAGGGTTCGGGGTGGCGATACTCATTTGTCGATCCTTACAGTTCAGGCTACTTAAGATGTGGTGCGATCCAGAGGGGCTCTACGTTCTTGCCAAGCTTACCCTGGACTCTTCCACAATTTGTATTGGTACTATTTATGCTCCCACGGGCTCCAAACAATCTTTTTTCCTTTCTCTTAAACGATTATTGACAGAGATTGGCGCCTCCAAATACCTGCTGGCTGGGGACTGGAATCTGGTACAGGATGCCATCCTAGATCATTCCAGTGGTCCTGATGTAGGCAATAAATCTGACCGGGCTCTCCTAGGAGACGTTCTGTTAGATCATGGTTTGCTGGACCATTGGCGCCTCTCTCATCCATCTGAACAAGAATACACCTTTGTTTCCATGGCTCATGGGACTCAATCCCGCCTAGACTACTTTCTTGTTACTCACCGGTTGTTGCAGATGATTCGCTCAGCTGAAATTCTACCAGCCGCATTGTCTGACCATTCTCCAGTGTTATTGGCTCTGGAGCTGGTACTGACCTCTCCCGGGCAGAAGCCCTGGCGTCTCCAAACCTCCAGATATCGAACCCCGAAGGGAAAGGAACAACTTAAATCCCACGTCGCCACCTATCTTCAGAACAATAAAGGCTCTGTCTCTTCCCCCCAGCTGCTTTGGGCGGCGGCGAAGGCTACGATTAGAGGTCAGCTTATGTGGGACGTGGCCATTTCTAATGCCCAAAGACGCGAACAACAGATAAAACTGAAAGATTGCATTGCCCAGGCCACCCGTGAATACACACTAACCCCCTCTCTGCACACCCGTACCCACCTGGAACTAGCCAAAATGGAACTCAACTCCCTCTACACTCCACAGGCGGAATATGCCCTACAGCGATTGAGAGGTCACCACTACGAGCATGGGGAGAAGGTGGGACGCTTGTTAGCTGCTCAGCTCCGTCAGAGGGATGCTGCATTAGCTATTCCGGCCTTGCACTGTGCCGATGGCACGCTTATTACACACCCTCAGGCAATTGCAGATGAGTTTGGTCGTTTTTACCAAACCCTGTACACTTCAGAAATAACTGAAGACACTGATTGTTTGGACACCTTTTTTGAGAGGGCGAATATACCTTGCCTTTCTGACGAGGGCAGAACACTCCTAGAGGGTGACATTAGCAAAGAGATACAGCAGGCAATAGCCAACCTCCCATAACATAAGGCGCCTGGCGAGGACGGGTATGCAACGGAATTTTATAAATGGACGGGGGCAGATAGCGTAGATGCCTTATACGAGGCCTTTCGGGGGGCTGATCAGACGGGCTCTTTACGTCCTCTCTCCAACAAGGCCTCCATCACAGTTCTTCCCAAGCCGGGTAAAGATCCTCTTCTATGTGGTAGTTATCATCCCATATCCCTACTTAATGGAGATATCAAGATACTGGCAGCGATCTTGGCATCCCGCCTCAAGAAGGTAATTCCCTCCCTGATTCATAACACCCAAGTCGGTTTTGTACCTGGGTGCTCATCGAGGAACCACCTTTGTACGCTACTCCATGCCTTCTGGATGACTAGGGACTTGCGGGAGGAATCTCTTGCCCTTTCACTGGATGCCAAAAAGGCGTTTGACCGGATAGAGTGGGGGTACCTATTTGAAACGTTAAAATGTTTCGGTCAAGGGATTAGCTTCATTGATAGAGTGCGTTTGCTGTATGACTCCCCGACAGCCCAGGTTAACTGCAGTGGGTTCCTCTCAGACACCTTCTCTGTCAACAGAGGGACATGTCAGGGTTGCCCTTTATCTCCGCTACTATTTCTACTGGCTGTTGAACTCTTAGCGGCAAATATTATTTGTGGTTCCAATCTTATTTCCAGAATATCGGTCCCTGGTGGCTACTCCACCATTTATTTATATGCCGATGATATTCTGCTCACCTTCACTGACCTACCTACTTCACTACCAGTTCTAAGAGCTATTCCATCAGAGTTTGAACTTCTTTCGGGCTATCGGATCAACTGGGACAAGAGTGAGGCGTTACCGCTATCCCCAGTAACAGTAAGCGCGTCAGTCCAGGGATTATCAGTCAACTGGAAAGAGTCCCATCTTCACTATCTGGGCATTGACATTAACAGAGATCTAGGCAAAATGGTGGCTGACAACCTTGTCCCACTGTTAGGCAGTATGAAACGGGAGTTTGAGAAATGAACACACCTGGGTCTCTCTGTGTGGGGCAGGGTGCAGGCGGTACGAATGGTGACCTTACTGCGTTTTTTATATGTCCTGGGCATGCTTCCTTTACGAATACCTCTGCCTCTCCTCCGTGAGGTACACCGTCGTGCTCGGGCCTTTGTCTGGGGGACTATGCGCCCACGACCACCTACAGCAGCTTTACTCACCAGACGCGAGTTTGGGGGGCTGGATCCCCCTCGGTAGAACACTACACTCTGGCATTACATCTCTCGCAGATGGTCTTTCTACTCCCGGGAGTATGGGACTCCCCGCTTTGGGTGGAAGTGGAACTGACGCTTTCACGTTCCACATCTAGACTCCAGGTGCTCTATAATGCAGAAACGATGCCCCATTATACCACCAAACCTATGATTAGAGCTGTGCAGAACTCATGGCGGCAGGCACCCCGTCTAATGAAAGTGGATCCCCAAACAGGGCACCAATATGTGCACCAATATGGGGCAATAAAGGTTTTCTGATTGGGGGGAAGACTATTTTCTGGGAGGAATGGCGCTAGAGAGGTCTCCTGAGGGTGGATCAGTTTATAACGGAGGGCAGATTAAAGTTGTTTACGGAACTCAGGGAGGAATTCGATCTTCCGGTACATCACTCGTGGCGCTATATACAGCTCAGACACTGCTTGGAGAGACACATAGGGAACTCCACGTGGCGGCTACCCCAATCCCTGATACTTCAGTATCTGGAGACCTGGGGTTGCTTGAGGGGCACTGTATCAGGACTGCAGGCATTGATGAATCAACACCTCTTCTCTCTCCCCCTCCTCATCTCCCTTAAAAGTAAGTGGCAGGTTGAATACGAATTGGAGGATTGGGCAGACTTCATTGAGGCCAGAGACCGTGGAGCACGGGGGCCCACTTGAAATTCAGCCTTTTTAAGACATAACATGAGTGGTACTGGACCCCCCAGAAACTGCGTTCTGCAGGGTTGTTGTCTCATGCCTCCTGCTGGAGATGCCCTCACGCTTGCTGTGATCTGCCACATATTCTACACGATAGCCCAGTCATTCAGCCTTTTTGGCGATCAGTAGGAGATACCCTTAGAGATGTCTTACCCTTACCGACTTCCCTCACCCCTTCCCTTTTACTGCTACATGATACCAGAGACTTGTACGATATCTCTCGACCTCAACTTCGTTTGCTGCATACTGCATTGGCCACAGCTAAGGTATGTATCCTGAGGCACTGGTGCGCTACAACAGCCCCCTCCTACGGGGAATGGATCACTGCAATGTACCAAGCTGCCTCCCATGAACGACTCATATACTATTTACAAGATAAAACAGATGTGTTCCTACAAACGTGGTTAACCTTTCTCTCAGAGCCAGTGAGCTGACTTCCAACTGCAGAGGTCACAATGTAAGCGATTAAGCAGGGCCACACATGCGCGGCCATTCTAATGCCACACTTCAACACGGTATTGCTCCCTTGCGCATTGTATTGGCTTCAGTAGCGTGCAAGTTGTATGTATGTATATGTATGTACTTTCTCCAGTTCTCCACTCAGCCCTTTTAAGAATCCACTGACCACCTACCCTCCTATATCTATTTCTCCCTTCCTCCACCTCTCCACTTCCTACGAGACTTTACTTTATTTTATTCTATTTTACTCTATTCTATTCTACTCTTCCCATTTGTATTACTCCCGCCAGCCCTCCTTGACTGTATTCTTTGACTTCCACTTCTCTCATCTCTAATCTCTCATCCGTCCTACTCACTCCACCCCTTGATCACTATCACTACTACCATCACTGTCACTATCATCCTCTTCATCTACACTACTTCTAACTTATTTCCACTTTTTCCTTTCCTCTCGCTTTCATTGTCACTCTCTCTTCTCCGTATCACTTCTGTTTTCACCACTTTTCTTAATAATCCCGTCCTCCCTCCTCCGTTTCTCCCCCTCCATGCTCCCTTTTGAGCTCTCCCTTCCCCTCTCTATGGCCTGGGTTTCATCCATCGCTGCAGACTGCTCTGACCGCATTTTTTCACCAGTGATTCGTATCCTACGTTCGGAGGGGCCTACAGGGAGGGTCGCCTAACTGTAATTAATTATCCCTGTGCAACATCTTCGTGCTCCCCATCCTACCGTTTTTAACCTAGTTGTTGGGTAGTGGAGCTTTGAGACACCTGGAGGAGAGGTGACTAGGAATGGCATGTCTATGCACTTCTTTAAATCCTCTCTACTTTATTTCGCAATGGGGGGTCAAAGAGAACGGAGAAGGAGTATTGTATTGTACTATACTGTATAATATATTATCTTGTAGTGTGGTTTTATTGTGTTATGGTATTATTGTCTTATTGCATCGCCGTATTGCACTGCTACGCTCTGGTTCTATAGTATTATGATTATTCTATTCTATTCACTTCAGATATTGTTCCGCGCCTTAGACTACTATAGAGAGCGCTCAGATTTTCTTAGATGTTATTAAATGCCACTGTGATTTTCTTTTTCTCTTTCTGAATATGCTCGATATCTTCAACAATACCATGTCGGAATTTACGGTGTAAGATGCACTTTAATCATACAGATCTGGTATATGTTATTTGTACAATATTGTTCCTATGACAAATAAAAAATTACAACACAAAAAAAACCTGCATACTCATGGAGACGTGGCTGCCCTACTGATGGCAGAAGCTGAGCCACCACTCAACCTCTGACCTCTAATATCAGTTCATTGTGAGGCTTTGTAACATGGTAAAATACACTGAAGCGATTTTTTTTTCGAACCGTCCAGCTCCCTGGTAATCCTGCAGATGTGTACCAATGTTGTCCAGGGGATCACTCAACTGGACAGAGGAAACCCCACAAATTATACCACTATGCAGTTCGAGGGTTTTCCCAAAGCCCCATCATGTGGCGTACGGCTGTGTTGCTACGACTCGCATGGTGGTAAGACACATTTTTTCACAAAGAGAGCTAAAATGTACCACATGTCAAACTGCCACTGTCCAGGGATTAATGCAAACCACACAATACCGCCAGACTGAGCTCATCTACCTCTGTGTCTCCGGAAATGTGTGCATTTATTTCTGTGTGTCCCAGCATGTTGCGTTCCTATGATTTATTTCATGTGTGCACTTTGGTGCACGTATTTATGCGCAGGTGAGTGGGAGTGAATAAATAAACGTGTGATCGTGTCTGTGCACGTATCTTATTTTGTACTATGTGTGTTACTACACAGGCGTGTTTGCGTGCCTTTCCATTAGTGTTGGATCCCATCACCGGCGACACACTCATGTCACTGCAGATGTGGTCATGTCTCTGGGTCCACTCAGCTCCAGGTGCTAGTATTTCATCTGCAATTGTCTTAGCACACAAGTGGAGCAACATACTGCAGAAGATCGTGGAACTAGGGTCCCCCAATAGAAACTAGGCACGCGCTTAGACCAGTCGATATTTGTAATGAACAAACAAACACTGACACTGTATACATAAGTAAAGTATGAGACTACTTTTAGACGCAAAAGTGGCGCAAATTTACAAGATACAGTTTTATTTTGTAAGTTTCTGCCGTTTTGCGTCAGAAAGCGGCGCAAACGTGGTGCTAAAAAAGTATAAATATGGGCCAAAGTGTGGCACGCACCGAAACGAGAAGCCAGGCACAAGGGCACAGAGCAACATTTCTTACCTGAAAGTAGGAGCACCAGAATCCCAGGGTACAGGATTAAGAGCCTCTTGTTTTGTTCCCGGAAGGGGAGATGCTGGCAATCTGACAATGCATCAAATCAAGGACTGCCTGCGCCGGCCGGCCGGGTTGCCACAGGAACAAGTGGTGGCATCATGGGCTATACCGAGTACAGTCTGTTTGATTGCTGTACACGCAACATGTCGTTTGAATGCATATGGAAGCGCATCTGTTTGTACCTGTTTCTGTTTAATGAAATTATCAATAAAAACATCAATAAAAAATGAGGTCCCTTCACAGCAAGATTTATCTCCAGTTAGGAGTGTGTGTTGAAAATCCTGTTTCGTCAAAGTAATTTTTATGACAACCTTAGCTGTCTAGTAAACTTTAGCTGCCTAATAAAGGTCATGTAAAAGTCACGTAAAATACATGTAGAGGGGCCTTGCGTCTTCTGCCATAATGTTGTCTTGGTACTGAATGACAAATCTTGGCCTAATGATCTTAGTTCTTAGTATAATGTGAACATCCTTGGCATTATGGCATAATGCTGCCCACCTGTAAAACAATGCTGCCCTTATCAAAATGGTAGTCATTCTTGGCATACTGTGCCCAGCCAGAGGACCATGGTGCAAACTTCTAGTATTATGCGGAGTTGGGCAAAGTTATCCAAGATATGATGGTATCTACTTCTAGCATCATGGTGCCACTGGCATTATGGTAGCACTTTTTGTCTGGGTGTCTATTTGCAGGCATTCATAGTTACACACAACAAAACTGTGGATAGTCGGTTTTAATATTATTCAATTGGTTAAGTAACATCTTATTTATGCAAGCCATGCCCCAGGGCTATTAAACATTTCAAAGAAGTCCCTTTCATCCGCCCCTCTGTTCACCTTAACTTACCTAAGCATTCATGCATGCTCTAACTAATTCTGTAGTCTGCAAACACCCATTCATTCATTCAAGAAAGCATCAATCCATGCACCCACTCTGACCAATTCATCATTTCCGCATCGAACATCGTTCAATCCAGTCAGTCATGCTCTAAACAATCCATCTATTCTTTACTCCTTTGATTCATTGTCGCGTTCACTTGCTTACCCATTCACACAACCAAAGACATAAACTCGCTATTCCACGAAGAACGGTTTGCACTTAAAAAAACAGCAGGTACTATTGATTTTGCCACCACTGTTTATAAATACGACAAATCTTTGTGACAGTAAGGGTGAGAAGAATTTTATTACCCAAATCATTGAGCACTGAGGATGGCGCCTCTTCCCTAGCTGACCCTAATCATTTATGGATCACTGATCTCTTTACTTTGGTGGAGTCCTGAGTGCAGCTGAAAGCCAAAAAATATTGCTCCTGGAACAGATGTCATATTTGCTGACTTGCATAGGTCTTATGTCCTGACATGGATCCTAACAATAGCTGTGGTTATGAATAGAATAATTTTAACTAGGAATGCCCCATTTGTTTAAATATGCAGAAGTTATTCCTACCAAAATGAAGGTGACAGTAGTTAACAGGGAAACTTCAGGCCATCTCCTTAATAAGCATTTTTGCAAACTTTTTAGAAAAGGTCATTCTTACTTAGCAGCAGATTAGGCTGCTCAATAATCAGGTAGGTCGTCTCTCTGGTATGAGCAGGATTTAGGGAGTACGCCCGGACAGCAGAGCAGTGCCTCGGGTCTCTCTTACATGTTTTTGAACCTCTTTTTTGTCATCGTAATAAAAATGTTAATGTATGGCTATGCTTAGCAACAATTTATTAGGTTGATTTTTTCTATTTCTATCCCCCAGATATTGTGGTATGCTTTCACTCCTTTGAGGACAAAGAGGAGATCATGACATCAGTGCACAAACTTGGGGCAATCTCTTATGGTAGACTTGACAGCCTTAGGGTGGTCTCCCCCCCAACATTTGCCTACCTCCTCCATTTTTCTGACCCCTTTTTCACTGGTATAAGGACTCTGTGCACTTTACCACTGCAAACCAGTGATGAAGTGCTTGGGTTCTCTCCCCTAAACATGGTAATATTGGCCCCAATCGGCATATTCATTTTCTTATAAGTCCCTAGTAAAGTGCACTACATGTGCCCAGTGCCTGTAAATCATATGCTACTTGTGGGCCTACAGCACTGATTGTGCCACCCACTTAATTAGTCCTTTGACCATGTCTCAGGCTTGTCACTTCAGAGCTTGTGTGGGCCGATTTACACTGCAATGTCGACATGGCAAAATAATCCTTTTGCCAGACTCAAACCTTCCCTTTTTATGCTTGGCAGACTCCGCAGCAGGGCGACCGAGAGCCACCACATAGAGCAGCCGAGCAGACGGGGAGGCCAAGACAGAGGAGACCACTCCTGGTCCGGAGGCGGCAGCCGATCTCAACCAGGGTATGAGGGCCTTTCCCAAAGGCTCTGGACAGAGAGGGGGGTGCTAATGACACTCAAGTATCCCCCAAAAAGTAAAACTGAGTGGGAATGCCTCCCTACATTGGGCAGGCCCTGGGAGTCCAGCTGGGTCAGGTCCGAGGAGGAGCGCAGAGTAATAGGGTCACGTCACTCTGAGACCCCCTGGGTAAGCCATTATGCATGTGAAATGGGAGCCTCTGGACAAGTGGCCGGCCCACACTGCATACCCCTGAGTGCGGTCACATTCAGCAGGTAGAGTATGGAGTGCTAGAGGAAAGCTGAGGCCTAGTGACTAAGAACAAAGATGGGGGAAGTGAGACACGGTCATCTCACGGCCCAAAACCCAGAATGACTAGAGAGACCAAGTGTCCACTTCAACCTATGGCCGGGGCCTCTACCAGAGACAGAGTCTTCCAAAGTGGCCTTGGGAGAATCAGGGGAGGAGGCGTGGCCCAAGCAAGGCAAAATGGCACATGACAATGGAACGCACGGCCCAAATGTAACTGCTGGAGCACAGTCAGGGATGCAAATTTAGAGGCACAGGTGAATCAGATCTTGGCCTCGATCAGAGATAGAAAAAAAAGAGAGATACAGTGAGCTCGACATAGGTCTGTTTTGTGCAAGCAGGATGCTGGCAGGAAGGGTGCCAGAGGCCAATGGATCAATAGGCCAGATCACACATGTAGTTCCATATAATACCACCAAACTGCAGCACTTGCAGACGGAAATAAAGACCCTAATGGCCAGGCTGGACAATGTGTATGGCCAGTCCAAGTGTAACAACGTGCATCTGTTTAGTGTTCCAGAGAAAGCTGAGGGCCCAAGTGCAGAGCTGCTTGTTGAATAATGGCTTCTATCAACTGTGTTGGGAAGACAGGCATCAAGTCTCTACACAGTGGAGCGCCCTCAGGCTCGGGGTAGTACAAGCAAGTCTGATAACAGTTACACTGCTTAAATTAAGGGACCCTGACCACATTCTGCAAGCAGTGCAGTCTCATGGGCCCTGGACAATTGAGGGCAACCCAGTGAACATCTACCCGGACAATATAAATGCTGCCCAGTGGCAGAAAGAGACCTTCCTACCAGTAAAAATACACCTCCGCAATTGTAACCTGAAATACACCCTGCTCTTCCCTGCTTACCTGAGGGTGTCCACACAAGATGAGCTGCACTTTTTTGCTGTAGTGGCCCAGGTTTGGAATTGGCTGAAGACCAAAGGCTATCCAATCCCATAACCATGGGTCTGATCTTAGCCAATAGGCTGGCAAGAACAGAACCCACATCTCTGTGCAAGACGGAGAGTAGGAACAAGATCAGGTGCTTATGGAGAGGGTGAGAGTGGTGCTGAAGATACTAAACGAGCACTCATTAATGGTAGGCAACAGATGGTCTGCCCTACAGGGAGGCTCCAAATGCAAAAAGAACAGATGATGAACGGAATGCATAACAAATCAAACATTCACCCCCAATCACAGATCTGGGTTTAATCCATCATTTATTTTGCTTTCCATGTCATTCCAGTTTGGAACCAGCTATATGCAAATCAGTATTAACCCTGCTCCCCATGGGAACAGTCCAGTCCATACTGCCCAAATCCCTCGAGGGTGGCTCATCAGAGACAGAGGATAATACATTGCTGGTGGTCATCCCAATGACTGCTAATCTAAAAAACAATGGCTGGGCAAATAAAACATTCGAGACAATCATTGCAGGGACACAAACATAAAGGGATATCCCGGCAAGAACTGCTGCTGAAGAAATGGCCTGCTGGTCAGGGCCCCCCTGCCTCAATAGGCCCCCCTGCCTCGATAAGACATTAGTGTTACTCTTGGGTGATGTATAACATGTTTACGCGAAGGCGACAATCATCTTGGGCATTGGGGGGCTTGTAGTTGGAGGCTCAAAGCACAAGGTGACAGGGAGGGTGGGGAGAGGATGGAGGAGTTCTGGGCAGCATGACACAACAGCAGTCAATGTGAATCCCAGGAGGTCCTGATTGACAGACTGCTAAATCCCCATGTGCCATCAATATAGATAGCATATAGTGGGGCAAAACATCACTTAATATTTTATCAAGGAATGTGAATGGGCTGAGAAACAAATTGAAGAGAGAGATGGTACTGAAGTACTTGGCCCACCATGTACCTGACCTTACTCTGTTACAAGAAACCCACCTACTGGGTAACAACTATGGCTTCCTAGGCAGAAATACATTTTCAATGCTTGCACATGAAGACTTTTCTGTGGGCTCCTCAGGTATGTGCATACTGGGCCATAGGTCCACGCTATTCCAGATGTACAGGAAATGGGTGGACCTTCAGGGCTGCTGATCAGTGGTAGAAGTCACCTGGCAGGAAGAGGAATTGTATGTGGCCTTCTGGTAAATCCAATCGGGTCTACACTTGTCTGGAGAATGGATCATGAAATCACCTGATGCTTTCCCGTTGGTGAGGGAGTACTGAGGGGGTTCAAGTTAACCCTGCAAGGGGACCTTGACAGGGTGAGCAAGAAAGTAGGACAATTCAGAGACGACATGCGGTTGCATACATTTCTGACTGCCTTGGGAGGCAGACACCCATCAGCTACAGGGACACTATTCCTACATGGCCAATGTGATGGCCTCTTTCTACTGGCTTGACTACTTCTTGATCCCAGCATGTCTTTTAGGAAGGTGCCAAAATACACACTACTTGCTCAAAAGAATCTTGGATCACTGACCATTATGAATGCGACAACACAGCCCACTCCTCACAGTACACTGGGTTGGAAACTAGACCCCCAGGTGTTGACAGACTGCCTGACCAAACATTTCACTGAGGAGGCCATGAAGATCTACTTTGAGGAGAATGAGTGCTCTGTGGCATCAGAAGTGACCATCAGGCAGGAATTTAAAATGGTGGTAGGGGCCAGCCGATAGCACACACAATAGGGAAAAAGAAGGAGAGAGAAATGAAGGACAGAGAGATTTAGGAGAAGCTTCTATCCTAGGAGGCACAGCATTTGGTGCACCAGGGTGCAACACTAGCTTCCCAGATAGAGAACATTTGAGAGGACTGCCAATGCCTTATGCACTAGGAAGCCAGGGCACTTCATAGATTCAAACAACATAAACTATACAAGGTGATTAACAAGACAGAAAAGTTGCTGGCCTGGCTGACGTGGAAAGAGAAGGGACAGAGGTGAATACGGATGGTCTACACGATGGGAAGTCGCGTGGTGGAAACAGTGACTGAGATAGCACAGACATTTGCAAGTTTTTTGAAGAACCCCTACACCCCATGCAGGGACAGCAGATGAAGGACGAGACTTCAACAGATTTCTCAGGAATATCCCAATATTAACACTTGGGGAAGTGGGGGCTGACCCACTGGTGAGGCGGGCACTGAGCCGCTAGGTGGTGAGATACAGGAAGGTGAGATAGCAGAAGCCTTAACAAGAATTAAGAGAGGGAAACCATTAAGCCCTAAACATTTCTCCATGGAATTTTTTTTAAAATGTGAAAAGCCAGGTGGTCAAGCCAATCCGAGCAATGCTCTTTAAATCCAAAAATATGGATGAGCTAGAGAGAGAGCTCTGACATGCAATAACTGTCCTATTTCATAAACAGGGAAAGCCACTGGAGCCATGCTCTTCCTACTGTCCGATATCACTTCTCAGTGTTGCAATAAAATACTTGCAAAGGTGTTGGTGAACCATCTGATGCAAGTCATCCACAGCATCATATCCCTGGTCCAATCAGCCTTTATGCACTAAACATCTTCCAGGCATAACCCTGTGTAATTATTTAGCTGTTTGGGCCACTAAAAGGGAATACATGAGCCAGGGGTGCTCTTAGAACTGGACATCGAATAGGCTTTTGACTCCCTGGAATAGCCATATAAAATGACATTGTTGAAAAGGATGGGCAATGGCCTCTTCTTCCGGACATGGGTGCGGGTCCTGTACAAGACCCCATGGCATATGTCTGTGTAAATGGGGCACTGTTGCAGGAGTTTACACTAGGGAGGGGGACTAGACAGAGATGTTCCTTGCCAACCCTCCTCTTTGTAATAGTGATGGAGCTTGTAGTCAACTGGATGCACTGATTTGAGAATTTATCTGGGACCGAGAGTCGCAGGATATCATCTTGTTCTATACAGATGATGTCCTGCAATACCTATCAGAACCTGATAAGTCCTTGGCCAGAATACTGAAGATCTTTGAGGTCTTTGGAACATGTGACAGAATCAACATGAATTCAACCAAATCTTGCCTTTACCTACTTGCGGGTGGGAGCCCAGGGTAGATTGGCAGCGTCCCATACCTAGGGAAGGGAGGGTGTTCAGATATCTTGAAATCTGCATAACTGGAGACCCACACCTTTTCTATGACCAGAACTTTGGCAGGCTCCTCAAGGAGTATAGGAGGGGTATAGGCCACTGGTGTCGACTACCCCTTCCCTTAATGGGCCGAAGCAAGACAATTGGCAACAAGCTCAAGAAGGTCTTGGACACCTCCATCACCGTCGCCTCGTGCCCTGAGGACTGTAAACACGCTGAAGTGAGGCCCCTCCTGAAAAACAAATCCACCAACTCTGCTGAATTGAGGAACTACCAGCTCATCTCTCTGCTCCCTTATCTGGCAAAAGTCCTCGAGAAAGTGGTCAACAAGCAACTCATCCAACACCTAAAAGACCACAACCTCCTGGACACCTCCCAATCCAGATTTTGAGCTAACCACACCAATGAAACATCATGCATTGAGGCCACAGACGACTTCAGAACCCTCCTTGACTGCGGGAAACAGCAGCCCTCATCCTCCTGGACCTGGCTGCGCGTTTGACACTGTCTCCCACCACATCCTGACCAACAGACACCACCACATTGGGATTCAAGGAAACGCCCACAAATGAATCACCTCATATCTTACCAAAAGAATCCAAAGGATCCGTCTCTCTCCCCACAGTTCACCTCAGAGCCCAAAATGATCATCTGTGGAGTCCCCAATGGATCTTTCCTCAGCCTGGCCCTCTTCAACACCTACATGACCCCCCTGGCTGTCACTGTCAGATCACATGGACTCAACATCATCTCCTACATTGGTGACACACAGCTCATCCTCTCACTGTCTGAAGAACCATCCACCACAAAAGCTAACTTTCACAGATGCATGATGAACGTTGTGAATTGGATGTAGGACAATTGTCTCAAACTCAACACCGAAAAACCAGATGTCCTCATCTTTGGGAACAACAACTCACCATGGACCGACACATGGTGGCCCATGGAGCTCAACATACCTCCCCCACCACAACAGACCACGCCTGCAACCTCAGCATCATCCAAGATAGCAAGCCATACATGAAAAAAACAAGTCAATGCAGTGTCATTCACCTGCTTCCACACCCTAAGCATGCGCCGCAAGATCGTCAGGTGGCTCCCAGCAAACACCAGAAGAAACATCACACAGGCCCTCATTACCCGCAGACTGGACTATGGAAACATGGTCTATGTAGGAATCACTGCACACCTACCTCCTGTCGAGATTCGAGGCAATACAGAACTCAGCGGTAAGATTTGTACTCAACCTCCCCAGAAGGACCAACATCACACCCCATTTCAAAAACTACACTGGCTCCTGATTCAGAAGAGATGCCAGCTCAAGATGCTGGCCCACATCTACAAAGCCCAGTACTACAAAGGACCACCATACATCAACAAACACCTAACCTTCCACCAACTGACCAGACACCTCAGATCAGCTTTCTTCACCCTTGCAGACACCCCATGGATCCATTGAGTCAACAGCAGAGGGCACACTTCTCGCACATGGCAGCCAAGGCTTGGAACAATCTCCACCTGCACCTCAGGACCGTACTGTTGCTCCAGCAATTCAAAAGAGAACTAAAGACCTAAATGTTCAAATGATCATACCGTCACGCAGCAGCACAAACAGCTGCAGCACTTTAAGACCCTCACAGGTGATTTGCCACGCTCTGTAAATATATGATTGATTGATATTGAGCAGCCTTATATAAAATAATATACTTGCCTGAGTTCTTGTATGCTCTCTAAAACTCCCTGTTTGAGATGCCCAGACCATTTCTTTGCGATGGTGGAGACTGAAACCAGACTACTGCTTTGGGATGGTGGCACTCCGCAAATAGCAGTTGGAACACTGACCAGAACGCCGTTGACGGGGGAATTGCCCTACCAAACCTGCACCTCTGCTATTGGGTGGTGCAACTAGTAGTACTTAATGGCTGGTCATTCGTGGAACAGGAGGAATACTCCCTAATAGCAAACGAGAGGCATGGGTCCACTGGAATATGTTAGACAAATATATGAGAAAGGGAAGCTGATGAAACTTCCAGCCCCTACAGCGATTCGGGTTAACACAAGGAGAGGGGCCATTCATATGATTGAATGGAAGGGTGTCTTAACCCCGAGACTCTGCTATGGGAAACAGCGGCCTTGACCACACTACTGGGTATAATATACTCAAGAAATGGAACTTGCAGGGCATTTCGAAGCTGAAGGACATTTGGATAGATAGGGGCATGATGACTTTTTCAGACTTTCAGGCACAAAATGAGACGACTGGGAGCTAATACCTATGCTATGTCCAGGTTATGCTATGTCCAGGTTAGACACATACTACGGAGCTATTTTGACCTGGAGGCAGATGTGCCAGACAAAAGCTCTATAGAATATAGAGAGCTGGGGGACCCATCAGATTGCCATGCTATCTTAATGATCTACAGCATGCTGCTTGCACATAGTGTCTCCCACTGAGGGTGCTACGAGATAATCAGGAAGAAGACCTTAGCAAAAAGGAAGATGATGACTGGGGTGGCATGCCACTACCCCAGAGAGGTAGCAATTAGAGCTGAATTCAAACTCACCCAGCTCAAAATCTCACACTAGGCATTATATAGAAGATCGAGGCTGTTTGCTATGGGTGGGATTACAACTGATCATTGCCTAAGGCGGTGCACACAGTTAGTAAGCTCATGCACACACTATGGGACTGCCCACAGATATGTACATTTTGGAGAGGCATCCAGTGCAGGGTATCACAAACCCTGGAGGGACTGCTGGAGCTTGATTCCTGGATGGTTATGCTCAGAATATTGGGGAACCAAATGCTAGATATGTATGTGATCATTTTCTGCAACATGGCATTAATGGTAGCCAGAAGCAATATTACACAGAGGTGGGGGGTTGCTACCGCCTAGACAGTGGGCCAATAGAAAGTCAACATGAATTAGTGCATGAGGGCGGAAGAACTGATTTAAATAGTCTGAGCATGCCTTAGCAAATTCACCAAAGGTATAGGGCCCATGGAAAGGCCTGGAGGACAGAAGGCCATATTGGTGATGGAAGGGAGTGGTAAAATGGAAGCACAGTATTGGCCAACAATCAAGTAAATAATAATGGGTTACATGTGAAGAAGATGGGTATGGATATTTATTTAGGAGACTAAGGCCCTCATTTCAACCTTGGCAGGCGGCAACTGCTGGCCGTCAAGTTGAAACCGCTGGGCGGGCGCCAATGCAGCCGCACTCCTGCGGGCCTATCTGGAGATCCCCGCTGTGCGGTGGGCGGAAACCTGGTTTCTGCCGGCCCAGCGGGGATCTCGGCCGCAACACGGGAGCCGGCTCCAAATGGAGCCGGCAGTGTTGCGGCTGTGCGACGGGTGCAGTTGCACCCGTCACGCTTTTCACTGTCTGCATAGCAGACAGTGAAAAGCTCCATGGGGCCGTGGCACGGGGCCCCTGCACTGCCCATGCCAGTGGCATGGGCAGTGCAGGGGCCCCCAGGGGCCCTGCGACTCGCCTTTCCACCAGTCTTTTCATGGCGGTTCAAACCGCCATGAAAAGGCTGGCGGGAGGGGGACTCGTAATCCCCTGGGCAGCGCTGCAAGTAGCGCTGCCCTGGGGGATTTAAACCGCAGGGACAAAAGTGGCGGGAAACCACTGGGACAAAAGTGGCGGGAAACTTTCACCGCGGTTGTAATTCCCAGTAAAGCACCGCCAGCCTGTTGGTGGTGCTTCCGACAAAACAGCCCTGGCGGTCAAAGACCGCCAGGGCTGTAATGACCCCCTAAACATATTAGGTAAGTGTAAATTTATAATGTACTATGTTCTTGCTTTTATTCTGTTGTTGATGTAAATGTAGGGGGGTCTTGTTATGTTTTATTGTATCTTGATATAGGTGGATTGGTAAATTGTGTGCACTTTGTTACTTGTAAATTTATATTTCTTCTTATTGTTTTTAATTTATAGATATATGTATGTTTTCTTTTTTTGTTTTCAGTCCTGATGAAGTCCTGTCTAGGAGACATAAAACACATTTGCTGGGCTGATGCTGAATGATCATTAAAAGAATAAAGAAACAATTTTGGGTTGAAACACAATAGCATGGCTCCCGCTTCATTGGATTTTTAAGAAAGACTGTATTTTTACACAATAAGACTTAAAAGAAAAGTTCTAGTATTATTGGATTTTTTTAACAATCAAGTAAATTTCTTTGGACTGCCTTGGCACTCCCTTTTATGTATGGATTTTAGTGATGAAAATGGGATAAATGATGATGGTTATGGACATAGTGGATCATCTGGTTGGATTCCTGGGATGAGTAACTTACTGTGAAGCTGAAACATGTTTGCATAGGATTGTTGTATATGTGAGCTGTCTATGGTAGAGTGATTGTTTGTTTGAAGGTTATTGAGTGTACCGAATGAAAACTTGAATAAAACAGATTTTTTTTTAAAAAGAAGAGCTAACTTTCTTCAGGAGGGAAGTTGCAAGGTCTGCCTGAGAGGCCCAGGAAAGGCTGGCAGAGCTGGCTACAGAGTTTGGAGTTGATCTGAGTAAAAGTCAGGATTTTAAAAAAAATCAGAATGTGCATGACTGAGGATACTCAAAATAATATGATAACATAGGGGCATGTTTATACTCTGTTTGTGCCGGATTTGCGTCATTTTTGTGACGCAAATCCGGTGCAAACTTAACTTCATATTTATATTTTGGCCCTAGAAATGTCTAACGCCAAAATATTGAAGTTAAAGTAATTTTTTGCCTGCGGAAAACTACCTTGCATCAATGAGATGCAAGGTAGGCGTTCCTGGGCAAAAAATGACTCTAAGGCCCAGATGCCTTATTTATCCTCCTGTGCAAAAATGGTGCACAGGAGGGAGGCGGGCCTAAATAATGGTGCTAAGCTTGATTAACACCATTATTTAATGCCTGTGTTAGGGCAGGCATTAGGGGACCTGTGGGCCTATTTCCATAAGTTCCCAGGGCATGACTCCTGTCTTTGCTGAGACAGGAGTCATGTTCATGGGGGCTGCGCGTCTAAGAATGGCACTAGTCGGGTTAGAGTCATTATTTTGACTCTAACCTGACTAGCCCCATTCTTTCACGCACAACCTCCAGTTTGCCCTACACCTCCCCTACCCGGTTAGCGTTATGAATTTTGACGCTAACAGGGTTTTAGCACCAGCTTGCGCCATTCCTTAAATATGGTGCCTAGCTGGCGTCCTGGAATGGCACTAGCCACTGCTATAATTTTTTACGCAAACCTGCGCAAACACTGGTTTGTGTCAAAAGGTATAAATATGGGCCTAGGTTTGAAAATACATGGCAGTGAGCTAATAGGATGTGTCGGGAAGGAACACCCAAAACCACAAGGTCCGATGATCAAAAAATGAAAGAAAACAGAAAAAGAAACAGGACACAGGTGAGGCTGAAGGGAAATAGGTAGGAGTGATACCAAGATCAGAGAGTATCCGTTGAGAGATGTGCATGGAGATGAAAGTGTGCATGTGCCTTGGAGCTGTGATGATCTTTTTGCATTCACAAATCAATTCCCAAAGTTGTGAAAGAATCACGACAAAATGTATACTGCAGAAGTGTGAAGATTTTGAAAGTTCTTGGAAGGACTTGAATACTTTCTTTGGCAGTGTGGTCACTAAAGATTTGTGGGCAGAATACAAAATGACCATAAATTGGCCAAATGCTGAACCACCAAGAGAAGCTAGAATGAGTGTGCCTTCTCCTGCTGTTATGGAGAAGTATAACCAGGCAATTGCTCATTTTAAAATGAAGGGTCCACAAAAAGAGGTTGTATTGCTCAAAATAACCAGAACTACTCAAGTGTCTATGGAGTCTGTGTATTTAACAATGTATTTATTTACGGGTTTTGTAATGTGCACAGCTACTCCAAAGTGTTTCCTAGTGCACAGCACAAGTTGGATAGGGTGGCAAAAGAAAGAGATTCCGAAAGGCCAAGTCTTCAGGTCTTTACGAAAGTCCAACAATGTGCTACAATTGTTAGAGCTTCTGGGAGCACATTCCACAGTTTAGGGCTGAGGTAGGAAAAAGAGTGTCCTTTCATGCGAGAGAGACGAAACCTCTGTACTGTAAATAAAGAGTGGTTAGAGGAAGGAAGGGAGTGTGTAGGATGGTATGGGCTCACCAATTCCTGGATATAGTGTGGTCTCATGCCTTGATTGATTTTTAACATGTAGCATAGAACATACATAAATACTGAATACAAGTTGGCTTTAAGCCAAACCTTGAGGACTCCTGAAGTCAGGTGTGGATTTAGTATCTGCCGAAAAAAAATTGAACATTTGGTCCGTCAAAAAATAGATCAGCCATCCTAGAGTTGAGCCTTTAAGATTGAGAGTCTCCAAACTATCTTGTAAGATGGAGTGAGATACAGTGTCAAAAGCCATAGTCAAATCTAAATGAATGAGTGCAGCAGTACCACCACAGTCCAGATGTTGTCTTAGATGTTCCATGACACACAGCAAGGCAGATTCCGTGCTGTAACCAGCTCTGAAGGCAAACTGGGATGGATGAAAAACATTGATAGCCTCAATAAATGTAGTGAGATGGGCATTAGCATGTTTTTCTAGTACTTTAGGAAAGACCGGTAGAAAGGAGATGGGTCGTAAATTTGCTAGGTTGGAAGAATCTAAATTCAGCTTTTGCAGTGGCAGAACCATAGCATGTTTCCAACTCACAGGTTTCACCCATAGAGAGGAGTTAAGGAGCTCCATTAAGAGAGTTAAACACTTTGAATTCAGCAGTTTAAGTTTCATGGGAGGTAAAGGGTCCAATGGAGATCCGGATTTAATAGATTAAAGAGTTTTTAGGAAAGATAGATAGTCAAAAAGAGGTCAGTCCTTCAGGCTGATTTCCAAATTTCTATTTAAGATTGCATGATTGAGCCCTCCTGTAATCAGATTCCCTAGGTCCATAGTCAGAGCAAATTTGGGTTTCATGGGCACATTGGTTACCTGTGCGTGAATCTTTTAAACTTTTTGGATAAAAACGTCAGGTAAATCATCACACTGATGTTAAGAGAGTAGAGGGGCAGGAGAAGCATTGCTGACCTGCTAATTCTTTCAACACTTTAAAAAGAGTGTGCAAACAGTTTTGGGCATTATTGATTGTTTTCGTATGGACGGTCACTTGGGCATGTTTGCACTGGGCATGATTAACCTTTAAAGTCTCTTGGTATTTACTCTTCGCCTCCTTGTTATAAGATTTCCTCCATTGTCTTTCTTATGCTTTGCAGCATTTCTTTTCACATTTGAAGAGTGTTAGTAGACCAAGACGCTGGAGGAAAGGGGACATTTTAGTGATTTCTTGTAACAGTTTGTAACAGTTTGTTCTCGGGTTGCATCCAGAAATCCATTCCATGTACAGCGGAAACTGATCTGCAGCAATCAAAATCCTTGGATAAAATTGTGTGGTATGAAAAATATCGCAGTGATAATTGGAGGTGAAGTAGTAGAAGGTTAAGGGGAAATTCATGTTGGCACCGACTAATAAAATGGCACAGTTAGGCTGTCAGAATGGCCCGAATGTGGCAGATTCAGAGTATAACTCTGTTTCCACTGCCAATGCAGTAATTAAAGGAGTTGGTTATCAACATGATGGTCAGATGTCACAGGCAGGGAATTTTTGTTCCACAAGGCAGAGATCGAGGAATGATGGTTGATCAGACAGCAGGGATGGACATAAACATGTTGAAGAAGACTGCAGCTTGTCACATTTGTAATAGGATGGGCCACTGGAAACAGAAATGTAGATTGAACCCAAATCTAATGTTCCATTGCCAAACCTGAATGTGATGTCAACAAGGAATATGCATGTTCAAAGGTCATATAATCGCAGTATGCTTCAAGGCCCAATGATGCCGCAAAAATGGCAAACCAAAGGTACTATTGTAATCCTAACCCCAAGGTTCAACAGAGCCCTTGCATGAGTGCTGATTACAAATTTCCATTTTTTGACAGCCCCACCAGACTGAATCCTGATAAAACACAATGGCAGTACCTCAGAGGGGAGAAGGATTGTATGTTTACTGCAGTCCTAGCGGTAGACCAGAGTGCACCATATGTGAAGGGGGAGGTAAGCAGCCACCCTGTACCATTCTTGATTGATATTGGAGCTACCTGCTCTTCTGTTAGAATGTAGTGGTCCCACACCTACACTTCTCAGGACAACAAGACCAATTTGCAGACATTTCAATCAAGCAGTACCCAGTTTCAGCTAAAGTCCCTCTAAAAATAGGACAGTTTGAAGAGGAACATAAATTTGTAATATGTGATTCAAGATCAGTCCATCTGTTTGCAATGGATTGACTCTGCAAGTTAAACTGCTTGATCTATTGTACACCGGATGATGTCAATCTTCAGACATGTGATAAGGATGTAGACATCAAATTGAAATCACAAAAAGCAATAATTAGGTTATTCCCAGTCCTAAAAAAGGACTTGCCTCCTGGTTAAAGAGATAATGTGTAAGAGGAAGTCTGGGATTCAAGAGGCAAGGACATTGGTCTGATCAAGAATGCTGAACAATAAGAATCACATTAAAGCCTAATGAGGAGGATCCCAAAAATCCCAATAAAATGTCACACCTGAAGAGGTGGGTGGAATTATGCCTGTCATTGAATTCACATTACAGCAGGGTATCTTAAAAGAAGTGTTAAGGAGTCCTTGCAACTCACCTGTGATGGGTTTGCAGAAACCAAACAAGAAGTGAAAGATAGTTCAGGAACTGAGAAAGGCATATCAAATTGTCCCATGCTGTCCTGTGGTACCGAATCTGGTGCTAATAATTTTACAAATTCTGTGTGAGGCTGATTTTGATCTCTGACACAGACCGGTGCCAAGAGTTTTTTCCATTCCCCTACATGAGGATAATCAGTTTATTTTCATGTTCTGATTTTAAGGCAAAAATCTGGTGTCATGCCAAATCCCACGAGGTGTACAAAGAGCCCCCTCAATCTACAATCATATACTGAAGAACAATTTGGAGACCCTACAGTTTCAAAGCAACTCACAAGTTGTTTGTCACCAAACTTGACATATGTCGGTGGTTCTATAATGGAGATAGCAGCCCTAGTCAACAGGACTTAAGTCCCATGTTATCCAATGGACCGGCCTGCACTTGCCGCGTTTCCTGATGGAAAGGACGTTATGGAGACATATAAGTTTGTGCTTATATGTCTCCATCCGGGGTCACAGACGCCTAGTTTAAGTGTGTCTGACATACATATAAGGCAGTGCATGGGACTGTACAACCGGTGCCACCAACTATTTGTGATGCTCTCCCATATTTTCGCATATCGAACAATTCACTTCCGGTTGGCCTGAACATAGCCTTCTGCTTAGGTTAGTGTCCACACCATCTCATTCACTACCTGTGATGGTCAGTGCTTTTGAATCCTCTCTACCTGTCTCACAGTCCACTATGCAGGTTAACATGGGTCGTACCAAGGACGCAAAACAGGCCCACCTTCAAGCAAAGACGGCTCTTAATCAAGCTGTACCCGCTCTCACGGTTCGCCATATCATATGGGAATAGACTTTATCCCTCTCACGGTGCCCAACCAAGGCCTAGACAAGTTAGACCTTATCCTACAGGAAATCCGGGACTCTAAGGCCACTATCGAACATTGCATTGGCATCTTGATGTTTGACTTGGGTTTACTCCGCAACGATCACCTCAGGTTGGTGGATAGGGTCAAAATAATAGAAATAGACCTCCTCACGCTGGTCCCACAACAGGCTGCTCATACTGCGGATATAAAAGCCCTATGCTTCAAGTTCGCCTCCTGCAGGACAGAGCAGAGGATTCAGAGGGCAGGGCAAGGCACAACAATGTGTGCATCATTGGAATGCCCAGTGGTATGGAGAGACCCGACCCAACCAAGTTTGTCGAGGACTTGCTGAGAAACAAGGTGGCGCCCCAGAGCCTATTGGAGTTGTTCACCATGAAGAGGGCGCATAAGGTACCTGTGCACTGACCGGCCCCGGGAGCACCCCGAATCCTGTAGTAGCACGTATAATGTACTTTAAAGATTGGGACGCAGTTCTGTGGAAGGCTAGAGAGAATGCACCAATTGTTGTTGAAAACACAAACGTCTTTTTTTTCCCAGACTATACAATGGCAGTCCAACGGAAAAGATTGTCCTTTTTGCCAGCGAAATGAAACCTCTGTGCAGAAGTCTTGAACTATTCACTACTCTTTCCTGCATGCTTAAGGGTGGTACACAACCAGAAATCATTGTTCTTCGATATCCCTGCCTAGGAGGCCGTGCCTGGTCCCCGCAGTGCACTTCCTGACGCTGTAGGCAAGCAAACACTCGGGCTGCACCAGCCCCTCAACAAGCACTAGAGGAACAGCATACAGTGTTGGCTACTGTAATTTCTGCCAGGCACCACCTTTCTCCACCTCCTCCATATGGCTCCTTCAACAATGTGCAGTCAGACTCTGACTCAAATGCAAGTATGGCACTGTTCCCTACAGTGCCACCTCAAACCTCAGATACTGTCATCTAAATATTTATACATTACCACCTATGCCCATGTGGCTCTGTATCCTTTTGTTGCCTACTGGAAAAACACCAGTGACCTTCTGGTCTACTTAAGATGCCTGTGTTATATCTGTCACTATTACCTTTAAATTATAGCTGCTCTTTGTTTTGATGCATTTTCAACTATATATGTTGATCTCTTGCGGTGCCGCAAGGGACTACCCTCTCTTCATGCATCCACTCTACCCACTGTATTGTGCACCAGATTCATGAAGCCTTGGCTATGCTAGCCTACCCCCATAGCAGTTGCTACAGATTATGTTCTGTGTTGATAGGTTTGTTTCCCTGGTCAAACAAATGTTCCTTCCTAGATGGAATATTGAGGAGTTGTTCTTATGTGGGCTGTGAGGGTCTTAATCATGTGTCCGACTATGTGTACTTTCTTCTGGAGGGAGGCGAGGGCACACAGGTAGGTCACATGTTGCAAGCATTATAAATGTCATACCTATACCAACCATCACAATTTCTTACAGTATAACAACATGGAATTTCAGGAGGCTGGGTACAGCGCACAAACAACACTGAATACATGCCCAGTTAAGCCATCGTAGAGCCCAAATAGTTTATTAACAGGAGACTTATCTAACCTCTGCTGAGGGATCAGCACTCTGTCGCAGGTGATGAGAGAGCAGTTGCTTGCTACAACTTTTTAGGCCTATGCTCGGGGGGCAACCATCTGGTTACGGGCTGGCATGCCCTTCGAGGAGATCGCCTCTAAGATAGATATACATTGCGGTTATGTATTTGTGCAAGGGAACTTAGATGGCAATACACTGGTACTGGCAAGTGTATATGCCCCAAATACAGCACAGGACCTGTTTTTCTTGCACCTCTCCTCTGCACTAGCTGATTGGTCTCATCTATCCTGGTTGATTGGTGGGCATTTTAATGCTGTCTTTGATACCCATCTTAACTGATCACACTTTCCCCTCCTCAGTGTCCCATCGGTCAGCCAGGCCAAAGCGCTGAGAGACTGGGCAACGGGATGGTCAGTGCTGGATGCGTGGACGGAATTAAACAAAGGAATGAGGAAATACGTGTTCTGTTCTGGCCTATATTAGTTGCACTCCGTCTGGACCATATTTTTTGTCTTTCATACGTCACTAGGCAGATCTCACATTCAACATACCTGGGCAAAACCCTATTTGATCATAACCCACTCAAGCTTACCATGTCATGGGGATGAACTCCTACCCCGGGGCCCACTTGGTGCTTAAAACCACGTCAGTTGAAGACATAGGCTTTCATTATGACATTGGCGGTAAATCCCATTTACCGCCATGTTGACTGCTGCCAACATACCACCGCGGATATCCGCTAACCATATTATGACACACACACACACCAATCTGTCACTATTCAGACATACACACAAATCCACCACACCAAAGGTCAGTGATAAACTGGTGGTATCAAATCCCACACCATTACGCCAACTGAACAACGCCCACCACATTATGACTCAAGAATCACCATGGCGGGCATTCAACTGCAGTAAACCATTGGCGGTATATACCGCCGCTTTCAAAATACACACACACAAACAAAACAGCACCACATTGGACAATTCAAACTACACACACCTGACACCCATACACACACCACACCCACACCACTATAAAACACACACACACATTACCCACAACCCCTTCCGCCAAGAAATAATTGCCAGCAGAGAGAGACAGCAAGAGCACACACACAACCGGAGTCACATACCACCATCACCTTATACACCACCCACGCACCTTACATCACACACCCCAACACAGAACCCTACACATCCCCACCCACACCACTCAAACTACACCCATGGCACCACAACAACACCCCAGATTCTCTGAGGGGGAGCTAAGGGTCATGGTGGAGGAAATCATCCGGGTAGAGCCACAGCTATTTGGATCACAGGTGCAGCAGAGATCCATTGCTAGAAAGATGGAGCCATGGCGGAGAATTGTGGACAGGGTCAACGCCGTAGGACAGCACCGAAGAACAAGGGATGACATCAGGAAGAGGTGGAACGACCTACGGGGGAATGTACATTCCAATGCAGCAAGACACCAACTAGCTGTACAGAGGACTGGCGGTGGACCCTCATCTCCTCCCCCACAACTAACAAAAAGGGAGGAGCTAGTCTTGACAATCATGCATCCTGAGGGCCTAGCAGGAGAAGCAGTATGACTGGACTCTGGCAAGTCAACTCTATACTACTATCACCCCCTACCTGCATGCCATCACATACCCCCACCCTCACTCACATCACTCCACCACTACCCACACTCCCCACCATCACATCTCACCCATCCCAATGCCAAGCCCTGCATGCACCACCAATGCATGGACACCACTCACAGACCTGCATGGACACCTATCACTAAAGCATGCACACTAGAGACAATCAGCTGGCCCACCAAATAACAACTCACACAAGGCAAAGCTGCCAGGGAAATCACAACCATAGAGGGCACACACCCATGCACAATATGTCACAAACTGAAAAAATAACACTGCATTTACATCCCCACAGGTACCCCGCCCAATGTCACCGGAGAAGAGGTGCCAGCAACATCCAGCCCCCCCCTAAGAAGAGGCCCACAGTGATGACAGCAGCTCTGGTCACCTTGATCTGGATGACCATCCTGGCCCATCAAGCACCTCCGGACAGTCGGTTACCCAGGCACACTCTCACACCACCACAGAGTCTCCCCCCTCAGGAAACACCACCAAAGCACCCACCCAGCGGGCCCATACCTCTGTCTCCAGGACACATGAATGAGCAGTGTGTCCACAACTACAGACAGTCAGGGACCTGGGGTCAGTGGGCACACGATTCAGGGGACAGAGGCACAGGACAACAGGGAAGCTGGGAGGACTGCTGTGCACCGGGGGAGGACAGGCCCAGGAACTGACTCTCCAGGACGCACTCACCACGATCCTGGGAGCATACCAACATTCCCAGGATACGCTGGGCCAGATCCTGGACAAAATGCAGGAGAACATGTGGCTGCAGGAGGGACAGTACCTGGGGATCAGGGAGGACTTGAAGTCCATGAACACCACCCTGTTCTCCATTACAGAGGTGCTGGCAGACATGGCCAACAGTATGAGGGAGGCAGTGGCACAACAGCGGGCCCCTGACACTAGCCAGACTACTGAACAGCCCTCCACCTCCGCTGCCGCTAGTAGACAGGAGGCACGCCACAGGACCAACAGGCCACCAGCACCTCTCCCCCTGCAGAAGGACAACCACCATTCAAATGTTCCCTGCGATCCAGGCAGACGCCAGAGACTATTGCCAAGACCCCCACCAGGAAATAAGACTCTTCTGAATGTCACCCTTGTGTCCCACTCTGTCACCCTGTCCACCTTGAACTGCCATTGCTCCCCTTCCTATGTCCCCTTGGCAATGCACCTGTGCTATCAATATACTGGATTCTACCCTGGACTTTTCTCCATAAACACCCCAGTCCATTGCACTACCCCATTTTCTTCATAGCGCTTAAATAAACACCCTTAGAAAAAATTCAAGTATGGAGTATGTCAAATTATTTTAAAATGTTTTAGTCTAACAAGGTTCAAACATTGCAATTCAACTGTACAGTCATGTTTAAATAGGAAAGACCTGTAGTTGGCTGCACCGAACACACCAATAGTGGGGCACCAACATCTGCAAAAAGTGATGCCATTGGGTACAGTGAGTGGCCATAGCAGTAGGAATTCACAGCCTGTCTGTGACAATGTCACACACCAAACTGTCAATGAAAAGTGAAATAACACTGTCTTACCTGTGTGTTATTGGAAGTATTGACAAATGATTGTACTTCTGTTGTCCTCATCCTCATCTTCTGCCTCCTCTTCTTCACTGTCCACAGGGTCCACTGCTGCCACACGGCCATCTCCAGCCTCCTCCTCCTGCAGGAAAGGCACATGGGGTCGCAAGGCAAGGTTGTGCAACATACATCATGCCACGATGTTCTGGCAGACCTTCTGGGGTGAGTAGCACAGGGATCCAACTGTTAGATGGAGGCAACGAAACATGGCCTTCAGGAGGCCGAAGGTTCTTTCTATTATCCTTCTAGTTCGCTCAATGTGCCTCATTGTAACATTCTTCTGCCCTTGTCCTGGCATTCCTCACAGGGGTCAGTAGCTATAGTAGGTTGGGGTAACCAGAGTCACCTGCAAATATCGAGGGACAACTGTTAGCCACACACTAACCCTTATGGCCCACACCATACCCATACACCAACATCCACTGGGTGGGAACCAGGGCTCACCTATTAGCCACACCCTGTGCCTCTGGAGTTGGGCCATCACATTTGGGATTCTTCTATTCCTCAGGATAAGAGCATCATGCACCGAGCCTGGATACTTAGCATTGACATGGGAGATGTACAAGTCCACCAAACACACCATCTGCACATTCATAGTGTGATAACTTTTGTGATTTCTGAAGACCTGTTCATTTCGCCGCGGGGGGGGGGGACAAATGCAATATGTGTCCCATCAGTCGCACCACTGATGTTGGGGATATGTCCCACTGCATAGAAGTCAGCCGTCACAGTGGCCTAATCCTCCACCTGGGGGAAAACGATGTAGCTGCACATGTGTTTGGTCAGCACTATTGAGAACATTGGCTGTGACATTTCTGCTGCCAAGCCCACTGTCACTTGGAAAGAACCAGTTGCCAGGAAATAGAACACTGATAGCACTTGCACAAGAGGAGGCATCCCAGTGGGGTAACGGATAGCAGATATCAGGTCAGGATCCAATTGGGCACACAGCTCTGTGATTGTGGCCCTGTCAAGTCTATTGGTGAGGCTGATGTGCCTGTCCTCCATTGTTGCCAAGTCCACCAGGAGTCTGTACACGTGGGTATGTCTCCATCTCCTATTCATCCACAGCAATTGCATTCTATGGGGCAAAAGAGTGACCAGCTGGTCATTATCTGTACATTGTAACCACTACAGTACAATGCATATTGTGATTCGCACATGTAACCGTATCAGCGCGTAGGAATCACACATGAACTGGCTGTGCTATATACAAGGTGTTTATTTTAGATTGGTTGGGTTAAAGTCAGAGTAGTGTTTAGGTCTTCCTTCTGCTGGCTTGGTTATGGAGGGTTTCAATATTGGAGTATGTTCTTCACTCTTCTCCTTTGCCTCCTCGTCTCACAGGTTCCCCGGGAAGCATATGTGGAGAGAAAAAGAAGAACAGAGGTAAGTGTTCAGGGTTTGATACTCTGGGTTTTTATTATTCTCTTTTCTGTCTCATTTCTTGCTTTCCTCCTTTTGTTTCCTCTCCACTGTGGTGTCTGTTCTTCCTGGTACTCGTTCTCAGTTCTATCTCTTTTTACTAAGATTCTTCCTAGGGCTATTCTTCTCCCTCTTTCTTCCTTTTCTTTTCCTACTTATCAGTTTATTTGTCTCCTTTAATCCTGTGTGGCCAGTAAGACCCTGTGCGCTGTGCCTTGGAGTGGTCTCTATACTTGGTGCTGGAAATTTAGTGTGTTTAAGTGGTAGTGCCTCTTCCCCCCCTCCTTTCGTTACCCTTTCCTTTGTACTTCGTCTCGCACACCCCCTCCCACTCCCTCAGGGCAGTGCCCACACACACCTGGAACTGCCACGCTTCTCCGGAAGCATGGCGGGGTGTAGCGTTCCGTCTTCCTGGATTCCTGCTGTTAGGGTTCCCGTCGGAGGTCTCTGGTCCTCTTGCTGGGATGAACACCGTTTCCCCATCTCTGGGCTCCTCTCGTGTCTCCGACTTCCTTCGTCCTCTTCCTCGTTGTCCTCGCCGTCTGCTTCCTTCTCACGGGTTCCATCTCCTTTTCCTCCGACCCCTGCTCGTTCAGTTCCTGGGATATTTGACCTCCCGGCGTCCTGCGGCCATGGTTCCTTCAGCCAATCATGGGAAGGGAGGCTGAGAAGGTCCGGAGCAATACCGGCAGCGCCAGCACCAGTCAGGTCCATGAGCGGGCGATCCATAATTAGCCCGTCACAGCACATTATTATGGTGGCATATGTCCAGAATGTGAAAATGTGAACTGTGACGCATGTCGGTTCCATGGCCTGTCCCCCACCCCTGAAATGGCGCCCGCCTGTCCAGTATGGAGGGGCTGATGGAAGTGAGGTAATTCCGCTGATGTTGTGCGCCATTGCGGGAGTTGGTCAAGAACCGCAGTGCAACTCCTCATTGTTTATTATTGGGCCCTGTAGGTTACAGTGACCAATGGTGATGTATGCCGGCGGTGACGGTACACACCGCCGTGGACGTGACCGACATTTTCTGTCTGTTCACTGTCTTGCTACCTGACCTTCAACAGGAGAGGACCTGCACTGCATGTGCTGCTGTGACCTCTGTCTGGAACCTACCATGGCCTGTGTGAATGGGGTAAGGGCCCCTGCCTTCACCTCAGCGGAGTTGGAGAGACTGGTGGATGGGGTCCTACCCCAGTATTGACTGCTGTATGGGCCTACAGACCAACAGGTGAGTACACTGTGAGCACGATGCATGGGGCATAAATGCATGGAGTGGTGTGTGTGCAGGCCTCGTGTGGGGGGTGGATGCCCCCTGGGCAGCATGCAGCATGTATGCAGAGCCATGTCTGTGCTAATGGGGATATGAGTGTAACAGGCAGGACGTTCTGACTAATAACTTTCCCTGTGTCTAGTTGTCTGCAGGTCAGCACCCATCAGAAGAAGGACGTGCAGACCCTGGGGGTCTACGGCAGGCGGAGCACGCACTGTCGCAAATGGCGGGAGGACCTGAGACGCTGGGCACGGAACACGGCAGAGGCCCACCTGGGAATGGCCTCCCAACGAGGAAGGGATGCCCGTCGAACCCTGACCCCCCCGATGGCCCACATACTGGTGGTGGCCTATCCGGAGCTGGATGGGCGCTTGGGGGCATCACAGCAGTTACAAGGGGGTGAGTACAGTGCCCTTCATTACAACTTACGTCTGGTGGGGTGGTATCCATTTAGGGAATGTCAGCCTGTGGGTGTCCCTAGGCCAGGCCTGACATTGCAGAGTAGGTCCTATGTTGGGTAGGGTTCTGATGTGGTATTCCTCCAACCTAACTAGTAGGCATCCACGACTGGGCAGGGGTGTGTAGGTCTCAGGTATGCTGCAGTTGGCGGTATGTGTCCCTACCCATGACCTGTTGACTAGCATTGTAACTGGTAGTGCATTGCCTAGTGCGTAGGGCTGCCCCTGTGTGTGAGTGTGTTTTGTACGCCAACGGTGGTGTTGGAGCTGCCATTGACCAAGTGTATCCTTTGTCTCTCCCCCCCAACTTTTTGTTTTGTCATCCTGTCCTTCAGTGCATTAGCATCATCTGGCGGTGGAGCAGAGTCACCGGTGACAGAGGGAGCTGCATCCCACAGGACCCAGGAGGCCGAGTCCACCGACACTGAGGGCACCAGTGGGATGGAGTACAAGGGGAACATCACGGCGGAGACAGGAGGGGACAGTTCGGACACAGTTACCTCCTCCGATGGAAGCTCCCCGGTGGTGGCGGACACCTCTGTGCCCACCCAACTACAAGTACAGCCGCCACCTCCATACCAGCACTGTCCTCTCAGCAGCCCCTCAGCGAGTAGCCTGTGCCCGCTCACCCAGGACAGTGGGCATCTCCTTTGCCCCAGGAACCTCAGGCCCTGCCCCAGTTAGCCCTCCTGCCCTGAGTGAGGAGGCTATTGACCTCCTGCGATACATCTCTGTTGGACAGACAACCATTGTGAATGCCATCCAGAGGCTGGCAGCCCAAATGCAACAGTCCAATGCATTTCTGGAGAGCATTCATACTGGCTTGGCAGCCCAACAGAGATCAATCAAGGCTCTGGCCTCCTCTCTGATGGCAGCCATTGTCCCTGTTTCCACTCTCCCCCCTCCAACTTCCCCTTCCCAAACCCATTCCCCTCAACCCCAACCTATCCCAAGCACACAGGCAGACGGGCATGCACACAGGGCAACACACATGAGTGGACATGGCAAACACAGGCACCACACTTCATCTCACAGGCACTCACACAAACACCATCCAGATGCAGACATACCATCATCCACTGCCTCCACTGTGTCCCCCTCCGCCTCATCCTCCACCTCCCTCGCAGTTGTGTCGACACTCACACCTGCATGCATTACATCCTCATCCACTACCCCCATAACCAGCACACCTATCAGATCACACACCTCACTGGCAGTCACCACCTCCACATCCATGCACACGTCCCCGTGTCCTCTCCCACTGTGTCTGTGCCCCCTCCTCCCAAATTACACAAACACAAGTACTCAGACACCCAATAGCCATCCACCTCACAACAGCATCCAGACCATGAACCTGCACCCAAACACACCAGACTGACACCTCCTACAACCACTCCCTCTTCCTCCACTCCCAAACCTTCTCCCTCTTCCCGCCTCAATGTCCCTAAGATGCTTTTCCTCGCCACTATTGACCTCTTCCCTTCCCCTCCCTCCCCCCATCCTTCACGTCAGGCCAGGGTGGTCAAAACCCAGGCAAGCATGTCAGCCACCCAGACCATGGGCACAGTAGTGTCCCCAGCAACTCCAGGTGTGAAAGGTTCCCAGCCACCAGCCAGCCAGACGGAAAGGGTCCCTGCCCCAAGTGCTGCAGGAAGGAAGGGCAAGGAGCCTGCCCCATGTGTTGCAGGAAGGAAGGGCAAGGAGCCTGCCCCAAGTGCTGCAGGAAGGAAGGGCAAGGACCTGACCCAACTGCTGCAGGAAGGAACGGCAAGGAGCCTGGTGCTGGGACTCAGTCGGAGCACCCACCACCAACCATGGTGGTGCAGCCGTCCGAGGCTACAGGAGATGGGTAGGAGCTTACCCCCATCACCACTGGCACCGCCACCAGCACCATTGGGCAGCTGTCCGAGGCTGCAAGGGATAGGCAGGAGCCTCCCCCCCATCACCAGCAGCAGCAGCAGCACCATTGGGCAGCCGCCCGAGGCTGCAGGGGATGGGCTGGAGCTTCCCACCACCAGCAGCAGCACCACTGTCACCACTGAACAGCCAACACCACCGATGGACATTTATTAGACCTGGGTCCATGGGCTGTTGTGCGGCCTGACCCCTGCAAATCCAGTAGGTATGACACCCACATGAGAGACTGTGACCTTGCACTCCCCAATATCTGCATCCCAGGGCACGATCCCCTGTCCAGAACCAGTGGAGATGCCATCCACTCACCCTATCCTCCCCAGGATGAAGCTTAAAGGGCACAACACCCCCTCCAGAACCAGTGGAGATGCCATCCACTCACCCTATCCTCCCCAGGATGAAGCTCACAGGGCACGATGCCCCCTTCAGAACCAGTAGCAATGCCATCCACTCACCCTATCTTCCCCAGGATGAAGCTCACAGGGCACGATGCCCCCTCTGGAAACAGTGGGCAGGTCACCCACTTGAGAGACTGTGGCTTTGCACTCGCCAGGACCAAGCACAGGGCATTTCCCCCCTCCATTGCCAGTGGGCAAGTCACCCACTTGAGAGACTGTGGCTTTGCACTCCCCAGGACCAAGCACAGGGCATGTTGCTCCCTCCAGAGCATGTGGGCAAGTCACCCAGTTGAGAGACTGTGGCCTTGCACTCCCCAGAACGGAGTAATGGGCATGTTGCCCCCTCCAGGACCAGTGGTTTTGTTCCATCTGCTGGCTGAGGTGCCCCTTGTTCCCTGTCCCCCTGAGGTGACTGCCTATTTTCAACCTGATGCCCCTGCAGTGTTCTCTCTGTGTTGTTGCCGAAGTAAAGTAGGGTCTTGGACTTTGTAATGTGGCCCTGTGGCCCACAAACATTGAGGACTGTGGGGGTCATTAAGACCTCGGCGGTCTTTTCGCAAGACCGCCGAGGTAGACCGCAAGACCGCCAAGGTACCGCCGTGCTGAAGACCGCCAGTGGTGGCGGTCTTCCGCGCCGCGTATTATGACCGCTGGCAGGCCGCCGTCCTTTTTCGTACGGAAAGCCGCCAGCAGCCATACTGGCGGACAGCGGGAAAGTGGAGGTTGCTCAACCTCCACCGCCACGTCATCAGAACACCGCCCACTGAATCACGTCCCATGATTCGGCGTGGCAGTGTTCTGGTGACGGTGTTCTGGTGGTGGAGCTGCCCCCATGGATCCCGTCCCCTCCCGGAGGATCAACGGACAAGGTAAATTGATCGTCCGTTAGGGAAGGGGGTGGGGCAGTGTTATGTGTTGTGTGCGTGCATGGGGGTGTGAGAGTGTAGAGGGGGTGAGTGAGTGAGTGTATGCATGAGGGGGTGCTGTGTGTATGGGAAATGTGTGCCGGTTGGACGGTGTGTATGTCTGTTTGTATGTGTGCGGGAATGTGTTGTCAGGGTGTATGTGTGCGTGTAGGGGTGTGTATATGTGCATGTTGGGGGTGTGTGTGTGAAGGGGTGTGTATATGTGCATGTTCGATGTTGGGGTGGGGAGGGG
The DNA here is from genome assembly GCF_031143425.1 of Pleurodeles waltl. Classification (NCBI taxonomy): domain Eukaryota; kingdom Metazoa; phylum Chordata; class Amphibia; order Caudata; family Salamandridae; genus Pleurodeles; species Pleurodeles waltl. The sequence goes on from NC_090447.1 coordinate 715,676,744, forward strand.
GGGTTGTGCCACCTTTGGGGGTTGGCAGGGGGGTGGGGGGTTTTGGGGGAGGATTCGTAGAGGTAAAGCGGGGGGGAGACCCCTATCAGTGCCAGGGAAGGAATTCCCTGGCACTGATATTGCCTACCGCCATGGATCTCATGGCAGTTCCCAACCACCCGAGATCCATGGTGGTATGCAGGGTCCTGATACCGTCGGCGGTCTAGTGGCGACCGCCGGGCTGGAGACCGCAATCTCCAGCCCAGCGGTTCTCACCGCCATGGCGGTCGGAATGGTGAAGTGGTGGATGACCCCGGCTCCGCCGGCCTGTTTGTGGTCTTACCGCCGCTTTACCACCGACCGCCAAGGTCGTAATGAGGGCCTGTGTCCCTACATTTGTAAATATGTATATACTTTATGATTTGGATGCATGTATTTCTACTTTTTTATCTGATTATACTCATATTCATCAATTCCTTTTGTCCTTGCATTATTCCTGAGGGGGAAGGGGTAAATATGTTATATTTCTGCATCTGCTTGTGTGTATGGTGTTGGGGGTGGGGGTGTTGCGTGTGTGTGTCACTCTCTTTTTCCTCCCCCCTCCCCTGTGTGCTAGGCCGCTGTACTCACCGTGGTCATCTTCACCGTCGTTGGTGCTCGTAGTGGAGCAGCACGTAGAAGAGAATTGGGAAGACATGCAGCTCAGCTCGGGCTCCATGACGGCGTGGTTCTTCCCAGAGTCTCCAGAGGTGAGTTGTTTCCCCTCTGTGCAGTGTTTCCGCCAGGCTTTTGATGTCGTTGGTACCGCCCTGGAAAAGGTGGCAGATTGGTGTGTCATAATACAGTGGGCAGAACAGTGTCTTCCACCTGGCTGTAGGCGGTTACCGCCGTGGTGCCTGTTGATTCCGCCCTGGCAGTAGGTGTGTTAAAGTGGCTGTCTGTCTGAGCGGTTTCTTCCATGGTCATAATTTGGCGGTATTTACTGCCGGCCTGTTGGCGGTATTACCACCGCTTTATCACCAACTGCCAGGGTTGTAATGAGGGCTATAGTTTTTAAAGATACACTGGCCACCACTATCACTGATTACTTTGCTGAAAATGTGGGTATGGCTTCATCACCTCTAATAGAATGAGAGGCGTTTAAGGTGATAATATGTGGAATATTTATAACCACATCTTCTGGGGCACAGCATGCAGTCCTACATGATGTAAAGCAAGTAGAGACATGGCTGGGAGCACTAGAACGTATGACAACACATGATGCTACCCATTCCGTTGACTTACAACAATGCTGCACTGAGTTGTGTTAGAATATAATGCATACTCACACAAAATACACACAGAAGGCAATAAATCTGGAGTTTTATTGACCCGTATGATACTCCCACAATAATCTCCAACCTCCATCCTATTCATATGCACACCTGGAGGTATAACATGTCGGGCACAGGAATCCATAAATACAGCATTTGGGGATTATTCTGCACGCCTATATGGCCCTCTCCGGTGTCTGTCCTCTGCTGGAATGGACGTCTTCCTAGATTACCTTAATTTGACACAGGTCCTGAGGTTCCACTGTACAGGACTAGAACCTCTCCCCAGTCACACGAAGAAATCCGTCAAGCCATACCTGAGCTGCCCTGTAACAAGACACCTGGGCTGAACAGCTTTCCAGTCGAGTTCTATGCTACCCACATTAATTGTTTGTTACCTCATCTAGAAACATTATTTAACACCTCACTTCATACTTGTTCCCTTCTGTTCAACACCTCCCAGGCACTAGTGACGTCTTTGCTCAAACCCGGAAGTGACCCAACAGACATTTAGTCATACAGACCATTGTGTCTCCTGTCAACCGAGTATAAGATACTGAGCAAGGTCCTGGTGAACAGGCTGCTCCCAGTTTTGCCGGACCTAATTCACACAGATCAAAATGGGTTCATGCCTCAATGTAGCACATCATTAAATATTAGATATCTATACCAGGTGATGGAAATTGCTAAAAAAACATACCAGACTGCTAGTTGCTTATCCTTTGATCTCCAGCAGGCATTTGACAACCTAGGTTGGGACTATATGTTTGAAACACTCACTACATTTGGTATCCCCTCAACCTATGTTAAATGGATAAAGCTCTTATATACTGTTAGAAATTGTGAGCCCAATTTACAAAGGTAAACTTAGAATTTTGGTCTAAGTTTAGACCAAAAGTCTAAGTTTATGAGCTTTTAGCATTCACAAAGATAAGTTACGATTAGTATCTTTATGTCCACACTTGAGGTGGATCATCCGCACTCGGGCAGATTATCCGACGTTGGACCGGAATCATTGTAATTACATGCATCTGCACATCATCAATGCCACCTGCAACCCTGCACCAAAAAACAGATTAAAACAGCACACAAACAAAATTCTGGTTTCTCCACGGCTTCACTGTCTCTGCCTGTTCTGCATACCTAGAAGCCATGTTACCTTCTAGGAGTAAGAGAAACTACATTAAGGAGGAGACCACCATGATCCTCAGATACATGATAAGGAACTACAAGAGACTGCATGGCCTCCCACCCTACAGCAGCAGTTCTGCACAGAAGGCAGCTCTATGTCAGCAGTTGGCCACGGCAGTCACTTCATTGGGGGAGGACAAACGGCCTGTGACTGACATCTAAAAGAAGTTGCAGGATGAGAAGAGGATGGTGAAGGAGAAGTACACCGGAATAGAGGTAGCTAGAGCTCTTCCTGGTTTACCAACTAGAACCCGATTCCAACTCACCCCACTTGAGAGGGATGTCCTCTCCACCATAAACTCCCCCTGCTCCACAGGCTCCACAGGCTGCCCGTGAGAGATGACCTCAATGTGGTAATGTGTGATGATACTAACAATGACACCAAATGAGCAATGTCAGTGATACTCCACAAATGTGACCATGAATGTTATCCTAAGTATGTACAATTTGCATGGTGAGTGAGACCCTCATGTGTCTCAGCTAGTCTATTGTACTACAAGTCCCAGAATCCTTTATGATGGAAATTTCAACTTCCAGTTCCTCAGTCTCAAACAGTGGCCCATCACTGCTGCCTCATTCACTTAACACTGTCAAATGGCAATAGATAATGTCCCTCATTCGTTTACTACTGCTGTTGGCATGTAGATGCAGTTGTCTACAAATATGACAGGTTGCACATATTCAAATATCTTGGTTGTGTCTGATGACTTTTCCCTTTTGTTGCCACATACAGCCAGAGTACAGTCACACACTAGAGCAAATGTCATACCATCTGCACAAACTGGTATGTAAATATGGCCAGGAGGGGGCAATACATTCTACTTTGTGATCAGTCAACTCATAGATACATTACATGAAATCTATAAACTGTGCCAAATCTGTGAAATAAAATAGATAATGTTGTGCATCACATGTCAACTAGAATTTAAAGTGAAAACACACATATCATTGTAGGCCCTGTGACGTTGTGCAGAAAGACGCAGCCTGCAGTGACCTCTGTAACATATGTGGGTGTGGCATCTGGTCAGGCACCACCCACTGGGTGGATGTTGGACACTGGTAAGGATACATAAAAAAATGATCAAATGCTCATGCTCCTAAACTTAAATGTCAGCAGCATGTTTTGTGTTGTCGAATATCACTGCTGTCACTCATCTCCATATGCGCACATGTGGCTCATAACAATATTCCACATACTAACAAGTTGGCCAATAAAAAGTTGACTCGAAATGTATGTGTACAGTACCTAGCTAAGGGTTCATATTGGCCCTCATGTAGGTGCATTTTGCATAGTTCAGAGGCAGCAAGTCGATACGTTACAAATCATCATGACTTTTCAGCCAGACGCAGCTGGGCCCCCGGCGCCTAATCTCCAAACTGGTGAAATACACGACCACATGGGGCCTCATTTATGTTAGATCACAACAAAACCAAAGCAATCTGTTTTTTGGGTAAACCAAACACCAGCTGCATCAAGTTCAAGTGGGAGGCAGCCGGCAAACCGATAGCGCTGGCAAAGCACTACAAATATTTAGGAGTCATATAAAGAGCATCTATTGCAAACACAAGGGGTGGCTCACAAACTATGCTTTGCTTTTTAACAGCCACAAAAAAAGATAGGCAGGACACAGCAGAGTCATTTTCTGCAGGTCATTGGAGCAATATTTCTTCCATCATTCACCTATGGCTCAGAGTCCTTAAAGGGTGTGATGCCCCTCTGCTCAATCAGCTCCAGACAGTTCTGTTTAAGAGTATTATTCATCTCCCGAAGCAAATATCGCAAGCTCAGGTGGGATTGGAGTTTGGCTTGCTTCATCAAGCTCCGATTTGTTGGGGGCAATAATGAAAGCTTGCTTTAAACTAAATCCATCCATGCTGACAAGCTGGCTGCCTTATGTTGCCTGGATATTGAGCTGCAACTAAATGACAGATCCTGTTGGCCATTTGTACTAAGGCAAGCTCTGACCAACCTCAATCTACATGAACCACGGGACACCAATAATTGCCTTCTATTTGTTGAAAAAAAAAAAACACCAAGAAGTCCTCCAAATTTTACTCTTGGACATTAGACAAAGCAGACATGGCAAGACAACGCCACAGCTGGTTGGTCTTCATTCATACACCGCCTCGTACCCCCAGCTGTATTTAACAATCCACCTTGCAGGCACCATCCAGCACTACATTCTTCAAATCTGTATGGGAGATTTTCCATCCAAGGATCTGGTCCCATCATGGAAGCAAACTTGGCCAGATCCATTCTGCTGCCTTTGTGGTCTGTGAAACAAAAGTGTCTTACATTTTTGTGTATTTGCCCGATAGTCACTCCTATGAGAAAGACATTGTTATGTCCCTATATGAATTAGATCTTGTTACACAGCTGTAATGGCACTCTTTAATGGGCATAATATACAGTTAGTGGCTAGAGTCACAAATGTTTAATGTAGGATAAAGAGCTGCTCATTTGATTAGTAGAGAATTATGAGGGTTTTCACATTTTTATCCTTTTGTATCTTAAATCAAAGATGGGTAACTCCAGCATGCATTATGCTGTTCTTTATCAAAGGGCCAATGTTGGGTGCACAAATTGCTAGTGTGCACAGCTGGAGTTGCACAAAGAGTAATGCTCCAGGGTCCTTGAGGAGCTCATAAATATGTACCCAAGTCTCTCATAGAGAGTAGTCAAAACTTGTTTGGAAGTCTCTGACATGGATACTTGCTGACAAAATCCTAGGAACCAACAGCTAAAGTAATGAGGGGTGCATTGACACCAGCAGGCTTGCATTTGGGGAGTGGGGTTGTGGCTGGTAAGGTGGGTGTAGAAGAGGGGAAGCACATACATCTAGTGGTTGAACTGCACAACATGAAAACAGTAAAGGGAGGGATCAGCCCAGCTTTTCCACTCAACCAAATAGTGTGATCCTAGACTAATGTTTATTTCACTTTGCCTCTCCTTCCCCCATAATAACAAACTGTGTAAACCTTGGAATATAAGAATTCAGGATGTGCGCTGTACACAATTGTATACAGTGTAAGGTAAAATAGACCATGATGTTTTTCTCGTACATTGGGAACACAGGCCAGAAGAAGAGTGCACAGCAGAAATGGCTGACCTTACAGTCTACAATGTGCAATTGTTACATCTGGGGGGAGAAGAATGAATGTTAACCATACCATTGTTGATAATTGTATCTATTGGATATGTACTCTGTGATACACTGACAACATCTGATGTGCAAAGATGAACCAGCTCTGCATGTTGTGGAAGACTCCTTTAAAAATTAGCAGATACCACTTTGCATTAGAATGCTTGATGCCCCTACAAATTAAGGTGTGTCCACCTTAGGTATTTCCACCCTGTAGCTCTCAGTCACCTCCAAATACATGTTTGCCTGTAAGTGTGATACCTGGTTGATATGAAGGCCGCCTGTTATTTCTAGATCTCTGGTCCATACCCCTGACATGTACATGTAGAATCATCATCCTTTGCACTTAGTTATGTTGTGTGTTACATTACAGCTGCTGCCAGGACTACTTCACTGGTACAGATGACACCATTCAGGGGTTTAGGAGATATCCTGGCTGCAGCAGTCAAACCCAATGCCACAGGTATGTGTGCCATATAGTGTTGTAGACAATTGATTCCCTATTAATGCAAAATAATTAAATTCGTGTGGAAGGAGATAAACAGATATTGCCACTTCAGCATCCCATCTGACGTTGGTGTGTAAAATGTATCCAAAATAATCACTGATGTGTGTGCCAAGTGTGCATATTCACAGATAAATCATGCAGAACCTTCACTATGGTGTCACTTCTTTCACAAGCTGCTGGATCAAGGATCATATCCTCTGCTACACATTAAAGGAGCCCGGTCCAGCAGCTGACATTAAGGGGGTTCTCAGCATCACACAGTGCTGTGGCTGTAACTGGTGAGTTTGCGTTTGCATTGTACATCTGCATTGAACACCTCAATGCCACAGTGTGAGCTGTCATGTGTAGTTGCACACAAACCAGGTCAAATGTGAAACATCCATAGAGGTGAAGATAATTTGACTCAATCCCTGTGTTGCACCGCATGATACTGTTAGACAAATACTTACCCTGTTGCAACTTCTGTCTCACAGGTGGTGAAGTCCAGTCAGGAGAAAGGACCATCTACCAGTGGTGGGCAATGGACAATCTAAGGGGAGAACCCACTCCTTTTTCAAGCTGGCTCTGTCAGCTGCCAGAACTGCATGAGAGGAGAAGGAGGATGAAGTAGAGGAGGAGGAGGAAGATCTGACCCTAATTCTAATAGATGTTGAGGCCGATCCCCTGCAGACTATTGTTGCTCTGGTCAGTATAGTGCCTCATCCCACACTCCTAAGTATTGTTCATTCCTCACACATCCCAACACAACCATCACTTCCCCACAGCCCTCACATATAGGTCAGATGTATTGGTTCCCCTAGACACTCCTACCCTGACAGTGCCTCCCAGGCCTTCTCTCTAACATCTGAGATATGTGCCAGCTTTGGTGAGGAACAGGTAGCCATTAGGCACAAATCGCCTCCTCACAACCTCCCACCAGCCTCCCTCTTATTGGACATGCTGGTTGCATCCAAGGCTGCGCCAGGCGGAGAGGACTGGCAGATATTCATCGTGGAGAGTGGAAGGAGGATTTTCTCTAACAGCAGTCAGATTTGAGGCAGGACATTTGTGACACGGGTGCTGCACTGTCTGACATGTCCGCCTCACTACAGGACATGCACCAACTCCCACAGAATGACCCAGGTATTATAGAAGATAGACACATCCTGGGAGGAGATTGAATGACATCATGGCCATTCAGAGGGAAGAGAGTGCAAGACACCATGCATTGGCTATGAAGATGATGAATGGGCATACTCAAAATGATACCAAATAAGACTTCACAGTCACTGCATGGAGGGAAGCCAACATATCTACCCGTACCATATCACCCCCAGCCCCTGGTTAGGAAACCTGCACTGTGCCCCATCAATCTACAATGGCAACACTCCCCTTGCACGTGCCCCCCCACTGCACATTCACATCCTCCCCCTCTACAGGGATCACCATCCCTGAACAGGAAGCACCCTCCCCGGTAGAGGGAACATCACCCTCTGTTCAGGAAGCAGCCCCCACCCCCTGTACAGGGACCACTACTCCCTTACCAGGAAGCACCCCCTATGAACAGGGACCACCACCCCCTGTCCAGGAAGCATCCCCCCCCAGACAAGCACAGGCACCACACCCACTTGCACCTCAGAACACCAGGAACCACATAACATCTCGAAGATCCTCACCACCAAAATTGAGAAGGCATAACAAGATCCCCCATGAGCACTGTAACAAATGCTTGTGCAGAACAATGTAAATAAAAGACATATTCCACATTTAAATTGAGTTGAGTAATAGCTGATGATGGTCAATTGCTTATTGTGGTTGTAGACCATATATGTGTTGATAAACTTGGCTAAGATATGTTCATTAGTAGACCCAACTGTGTACAAATGTATCATGTTGAAGGCATAGCTAAACCACTCCAGACGTATACTTCCATACTTTGATTACAGCAACTACAATGAACTATTTTTTTAAATATAAGTATGATTTGAAAGAAAAAAATAACGTCCATTGAGAAGGGAGAAACAAAATCAAATAATGCTCCTCATACCGATTGGGCAGGGGACGTGGAGGGGGTTAGACAAAATAAAAAAAACATGGCAGGAAACATCAGGGTAATCAATCTGTATACAAGGGCTAAAACAAATGTCCAGTCACAGTATATTGTCCAGTCACACATCATCCTGGTCATCCTTCTCAATGGCAATGCGATACTCTGCATCTATGGCCTCTTCCTGACTGGCCGGTGCAGGACCTGACACTCCATGGGTCTGGGACACACGAGTGGTATGGGGGTAAACAGAGTGGCATGATGAACAGGGAGACACATGGAGGGTGGGATGGGAGGGACATACATCATGGCTGTACCCAAGAAAGTGAGGGTGGCATTGAGGATGTTCATGGCACAAGCATTTTCCTCTGTGTACCTATGCTGTTCCTCAAGGATCTGATGTAGGAGCGGAGAGGTCATGCCATGCTCTCTCACAGATGCCACTACCCCTTCCTGGGATGCAGCCACAGGGGTGTCATAACGGGGGGGGTTTGGGTTGCACAAAAAGGATGTGGTGTGTCGGTGATAGGGATGCTACTCAGGGCACTGGGGCACTTTGGCAGGAACTTTGAGGGGGACTAGTGGTTGGGGGTGCAGCTATGGGCCCGACGGAAAGGGGCCTCAAGAGATAGGGAGTGGTCAGAGGCAGGCCCAAGTGTTGATTAGACCCGCCCTGGGGAGGCCTCAGGAAAGTCCAGTTCTTTTGTTTCAGTGGGAGAGTACAATTCCTACCCCCCTGGCCAAAGGTATCAAGTTTAATGCCCCCCCCATGGTGTCCAAAACCTCCACCTGGTCTGTGGCTGATGTTGTGTCTGAGTGGGAGCACTCCCCCTGCCTAAAGATGTTCTGGGTCCCTCCTCCTCCTCTTCTGTTGACAAAAGAGGCTGTGAGTACATGAAACAAGTGCTGACTTTGTCCTCCTTTGATCTCACTAAGCAAATCTATGTGACTTAGATCCAAAATGTACCTGTACTATCACTGTAATGTCCTGACATTACTTACACATTGATATCTGACACAATTGTGGGGTGTATACACTTCTGTAGAGATGAAGCCTCACCTTCAGCATTATTGCAATACTGAGCCCCAATTCACATAGGTAAACAAAGATGTTTGTTCTAACCTCAGATAAAATGTATAAGTTTACCTTTGTAAATTGGGCCCAGTGTTTCCTGTTCTTGTACCCTGATCAGTGGCGATGGGACACAGTCTGGATGGAACTATCCACACCTAAGCATGTATCTGTGATCATCCTGTAATGTGCAGACTAGATAGTCTTACACTGACTATCGCATGTCATCTGATGTGTAGCCTGGTCTGATTCCACACAAATGCTTGAATAGGTGTACATATACAAACCAGGCCTTGGTTCTGACTTTGCTAAGCTGTGGGTCTATGTAATGGATGATTCTTGACAATATCAGCCAATCTACATGGCAGGTGGCACATTTGGCATGCGGAGACTGCCTGTTGGTGCTGTAAATTTAGTTGGTACATGTGCATAGTTGGTACAGCTAGTTAGACGTTACATTTGACATACAAGCTGCTGCTGTGGAGATGTGCGCCTTTGGTTTCTCTTAGAAATGTTTGTATCATTTTGTGTGAGACAAGTATCCTAAAGTCAGCCTTTACTCCAAGATACATCAAATGATTCTTTATACTGTTTACACTGACAAAAAAAACACACAAAAAGCATGCATGATACCGCATCCAAAACCCAAAAAACATCTTGACCCTACACTGGACGTTGTCTGGCCCACTTCCGGGTCTGCAGCTGCTGGGTAAGTTTTGGTGTTTGGACGAAGAGCAAAAATTATTTGCGTTAGTTCCTCTCCTCGCATGTTCACGAGGGGCCCTTATCTTAATTTAGGAGGGTCAACCTCTAACTAGGGGTTCTAGTCTTTTTAGGTAAGTCCTTTATTTAACTTTTCATGCACTTTGAACACACTTAAAGCTCACCAAGTGAAGTCTAGGAGTTTCTTTACTTACTTTTTTCCTGAAGAAACGCCGACTGATCCATATGTGACAATTTAGGCGTGACACATATAGACCATTATTGAGGGTTAAAGGACTAAATTTCCTTTCCCTATTCTTTTTCTCGGTTGAGTGGAGGAACATTACTTGCTTGGTCAGTCCCCTTGTTTTTAACCTTGTGCTAGACCCTTTAGTGACAATAAACTGATTTACATTAGGGCCTAGAGTCAATTTTAACACACTACCTCCAGTCCTTCACTTCCCCGTGTAGGTTTGAGTCTACTCCTACTACTGACTACAGCACTTATTAAAAGGGCAAGGAGCAGGCCCAATGATGAGGCATGATACTCATTGAGTGTGTGAGGGGTCTTGCTTCTACTTATAGAAGTGCGTAGCTGACCAGTGTTGATTCCCTTGGAACAGTGTACCTAATTATTTTGTATGTGGCCCATCCCTTTGCCATTCCACCCAGCAGTGATAAGGCCCTTGTTTCACCAGTCATGGTGTTAGCATTGCATTTCTTTCTTCAAATGCACGAGTGAGGCTCATTTCCCGCATAGTGTTCAGAACACTACAAGTCCCAGGATGCACACTAGTTTCTGCATCCAATATGCTCTAATGAGGTATTGGCTTTATGACTACTGCAGCAGTTGCTGGGATTACACGAAAGGAGACATGAGAGACACACAAAAAGCATGCATGATACCACATCCAACACCCAAAAAACACCTTGACCCCACACTGGACATTGTCTGGCCAACCCCTTTGCAACTGCACCCATCAGTGATAAGGCCCTTGATTCACAAGTCATGGTGTTGGCATTGCATTTCTTTCTTCAGAAGCACGAGTGAGGCCCATTTCCCCAGTAGTGTTCAGAACACCACAAATCCCAGGATGCACGGTGGTTTCTGCATTCAATGTGCTGCAGTGAGGCATTGGCCTTATGACTACGGCTCAGTCACCACTCACATCATACTAAGAGACACATGATGCAGCCCATGCACTTACCAGGCCTCTTCTGCCCCAACTACTCCAGCTGGGCATGGAGGGTCAGCCAGGCTGTACAGTGGCGTAAGACAGGGCTGGTGCAAATGGATCTGGGAGGTCTGGCCCAATAGTTCCTGTGCCCTCAGTTGGGACCAGCGTTTCAGGTCCTCCCAGCACTTACGGCATGTCCTGGCCCACCGGTGATGCACGCCCACTGCACTGCAGCGCTGCACAATGCTCTCCCAGAGTTGGGCGTGCACTGCATTGTTCAGCTGATCCTCAGGCCTCCCATAAAGCTGAGGGTAATTGTTCAGCACTCCATCTCACCTAAAATATCCTATTCACGTTCACTGAAGGGGGTTGCCCTCTCATCAAGTCCCTCAGCCATGTTAGGGGCAGTTAGTGTACACAGAGCAGCAGGGTGGCAGAGGATCCTATTTGTAGGGGGGGAGTACTCAGAATGACAATAAAATGTCTGCCTGCAACTTCCTGTCATGAGTTTCCTGCAAGCATTTCCTCTGTGGATTTTCCTGAGAAATTCAATGGGTTATGGCCCATCTTCACATTCCACACCAGAGTGCGGATCATCCGTGCCTAGAGCGTACTCTACACACTCGGAGCGTACCCTCTGTACTCGGAGCACAAAATCTACACTCAGGAGGAAGACAAGGTCAAACAAGTGTTACATAAGCAAACAGGGTAATGGAGGAAGGGAAGAGTTTATAGATACACTCTACAATATATTACTGCCCAGCACAGTTTGGCCATTTGCATTATGGTACATTTGATCAACATTTGGCACTTACATCAGAGTAGACCAGGAGTCTTCAAAGTGGGAGGCAAGCCCCCCTATGGGGGTGTCAAGTGATTCCAGGGGGGGCGCCAGTCTCTGGCCAGAAGAAGCATTACACAGATAAGAGTGTGTTGTTTTAAGCTGGAACATGTTATTGCATTTTTAAAAAGGTAACAATACTTGACTCCAATGTTTAAATACGTCTAGACATATTTAAACATTGTCATCTTTATGAAATATTTGTGAAAAATTCTAAGGTGGGGGCAGTGATTTTTATTTTTCATCTGGAGGGGGCGGCATTAAAAAGTTTGGAGACTACTGGAGTAGACTGTAGTGTATCACCAAAGTAGGCGCAGGTAGTGGTGTTCATCCCTGGACACATAGAGACAGATTCACACAGGGCCTAAGAGCCAGAGCAGGAATGGGAACCCATAGCAGCACTGTCAAGTATGTCACACCAACACCCACACAGAGACAGGAAACACAAGTGCGTGGATCATGCAGAAGTGCCTCTTTGTTACTAGGGGCACATATTGCAGCACCAGTTCAGACCCAAAACACAGTAACAACACCAGCCCCCACCCCTCCAGCCCCCCCAGGGAAACACCAAATTCTTCCCCTGGCCAGTCTGGCCCTGCAAACAGCCTACACACTAGTGGCAGAGGCCCCTCAGTGATTGCGCTTGTGGCAGATTCTCCACAATGAGACTTCCAAGGGTGGGGGGCCCTTTGTGACTCAGGATCATATATGTGCTCTAGATTTTGATGCAAAATCAGTATTGAGTAGCACTCCAAACCCCCTTCAAAATTTGGAGGAGCTGACATTCATTTAATGGTCATTCAGAGTCAGCCTCAACTCCAAGCAGGATCCTATGCCGTCCTGCAGCACTGTTAAACCAACCTCATCCAACATGAATGAATGACTTGTGGACACACAGTCAGTGATAAGGAAATGGACATACTCACTGAGGGGGTGATTGATAGGTAGTCCCAGCACTATGTTGTCCCAGAGAAACAGATGCATGCTGCTGTCCACATTGTTAACGGGGGCCTTATTATACATAAGACATACTTTCTCTACTTGCACCATAACAGAGCTTAAAAAAGGTGCAGAGGGGAGAATTGTGCTCCATTATATTGAATGCAGTGCCCTCAGGGCAAACACACACTTGTGATGCCCTGGAGGTGGCGCAGTCAAGGTCAAGGAGGTCGAGGGACTGTCTTAAAGCAGCTGCTCCATGTAGCACTGTGCAGACATCAACCCACATGCACATTTGAGGGGGATTTGTGATGCCTTTGCAGAAAAGTACAGCGAGTTACTACACTTACATGCAAAGCTATGGCTGTGGGCTGTGGGGTCTGTAGGACCACCTGCCTTCCCTACAATGAGTTCCCATCAGGGTATGTACTGACAGTGCCCCGCCGTGTATGTGGCGCACTGTAAATGCACCTCCTGACAGCTTCTTTTCTTCTTCACCCACATCTAATCTGCAGTGTGGCTGCAGTGGCAAAAGGATTCCATCATTAGCATGGGACTATGCAGGGTATGCAGGCACTATATGTACACCAGCACTATCTGTATTGCAGAAAGGTCAGCACAACCATCTGCTGTGGTTTCTGTACTACTGAAGTGCCTTGGAAGTGCACAGAGCGGGTGGACATTCACAGTGCATATCTGGGGCTCTTTGAAGAAAATGGCCAATGGAGTTTATTCCCTGCATGCTGCAGGGTAGTATGTCTTTGTGCCTGTGATAGGCCTTGGTGTACCTTTGAAGCAGGGTGTGTGTGTTAGGATAACATTACCTCCCCAGATAGTGTCAGCCACTCCATGTCATATGTCTCACAAGGCACCTGTAGAGTTGACAAGAGAAGGTGACATGTCATCATAAGGGTACATGAGACCTGCATGTGTGATGCATTTTCCATTACACACAATACAAAAAGGCTACACATTATGAATGTGACCAGTAGATGTTGGCCTGAATCATGAGGAAGGCCATTTGTGATCATAGAGCCCTGCCAAATTTCCAAGGTCCATTCTTGATGTGCTGATCCAGACCAGATGGTCATGATGAGTTCTGTGTCTTGTAGTCTCAGTTATTCCATAGGGAAACAGGAACAAAAGTCCCAGTCTCCACTATAATTAACCATAGGCCTGGAGTGGCACATCTCATGGGCAGCTGCCAAACATGTCAGCTATAAGCATGTCTCTACACTGGTCACTACACTATGAACACTCATAGCAGAAATTTCACCTTGGGTACAGGAACTCACCCTCTGATGTGGAACCTTTACCCCAAGGGGAGAGGCCCTTGGTGAAGCAGACCCCTCTTGTGACATTGTCCAGGGAGGTCTCACACATGCAGATGTTTAATCCCCAGAGTCAATGAAATCGAAAGAGACACTATCCACGCTAATCTGTGACGTGCACATAACTTATTGCATGGCCATCTTGTGACACTTAGCAATGGCTGTTGTTTACAGACATCATGTATGGCTTATGGAGTAGTCTCAGGATGGAATATATGGGCAGAGTGTCAAAAGTCCAACTATCATCATTGACAACAGACTGCAAACCCCAAGAGGGCCATGACACAACATGTTGCTCAGGTGAAGAAAGTGTCAACCAGCTGGTTACGCACCTGCATACCCTGCCCTCTGTTTTGTACAATGGCCTGGTTGCCTGGATTCATACTTTGATGAGGATCCAGAGGTATGTGTAAACCATGATTTAATGCCATGCTGTGCAAAACACAACAGGCTAATATAATCTTGCACACAACTTTAGGTGAGTACAGCAGCACACCCCTGTATGGTCAAGACATCTGAATCTTGATGTCAGAAGACCAAAACTGCACTCAGTGATGGCTAGTGTACATCAGAGTGCCCTATTACACCTCTGCTGAGGTACAGTGGTTACACGTCTGTATGGTGTGAGGAGATGAAGGGAAATAGCATATGCAGCATCATCTGAGGAGGGAAATGGAGGGATATTTGTAAATGTCCCTCTTGCAACAGTACAGTACATGAAAAATCGAATAAACTGTGTCTGTTGGGGGCATGTATGTGGCATGAGGATTATTGCTGTCTAATGGTTGTGCATCTTAAAAAAACAATTAAACATTTCATACTTGTGTGGTGCTTGTTACTTAATGTGTATCCACATGTTGCCAAATTCTCCCACTATCATCCGCTGGGGAAGAGGTGATCTGTGGAATAGATAGCTATCATGGACACTGCCTGGGAACAACGCATGTACATTAATGATGGCACCACTGGCATTACAGACACCCTGCAAATTGATGGAGTGCCAGCAGTGTCTGTTGCAGAAGATGTGTGCATTGTGGTGAGGTGGCGAAAGAGCCACATGAGTGCAATCATTTGCACCCAGCACATGTGGGAAGCAGGAAATGAATGTATGGGGCATTTGTATGAGGTGATGTGTCCTTCTTGTGATGCAGCACAGTACCTAATGCAAGCATCAGGACTGGATTGCCTGGAAGATGCCCACAAGGTCACCAGAGACCCTGTGGAACAACCCCATAGCAAAGAAATGGAGAGCTGATGGGATCTTGACATAGGCTGGGATGAAATGGGAGCAGCAGGTCACAGAGTCAAGATCCTGCTCCCACACACACACCATCTCCAAGATGAAATAGGGGGGAAAATGGTATCTGGCCATGACATCTTGGCTGGACATCCCAAAGAGGTTGGTCCTTTGCCTGGAGATCCTCGCTACTCTCCTTCTCCTTGAATCCTGCTGTTGCATGGCAAGGGCCTAAGCACTACACATATTCTGCGACATTTCGAACGGTCTCAAAAAAGGTTTGTTTGTGGCAGCTCTACTTTTATGTGTGCAGCAAGGCTGGGATTAGGTTTGAGCTGCGGTATTTCAGCTGGAGATGGGTGGAGGGATGGTGGGCACTGACAAAGGTGTGTCAGTATGAAGGATTACCCCCTCTGCCCTGTGTCCGGATGAGCCTTCCCGAGTGCGGATAATCTGCCCAAGTGCAGATGATCCGCCCCGAGTGAGGATAATCCGTCCAGAGTGCAAATGATCTGCCTGGGTGCAGATACTACTCAGAACTTACCTTTGTGTATACTGAAAAGTTGTAAACTTAGACGTTTGGTCTAAACTTAGACCAAAAGTCTAAGTTTACCTTTGTAAATTGGACCTGGGGTCTTTAGTTGGCAATGGCTTACACCCTGTCCAATTAGGGACCTTCATTCTAGTCAGAGTAAGGGAGCCACAGGGCTACGATAACCCCTTGCGCCCCATTTTTAAATGGCTCAAGCAGTCAGGCTTATCTCAGAAGCAATGTGTAAAGTATTTCTACATACACACAGTAACACAGTGAAAACATTACAAAAGGACTCCACGCTAGTTTAGACAAATCCAATATTTATCTGAGTGAAAGAAGACCAAAATGACAAAAATCTCACATACACAAGTAAAGATACCATTTTTTAAAGGTTAAATGTAGTATATCGCATAGCTCCTACAAAAGCTCCTTCTGGGACTATTAAAACGGCTTGACGGCATCGCTTCCAACAATCTGGCACCTCCTGCGAGGAAGCACGGCCAGCCAGTTGTGCAGACCCCAGTTACTTTACCTTGGAAAGTCAGGGAGGTGAGGCGCTGCTGGAGCCGGTGCAGCGTCAGTTCCTTATTGCCACTGGGAAGGTGAGGAATCGGGTCCTTACTGCTAGGCAGAGGAGGTGAGACATCGGTTTCTCACGGTTGCAGAGGAGATGATGTGGTGTTGGTGGCGAGGCATCGATTCCTTATGACAAGGCGGGGTCGATGAATCCGGCCGATGAAGGTGCGAGGCATCGACTTTGCAGCGTCACAATCTTACCAATGGGGCCACGGGTGCTCCTGCAGAGTTGAGTGCATGTATGTCAATGACACAGCACTTTGGACTCACGCTGTGGCGGGAGTTTGGAGGCACTGCGTCGGCGTTGGCCTGAGTTGTAGGTAACAGTCATCGCACTCAGTGGGGACCATGGCTCTGGTGCAGGCAGAGACATGGGGTCAGAGAGCGGCGTTGATTCCAAACTCATTCTGGATGTCGATCCAGTAGTTTCTTCCTTGTTGCACCAGAACTTACTCCCAAGGGCCCAGGAACTGGATTTGGTATCACTTCGCAAGTCAGGACTCTTAGCAAGAGAGCCCAGGCACTGGCAGGTGAAGTCTTTGATGTCTCTGAGACGTCTTAACAGGAGGAAAGCTCAGTCCAAGCCCTTGGAGAACCTTTGGAAGCAGGATGTAGAAAGCTAAGTCCAGTCGTTTCACTCCCAGGAGAGAAGCAGCAGGCCATCACAGCAAAGCAATTGGCAGAGTGGCAGACCCTCCTACAGCAAACAGCTCTTCATCCTGGTAGAATTTCCTCAGTCCAGAAGGATTCTAACTATGTGGTGTGAGAGGTCCATACTTATACCCATTTTTGTCTTTGAAGTAGGCAAACTTCGAAGAGAAGACCCTGCCTTTCCCTGCCCCGACCCCAGACACACTCCAGGGGGTTTAGAGACTGCTTTGTGTGAGGACAGGCACTGCCCTATTCAGGTGTAAGTGTCAGCTCCTCCCATCACTCTAGCTCAGAAAGACCCATCAGCCGGGTGATGGGCCATCAGGACATGCAGGGCACACCTCAGCTCTGTTTGTGTGACTGTCTAGAATGAATGCACAAAGAGCCCAACTGTCATCCTGACCCAGATCTGTTTTCAGCAGACAGGTAGAGACACTTTCAAACTTATCATTCAAAAACTAACTTCACCAAAAGATGTATTTTTGAATTGTGAGTTCAGAGACTCCAAACTCCATATAAAGGGAAATGACACTTAAAAGATATTTCAAGGCACTCATCATGTTAATCTATGGGAGTGCTAGGACTTGCAATAGTAAAAACTAAATGTAGCAGTAGTTCACCATCAGGACATGTAAAACACACCAGTATATGTCCTACCTTTTAAATACACTGCACCCTGCCCATCGAGCTGCCTTACACCTACTTTTGGGGGGGACTTACACATAGTAAAAGGGAAGGTTTGGGCCTGACATGTGGTTCTACTTTCCAGGTTGAAATGTCAGTTTAAAAGTGCCCACACAGACACTGCAGTGGAAGGTCTGTGATATTTTTACAGAGCTACTCATGTGGGTGGCACAATCAGTGCTGCAGCCCCACTAGTTGCATTTGACTTACAGGCCCTGGGCACACATGGTGCACTATACTAGGGACTTACTAGTAAATCAAATATGCCAATCATGGATAAACCAATCACCAATACAATTTAGAAAGACAGCACTTGCACTCTAGCACTGGTCAGCAGTGGTAGAGGGCCCGAGTCCTAAAGCGAGCAAAAACTAAATTCAGCACAGGATCAAAAACAGGAGGTCAGAAGCAAAAAGACAGGGAAAACCACACCAAGAGGTGACAGGTCTAACATATACTAACCTACAGTTCATGCACGAACGGCAGTGCTTAATTTGTGCATGTTTCCAGTGCTGAGCACCGGCATTTATTTTTGAGGGCCGGGGCTTATCCTTCTGCCTAAAGCATTTCCTGCGAGAAAAAGACACATATGGGAAAGACGCAGGAAGGGAAAAATGGAAAAGCATAACAAAGGGTGAAAGCAGAAAGCTGCAAGAGTGAGCTGAAGGGGCAGAGAGTGGCTGTAAATAGATTAAAGAGGCCCGAGATTGCAGCAGCCGAGTGCTTAAGAGGAAGGCTTTGGGCACCGGCCCGTTTTTATTTACAAATTAAGAACTGACGAACAGGCTAAAAGATATCCTCTACCTACCCAATTTTCTGGGGCACAATGCAAGGGTGCTGTCTGTCCACACTCCTCTTTGTGCTGTAAATAGAATCATTAGCACACAGTATTAGGCAGAGGGCGGGTGACTAGGATACACAGCAGGGACAACTAACAACATGCAGTTTCCTTTTACGCAGACAAACTTATATTATACATAGATTACCTTACCATGAACATGACACTGCTGGATACTCTGCTCACTCAGTTTACTGACCTTTCAGGCTTGCGAGTTAATCACAATAAATCAGGTGAATTTGTTTTTCAAGAACATATGCTTGGAGGTAACATACGCCTGGGAGTGCATGACGTCACAACGGCTCAGCATACTTTCCGTTAACTTGGTACACAAATCTATAGATCTACTTCTGATCTGTTGGAGGGTAATCTGGACAAAGCCATTGCTTCTCTCCATTCACAGGTCCGGTTCTGGATCACCTTACCTCTACCCGTGGTTGGACGACTAGCCCTTTCAAAGATGGTGATGCTGCCCCATTCATTATACTTTTTTGTTAACTTACCAGTGATCATTCATGTAGTATACTATTGAAGTTTAACGCTCTACTTCTTCAACTAATTTGGGGTGCTGGTAGACGTAGACCAAGCCTCGCTAAACTACAACTTCCGCCAGATGAAGGGGGACTAGGCGCCCCAAATTTTTGAGCATACTGCTATGCAGGTGAACTGCAATGGTGGCTCGTATTGGTTGCAGGCTTCCACCTAACAGAAATGAAATATACACTGTGGGATCGGCAGCGCGGCACACTACACACATTGCTGTTGCCCGGAGTGTCTCGTCCTTCCAGTCTACCACTACTTTTAGACTCCCACAAGCTATCTCGTAAATCTTTCCCTCTTCGAGATTCTCCTACAGTCTTGACTATCATATTACATGTGACAGAAGACTAGTTGGGTTAGGGTGGGGAGAGTTATGTAGTTAATTATTCAAATGTTTTGTTCTTTCTTGTTTGTTCCTTTCTTCGATTGTTGTTCAACACTGATTTTCCTGAAGTATGTAATGATATAATGTGTCAAATTGTAAAATGATGAACATTTTAATTGAACAGTGAACTCCATTCCTCTATTATTGCTATTTTGTACCATATGTTGATGTGAACCAGTATTGACTGTACCTGCAGTTTCCCCAATTTACAAAACTTTAATAGCATTTGCTTGAAAAAAAACGGTGGTATTGTCTCTTGTGAAGAGCAAATTAATTTAGTTGATCTTTGTTAAATGTTGTTTGAGTTGCAATTTTTGTTTAACAATTTCAAGTGTGAATTCAAAAAAGTGGGGAAACATGAAATATTTGTAACTTTTTTTAACACAATGATTGAATGACACTATGGCCCTCATTCTGACCTTGGCGGGCGGCGGAGGCCGCCCGCCAAAGTCCCGCCGTCAGGTTACCGTTCCGCGGTCGAAAGACCGCGGCGGTAATTCTGACTTTCCCGCTGGGCTGGCGGGCGGTCGCCTTCAGACCGCCAGCCAGCCCAGCGGGAAAGAGGCTTCCACGATGAAGCCGGCTCGGAATCGAGCCGGCGGAGTGGAAGCTGTGCGACGGGTGCAGTTGCACCCGTCGCGTATTTCACTGTCTGCGCAGCAGACAGTGAAATACATGTAGGGGCCCTCTTACGGGGGCCCCTGCAATGCCCATGCCAGTGGCATGGGCACTGCAGGGGCCCCCAGGGGCCCCGCGACCCCCCCTACCGCCATCCGGATCTCGGCGGTCCGACCGCCGGGATCTGGATGGCGGTAGTGGGGGTCGGAATCCCCGCGGCGGTGCAGCAAGCTGCGCCGCCGCGGAGGATTCAATGGGGCCGCGGTACACTGGCGAGACCCCGCCAGTGGTGCCGGTCCGACCGCGGTCGGAATCCCCATTGGAGCACCGCCGGCCTGTCGGCGGTGCTCCCGCGGTCCTCCGCCCTGGCGGTCAAAGACCGCCAGGGTCAGAATGAGGGCCTATATGACTATTCAATGTGTTATGAGGAGCACATAGTTACAGCTACCCACAGAGTATGAAAAGAGGTCAGCTCATGGAGCACAAGGCTTGTAGGGTCACAAGGTGATTGTATCCTGGCCTGTTGAAATAACAGCAAAACCACCACTAACATGAGATGGGAGCAGGAGCTCATACCTGGGGTGCATGGAGTTAGGGCACCTGGAATATGAAGTCCTGGAACCCCTTGTGGCAGCAATTCAAAAGCTCCTGGAGATAAGGGGGTAGGGAGGATGTGGGCAGCTGGCACAGGCTGTAGGCTCTCAGTAGAGGCATGAGACGCGAAGTTAACCTGTGAGACACAAGGGCTAAATAGTGACAACCTGTATGCTGTCTAACTAGAGATGGGTGTGGGAACTCAGAGCTCAGACAGGTAGCATGGGATCACCTGGGCTTTGAAGTCCTGGGATCTCTTATGGCAGCACTCAACTACTACTGTGCCTAGGCTAGGAGGAGAGGGAGTAGGCACATGCAACAAATGGGGGGGGGGTTCAACTCCAGAGGAGGCCAGGAGATAAAGAGGTAAGCTTAGCAGTTCAAGAGCTAAAGAGACACAGTGGGTGCAAGACCCGGCTTGCTGAACTAGTGACAAGTCCTGCCCCTATCCAGAGACAAGAGAAGAAGCTCAGTTTAGCGTTCTCCCCATACCAGGAGCATGCGAAGATGACTCCACACATAGAGCTCCTGATTAGATGTCTTTATTCAGCCACATACAATCACACACTAAAGCACTGATTACGCCATAGCCATTACTAACCACACCTTAACACCTTCCAGCAAGTTGCACAATCTCCTCTTTAAGCCCGTCCAGAACCGTGAGAGTCCTGGCGCACATGGTCTCACAACACTACACTCAGTACTGGGTAAAATAGCACAAGGGCATCTTGAGCCTTATTTCGGTAATCCCTTGTAGCAGCTTCTATGGCTGAGGTGCTATGCAGGCTGCGAGTAGTGGGAGTCACCTACTGTAAGGACCAGGAAATGGAGATGTCAGCCTACTAGGCACAAGACAACCTGGCTTGCTGAAACAGGTTATGCCTCCTAATCAGAGACAGGACTGGTGCTCAAGGCTAGGCTTCATTGCATGTCTGATGTCCAGAAATCCTTTGTGGGGGATGGTTATCATCTCCTGTTGCTAAGGTGGTATGCAGGTAGTTGGGAGCAACCACTGGCAAAAACAGATAGCCTAACCCAGTGGCGCCCAGAAGGTTGAGAGGTGAGACCTTGGAGTAAAATGTCCCAGTAAAGATCAGAAGAGGTATATGGCCCACTTGTTGAATTAGCAGCAAGCACCACTTCTGACCCAAGACACGGGCGGGAGCTCAGGCCCAGGTCACGTAGCACTAGATCTGACGTCTTAGAATCTGTTGTGGCCACCTTAACAGCTCCTGTTGCTAAGTAATTAAAAAGACCCTATAACCAGCTCAGGTAGGAGAAAAAGATGTGGGGGGCAAGACAAGGGGAGAGAGAGAGAGGTCATGAACTGAAGTACAAAGACTAAACTGTAACGGGGTGCCATAAGCCCTATTCTAAGTGGAAACTAGGTTAGAAACGCAAGGCCAGACTGAGTAGCACTAGTGCACCTGGTATCTATACTTCTGGAATTCCTCGAAGCAGCTGCTCAACAGCTCTGACAACTGATGTGGCATGTAAGCTGTGGGAAACAGGTGCAGGAAGAGGCACAGGTGGTTCACCAAACTCAGTGGAGACCGGAAGAGAGAAAGGTCAACCCACGGAACACAAAAGCTAAAGTGCCAAATTGCTCAAGTCCCAGCGTATTTAAGCAGCTGCAAGTCCTGCCACTAACTGGAGATTAAGGCAGGAGCTCAGGACCAGTCCAGTTAGCACTGGGGAACTCTTGGTCCGAACTCCTGGAATCCCTCATGGTAGCGGCTCAAGAATACCTGTAGGTGCTTACCCCAGAAGAGTGGTCAGTATCCTAGTCACAAGGGCTAGAGTCACATTTGCCTGTGGGTGCACGTCCCATTCACAATATGAACTAAGACATAAATAGGAGAAATGATCCCTGACACTTCAAACACGGAACGTCTGTCGAAATAATAAATGACACTGCTAAGAAAGTAATGGCTGAAATGGGTTAACTCTTTGCCTTCTCTGTATTTTGTGCATTGATGGAATAAATGTTGGAGCACAGTTACAGCGGTCTACAGCTAGACCTAAAATGGACAAGAGGATTTCGCCAGAAACCTTGCTTAAATCGAGTCTCTGTTGTCAGCCACAAAGTACATTTACTCCAAAAATAAAAGAACGCAAGTATTTCAACTTACTATAAAGTTAATAGTCCATAATAATGGGCACCATGCGATGTTATGACTATATCGCTCAATAATTTAAATGAAGCTCTGCATCCACCCGCCCCACAAAGATACTGACACATATACGGGCCACCTGAACTGCCCTGCAGAAAAAATCCTATTTTAGGTAAAGCAGAGAATGATGGTTTTGGACAGACACACCAAAAACGTTTGGATGTATTAAATAGTGGAATCCAGATGAGTTTTGTATGTAATTAGAAAGATAAGGAAACAGAGTAATCGTGGGGATTTGGAGGGCCTTGGGCAAGACATGTTTTGGGGGGCGTTTAAGAAAACGTTTTAAATGTTATCACCCATTTCCTGCTAACTCAAGCCCGCATGATGCCAAACCCTGCTAAATGAGACTACACCAGGTCACACAAAAACAGATGAAATAGGTCTCACCCAGTGCCTCTAAAATCCTTGAGATATCAGGTAATAGAGAGACAAAGGTAGAGGTGCGCAAAGAGCAAGAGGGGTTTAGATATAGAAATAATAGACAGAGGTCAAAGAGTTACACTTTCCCATGGGCCTCCGTGGAAGTGAGGGGGGCCTAGACAATTACCCACTTTGTCACTGCCTCGAAATGTCTCTTTGGGGAAAGGAGAGGGTTTTTGAGACCCCGGATTTATAAAAGTGAAACAGCCGGGATAGATGTTTCTTCAGTTTTCAATAAACAACATTTCAGGGAGGAAAGCTTGAGAGTAGATGACATAAACAATGCGTTTGGAAACACCCACGGTAACAAAGCTCGCAATAGAATGCCCGACTAGTGACAAACATACCTTGCATGCTTTGGCAGCTTCATGAATGGGGAGCACTCGGTGAGTCTTGTGCACATCAGATTCATTGCAATTTCGGCAAAGAAAGATTCCGTCATTTTGGCAAAACAGAGTCAGACCCATGTCATGTTCACTGCACCAATCGTCATCTTTTTTCGGCTTCTTTATTTTTTCCGCAATATTTACCAGTGCTTCCAGCTTCTTGTTTGGTCGGAGGATTTTATCGAGTGTGGTGGCGCGGCACTGGGGACAAACAAAGTTTGAGTCTATTCCTTCCCAACACTGGTTAATACACCGGGTGCAGAAGTTGTGTCCACATTGGGTAATCAGTGGCTCCCGCAAGTATTCAAAACAGATGGAACAAGTGATTTCTTCTGCAAGAATCCTGGAGGGATCTGCTGCAGCCATCTTTTCTGAGGGAAAAAACAGTGAAAGTAAATGTATTTAAATTTGTACTGCGCAGGGTTTTCTGAATAACAAAAGTTAGAGGATTAATTGAAAGGATGTCCACTTATGCGACCTTCCAAGGCCGAATGAGTTCCACAGATCTGAATAATTTACGCTCTCAATGAAAGAAATTACAAACATGAATTCACAACAGATAAAATAGATTGAGAATGTCTCAAAATGATGCACATCTTTTCGATTATCATGTGTTATCATGTGTTTCCTGAGTCATCCACTCATCATCAAGGGCAGAGGGGTAAATAAGCCATAACTTTATTCACACCTATCATTGGCAACCTGGTGTTCATGCTCAGTTAGGACAGGGAGGCATTTCAGAACTAGCGACTGGCTAGGTGCAACAAAATATGAGACACGTTTGACAAGTGGGTCATCAAATCTTTCTTAGAAGTCAATTTGCAACATTATCTCAGAGGTGCAATGGTTTCAGTACACGCAAGTACATCATTGGGTATTACATGCAGAGGCAAGTGGCAGTAATAAGGTCACTCAAACCCTTTGAAAAAACCTTTACAGAAGGTCTTGAAGGCGAAGTGCCTTATCTTCAGAATATATAAAATGGAGGAGAAAAACTTGGGGTCAGCTTCCGGGAAAGATGGGAAAGGTAGCTAGGGAACAAATTCACATGGAGCAATGGGACATCTTTTTCAGAAGTATTCTTTGGGACCTAGGGTATTAGGTGCCTGCTCGTGGACTACTTAGTCAAGGTTTGCAAGTAGGTTACCTGCCAGAACTCTGAAAGCTCTGCAAAAAACTACCCAGATAGGAGTAAGACCCCAGAGCAGGAAAATAATGGAGCATCACACAGCAGAGAAAGCAAGTTAGCTCGGTTTTTCTGGAAGTCATAACAACGTGGTCTGTGGGAGGGAGGTGAGTATGGTGTGGGTGTGTTTGGTTATATGAATACTTATTTGCCACATTTATATGCTAAAAATGCTTTGTACATTAAAAAAAGGCATACTTTTTCATTCAGGGATCACAAACGTGTATTAACGCCATACATACCAAGCAAAGAGGGGCACACCACAACATTGCAGATTGTGAGCAGATCTGCCACAAGCCATAGTCAATATTATCTAAAAGGGCTTTTTTGGCATGTTTTTTTCCACAAGTTGTAATAGTAACTGTATATATTTAGCACTCACTTCCCTTGACTAGGTGTGTTCTGCTTTGCTTCAGACTGAGAGGGAACAAAGTGAAAGGAATGCAAAGAATGCCGCACTCTTAGTCTGAGTAATGAATTTATTAAGGCACTTCCCAGGTTACAAGAAGATAATAACACAAGCACTTAATGCAAATGCAGCAACACATGTGCAACTCTTAAAATAAACACAGCACTAAAATAATAATAATCAAAGAAAATGCAATATATCAACAAGGAATATATATATAGAGAGAGACTACAGATATCTACGCATGCACACAGGAAAGCTAGATATTAAGAATTAAAAATGCATCACCTTGGGGCTTGAATCTAACGTCATCCTTTGTCTTCCAACGTCAAGATGTGGAACCCGTGACAACAGAGACAAAAGAGAACAACCTCTGTAGGATT
Organism: Pleurodeles waltl; assembly: GCF_031143425.1. Taxonomy (NCBI): domain Eukaryota; kingdom Metazoa; phylum Chordata; class Amphibia; order Caudata; family Salamandridae; genus Pleurodeles; species Pleurodeles waltl. The sequence continues at coordinate 715,702,586 of NC_090447.1, forward strand.
TTACTCTGAGCAAAGCGTCCAAACTCAGAGATGAGTTCCTTCTCTCTCAGTGTCAAGCTTCTAGAAACCTCCCTCCCTTTGAGTAAATTGTGAATTTCAAGCACTTTCCGTACCAGGTCAGTGTTGAAAAAACACGCTAGAGACTGGCCAGACCTCACGGTGTATTTCCAAGACCGAGCTGTACCCTGCTCTACCATAAGCATTCTCAGCCTGGTACATTCTTATCAGTGTTACCTCCCCCATGTTATGTTCTCTTCTTTGGTGAGAAAAGCAAAAACAGGTTAACAGGCTGCGCACAGAAAAATACCTGTGCCACTAATGTGACGGTGTTTGAAGCTAAGCTAAGCACAAAATGGAGTCAGTGGTCAATTTGGAGCCAGTGGTTAAATATAGATAGCATTATAAGGGTACAAGTAGGAAGCTACTCTAAAACCCAATATTGGAGGTAAGTAAATTAGTAAAAACATGTTTTCTACCTTGTGGATTAGTTGCTGTAAGTGTGTTAAGTTAGTGCTTGTTGAGATATGCATTTACTTTACTTGTTTTGAAAAGGGTGGATTAATTTAGGTGGATTAGGAAAAGGAGGAAGTGAGTTGTTATTGGGAGTGTTGAACATGTGTGTCTTTTAGTTGGACCTATTGGATAAAGATGAAGTAGTTTACAAAGGCTGTTTAGGAGTCCAAAATGGTAACGGAGTTTTGAGATGAGTCAGAGAGTGGAAGTATGGGCAGAGGCTGAACTGGAAATGATTGTCAAATATATATATATTTTATTTTTATTTTTGTACTCCCCCCTCATTTATTAAAATAAACATAAATATATAAAGACATACCCACACATCTAAATATATAGCAATATGTATACATACATATACACATAAACTCATCATAATAATGTAATTTTATGTACAAGGCACAAACTCCACCATATAAACACCCACATTTTAAAAAAATATATATTTATTGGTGTTTTATCAACAAACATGTAACAGATCAACTTTCCCAGGTAATACCCCTCCCTGGCCCCTTTTCCCTGCATCAACTCCATTTCCAGTTTACAGTCATTGTTACGGTAATGCCCCTCCGACAACTGAAACGTTCGAGTCTAAGCCAGCACATTTTAATGTTCTACTGATTCCGATCCTCAGCTACATCTGACTCCTCCAATGATGTAACTTGTTCCTGGGTAACAATTTGTGGGTCTTTAAGGCAATCCAGGAGGTGGTCCCATTGCTGCACCATATCTGCATTCCCAGCCCCCTTTGCTGGCTCTTGATGCAAAACCCTCCCTTCTGCCTCGGCCCACTTAACTAGTGTGTCCTGCCATCTTGATATTTGTGGGCCCCTGGGGTCCTTCCAGTGCATTGTGATCTCTCTTTTAGCCAGGATCAAAGCCAGGTCAATGTATTTAGTTGTAGTTCTCCGTGAGTGGGGTCTGGGGAATCCCCCCAATAAGGCCACTATTGGGGAAGACCCGAGTCGCCTGTCTGTTACTGTTTTCACGCTATGCAAAACCTTATCCCAATATTGCTCCAGTGTCCCGCATCTCCATAACATGTGCATCAGGTCTGCTTCCGGTTCCGAGCACCGAGGGCATGCACTATTCAACATCTTGTACATCAATGCTATCTTGGCGGGGCTAAGGTATGCTCTGTGGTATATATATAGATTAATCAGTTTAAAATGGGCATTTCTGGATACCGTGTTTATATGTACTATGATTTCCCCCCATTGAGGTTTGTCTCTGGGTTCCCCAATATCCTCTTGCCAGAGAGTCCGTAACCTATCAAGAGGGCGTAGAGTGTCTTTGTGTAAAATTTTATACAGTGTGGATATGACTTTCTGATCTCCCCTTATTGTGCAGAGAGCCTGCATCCCACGTGAGCAGGAGGTTCCCTTGAGCCCTGTTTCCAGTGTCACTGTATGAGTGCTATGAGTGATCTATGCATAAGGAACAAACCCGGTGGAACTCAGAATTGTGCCATCAGTGCTTCAAAAGACATCAGTTCCCCACTGCAGAAAAGATCCCCAATCACAGAGATGCCGTATGTCGCAAGTCTTGTGACACTCGCGATGGCATCTCCACCATGGAGTACATTCAGGCAGGCCAGCGGCAATTCCGGTGAGTATGGGGATGTAGTTCTTGTGCGTTGCAAGCTACATTTCCAGCAGGCATGCATTACCCGGAGGTATGGCGAATCCACCACTTGTTTCCCTCTGGGAGTCAGGAGTATCCCCAATAGGGTTGTGACAGTGCGTCCTACTTGTTGATCCCTGGATAAATCTGATTGTGCTGTATTCCATGTTTCTGCCAGCCACTGTAGTTGGCATGCTAGTTAGTACATCTCAATGTCTGGTGCCGCCATCCCCCCCCTCCGCAGTGGGTCTCTGTAGTTTATGCAAGGCTAGTCTATGTCGTCCCGGCCCCCAGATGAGGCTTGTAATTATAGAGTCAATCTCCTGAAAAAGCGGGCAAGGGATCACTATAGGCAATGTCGAGAAATAGTACATTAATCTGAGCAGAGCTATCATCTTTACCAGTGCCACGCGTCCTGCCACTGATAGGGGTAATGCCCTCCAGAACTGGGCATCTGATCGCAATTTCCAGGTCGCTCTGGTCACGTTACCATCCAGGAGATCCACCAGGTCATGATAAATATTAATGCCCAGATAGCGGAAGGTGGTCGAGGACCACTCCAAACCCCAGGTGTTTGTGACTCGGGTGCCAATTATCTAATGGAAAAATGAGAGATTTCTGCCAGTTTATACACATACCCGACATATCCCCAAACTGCTCTAGCAAGTCCATGACTACCAGTAATTCCCTGTCTGGGTCCTTCAGAAATATTATCATATCATCCGCGTAGAGTGCAATTTGGTGAAGCTGATCCCCAACAGTTAGTCCCTTGTAGAGCCTCCCGGTTCTAGCCATCTGCGCCAGTGGTTCCACCGCTATGGCAAATAGCAGAGGTGACCGCAAGCACCCCTGTCTGGTGCCCCTGCCGATCTTGTACGAGCTCGAGATTGTTCGGCCCGTGCAAACACGGGCCGTAGGGGTTGAGTATAGCTACTTCATCCATTTAAGAAATCCCCGACCCAGGCCCATCTGTTTCAGTGTTGCCTCCAGATAGTCCCATCTGAGACTGTCAAACGCTTTTTCAATGTCTACTGCTATAATTGCAGCAGTGCATAGCTTTGGGGATTCTGATTGTAGTATCTTAATCAGTCTCCTTATGTTGAGGGCAGTACTGCGTTGTGAGATAAATCCCGTTTGGTCTGGGTGGATCAATTTCTGCATGTGGGGCAATAGTCTTGTGGCCAGGATCAAATCAAATCAAATCATTAACATTTATAAAGCGTGCTACTCACCCGTGCAGGTTTCAAGGCGCTAGGGGGAAGGGGTTACTGCTGCTCGAAGAGCCAGGTCTTGAGTAGTCTCCGGAACGCGGAGTGGTCCTGGGTGGTCCTGAGGATGATGGGGAGGGTGTTCCAAGTCTTGGCCGCCAGGTAGGAGAAGGACCTCCCACCCGCCGTGGAGCGGCGGATGCGAGGGACGGCGGCGAGAGCGAGGCTGGTGGAGCGGAGAAGACAGGTGGGAGCGTAGAAGCTGAGGCGACGGTTGAGGTATTCTGGTCCCTTGTTGTGGAGGGCTTTGTGTGCGTGGGTGCGGAGACGGAAGGTGATCCTTTTGCTGACGGGAAGCCAGTGCAGGTGTCTCAGGTGTGCGGAGATGTGGCTGTTGTGGGGTATGTTGAGGATGAGGCGGGCGGAGGAGTTTTGAATTCGTTGCAGACGTTTCTGGAGTTTAGCGGTGGTTCCTCCGTATAGGGTGTTGCCGTAGTCCAGGCGGCTTGTGACAAGGGTGTGGGTCACGGTCTTTCTGGTGTCGGCGGGGATTTAACGGAAGATCTTTCGGAGCATGCGGAGGGTTAGGAAGCAGGAGGATGATACGGCGTTGACTTGTTTGGTCATGGTGAGAAGTGGGTCCAAGATGAAGCCGAGGTTGCGTGCGTGGTCTGAGGGGGTCGGTGCGGTGCCAAGGGCCGTGGGCCACCAGGAGTCGTCCCAGGCGGTCGGGGTGTTACCGAGGATGAGGACTTTCGTTTTGTCTGAGTTCAGTTTCAGACGGCTGAGTTTCATCCAATCTGCGACGTCTTTCATTCCATCTTGCAGGTTGGTCTTGGCGCTGGTGGGGTCCTTGGTGAGGGAAAGTATCAGTTGAGTGTCGTCGGCGTAGGAGGTGATGATAATGCTGTGTTTGCGTACGATGTCGGCGAGGGGGCTCATGTAGACATTGAAGAGTGTCGGGCTGAGCGAGGAGCCTTGTGGGACGCCGCAAATGATCTCGGTGGGGTCTGAGCGAAAAGGTGGGAGGTAGACTCTTTGGGAGCGATTGGAGAGGAAGGAGGCGATCCAGTCCAGGGCCTGGCCTTGGATCCCGGTGGAGCAGAGGCGGGTTATTAGGGTGCGGTGACAGACGGTGTCGAAGGCAGCCGAGAGGTCAAGGAGGATAAGGGCGACTGTTTCTCCGTTGTCCATCAGGGTTCTGATGTCGTCTGTGACTGAGATGAGGGCGGTTTCTGTGCTGTGGTTGGCTCGGAATCCGGACTGAGAGGGGTCGAGAAGGTTGTTGTCTTCAAGGAAGTTGGTAAGCTGCTTGTTGACGGTCTTCTCTATGACTTTGGCAGGGAAGGGGAGGAGCGAGATGGGGCGGAAGTTCTTCAGGTCGCTTGGGTCAGCCGTAGGTTTCTTCAGTAGGTCGTTGACTTCAGCGTGTTTCCAGCTCTCGGGGAAGGTAACAGACGCAAACGAGGTGTTGATGATGGTCTGGAGGTGTGGGGCGATGATATCGTCGTCTTTATTGAAGATGAAGTGTGGGCAGGGGTCCGAGGGGGCACAGGAGTGGATGGAGTTCATGGTGGCTTTGGTCTCTTCTGTGTTGATGTGGGTCCAGGCGTTGAGGGTGATGGCTGGGGTTGTGGGTTCTGTGGTGGTCGGCTGGGTCTGGAGTCCGAAGCTGTCGTGTAGGTCGGTAATCTTACGATGGAAGAAGGTGGCGAGGGAGTTGCAAAGGTCTTGTGAGGGCGTGATGGCGTTGGCGTTGGGGTTGGAGAGCTCTTTTACGATGTTGAAGAGTTCTCTGCTGTTGTGGCTGTTTTTGTCCAGTCTGTCTGTGAAGAAATTCCTTTTGGCGGCGCTGATCAGCTGATGGTGTTCGCGGGTAGCGTTCTTGAGGGCAGTCATGTTGTCTGCGGTGTGGTCCTTACGCCAGGCTTTCTCGAGGGTGCGACAAGTTTTCTTTGATTCCTTAAGGGTGTCAGAGAACCAGAGAGGTTTTTTGGTGTTGGACTGTCTTGGAAGGCGTCTGAGGGGAGCGAGGTTGTCTGCGCAGTTGATGATCCAGTTTGTGAGGCTGAGGGCTGCGTCGTTGGGGTCTGCGGAGAAGGTGGGTTGGTTGTCGATGAGAGTTGAGAGAAGCTGTTCTTCGGGGATTTTGTTCCACTGTCGACGTGGGATGGGTTGTGTGCGGAGGTGGCGAGTTTCGCGTCAGAAGGTGAAGTGGACACATCTGTGGTAGGTCCAGTGTAGAGCGGAGGCGTGGCTGAAGGATACGTGTTTGCTGGCGGAAAAGATGGGGTCGTGCGTGTGTCCGGCGATGTGGGTGGGGGTGTTCACCAGTTGCTTGAGGCCGAGGTTGGGGAGGTTGTCGAGCAGGGCGGTGGTGTTGGGGTCGTTGTTCTGTTCCAGATGGAAGTTGAGGTCGCCTAGGAGGATGTAGTCCGGCGAGGCGAGGGCATGCGGGGAGATGAAGTCGGTGATGGAGTCGCTGAAGAGGGCGCGCGGTCCGGGGGGACGGTAGATGAGGGATCCTCTGAGGGTGGTCCTGGGATCTGTGCGGATCTGGAAGTGCAGGTGTTCGGCGGCAGGGGGGTGTCTTCGGTGGAGGTGGTGACGTTGATGGAGTCTTTGAAGACGATGGCGATTCCTCCTCCTACTTGGTTGGTGCGGTCTTTTCTGGAAATCTTGTAGCCTTCGGGGATGGCTATGGCAATGTTGGGGGCTGAGGAGGCGTTCATCCAGGTCTCAGTGATGAAGGCGACGTCTGGTGCGGTGGAGTCCAGGAGGTCCCAGAGTTCAACGGCATGCTTGTGGACGGATCATGCATTGATCAGGATGCATTTGAGGTGGTTGATGGCGCATGGGCTGGCGGTCGTGGTGATTTAGTGGTGGAAGGTAAGTTTGCAGGTGTGACATACGAAGGGTCCGTGGGTAAATTTCGGGTTGGCTTGGAAGCAGGTGTTGGAGCGCCCCGGGTTGAGGGCGTGGAGGGTGATGGGGTCGTAGCGGTGCAGCAGGGTTTGGGAGTGCTGAGGGTAAGGGGTCGTGGCGCTGGGCGCGGGCCAGGCGCAGACGTGCGCAGACGGGCTTGCCTTTGGTGCACCTTCAGGCACGCCAGCGGCGCGATCGCGCAGCGGCCACCATAAGAGCTAGAGGGGGGGAGGAGTCAGCTGGGGGCGGGGGACGGGAGTGGGGCGACGAATGGGAGCTGGGGGGGCGGGGCGTGCAGGAGGTGGCGGCGGGAAAGCGGAGGGAGGGGGGACAGGTAGAGGGGAGAAAAGATGGGGGAGGGGAGGTAAGGGTGGTGGGGAGTTAGGAAGAAAGTTAGGAGGAAAGTTAGGAAGATAGGGGAGGGGGGGTTACAGAGGTGGAGGTGAGTGAGGGAGAAAGATAGAAGGGTAGAAAGATAGAAAGATAGGGGGGTTACAGAGGAGGTGGCGAGTGAGGGAGAAAGATAGAAAGATAGGAAGATAGGGGCGTTACAGAGGGGGTGGCGAGTGAGGGAGGTCAGAGAGACGAGTCAGGAGCAGGAGGGCAGACGCGGGAAGATCCAAGAAGAAGGTAAAAGAAGAAGAGGAGCAGAAGAGAGAAGATCCAAGAAGAAGGTAAAGAAGAAGAGGAGCAGAAGAGCAGAAGAGAGAAGATCACAGAAGAAGGTAAAGAAGAAGAGGGGCAGAAGATCAGAAGAGAGAAGATCACAGAAGAAGGTAAAGAAGAAGAGGGGCGGAAGATCAGAAGAGAGAAGATCACAGAAGAAGGTAAAGAAGAAGAGGAGCGACGAGCAGCAGAGAGAGGAGCCAAGAAGAAGGTAAAGAAGAAGAGGAGCGACGAGCAGCAGTGAGAAGAGCCAAGAAGACGGTGAAAAAGAAGCGGAGCAGAGGAGAGAAGAGCCTAGAAGAAGGACACAGAAGAAGAAGGCACACGCAGGTCACGGTGAAGAGGAGAGAGAAAGAAGCACACAGAAGAAGAACACAGATGAAGACAGAAGAAACAACACGCAGGACAGGGAGCAGGGAAGAAAGAAGAGTACAGATGAAGAGCACAGAGGAAGATCAGAGATGAAGAAAAGAAGCAGGAGAGGAGGTGAGTAGCGCGGGGCAGGGCGAGGGGCTGGGCGGTGGGGGGGTACTTACTGTGATTTCGCTGGGCTTGCTAGGAGGTCTCAGGTGCCTGGGCTGGTGGAACTGCAGCGGCAGGGGGAGCAACCTACCCTTGGGTCAAGGGTCGCTAACTCTGTCGCGCAGCGGCCGCCATAAGAGGGAGGGGGGGAGAGGTCAGCTGGGGGCGGGGGACGGGAGTGGGGCGACGAATGGGAGCTGGGGGGGCGGGGGCGTGCAGGAGGTGGCGGCGGGAAAGCAGAGGGAGGGGGGACAGGTAGACAGGAGAAAAGATGGGGGAGGGAGGTTAAGGGTGGTGGGGAGTTAGGAAGAAAGTTAGGAGGAAAGTTAGGAAGATAGGGGAGGGGGGGTTACAGAGGTGGAGGTGAGTGAGGGAGAGAGATAGAAGGGTAGAAAGATAGGAAGATAGGGGGGGTTACAGAGGAGGTGGCGAGTGAGGGAGAAAGATAGAAAGATAGGAAGATAGGGGCGTTACAGAGGGGGTGGCGAGTGAGGGAGGTCAGAGAGACGAGTCAGGAGCAGGAGGGCAGACGCGGGAAGATCCAAGAAGAAGGTAAAAGAAGAAGAGGAGCAGAAGAGAGAAGAGCAGAAGAGAGAAGATCCAAGAAGAAGGTAAAAAAGAAGAGGAGCAGAAGAGCAGAAGAAAGAAGATCACAGAAGGAGGTAAAGAAGAAGAGGGGCGGAAGATCAGAAGAGAGAAGATCACAGAAGAAGGTAAAGAAGAAGAGGGGTGGAAGATCAGAAGAGAGAAGATCACAGAAGAAGGTAAAGAAGAAGAGGAGCGACGAGCAGCAGAGAGAGGAGCCAAGAAGAAGGTAAAGAAGAAGAGGAGCGACGAGCAGCAGTGAGAAGAGCCAAGAAGACGTTGAAAAAGAAGCGGAGCAGAGGAGAGAAGAGCCTAGAAGAAGGACACAGAAGAAGAAGGCACACGCAGGTCGCGGTGCAGAGGAGAGAGAAAGAAGCACACAGAAGAAGAACACAGATGAAGACAGAAGAAACAACATGCAGGACGGGGAGCAGGGAAGAAAGAAGAGTACAGATGAAGAGCACAGAGGAAGATCAGAGATGAAGAAAAGAAGCAGGAGAGGGGGTGAGTAGCGCGGGGCAGGGCGTGGGGCTGGGCGTGGGGGGGTACGCGGCTAAGTATTTTATAGTCCATGTTAAGCATTGATAATGGAAGGTATGATAGCACGTCTGTGGGCGGGCGACCTTGTTTCGGCAAAGGGATCACAATTTCTTCATTAGTGGATGAAGGAAGCTTTTCAGTCTGAAGCGCCTCTGAATAGAGTGCACTCAGCTGCGGCGCCAGGAGGTCTATGTAAGCATAATAGAACTTTGCGGGCAGCCCGTCTGCCCCAGGCACCTTTTCTCTTGCCATCGCCCCACCGCCCCAGCTATTTCCCGAGGGGTTATTGCTTCTCCCAGTTCCTGATGATCGTCCTCCCCCAGGACAGGAAGCTGGAGATCTCTCAGGCATTGCAGCTGAGCTCGGTCCAGGGTCCCCGTCGGGGAGGCATAAAGTGACGAGTAGTACTCAGTGAAGCTAGCATTAATGTCGCTTTGCCCGTAGAGTCTCTTCCCAGCCGGGTCTATATTCTCCATCACCAGGGAGTGTTGTCTCGGCGGGGCGAGAGCCAAGCCAGTAATACTCCTGCTCTATCTCCCTCTGCATGCTGTCTGGTGATATATTTTTTTATAGTCAAAACGTCTCAGTTTTTCCAATGCCGACGCAAATTTATGTTTAATTTCGGAGATAGCTGTGGCCAGTTCTGGGTCATCTGGCCTTTTGCGTTCCAGATTCCTCAGTTCTTTCTCATATCTATCTATCTATCTATCTCCCCCTCCAGGGATATCCTGACCCCCACTGTCCCGGCCATGCACTGACCCCTAACAGTCACCTTAAACGCTTCCTACTCTTGAGCCCGGGAGGAGGCGGTGCCCTGATTGTGTGTAAAATATTTGCTAATAGCCTCTCTAATGGATTGCCGGAAAGCACTATCTCCCAGTGTCTCCACACTGAGTTGCCAGTCTGGTATTCAAGGGCGTTCCCTTCTCCAATCTAGTGAGCAATAAAGGATTGTGATCAGACACTGTGCGGCAGAGATACTCAGCGTTAAGTACTGCTCAGTTTACATTGGGGGATGTCAGGAAGACGTTCAATTGAACATGTAAGTCATGTGAGGGAGAGTAGAAGGAGTAATCTCTCTCTTGGGGGTGAAGGTCTCTACAGGAGTCTGTGAGGCCCCAATGCTGTTGCCAGTCAGTGAAACTCTTGGCTATATTGAGTGTGGGGGAGTGCCGCAGAGGAGGGTGGGATCTGTCTAGCTCAGTGTTTGCAATACAGTTAAAATCGCCACCCACTATTGTTGCCTGGGTAAAATGTGGACCTAGATTGTGTGAGATAGTGTTTAAGAAGGTGCCTTGGTCTTGATTAGGGGCATAAATACCTCCCAGTGTAATGTCCCTTCCTCCTAGGCGACCAGTCACCAAGACATAGCGGACCTCTCTATCTATGACTACTTCCGTTTTTTGGAATGGCACACCCGGCTGTATCCACATCAGGACCCCTTGCGCGTACGCCGAATATGCCGTGGCATATACCTGCCCTCTCTATTGCTTAGTTATAGCTGTAACTTCCTTTTCTGTGAGGTGTGTTTCTTGTATAATTGCTATGTGTACTCCTCGCCTTTTAAGCTGACTGTAGACTTTATATCACTTATTCATACTATTTAATCCCCTAACGTTCCAAGTGAGGAATTTATAATCTAAGGGTCTATCCATAATCTGTAAGGGCGTGTAACTTGCCCATACTGTCCCTCCCAGGTGGCCATGTCGTGTTAAACAGTAACAGCAGTCCTGCCAATGAAAATGTGTGGTATGGAGTTGATATCCCAATTATAATACCAATAACATCAAACATGACAATTCCCCCTTTATCAAAACTCCCTCTCCCCAGGACCAGTAATAAAACTACCCCGTCCAAACCTTCTTTAACTGCATAAACCTTGTGTGTGGAGGCAGAGGCAAGGACCGAGTGCAACACCTGCGGTCCCCCGCCCATCCCCTGAATCCTCTGACATTAAATGTTACTTCCTGGCCTCCATGTGGTAAGTTCAGTTGCCATGCTGTTGCAGGGATCGGAGACGGTCTAACCCATCGGGCTGCCGATCATGTGTACAAGTTTCTCCTGGGCCCCGGTGCTCCCTGCAGGCCAACAGTATCATTTGGTTCTGGCTAATAGTCTCTCTCAGGCTATCCCTCCAGGGTCTGCCCCCTTCGAGCGTAACAAGTGACGCCTCTCAGATAATCTCATCAGATGTCCTAGGGGTGACCCTTAGTGGATTATTGGCAGTGTTGTGGGACGAACAGGCGGCACTGCCAAACATTGATCCCTGGTCCGAATGTGCCTCGGAGGGGTGCGGAGAGCCGGGCCTCCTTCCCCCTACAGATGCTGCAGCCTGCACCGCTTCTCGCCTTTCCTGCAATGCTTGGCTGCGCGGCGGGGCTGCACTCGTCAGCCGCTTCCCCTTTTTTATTCGGGTCTCCGTTTGCGTCCTTGCAGCGCCCTCCGGGTTCTACCCTGAGGCCGTTCCAGAAGTGTCCAGCCATTCCCACGCCTGCTGCGTTGACGTGAAGAAGCGCGTGTCATTGTTTGTAATGATTTTCAGTTTAGCCGGGAACAGCATGGCATAGCATATGCCTCGTTCTCTGAGTTGTCGTTTGACCTCAATGAAAGTGGCTGTTTGCTTCTGAGTGTCCCTTTTGAAGTCCGGAAATATCATTATCTGCTGATCGCCAAGTGTAATTTCCCCTTTCTGTCTTGCCTGTGTCAGTATGAAATCCCTGTCCTTAAAATGGTGCAGTTTTGCTATGACTGAGCACGGTCTGGCACCTGGAGACGGGGTTCTCGCCGGTATCCTGTGAGCTCGCTCTATTGTAAAATATTGCAACAGGCCATCCGGGGCAACTTCTTTGCATATCCATTGTTCCAGGTAAGCTTCCATGCTAGGTGCCTCCTGCTCTGCCTTCTCGGGGAATCCAACCAGCCGTAGGTTACTTCGTCTCACCCTGTTTTCCGCATCTTCCGCTCGTGCTTCAAGTGTTTTATTCCGCAACATCAGTTCGGGCACCGTTTTGGTTATCTTCTGGCATTGCGGGGTAAGTTGCTCCAGGGATTTTTCATTGGTGACCACTCTGTCAGTTAATCGACGATGATCATCTCTGAGGAGCATCAGATTGACGGATAGCGTGTCAATTTTCAGTTCCAGTGCATCACGAGAAGCCTGTATGGCCTGTAGAATTGTGTCAAGCGTGGTCTCCTGGTGCAGGGTCTTGTCGTTTCGCCGGTTCTGTCGTCCTTTTGTGATCCACTTGTCGTTTCGTCCCCAGGGCCGTCTTGCTTTTTAGGTTTACCCATGCCTGCTGTTGCCTTTGCTCTTTCGCGGGGTTTAGGCCCCTTTTATATCTGCACAGGTATCCCTGTGGCTGCTCCCCTCCTTACTGCACCATTCAGGGTTTCCTCTGCGCTGCTCCTTTATCCTGTCTTTGCGTAATATGAGGCCGCTGTGGCGCCCGTCCCCACCCAGCTCGTTGTGTATGAGCTGTCATGTTTCTCCTTCCAGGGGAGCACCGTGGATCCAGTCCTCCTGTGGGTGCCGCGTCAGGCCCCCCCACAGGCTCCCAGACCGTGCCCCGCCACAGGCCATTCCCCCCAGGCCCAGCATCTGCGCCTCCAGGTCCAGGCGCCAGGGCTCGGGTCCAACCCTCTCCTCCTCTTCCTCTCAGGGGCACTAGCACACCGCTCTCCCTCTGGGGATGCTAGGCGCCCCCCGGCCGCAGTCCGGGGCACCCAGTTTTCCGTTTCTTCAGGGGGGGCTATCCAGCCCCTCCTCGGCCGACACACACAGGTCTCAACCCAGGCCCCAAGACCGCTGCTGGCCGCAGGTACCCCGGACCGGGCCCGGCCAGCGCCCACTGGGTAGCTCTCAGGGAGGTCTCTCCAGGGCCTTCTTTGACACGCTGCGTGGCAGGACAGGTGCGGTGGGCAGCTCACCTCACCTCCGCGCCCCCATCCAGGCCACCTCTCCGGTGCTGGGTGTTCCCTCGCGTCGCCTCCCCAGGTCCGATTCGGCTCCGCTCAGCCGTCTCAATCAACCAACGGTCTTCTGCCTATTGTTAGCAGATCGATCTCTCGCTCCGGGGCCCTAGCGCAGGATCTCAGGGTCGCCAGCTGCGTCTCCGGGGCGCCGCCATCTTGCCCTTTCGTCCTCCCCGCTGCTAAGTTCACGGAGGCCGCCAAGGGTTTCGCCACTGTCTCTGATCCTTCTCTGGTTAATTCCAGAGGTCGGGCGACAGGATAATTGCTGGATGGTCGGAGGCTGCCGGGAGCTCCGCTTTACGCGTGCTGCTCCTTCGGCCTCAAGCCACGCCCCCCATATATAAACACCCAAATTTTGTAATGTTTACATGCTCAGATTTTCATGTGTGTTATACAGAAATGAACAGATATGGTGTTTTGATATCTAAATACATTGTGTGACACTACGAGATACCTTCTCTGTATTCATATTTTCATACTGATATATATATATATGTATTATCATAGGGAAACACAAAACCATAAGTAAACAGTAATCTATGTAGACGTTAACATGACATATACATCTATACTGTACATGTTAAATTGAAACATATAAATACTGTATATAAATTACATATATATGATACATGCATATAGTTTAATAACAAAAAGTAATTCATACATGTATACAGGCAAACCCACATATCTAAATACAAATATATATATATATATATATATATATATATATATATATATATATATATATATATATATACTGGAAGAAGCAGGATCACAAGAAAACAACAAACAGCCAGGGCAAAAATCTGGATCCCAAAGGATACAATGAGCCGCAAGAAAATGTAATATCCAAGAAAGAAGTGACTCAAACAGATGATCTCACTAAAGAACAAAAATATATATTTCTACTACAACGTTTCAGCTTCCGCCTTCCTCAGGTAGTACAAGATTGTTTGCTCAGTGGCTGCACAGCTGACACTGGTGGATTTTCAAAAAGCATCATGAGTGAAGATTCCAATTGGAATGTGGAATCAATGCAGTCCTGAGAACTCTTCAGATATGCAGAAATCAAGTGGTATTGTCAGTGATGTTCAGTCCATCTGGATGCAGTGATTTTAAACGGTACATCCAGAAATTTTCTCTGATGTCCAGTAGTTCTTCTTTTAAAACATGCTCCACAGGGAAAATCTTCAAATCTGATAGTAAATGGTCCACAAGGTTAAAATGGTTGGCTACAGGCTGGTCAAGTTTCTTGTTAATTATTGCTGATTTGTGGTTCCTGAATCGTCTACGGAGGTCATTCAAGGTTTGACCTACATATTGTTTGTATGTATGCACATGTAATATCACTTAACGCCTTCGCTGCCAGGCCTTTTTCCTCTCAGATGCAATGCCTTTTTTTGGCCTTTTTTTGGCTATTTGAAGCAGTTTGCACCTAGGCCCTCATAACGTTTTGTCCACATAAGCTACCCACGCCAAATTTGCATCCTTTTTTCCAATATTCTAGGGATTCGGGAGGTACCCAGAGTTTTGTTATTCAAATAAATGGGAAAAAAGGGCTGCAGATGAAGCCTTGTGTTTTTTTCCCTGAAAATGACATCAACAAAGGGTTTGCAGTGCTAAAATTACCAGCTTCCCAGCTTTCAGAAACAGGCAGACTTGAATCGGAAAAATAAATTTTTCAACACAATTTTGGCATTGTACTGGGACATACCCCATTTTTACTATTTTTTGTCCTTTCAGCCTCCTTCCAGTTAGTGACAGAAATGGGTGTGAAACCAATGCTGGATCCCAGAAAGCTAAGCATTTCTGAATTCAGCAAAGGGTAATTTGTGTAGATCCTACAAGGTTTTTCTACAGAAAAAAACAGCTGAAATAAAAAAATATTGAAATTGAGGTGAAAACAACAGCCATTTTTCTCCACGTTTTACTCTGTAACTTTTACCTGCAATGTAAGATTTTTAAAAGCAATATAGTGTTACGTCTGCTGGACTCTCCTGGATGCGGAGAAATACAGGGCTTGTAGGTTCATTAAGAACCCTAGGTACCCAGAGCCAATAAATGAGCTGCACCTTGCAATGGGTTTTCATTCTATACCGGGTATACAGCAATTAATTTGCTGAAATATAAAGAGTGAAAAATAGGTGTCAAGAAAACCTTTGTATTTTCAAAATGGGCACAAGATAAGGTGTTGAGAAACAGTGGTTATTTGCACATCCCTCAATTCCGGGGTGCTCATACTAGCATGTGAATTACAGGGCATTTCTCAAATAGACGTCTTTTTTACACACTGGCTTACATTTAGAAGGAAAACATGTAGAGAAAGACAAGGGGCAATAACACTTGTTTTGCTATTCTGTGTTCCCCCAAGTCTCTTGATAAAAGTGGTACATCACTTGCGTGGGTAGACCTAATGCTCGCGACAGGAAATGCAACATGGGCACATCACATTTTTACATTGAAATCTGTTTTTTGAAAGTGCCTAGCTGTGGATTTTGGCATCTAGCTCAGCCGGCACCTTGGGAACCCTACCAAACCTGTGGATTTTTTAAAACCAGACACCTAGGGGAATCCAGGATGGGGTGACTTGTGGGGCTCTCACCAGGTTCTGTTACCTAGAATCCTTTGCAAATGTCAACATTTGGATAAAAAACACTTTTTCCTTACATTTCAGTGACAGAAATTTCTGGAATCTGAAAGAAGCCACAAATTTCCTTCTACCCAGCGTTCCCCCAAGTCCCCTAATAAAAATGGTACCTCATTTGTGTGGGTAGGCCTAGCGCCCACGATAGGAAATGCCCCAAAACACAACATGGACACATCACATTTTCCCAAAGAAAACAGACCTGTTTTTTGCAAAGTGCCTACCTGTAGATTTAGGCCTCTAGCTCAGTCGGTACCTAGGGAAACCTACCAAACCTGTGCATGTTTGAAAACTAGACACCTTGGGGAATCCAAGATGGGGTGATTTGTGGGGTTCTCACCAGGTTCTGTTACCCAGAATCCTTTGTAAACCTCAAAATTTGGCAAAAAAACACTCTGAATCTGAGAGGAGCCACAAATTTCCTTCCACCCAGTGTTTCCCCAAGTCTCCAGATAAAAATGGTAACTCACTTGTGTGGGTAGGCCTAGTGCCGGCGAAAGGAAATGCCCCAAAACACTATGTGGACACATCAAAATTATCTAATACTAAACTACCTGTTTTTGCTTGGGGGACCTGCGTTTTTGGTCTTGGGCTCAGCAGCCAGATAGGACAACCTACCAAAACCAAACATTTCTGAAAACTAGACACCCGGGGGAATCCAGGGAAATATGACTTGCATGGATCCCCCAATGTTTTCTTACCTAGAATCCTCAGCAAACCTCAAATTTAGCTAAAAAACAAATCATATTTTCCCCACATTTCTGCATGGGATCACCACACCAGGACAAATTTCCTATCACCCAACGTTCCCCTCAGTCTCCTGGTAAAAATGATACCTCACTTGTGTAGGTGGGCCAAGTGCCTGTGACAGAGAAAAGCCAAAAACATGTCAAAATTGAGGGGGAACCAAAGCGGGTCCAAAAGGGCAGTTTGAAGAAAAACATTTTTGGGCTGACAAGTGGGACAGAATTGTTATCGGTATAGATGAGAGAATGCTGGGTGGTGGGAATTTTGTGGATTCCTGCAGATTCCAGAAGGTTCCATCACAAAAATGTGGGAAAAATTTGTGATTTCCAGCAAAGTTGGATGTTTGAAGGGCTTGTGGGTAAGAAAATTGAGCGGGGTGCATGTGAAGCACACCACCCTGGAATCACTCAGATGTTTAGTTTTCAGATGTGTCTAGGTCTTGTGGATTTTTCTACATGGTAGAGTCCCAAAGTACAAAAAGTGCAGCCCTCACCATTCCAAGTGGGACAATTTTGAGAGTTAGCCAAGCTTTCATGCCCCAAATGTAAAATCAAAACCCAAAATAATCAAATGTCCTTTTGCTTGCTGTGGGATAAGATATTTTAGTGTGCTGGAGGAAAGCTGAAAGACTGTTACCCCCTTCAGTTGGGGTAGGGGCATAACCAGGCCCATACTGTTTGGTAGCCACCACCCTACTATTTTTTTTTTTTAAATTCCCTGGCATCTAGTATACTTTCTGCCCCCTGGGATGTGGATCGAGGGTAATTGCCTCCTCTGCCTACTGGTGGGCAGAACAACTTTGGCCCCATTTATTTGAGGTGAGGGTATGGCCATACCCCACCCTCTTCTTTTGAAAAAAAATCTTCCCTGGTGGACTTTCTGGCAGATGGACCTTTCAAAAATAGGCCAATCAGCCCCCCAGGGGAACGACCCTTGCCCAAGGGGTTGCTCCCCATACATGAAAATATAAAGTAAACAAAAAAATATATATCCCTAGTGTCTAGGGATTCCTGCCCCCCTATTATAATAGGCCGATCTGCCCGTGGGGGGGCAGAAAAGGCCTAAAAATATTTTGCCCCCTGGGGAGTGGCCCTTGCCCGAGGAACCGCTCCCCTTATGCGTAAGTATAAAAAAAATAAAAAACCCTGGTGTTGTCAGGAATAAAGCTGAGCGCGGTCCAGATCTCGCCCGAAACTCAGCTGCGCGTATTTGCGGCACTTCATGCGCACCACTTGTCATCCCTTCCTGTTCTAAAAGTGGTCATCAGCATCGCCTGCCCTGTGATAAAGCTCATGTAGCTGTAGGTCCAGGACATTGGTGAACAAGATGCACTTATCAGTGCTATTCTATGAAGGGACTACAATTACCAGTTTTTTAGAGGCAGCGGCCATCTTGGGGTGTGGCAGGCCTATAAAGCCCAGCCACACCCAAGCACATTGCTCACTATTTTGAAGACTTCGTTGCAGTCAGACCTCGTGGGGGTTCCTCTGAAGAAGAGCAGATTTCCTGCATGGCAGGTTGACAGCAAGTCGGAGTATCCTTGTTTCCATGGTGAATTCAGATACGAGTAGGTCGTACTCGTAGCGGTAAGGGCTTGATGAGTCCAATTTTGAAGGAAGTGGTTACTTCCAAAAGTACAGCGCCCCTTAGCACAACAAGCAAAGCGTTTCCAGTTCTAAGAGTAAAGCGGCCTTGGCGCGACGATCAAAGCGCTTCCGATCACAGGAGTAAAGCACCCCTTAGCACAACGAGCAAAGTGCTTCAGGCCACACCTGTAAAGCGCCCTTGGCATGATAATCAAAGCATTTGAGTCCACATGAGTAAAGCGACCTTGGCACGGCAATCAAAGCGTTTCAGTCCACATGAGTAAAGCGCCCTTGGCACGACAATCAAAGCGGTTCAGTCCACATGAGTAAAGCGCCCTGGGCACGACAATCAAATTGTTTCAGTCCACATGAGTAAAAGCGCCTCCTTAGCACAACAAGCAAAGCGCTTCAAGGCACAAGAGTAAAGCGCCCTTGGTACGACAATCAAAGCGTTTCAGTCTACATGAGTAAAGCGATCTGGGCACGAGTATCAAAACACTTCAGGCTACATGAGTAAAGCGCCCCTTGGCATAACGAGCATAGCGCTTCAGACAAAGCAAGTAAAAGCGCTCTCTGGCATAATGAAAAAAGCGCTTCATATATGATGATCAAAGGGCTTCATGAACAACAAGCAAGGAGCTTCTGCCCAATGAACAAAACACTTCAAGTTCAGTGAGTAAACTTTCAGGCCTAGGTAGTAAATGTGAAAACGTTTCGGAGATAAGCAAATTATAGTTTCATTGTTTTTTGGGAAACATAATATGTGAGATACATATTTAAGTCTTTTAGAATGTCTAGGCTTAGATCAAACGTTTATCTTATGAATGCATAATTGTTACATTATTGATATTTAGAGTATGACCATAGTCCACAGCTCTTGCCATCTCTAGGTTTAGAGGTTGCAGTTTGTTCTTGTTCCATGATTCAAAGAAGGGGCTACGCCCAATTCACAAAGGGTCTCAATCTGATATCACGGAGACACCTTTATTCAAGAGTCTATTGGTTAGTTATACTGTTATGAATGATTGTATGCATATTTGTTCTTACCGTTTCTTTCCAGATCTCTCTCCCTGCAGCTCCCTACCCTAATTCCCTTCCCCCGCCTGGCTTCATCATACCTCTGTTCTATAATAGCCTTCTGAGTTTGTGACGCCAGAAGGTGGGCCTTTTGTTCAGCAGCGTGCAGATCCTGAGGAAAGGGCACTGTGACAGAATAGTAAGCCCACGAGTTTCCTCTTGGTCTGTACGTGAGCTGTGCAAAACGGCCACCTTAGACAACCTTATGCAAGTAGTCACTCAAATGCAAAGGGATTTGACAGACTCGAAAAATGTTACAGCTGATTTAGTTAACAAAGTAACCCAGTTACAGAGTAAGGTGGATGGTTCTGAATCTGAGTCTCATCCTACGCTTTCCACACCTACTAGCATAGCTGTGAACGTGCCGACAAAGATTCCTCTAGCTGCACCAGAAAGATTTTCTGGGGACCCCAATAAGGTTCAGGTTTTTCTCACACAGGTGGAATTACATTTTACGTGTCGTCCCAGTGCCTTTCCGGACGCACAATCTAGTATTGCATTCCTTATATCATATCTGAGTGGTGATCCAGTCACTTGGGCAGTGCCATTAGTCCGATTAGACAATCCCCTTTTGTATAATTGGTGTTGTTTTGTAGAAGAATTTGTAAAGGTATTTGACAGGCGCGCAATAACTATGGCTGCAGACAAAGAGTTACTAGAACTAAGTCAAGGAAACAAAGACTTGATAACGTATTTGTCACACTTCAACCGGTTAGTGGAAACCGCTTGGCCAGAGGAAAAAAGGTCAGCAGTATTTTATCAAGGGCTAAAAGACTAACAGAAACACATATTGGCCCAAGTTGAACCGCAACCGGAAACTTGTACTGATTTAATTAATCTAACCCTGTGGATTGATCATAGACTCTCAGAGAGAAAAGGAGTAAGGAAAAAATGGGAAAAACCCAACTGGCGAATGGAAAGGTCCAGACACCTTCAGTTGTCCTCAGATCCTATTATAGAACCGAGGGCTCTCTGGACTGTTCGCCAATCATTGACCAAAGAGGAGAGAGACATGCGATGAAGAAATGGACAATGTCTGTATTGTGGAAAAAAGGGTCATTTCGTGAAGGAATGTCAGAAAGAAACCCAAAGGTAAAATTGATCCAACATTTGTGACAAAGAAAAAGATAGCGATTGCTTTGGAAAATTCACAGTAAAACTAAAGTAGCCAAGAAAAAATTAAGCGGACCTCTTGGGGAAATTGCAAATCCCTTCAGTGTGTTCTTGCACAAATCACTATGTCAAAATGTTTGAATTTTAGTACAACTGACTGTACAGGGAAAAAGACATAGAGGGTCATTACAACATTGGCGGTAAATGCCGCTTACCGCCGAGCAGAAGACCGCCAACACACCGATGCGGCAGCGGAATTCCGCCACAGCTATTACGACCCACAGCTCGGAATCCGCCAAAATCCAGACACCCACACAAGTCCGCCACAACAAAGGTCAGTGATAAACTGGTGATAACAAAACCTCCAACGTCACGCCAACAGGAATACGCCCACACTATCACGACCCACAAATCCACATGTGGTCTTTCAACCGCAGTATTCCATCGGCGGTACACACCGCCGAGCTCAATATACACACACATTTACAAAACACTACCACATTGGACAATTCCAAATACACACACCTGATACACATACACACACCACTCCCACACGCTCAATACAATATAAAACACACACCCACAAACCCTTACGACCAGAAATTTAGATGAAGGCCAGAGAGACAGCACAGCAAAGACAACACCATCACACATACATATCCACGCACAAAACACCACACGCCCCTAAACATCACCCCACACATCACAACACACACCGCCTCACACATCACCCACACCACCCCATGGCACCGCAAAGACACCCCAGGTTTTCTGAGGAGGAGCTCAGGGTCATGGTGGAGGAAATCATCCGGGTAGAGCCACAGCTATTCGGATCACAGGTGCAGCACACTACCATAGCTAGGAAGATGGAGCTATGGCGCAGAATCGTGGACAGGGTCAACACAGTGGGACAGCACCCAAGAACACGGGATGACATCAGGAAGAGGTGGAACGACCTACGGGGGAAGGTACATTCTGTGGTCTCAAGACACCACATCGCGGTCCAGAGGACTGGCGGTGGACCCCCACCTCCTCCCCCACAACTAACAACTTGGGAGGAGCAGGTCTTGACTATACTGCATCCTGAGGGCCTCTCAGGAGTAGCTGGAGGAATGGACTCTGGTAAGTCAAAGCTTTCACTACTTCATCCCCCACCCTACCTGCATGCTATCACATACCCCCACCTTCACCCTCACCCCATCACTCCAACTCTTCACGTATGTCCCTCTATCACACCCCACCCATCCCAACACCAAGCCCTGCATGCAACAACAAAGCATGGGCACCCTTCACCAATGCATGGCCACTGCACATACCCACACACACCCCTAAACAATTATCACACAAGGTCCTACACAAGATGCAAGCACTGGGGTACAGGGTCACCCACCCATTGCACACCATGGCAAACACAGATGCAATAATTATGCCTTTACACCCCTCCACTTCCTATGCCCCTTTGGACAATGCACTTGTGAGACTAATAGACTAGACTCTGCCATGGACATTCCTCCACCATCACCCCTGACCATTTTACAACCCCCTCCACTATTTAGCACTTAAATAAACACCCTTAAATCACAAAACTATCTGGAGTCAGTCTGTGCTTTCGAAAATGTGTATTTGCAATAACTGAGGAAAAATGATATATCCATTGTATTGTCAACATACCTATGTCAAACAGCTCTAGTCCATGAGGAAACAAAGCAGATGTCACACAGTGGGACCCACATCTGTGAAATCGAAAGGGAAAGTGACAACTCAGGCTCCATACACTGGGTGAAAGTGACAGACAGATGAGAGGTAGAACAAGTGTATCAGATGTAGCAGGCAGTGATGTCTTCTTACCTGTGTCTCACTGGAAATATTGATGAATCACCGTGATTCTGTTGTCGATATCCTCTTCTTCTGCTTCCTCGTCTTCACTTTCCACAGGCTCCACAGCTGCCACAAGACCTCCATCTGGACCATCCTCCTGCAGAAAAGGCACCTGTCGTCGCAAAGCCAAGTTGTGAAGCATACAGCAGGCCACGATGATCTGGCACACCTTCTTTGGTGAGTAGAATAGGGAACCACCTGTCATATGGAGGCACCTGAACCTGGCCTTCAGGAGGCCGAAGGTCCTCTCTATAACCCTCCTAGGTCGCCCATGTGCCTCATTGTAGCGTTCCTCTGCCCTTGTCCTGGGATTTCTCACTGGGGTCAGTAGCCATGACAGGTTGGGGTAGCTAGAGTCACCTGCAGATGTCGAGGGACAACTGTTAGACACACACTAACCCTTAGGGACAACCCCAGACAACTATTCACACTGTATAGGGTCCATGTTTTCACCTAATAGCCACACACGGTGCCTCTGGAGTTGCCCCATCACATAAGGGATCCTGCTATTCCTCAGAATGTAAGCGTCATGCACTGAGCCAGGAAATTTGGCGTTCACATGGGAGATGTACTGGTCGGACATACACACCATCTGCACATTCATAGAATGGTAACTCTTCCGGTTTCTGTACACCAGTTCACTCCTGTGAGGGGGGACCAAGGCCACATGTGTCCCATCAATGGCACCTATGATGTTCGGGATATGTCCCAGGGCATAGAAGCTACCTTTCACTGTTGGCAAATCCTCCACCTGAGGGAAAACAATGTAGCTGCACATGTGTTTCAGCAGGGCAGACAACACTCTAGACAACACGTTGGAAAACATAGACTGGGACATCCCTGATGCTATGGCCACTGTCGTCTGAAAAGACCCACTTGCCAGGAAATGGAGTACTGACAGCACCTGCACTAGAGGGGGGTCTTCTGTGTCTGTAGTGTCCGCCAACGGTAGCGGTATTGCATGCACTCAACATGTCTTTCTTCTGTCTTTCCCCCCCTTTTTTTGGTCTCCCTGTCCTTGTGTGCAATAGCATCATCAGGCGGAGGAGCAGTGGCACCGGAGTAGGAGGGAGCTGCATCCCACACGGCCCTGGAGGGTGAGACAACGGAGTCTGAAGCCACCAGTGGGATGGAGGGCGAGGGGAGCTCCACGGCGGGGACAGGAGCTGAGACCAGCGACACAAGCCCCTCCTCTGATGGGAGCTCCCTTGAGGTGGCGGGCCCCTCTGTGCCCTCTGCATCTACAGCCACCACCCCCCCTGCTATCACCGCCCTCCCAGCAGCCCCTCAGTGTGTGCCCCGTGGCCACTCACCCAGGAGGGTGGGCATCTCCTTCGCCCCAGGCACCTCAGTCCTTGCCAGCCCTGCTGCCCTCAGTGAGGAGGCCATTGACCTCCTCAGATCCCTCACTGTTGGGCAGTCTACCAGTCTGAATGCCATCCAGGGTGTAGAGAGGCAGTTGCAACAGACGATTGCATACCTGGAGGGCATTCATTCTGGTGAGGCAGCCCAACAGCGAGCTTTTCAGACTCTGGCCTCAGCACTGATGGCAGCCATTGTCCCCGTGTCCAGCCTCCCCTTCCAACTTCCTCCACCCAGACCCAAACCCCTGTACCTCAGCCTATCCCAAGCACACTGTCAGACCAGCATGCACACACCTCAACACATAAGGGAAGCTCTGACAAACATAAGCACCACATATCCCACAGGCACTCACACAAGCATCATAACCATGCAGACATACCAACAGCCACTGCCTCCACTGTGTCCCCCTCCTCCTCGTCTCCCTCCTCCCTCCCTGTCACGTCTCCACTCACACCTGCATGCACTACATCTTCATCCACTACGTCCATCACCAGCACACCCATCACCACACACCGCTCACATGCAGTCACCACCCCCACTACCATTCACACTTCCCCTGTGTCCTCTCCCAGTGTGTCTGTGAGCCCACCTCCCAAATTACACAAACGCAGACACACACCCACCCAACAGCCATCCACCTCATGACAGCCTCCAGCCCATGCACCTTCACCCAAAGTCAGCAAACGTACACCTCCTACAACCACTACCTCTTCCTCCACTCCCAAACCCCCTCCATCTACCCGTCCCAGTGTGTCTAAAAAACGTTTCCTGTCCAACCTTGACCTCTTCCCCTCACCTCCCTCACCTCTTCAGTCCCCTAGGGCACACCTTTCCAGGTCCCAACCCAGCACCTCAGCCACCACATCAGCAGGAACAGTGGTGCCAGCAGTAACTGGCTTCTGGAGTGTGCCAAGCAGCAGGGCAGCCAGTGTGCCAAGGAGCCAGACCACGGACAGTCCCCCACCTCAGAAGCATAAGAAGTTGGCCGTGGCCCGGAGGGAGAAGGGTAAAACACCTGCCACCAAGGGCCCTCCCAGGACTACAGTTGGGAGTGAGAAGAAAGCTGCGCCACCATCCAAGGTGGGGAAGGGGCACAGAAAGGAAGGGAAGTCACTGTCAACCTGCACGGTGGACCAGACCGCTACCAGCACCGCTGCCCAGGACACCGCCACCACCAGCACCGCTGCCCAGGACACCGCCGCCACCAGCCCCGCTGCCAAGGACACCGCCGCCCCCAGCACCGCTGCCAAGGACACCGCCGCCACCAGCACCGCTGCCCAGGACACCGCCGCCACCAGCACCACTGCCAAGGACACCGCCGCCACCAGCACCACTGCCAAGGACACCGCCGCCACCAGCACCGCTGCCCAGGACACCGCCGCCAGCAGCACGCTCACTGAGCCACCCACCAGCACCGCAGGCCAATGAGCGCTGCAAGCACCGCCGCTACTGAGGCCGCCACAAGCAGGATGAAGCACTCTGGGCACAAAGCCCCCTCCAGAACCAGTGGAGACTGCTATCCACTACCTCTGTCCTTGGCAGGATGAAGCACTCTGGGCACAAAGCCCACTCCGGAACCTAGTGGAGACTGTTTTCCACTACCTCTTTCCTTGGCAGGATGAAGCACTGTGGGCACAAAGCCCCCTCCAGAACCAGTGGAGACTGTTATCCTCTACCTCTGTCCTCGGCAGGATAAAGCACTCTGGGCACCAAGCCCCCTCCAGAACCAGTGGAGATTTACATCCACTACCTCTGTCCTTGGCAGGATAAAGCACTCTGGGCACCAAGCCCCCTCCAGAACCAGTGGAGAAAGGCATCCACTACCTGCGTCCTTGGCAGGATGAAGCACTCTGGGCACAAAGCCCACTCCAGAACCAGTGGAGACTGTTATCCACTACCTCCGTCCTTGGCAAGATGAAGCACTCTGGGCACAAAGCCCACTCCAGAACCAGTGGAGACTGTTATCCACTACCTCTGTCCTTGGCAGGATGAAGCACTCTGGGCACAAAGCCCCCTCCAGAACCAGTGGAGACTGTTATCCACTACCTCTGTCCTTGGCAGGATAAAGCACTGTGGGCACAAAGCCCCCTCCAGAACCAGTGGAGACTGTTATCCACTACCTCTGTCCTTGGCAGGATAAAGCACTGTGGGCACAAATCCCCCTCCAGAACCAGTGGAGACTGTTATCCACTTGAGAGACTGTACCTTTGCACTCCCAGGATAAAGCAGTGGGCAAACCACCCACTTGAGAGACTTGAGAGACTGTGGCTTTGCACTCCCCAGGATAAAGCAGTGGGCAAACCACCCACTGGAGATACTTGAGAAACTGTGGCTTTGCACTCCCCAGGATAAAGCAGTGGGCAAACCACCCACTGGAGAGACTTGAGTTGACTGTGGCTTTGCACTCCTCAGGAGACAGCAGTGGGCAACCCACCCATTGGAGAGACCTGAGAGACTGTGGCTTTGCACTCCCCAGGATACAGCAGTGGGCATGGAGCCCCCTTGTGGATCTGGCGTTGTGCACTCACCCTTCCCTTCCCCCTGAGGTGCCTGTTGTATTTCTATCTGATGCCCCTGCAGTGTTCTCTCCGTTTTGATCGCGTATCAAGTGTGGGCCTCGCCCATGCATTTTGGGCCCAGTGGTCCATGGCCTTTAATGGTGCAATACCTGGACTTGTATTATTGGTGTATATATTTGTTTATAGTGTCTATATATTTTTGAGTACTGGATTTTAATAGATTACAATCGTTCAAATCATTTCCTTTGGTCTTTGCATTTTTCCAGGGGGTTTGGTGGTTGCAACTGTAATGTATCAACATGTATTAGTGTGTGTGTTGTAGTGGGTGAGGGTGGGGGTGGGGGTGTTGCATGTGTGTCAGACTATCTTTTCCCTCCCCCCTCCCCTGTGTTGTAGGTGCAGTATTCACCGTGGTCTTCGCCGCCGGCGTTCGTGCTCCTGGTAGAGGAACAGGAAGACAAAGGCAGGGAGAATATGGAGTTCCGGCTCCATGGCGCCCTGGTTCCTCGTGGGGTGTGTAGAGGTGAGCGTTTTCCCTTCCAAGTCCTGTTTCCGCCGTTTTTTTGTTCGCGGTGAAACCGCCCCGGAAAAGGTGGCGGATTGGCCTGTTGTAATACTGTGGGCGGTACATTGTCTTCCGCCTGTCTGTTGGTGGTTACCGCCGCGGTGTTTGTTTGTACCACCGTGGCGGTCGGAGTGTTAAAGTGGCTGTCTTTGTTGGCGGTTTCCACCATGGTCGTGATTTAAAAAAAAAATCCGCCGGCCTGTTGGCGGTTTTACCGCTGCTTTAACACCGACCGCCAGGGTTGTAATGACCACCATAATGTACAAGTTGAAGGAATGGCCAAGATGGCGGCGTGAGCAGATCTGGGAGGGCCGACGGGCAGGCGCCTCTCAGGCCCGGGCTACGCTCGCTGTCAGCGGGCGTGGAGGCCCAGGGCTCCGGCCGCGCGGAGCGGCCTCGCAGACGAAGGCAGAACGGGGAGCCCGTTAGGGCTCGGCACGCCACAGCGCCGAGCGGGTGCTGGCGGCGGCTGTTGGCTGCGAATGTACAGAGCCAAGGGGGCTGCGATCCCGGGGGAGCAACACGTGGCTTTGGCCTCCCGGGGCCGGAGGAGGCCATCTGATGGCCGGAGGCGGGAGTGTGGCCCCAGCGAACAGTGGAGGCGGCGGTGGGTTTGCCTGGCCCCCCGGTCCCTGAGGTGAGAGGGCCCCACGGAGGACGGGGGTGAGCGTGGGCCCTCGGATCGGTGGGACATTCGGCCCACGGTGAGGCTGGGCCAGCTCTGGCCTAGGTACACACTGTTCCGCAGAGCTGGACCTTGGTGGAGCCATATAATAGGAAGTGCCCGACCGCTTCAGCCCTGGAGGAGGAGAGGAAAGGGAACACACGTTCTCCCCAGGCCGGAGCTTGTGTAGATAGCGAGAGTGGGCTGCCCTAGGGCGAGGAGCTGATTCTGCAAGAACTGGCTTGAGGGGCTGTGATGCAGACAGTGATTGGTGCTGGGCTGGTCCCTGACCCGGCTGGTGAGCTGACTTCTGATGGCGTCCTCTAACCCTAAAAGGGATCAGTCAGTGAGGGAGATGTCGACAAGATCTCATCTGGCGCAGGGCAAGCCAGCTGAGGAGCCCGTTATGGCAAAGGGGCCCGAAGACTGGGGTGAGGCAGAGGACGAAGGTGGGGCCCTCGTCACGAAAGGCTTTCTCACCTCCTTGTTCGACTCGCTTAGGAGGGACGTGCAGGAGCTTCGGAGAGATATCTCCCAGGAGATGAGGGAGATACGTGTGGGCATTACGTCGCTAGGAGAAAGGGTGGTGAATGTCGAGGACAGTGAGATCTCCCGGGGGGAAGAAGTGGAACAACTGCAACAGGAGGTCATACGTCTTCATAAGCAACAGGAACTCCTACAAATCGCGACAGAGGACTTAGAAAACCGCTCTAGGCGGCCTAACATCAAGGGAGCTCCGGCCGGGATGGAAGGAGAGGATATTAGAGGGTTCGTTACAGCACTGTTCCGCTCCATTCTGGGCCCAGAAGATACGCAAGAGATCACCCTGGATCGTGTTCACAGAGCGGGCCCGATGGGAGGAACCAGGGAGCGCCCTCCTGATATCCTGGTGTGTGTGCATAATTACATGACTAAAGAAAGCATTCTGCGGAGAACACAAAACCTCTCTCAGGTCCAGTTCAGAGGGCACACACTTCAGCTATTTCAGGACCTCTCGCTGAGGACTCTGCAGAGGCGAAGGGAACTTAAGCCCATTACGGAGCACCTACGGGGGAACTCTACAGCTTATACCTGGGGTCACCCCTTCCGCCTTGTGTTTCGTTGGGAGGACCAGCTGCATCAGGTGAAATCATTGCAGGAGGCATGCAGGATCCTACATATGGAGGGGCCGGAGCGTAGTGCCGGGCCGCACGAGGAGGCCTCTGCCGAGGGCCGCCTGCATTGGCGAAGGAAGGAGAGGAAGAGGAAGCAACCAAGGCCATCCTCGACTGAACAAGCGCTGGAGAGACAATCTGTATTGAGCAGTCTTGCTGCTGGGACCAGTGCCTAAAAGCAGATGGCACCCAAGTATCGCTACAATGGTCTGGGGTCGTTTTAGCATAAGCAGTGAGACTGTTTGAGACTGGCCCGGGTGGTGGGGTCGCTGGTTACCAAGTGACGACCTTGTGAGGTGATGCGGACCCCTGGCAGGATTCTGGCCTCTTTTGGGATGTGTGATAGAGGACTTGTGTATTTAAATATGCACCTGTTGTGCGCCGTTGTTTTGTGTTGTGGTGCTTCCCCCGAAATTTCCATGTGCTCTGATCTTGATCACTGTCAGGATGTGTGCGGGCCACCCCTGGGCCGTCCTTGTCTCTTGTTCCTGGGTGGGGGTCCCCGCCTAGATTGCGTGACCCGCTTAGTAACGCATGTCCCTTAAATGTCTAAGCCTAAATGTCCGGGGGCTCAATAGTCCAGCAAAGAGGTTAGCGATCCTTTCTGCCCTCGAGAGGTCTGAGAGTCATTTCTGCCTCCTTCAGGAGACGCACTTATTGCCAAAGGATACATACTGTATGCGCTCGAGGTGGTTTCCCCAGCAGTTTTGGTCCTCTGCTCCTACGAAGCATGCTGGGTGGCGATAGTAATATTGAGGGCCTTTCCTGGGGAGGTAGTCGCCAAGATACACAAGATTAAGGGTAGGTTCCTGGTCATTAGGGTGCGTGTTGGGACATTCCTCTTCACTATTGCCACATTATATGCCCCTAACGCCCAGCAAGAAATTTTCATGAGGCAGGCCATATGCCCAATGCTTACTACACCGGACAGAGCTATTTTGGTAGGGGGGACTTCAATTTGGTCATGGACAATGAGCTGGACTGTTCTGGGCATCGATATGGGCAGACGGGGGCATTGACTCCGGCGGGCGACAGTGGTTAGCTGATTGTGACCTGGAGGACGTCTGGAGGAGGGCGCACCCGACGCTCTAGGACTACACATTCTATTCGGCCTCCTCCAAGACGTATACCCATATAGACTTCTTCTTGGCTTCCTCAGAGTTTACTTCCTGAATCAGGGAGACTGCAATCGAGCCTCAGGCTCTGACACATCATGCCCCCATCACGTTGGTGGCCTGTCTTGATGTGGGACGAGTAGGGACACTGGGCTGGTGCTTTAGGTATACTATACTGCAGAGCCGGGTGGCGGAGGAGACGTTGCGATGCGCGATCATTGACTACCTTAGACACAATGATGATGGAAGCACTAGCCTGGAGTCACTGTGGGAGGCATTGAAAGTAGTAGTCCGTGGAGAGGTGATATGGCTTTCAGCCAAAGAAAACAAAGCTAGGAGGGAGCAGAGGGAGGTGTTAGAGCAAAAAGTAGCGGCTCTAGAGTACTCCCAAAAGCATTCTGGAGCTCCTAGAGTGTGGAAGGAGTTGGAGAGGGCGCGTCATCAGTTGAAACGGCTGGATTGGGACAGGGCAGAGTATGCAGTAGTTCGACTTAAACACAAATATTATATAGGGAGTAACTGCTGTGGGAAACTCCTTTCCACCAGCTGAGGGCGCAGCGCTCGGCCACGGCTATAAAGATGGTGCGCTCCCCTTCTCAGGGTGAGGTACGAATGGACGGACAAATGGCTGAGGTGTTTGCTGATTTTTATAGAGTTGTATGCTGCTGATACGGGGAACGAAGCGGACCCTGCCGCCTTTCTCGCGGAATGTCGTGTGAGCGAGATGCGTCCGCCCTGGATCAGCCCATTAGGTTGGAGGAGGTGATTTTGGCGATTTCACGTCTGAAGGTTGGGAAGTCGCCTTGCCCGGATGGCTTCACTGCGCTTTTCTATAAAACTTTCTGCCCGGAGTTGGCCCCGCTCCTGGCGCGGCTCTTTAACTCCTTCCTGGTGACCGGAACCCTCACGCCCAGCATGTTGGAGGCCACCATCATGGTCATTCACAAACCAGGGAAGGACCTGGAAGAATGTGGCTCATACTGGCCCATTTGGCTTCTAAATATAGACGCCAAGTTGTTTACCGGCATCCTGGCGCAGCGCCTTAATCCCTTCAAGCCTGGACTCATAGACCCGGATCAGGCGGGCTTTATACCCCACCGACAGTGCGGGGACAATACGAAACGGCTCTTGCATTTAATTGATAAAACTAGCAGATCTCATAGAGGGGCGCTCCTCCTCTCCATTGACGCGGGTACTAGAGCGCTTTGGGGTGGGTCCAGTGTTTAGGGTCTGGATTCAGTGCATCTATCGTGCTCCTAAGGCTACTGTCCGAGTAAACGGGACTCTGTCATTGTCGTTTCCGATAGGTCGGGGGACACGACAGGGGTGTCCACTTTCCCCTCTGTTGTTTGCGCTTTACATGGAGCCTCTCGCTCAGCGCCTTCGCAATAATCCTCACATCTCTGGTATCAAATTTGGGGGAGACTATCACCTCATTAGTTTGTATGCGGATGATCTGATTCTCACCTTGACGGAGCCCATGGTCTTGTTGCAGACCCTCGTGGAAGCCCTTAGCGCGTTTAGCAGGGTCTCTGGGTTTAAAGTGAACATGCAGAAGTCACAAGTGTTAAGTTTATCAACACTTGGCGGAGCCCATGGTCTCGTTGCCGACCCTCGTGGAAGCCCTTAGCGCATTTAGCAGGGTCTCTGGGTTTAAAGTGAACATGCAAAAGTCACAAGTGTTAAGTTTTTCAACCCTCCCAGAACATGAGGAGAGTCTAAGGGCTCGGTATCCCTTTATTTGGTCAGCTGCGCATACTTTATGTGTTTCAAGCGCTTCCTCTGACACCGCCACCACACACGATAGTGACACTCCAGTCAACGATCCTTAAATTTATATGGGATGGGAAACCGGCGCGGATTCTGCAGAGCGCCTTGTACCGTCCCAACGGGGAGGGAGGACTGGCAGTCCCTTGCCTGCTGCGGTATTTCCTAGCCGCTCAGCTGCGCTTTCTGCTGGAGTGGAGCCGAGTACTCACTGAAAGCACTGGTGCTTTATGGACCAGGCGGTTGCTGGGTCTCACATTTGGAAGGAGCCCTGGCTTCGGCGTAGGCACAGAGCTCTGGGGCTTTAGTCTTCTCCGATCACAGGCGCGACGCTTCGGGTGTGGGATGTGGTGGCAAAGAGGTACGGCCTGACAACATTCCCATCTCCTCTGTCGCCGATTTGTGCTAATCCCGACTGGTGGACAACATTCGCCGTTGGTATGAAGGGGGCTGCAAAAGGGTAGGGAGTTTATTTGATGCGGACAGAGTGATCTCTTTTGACCAGATGAGAGAGAGAAATGGGCTGACGGAGGCAGATAGGCTGATGTATTATCAGGTTTAGCATTGGGCCATTCTGCCGGCGAATAGGCCCTTGATAGACAGACCGCTTACACCGTTTGAGAAATGGCTTCTGGTAAAGAAAGATGACGAGCTGGTGATATCGGAATTGTATAGACTTCTGCAGGGGGTGAAGCAGCTGCCTATATCCAAGGGGCAGAGGAGATGGGAGGTGGAGCTGGGGAGGGAGCTGACAGAGGAAGAATGGGACTGTATACATTATAGAGCGCATCACACCACTTAAAACACGTCAGGGACAGAGACGGCATATAGGTTGGCCTCGTATTGGTACTATACCCCAGCAAGGGTGAATGCATGGGACCCCTCTAAGTCGGGTCTTTGCTGGAGGGGGTGCAGCAACACAGGTACACTTGTACACCTACTCTGGCTCTGTCCCAAGTTACAGAGATATTGGAAGGGTATCCTGGATGATATTGATAAAGTATTCCAGAAAGAGATTCCTAGATTGCTGTCATATGTTATATTGGGCTTACCCAACCCTCTCACTTTCCCTCTTCGTTCGCAGAGAGGGCGGCAGATGCCCGTGGCCCTTAATGCTGCACTCCAGGCGATTCTAGCTCTTTGGGGCTTGGACAGGTTGCCGACTTATACCTCTTGGCTGCATAAGCTGTGATTCATCCTGGCAATGGAGAAATTAACATTGGCGTCCAGGCAGTGGGCGGGAGACATTTGTACACTATGGATGCCGTTCCTTCAGATTTTGTCCACGGAATTTAACAAGCTGACTTGCCCGGCATATTTAAAGGTCCTGGGGCTGATTCGGGACACCTGATGATGTGGTTTGGCCAGTGGAGAGTGGAGAGAGCCGGGGGCGGAGGTTTTGAAGGGGGGGTCCGGGACAGGAGGGGTGGGGGACCGGGGGATGGTATTGAGGGTGCTGGCGCGGGGAAGCACAGTTAAGCATTTGTGTTTGTCTGTTTGTTGTTTTTAGCTCTGCCTTGAACCGGATTGTCATATCATCTATGCCTCGGCTATAGTCCCTAGGGGAGGGCTGGTGGGTGGAGAAATACGTCTTTCTATGTCAACTAAGACTCACTGACGGGCAGCCCTCAGACATGCGTGGCAAAGGACACTGTGATATGTTGATAATCGAATGAGTTGGATATCAGTACAGAGCTTTGTATTTGGTTTATGTATGTTAAATACCAATAAACAGATTTGATCCATAATGTACAAGTTCTAATTGATTCAGGGGCAACAGGAAATTTTGTGGACCAACAAACTGCACTAGATTTACATATACCCAGTGTCAAGAAAAAGGTTTCTGAAGTTGTTTATGCAGTTGATGGTAGTAAATTGGCAGGAGGCCCGTTCCTAAACAAACCTCACGAATACAAATGATATGCAAAGATGATGAGAATCTGAACCACTGTGAGATAATTCGCTTCGATATAATCCAAGCACCCCAATATGGTTTTATTTTAGGACTGCCGTGGGTAATGTTACACAATCCATGCATAGACTGGCGCAACCAGGTTTTGCGTTTTTCTTCTTCTTCTTGTTCAAAAAAATGTCTTCAACCAAGATGAGACAAAGAAGGAAATTTTCAACAATCTATTGCTACTGCAGTCGAGAAGGAAATTGAGCTGCCACCACAGTATTCAGAATACACTGACGTTTTCTGTGAAAAAAAAAAAGAGAGCTCTTTACCACCTCACAGGCCGTACGACTGTCAGATCGACCTTGTAACAGGTGCCAAAATACCAAATTGTAGAATCTATGCATTATCAGAGAAAGAAAATCAAGTCCTACGAGAATACCTTGATCAATGCTTAGCCAACGAGCTAATTCCGCCATCACGATCTCCAGCGGTTTCTCTGCTGTTTTTCGTCCCCAAAGCTAATGGCAAATTGAGACCTTGTATTGACATTAGAGCGATAAACAAGATCACTGTTAAAAATAAATATCCACTACCTCTCATACCAGTCTTGTTAGACCAGGTGAAATCCGCCGTCATTTACACCAAACTTGACTTACGAGGTGCTTATCACCTAGTTCAAATTCAAGAGGGAGATGAATGGAAAATGGCTTTTAAGACTCGTTATGGTCTCTTTGAGTATCTAGTGATGCCGTTTGGTCTATGTAACACTTCAGCAGCTTTCCAATATTTCCTAAACGATGTTCTGAGAGAATACCTAGACATCTTTGTCATCGTTTATATTGACGACATATTGATCTATTCAAACTCTGAAGAAATACTTGAAGAACATGTAAAAAAGGTATTACAAACTCTACGAAACCATAATTTGTTTTGCAAATTAAGTAAATGCGAATTCCATACCAAAGAAGTTGATTTTTTGGGAGTTATTTTCACACCTAACGGCATACAAATGACTGAAAGAAAAAATCAAGCAGTATCAGAATGGCCCACACCAAAATCAGTACTTGACATCCAATGTTTTTTGGGTTTTGTAAATTTTTATCAACGCTTCATCCATCACTTCTCCCAAAAGGTGGCACCATTTACCAAATTGCTGAGGAAAAAGGCCATCTTTAACTGGTCCCAAGAGACAAGCATTTCAAGACTTAAAAAAGGCTTTTACTTCAGCTCCCATTCCAGCTCATTCCAGTGTGGAGGAACCATTCATTGTAGAAGCCGATGCATCCAAGGTCGCTGTTAGGGCCATCCTATCCCAACGTCACTGAGAAACTGGGCAATTGCACCCCATAGCATATGTGTCAAGACAACTGAATGAAGCAGAACAAAATTACACCATAGCAGAAAAAGAATTACTAGCAATTCGCAATGCTTTCAAGGAATGGAGACATTATCTATTGGGAGCAAAACACACCATAACTGTTTACTCTGATCATAGAAACTTACAATTTATGAGTTCCGCCAGACTACTAACTCCCAGGCAACTGAGATTAATGCTATTCTTTGCAGAATTTGATTTCATAGTGACTTTTAGAACAGGAGTAGATAATCGTAAGGTCGACGCATTGTCTAGGCAAGATTCTTCAATCACACATACTGAACAAAAACCCATGCCTATTATAACGCCTTCAAAAGTGTTGTGTTTAATAGTAGCCAAAAAGTTATTTGATCTTATTTGTAATCATTTTCACATCACCAAGTGGCAAGAGTGGTTACAGCAAGACACCAAAAGGTCCATTGAACAAGGCCTACCTCTACACAAATCTCGAGTATGCCTGCCCACTGAGGAGTTAAGAGAGACAGCTTTTTATTGGTTGCATAGTCATCTTCTGGCAGGTCATCCAGGTCCTCAAAAAACACTAGAACTCATGAAAAGGTATTTTTGGTGGCCTTCATTTGTTCATGACTTAAAACAAATGCTACAATCATGTGAAGTATGTGCAAGATGCAAAAGGGAACATAGCAAGCCCAAAGGTCTATTGATACCTCTACCAGTTCCCAATCATCCATGTGTGATGCTATTAATTGTGTTTGACGAATGTTTCACCACTGCGCATATTAGTTGCTCAATGTTCACCAGTAGCACATTGTATGTTTTGTTCAGCTTAGCTGCCTATTGGCTTTGACATGATATTAGACATTACATTTTGTATTCAGCTCAGCTGCCTATTGGCTTTGACATGATATTAGACATTACATTTGATATTTAGGTTAGCTGTCTATTGGCTTTAACTTGGAGTTAGACATTGCAGTTGAAACATCGCAGATGTCTGTATTCTTCCAAGCTGTGCTTTTCCACAAGATGGACCAAGCTGTTTTCTTCATACCAGACAAGACCTGATAAGAGAGAGTACATTTGGTGTTTTCCTTTCTGCTCAGGCTTGGGAATAGGAGAAGTCTAGGAGATCTGGCCAGTCTCCAAAGGCTTGTGTAGTTTTCCCGAGTCTGAGAGGAGGGGGCATGCTTTTGTAAGGATGACTCTGGGCTACAGTGAGTTAGATTCGAATCTGCTTGACTTCAGGCTGGAGCTAGACGTCAGTTGCCAGTCTCCCGTGTGGTTAGATAATCTCTTTCTCGCAGTTGACCGGAGTCATCAACTTGCAGACCCCAGAAAGATGAAGCTGAAGATAGGTCCTACTTGCTCATACGTGATGAATTTTGACTTTTATGCTTTGCTTTGAATATATTATATATATTTGCTGTGTACAGTGCAACTGAGAAGTACTGTGATATATTTTGTTTTCTTGCTGCAACTACTTTGTGCTTGAAATCTACTAATTCGTCTCTCAAGAACTTGTGGGTGGGGAAGAATTAACAACAATAAAGGTCTTCTTTGAACTCAGAAGTGCATTCCAGAGAGGTTCTGTAAGCTCCGATAGGAGATATGTAGGAAGTCAGAACATTTTGGTGTAGTCAGCAGTCTTGAAAGTCGAATTATAGATTTCTACGTGTACAATTTAAAAGTGTAATTGTTTTTTGTTGTTTAGAGAATTACAGAAGCACAGCAGACCATGTTTGAAAATGCATGTGTAGTTAAACTGCCTGATGGTGCTGTGAGAAACATGTTTTCTTGCTGTGATAAAGCATATTTAGAAAATGTGCCTTTTGGAAGCAATGATGTTCCTTTTGTTTTTGACAGAAGGGTTTGGATACTTTTATCTGCTTACAGAAAAATGCAGGAGAAATGTAGGCAGTTAGAACATGAAAATAAGAATTTACGTGAGCAAATTAACCAGAATACATTAATGCAAGATAATGCTGAAAGTTATAAAACTGCTGTTTTAGAAAAATGTGTCTTTTCCCATTCCAGTAATGAGGGGGTTAAGACAGCTGTGAGCCAGTCTGAGCCTCCGTGTGAGCCGGACTTTTTGGCAGCTGAAGTGGATTCCTTAACTGATAACACGGAGAACAGAGCTCAGAATGTGATTTACGAGGTACCGTTGCAAAATGCACAAGTAAAACGAAATATTTTAGAGTTTCTTACTGTTTGCACTAAGCAAGAGACACCGAGTTTCATTTGCTTGTTTGATTTTTGGAAACAGAATAGACCTCATCTGAGTGAAATCCTAACACTTTGGTATATGGTCACTAGGAAAAATTATATGCAGCTGCGCGCTTGTGATTTGGCAAATTAAATAATGACTTTAGGTTTCTGCGCAGTGCAAGAGGGAAACACTGATTTACATGTAAATCAGGAACAGGGGAAGAAAAGAGTGCTCCTAGCTAGAATCATACACTGGATCTGTTACCTGCAAGACAAGGCTAGAGTACCACAGGTAAAAGAGTCACCAGTGAAATTGAGTGCACCATTTGAATTCGTATCCCCTGAGGATAAAAGCGTGTGTGTTTGACTAATGATTCATTGACTGAAATATTGTTTTCTAGCACAGTAGAAGGAACAGCGTTGTACAATGTGTGTCAGATTTCAAAGCAAGAGCTGCGTGAGATGTGTCATTTTTACACTGATTCTTGGTTCACTGTCAATGGTTTAGCCGTTTGGTTTTCCACATGGCTTGTACCTAACTGGTTCAATTCCCTTGCAGATGTTAATGAGAAAAATTCAGAGTCTAAAGTGTCCACCCAGAATTCTGACTTAGAGGGGATGGCTAAGTGGGTGCACCAGAAATGTGGACAGCTGGGAGAAAAAGCCAATTACAGGTGGGCAGAGATGGGAGAGATGCACATTCCCCTAGATTTGATAAAAACTGTGCAGCACTCACAAGCGCAATCTGTCCCACAAGCAGTCACAGAGCAGTTGGGGAGAGGAAAGTTACCAGGACAGATATGGCAAATTGATCAGGTTTTAGGGGGAGTGATTGCTGCAGATTACCAAGGAGAAATCAAAATTATGCTGATAACTAGAAAGGAATCTGATTCATTCATACAAATTGGAGACAAATGGCCCAACTTGGCAAAAGTTCAGTGAATGGCGGTTTGGTAAAGAAGGAGTCTGCCCCAGCCCTTCTGACAGTGCAAGTAAAGGGAAGCTGTGGTGCAGCAGATAAAAACCTCAGTGCTGAGGTGTGGGTTGAAGCCCCAAGTGACCCTCCAGAACCTGCAGAAATTATAATAAAGGTCCCCAAAAATGTCCTGCTGATTATAAAACAGGGAAAAGAGGAAGGGTACATTTCAGATGACAAAAGTTATTTGCAAGAAAAGTCATACTTTTTTCTTTTGCAGATCCTACCATGTTTCGCCACTGTCCCTGAGTATGCTGTGTGGTCCCCCTTCGGGTGTGTGCGTGTGGGGTCGGGGAAGGGACCGAACCTCCAACCTGAACCTGACTGAGTAAAGTGCAAGCACCATGGATCCACTTTGCGCAACTGGCGCCTTCAGTTCAAGTTTAACTTGTTTGATTACATTCTTCTACTGGAACTAAGCAACCTTAACAGTTAACTGTCTGTGTTTTTTCGTGTGGAACTCTGACTTTCACTTACCTTCCAGCAAACCTTTCAGGTGGACCGTGCACCTTTACAGGAGTAGAACTCATGCTACATCAAATTGCTATTTTAGAGACACTATAATCTCATTCAGAGTATAAAAGTTTCAGTCTTTTCTGTGTAGATGTATCTGATGTGAAAGGTTATGAGATCTATATGTTAATCCACTTCCATTGCTTTACAGTGATTGCTTTTATCATTCAAATCTGATTTGCTGATAATGTTTTTTGTGCTGATGTTTTTTTTTGTTTTTGTTTGAAAGAAGAGATATGTGAAACAAAAATTAATTGGTCATAGAGTGGAATGTGATGCTATTAATTGTGTTTGACCAATGACTTTGTGTTTCACCACTGCGCATATTAGTTGCTCAATGTTCACCAGTAGCACATTGTATGTTTTGTTCAGCTTAGCTGCCTATTGGCTTTGACATGATATTAGACATTACATTTTGTATTCAGCTCAGCTGCCTATTGGCTTTGACATGATATTAGACATTACATTTGATATTTGGCTTTAACGTGGAGTTAGACATTGCAGTTGAAACATCGCAGATGTCTGTATTCTTCCAAGCTGTGTTTTTCCACAAGATGGACCAAGCTGTTTTCTTCATACCAGACTAGACCTGATAAGAGAGAGTACATTTGGTGTTTTCCTTTCTGCTCAGGCTTGGGAATAGGAGAAGTCTAGGAGATCTGGCCAGTCTCCAAAGGATTGTGTAGTTTTCCCGAGTCTGAGAGGAGGGGGAATGCTTTTGTAAGGATGACTCTGGGCTACAGTGAGTTAGATTCGAATCTGCTTGACTTCAGGCTGGAGCTAGACGTCAGTTGCCAGTCTCCCGTGTGGGTAGATAATCTCTTTCTCGCAGTTGACCGGAGTCATCAACTTGCAGACCCCAGAAAGATGAAGCTGAAGATAGGTCCTACTTTCTCATACGGTGATGAATTTGGACTTTTATGCTTTGCTTTGAATATATTATATATATTTGCTGTGTACATTGCAACTGAGAAGTAATGTGATATATTTTGTTTTCTTGCTGCGACTACTTTGTGCTTGAAATCTACTAATTCATCTCTCAAGAACTTGTGGGTGGGGAAGAATTAACAACAATAAAGGTCTTCTTTGAACTCAGATGTGCATTCCAGAGAGGTTCTGTAAGCTCCGATAGGAGATATGTAGGAAAGCAGAACACCATGGGAACATATCTCTATGGATTTTATTACTGGTCTTCCTCAAGTAAAGCAATTTACAACCATTTTAGTGGTGGTGGATAGTCTTACCAAATATGCTAATTTAATTGCCTGTAAAGGTCTCCCAACCTCTGACACCTTAGCAACTATCACCTTAGAAAACATTGTTCACCTTCATGGACTTCGAAGAGTCATCCTTTCTGATAGAGGAACACAATTTTCTGCACGTTTTTGGCAGCAATGGTGCAAGGCTTTATGAATTGATTCAACATTATCCACTAGTTATCATCCACAAACGGATGGTCAAACAGAGAGATTAAACCAAACTCTAAAACAATACTTAAGATGTTATGCAACAAAGTCTCCTAAAACCTGGCTGGATCTTTGGTGGCTTGCAGAACTGGCTTATAACAACTCTCGCCACTCTTAAATAAACTCAACTCCTGCCTATGGTTTATATGGGTGTCATCTGCACAGTTTGTCAGTTACGCTACTTGTTTCTACTCAAACCACTCCAGCAGTCATGGACATGTTAACACACATGAAAAAGGTATATTCACAATTGCAAACAAATCTACACCAAGCAAAGACAAAATATAAAATGCAATATGACAAAAAACACCAGCCTGGTCCTCAGTATACAGACAAAGATAGAGGGCCTGATTACAACTTTGGAGGAGGTGTTAATCCGTCCCAAATGTGACAGATATACCACCAGCCGTATTACGAGTTCCATAGGATATAATGGACTCGTAATACTTGCTGGTGTTATATCTGTCACTTTACCATCACTTTTGGGACGGATTAACACCTCCTCCAAAGTTGTAATCAGGCCCAGAGTTTGGTTATTCAGAAAAAACTTTGTATTAAAATGTAAAAATATGTTTCATCCAAAATTCATAGGGCTTTATGAAGTTCTGCTACAAGTGAACCCAGTAACATATAAACTAAAATTGCCATCAACCTTGAAAATTCATCCGGTGTTTCACACTTCACTTCTTAAACCTTCTTCATCCTTAAGTGCCACACAACCTGCTCCTCTATTAGTCCAAGGTCATTGGGAGTATGAGGTGCGATCTATCTTAGACTCCAGATATCGTGGGTCTTCCCTTTGGTACTTACTGTCCTGGAAAGGATACGGATCGGAAAATGACTCCTGGGAACCTGCAAGACATGTCCATGCACCACGTTTGGTGCGGTGCTTTAATCTCCTCCATCCAGATAAGCCAGGCCCTGGACCGCGCTTGGGAGAGGGGTGTAATGTCAGGAATAAGGCTGTGCCCTGTTCAGGTCCCACCCAAAACTCTACTGCACGTATTGGCGGCACTTCATGCGCACCACTTGTCATCCCTTCCTGTTCTAAAAGTGGTCATCAGCATCGCCTACCCTGTGGTAAAGCTCATGTAGCTGCAGGGTCTGGACATTGGTGGATAAGATGCACTTATCAGTACTATTCTATGAAGGGACTACAATTCCCAGGGTTATAGAGGCAACTGAAGTCTTGGGGTGTGGCAGGCCTATAAAGCCCAGCCACACCCAAGCACATTGCTCACTATTTTGAAGACTTCGATGCAGTCAGACCTCGTGGGGGTTCTGAAGAAGAGCAGATTTCCTGCATGGCAGATTGACAGCAAGTCGGAGTATCCTTGTTGAATTCAGATACGAGTAGCTCGTACTCGTAGCGGTAAGGTCTTGATAAGCCCAATCTTGAAGGAATTGTTTACTTTCAGAAGTACAGCGCCCCTTAGCACAACGAGCAAAGCGTTTCCAGTTCTAAGAGTAAAGCGGCCTTGGCACGACGATCAAAGCGCTTCGGATCACAGCAGTAAAGCGCCCCTTAGCACAACGAGCAAAGCGATTCAGGCCACACGTGTAAAGCACTCTTGGAACGATAATCATAGCGTTTCAGTCCACATGAGTAGAGCGCCTTTGGCACGACAATCAAATAGTTTTAGTCCACATGAGTAAAGCGCCCTTGGCATGACAATCAAAGCATTTCAGGCCACATGAGTAATGCGGTCTTGGCACGGGGATCAAAACGCTTCAGGCCACATGAGTAAAGCGCCCCTTGGAATAACGTGCGTAGTGCTTCAGACAAAGCAAGCAAAAGCGCTCTCTGGCATTATGAAAAAAGCGTTTCATGTATGATGATCACAGCTCTTCATGAACAACAAGCAAGGCGCTTCTGCCCAATGAACAAAACGCTACAAGTTCAATGAGTAAATTTTCAGGCCTAGGTAGTAAATGTGAAAACGTTTCAGAGATAAGCAAATTATAGTGTAATTGTTTTTTGGGAAACATAATATGTGAAATACATACTTAAGTCTTTGAGAATTTCTAGGCTTAGATCAAACGTTTATCTTATGAATGCATAATTGTTACATGATTGATATTTAGAGTATGACCATAGTCCAAAGCTCTTGCCATCTCTAGGTTTAGAGGTTGCAGTTTGTTATTGTTCCATGATTCAAAGAAGGGGCTACGTCCAATTCACAAAGGGTCTCAATCTGATATCACGGAGACATCTTTATTCAAGAGTCTATTGGTGAGTTATACTGTTATGAATGAATGTATGCATATTTGTTCTAACTGTTTCTTTTCAGATCTCTCTCCCTGCAGTTCCCTACCCTAATTCCCTTCCCCCGTCTGGCTTCATCATAACACTGTGCTAAAATAGCCTTCTGAGTTGGTGAAGCCGGGAGGTGGGCCTTTTGTTCAGCAGCATGCAGATCCAGAGGAAAAGGCACTGTGACAGGTGTCTAGTGGGCATTTCTGATGCCCTATTGCATCTGATCGCATGCTCAGACGTCACGGGGTGGGAAGGGTCAGGGTGGAAGGGGAAGTGATTCCCCTTCCATCCCTGACAGGGCTGTGTGGGTGGGAGGCCCTAGCGCTCCCCTCCCCCCGTGGGCCGGTGCAGGACGAGCTGGTCTCGTCCTCGGCACACAAATGCCGTGGCCGAGGGTGAGACCAGCTCGTCCAAGACACCCAAGGGGTTAAATTGTCAACCATAGGCGTGTGAATTGTGCAAGATTATACATAGGCATTTTTTATTTATTTACTGATTTCTTCATATCTGAACTGATGTCATTATGCCCTTTCTGGTGGGTTCTCCATGTTCACATTTACCTACTTACACATATATGCATTATCATAGAAAGAAGGACACACCCATAAACAGACAATAAATCTGCATGTTATCAATATACGAGATACTTATATCTTTAATGCATATCTCCCTAAAGGTGTCAACCTATATTGATGCACATAAACACAAACACACAATTTTTTTTAAATATATTTGATATGCCTTTTTAAATTTAGTGTTGTGTTTACATAGACATATAAACATACAGACAGACACATAGCATATGTTTTCTCAGATACATGTAGAGAACAGTGCAGACCCTATACAAAGCAGAGACCTAATATCTCCACATATGTACATATCCATAAGGATGTGTCTATGGATAGAAATATGCATATGCATGTAAAAATGTAAATAGACATGCACAGAATATATACAAATGCAATAGTGTTAAAATATATAGTTTGTTATGAATTTCAAAGTATTTTTTTTAATTAATGTTAAGTGTAATATTTTGTTCTGTATAGACACTTATTTATTTATTTTAAATAATGTTTTATATTTATAGTTTTTATGTCTTGTACATGCTGGCTGCACATTTGTTTGTTCTGAGTATTGTGGTCAGGTAGGAAATTGGTATAGCTCCCCAGACACTCACTTTCTTATGCTGCAGTTATGCAATACGTTTCTTGTAGAAAACCATCAACAAAAAGTGCATAGATAGCAACACATGCTTTCCATTGCCAAAGAGTCAGAAAAGAATAGACACCCAACGGCTTAAGATGAAAGTGCTTTGTCATGATTGGCAACAAATGAGAATATAGGCAACAGACAATGAGTAAAAAACAGGAAAGTTATTAATTCAGAAATTAAAGGGATAAAATTGTCGTTGAATAACTTAATTGGCCAGATGGTACTTAAGAATATTTTCTCCATAGACAAACAAACAGTGGGAGCAACTGGTTATTTGCAAGGATGGGAAATGTGGTGAGTGTCAACTATCTACAACATATGGCTGCAAATTGTAATACATAGGGCACAAAGCCTAATGGACAGTCATTGGAAGAGAGCCACAAAGAAAGCCCAGATTTGGATGGATTACAGCATCAAGAGAAGTCTGTCTCACAAAGTGCCTGTAACTTGATTCAGTATGGGAGCAACAGCCCTGGTCTTTCCCCAGGTGAAGCAACTCCTGCACACTACACTTGTTTATCTACCACTTTCTCCAATACTGTCTCATTTCTACCCCATTTAGATATTAAAATTCACTATCACTCCCTTTCAAATCAACAGCTGAATTAATTTGTTCCTTTGTTGTGTTTGGTGGTTTGTGTTCTGCTCATGAAGGACCTGGCCTTACATTTGACTGGACTGTTCCTATTGCAGCAGGGTCAATAATGATTTGCATATGGCTGGGTCTAAACTGAGGTGGCATGTTGGTCAAAAGAATGATGGGTTGTAACACTACCCAAGCATTTGCCAGTGGTTAGATTTTTTTCTTTATTTCATTTTCAGTTTTCCCAACAAAACATTATTTCAATTAATTTCAAAAGCAGAACGTTTTTCAGTATTATACATACCATCGTGTTAACAATACTCAAACATCAAAACATTTTATTAGGGAATTAATAAATTAGAACAAATTTCCCAATTGAGGATCAAGTCCATCACATAGTTCTTTCTATTTAAAGTGTTAAT
The DNA here is from genome assembly GCF_031143425.1 of Pleurodeles waltl. Classification (NCBI taxonomy): domain Eukaryota; kingdom Metazoa; phylum Chordata; class Amphibia; order Caudata; family Salamandridae; genus Pleurodeles; species Pleurodeles waltl. The sequence continues at coordinate 715,746,204 of NC_090447.1, forward strand.
CCTTTTAACAAAAAACACAGCAAGGTACATCTGAAATGGTTAATACTCTGACACTTTAAGGGCCTAATTACAACTTTGGAGGAAGGTGTTAATCCGTCCCAAAAGTGACGGATATACCACCAGCCGTATTACGAGTCCATTATATCCTATGGAACTCGTAATACGGCTGGTGGTATATCCGTCACATTTGGGACGGATTAACACTTCCTCCAAAGTTGTAATCAGGCCCTAAGTCTGCTAATGCATTTCACTAAAGTGCATTCAGTAAAGTGCATGAAGCATTTTTGGCCTTAAAAAACGTCTTACCCTTTCTACCCTTTTAGCATATAAGTGCTCATTGTACACTGCATATAACTCATTAACCCACAATTGAAAATGGGGTGTCTCACTTGATTTCCAATAATTAGCAAGCGAGCTGTTAAAATTCCTACATACCACCAGCTTCACATATGCCTTTTCATAGATCAAACCAATTTGTGACATTTGATTAATTGTAGTTCATCCGTCATGTTATTAAGATCAAGCCATAATTCAAACCAGCCAACACGTGTTTCGTCTCGGGCGTACTCGCAACACGGCGTCTTTCTACTGTGCATGCCGGTTCTGGGTTTCTGTTGAATAGGACTCAGATGCGCTTGTGGTTTTGGACTGACACAGTGTGTGTACTCGTCACGTGACGTCCGGCTTTAGCGACCACTGATTTAAATATTCATTTTTAATAGTCAGAACGACAGTGGATTTTGTCCTGTGTATAAGCTTTGAAGAGAACTTAACTATTGGAAGTTCTAACCGAGGTATTAAAGAGACAAACAAATAAAGACAAGTGCCCTGAAGAAGTCGTTTGGGATGAACAATAACACCGTCCCGAGAAATTTAAAGATACAATTATTTAAATTTGTAAGTAGTTTAAATAATTTAATTTACCTTAGTATTATTGTTGTGGAATTTTATTTTAAGTTCCTTTCTCCATTGATTTCTGTGGGTGGGTGTAAACTTGGTTGGCCATGTATAGTGCTGAACTTACCCCAGATCTGAACTAGAGTACGTTTACTACTATTTTGTGATCTTTTTAGCTGTAGAATATTTAGCTTACAGTTTTGCATAGTGATGGGCTTCCTCTTCTGTGGCTAGGTGTTGTCCCCCCACCAAGCCCCTCCTTAGCACTTCCCTAACCCCTCCTTACTACCCAATCCCCACCTATTTTGCAATAAATACACCTCATTTTTCAGCCACACCACTTGGACCCGCCCACATTTACTACTAAGTAGTAAACTTACATGTATGAGGACCTCTCCAGTAAAAGATGCAAGAGGTGGAGATTTACACTTATAGGTTTTGAATAGTATGCATTTTTAAGCACTTCAGTAGTCATACTGTAGTACAAAATGTAGTTTGTGAATAGGCTTCACAATTTAGAATTGAAGTAGAATACGTACAAAGACTTCACAAATCTGCCACTATCAAAACAGAAAAAATGTACCAACAGGTGTTAAGGATAAATCAACCCACAATATATGCAGCTTTTACACAAATTGATGCATGTAAACATTTGACTGTCCATTAATAAACATTTTTAGTACACCAAATCAAAACTCCTACATTTACGCAAAATAAAAATTTGATTCAAAGCCTTCAACTAAGTGGATACACACTTATCAATAATATAAAAATTCTTCACGTCTCTTAGACTCTGTGTATTGCCTGGATGTTTCTCAAGTTCACACACTTCAAGCAGCCATTGTTTACCTTAGCCTTTGTAAAAGCTGGAACAAGAACTGAAACTCCAGCATCATTATCATCAATTCAACTTTGCACATCTTCCTGCACCTCCATTCTTTCCAGCCTTTATAAGTCCTTATCAATGTCTGGCTCCATTTGCATCACATAATCCCTGGGGTGCTTGTAAGTGGCAAAATGGCTCATATGCCAGATCTTCCCCTCACTCAGCTTCACTGCACAACTTTCAAAGGCTCTGAAGATAAATGCTCCTGTTTACCCACCTCAGTTCCTTTCTTGACTTGCACTAATCTCCTTCTTACAGAATATATTTTACACCATTCTTACCATTAGAATACTGTTTACACACCAACTGTGCATTATTAATATTTTCCTTCACAACTGTAGTCTCGTCTAGACTTAGCCATCCAACCTACATTATCCTTAGTGTAAGGAATTGTTCAGTTCATGATAAGAAAAGGGATGTGCCCTGTCAAGTTATGGGTCATGTGGTATGCCCATAACACTTTGATCACTTCAGTTTTCTGGCTCTGCCTACTAGTTATCTGCATCTCACCCTACTTACCCTATCAAATCTTTTCACCATTCCATTCCTACTAGGGTAGTAAGAAGAAATGGTGGTGTGAACTATTCCATTATAATGGAAGAAACATCATAATGTGCATTGTGCTCCATTATTACTTACTACTCTTTTAGGCAAACCTTCCCTTAGAAACAATGCACGTACAAATGTTAATACCTTGGATCTGATTTAGAACTTGGCCGTAATATTCTGTCAAGCTGACGGCGTACTACCTGCCATGTTTAGATGCTATGCTGCAGATCTACTGACCACCACAAAGGAGTGTTCTTCATAGCTGCTCTTCCTACCCTCTTCCTACCTGCCGACCATATTTAGATGTTACAGTTGTACAGGCAGTGTATTTCCTGCAGATTGCTGATGGAGGGAGGACCTCGTAGGACCCAATGGGCATCCTAAAGTGGCAGTGGCTGTAGAATTGGGGTAAGTCACACACACACTGTACCTTAGTCATATGTGCTCCCCCTGCAGAACACGCTACACAACACCACATACACACTATTATCCATTGCCATTCCAACACAACACAAGCCCTACATGCTGAAAACATATATTGCCAATACATCCATGACACAACATACACACACTAGCAACACTACACCCACATACAACAAAACCACGACAAACAACACAACTACACACTCATTTACACAAACAAAATCAGACAAAATCACAATTACACACATCATGACAAGGATCACCACACAGCACTCGCCTGAATGTTACACATAGCAACACAACACACCACCAAATGAAAGTAGCACACAATCTGACACAACCACATCACCCACAACAGCTCACTCCACTCCATCCAGCCAATCCAGTCGGGTACACTGTACTGACTCACATACACAAATGGGAGCACAACATTACAGGTGTAGGTCCTCTTGCAAAGTGCACACATGGACATATTTGGCAAGTGCAAATGTGATGTTGTTGTTGTGCCAACATTAATTTGGCATTGAATACTGACACCATAATGACAGTTGTACATGTGTGCAATATGTGTCTTGTACCAGTGTGTCTTCCCGACATATGCATGTTACAGTAATCTTACAAAAATTACTGTGACGTGTATACGACTGCAATGGTCCATAGCTTATGTGCAGTGCCCACACAACATACACAGGCAATGCAGGTTCCTTACCACCAAATCTCGAGAAGGGGGGGGTCATGTTTTCTCCATGGTCCAGTGGCAGTGACGATGAAAGGTCTTGTCCAGACGTGTCCAGTCGAAAACAGATGTGGAATCGGTAAAAAACGTAAACTTTTACCTCTTTCCACCCCCAATCCGCCAACTCGGTGTGGAGGTTGGACTGCCACAGTTGGCTTGGCGGTAAGGCACATAGATACTGCTCGGCGGTAAGAGTGGCTGCAGTCATGCCACCAGACACTATTTCCAATGACGCAGTCGACGCAACTGGAGATTCCGGGCAGAGACAGCTGGACTTGGGCAGTCTATAGACCGCCAACATCTAAATCAGGCAGGCAGACTGCCACGTTGGCAGATGGCTATCAATCGGAAAACTGACAGCTGCACCGTTACCATCAAAATCTAAAACAGGTCCTCAATCGTCATCCGTTCGTCTCACAATTTTCAGTTTCAGCCACTTGGAACAATATTCAACAACTACAACAATCTGTTTTTCCATCCATGTTTTCTGCACATTGCCCTAGTCCCGTTATTTCAATGCTTACAAGCTCCAGCAGCATACTAGGGCAAAGCATGGGACATATTGGAGGCCTAAGTGTGACCAGTTATTTGTTTGATCTCTAAAATTTAAGTCAATTCCTTGAACTACCTTCTATGTTTAAATACATTTCAGACTACCAGCACACATCCTTGATCCCCTCATTAGTCTTAATGATCCCAAAATGTTCCCTAGTGCATATTTTCAAACTCCTTTCTCACACCTTTACAGGGCGGGGCAGATGCACTATTTTGACACTCTTCATTAAAACCCACCTTCTTCATTAACGCATAATTAACTTCCCATAACACTTTTATCCTTCCATCAACCCATTTTCTAGCTAGCCAAACTTCCTTTAAATAGTCTTTGACCTTATTAAAAACATTGTCCTTATTATAAAAATCCTTCTATTAATTTATAATCTTGTAGCCTCATGGTTAATCTGGCTAAATGAGCTAAACATTTGGTTACAGAACTCATGGTGAAAAACTTCATTAGAGACATATGATCACATCTTAAAATGAATTCACTACCGCAAATTAATTGAATAAAATGCTCTAAAATCCACACACTAATATCTCTCTTTCAACCACTGAATAATGCTCTTTTGATAGGGTCAATTCACTGTAAGGAAAGTCTATAGCAACTTCCCACTCATTCAATTCAGCATGCATGAGAACAGTACCAAGACCCTTTGCATTTAAGTCTGTTGTGACAATTCCCTTTGCACTGAAATCATACCCTTGTAAAGGTGTGACATTAAAAATGTGATTCTTTAGGTTTTAAAAATCATTCTGACACCCTTCCGACTAACAAAACTTGACTATGGTTTTAAGCAACTGTCACATGGAATTAGTAGTGAAGCCTTTGTGTCATGGGTTCTACTACAAGGAGGTAAATGAGCTTCTTGCTGATTAATTTCTAAAACAAAGCAATAATCAGGGTTTAGTGGGCACCTAACACCTCTAGACCCTATTGCCACTGAATTTGCTGCACAAATGAAATCCATGCTCCTGCATGCATCTGTCATCCCCAGGAAAGATCTTTAGTCAACTTTATTTCCAAGTACTGGTGTGTCTTTAATTGCCTCAATCAAATTGTTCTTTAGCTAATGTCCTTGCAGCTCAACTAATGACTTGATATGTTACACTATATATTGTGAGCTTACACTTGCTACACTCAGCAGTCGATCCTTTCTGTTCTAGAATTTTCAATGCTTCCTCGTCGCAAATAATTCTTTGCTTATTCCCATTGTATTCCCTTAATCAGAACAACTCCTCGGATTCATACAGGATTCTCTGGTAGACTGATGCTGTTGATCCTAAGTCAAACTGCATGCACACTCAATGAAAACAACCTATGGGTGTTATTAATGCACTAAATATTTTTTGTGTGCGTAAGGGAATCTGATGGTTAGCTGCTGAACGATCTATTGTAGAAAACCAACTTGTCTCCTTGGACAGAAAATCATCTATCTTAGGAAGGGTTAATTTGTCAACCAAAATGTTTTTATTGATGTCCCAGATGTCCACACACAGCGTTATGTTCTATTAGCCTGTCTTACCACTACTACTGGAGTCAACCATTCAGAGGACTTGACCGTTTCCATAAAATCTGCATCCTGCAACTTTTTCAACTCCAGTGTGATTTCCTACCACCATACCATAGTCATGTTTGCCACCTTATGTATGTTAAGGTCTATATTTTCTTCTAAAACTATCCTTTTGGAAAAAGCTCTGTTTTTCCTATTTTTCAGAAAAGGCATTTGGAAAATGTTTTAACATTTTTTTGGTGTTTTCTTTCCAAACTCTTGGCTGTTGAGATCAAGATAAATATCAAGTGATTGTTGGTCTGTACAACCTAGCACCAATGGTCATCTTTCTGTAACATATGATTTCTCATATGATTTCTTGTCCTAAATTTTAAAGTAAAGTTACTCTTATGTAACAGAATATATTTGTGGGTTTTCCAGTAAAACTAACAGAGATTATGTCTGATAGTACTACATTTTTCATACAAAAATGTTTCCTTCCATGCTTCTGTATCAACAATATAGTAGGGTGATCCAAAGTCTGCAAGCATATGCAGCTTCACATTTCTGATTTTCATCGCACATACTGGTTTGCCACTTGACCCTCTTATAACCCTAACACACTTCTTTCTGTGCTTAATACACAATTACAAGTTCTACAATCATTACTATCTGAATGGAGGCTTAACCATTCATTGGTACCAGTTTTTCCACTTCCCTTCTTATGGTTTTGGAGCAATAGGAAATGCTTTTACTTTTGTACGAGTGTGTTTTCTTCTGCCAAAAAATGCAGTGATCACTCTAAATGCTTGACATCAAAATCCTTGCTGTATTTTGGCTATATGAAGGCATGATTCCCAATTGTAGGTCATGATGATTGGCCATCAGTGATCCATATACGAATCCTTGTGTAGTTGCATTGTGCTTGTCGTCAACTTGTAAAAAGCAGGACACTAATCATAGCTTTAAATATTCATGGAGAATGTACGAGAGGGCTTATTTGATTGTGTTTAATAATATTAATATTGCTATATAATATGTTGTTTATAATGCCAAATTGCTGTAAATAATTAAGTATATCTAATTAAATAACCTAAGTCTTTCAAAACCTTTTAACTATAGGGCTTGGTTTAGAACAAACATTAACAAAACTGTGGGACTAGTACAAATGTATTGTGGGCCTACCCAAAGGAAAGCTAGGGACATTGTCAGCATAAAGCAATGACAATGAGTTGATCTCTTACCCTGAATTCAAAAGCATTTGAAATCGCTCCCATGCCCATCTAAATATCCAACCTTACACCTAACTGATTCAGCTGTAAGTGACGCAGTACAATCTTTCACATGCACCCAGTTTCACAGGAATTGCCTGCAGGGGGGAGGGCCGACTTTTGATAAAAGATATATTTCCATCAAGATTACTGGGAATGTCAATGCAGTATTCCTACTTACAAAATTATCAACATTGCTGGTATCTGTAATTTCACGAGGTAGGAATACCATGATGTTTTAACTTTGCCCCTGAAGAATCTATGAGAAATTATGAATTACAACTGGATTTGGGATTACTGCTCCTATTTCATGTGGCACTTCCCTACTTTCTGCTGATTAGCCTCCAAGACATTTCACAAACGTTTAGCAAGTGAAAGGGTTGGGGAACAGAAGAAATGTGATGTTTCTCCATGTCTTCTAATTCTCAATTTGGGCTAAAAATTGTTTGCAACAGATCACACAATCCATTGAATGAGGGCTTAAGAAGATCATTGTTCCAGTCTAATTCAGGCCCTCAAATGAAGACTGATTGCAGTGGTCTAGAAAAGATACCTCAGCCATATGTTTCTGAAGGAGGGCTATAGCAACCTTTTGTACCTCTCATACTGTGACCACCTGGGGCTGTGGTGTACATAGTGCTCTTTGTGGCAATGGGTGTTTATGCCTGGTTTCTGAGCCCCTAGCTCTCATTAGGTACCGCAGACTTTTGCATAGGTCCTTCTGTAATATGGATCATGTCGGTGCGTAAATGTGCAGCAGCACAATGCCAAAAAAGCATACCTTCATTTGCATGGGGTTGTTCCCCATGCAAATGATAGAATCACTTGACTTTTCATCTTCTACTTATTATAGACACTGAGGCATAGTCAAAGAGGTCATCAGGAGGTACATTGACTTTGGGCCTCTTAGAGGTTGCCCTAGTTCAGTGAAACCTTTAGAGGGCGCCACTTGTGACAGAGGTATGGGGTCCAGTGGACCCCCAGGTATTACTTTGCAGGCGAATGTAATCACTCACAACAATCATCTGCAGGGTCATCTCTGCCCCCTCCCTTTGAAACAAATGCTGAGTTAACACATCCAGTGAAAGCAAACTGGCTGCTTCAAACAGCCAGTGAGGCATTCACTAATCCACTGTTCCTAGTGACCTGTCTCACTCTGCATCTGGTGCCCACATTTAACAGTGTGCCGCTGTTAGAATTTTTGTGCATATAAATCAAAATGCACATTAATGATAGTGTGCAGAACAATTAATCTACACTTGAATTAACATGTGCATACTAACATGAAGCTATTACAATTGTCACAAACTTGCTATGACATATTAAAGGGTGTTTTTCTGGTTTAGTCGATCTGGGCTTCATTTTGTCCAAAAAGGACGCCATATCATCATGTTTATTTTCTGTTTATGTATCTCTCTGAAATTACTTGCAGCAAGATGTGGATTTGTTAATTTCTGAGTCAACCTGCTCTTGAAGACAGCCTGCTAGGGGAAGCTTTAGTAATAATTTCCAAGGACTTCCGCCTGCACGTGGTATTGCATTAATTTACAAAGGTTTGTTGTGGCTTATGTTACTAGTTTGCTCTGGCACGGCTAGGTGGCATTAGGTCAAAAGAGATCAATCAATGTTCATGTAATGGGATAGTGCTATTGTGTTAGGGTTATATGACAATTCATAATACTGTAATATGATTTGTTGCTTACACCATGCTGACTTTGCAGTTTCAGTACTTTCCTATGGTGAACTCAGCTATATAAACCGTTTAATTTTGGGGTGAGCCAAAAAAGTTTTGCTTTCTTCTAGGGATGCTGCCAGATTTATTACTGATTTTGCTGCACATTTGTGACTTAGGGCCTCATTACGAGGCTGGCAGTCCTAGGAGGTCCTAGTGAGGGTTGGACAGCCGCAAATGTGGCTGACCAACCGCCACATTACAACCCTGGCGGGTGGACCCACCAGGGTCCACAGTCTCTGCCTGGAATGTGGTTTCCATTGGTCTGACAGTATTCTGAGTTGTACACAGCTAGGGTGACGCTGAGTTCAGTGCCACCTTGATGATTATAATTCAGCTTTTTGACAGCCTTCTCCTGGCAGGGTCCACGCCATGAGAAGGCTGGCGGAAAGCCAGTGCTGGACCCACAGGGAGGCCCTTGCACTGCCCATGCTGATTTCATGGGCAGTGCAGGGGCCCCCTGCCCAGCACCGTCAGAATACGCACTGTATGCTTTGCAGACAGTGAGCATTCCAAGGATGCTGTGTGCTAATGTATTGGCCTTGGCTCCCTTAACCAATATCGTAGCACTGTTCCTGCTGGGCAGCCCAGCAGGAACCGCGTACTACAATGTTCCTGCCTGTCAGCCTGGCGGGAACATTGTAATATGCTCAGGGGTGTGCCACCACCGGGCCTTAGTCTATTATTGATTTTGCCTAATTTTCATCATTGTTCCTATTAGTGAGAGCCTTTATGGCAAAGACTCTATACATTTAAATGAGACTATTGCTGCATCTGCATTTGACTATTTCTGTATTGTACCTGTGAATTTTTGTAATAGACTTTCATGGTTGTTTCTACATTCTGCTCTAGAACTTTGTTCTTGAGTCAGTCCTTTCTTTAGTGACTGTATTTTAATATGGTATTCTGAACCTTGACTTGGGGACATATTGCCTCATGATTTGAGGTTAACACCTTCCCGCATCCAACCCAATATTTGGGTGCACCATTGAGATATAAAGTTTCCAGGGATACAGTGCACCCCTCGGGTTTTGGTAACAGAGGATAGTTAAAGAGATAAAGGAAGCTTTAACAACTATTTTTGTACCTAGTATCCCTAGACTGCATTCCCAAGAGCTAATTTTTGGATTAATTGCTGAGTCCAAGTGTTCCAGTGCAGTTCCTGAGCAAAAGGATTGTGAGTATTAGTGGGGCAAAATGACTTATGAGATTGATGTGTTAGTGAGGTAGTGATGCATTTTGAAGTTTGTAGTGAACAGTGGGAATTTGGGTTGAGTCATGATTTGTTACACTTCATGTGAGATTTTTGGTTTTGCACTGTTGTTTCCTGGTTCATTTGAGGGTTTGATTACTGTGAGTTTGGTATATATAGTGTATTTGTGAAGTGAGTCTAAAGGTTTTAGTTTTGTTATTTGTTTGTTAAGGAAAAGCAATTCATCGTAATGTAAGATATCGAGATATTACTGAACTTGTAGGCAAAGGGACAGAGTGATTTGCGAGGCACTGCATTTACAGTGGATTGGGAATTTTTGATCTAACCATTTTTCTTTCAGTTTTTGTGAGTTTAATATGGATTAGTGTAATTTTCTCTCTTCATTGCACAAAAATAAATGTCTTAATCAGGGGTGGGCAACCGCTGAAGGGAAATCTGCCTTATTGTGTACTACTGTTCCCTATTCTATTGAGCGCATGATTGTCTCATTTATCCTTCGGTTTCTCTCTTTTGGTTAGGTTGAGCAGACAAAATTATATTTCTTTATTTGTATGTGCTTAGTGGTGAAAGATATTGTATTTTTTCCCTATTCATGGAGAAGTCATACTAAAATAGGTTGATTGATGCTGAGTAATGCTAGGATTGGTGAGACGTCATCGCAAGACATCCTGTCAGTGGTTGGTTGCTGCAGTAGTCCTGCTGTCATTGGTTGACCTTTACCATAGGCACACTGGGATTGGTTGTTACTTGTTTTTTTGTTTTAAGAGGTTGTTCGGATAATTTTGAGTGAAAATAATGGGTGCAATATTGAAAAGGCCTAAAGCTCCTAGTTTATCTGTTATGAGGAAGAGAAGATTCTTCCTGAAGATTGTCCCGCATTCGAAATGTTGCCAGATGTCAGACTTTATACATGCTTGTTGGTAAATAAATGGTATAAGTATAATTCTGGAGACAAGGACACACAATTTCCTTTAGAGGGGACCTTTAATACCAGGAAGCCTGATTTCTTGAGACACACAATTTGTGACAGAACGCAGCAACCTAGATCTGCTAATATGAAGCATTGAATGAATTGGATTGAATGGCCATGAAGAAAGCAAAGCAAAAAAGAAAATGAAGTGCCAGTTTAAAAGTTCAATCAGCCAATGGTTAAAATACAACTGGGACATTTAGAAAATAACCTGTAGGGAGGACATAGTGGAAGGGGTGTGAGTTTTCCCTGCAATAGTTAATGAGTCAGACAAAAAGGAAGATGAAGAGTCTGAGAGTGACAAACAAAACAGAAATAAGGAAATCGATTTAGATTAGGAGGACCATTTCTTAAAAGACCTGTTGAATTCTAGACCTCCTCCTTACACAGGCAGTGCGCAGGCACAAAGACTGCCAGTACCTGATATGGGTGTGAGTGGTTAACCAAGTACCAGTACACAAGGAATAACAACACTTGCAGTACGAAGTGCAAGTACTACTGCAACTGCAAGTGCTCTGCCTGAGTATACACTGCCAGTTTTACCTGGTCCTAGTGAGATTATAGCCGCTAGAGATACAGTGGCTTCTGTTGTAGAAGCATTAGCAACTACAGCACCTGAGAAGAGAGAAATTAATGTCACTAATCTAAAATTTAATTTGGGGACATTTTACAGGGAACAATTGGTTTACGTAGGATGGTGATGTATAATTTGTATGAATTAAGATACCCAATTAAAGAAACAGCAATGTGTGCAAATAAGCCATATATTAATCTTGAAGATTTAGCTCATGAAATTGGAGTTGAAATAGGCAAAAGGAAGAGCTTGCAGAAAAACTACAAAATGAAGTTGTGTGATGCAGAAATAGCGGACATTGGTCTATTGGCTTTGCAAGCTTCTATCTATGGTTTGGTTGAACATTTAAAAAATTAAAGAGATTTGAGAAAATTTAGGGCCACGTGGCAGAAGGCTAGTCCTAAAAAATAAAAAACATTGACATAGTAAAAAAAGCAAATCTAGTCATGAGTGATCATGAACCAGAATTGGTGACAGAATTTCCTTTATGAGAAATACATGGAAAGAATTATATGCATATTCATCTAGGCGCGATCTCTATGATTTTATGACAAATTTGTGAAAACTAAAAGAAGAACCTGACAAGTGGTATAAGGAGGTTCACAGATTAGTGACAATTTCAAAGGTGTTTTTGATTGATTGGGATATGTTGTTTGAAATTGTTGTTCCCAGTGATTCGTGGGCAGAGTGCAAAGTGGCTGTTACTTGGCTGACCCAAGAACCAGCAAGGATTTTGCCTCATAATGCACCCGCTGATTTGGTTAAGGAGAAATGCAGAGCAGTGATAGAGCATTTGAAAAAAAAAAGAAGCCATGAAGATAATGAGAGCCACACAGGAGGTGAAAGAGTTGAGTCAACAAGGCAAGCCGGCCCAGTCTCCCTTCTCAGACAGCAAGGCAGTCCTTCAAGCAGCAGGGCAGTCCTTCTTCTATACCTTCCACAGGCCCAGGGGTGTTGTGAAAAGTGGCTATTGAAGTCCAAAATGTGTTCCTGTCCTACCCCCACTTCAGGTTCCAGAAAGGTCTTTGCCCTTCCTCTGTCAAATCTCCAAAAAGTCTTGAGTGACAAAAGGATAGAGTCAGGTTCCTTTGTGTGCGGGGGAAGAAAGCCCTTTGAAGTGTAAGTGGGGCAGGGCACAGCTCCAACCCCAGCCATACTGACAGGATTACCCATCCTGCTTATACCTTGTCCCCTTTGTGTTAGAGTCTGGAAGTAATACACAAACCCCAGCAGCAGAGCCATTCACAGTCAACTGAGACTGGTCTCTGGCAGAAGGCACAAATGGTTATGAAAAAAAAGCCAACTTTCTAAATGTGGCTTTTTCAGAACTGCAACTTAAAATCTGAATTTACAAGTAAAGAGGATTTTAAATTACAATTCATTTAAGTCTAAACAGTATATCTGTATTTGCTCTGGTGCCTAGGCCCAGCACCCATTGACCTTGGACTGGTCCTTTGATCAGTCTAAAGCCCTTCCGACTCAGTCGCCTTGCCTTGAGGCCCTGACTCTTCCTTTGTGCCTGTCTGTCCCCCTACTTGGCCTTCTCTGCCTGTCGTTGTGTGTGCCCTCTTTTTTGCTCTGCCCAGTCCTTTTGTCTTTTGTGCCTTTTTTGTGCCTGGTCTCTTGTACTTCTTTTACCTCTGTACCAATTTTGCCTTTTATGCTTTGGTCTTTTTGTACTTGTTTTTCCACTGTGCCCATTTTGTCTTTTGTGTACCTTGGTCTTTTGTGCTTGTTTGTCTGTTTTTCGTGCCTTTGTGATTTTGTGCCTGTTTTGGCCTTTTGCTCTGCCCAGTAATTGAACCAGTAATAGTGCTCCTCCCTCATCCCCCCTTCCTCACTCTTCACACCTCCCTTCTGCTGCCATCTCCCGCTGCTTTCCTGCCCCTCCCTAGCTTTGTGCCCCTCCCCTCCTCAGACCTACGTAGTGGTGACTGTTGTGTGACTGCGCACCAAAGACAAGTCTATCTGTGCCCATCCATGCCTCAACCATACCCAGCTTCTGGGACCCTAGTCCATCCAACCGCTATACTGACCTGCTAGCACTCAATGCCAAATGCCAGCAACACCGCTGCCCTGCGCCACACCGTATTGCACAGTAGGTCCTTTCTCATGCGCTCATTGCCACTTCTCTTGCACCCTCCCGCTTGTCATGGTGGGTTGTTCGCATGCCCATTTCACTCCAGAACTAAATAACAGGAAGGAGCAATTAGCAGGAAGCAGAATGAGCCGTACGTGAGGAAAATCATTGTGGTATCGCCGCAACAAATTCTACTCCAGTATGGCAGCCATGATTGCAAAACTCTGAATTCGACAGAATAAGAGAATGTGTGCTGGTTGCTCTTATATTTAAAGAATCAGGAAGTGAAGGATGGTGCCTGCTATTCTGAAACCTTCATCCCGGAGGCTCCATGGCTCATGTGCTGCAGTGTTGGCATTGCACCCATAAATCCTCATGGGATACAGTGCTAAGCCGGGCTCTTGTTCGGGGACTGTGGATCCAGTTGGTGGTCAGAAGTGAAAACATAGCAAACTAACTCAGCCCAGAAGTTAAAGGGCAGCCTTTCATTTGATGTATCTGGCATTAATGAGGATAGTTGAAGTAAGTTATGTAAGAATAGTTTATGACAAGTTAAAAACTGAAACATATTGTTTTTGATGACACTATGAATTGCGCATGCAGTGCACTGTTTACTTAAGGCATATGAGTACAGAGAGTATTAACCATTGCTAAATATCTACATATGAAAATTACACTCTATCTAGTGATTGTTTGATTTATCATTTTCTCTTCGCAGATCTCCCTCCCCGGTTTACCTACCCTATATTCCCTTCCCATCATTTAGCCTCTCTGTTCCTCTCGACACTTATACACAGAGGTGTAGATGCTGGAAGCTGAGCCGCTGGGTGGGACTGTTCCTGAGGATCAGTAGTCCTGACAGAATAGCAGACACAAGTGATTGTGATCCTCCTGAGCAGTATGGACTAGATTGCCCCTTTAGAAGACTTATATACTATGTTGGCAGAATTAAAGGGAGAAGTGTCGGCTGCTAGGTCTGAAACCGTGGTACTAGCTTCTAGAGTGAATCAAGTGCCCCCACCACTACAGATAGAACAGCTAGAGATACTAATAATGTGATGACTCCTGTACTTTCTGTTACAGTTCCCTCCCCAGTGCCCTTAGCTCAGCCGGAGTGCTTTTATGGGGACCCTGATAAAGTACAAGCCTTTTTAACTCAAGTTCAGTTGCATTTTAGGGTATGTCTACAAGAGTTCCCAGATCCCCAATGAACAGTGGCTTTCCTTATCTTGTATTTAGGCTGGGATACAGCAGTATGGGCCACACCATAAATGGGACAACCTGTAACTATATCATTGGGGTAGGTTTAAAGTAGAATTTGAAAAGATTTTCAACAGGAGAACCATAACACAATCAGCAGATTCAATAACTACTAGACCTTCATCAAGGTAACAAGGATTTGGTGTCTTATGTAACACAATCAATAAGTTAGTGGCTGAGTCAGGACAGCCCAAAGAAAAAAGAGCTGCTCCTATGAATACTTATACACAGAGGTGGAGCTGCTGGAAGGTGGGTCTATGGGTGGTACTGTTCCTGAGGATCGGTAGACATTCCCCCATGTCACACTTCGCATACACCTCACCCCGTATTGTCTGCATGCACCTCAACACCAGAGCCCTCTGCAAGCCTGCCACCTAGATCTGGAAACTCATCGACACTCACTCCCTGGACAGCCTTTTCCACAACGAGTCCTCGTTCAGACTGTCTTCCATCCTCGCCATCACCATCCCACTAGGATCCAAGATCATCTACCATGACAGGCCAGGAGCAGGCCTCACAATCATCCACAAGGATACCATCACCTACCCCACCTCTTTGGATGAACCATCTACAGATCAATCACTCCACGACCATCTCAGGTACCTTCGCTTGCCGACTGCCAGGACCCCACATCACCTTCAGCGACCTCCTCACCAACTTCCTCACTCTCTCCTTATCAGATCCAGCTACTTCCTCCTAATCGGTGACCTCAACATTCATCTTGATTAACCCGTGGGCCGCCACACCACCAACCTCCTGGAAAGCCTCGACAACATTGGCATCATGCAGTTTATACATGGTCTGACTCACACCACCGGAGACGTCTAGCCATAGGTTCAACTTCAACTACACCTCCCCGCTCACATGACAGAGCACTCCATTGTACACTTCTACATCAGCACACCCCACCTCAATAAACCTAAGCCGACCATCCAGCTCAACTGCAACTCGAACCACATAGCAGAAGCAAACTGGACAGACACCCCAGATCCAACCAACCAACACCAGAGGCGACCTACAGAAAGACCTACTACCTTCAACAAATAGACTGCGCCAACCTAGCCCTCATGAAACAAATCAGACGCACAAGAACTCACGCTTAAGCATGCTGGTACACCAAGGACAGCAGAGACTCCAAGCGCTATTGCAAGCAGCTGGAAAGAAGTTGGAGGAGCAGCCAACACAACGCCTCCAGAGTCATCTCCAAAACCGCTCTCAGAAGGTATCAAGGAAGTCAGCAAAGCATCCCTCATGATCATACTCAAATCCTGCTCCAACACTAACAAAAAACTCTTAACATCGTCAATGAATTCACTAACCCAACAGCTGCAACCAACCCAATTTCGCACCCCAACCCATCATAGAGTAAATCATCCTTCAATCTTCCACCTTCACCAAGCGCATTCACCTCCTAACAAACTGGAGCCCCCCTCACTACAGATGACACCAGCAAAATCATGCAGACCATCCACTCAATGTTCCTCTTAGGACCATGCCCTCACTAAATATACAACTTGGAAAGCACACTGATCAGCGCCAAGCTCACCATCATCAATTGCTCCATCCTCAATGGATGCATGCAGTACAGCTGGAAACACATGAAGGCCACTGTTCTGCTGAAGAAACGCTCAGCTAATCTTAGGGATCCCAACAATTCTAGGTCCATCTTGCTCCTACCTGCCCTAGCCAAAGTCCTGGAGAAAAAAATCAACAAGCAACTCTCCACCCATCTGGAGAAGTGCCACCTCCTGGACTCAACCCAATTAGGATTCCACAGCATGGAGACCACCCTCCTGGCAGCAAAAGACAACATCTGCTCAATCATGGACAGAGGAGAGACTGCTGCACTTATCCTGCTTAACCTCTCGGGAGCGTTTGACAGCATCTCCCACAGCACCCTCAATGCAGACATCAGGAATCAGGAGTCCAAGGACGTACCCTAAGTTGGAGCACCTCCATCCTCTCCAACATGACAAGAGGTCAGACTATCCACTTTCACCTCTGAACTCAAGGAGCTCATCTGCAGAGTCTCCCAAGGTTCCTCCCTCAAGCCAACCCTTTTCAACTTTTACATGGCACCTGTTGCCCACATCATAAATACCCACAACATCAACATCAGCTCCTATGCCAATGACACTCAGTGCATCCTCTCCCTCACTGACATGAACACCACCACAAGGAGTAACTTCACTGCCTGCATGTCCATCATAGTAAACTAAATGAGAGAAAACTGCCTCAAATTCAACATGCATAAAACCGAGATCCTGATCTTCGGAAATAAGAACTCCACCTGGGACTCTTCCTTGTGACTACCCAATATGGGTCCTATGCCCACCCCCACAAACCACACCAGAAACTCAACATCATCCTTGACAACAAACAAGTTAATGCAGTGATTGCATCCTACTGCCACATCCGCACACCAGACGCATGGTCACCCAGACTCCCATCACCAGCAGACTCGAATACAGCAATGTACTATATGTCAGCATCTCCAACCAAGTCATGCAAAAACTCAGAACCATTCAGAACATTGCTGCCAGTCTCGTCCTTGACATCCTTAGAAGAGCACACATCATGAGCTACCTACCTCACAGAACTGCACTGGCTTGCCATCCAGAAACACTGCAAATTGAAGCTTCTCATCCACGCCTACAAACACCTCCACAATGCAGGACCAGCCTACCTTAACCACTGACTACATCTCTACCAGACCTCCAGACATCTATGCTTAACACTATTGCGTGAATCACCTGCATCTGCAGAAGCAAATTATGAGGTCGCGCTTAGCCCTTCTTTGCAGTCAAAAGTTGAAACAAATGACCTCTACACATCAGGACTGCCACTCCATTCCCCAACTTCTGCAAGAAGCTGAGGGCCGTATTTATACTCCGTTTGCGCCGAATTTGCGTCGTTTTTTTCGACGCAAATTCGACGCTAAACTAACGCCAACTAACGCCATATTTATACTATGGCGTTAGAGGCGTATAGCGCCAAAGTTCCCGGAATGTGCGTCATTTTTTAGCGTGAACCCCTTCCTTGCGTTAATGATATGCAAGGGAGGCGTTCCCGTCTAAAAAATGACTCCCAGGCCTTTACGTGGTATTTATACTCCCGGGCAAAAGAGACGCCCGGGAGTGGGCGTGGCTAAAAACGGCGCATTTGCGCCGCTTTTTAACGCCTGGGTCAGGCATGGCGTTAAGGGACAAGTGGGCTCAAAATGAGCCCAGAGTGCCCTCCCCTGGCCCCAGGGACCCCCCCTGCCACCCTTGCCCACCCCAGGAGGACACCCAAGGCTGGAGGGACCCACCCCAGGGACATTCAGGTAAGTTCAGGTAAGTATTTTTTTATTTTTTTTAAATAATTTTTTTTGGCATAGGGGGGCCTGATTTGTGCCCCCCTACATGCCACTATGCCCAATGACCATGCCCAGGGGACAGAAGTCCCCTGGGCATGGCCATTGGGCAAGGGGGCATGACTCCTATCTTTACAATGATAGGAGTCATGTTGATGGGGGATGGGCGTCGTTAAAAAATGGCGCAAGTCGGGTTAAGACGATTTTTTCGACGTAACCTGACTTGCCCCATTTTAAGACGCCCATGCGCCATTTTCCCCCTACGCCGGCGCTGCCTGGTGTACGTGGTTTTTCTCGCGCACACCAGGCAGCGCCGGTCTGCTTGCGCCGGCTAACGCCATTCAATAAATACGGCACCCGCATGGCGCTTCAGAATGGCGTTAGCCGGCGCAAAACTTTTTGACGCTAAACTGCGTTAGCGCAGTTTAGCGTCAAAAAGTATAAATATGGGCCTGAATACCTGGAAGTTTAATTAGGGGCACCTCAAGACCTACTCTCCTGCTCCAGCCCATTGATATCATCACGAGTAAAAAGCTGCACCATACAAATCTGGATAACATAACTGGTAGACCTGACATCCTTGGCGTGGTGTACCCAGACTTTTTGTCTTCTGGCCTCCTGATCTGCTGGCTATATTTTTGCAGGCTTTAGGACTCTGGGCCCTTTACCACTCCTGACCAATGCTAAAGTGCATGTGCTTGTTCCCTAAAACATGATAACATTGGCTTATCCACAAATGTCATATTTAATTTACTTATAAGTCGCTAGTAAAGTGCACTACCTATGCCCAGGGCCTGTAAATGATACGCTACTAGTAGGCTTGCCGCAGTGATTGTGCCACCTACTGCAGCAGCCCTTCAAACATGTCTAAGGCCACCCATTGGAGGGCCTGAGTGTGCAGTTTTAAACAGCCTTGTCGACCTGGTAACCCAACCATTTTGCCGGGCCTAAAACTTATTTTTTAATACATACAATTCACCTCTAATGTGGGCCCTGGACAACCCCAAGGGCAGGGCAGAATGCATTTAAAACGTTGGACATGTACTTTTTAGTTTTACATGCCCAGGCAGTGAAACACTCCCAAATTTGTTTTTCACTATTGCAAGGCCTATCTCTAGGTTAACAATGGGATTACCTTCAAACATTTTATAAGTGCAATTTCCAATTGGGAAAAGATAGATATTTTGAGTTTAACGTGTCTGGGCTCACAATTTAAAATCACAACTTATGGTAAAGTTGGATTTTACGTTGCAAGTCTGAAAATGCCTCTTTTAGAAAGTGGCCTCTGTCTGTCTATGAATACACTCCTGCTCTACTGTGCCTCCTCTGCTGCCTGCTGCCCTCCTTGCCTGTGAGTGAGAAGGACTGGACCTGCATCTTTACATCCCCAGACTCAAAGGGCTTGCTGACTTACCTTCTGTTCTGAAGTCTCGGGGACATCAAAGATTTAACTCCATCCTGCAACTGAAAATGAACTTTGCTTGCTGCAAGTCTGACCCTGCCCAATGGTGCCAATCCAGTCCCGGGCCCTTGGAAGGGGGTATAAAGTGCTGCAATTGTAAAATCCATGCATCATTGTTATTGTGCCGTTCAGAACTGGCCATCTCCATCATGTACATTGCCAGAAGTGACAATGACACATCGACTCAGGTGCTCCTCAAATCACTCCTCACATCCTCCCTTGACACCTACGCAACCTAGAACCAAGGTACTGATTTCAGCAGGACAAGGTTGGTCCCTGTATCTGACCAGCACTCCATCGCAGTCACCCTGACGTTTCAGATTTCATCCAGTTTGGTGAGACCAGATAGCCCCGGTTAGCGCTTTATGCTTTTGAGCACTATATTTATAGATATTCTTTAAAAATTCATATCTCGACTCCTACCTATTTGATTTTTGTCATTTTGGTATGGTTTTATTCAATTAATTCATTAAATTAATCTCTATTTTTTCGAACCAGGTGCGTTATATTTTTGTGTAGTGTTTACGCTGTTTTATTGTTTTAAATGTTACACAAATACTTTATACATTTCCTTCTAAGTTAAGAGTGCTATGTGCCAAGCTCCCAGATGCTGAGCACAGATTAATTTATGGTGTGTGTCCAACTAACCCTGATTAGGATGGTGGTTCCTGCTTCAACATGTTGCATACCTCTGCCAACCAGAAACCCAATTTCTAATAATAACATAATCGAAAGTTCACACTTATTAAAGGTAATAAGTTAACCTTACAGTAGGGAAACGTGACTTTGGGAAAAAAAACTGAAGGGGTGAAGTTTGGGGCGGCCCTACAGAGAGAGCCGGGTCCAGAACAATAGAAATCAGATGAGGAATTCTGATTCAGATTTTGTGCTGCCTGAAAATTCTGGTAATTGATGGGATGCACAGAATGCAAGGAGTGGGAACAAGGAACAATGGTGCAAATACATGGTTGAGGTGGAGGGTTGGTGAGTAATTCTGGAATGAATGCAAAATATAATTTTGCCGAAGAAGGCACTGCTTGTCACATCTGTGGGAAAATTGGACACTAGCAGTGCACATTTTATAGACAGAATCCAGATTTCCTGGTGTTCAGTTCTCCAGATGCAGCAAAATGTGAATCAGATGCAGAAGAGTCAAACTGAAAATTTGGGCCTCAAGAATCCCCAAATGAAAGTGATTCATTGTGAGTCAAGCTGCTGATTCTGATTGAAGCACAAGTTTGGCTGTGAGTGAAGAAGATTCGGCAACAGTCTACAAAGACAAAAACGTCGAGAGAGTACTTCAATGATATAAGCAGCCTGACGCAGTGAAAAGAACCACTAAAGGCGACACTGGAAGAATGAGAGATCAGAATCAATCAGAGAAGAATCAGAGACAATTGAAACCAATTCTGTCAAAAGTGAATCATCAGCTGCCAAGAGACTAACAAAAAAGGGTTCCCAAACAGAGTACACATCATCTGAGTAGACCTATCTAGCATCAGTGCCAGCAGACAAAGCATCAGATGTGGAAGTCTAAAACAAACTGTTGCCAATTCAGCTTCGAAGACAAGCCAGAAGAAGAGCTGCCTTGAATTTGTGTTAAATACTGATGACTTTGAAACTAAGAATTTGAACTTTGTAAGAAACCTCTGATTGTGGTTTTTGAATCTAAGTATCCTGATGAAGAAAATAGAGTCTTGAATCCAAAGATTGAATTCATAAACTGAAAAAAGATCTGACTCCTGATTTTTGATGCATGATTTTTGAATTCTTATTTTTTTAACTTTTGTTTTTTCTCAGTAGAAGATGGTATACAGCAAATGCTGTAAAATTGCAGTATGATTTCCTTGATAGTGATACTAATAGTTGTAATTGGCCGAATGTGTCTAATTTCCCGACTGCAAATAACTCTTCTTCACAAGTTGAATTAACTGCAATGCATAACAATGTAGACCACATGATATTAACACATAGGAATAGATTAGTGAATAGTCCTGAAGACAATATCTATGAATGCATAAAAATCATGAGTATAGCTAATTGTTTTATGTGTACCTACCCCCTCTTCTGCAGGTGACGGTGCAACATACTACCAGCTACCAAAATCTTAGAGTCTCTGTTGTAAGGATTTTGTAAATATATTTAACAAGCAAGGATTTCTGTCTCCATATCTTTCGAACTTTAACACTTCGCTGAAAGAACTTTGTGTTTCTGAAGATTCTGGGATTTATTACTTATTCTAAATATTTGATTTTGAGCTCAAAATCAAACTCAAATATTGACAATACTAAAAGAGAGTATGTGTGCAGTTTGAGCAAAAAGAAGTGTGAATGTGTTAAATACTATAATGAGAACAGAGTGAAACATGAGAAATTGGAAAGAAGAGATCAAAATTGAATAACAGATTGAGGTTGAATAGATATTCAGAAATTACACACATATGAGATTGGAAATGCAGCATGAATGAAAGAATGAATGATGTATGGTTCATCATAAAATAGGTCCAGTGTTCCCCATAATTATTTATTTTGCTGTACAGCAATGCAGTGTCTGTGTGCGCACTTTTCTAAGCTGTTTGCGAAATTGAGTCATAACAGGAGTCACTGTGTAAGTCAGGATGCTACCTTTAAAAAGAGGGAAAGGCAACATTTCTCTTTCATTTTTGGATGAAATGGGACGAGGGGTGAAATGATAGGAAGGGTGAATAGCTGAAAGTTTTTTTTCTAATAAATGCTATGACGCAGCCAGCGTTGGCAACGTCAAATCACTTTTTTTGTTATGGCTGGTGGAGGGGGGAACATGGACAGAGAGAGGAGAGAGGAAGAGGGAAAGCAAGAACACAGACAGTGATTGGGGGCAAGCCAGAAAACAGACAGCAGTTGGGGGCAAGAAACAACATGGACAGCAGAAGGGAAACAACAATATGGACTGCATGTCGGACAATATTGGGATGTTTGTGTTCTTAAAAAAGCTTTTTGGTATTTAACAAACCCTATTTGCAATACAGTAACAAGTTACTGAATTGCAATTTGGATTTGTGAATAAATACTGAATTGGAATTTGTAGGTGGGATGTTTTGGACTACCCTACCAAATACCTATTTGGATTGGGATACAATAATGTTTTGCAACCGAACGCAGGTAGCAAAATATTAATATTTTACTGACTACACAATTTCGTGGTAACCCCTTCTCCTTTGTGAATGTTGACAAAAAATAGTTTTAGTGTACACAGTTGTTCCACCCCTACTCTTGAAAAAGTGTTACTTAACGTTTTTCTTTTTTTTCTTTTTTAATGCATTCCATTTTCATTTAAGGAAAATGGGCTGCATTAAAAAAAGATCATTGCTTTATTTAAAAGCAATTGCAGATATGGTGATCTTCTGACCAAAGCAGGCCACTATCCCTGTGAAGGCTGCAAATCCTAATGGGTTGTATTTTTTTACCTACCTGGTTAGTATTCATGATGTTGCGACCTACTACGATTAGGTATTTTGTGAACCAACCTATTACTATATAGGTCGATTCACAAAATACCACGCTGGTTGCAAAAATGCTGGTGCGACCTGTATTTTGTGACCAGTGCTTTGTACATCTATACCAAGATCTTAAATAAAAGTAATTTGTTGGTGTAATTGTAATGCCATCACTAGCACAGTGCTTAAAAAACATTTTGCAACCATAACCCACTCTTTAGTACGACAAACTTTCGTGGGCCACCTAGTGAACATGAGGCAGGCAATTTTTTAATGTAACTAAACCACTGTGTGTTAGTGCATTGTCATTTACAGAGAGCACATTTATATTGAATTTGTCACTACATTTAAACAGACATACATTTTTAAACTATATTGTACACAACTGATAATCTGGCCTATAAAACAGCAATCAGGATGTTAAGAACCGACACATCTCAACTCTGTTTTTGCTGTCTCCAGTTTTCTATTAAATATATATAAATGTGTTTTTATATTGAATCATATGTTACTTGGCTTTTATTATTGATCATGAATGCACTTTACGAACTTTGCTGCTATAAGGATAAACACTTGTTTTTTTTTTGATCTCCTGATTGAAA
Source organism: Pleurodeles waltl (assembly GCF_031143425.1). NCBI lineage: Eukaryota > Metazoa > Chordata > Amphibia > Caudata > Salamandridae > Pleurodeles > Pleurodeles waltl. Next base: position 715,769,737 of record NC_090447.1, read on the forward strand.
CAGTTTTATCGCACGCTAATGTATTTATTTTTGTGCTTCTAGGGCAATTTGCTGATATAAAGATATTGAAATAATATGCGGAAATTGTATTTCAGTGAATATTTATTATTTATGCATCACTGAGGAAAAGGTCTTGATTTGTTCTGATCCTATTTAATTCTTTTTTTCAACCACACTTTAGATTGATACTGAAATGTGCTTCATTTTTGCTTTGTTTAGTGCTCAATTTATACAGTTTATTTACTGGTATTTACATTTTTTTGCATAGTACGAACAAATTACATTACAACTTTTCTTTCTTCAGATTGTCAGCAGCGCTGTGTCCCGTCTCCTACCGGAGGACCCCCTGCAAGCACGTAAGTCGGGTTCCCCAACAGGGGAGGGGAGTGGGAGGGTGTTGTGTGTGTGGGGGGGGGTGTGACTGTGTTTGTATGCGTGCATGCGGGTGTGAGGCATGTGTAATGCGTGTGTGCATGAATGGGTGTGAGTGTCCAGTGTAGTGTCATGTGATTGCGTGTGTGCTAGAATGTATGTTAGTGAGTGTTGCTGTGTGTGTGTGTGTGAATGTATGCATGCATGGGTGAATGTGGGTATGCGTGTGTGTATGAGTGTGTATGTATGTGTGTGTAGGTGTGTGTATGTTGGGGTGTCGGGAGGGGGAAGTGGGAGGAGGACTCTGGGGAGGGGGGCAGTGGAGACCCCTATCAGTGCCAGGGAAGGAATTCCCTGGCACTGATAGTGCCTACCGCCATGGTTTTCGTGGCAGTAAAAAAGCTACGGAAACCATGGTGGTGGGCTGGGTCATATTGCCATAGGCGGCCTAGTGACGGCCACCGGGCTGAAGACTGTAGTCTCCAGCCCGGCGGTCATTACCACCGCGGCGGTGGGTGTGTTACATTGGTGGTTTGGCTTTGGCCAAACCGCCAATGTCATAATATGGCGGTATGTATCGCCAGCCTGTTGGCGGTACTACTGCCACTATTACACCGTCTGGCGGGGCTATAATGACCCCATAGTCTATTCTGAAAAGAAAAAAATTCCACTTTTTATAAAGTGTTTTATTTTAGATTTACATAACTCTGTTTACTGGATTCTAGTCTTATCTGTAGCACAACAAGTAAATGCCACAACAGTAGCAGTCCACAGTAATCTGCCTCCAAAGTTGTCAAAAATTGCTCATTCTGCTATGCATTAACTAAAGAGAGAAAGTTACCCCTGCCCTATGACTCACTTTTTATTGCTGCTTCAACTGTATTTGTTGGTTTGCAGATGCTGATGCCCGTAAAGAGCGCTCAGCTGATCAGCAGAAAGGCCCTTTGTAATGCATGCCCTAGAGGGCCACCAGAGAGTGATAAATGTTAATGTGGGCGGCCGCCCAGGCACACACTCTAAAAAGAAAAGTGATTAGGTCAATCACATTTATTGTGTAAGAGTGAGTGTGAAATGCATTTTCTTGATAGTGGTGAATTTCTCATTGGTGATGAGCCAATAGTTAGGAGGATTTATGTGTGTGTTAAAACTGCCCATTTTAACCTGCCCTGTTACTGTTATTAAGTTATTAACTGAGGGTTTTACAAATTATGTTGTTGGTTTGAGGATTTGGACAAATTGTGTTAGATGTGTTGAAAGCTATGATTCCATTTATTATAGTGCCTACGAATGATTTGAAAATTGGCAGATTATCTATGCTTGTAGATCGCCTTGCTATCACACTGGCAATGCATTTCCCCAAATCAATAATAAGTTAATTGCTATCCACACAATTACTTGCACTGGGCATCCTTCTTGCAAAGGGAGTATGTGGGGTTTTGAAGGTGAGAGTGCTGCACCTTTATACCTGATAACAGTAAGTTTATTAATGCATATGTCAGTAACCTTACTAATAATTCTTGCAAAGTCAAAACTTTTGAAGATTATGGTTTGTGAGAATTAGCCTGTTCCTGGTTTGGTGAGATTAAAAACGGGTTTAGGAAGGTGGTGAAAGGTGTGATAGTTTTGGGAAGACACATTGTGGGTTGTACTAGCATATATGATAATTGTATTAGTTTGTAAAAGTGTTCTGTTCCTGTTGTTCACATTTTCTGCGCTAATAATTTCCAAGTTGGGTTCAAAATGTGGGTGTATAAAGAAGGAGTCTACACCTAAGAGGAAAAGGTGTGAGCTGAAGACTGAATATGCCAGAAATCAAGTCTACGAACAGCTTAAGATGTTGGAAAAATTGAGACATATCAGAGATAAAGTGATGCAGACTGTACTGTAAACAGTCTGGGCATTTTAGGGATGATAAAATCATCAGGGGAGATATTGGTAGAGCTTTTGTGTGTTTAAATTTAAATGTCCATGTATTACTAGAGTGCAAAGTAACTAATCTTCTTGATAATTCACTTGTGTATACAGCCGTGATGCTATTACAATTGAAATAAACCTGCTATGACATATTGAGGGATGCTTTTCTGGCTTAGGCTAACTAGAGCTCAGTTAGGCCTTGTTAGACCTGGCATCCTTGGCGTGGTCTCCTCTCTCTTTTTTGCCTCTGCCTCCCATGTTTTGACTGTGCGCTGGACTCTGTTCTTGCTGTTTTTGGTAATCTGGGCACCTTACCACTGCTGACCAGTGCTAAAGTGCAAGTGTTCCTGTGTAAAATTGTGTTGGTGATTGGCTTTTTAATTATTGACATATTTGATTTACTAGTAAGTCCCTAGTAAAGTACACTAGAGGTGCCCTGGGCCTGTAAATCAAATGCTACTAATGGGCCTGCAGCACTGGTTGTGCCACCCACATTGGTAGCCCTGTAAATATGGCTCAGACCTGCCAATGCAGGTTCTGTGTGTGCAGTTTTAAACTGAAAATTCGACTTGGCAAGTGTACCCACTTGCCAGGCCTAAACCTTCCCTTTTTACAAATTTAAGGCACCCCTAAGGTAGGCCCTAGTTAGCTCCTTGGGCAGGGTGTAGTGTGTGTTAAAGGTGGGACATGTACTTGTGTGGTTTTACATGTCCTAACAGTGAAATGCTGCTACATTCGGTTTTCACTGTTGCAAGGCCTATCTTTCTCATAGTTTAACATGGGGGCTGCCTTTAAATATCTTTAAAGTGTAGATTCCCTTTGAGAGCAGATAGAAATATGTAGTTTAGGGTCTCTGAAATCACAATTAAAAAATACATATGTTAGTGAAGTTGGTTTTTAGATTGTTTGTTTGAAAATGCCACTTTTAGAAAGCATGCATTTTTCTTGCTTTAACCATTATGTGACTCTACCTGTATGTGGATTCCCTGTCTGGGTCAGACTGGCAATTGGACTGCTTGTGAATCTCCTCTATAAAGTGACACAATGGGAGCTGGGGTGTAGCCTGTATATCCTGATGAGCCATCTGGGCTGGAGTGGAGGGAGAAGTGGTCACTTACACCTGAATGGGCTGTGCCTGCCCTCTCACAATGCATTCTCTAACCCCCTGGCCTGGGCAAGGCAGGATCTGGTAGACAACAAAGACTGTCCTTTGAAGTTTGCCTACTTCAAAGGCAGAAAGGGGTATAAGTATTGGATTCAAATCACCAGCCTTTTAGATCACTTTTGGATTCAAGAGGAACCTCTGCCAAGGAGAAGAGCTGAGGAGAAGTGCTGCCCCTGTCTGTGACTGTGCTTTATGGGGCTATCCTGCAGTTGCTGCTTCTGCCTGTGAAAGGGGACAAAGACTGGACTTTGTTGCGCTTTCCTGCTTGAGAAGAATCTCCAAGGGCTTGGACTGAGCTTGTCTCCTGTTTTGAAGTCTTAGGGCTATCAAAGACTTCCTCTGCCAGCACCTGGACTCTCTGCTGAGACCCTTGCCCTGCCAAGTGGTGTCCTATTCAGTCCCCCTGAACAGTGAAGTTGGCAGAACAAGAGCTAAAATCCACACACAGAACGCAATGCAGGGAAATTTTTGACGCACCTCCTGCAACACAGCTGATAAACAATGCGCCGTCGGCTTCGTAGCTGAAATGGATGCTCAACCTGCATCGCAGCTGGAAGATCGACGCAGCACAGCTGGAGAAACGACACGCAATGTCCACTTGTGGCTGCTGATAACAACGCAAACCCCCCAAAGCGCAGCTTTCTAACACTGTGCGACCGGATTTCTTATGCATTGTCTCTGTGCATCAAAGCCATCCGAGGTGCCCCGTCAGTAAATCAACGCATCGCTTCCTTGTGAGGGAGAAAAACGACGCATCGCTGACCCAACTGGGGAAGAAACGATGCACGCCCTCATTTGTGAGTAGGGAATCAATACATTGCTGACTTTTCCGATGCACGATCTCCCTTGCAGGTTTATTTTTTATGCAAATCAGGTACTTTGTGTAAAATCAACGTTTACATTGTTTTCTATGGAGTAAGACTCCTGTTCTTTTGAAAATTCATATCTTGACTTGTGAATGTTGGATTTTTGTTGTTTTGGTCTTGTTTGATTTAGATAAATATTGCTTATTTTTCTAAACTGGTGTGGTGTCCATTTTGTAGTGATTTCACTGTATTACTGTGTGTGTTGGTACAAATACTTTACACATTGCTTCTGGGGTAAGCCTGCCTGCTCGTGCCAAGCTACCAAGGGGGTGGGAGGGGTTAACCAGATGTGTGTCTCCTTTGTCCTGACTAGAGTGAGGGTCCTTGCTTGGATGGAGGGGAACCTGACTGCCAACCAAAGACCCCATTTCTAACAGGCCTCAACACCATCTTGTCCAAAAAGGATTCTGTGTCATCATGTTGAATCTCTGTTTATATTTCTGCCTGACACAGCGAAATGCTGATTTCTGAACAACACTGTTCTCAAAGAGCACCTGCTAGAGGAAGCTTTAGTCCCAATTTCCATGCTTCTGTAATATGATTTGTTGAAAATGTAATTATTTTGCTCACACCATGCTAATTTTGCTGTTTCAATGTTTTCTTATTGGGAAATCAGCTATATAAACCCTTGAATTTGGGGCTAAGTCAAACACTTTTTGCCTTCTTTTAGGAAGCTGTGCGATTTCTTACTGATTTTGCTGCACACTTAGGGACTTTGTGTATTACTGATTTTGCTTACTATTCTGCATGATTCTGTTTACTGAGAGCCTTTATGGCAATGAATCTATGAATTAAAATTAGACTATTGCTAAATTTGCATACGGTGCATAGCTTCAGGAGGGTGTTTGGGGTGTTACAACCCTGTAATAAATGTATTTTGTGATAAATAGTTATGGTGTGGTATATATCAGATTTCACTAGGAATTGTTACACACACAGACAAAAACATACTCATACTCCCGCTTTCTGTTTGGATAGACTTAAAAAATGTTGGTTATTTCACAAAATAATGTGCTTTCTCTCAGTTAGTACCTGTACCAATCCAAATCGGCTCCCTGTCCTCTGCCTCTTAAATTCATCTTGTGCACCCTACTTGTCCTATAATGTATTTTGGCATATAATTGCTGTGAAATCTGAAGTTCACACCCCCAATCTTACTGACCAAGCCACGCTCCGATCTGCATTTTACTATTTCTGTATTGTACGAGGTTTTTTCCACATTCCACTCCATAACTCACTTTTTGAGTCAATCCTTTCTTTAATGACTGTATTTTAAAATACTGATTTGAACCTTGTCTCTGGGACATTTTGCCAGATACATACAAGTATGAGAAGGGAGCGGTGCCTTGGAGGTGGTGTGACCTTATGCCAAGAAGTACCTAAGAGGCAGTTCTGCTCACATTCTGTCCCCAAACACCCTTCTCCAAAACAAGGGAAAAAATCCTGAGGCTGGTGCCAATGTCCTGGGGTATTTTCACACCCCTCAATGTATGTCGGTAGTTAAAAGCCTCTGGAAACATGCTGGAAATCCACTGTTACCAGTGGATTTCCAGCTCCTTTTCCCTGTTACAATGTGATTTTGGCTCCTCACCCAGTGACAGTGTGAAGGGTGCCAATATTGTGTGTCACACGATGGCACTGTGTAAGTTGGAAGGTCTGCTCATACCTTGAGGTTAACACTGTCCTCGATCAACCCACAATTTGTGCATGTCATTGAGATGTAAAGTTTCTAGGAACAAAGAGTGCCCACACTGCAGAGCATTATTGGTGATGTGACCCCTGGATTACTCTTGGAAAATAATGCCTTTTTTTTTTTAGAACAACCAGAACCAAATTATACTATAGAGATGGCTTAATGGGCTGAAATCAGTGTGATATCAGAAGCAAAGATCTCCAGCAAGAGCAACATCATGAAGCTATTTGTATGATCAACTTCTTTTTAATGTGCATTGCTCTGTCAGCATCTGCTGCTGTTTGAAGTATAGTGTGGTGAATACATATATTAGTTTTTATTGGAAAACTTATTATCTTAGCCCTTTGGCTTACAGGCCTGTTCCCCCGTCATGTAGTGACTTTTAACCTATCTAGAGTGCTCTGTTTTAGTCCATTTATTTTATTATTTCTTTTAAGATGGCTGCCATTGTTATGGTTATAAAAATGTTTTGATTTGCGTTATCTGTGCCACTCTGTGAAGGAGTCACTATCAGTGTCAAAACAAGTGATGTACGTAGGTATTCACATCATGTCCCTTTCCCACTTACATTTGATAGGAACATAATGTACTTTTGGTGGTAATTGTTTACATAATTGCCACCACAAGCGTGCCCCCTTGTCTACTGTTTGGAATCATACCTTCTTCAGGTGTCCTACAAGATCTGTATAAATACATCTCACACAGACAAGGTTATCAGGGGGATTACTACCAGATGCCACCTACGCCTTATATGCTGCTCATCAACCTGCTGCAGAATTCAGCCTTCGTGTCCCCCGGGAGTCTGGCCTAGACCTCATTCCAAGGTAACAAGGGTTGGGGGGTGCTTCTCATGGCCATGGTACTGGCAGATTAGACTTAGCACACCTAGCTCTCATTAGGTTAGGGACTAGGTTCTCTATGCTAGGGATTTTACATTTCATACTTATTGCAAGATGGTGGGGGTCTTTGTATTCACGACTCTCATCTTTACAATCATGCTTCTTTTATTATGCATTATCCTAGTCATTGCAGCTTATGCATTTTACCGTAGATTGCAGTCTTTTCAATAAACCTATTGAAAACTCTCCTGCACCTCCTTCATTGCCTGTGTGTGACTGAGACTTGTTACTAACGTGAGAAAAGGGGACTCCTGTTCCACCATGACTCCCCTGAGATGTCACAATCTAGAGTCCACGTGTAAGGATGCCAGAAATCACTTTTCACTGTTTGGGTTTTTGATGAGGTACTGCTTGTGGGCTGGGAGGGTTGGGCTGACATTTGCGATTTGTTGTAGGATTGGCCAAGTCGCCTACAAACAAAAGTGCTGTCATCTCTAAACTAGCAGCCTCGCCTAGGAGTGAGAATCTGACTATGGCATGGCACCACGTGTCTATGGTGTTTTGGTACTAAATTACGCATATCCTGAGTATCTCTGTCTCACACACAACAGGTACCCTAAGTAACATTACTATATACAGAGACGTCCGTGGTCTTGGGGATAATCCTCCTCAGCTGAACAGGGAGCACCTAAATAGGCTGTAGGTTGTTTAAGCTTGAACTCTTAAAAGAACTTTCTCCCCATTCGGTGTTCCATCTCTGCACCCATTATTGAACACGGCTAACGCCATAGACATTTCAGAAAATGTCAGACATGCTTTAACACAACACTTAATAGCCCATGGATTAACAGATGAGGGAGGGATGTCACATTTATTATGGAAGCTCTTGAAGTTTACCAAACAGAAACATTCTATTCCTTGGTTATTTTTCTGGAGGAAGACAGTACAACCTACACATTTTCCACATACCAAATTGCAATTGTACTGCAGAGGTGTTGAGCATATCAGTATCTAGAGATACCCCTTTCCTATCAAGAACATCAAAATTGGCTCAATGGCGCCCTACCGAATGCAATACAACCTGTGAGGTGAGGTCCTTTAACTAATGACGGACCAACGAGGCCCATGTTTGCCACATACACACCCCATCCTGGCGTACATGATATGCAAATAGCTGACATACGCTCAATTTATAATGAGTTGGTACAACTATACAGCTGGTAAATACAATTCGCTACGCGGACCTTGAACACCGTCCCAGCGCGGGCTGCACCAGCTGGCCACCAATTGTCCGTTACTGGGATTAACCCACAAACAATACATTCTTTCATTGGAAAAGTGCCCAGAGAACATGAGAAGATTCTGTTCTCAAAAGCACAAAAGACCAACCAGTTGGAAGCAGTGTTTCCTGAAACAGGAGCTCAAGATAAACATAGAATTCTCACAATGTGCTTTGCTTTCGGAATAGTTCCCTCAGTGGATGACTTAACCACATGGGGTTCGGTCTTCTCTGCAATTCAGACCATAATGCATAGTACCCCGACACTTGCCAATTTAGAAGAAGTGTTAAAACAGGTTCAAAATTAGCACGGGGTTGCTCCAGCCCTGGATTTGGGGATGAAACTGATGCGTAACTTCAACACTGTCTCCTCAATAATACTAAGTACCATTAAAGGGGAATCTGCAGCATTGGCCATATGTCAGCAGCTCCGGGAGATTCCACAGTTGGAACAGGAGCATCAACTACCGAAAATTATTTCTGACACCTATACTAGTATAGGATGGGATAGTTTGGGAGTCAAGACGAAAAAGCCTGAAATTCAAAGTAGCACCCCTAAGGACAGTACTAAACAAGCACAAGAGTGTTCTAAAAAATGCTGGGATAAACAAAAACAAAATAAAGACAGATGAAGTCAGAGAGCAGACTCCCCACATCCGGAGAACTCAGAAATGAGATTATGGGGCTCATTATGACCCTGGCGGTCACCAGACCACTAGGGTCATGGTGGCGGTCAGACCACCACGGTCGTGGCAGTCCAACCGCTACATTATGGTGGCAGTCAACTGCAACATTATGACCGTGGCGGAGGCACCACGGTCCAACCACCAACACCACCAGTCCCCATCCGCCAGCCTGTCCATGGAGGTTTACACGCCATGGAAAGGCTGGCAGAATGGGGAACTCGGGGGGCCCTGGGGGCCAGTGCTCTGCCCATGCATTTGGTATGGGCACTGCAGGGGCCCCCATGCACAGCCCCATTGCGCATTCCACTGCCCGAATTACGGGCAGTGGAATGCGCAACGGATGCTGCTGCACCCGCTACACCGCCACATTGCCTCCGGCTCCACTAGGAGCCGGCGGCAATGTGAAGGCCCTGTTCCCCTCTGGGTTGGCGGGCGGAAACACTGTTTAGGACCGGCGGGGTTCAGGCCGCCCATGTGGCCTGATGGCAGAATGACATTGGCGGGCGGCCTCTGCCGCCTACCAATGTCATAATGAGGGCCATAATCTCAGAAATAGTGAAAATGTAAAGGCTCCTGACAGACATACTGATTCACAGACCTCTCTTTCTTTTCAGGACACACCTGATAGACGTAGTGAGAGAGTGGGCCCATCAGAGCAATGCCCTGACTATGTGAAACAGAAGAAAGACTTACAGCGGTCTTCAGACAAGAAAGAAGACTAGTCACCAAAACAAAACAATTTAAAAAGAAAAAAGTGGCAGCAATTTCAGTTAAACATGCCAGTAAACTTGGGAACATTGCTGAAGAACAAGACGTGGGCAATGACCCTGTTGGACAGCGAGGCAGAGGTCAGGGTATGCCGTCAGAGTCTGAAAGATCATCTGGATGCGTCAGCAACTAACGACTTTCTTGAAGTCAAGATTGCAGACTTCTGTACCGATGGCTGACATCAAGGAGAGGTCACTTGCCTAAGGGAAACGCATTATTGTTGTTATCCCGGTGCCAGCCTTACAGGCTGTCATCAAAGCAAGGAGTCTTAACGCTAAAGCATTATATCCACTTTGGATACAATCTACAACCTGCCTGACTTCCACTAATGTTGAATACATCTTTTACCCAAAGCTTCAAACACACAAATGTCTCCAGTACAAACAGGAGTACCCCGCACCTCTTAACATCTTGCAACTTGACAAATACTACATTGTCATTGACACTAATCGTTCAGCACAACCAACTCAAGGTACTCAACATCAGTACTCAGCTGCTTGCTCAGCCGTGAGCAGAGTGATGGAGGATGGTCTATTCCATCCTCAGAATACCCACACTCAGACCCTGGGGGGCTGGACGGCACAATTGGCTGATGTTAAAGCTCTGGTATTGGAACATACGGATCCAGAACACCTCACGTTGAATGTGTGTGATTCGTACTACTGTGTCCAGTCCTACAATGATTACCTCAAATATTGGCAGTTAAACGAGTTCAGAGACTCAGAAGGGAACACCATAAAACACAGAACACTGTGGGGCAGGGTGGCTGATCTTAGGAATAAGCTACCAGATGCTCATGTAGTATACATTGGTCCACCAACGTGTATAAGTACACGTTATTGGAAACAGCTTGGCTGATGAAGCAGCCAAATCCTCAGTAGCTACGGCTTCAGTAGCTACAGTGACACGTTCCTACCCAAGACTGAATAATGAAATTCTGGCTGCAGTGAGAGCTTCGGCTGAAGGCAAGCCTCGCCCAAATCCATACCCTCTATATCTTCCTATTATTTCAGTGCACAGAATGTTCTCTTTGCAACAATTCCTGGGGTTGGAGATCAAGTGATCCCCAGCCAAGACCAGAGATTAAATCTCATTAAAGCAGCGCATGAAGGTGTTGCATCTGCTCATGCTGGTGTCGTGACCACAATAACACTCTTACAGAAACACTTCTGGTGGCCTGGTCTATACAAACAGACCAAGTAATATCTTCTTTACTGTGAGATGTGCCAGCAAATAAAAGGCTCAAACATCAACCCCCCACCACAGACATCCCTCTTAGTGTCCAACAGGCCATTATAATGTGGGTACCTGGACCATTGTGGTCCCTTACAACCTGATGGTGAATGCAAATACATCTTAGTCGCTGTTGATTCTTGTTCTAGATTCCTGTGTGTATGGCCATAGCAGTCGGCTGACTCTCGAACTGTTATAAAAGAGTTGCTGGTCTTTATTGGTACATATGTGGTTGCAGTATTACACTCACACCAGGGCCTTGCTTTTGCTTCTAGGGCAGTCAGGGACACTATGAGGATGATGGGTGTTGAACTCTATTGCTCTTCCCCATATCATCCTGAACCTCTGTCGTGGAGATGAGAAATCGTGCCCCAAAGCAGTCGTTAAGAGCTAGAGTATTAGGTTCAGGCCACAGTTGGCTTCATCACTTATATGGGGTCCGGAGAGCACTGAATAATCTGCCAAGATGATCCTTGGGAGGACGCGCTCCTTATGAGGTCCTCTTTGGGATATCTATATATGTTCCAGATATAGATGACCCTGATATGGTGGCAGCAGACACATCTTTTGACATAAATGAACGTCTTCAACAATTTTGTGATGATAATTAATCCGCCAGTGCTGCCACTTTAAGAATAAGGGATTTGCTAACAACTTCTACAGGCTAGATTCCTAAAGTTGGGGAGCTGGTTTGTGAGAAGATTGCTGTGAAGAAGGAATTTGGCCCATCATACAGAGCACTGGTTCCAGTCCTGAGAATTCAAGGCACCAGAACTGTCATTCTACCAAGGCTGCCAGGTTCCAAAGGGAACAATTTGTCTCCAACGACAACATCAAATTGCATTATGTGGCCGATCCTGCACACTAGACCCAGAGGTCCCTTGGGTAGTCCCCGGTTCCCTCTCACTACTTAACAGGATATACCTCTTCAAAGACCAAACAACAACACTTCTGAATATACCAGCATGTACAACGATGCAACAAATGCCGCCTTGAGCATGGGGAGGGTGGAGGCTAAGAACCTCCACACAAAGTGGATCCATCCACCAGTAACGCACCACCTCCTGTGTTTGCGGAGACTGCTCCTGGCTACTTTATCGACATTGATGACTTTTCTTCAACATCATCTCCACCAGCAACTGAAGCAGTTTCAAAGACATGCAAGCTGTACATATGGCTTAAAGATAACTATTGGGTTTATCCATGGTATTATCTTTGGATATCTCTGACATTGCTTGCCTTTCTATTATGGATTGTTTTTGTGACTGTTTTCTTTCTCTTGGTAAATGGTTATTATCTTCCTGAATGCTCCTCTGTCAAGCCAGTGGACGAAGTCTTAACACCCTATCTTTCCTCACATAAAGTCGAAAGAGACTTCTCCCTTGTGAACATTTCAGCAGTACCAATTCAAGATGGGATTCTTTGGGATTAAGTTCCTTTTTATATTTATGGGCCTCCTGAGGTTATTCAAATTCTATATGTATTAAAAATGTCAAAACTGATGTAATTACAACTGGTGTTGTTTCTAATGACTGGGATGTTCAAACAGTTGATTCAGTGCTTGCTGAGCTACAGGATTACACTGTATTTGAAAGTGATGATGTGTATATGAACACAGCGAATTATGGGGAAATATTTTCCTCACCTTCCCACACATAAACAATAATTTCTGGCATTTTGCTCTTTCTATGTGTGCTGCAGAGTGCAGCACACATAGAAAAAGCAAAAAAGGCTCGTTGCACTTTGCTAACCCCGGTTGTGTTAGATTTTGGCGCTGTCTCAAGTTTACGAAAACTCGTAAATCTGAGGCTGCATCAAAATGTAATGGGTGTTGCTGTGGCACACCCACGGCAACACAAATTGCATGCCTCTTCCATGCAAAGGGCTGCTAGTGAAGGGGCCATATTTACAAAGTTGTTTTAAGTCACAAAAAAGTGGCTTAAAGGCACCATGTAAATACGGTTCAGGGCATTGCACCACTGGAGCGTCACAGAAAGTGATGCTCCGTTGGCACTAAGAGCTTTTAAATATGCCCCTGAGCGTGCTCTGTTTTAGTCAATTTATTTTATTATTTCTTTTAAGATGGCTGCTATTTTTGTGGCTATAAAATTGTTTTGATTTGCGTTATCAGTGCCACTCTGGGAACGCGTCATTATCAGCGTCAAAATGAAATACGTACATAGGTATTCACATCATGTCCCTTTTCCACTTATGTGTGACAGGAACATAAAGTACTTTTGGTGGGAATTGTTTATATAATTACCGCCATAAGCCTGAGCCCTTATCTATTGTTTGGGAGCATACCTGCATCAGGGGTCCTACAAGATCTGTATAAATACATCTCACACAGACAAGGTTATCAGAGGGACTCCTACCAGATGCCATCTACGCCTGCTATGCTGCAAGTCACTCTGCTGCAGAATTCAGCCTTCGTGTCCCACAAAGTCTGACCTATACTTCATTCCCAGGTAACAAGGGTTGGAGGCACAACTAATGGACATGGAACTGGCAAATTAGGTTTAGCACACAAAGCTCTCATTAGGTTAGGGACTAGGTTCTCTATGCTAGGGATTTTACATTTCATATATATTGCAAGATGGTGGGGGTCTTTGTATTCATGACTCTCATCTTTACAATCACGCTTCTTTTATTATGCATCATCCTATTCATTGCAGCTTATGCATTTTACCATAGATTGCAGTCTTTTCAATAAACCCATTGAAAACTCTCTTGCATCTCCTCCATTGCTTGTGTGTGACTGAGACTTGTTACTAACATGAGAAAAGAGTAACTTCCGTTCCACCGCGACTCCCCTGAGATGTCTCAATCTACAGTCCATGCGTAAGGCTGCCAGACATCACCCTTTACTGTTTGGGTTTTTGGTGAGGTACTGCTTGTGCGCCGGGAGGGTTGGGCCAATAGTTGCAACTTGTTATAGGATTGGCCTAATCGCCTACAAACAAAAGTTCTGTCATCCCTAAACCAGCAGTCTCGCCTAGGAGCGCGAGTCCAACTACGACAATAGGTAGGTTTATTATTGTCACCTATTATTTATTCTTGACCCATCTTTATCTATAAAGAGTCAAATCTTTTACTCCTTACCTTTGTTTTTACTGTCTTCCACTTTTTTCCTGAGAGTCGGCGCTCCTGGATAAGAGTATATTCAAGACCTGAAGACTTCTGAATGCAACTGCATTATTATGCCACAAGGGGGCGTGAAATAAACCCATTGTGTGGGTTCTAAGGCCAGAATTGGGAATTGGGTCAATGCCTCACTGAGCAAGAATCTGAAAATACTTTACTGATTTAGGGTCATAATAATTAAAAAGTGTGGCACACTGAAAAAATCTTTATACGAAATTGTCTGCCATTGAATAAAGAAATATGCCACTGACGAAGGCCATTTGATATGTAATAGAGTTGAAAATTCAGGTTTGTCCTATGTTTAAACACTGCAGACGTTACGGTATTTTATTTAGTTTGTATAGCACTAATTTACACTATGTGGTGTCAGCGGGCTCTACAATCAACAGTAACCATAAAATCCTAGTATCAAGAAATATCTTTAAACAAAGCATCAAAACAATTTGCATCCTTTACAAAATAAAAACCAGTGATTTCACTTAAAACATCTTGCACGCTGACTAATGAAATAAGGAACTCATTCTAAAACTTATCAGACGTATGTCAACATTTATGTCAGACTTTTCCATAGCCACATATTTAGAGACACAAGATGGTGGGACTTGGAGGAGTGATGTGGCAATGCGTGGAAGACATCAAGGTAGTCTACACACGCTGTGGAAAAAAAAGGGGGCAAATAGTTAGGAAAAATAGCATCCCACTAAAGCCCCTGTTAATTGTGACTTTTAATATTGCTTACTTTTATCCGAAGAAAGTAAATGAAAAATTACTGGAGAGTCGACCCAGAAACAGCGGTTCCCCTGGTAACTCCCCATTTTTAAGTGGATCCACATTATGGTGGCAGTCAACTGCAACATTATGACCGTGGCGGAGGCACCACGGTCCAACCACCAACACCACCAGTCCCCATCCGCCAGCCTGTCCATGGAGGTTTACACGCCATGGAAAGGCTGGCAGAATGGGGAACTCGGGGGGCTCTGGGGGCCAGTGCTCTGCCCATGCATTTGGTATGGGCACTGCAGGGGCCCCCATGCACAGCCCCATTGCGCATTCCACTGCCCGAATTACGGGCAGTGGAATGCGCAACGGATGCTGCTGCACCCGCTACACCGCCACATTGCCTCCGGCTCCACTAGGAGCCGGCGGCAATGTGAAGGCCCTGTTCCCCTCTGGGTTGGCGGGCGGAAACACTGTTTAGGACCGGCGGGGTTCAGGCCGCCCATGTGGCCTGATGGCAGAATGACATTGGTGGGCGGCCTCTGCCCCCTACCAATGTCATAATGAGGGCCATAATCTCAGAAATAGTGAAAATGTAAAGGCTCCTGACAGACATACTGATTCACAGACCTCTCTTTCTTTTCAGGACACACCTGATAGACGTAGTGAGAGAGTGGGCCCATCAGAGCAAAGCCCTGACTATGTGAAACAGAAGAAAGACTTACAGCGGTCTTCAGACAAGAAAGAAGACTAGTCACCAAAACAAAACAATTTAAAAAGAAAAAAGTGGCAGCAATTTCAGTTAAACATGCCAGTAAACTTGGGAACATTGCTGAAGAACAAGACGTGGGCAATGACCTTGTTGGACAGCGAGGCAGAGGTCAGGGTATGCCGTCAGAGTCTGAAAGATCATCTGGATGCGTCAGCAACTAACGACTTTCTTGAAGTCAAGATTGCAGACTTCTGTACAGATGGCTGACATCATCATGACACTAATCGTTCAGCACAACCAACTCAAGGTACTCAACATCAGTACTCAGCTGCTTGCTCAGCCGTGAGCAGAGTGATGGAGGATGGTCTATTCCATCCTCAGAATACCCATACTCAGACCCTGGGGGGCTGGACGTCACAATTGGCTGATGTTAAAGCTCTGGTATTGGAACATACGGATCCAGAACACCTCACGTTGAATGTGTGTGATTCGTACTACTGTGTCCAGTCCTACAATGATTACCTCAAATATTGGCAGTTAAACGAGTTCAGAGACTCAGAAGGGAACACCATAAAACACAGAACACTGTGGGGCAGGGTGGCTGATCTTAGGAATAAGCTACCAGATGCTCATGTAGTATACATTGGTCCACCAACGTGTATAAGTACACGTTATTGGAAACAGCTTGGCTGATGAAGCAGCCAAATCCTCAGTAGCTACGGCTTCAGTAGCTACAGTGACACGTTCCTACCCAAGACTGAATAATGAAATTCTGGCTGCAGTGAGAGCTTCGGCTGAAGGCAAGCCTCGCCCAAATCCATACCCTCTATATCTTCCTATTATTTCAGTGCACAGAATGTTCTCTTTGCAACAATTCCTGGGGTTGGAGATCAAGTGATCCCCAGCCAAGACCAGAGATTAAATCTCATTAAAGCAGCGCATGAAGGTGTTGCATCTGCTCATGCTGGTGTCGTGACCACAATAACACTCTTACAGAAACACTTCTGGTGGCCTGGTCTATACAAACAGACCAAGTAATATCTTCTTTACTGTGAGATGTGCCAGCAAATAAAAGGCTCAAACATCAACCCCCCACCACAGACATCCCTCTTAGTGTCCAACAGGCCATTATAATGTGGGTACCTGGACCATTGTGGTCCCTTACAACCTGATGGTGAATGCAAATACATCTTAGTCGCTGTTGATTCTTGTTCTAGATTCCTGTGTGTATGGCCATAGCAGTCGGCTGACTCTCGAACTGTTATAAAAGAGTTGCTGGTCTTTATTGGTACATATGTGGTTGCAGTATTACACTCAGACCAGGGCCTTGCTTTTGCTTCTAGGGCAGTCAGGGACACTATGAGGATGATGGGTGTTGAACTCTATTGCTCTTCCCCATATCATCCTGAACCTCTGTCGTGGAGATGAGAAATCGTGCCCCAAAGCAGTCCTTAAGAGCTAGAGTATTAGGTTCAGGCCACAGTTGGCTTCATCACTTATATGGGGTCCGGAGAGCACTGAATAATCTGCCAAGATGATCCTTGGGAGGACGCGCTCCTTATGAGGTCCTCTTTGGGATATCTATATATGTTCCAGATATAGATGACCCTGATATGGTGGCAGCCGACACATCTTTTGACATAAATGAACGTCTTCAACAATTTTGTGATGATAATTAATCCGCCAGTGCTGCCACTTTAAGAATAAGGGATTTGCTAACAACTTCTACAGGCTAGATTCCTAAAGTTGGGGAGCTGGTTTGTGAGAAGATTGCTGTGAAGAAGGAATTTGGCCCATCATACAGAGCACTGGTTCCAGTCCTGAGAATTCAAGGCACCAGAACTGTCATTCTACCAAGGCTGCCAGGTTCCAAAGGGAACAATTTGTCTCCAACGACAACATCAAATTGCATTATGTGGCCGATCCTGCACACTAGACCCAGAGGTCCCTTGGGTAGTCCCCGGTTCCCTCTCACTACTTAACAGGATATACCTCTTCAAAGACCAAACAACAACACTTCTGAATATACCAGCATGTACAACGATGCAACAAATGCCGCCTTGAGCATGGGGAGGGTGGAGGCTAAGAACCTCCACACAAAGTGGATCCATCCACCAGTAACGCACCACCTCCTGTGTTTGCGGAGACTGCTCCTGGCTACTTTATCGACATTGATGACTTTTCTTCAACATCATCTCCACCAGCAACTGAAGCAGTTTCAAAGACATGCAAGCTGTACATATGGCTTAAAGATAACTATTGGGTTTATCCATGGTATTATCTTTGGATATCTCTGACATTGCTTGCCTTTCTATTATGGATTGTTTTTGTGACTCTTTTCTTTCTCTTGGTAAATGGTTATTATCTTCCTGAATGCTCCTCTGTCAAGCCAGTGGACGAAGTCTTAACACCCTATCTTTCCTCACATAAAGTC